>NC_071390.1:120414150-121664150 GCF_022682495.2 Desmodus rotundus | reverse complement strand
AAGCATTTGATACTCATTTTATAGGGTATTGTTTACACTACAGACTGTATACCTATTTTATCATGCTGCTATAATTATATGCATCTTCTTTGATGTATCTCGATATAATAGTAAGAAAACATCTGGCAGTAGAATTGTTCATACAATATTTGTTAAAAGTCAGTAAAAATAAATAGACTTTTGAATAACTTTCAAAACCCAGATGTCAAAACCCAATGAGATTTTAAAAAATCGAAATATTGCCATGCCTCTCTGGCAGAGCCAGATCATTTTCAGCTCTAACCCACCAAAAGGAATGCCCATTAGCACATGATAGATGAAAGGCCCATTTCCTTAAACTGTGTTCTTTAACAATTTTTAATATATTATATTTTATGCTCAGCCTGTTCTATTTTATTTTAGAAAGAGAGAAGGAGGGGTGGGGAGAGAGAGAGAGGGAAACATCAATTTGTTGTTCCACTTACTTATGCCTTCACTTGTTGCTTCTTATACTTGTATGCTCCTGGACTGGAGACCAAACCCGCAACCTTGGCACATCTGGACGACACTTGAGCCAACTAAGCTACCCAGCCAGGGCTTGTGCGCATTCTTCTTAAAGGACTTAGCCTATGTGTTTTCTTTCCTTTTTTTTTTTTTTTTTTAATTAGAGTCACATAGATTAACAAAATTATACAGGTTTCAGGTGCCCAATTCCACAGCACCTCGTCTGTACCCTGTATTGTGTGGTCACTACTCCAAGTCAAGTCTCCTTCTATCACCATTTAGCCCTCCTGCAGCTCGCTTTACCCTCCTTCTCTTGGCAATTGCCACAGTATTGTCCACGTCCATGAGTTTGTTTTCTCTTCTTTTTTCCTTTTGTTTTCTCACTCCTTCCACCCCCCCAACCCAGCACCCTAATCCCCACCCCAAAAGCTGTCATCCTGCTTACTATCTATGAATTTGTCTCTATTTTGCTTGCTAGTTCATTAGATTCCACATGAGTGAAATTATATGATGTTTGTCTTTTTCTGACTGGCTTATTTCACTGAGCATAATGTTCTCCAGGTGGATCCATGCTGTCACAAAGTACAAGATTTCCTTCTTTGTTACAGCTGGGTAGTTGGTGGGAATGAGCAGCCACTGTGGAAAACAGTATGGAATTAACACTAAAAAATTAAGAATGGAGCCCTGGCTGGTGTAGCTCAGTGGATTGAGCGCGGGCCTGCTCACCAAAGGGTTGCCTGTTTGATTCCCACTTAGGGCACATGTCTGGGTTGCAGGCCAGGTCCCTAGTGCGGTAAGCATGAGAGGCAACCACACATTGATGTTTCTCTCTCTCTCTTTCTCCCACCCTTACCCTCTCTCTAAAAATAAGTAAATAAAATTAAAAAAAATTAAGAATGCAACTGCCTTATGGCCCAGTGATTCCACTTCTGGGAATATAATCAAAGCAACCCAAAACACTAATTTGAAAGAATGTATGTAGCCCTATGTTTATTGCAGCATTATTTACAATGGCCAAGATATGGAAGCAGCCTAAGCGCCCATCAGTAGATGAGTGGATAGAAAATCTGTGGTACATCTACACAGTCGAATACTACTCAGCCACATCTTATCTATTTTCAAAAGCATGATTACATAATGTTTACCACTTAACTAAAACCAGGATGAAAGTGGACAGTTTTTGAAATAAATTAACTCTAGTTTATCCTAATAGTTTTCCTATATTTCACACAGACTTAAATTGAACTGTCACATGATTCTTTACTAACTTGACATATTACATTTAAATATAAGCTAATGATCATTATGCCAATTAGTAAAATATATGTGGGCTTTAAAAATTGACTGAATTGTCTTAATTTACATGTAATCTGTTAAGTAAAAACTGCTATTCTAATTAGTGATAATGTAACAAATCAAGATATAAAATTTGATTGGTTCCTTGAAATTTCTCTTAATTGGTAATTGCTAATCTAATTAGCAAATGCCATAAACTTAGTGAAGTGTTTCATCTGAGAAAAGAGAAAAATGTGATAATGCCAACTTAAAGAAAGAATAATAAATAATTTAAATTGTAGCCACCTCACTACCTAACACTTGATGTTATAAACAGGGAGCTCCTTCTAATACTTAATTTAACTTATGTGACTCTAACATCATTTTGTTACTTAAAAAACCCACCAGATGTACATATCTGTGTTTGATAGTAATAATAATTTTGAAAGTTTGTTAATAAAAGGAAAGAACATACTGGAGAACAGCCATTCCTCAATAGGGAACAGGTGCCAGGAAACCCTCTAAAAATTCTTAATGCAAGTCTTAAAAGTCCTAGCAACACCATTACCTCAAAACATATGGTATTTATAGTCTGTGTCTATGATGTTAAAATATAGCAGCTTATGTGTGCTCTTTCCAAGAGATATGTCGCGTATCTGCAGGGAAGGAAGAGAGGAAAATGTGACATCTACAAATTCTTTGTTAAAAGCTCCTTTATTTAAAAATCAGGCTTGATTACTTGCTCTTTGATCTAGAAAGTAATCCCAGTTTATCAGAAAGTAAATTATCTGAGTCTCAATGCCCACAGAATTGGGAAGATAAAGTATCCACAGCACAAAAGCACTTAGTCATCCGTGCACTTATTTATTGACTGCCTGCTATCAACGAGACAGTGTGAAAGTTGCTGGGGACACAACACCAAGCAAGACAGACAGGGGCCCTGCCTTCTACGACCTTCTGTGGTATTGGGGAAGGAGTACAATGAACAAAAACCCAATGTGTCAAAAGGAGACAGATACTAGGAGAAAAATAAAAGAGTGGGAGCGTTGCTACTTTAGATAGGACTGTCATGGTAAGCATTTTTTTTTTTTTTATGGAGCAGAAACCTTAATGACATGAGGGAGAGAACAATGTGAATTTCTGGGAAGAACTTTGATTTGTTATTGGAACAGTAAGATCAATGTTCCTATAACAGAGTAAGGCAGAGGAAGAGTGGTGGATAATAAGGTTAGAAAAGTAGTGTGAATGAAAAACAGGAGTTCTAGGAAAAGTAACTTCACAGGGTAATTTGGTCATAAATTCCTAACTGGGCAGGTCACGATAAGTAGTCAAGCCTCAATGCTATAACTTCTTTACTGAAAGGTTTTTAACCAGCCCTGTCTATTGTTCTTCTGCATCTAGGTTAGCACACCTTTGAAATACCAGAAGTAATACCCCTCCAAGTGGGTGTTAACCTTCAAGAGAGCACATAATCTTGTTAAATATCCTGTAATCCAATCCCTACCTTGCTTTCTCCAATCTTCCTTACATCCCCTGCTTAATTTCAAATGCCTAAAAGAAGCTGCAAAACTGTCATTCTGCTGAGCATTTGAGCTCTTGCTTTCTGGCATATGCCATCCATTTGGCTCAAATAAACTTTTATAAAATTCTCTACAGGTGTGGGTGGCTCTCGTGTTGACAGCAGCTGGGAGCCAATCACATGGATTGTTTAAATCTTACTAAGGGTTTGCAAGTTTTGTTTTGTTTTCCTCGGTGTGGTAGGGAACCAGGAGTGTTTTGAGCAGGGGAATTATGATTTGCATTTTTAAGGGAGCATATGACACTTGTGAGAAGAAACTGTTGGGGCCTGGAAATACAATGTAAACAGTAAACTTGTTTGGAATCCATTACAATAATCAAGGTGAGAGATGTTGGTGATTTTGCTCCAGAGTAGTAGGTCTGGAGGTGATTAGAAGTGGTCAATCTTGTTGCTCGCTGGGATTCAAGTTTGAAAGCATATGTAGTAAGAATCACTTATCAGTGCGATGTCCCTATGAAGTCAAGTGAAGAATTTCTCTGTTTTTAGCCTGAGCAACAAAAAGAACAGATTGTCCTTTCCTAGTACAGGGAAGCCTTGAGGAAAATAAGATTTTTGGTGTGTAGGTGTGGAAGATTATCAACAGTTTAATTCTGGATCTATGAATTTTGATTTGCCTCTTGGTCAAGCAAGATAACGTAGCAAGTAGAAGTTCAGGTGTATCAGCCTATAAGTCAGGCGGAGGTGGAACTGAAGCTAGAGAAATACATTGGAATATGATCTGTATTTAGGCATAAGATAATGTTTAAACCATACAACTGGATAGATTAGCTTGGGAGTGCATGCAGATAACAAAGAGAAGAGTATTTGTTTCTGACAACCCATACATACAAAAAGTATCTCTAGGTGTTGACACCCACTAAGATTATAAATGGAAGATAAAGCTTTTTAAGTGATTTGACTTTCTATGATAAAGAAGCTAGAGAATAAAAGCAGCCAGGGGAAAAGGCACATTTTATGCAGAATGAGACTGACTCATCAAGAATAGTGTAAAGACTTCTTTAAAGTGTGCCAATACAGGCTTCTACATCCAATACAAATGACGCTAAGAGTAAAAACATTTTGAGATAAAAACGGCAAAAAATACAGGCTCCAGCAAAATTAACACCCCTTTTTTATTACAAAATATTTTATTACAAAATCATAAGCATGTAATTCTGTAACAGAACAACATCACTTTTAAGCACACCATGTGTTATTTTAGGTGGAATCTTCAAATTAAAACTATAAATTATTACACCCATATTATTACCTTACCAACCACACCCAAACAAGCAGGCGTTACTTCTGCGGAACCCTGTATATTGCCAAAAGATCACAACTAAATGAATATAAATGTTAAAGAAAGGCTATCAAATAAAACTAAAAAATACAAGAAATGTATATATGTAAGTAAATATACATTTTTTATTTTAATTCATTCAGAACCATATTTAAAGAAAAACAATGACATTATCTTATATTGTTATACTGCACATAGAAATAAAATTTATGATATAAATAACAAAAAGATTAAAAGATACAAATGAAATTGTAGTAGGTAGTTAGGCATGAGAAGAGTAGGACAGACAGGCCAGGTGCAGAGGTATACAAGGGTGGGGAGTCCCAGCTGCCTAGCGACAGGCAAAGGTATAAGCCCTTGCCCAGACCACTTCCTTAAGCACTTACCCCTGGAGATAACATTTAGGCTTTAGCTGTGTTTCTGCTGCAGAGAAGAAGCAAAGTCGGAGGGAGGAACACCGTGGCTGACCTCAGGACCAGTTGCTTTTACTAATGACCCCACGCCCTGGCACTGACCAGCCAGAGGAAACCAGGACCCTGAGAGGGTACACATGGAAAGCTGATGAATATTCTATTGAGATCCTCCCCTGAGACCTCCAGATAGAAGCCCTCCTAAGCTCCAAGGGACCTTCTTTTGCCTCCGTAACATGCTTCCTGACCCCATTTCTACTGTCACTTGCTTCTACCCCTGTGCCTTTCTACATAAACTTCCTCTTATAGTTTGAGTCTTGGCTCTGCATTCTTTCTTAGCCAGAACTAGAACAAGTACTAGAAAAAAAGAAATTTAAGAGTTACAGTTATAAAGAGTTAAAATGAAATTAACAAAATGTTTGCTTAACTTAAAATTATGAACCCAGAAATAAAGGCATGGAGAATAAGCAACAACAAAATTAAAATCTTAAAAAATAAATAAATAGAAATAAATACCAATATGATATATTCAAACCCAGTAATATCAATACTTATATCCAATATAAATCTACAAAACACTACAGCCATAAGAGAGAGATTGTCATATTGGCAAAAATAAAAAAGGCCCCAAATATTCCACTATCAATAAATGCTTTTAAAATATGTGCTAAAGAAGTATTAAAAGAAAAAGATACACCATCCTCTTTGTTTAGCTAAACTAGTACCAAGGTACACTTTTAAGATAGAATACTTTCAGAGATAAGTAAGTATATTTCAAATAACAAAAGGAAACTATTATCAGAAGCTGTAAAAGAAAACTTTTAAGTATATGGATCAAAATAGCAGAGCTTCAAAACACTTGAAGAAGAAGCTAACAGAACTAGAGGAAAATAAGGAAATCTAAAATCCTAATGGGCATTAACATCAATTTCTAATAATAGGTAGAGTAACTAGACAAAAAAATTCAGGAAGAATATAGGAGATTTGAATTATTAACCAACTTGAATAAATTAATATCTATAGTACACTATACCCTGCAACTTCAGGATACACAATCACATTTTACCAGCACATGTGAATTTCACCAAAGCAAACCATAAACTGAGCCATAAAAAAGGCCTCAATACACTTCAAAAGACTGAAAATGTGCACAGTATATTTTGTGACTATAATTAAATTATATTCAAATTCAGCTATGGACAGGTGGTTTAGCTGGTTGGAGCATCATCCAAACAAATGTTTGTGGGTTCAATCCCCAGTTGGTGTGTGTATAGGAGGCAACTGGTCTATGTTTCTGTCTCAGATCAATGTTTCTCTATCTCTTTTTCTCTCTCTCAAATCAATAAGAACATATCCTGAGGTGAGGATTAAAAATAATAAAAAATAAAGTGTATTCAAAAATCAGTAACAATCAGGTATCTTTTAAAAATCCCCATATTCTGAAAATAACAACACACTCTAAAATGATCCAAAAGACACAAGCAAAAATTTTTCAAAGTAAATGAGAGTAAAAACATGACATATAAAAATGAATTTTAAAAAGTACCAAATATATATTTAAAGCTTTAAATGCTTCTATTAGGAAAATAGCTTGAGGCATAAAATCTGTATTCTAAACTTCCAACTTAAAAATCTAGAAAAAAATAGAGAAAAACAAAAGCCAAACTAAGTACAATAATAAAATATTAAAGAGAAGAGCAGAAATCAATGACAGAGAAAAACAAGAATATAGAAAAGAGTGAAAGGAAAACCACAGAAATGGGAAAAAATACTGAGAACAACTATGTCTGATATCTGTATGCATACATAATGTATACAGCTGAAAATGCATGTATCTGACAGGGGATTATCTCCATAATGTATAAAGAACATCTAGATAAATATAACAAAACAACCTTATAAGCTAAAAATTTAACAACAAAAAAAACTGGTTCAGATACCTCACCAAAGAGGGAGAAAAATACATACACACACACTTATGTATATATATACATATATGTGTTTGTGTGTGTATACTAATAAGCATATGAAAAGACCCCAAATCATTGGTCTTTAGGGAAATGCAAATTGAAACTATGATATGATATCATTTTAACCCCAGAAGGATGGCTAAAATTAAATGACACAACAATGGCCTTGGCCTAGTAGCTCAGGTGGTCAGAGTGTCCTCTCAAAACACCAAGGTGGGGGGTTTGATCCTGGGTTAAGGCAGTTAAAAGAAGCGACCGATAAATGAATAAATAAATGGAAAAACAAACTGATATCTCTTTCTCTCTCCCTCTCTCTCTCTCTCTCTTTCTCTCTCATTCTCAGGTGATTTTTTTTTAAAAAGGACTGATAATGAATATTGCGGAGGATTTTGATAAAGCAGAACTCTCATACATTGCTATTGCTAGCAGAAGTGTAAAATGGTACAACTACTTTGGGAAATAGTTTGTTAGTTCTTTATAAACTTAAACATGCACTCTATGACACAGTAATTCAAATTCTAACTATTTATCCAAAATAAAGGAAAACGTGCCCACAAAAAGAATTATTGAGAATGTCCATAGCAGTTTAATTCACAAGAGCCCCGAACTGGAAACAACCCAAATGCTCATCAAATGAGAATGGAAAACAAATTTTCAATAATATTCATCCATGGTCATTATTCAATAATAAAAAAGAATGAAACATTAATAAATGCAAATTGCATAAATCTCAATGACATGTTAATCAAAAGTAGCAGACATAAAATATGATTTTATTTACATGCAATTCAAGTGTAGGCAAAACTAATCTATGGTGAGGAATATCAGTCATCTTTGGATTTGGGAGTGAAGATGGACTGCAAAGGTATAATACTCAACATTGTTATTGGGGTATTAGTTACACAGCTGTATCCATTTGCCAAACTCAAGAAACAAATTTCACTCTATGTGAAACTTCAATATAAATATTAAACATACACACACATCTATACTTCATCTGACAACCATTGTAAAATAGTCACTACTTCCAGCACACTATATAGTCTTCTTTTTGTTTTGCTTTGTTTTATTTCTATTATTTATGCTGTTGCATTTGTTCCCACTTTTTCTCCCTTTCCCCACCTCCTCCCAGTCCCACCCTCCCTCTAGCCCAGCCAATGGCCATATTGCTATCTGTGTCCATGAGTTGTGCACAAATGTTCTTTGGTTAATCCCTTCACCATCTCTCATCCCATCCCCCACCCTTTTCCAGTAGCTGTCAGTCTGTTTTATGCATCTAAGCTTCTGTTACTATTTTGTTCATTAGTTTACTGTATTCATTAGATTCTACATATAAGTGAGATCATATGGTATTTTTTTTTCACTTAGCGTAATTTTCTCCTTAGCATAACGTTCTGCAAAATGTAAGAGTTTCTTCTTTTTTTACTGCTGCATAGTACCCCATTGTGTAAATGTACTATGTATTTTTTATCCACTCATCTGCTGATAGACACTTAGGTTGTTTCTAAAATAGTGCTGCTACAAACGTAGGGGTACATATATGTTTTGTATTGGTGTTTCCGGATCCTTGGCGTGTATTCCAGGAAGCGAATACACTGGGTCAAAAGGGAGTTCCATTTTTAATTTTTTGAAGATACTCCATACTTTTTTTCACAGTGGCTGCACCAGATTATATGCCCACCAACAGTGCACTAGGGTTCCCTTTTCTCCACATCCTTGGCAACACTTGTTTTTTGTTGATATATTGATGGTAGCCATTCTGACAGGTGTAAGGTGATATCTCACTGAGGGTTTAATTTGCATTTCTCTGATGATTAATGATGTTCAACATTTTTTCATATATCTATAGGTCCTCTATATGTCCTCTTTGGAGAAGTGTCTATTCATGTATTTTGCCTCTTTCTTAATTGGGTTGTTTGTCTTCCTGGCATTGAGTTGCATCAGTTCTTTGTATGTCTTTGAGATTAAACACTTGTCAGCCGTATTATTAGCAAAAATGTTCTCCCATACAGTGGGTTCCCTGTTCATCTTACTGATGGTTTCCTTAGCTGTATGGAGGCTTTTTTAATTTGATGTCGTTCCATAAGTGGAAGGGAAAAAAACCTGTGCACAGCTCCTGTTGCCGCTAAGAGTCCAGATAGAAATAGTTTTCTTTTTTAGTTCATAGCAACTTGTTGTTACTTGACATGATGTTAAATATCCATATTTTTATTTGTTTACAGGCTGGCTGGCCCATCAGAATGTAAATTCTGTCAGAGAAGAAATTTTTTCTTGTTCAACATTCAATCAATAATACCTAGAACACTGCCTAGAATGAGGTAAGCACTTAATAAATAAATGCTAATGAACGTGAGTTGCTTCAGTACTCAGTACGCAGGTAATTTGACATTTTTTTGTGCCAAAATAATCAAGATCTATATACCAGCCCTCCACTTACTAAAGTCATTATAAGTTTTTTGCTTTTGAGTGATCCAGAACTCTGTAGTTTTCACAGTCTGGAAAATAAATATCATATGTGGCCTCTACTTACTAATCTCTCTTAGTTGCTGCTGATGCTATTTATTGTCCACATGACATTTTCAGAGGTAACTAGTTCTAGTAAGAAATATACTCCCTTCCAGGCTCCTCCTTCCAAATAGTCCGACACAATTTTTATAGGCATAGTGCTTAATGCACTATTCTTCGTAAGAAGAGTAGTGCTACACAGTCTTCTCCATCTTGAGGAATTTCTTTTCCTTAATGGATAATTATAAAGTCAATTTCTTCTCCAGGTTGACTTTTTCTCCAAGACTCAAAAATTATGTAGCCACTTTTTCATTTATTTATTATTCATCCCATTAATATTGGGGCAACAAGACATCAAACTGAAATGTCTGCATGCTCTGTCAAGTCACCAGGGACAAGGACAGCCCTGCCGAGAACAGAGGCACCTCATTTCTAGCTGAAAAAGGGGAAAGAGCCAAGAAGAGAGGAACAAGATACTGTACTGGACTTTTGAGATGTGTGATTATATAACTATGAACCTCGTATTTCCTATGTAACCCCAAGCCTCAGACTGTGACACTGTCCCAGGATGAGCTGTGTGAACTTCAGGAGGTACAAAGTTTAAGGTTTTTATCAACTTGTTAGCACTGAAACTCAGATTCATAATTTAAAATGCATGTGTGTATACATATCATGCATATATTACATATATACACATGTTAACACATACATGTATTTATATACATGTATGTATTACATGCATGTTATATGCACATGTGATTTCAGTCATAGTTGCTACAAAAGAATGAAATAGATGTTCTCCCAACAATGAGCGATATACAATTTAATTCTTCTACAGCAGAAGAAAGTAATAATACAGTACATTCTTAAGATTCTCCTGCACTAAATTTTTTATAACCTATGGGTTGCACTAAAATTTAAGTCATTGAATATATATTTTGCCATAGTATATGTTATAATACTAAAGCATACTATAAAACCTAATTTAATAGGAAAATATTTTTAAATAAAAATATATAGATACATCTTAATTATATATAGCACAGTTAGACGTTCAGTTATGTTTGTTGATTAAACTCAGACATGGAAAACATTAGCAATATATTTTTCAGAAGTCCTGACATCATTTTGGGAAAGCTTGGATCAAAAATAAAAAAGATGTTTATATGACTTAAGACCATCTAAAAATTAAAAGACTATTCCAAATATTTAATTCTTTTAAAAATTCTGGGATTGGCATACTATCATATTATGAAGTCACAGCTTTTAAAAATCAATTATTTGACTTCTGTTTTACTCTTGAGGTAGCTGAGACTCCAATCAGAAAGATGAGTGTAAAGACTGAGGCTCTGGGTTTTGGTGATGGAGAGTCGGAGGACAATGCCTACTGATTAAAAAAAAAACAACTCTTTTTTAAATTTTATTTTTGTTGTTGATGCTGTTACAGTTGTTCCAGCTTTTTCTCCCTCTTCCCACCTCCATGGAGCTTTACCTTCTCGTCCCCCCAAGCCAATCCCATGTTTGTCTCTGCACATGTGTTCTGTATAAATGTTCTTTGGTTAATCCCTCGCACCAGAATGCTTTACTTCCAATTCAGATAACTCAAATGGTTCCATCATTAATTCATACATGCCAGTTTCTGAGCATACACTCATCATTTTAGCATGCTTAATCAAATACTTTTCCTAACACAGTTGATTTTGGATCTACCCCATTGGCCTCTGCTTTCTGTACATCATCTACCTTTCTTGTCTTCACTTACGTATCCTTTGTCATTTTGCCCACCGTACCTTCAAAATACCAAACATATCTTATTTGTCCAATTCTCCACCTCCCCAGGTAACTCTATGGTATCTATGTGGCATAATTTTCCACTCAGTTTATATAGTCACAGTTAAAAATACAAATATTGGCTGAAATGACCTACCTGCTAGAATATAAAGTATAAAGAAATGTGTATGTGGAAGGAAAATGCAATCTTTTGTCTGAGCCCCAAAACATTAGAAGATTTTTGTTTCCAAAATTAACTCATATACTCCAGTTTTTATTAGTGAATAAAAAAATATTTGTATTGATATTTTACTTGTTCCCTCTAGGACTATTTTAATATTATTTTAATAAAATAAAATGTAGACAAATGTTCTTCCAGCTATCATTTGTAGCAATACCCTAGAGTATATGTCAAAGGTATTTTTTAATGAAAAATAGACTGTGTTTAATAAACAATGACATTGTAAAATGTTACCTATGTCAATACAAATGAGAACATTTGTACAATTTAAAGATATGTAACTATAGGAATAATCATAATTGTTATTTCATATTCAAAAATTACTTCCTAATGTTGGAATGTTTTTTGTTTAGGACAATAGCTGCTCTTTGAAAAAATATGTATTATATCATGTATTGCATACTCAATAACTTTCTACTACATTTCTGTCTTTCTCAAAATCTTAATGTCCAGAGTATCATACTCTGCCAAGTTATCAACCTTCCAAATAGTTGCTAAATTAAACAGTTTCTGTGGTGCCATCTTTCATTTTTGGGTAATTATATTTTTTACGTCTTTTCTGCACACTGCCACATACCAAGGTTAGGGAGACTGCAGTGAGTATCTGTCGGTTGTGCTGCCCAGCCCTTTCTGATAACCACATCCTGATTTTCCTCTCATTGCATTTGCTTCTGTGAGAACCAAATCCATCTCCCAATACTGTGTGACTTAGCCCTGGAAACATGGAGGATGGCATTTGCCTCGCCACAGTGACAGTCAAGGACTGAACAGATAAGACAAACTGAGCTTGTGCTATGAAAGGAGATTTTGCTTTCATTTCTGGAAAAGATATTCCTGCCCTTTCCTGTAAGGCCCGAGGTTATGCAAGAACTGAAGATTCTGTAATCATCTTGTTACAATTTGGATCCAAGTATATGAAAACAAGCCAAGAAATGGCAAAAGATAAAACGAGTTTTAATGACAGGGTTTGAATAGTGAAGAGATTGGACTTCCTAGTTATGGGATCGAATAAATTTAATTTTTTTAAACCAATTTTGATTGGGATTCTGTCATGTACAACATTTAGTCTTGACTAATAATATGGAGAAAGATACTCTTTTAACCAAAAAATAATGTACAGGAGATGTGCCAGAAAATACATGTGCTCTTGGTTATATGTGTAACAGAAAAGACTTCTATGGCATTCAGATGCAGACTCAGAAGCTGTGAGAATATTGTTGAGTCTCACAATATAATTTCAGCAGACAAATGCAAGAAGATCCATGTTTCATGTTAGAACAGTTAAAATTCTTGCTGATAAGTAATGTAAAATCTGGAGCCATAACCAGGCATGCTAAGGCTGTGTACAGAAATATCTCTATGTATTTACAAGCTAGCCCACGGTGTTACCTGACCGGGTCTGGGCCCGGAGTGGGGCTGCCTCAGGCCTGCAGGTGGTTTGTGGGTTCTTCATTAACAAAGATTTCACAACAGGAAACCATGTGATTTTGGGAGTATGTTCACGAAAGCTGGAGACAATAAAGCAAAGGAAGGGCTTAAAGTAGAAGAAGCAACTGGAGAAAGAGAAAAAGGAGGCCTTGGAGACAGGTTCAAAGGCTTAAGCCTGGGATTAGTTTCCACCGCCCTCTGTTTCCCTGGCTGCAAGTATCCTGGGGTCTCTTAGAGTTCAGGAGCCGCATGCTTGCAGGGGAAAAACTGAAGGAAAGGAAAAGTGCAGGCACGCTCCTGGGAGGGAGCCTCTGCAGCTGAGTATTTGTCTTGAATCTTTTTATTTTTCTTTGGCATTTGACCAGAATCCTCAGGGAGGTCTCAAGGTAGCATTTTAACAGAATATTCATTAGCTTTTCAGATGTGTCCTTTAATATGTTGATTCATCAAAATGTGTGTATAAATGGATCAAGATTATTTTTCTGGCTAGTTTTATTTTTAAAGAATGTTATTGAAGAGAGACCAGGACCAAGGCCAGTCTGCCCCAGAACAGTCTGGAACATGTAAGCCATTTGCTCCTAAGTGTCCTTGGTTAGGGAAGATAAAATCCTATGATTCATTAGCCGACTGCAAATTGCTCAAATTGTTTGCCCTTGTTTGATTACTTTGTCTCAGTTTTCCTTTTTCCACTTGTCAAGGAATGTTCCTGGCTTCTCACTATCCTGCTTCAACAGGAGAATTTATGCCACCTCACAATTGGGCAATAACAATGGCATATATAACAGCTGGTAAGGGTAGAAGAGGGTAATGAGTCTAGAGACCGGGGAGTGTAGGTTCTCTGTAGCACTGACTGAGATGGAACATTTTCTTTCTCAACTTTTGCCCAGTGTGAGCCCTCTTTGGCAGAACATAGTAAAGGTACAAAGTCTGGGCTTTGAATGAAATCAATGTATCTTAAGGGAGAAAAGAAATTAAAAATCCATGACCACTGCAATAAGATGAGTACATTCAAAGGATGATGTATAAAATAGCCGATGTATAAAGCAAAGCAGTAAGTGACAGCTTCGCATAGACAGCTAACCTAAACCCAGCCAGCTAAGTGTGCAGGGGAGCTACAAACTCCCTGCTGTGCGGTAAACTGTGGTTGAAGTGAGTTCCTTTTTATCTGCTATGAAGACAAGGGGTGGTAAACCCTCAGGGCTTCTTCCAGGGCAGGAGACAGCGGTGCAGCGTTTAGTCCACTACTCTCTTCTTGGGCAACAGGAGAAAGACATCATTTTCACATCATCGGGGCAAATTGCGTGCAGCAATATTCTAGACAATGAGAAAACTTTGATCTTTTATTCACTCTACTCTGAATTCTGAATCCAGTCCATGGTCAGAGAATCATTTTCAACCTCCCCGCCCCCCCACCAACCCCACCACCTACTGCCTTTAACCAGCAACAGAAGTAGAGGCCCCAGAATGACTAAATATAGACACAGACCACAGAGGGCCAGAAGAAGTAGCCTGTCAATAAGACAGCAATGATTTAAGTGGGTTGAGAATTAATAAGAGAAGTCCTGGAAAGAAGGGTTTACGCTTACTGGGAAGGTATGGCCAAGTAGGTCTTTAAAGTGGAGAGCCAAGTACCTAATTTTTGGAAGAAATGGGCCTGGTGGGGGTGGAGCTTTTTACCACGGGTATGAGCATTCCCAGATCTCCAACACTGTGAGCTCTATGAATAATATTTTCTCATTTGAGCCTAAAATAAAGGAATTCCTTTCTTTTTTTCACCCCAGGGCCTCCCTTAAGAATCATTTTCAAATGTTTACTACCCTTATTTAAAAATTACTCTTTCAGCTGGGTGTTTTCAATGAATGGTCTTATCGGCCTGGATTAGTTCTATTTAACTCAAATCCTTAGTTTCTAGAAGCTACAAATGTTTGTCGTGTAACATATTGTACAGATTCTAAGATCATGATATATAAGGGTGCTCTTCAGGCTAATTTTGATAAAAATTGATGTACAAGGTAAAAATTCTTTATAACTTCAGGAAAAGAGTGATGATCCTTCTCTAAAAGAAGGGAAAAAGACATAAGAATGAGTCTGATAAGAGTATTATAAAATATAATTTCCATTTCATTTCACCTTACTAAAAATTTATTATCAGATAAGTTCTAGTGAAAAATCATGTCTGTTTAGTATTTTAGTGACTTGGTGAGGCAAGCCGTCGTAAACAAGATTGTGTTCCAGCTATTGTTATTTCTGGTGTCCTGTAAAATCAAACTCTGTAAAGCATAAGGTTTTATATCATCATATTCTGAATAAAGAACAATGTGTTTCTTCAGTATTCACTGAATTGGACTGAAAAATTAAGATTGTGAGTGTTTTGCATAAAAAATAATAGCATTTATATTTGTATAATATATTACAGCTAACACAAACACTTATGCATATAAGCAACAAGGTTATTATGAGTGAGTTTTAACTCCAAGGTTCTAAAATCATTGGTGAAATGTCACAGAAAGGAAATTAAACTATGTCTTATCAGCCCACAGGATAAGACTGCTCATGTTCTATGTATGGTACTGTTTATATTGATGTTGTACTATTATGTTATGTTGCTTTGTTAAGGCCATAGAAACAGATCATAAAACTATGAATAGTGATAAGGTTTCTCCTGAAGGAAAATGGACATGCTCTCTATCATTCAGATTCCAGAAAGAAATCAAAACTCAAGATGCAAACCCTGTAAATTGTGCTGCTATGAACTTTGGGGTGCATATGTTCTTTTGGATTGGTGTTTCAGGGCTCTTAGGATATAATCCTAGCAGTGGAATGGCCCAGTTAAAAGGCAGTTCCATTTTTAGTTTTCTAAAGAAATTCCATACTGTTTTCCATAGTGGTTGCACCAGTCTGCAATCCTACCAACAGTGCCCTAGGGCTCCCTTTTCTCCACAACCTCTCCAACACTTGTTGTTTGTTGCTTTGTTTATGATGGCCATTCTCACCAAGAGCTGGAAGCAACCTAAGTGCCCACCAGTAAATGAATAGATCAAAAAACTATGGTACATTTACACAATGGAATTCTATGCAGCAGAAAGAAAGAAGGAGCTCCTACCCTTTGCGACAGCATGGATGGAACTGGAGAGCATTATCCTAAGTGAAACACACCAGGCAGTGAAAGACAAATACCATATGATCTCACATTTAACAGGAACCTAATCAACCAAACGAACAAGCAAGCAAAATATAACCAGAGACACTGAAATTGAAAACAGGCTGACAGTGACCAGAGGGGAGAGGGGAGGGGATTATAGGGAAAAGGGGTGAAGAGTTTGTAGGAACAATTATAAAGGACACATGGACAATAACAAGGGGGGGTGGAAACAGGAGGGAGGTGGGGCAGGCTGGGGTGGTGGGGAAGGGTGGGGGGAAAAGGAAGAAAACTGTACATGTACAACAATAAAAAATGTTTAAAAAAAAAGATGCAAACCTTAATATCGAGTGAGAGAAAAATCTTCCTTTTCTCTCTGGAGCTGAAGAGAGATTTAGTCTTAATTTAAGGTGTGATGATCCTGGAAAATTTCATTGTGGAAGTTCAGATACTCCTGACCACACAAAGAACAGTGGGTAATGAGGCAGGATAAAGAACTCTAGAATGAGGTGCAATCCACAAATTGTTGTATATTAATTTCTGTGATGCATTTCACTGGAACTTGGTTCCCTGGACCTTTTGAAAAATACCCTTAAAAGTTATGGCCTGGTCTCAGCTATGCTTTAAAGAAATAAGATCCCCAAATCATATGCTCTCCCATGCTTCTGTTACAGCAGCAGTTACCTGACTGGTAGAACACAGGGCTCTCCTTACAGCCAGGAAGGTGATAGTAGCTACCAATCCAGCAGAGAACCTGTGTGTCCAAAGACTGGAGACCGCATAATGACCTACAAAACAGGCAGTCATAGGGTGGCATGCCAGAGGGACAGAGCGGAAGGACTTCCAGGATTTGACTTTGAGCACACAAGAAGCAGCAGCCTAGAAAAGTTCCTGGAGGAAAAAGACCTTTTGAACAGGATGAACTGTTAACAATTAGACCAGTGAACACTCAACCTATGATAATCTGGCTATTAAAAATAATTTTGTAACTATGGGCTGGCAAGATCTGGAAAAATTAATAATTTTTTTCAGCCACGTCCAACTAGTTTCCAAATGCCATTGAGGCTTTCTCATTAAACCCTCAAATGTCTACATTTTATTTTACCAAATACCATTGTCTTAGTTCAGCCATTATTATCTCTCGCTTAGATTATCATAACAACTACCTAAATAGAATCTCTGCCCACTTTTTATAATGCAGCCAACTGACCTTTACAAAATGTGAAATTAATTTTGCTGATGTCCCTTTAAAATTCTTCATATTCCACAGGCTCTGTGGAGACAGGGCATGGTTTATAGAGCCTTCACTACTTAGGTTGTTATTTGGTTATTTACATGTTCTTAATCTCTCAAAATTCCACCTTTGCCTCAATGAGCACATCAACTCCTTGTAGCACCTTAATGCTTAATGCTCTTTCTTGCCTCCATGTTTTGAATGTTACTCATTCTACTCAGAATGCCCCACCCACCACTCACTTCCATTATAGAATTTTTCTTCCTGCCTTAGTTGCATCTTTCTCTCAATACAACACCTCCCTGGGAAGTCATCCCTAATTGTTGACCACAAATAGGCACACAAAATGAGTTATGTGCTTAGATTACCCCACAGCAGTAACACTATTGGGATTGCCTATTATTTCTTAAAGGAAAAGGCTGTGTCTTGTTCACTGTTATATCTCTAGCTTCCAGCATCATACAAAACACATAGTAGGTGCTCAAAAATGATCAGTTTAACATATATATTTTTTGTTAGTAACACGACTCTGTGAGTTAGAAGTAATTAGCATCCCATTTTGCAACCAGGACAACTAAGTATAAAAAATATTAAATGATTTTTCTAATGTAGCAAAGATATTTCATGACCCAGGCAGGATTCAAAATTGTATCTTTTACTATAAATCCAGTACTTTTTCTGCTATATTGTACTGCCTGATAGTCAGGTATCATATACTATAGGATTTCTCTACAAAAATGTCATTTTGCTAGAGAGATATAATCCAGATGTGAAAATTCAATATTGCTGTTACAGAAGAAAGGGTACATATTTGAACAGGGTATGTCTGTCCATGTGTTCTCACATTTTATTATACATCAGAATTGCCTGGGAGACCTGTCAGATGGAAAAGGAAGTTAAAAGGGAGCTGATTGAACTCTGTCACTCTATAACTCCATGTATGGAAAACCCATGAGTTTTCCCTACATGTTTTTAATTTTTTTTAAATGTGTTTCTTTATTTTCCTTGTACAGTACACTAGTGATACGAAGGATATTCTGAATCAACCGGGTACACAGAAAACTGGTCCAAGCAAGGCCCAGACCTAGGTTTGGTGACAACCCGCCACACCTCCGCCAAATGAGTTCTGGCAATCCAAAGTCTCTGCAAATGCGGGAGCCACGAACGTGGCCACAGGGGTCACACTGTGGGCTTTGCTACATTTACCTGACATCTTGTATATTAAATGTCCAGAAACCTAGAATGAGTGGCAGTACTCCCTGACATTCTGGCATGAGTGAGATCTAACCTGGGGAGAAACTCAGAGTTGGAAACATAAAAGTCTTTATGCTCATCACAGATGACTACAAAATTATATTTGCCAAGAAAACATATGGACAACACTCTCCCACACGAGATATCCCAATTTAGGGTGGCGATTCCTTTTTACTTCACTTTTTTAATGTACAAATTCTTATTCCAAATGTTTGTTTTGCTCATTTTGTTTTCTTTTATGTATCTGTTCATTTGTTTAGGTAAAATCATCTATTTTTTGCTTCAGTTTCCTCTAGTTATAATGTCACATCTGCTTATCATCTTTATTTTTAATTGATTTGTGATACATACCAATTTCATTCCTAACTCTTTAGCTTACAGTTTAGAGTTAGTACGCATAAACAAAAAGCTAAATTTTACCCTCCTGCATTAATCTAAGGTTGTAGGGTCAAAAAAAATTAGATTTTTGTCACATATGTGTCTTTCTTCTTTCGGATTAGATTATCAACTAGGAAATCTGTACTGTTTATCTACTGCCTAGCCTAGCATAGACCTTCAATACATGTACAACAAGGAGTTTTAATGGTATAGCAAGCTGGCATCTGTAGCCCAACTTGCAAGAGGCTGGCCACAGTGGATTAGAAGAAAATTCTCTTAAAAATTAATAAAAAAGTAAAGAAATGCTGTGTTTCACATCAGGCAAATCACATCTAACATAGTACCCCATATACCAAATTTTTCCAAAGCTGTCCCCGAAGAATTCTTTCCTAATGAGCATTAGAATCAACAATGCCCTCGTGGTCAGCTAAAACACCCTCTGCTGAGTGGTCTTGTAACCAAATGCAGGTACTGCTGCCTGCTGCAACAAAAGCCAGAATGGTGAGACAGGTGCTGGTGAGGAGGAAAGGAGTTTATTCAAGTGTTGGCATCTCAAGAATATGGGAGAGTCTTATCTCAAAGCCCATCTTAATGTCTCAGTGTGGGCAGAGGTTTTTATAAGGAAGAAGAGGGAAAGCAGAACAGATAAAAGGAAAGGATGAAAAGTTCTCTATGTGAAGACCAGCACAGTCCATTCTAAAAGGACCTCAAACTTGGTGAAGTGATGCTCTGGCATGAGTATCCTGGTTTGCATCATCTTGGTTTTACATCACCTTGATTTTATAGTTTAAGGTCAGCAAATCTCCCAGAGCTGGGATAACTGAAAGTCAGAGTCTGTATCTCTTAAAGTTAGTTTTTAGGATTCTTATACAAACATGCTATTCATCTACAAGCTACATAGTAGTCAGTCAGCATTTATAGAAACGATGTCAAAAGAATGGTGGGTGGGTTACAATTCCCTATGGTTACAATTCCCTACATTTACAATTCCCCACTGTTAAGCTCTCTCTGAACCGTCTCATGCTCTCCCCAGTGACATTATCCACAGTCTCTCTCCACAAATGTGCTCCTCTGCTGGGATCCCTCACTGAATAGGTTCTCTCAATCTCAGTTATCTGATAGCTTCATATGTCAACGTAAGAAATATCCAAACCTGCAGAGAATTGTTTTAAGAGGTTTTTTTTTTTGAGACAAATTGATGTATGTGCCAGAGAGCAAGATCTCAAATGCTCTGGAGAATAACAGTTTTGCAGCTTCTTTTATGCATTTGAAATTAAGGAAGATTACAAGCAGGATGGAGAAAAGCAAGTGGGGTGTGGATTACAAAATAGTGAAAAAGATTGTGTACTCTCCTAGGGTGCTTATGGCTGATTTCAAAGGTGTGTTAATCTGGATGCTCAAAAACAATGAAAAGGGCTTACTTACAGTAAAAATAAACCTTTTAATGAAAATTTTATGGTAATGTAATAAATATGACTGGAGCGTGACTACCCACCATGTCATGCCCAAATAGGAACTTATGATCAGATCACTCTGTGAGGTTATTTTCCATAGCTACCCTTTTTTCATATCCACACATAGATACTAGTAAAGGAGGTCCCCTAGTTTTCTTCTTGATCTAGCCTGTGACTGCCATGCCTTCAGGGAAGTGTCATAAGAATAGTAAATGCCAAGTTGAAACTTTCCAACTTTAATACCCCTTTTCCTCTCTAAATTTCAAATGCTAATGTAATATCAAGGTGAAAGAGACATGACATAGTACAAGGAAGTGGGGTGGGGGAGTTTCACTCTTTTGTGTGCATCAAAATCACCTGGAGACTTGTTAACACATATTGCTGGGCCTCATTCCCAGAGATTCTGATCCAAAAGATTTGGATTGGAGCCTGAAAATTTGCTTTTTTTTTTTTTCATGTGATATCGATGGTGCTGGGCAGAGGAGCACACTCAAAGAATTACTGTTGTAGTAGAAATGTTGGTGGCAAAGTAACACCTGGTATTAGGCCAGTGGAGAAGGACTTGGTATTTGAGTTCTGGCTAAGAAAGGATTCAGAGCCAAGACTCAAAGTATCAAAGAAAGTTTATTTAGAAAGTCACAGAGGTAGAAGAAGTGAGCCATAGGAGAAATGGGCTCTGGAAACAAGTTACAAAGGCAAAAGCAGGGGTCGTGGAGCTTAGGAGGAAGAGAGAGGCAAGAAAAACATACCTGGGAGAAGGGGATGAGGGAAAGGCTGGGGTGTGTTCCTTAGACAGAGACACACTGGGCGCTCTGTCCTAAAGGCTTTTATCTGGACGTCTCAGAGGAGAATCTCAATAGAATATTTATCAGCTTTCCAGGTGTATATCCTCAGGGTCATGGTCTCCACTGATTGGTCAGCAGCAGGGTTGGCAGTCATTAGTCATTGCAACTGGTCCTGATGTTGGCCATGGCATCCTTGTCTGGTTTTGCTGTTTTGGGGGGGCTGGAGCTGAAAACACAGTTGAAGCCTAGATGTCATCTGCAGGGGTTAATGTTTAAGGGAGTGGTTGTGTGAGGTCTTGTAGTTCTCCCCTTGCTAGGCACCTGGGGCCCTCTGTCCTGGTGACCCTCAGCACCTGGCCTATAGTCCCTACTCTGCTTATGCCTATCCACCTACTAAAGAAGGAATACCAATTTTAGAAGCAGGGACTTGAGTTTGAATTGTGTTATTTACTAGCCATGCAACACTGAGCAAAAACAGTGTCTGAAATCCTCAGCAGCCTCACTTGTATATATTAAAGATGGCAATCAACACTGCTAGGGTCATACTGGGGTCAATTAAATTTAGAAACACACACACACACACACACACACACACATTAGCCACATATGTGACTAAACTCCTCTTCCTCCTCTTTTTCTCTGGATAAGGGAGGAGTCATCTTGAAGCTAGCTCAGTGGTCTCTCCACAATAAGCTCCCCCTCCACTCTGAGCTACAGCAAAGCCAGTATCACAGACTCAACCCCACTATAGGTTCTCTTTCTCTTAAATACAGAATTAGTAATCCTTCCCTAAATAAATCCTGCTAGTTTCTCTAAGAGCTAAGAGCTCTAGGTGCCTCCCTCCCAATTGGTCTTATTGTTTTCTCTGTGAAAACAGCCAAATGACAGAAATATCTGTCTAGTAAAAAACATTGATCACAGGCTACAAACTCATTTGGAAGTGGGTTAAAAGTTCCCAATCTCTGCCTATGTTCAAAAGCCTTCCTAAATAACACACAATTAGCTTGAGCAGAAGAGAACAGAGTGGTTAATTACCAGCAAAGGATAAAGTAGGCAAGCAAGTCTTTCTGTTAGTGTTTTATTTTCTTCATTTTGAGAGTAGTTTTAAATTGAATTAAGTAAAGATATGTAAAGCAACAGAATTATATCTTTTTCAAACTTCCTCAGATTTCCAAATTTCCATATTCAGTTTGAATTTGATTTCATGTTGGCCATGAGTACATAATACTTGAGCAGTAGGAATAGCGAGGAGTAAGGCTAGGATGGGGATAGATGAGAATACCTGTGAACAATGCCACTCTTTCACTAAGCACTCACTTTGTACAAGGCGTTATGCTGAGACATTTTGCATATATTCTCTGCTTACCTTACAATAGTCCTGTCAGGCAAAACCGTATTCCATTCCCATTTTATATATGATGAAACTGAGGACCTCAGAGGTAAAGCAATTTTGTGTACCTAGTAAATAGCAAGATGAGGATTCAGACTGTGTTCTGTACTGCTTTTGGTCTTAATCATTACATCTAATTCTCTCTGGTTACCGGCACTCTTCATTTCTCATCTGCTGACTGCAGTAGCTCCTTTCTTCCAGTCTCCCTTCCTCCAGGATCTTCCCCATGCGGTTTCCAAATAGTAACTCTTAAAAACAATCATCATTTTACTCATCATTTACAAAATTAAATGCCATCTTCTAACAAAGAGCTTTCATGTTTCTACTCCGATGTGGAAAATCAAATACATATGAAAGCCTTTATCCTTTCCTAAATTCTCTGTACATTTGTTATCTATGACTATGAAATGGATAGCCCCAATCCATCAACCTGAAGCAGCAAGCATTTGTTACCTCATAGTTACTGTGAGTCAGAATCTTAGTCTATAAAGGCTGCTCTAACAAAAATAAATACATAAACTGAATGGCTTGTAAACAGAAATTTACATTTCATTATTCTAGAGGCCAAGAATTCCAAGATCAAGACACCAGCAGATTCACAAACTGGTAAGAGTCTGCTTCCTGATGCACAGCTTTTGACTGGTACTTAATGTGGTGGAAGACACAAGGGAGTTCTCTTTCAGTATCTTTTATTGCACAAGGCTGCTAATTCCACTCATGATGGCTCTGCCCTCACGATCTACTCATCTCCCAAAGCCTTCCACCTCCTGATATCACAATCTGGGGAGGAGGATTTCAACATAAATTTGAGGGGGAGGACAAAATTCAACCACTTCAGGGTGGTTTATCAAGGTAATTTTTCTTCAAGGTTTCTACAAGGCTACAGTTAAGGTGTCAGCATGGGTGCAAACTCATCTGAAGACTTGAATGCAGGAGGGTCTTCTTCTAAGCTCATTTCTTTGGCAGAACTCAGTTCCTCCCAGCCTATTGGATTGAGGGCCTATATTCCTTGATGACTATTGTTCAGAGGTCTTCCCTTGTTCCTTGCCACATAAGCTCCTGTATAGAACAACTCATGATATGGAAACTTACTCCCTCAGAGCTAGTGAGAAAGCAAGAATGAGAAAGGATAAGTGAGAGAAAATAACACCAAAGTCATGGTCTTTTTGTAACCTAATCTTAGAGGTGAAATCCTATTAGGTTTGTCATGTACTATTCATTAGTTGTGAGTGACTACTTCTAGACTACCTTCAAGGGGAAGTAGTTACACAAAGGCATGAATGCCAGGGGCTGGGGATCTGCAAAAAAAAAAGAAAAGAAAAAGAAAAGAAAAGAAAATCTTTAACCTAGGAATAAACCTAACCAAGAAGGTAAAAGACCTATACTCAGAAAACTACACAACACTAAAGAAAGAAATAAAGGAAGACACAAACAAATGGAAGCATGTACCGTGCTCACTGATTGGAAGAATTAACATCATCAAAATGGCTATACTACCCAAAGCGATTTATAGATTCAGTGCAATCCCTATTAAAGTACCCATGACATATTTCACAGATATAGAACAAACATTTCAGAAATTTATATGGAACCATAAACGACCCTCAATAGCTGCAGCAATTTTGAGAAAAAAGAACAAAACAGGAGGGATCACAATACCTGATATCAAACTGTATTACAAGGCCACTGTAATCAAAACAGCCTGGTACTGGCATAAAAACAGGCACATAGACCAATGGAACAGAACAGAGAGCCCAGAAATAAACCCAAGTCTTTATGGTCAACATTTGACAAAGGAGGTAGGAGCATAAAATGGAGCAAAAATAGCCTCTTCAACAAATGGTGTTGGGAGGTCTGGACAGCTACATGCAAAAAAAGGAAACAATCACCAACTTACACCATACACAAAAATAAATTCAAGGTGGATAAAAGACTTAAATATAAGTCGTAACACCATAAAAGCCCTAGAGGAAAACATGGGCAGTAAAATCTCAGACATTCCATGCAGCAACATCTTCACAGACACGTCCCCTAAAGCAAGGGACATAAAGGAAAGAATAAACAAATGGGAACTCATCAAATTAAAAAGCTTCTGAATGGTTAAAGAAAACAGTATTAAAATGAAAAGAGAACCAACTATTTGGGAAAACATATTTACCAATGATACCTCACGCAAGGGTTTGATCTCCAAAATATATAAAGGACACACATGACTCCACTCCAGGAAGACTAAAAAAAACAATTAAAAAATGGGCAAAAGACTTGAACAACCACTTCTCCAAGGAGGACATACAGAGGTCCCAGAGACATATGAAAAGATGCTCAGCATCACTAGCCATCAGAGAGATGCAAATTAAAACCACAATGAGATACCATCTCACACCAGTCAGAATGGACAACATAAATCAACAAACAAATTTTGGAGAGGATGTGGAGAAAAGGGAGCCCTAGTGCACTGTTGGTGGGATTGCAGACTGGTGCAGCCACTGTGGAAAACAGTATTGAATATCCTCAGAGAACTAAAAATGGAACTGCCTTTTGACCCAGCAATTCCACTGCTGGGATTATACCCTAAGAACCCTGAAACACCAATCCAAAAGAACCTATGCACCCCAATGTTCATAGCAGCACAATTTACAACAGCCAAGTGCTAGAAGCAACCTAAGTGCCCATCAGTAAATGAGTGGATAAAAAACTATGGCATATTTACACAATGGAATTCTATGCATCAGAGAGAAAGAAGGAGCTTATACCCTTTGTAATGGCATGGATGGAACTGGAGAGCATTATGCTAAGTGAAATAAGCCAGACGGTGAGGGACAAATACCATATGATCTCACCTTTAACTGGAACATAATCAACAGAAGAAAAAAGCAAACAAAATATAACTAGAGACATTGAAATTAAGAACAATCTGACAATAGCCAGAGGGGAGTGGGGAGGGGACAGTGGGGAGAGGGGTTTACAGGAACTACTATAAAGGACACAAGGACAAAAGGGGGAGGGTGGAGGCCAGGGATGGAGGTGGGTTTGGATGGGGTTGTGGTGAGGGGTGGGATGGGGAGAAAATACAGGCAACTGTAATTGATCAAATATAAAGTAATTTTAAAAACCTTTAAATGAATAGTAAAAGGTGAAAACAAAAATTAAGTCACTGAGACGAAGGGAATGGAAAAACAATAGTAGATAAGAAATCAAGAAAGTAAATAGCCTAAGAGCATTTGATTTAATAGCTCAGGGAAAGCTAGAAACCTAAACCTTTAAAAGTTAAAGCCAAACAGAGGCTAACCAATTCATAACTCAGAAATTTTCTTCAGAAAGCTAATGGTGAAAGTACTCACCAAAATGAGGGGAAAAATCAGTAAAGAGAAAACAGGAGTTCAAAAAACAATAGAGGAGATACTAGTCAATAAAAAGAGAAATTTACAGGATGACAGAGTAAGAAATGAGCTAAAGAGCAAACAGCCCAGCACAGCGGAGAACAAAGTGTTCTGACAGAACTTTATGCTAAAAGAAAATTAAATGGATAGAATATCTAATGACCATTTCTAAGACTTATTTTCAATTCTGTCAGATAATTTAGCAATGAATTTTTTGATAAAATGGATAGGAAGCTAAACAAATGAAAAACAAAATGTTGTTGACTATATTAAAGATCTGAAATGTAAAGTTAAAAGGGAATCATCATAGTACATGGTATATACTCAGCTATAAACAATGTGCAGTTTTTTTAATGACTATTTAACCAAAAACTGTGGTGTAGGTTGGAATAATGGAAGGTAAAGTTGTATATAAGAAGGAGAAAGGGTAAAAGATACATTTCATTTTGCATTAGAGGACATTCGTTTCTAAACCTATTTTTAAATATTAAATAAACTTTTAACAAATATTGTGTACCACATAAACAAATTATTCACACTCTTCTGAAATCCATCCACTGGGCAACCTAATCCCAAAGACTTAACATTCTATGTAAATCATGGAAGCAAAGTAAATTTCAAATAAATCAATACAGAATGGATAATTTAGGTATTTTTTCACATAAGAATTCATTATTAGATGCAACATATTCCACTTACAAATTTACATAGAATTTTACCATGAAATGGCAATGCAATTATTGTCCTGCAGCAAAAAACAAACAGAACAATATTGATATAGTTTTCTTAGTTTATCATATTGGCTTTCATTTGCTTTGTGTGGAAACACTGCCTGACTTTATTTAGAAGATTTGTAATTTCTCTAAGATAAGGTGGGGGAATAAGCGTCTCAAATTAGTGAAGTATTTTTGAAACATGACAAAAAATCAAATTTATGAATTGTTTAGAAAAGAACTATTTGTATATACATATATTGTGGAAATGTGAAGATAAATACTAAAAGAAACACCATAAAGGAGGGGCATCTAGGAGGAATTAGGGTTCGCTATCATACTTTTACAACACTTATAGTAAGAATTTTACTTTTAAAACTTGACATATGTATTATTTTGATAGAAACAAGAATTAAAAATTTTAAAGATCCTCTAGAATAAACCCATTAGAGAAAAAAAGTTGACTTTGATAATCTTTTTAGATTTGATCTCTTCTGACTTCACATCATGCACCAATATCCCAGCAATACTAAAACCTGCTCTCTTGTTTCTGTGTGGCTTTTCCCAGGCCGTTTCATTCCCTGTAGGTTCTCACCCTCCCTCGCCCCTGTGCGTTCTCCTTTGAATTCTGTCCCCTTGGCTGAATGCAGCTCAGATTTCACTCCCTTGAACTTTGAACTGTGTAGGAGACCTACCATCTTGTCTGTTTGCTGAGCATGCCACAACGGAAATATTTATCATATTATGTTGAATTCTTTCAACTCCTATTAGTCATTTTTCCCCTTCGTCAGAAAAATGTTGGCAGTTTCTCTTGATGTGTTTTTAATTTATTGTAATTCATTTATGAAATGATTCTTTAAATGTTTTCACTTATTTCAATTTTACTTCATTGAGCCATAAACCACCCCCCCAAAACTAGGTAACATTTCTTAGTAAAATAAGGTTTCTGCTGCCTCTGTTCTCCAGTATTTCTCTTTCCCTTTATGTATTTTGATAGTCTCTCATATTTTACATTATAGCTCATTGTTTTACAAGAGATATAGCTTGCTTGTGGACTGTACTATTTATAAATATGAACAGCCATCTTTTTTCAATTTAATGCTTTCAACTTTGAATTGTATAATATTTTGCCTCATAAGAACATATTAATACTTGCACTTGAAGTTGTTTATTTTTCACTTTGGATTTGTTTTATGAATTCTTTTCATTTTAGCTTTCTGTGTCATTTTAAATGTAGTCCTATACAGATCATATAGATGAATTTTGCTTTGAGACCCATTCCAAGGAACTTTTTGTTGTTGCATAAAGTTTTACTGTTTACATTTTTTGTCAAAGCTAACACATTTCTTTTGTATTTTATTTAGTAATATATTTTGAACCTCTTTGCTATTCAATGCATGTTTTTCCCTGTGTACAATGTTTTCTTGGATTTTTTATCCTTGTAATTATATATCATGCATGCTACTTTTACCTTCATGAGGACTGATGTTTAGGTATTAAATTTATGTTTAGACTTACAATTCTCAAATCATCATCAAGGGGAAGGAGTATCCTGATTCTCTGTGAATTATGAAGAAATTAATAGTAACTTCTGTATTCTTGTGTGTATTACTGGAATTTTATTAGTATCTTTATAATTCATTCATTTTTTTCTCTGAAAAATGAGCTTTTGAAAATTTAGTTTTTTAGCAGATGTACTTTTTTCTGAAAACAATGATGTATGAAAATGATATTTTAAAAATATCTTTATAACTGAAAGTAGTCTGTACTTCAAATTCCCATTTTATGTGATTACAAAAAACTGGACCTAGATATTTTCGGTTAAACTCAGTAATTTCTGAAGTTTACTAATAATTTCAACTTTAAAATCTGTTACTAGAGAACTGTCCTTCACTCCTCCTTTTCCCTGTGATGGCATCCAGAGGACTGTCCTTCACTCTTCCTTTCCCCTGTGATGGCATCCAGAGGTAGCATGTAAGGAGTGCAGCAGGTTTGTATAGTACTCCTGCATCAAGAACAAACTGTCATTGGGAGTCTTTCAAATACGTTATCTGTTGTTATCAGGAATTTTCTGTCTAGAAACCACATGCTACCATTTTTGCTCTTCTGGGGCCACCAGGCTAGAGCAATGTAATGCAACTCCAGAAGACTGGGCACCACCTGAGCGGTGAGAAGGTATTTCCCTTGTGTTCTCAAATCCCTACCATCTCAAAGTTTCTGTTGCATACCCCAGGGCCCGGCCTGGTTGAGGACAAAACTTCTAATGAATGCCATCCTCTCAGATCTGTTCCTTTTATTTCATATATAGCAGAAAATCTTCTAATATCACAGCACATTTCCCCAAATGTATTATTATAGTATATACCCTGACTCTGGATACTCTAAAGTTAAGTTATTATCTATGCCGAAAATTTCAGAAGTCCGTTTTAAAATGCATAGTCTCAAAAATTTTAATGGTCTGCTCTTTCCATGAACATTTCTGTCACCAAGGCCTAGGTGCTCAAGTTTTCAGAAAGTGTGATAAAAGTATCCACGGAAATGTAAATACCAGGAGCAAAAAAATATAACATCAAAAAATTAACTCACTTACCTTTTTAATAATGTATTTTAAAAATGTATTGATTTAAGTCTACTTAACTGTTCAGAATTTAATGCAAGTTCTTTTGTACAAATATCACTACTATTGTTATGTCTCCTTGATTTCTTTCAGACTGTATGAGTGCTACGTTATGGACTTATGTGAGAAATTATCATAAAATAGTTTTCTGTTGCATTCACCCCTAACATCTTTGCAGTCTGCTAATTTTGCCTTCTAGAATTATACATGCCAAGAAGTCAAGATCTCAAAATCAAATACGTTGTCAGAAAAAGCCAGCAGAAGTCCTGTATGTTTCATGCATATATTGGCCAAATAAAAAGGATAATATGTTTAAAAACATATTCAATAATTGTTAAGAAAAACCAAAAGACAAAAATTTCTTATACAGTGTTCTTTTATTAAGCTTGAAGTACCCTCAATAATTACACACATTAAAAATGTTTTTCTGTTTAATGAAAAAGATTAAAAATACAAATTATAACTATTAAACAATTTTTCAAGTTAGTTTCACTTAGATCCATGTACACATTTAAATTTCACATTATTGCAAAAGTATAAAGCTTCCAAAGTCCATAGTGAAATTTTGTCCAAATATTTTTCTTATAACTTAATGAAAATTATTCAGTATGGCTCGGTGTGTAATGTTGTAAATAACCAGTAGAGAAAGACCTGCCCATTCAACCTGTCCTAGATGGAGTCATGGAGATGTGATTGACTGCTCCCACTGCTATCATCTTCAAAAATGTATCAGACACTTTCCTCTATTTGAAGGACACAGTTGTAAGCAAAACCATTTTGTCTGCCTTCATAAAGGTGAGAGCCCCAGATCTGCTCAAATATATAGAAGAGAACCAAAAGGAAAAGAAAAATGTTCACAGAGGACTGAAACATGTGCTAATAATGTTTCAGTGCCTTTAACACTGTTTCTGATGGGGAATTATGGGTCTACCCATAGTACATTAATTGGTAAAATAATGCTCATTGTCCCATAATCACAACACATGAAAATATTTTTGAAGTGTCAAACATGTGCATAGATTCATTATTTAGTTCCAAGTGTTATTACAGGTTATTCTTTATTTCTGTCTAACTGGTCATTTTCACAGGAAACTCACACAGGAAATTAGACATTTGTTATTTTAACTTCTCAGGAGGAAATGTATTCATTTATTTATGTAAATATTTAAAATCACAGGATTTTTATTTAAATTTTTATGTTTGCTTTGAGTTTTATAAAAATGTGATAAGTTCAAAAAGAAAATGGCATTATTACTATTTCTCACCATCACTAAACTTAGATGTGCACACAGGTGTGTGACAAAATGATTCTCACTGGAAAACATACTATAGTATATGAGGTTTAAATTTGACTTATTGTGAAAATTCTATTCTTTTATATGATTTGACAAATTAATTTTAAAAGCTGTTACATTTTATATATCTCTTTGAGGTCATGCAATGTTAATTTCTTAGAGGTTATTATCTCATATTCAAAAAATATTTTAGCAAATAACCTGTTACTCAAAATAACTAACGGCACCCATATTTGAATTAGAAATGTTATTGGCTGTGATTATGGCATAATCTATTCACAAATAACTAAATAAATATTTACTATAAGTAACAGGCAGTCTAAAGCTAGGTGTTTCCAAAGACAGTTCAAGGTCTCAATTTCACCATGGTCCAGAGCTCTTCTACACCATCATTCTTAGAAAACCAGCTGTGTTTTCAGGCCATGGCTTCATGACTGCAAGATTAATATTGAATTTCTTTGACATCCTCAAATAACAGTGTCCAAAGAAGAAAGGAAGTCAAGGTTCTACCCTCAAAGCACCACCTGTTTCATCCAGGAGAATATCAGATGCCATGTGTGTGTGTGTATGTAGTAATTTTACACACACACACACACAGTTCTGCTTTATCTTTTTGGCTGTAACTATGGCCCAGCCTTACTGCAAGAGAGGCTGAAAAGTGATAAGTTGACATTCAGCCTTTATAATGAGAAGACAACATTGGCAGGGAATAAAAAGGGGAAAGGAAATTGTAAGATCGTCAAGGCACAGTGTCTGGCACTTCATTATTGCATCAAATTTCAGCATTGAACCAATTTTTAAAGTTGATATATCAAAGAATTGAATTGATTAGGTATTGAATTATCAAAATACAGTGTGTTTTTAACTTATTTTTAATTTATTTGGAAGACTAGTTAATTTTCAGAAAAAACAAAATTTTCAAAATCATATGTAAATACGTGTATATCTAAAGGATTATTCTTAATAACATTAACATGTTATTTATAGTTCAGGTATAAAATATGTCAACTGTTATATCCCCCAAAAGACCATAAAAATTCTGTTATTAGGACAAAGCTCTACTTATTTTTGTTTTGACTGTAAGGGAGAACACCACTTTGACAGAGTCTTAGCTGCATCTTGGAAGCGGGAGATCAAGGAAAGATACTTACAAAGTTTGGGAGACCAGGTTTAAGGTTCAAGACAAGAAATTGAATGGCATTGAGCATAGTTTGTGACATGACAGTTTAGAATTGGTGGGCATAGCAAGGTGAGGATTTTGATGAGTAAAATCTTATATGACATGTGCGTTCTTTGCACTAGTGATCATTCTATTTTCCAGAGAGAAGAGCTATTTTGCCCAGAGGAGCAAACTGTTTGCCCAGATAAATTGGTTTACAGCAATTTCCTGAAGCAAACAGTAACATATTCTTTTTTTGTTATGTTTTTGTTTTGGTGGCGGTGGGTCTGGTTTACACTCTTAGCTTCCTGGAAAACAAATTTCTGGAACAAAAAAAAATGTGACATATTATCATTGGTAGCCACAGTTCTCTATCCTCCCTTGCAATTAGCCTTATACCTGTGCTGGACAACAAATCAGTATCATCTGGGGACATGATCACTCCTGTTCTCATCAACTCTTTGTGGAGCGTGATCACATAACAAGTTTCTGGTCGTGGTCATTTCAGTCTCTAAAGTTTCGTTTTTCCTATTCTTTTTCTTGTATGACTGATTAGGGGAAATAGCTATAAAATAGCATTTAAGACTAAGGAGCTCACACAGTTGAGTACTGCAACATAGCAAATACTAAGAAAAGATTATTAAAGTTTTTAGTTTTTATCTAGTCCAGGAGTTAAGCGTGCCCAAATTAAACCAAGAGAACAGAGCCTTCCATCAACTTTAAAAGTCCATAGAATGAAATACTGAGGATTAACCAAACCAAATTCATCATCTTGTGTATGTGTATTAGGTCTGTATACATAACTATATAAGTATGCATGCTATGAGCTGAACTGTGTCTCCCCAAAGTTTATATGTTGAAGTCCTAACTGTTATTACCTCAAAATGTGGCTATATTTGGAGATGGGGCCTTTAAAGTGGTAATTAAATAAAAATGATCATTAGAGTGAACCCTAATCAAACATGACCAACGTCCTTAAAAGAAGAGGAGATTCAAGCTTTGCACAGTGGCAGTATCGCAGCCAATGAGGTTTATCTGAGGTGTGATTATTGCTAATTGAAGAGGAAATTCATACACAGACACAGAGTGAAGACCACGTCAACACACAGGGAAAGGGTGACCAGCTATAAACAAGGAGAAAGGCCTCTGGAAGTATCAGCTCTTTTGATACCTTGACTGTGGACTTCTAGCCTCCAGAATAGAGAGAAAATAAATTTATGTTACTTAAACCACCCAGTCTCTGGTATTTTGCTATGGCAGGCCTGACAAATATATTAACACTTTTCTATAACTTTTGAACTAAGTATTGTCTCACAGTTTATGTTAATTTCTAATTTTATCTAAAGTAACCAAGTTTTTGTTTTTCCAAACTCAAGATAAAGGTAGAAATCCAAAAAATATTTTTATAAGCAGAAATCTATTAGATTAATACATTGTAAGGTAGGTTTTTTAAATGTAATTAATTGCATATACTTTTACTATACAGATGTTCTATAATATATAAAAATAAAAAATGGATATATATAGACAATGATTATTAATTAATGTTGCACAGTTTTCCTCTTAGAAATTGACAAGGTATCCAAAGATTAAATTATTAACTCAATAAAATATTACACTAAGATCTAAAAGTCAAGTAATGACCAGTTGAAAAATTAAAATTAAATGAATGTATCATCTATATAATTGGTAATATTTTAAGTAATCATAGACTTAAACACTTAAAGTTACTCATTATTACAAGTTCTTTTAGTTAAGTAAAATTGTATATTTTCTAATATTAAAACAATTTGTGAAAACACTGATGACTCAACCTATATTTTATGTATACTATGTATAACTTTAAAATGCAATATATAACATAAAATTTTTGAAATTTTGTCTTATAAAAAGTTAAACTCAGTCATGAACTAATTAAAATATTGTACTAAAATATGGTGATAAAATCAAAGAAGTGACAAAGGTTTTATAAGTTAAATAAAATCATATTAAGAGTTCCCTCTCTCGTGTGTAATATTACATGAGCTCAGGATTTTACAGTCCCCCCAGTGATGTATGAGAGACCCAGTTTCTCTGCAGTCCCACCAGTATTTCCTATGGTCACTGTTCTTAACTGTATCCAGTAATTATCTAGAGATATGTCATTTTGGTTAAAATTTGGCTTATGGCTGGTGATGTTGAATTTTTTTTAATGCAGTTATTTGCCATCCCTATATTCTTTTGAGTGAAATGCCACCTTGTTTCCTCACATTCTTTGCCTAGCTTCTAATTGGAATCATTTTGGGTTTTTTGTTTACTATTGAGTTTTAAGAGGTCTTTGTACATTCTAGGGATGCATATTTGCAAATATTTTCTCAGTCTGTAGCTTGTCTTTTAATCCTCTTATCAAACTCCAAATAGTTTTAACCTTTTAAAAATTTTCCTCAATTTTTTAAAATTTCTTTTTATTATTATTACTATTTTTTTCCATCACAATTTATCCCCCATATACCCGCTTCCACCTCCACACACACCCCTCACTGCCACTCCACCCCCTGCAATCACAATTGTCGTCTGTGTCCATGCATTCTTTCTCTTTTTTTTCTTTTTCGATCAATCCCTTCACCCTAAGCACCACACCCAGAGCTGCCAGCATGCTCTTTATCTATGAGTGTGTCTCTATGTTGTTAGTTCAGTTTGTTCATTAGATTCTACCCATGAGTAGTCACATGGTATTGGTCTTCATCTGACAGGCTTATTTCACTCCCTTAGCATAATATTCTCCAGGTCAATCTATGCCGTTGCAAAGGATAAGATTTTCTTCTTTTTTATGGCCAAGAAGTATTCCACTGTGCAAATGTACTCACTGGGTCATAAAATGGTTCTATTTTTTATTTTTTGAGGAAACTCCAGACTCTACATTTTTAGGTTCACCAGTAACTTTATTGATTTAGATATTTTGAATATGTCAGTAATCTCCTGTGTGGTATACCATTGATTGTTATTAATTAATGTCTTGATTCTATCACTACCAACTTCAACTGGTCCACCTGACCTTGGAGCAACATCCAGTGAGAAATCTCGAGCACGAAACTTTGCAAACCCACTTTTGACAATTTCAGTCAGTCACAGCACCTCCTCTATACGCTGCGCAAATCTTTAGCTTTTTTTTTCTTTTGCATTGTAGTTGTGTTTTTTATCTTTTTTAAAATAATAAAGGTAAAAAATGTGTATTTTTCCAATCTTCAATGTTAAAACAGCTATACAAAAAATCATCAGTTTTGATAAGGTTTTTTTTAACGCATGCTGTTACAACAGCAGTCCCGATACAACCTAACAAAAACTGGTTTGAATGAAGTTAAAGACAGCAAAGTTCTTCTAGAGCCATATCTGAAAAAACACATGAACTTTTTGGCCAACCCAATATTTGGGGTCTTTTGTGATTCCATATAAATTTTTAGAATATTTCATCTAGTTCTGTGATATACACCATTGGTATCTTGATAGGAGTTGCATTGAATCTGTAGATATCTTTGTGTGATATGGCCATTTTATATATATTACTTCTTCCTATCCGTAAACACAGTATACGCTTCCACCTATTTGTATCTTCAATTTCTTTCTTCACTGTCTTATAATTTTCTAAGTACAGCTCTTTTACATTCTTGGTTAAATTTATTCCCAGGTATTTTATTCTTTTTGAAGCAATTGTGAATAAGATTGCTTTTTTAGTTTCCTTTTCTGATAGTTCATTATTGGCATATAAAAATTCAGCTGATTTCAGGAAATTAATTTTGTTCCCAGCTACTTTACTGAATTCATTTATCAATTCTAGTAGTTTATTTGTGGAATCACTAGTGTTGTCTATATACAGTATCATGTCATCTGCAAATAATGACAGTTTTACTTCTTCCTTTTCAATTTGGATGCCTTTTACCTCTTCTTCTTGCTTGATTGCTGTGGCTAGGACTTCCAGTACTATGTTGAAAAAGAGTGATGAAAGAGGCCATCACTGTCTTTTTTCCCAATATAAAGGGGAATGCTTGAAGTTTTGCTCATCAAATATGATATTGGATATGGGTTTGTCACATATGGCCATTATGTTGAGGTGTATTTGTTTTTTTCTCACTTTGCTGAGAGTCCTTATCATAAATGGGTGCTGGATTTTATCGAACGCTTTTTCTGCATCTATTGATATGATCATGTGGTTTTTATACTTCACTTTCTTATGTGGTATGTAACTTTTAGTGATTTGAAGATGTTGTACCACCCTTGAATCTCTAAAATAAATCCCACTTAATCATGGTGTATGATCTTTTCAATGTATTGCTGTATTTGATTTGTTAATATTTTGTGGAGAATTTTAGCATCTATGTTCATCAGGGATATTGACCTATAACTTTCTTTCTTTGTAATGTCTTTATCTAGCTTTAAATTATGATAAATCTGTCCTTGAAAAATGAACTTGAGAATCTTTCCTTCTCTTGAATTTTTTGGAATAGTTTGGGAAGACAGGTGTTAGTTATTCTCTGACTCTTTGGTGAAATTCACCTGTGAAGCCATCCAGTCCAGGGTGTTTGTTTGTTGGGAGATTTTTTTACTACTGCTTTAATTTCAAGAGTTGTAATCTGTCTATTAAGATTTTCTGGTTCTTCCTGATTTAGTTTTAGAAGATTTTATGTTTGTAGGAATTTATCCATTTAATCCAAACAAGTATTCAGTCTTCAACAAGACTGTCCCACTTGTTGGCCCATAGTTTTTCATAACATTATCTTACAATTCTTTGTATTTCCTGGTGTCAGTTGTTACTTCTCCTCTTTTATGTTTGATTTTACTTATTTGGGTCCTTTCTCTTTTTTTCTTGATAAATCTGGTTAAAGATTTGTCAATCCTTTTTATCCTTTCAAAGAACTAGTTCTTGGTTTCATTTCTTTCTTTTTTATTTTTTAGATTCTATTTTTTTTAAATTGCTGCCCTAATGTTTATTTCCTTTCTTCTCCTCACTTTGAGCTTTGTTTGTTGTTTTTTCTCAAATTCCTTTCACAAGTGCAGGAAGCACAGAAGGTCCCAATCAATATGAACCCAAAGAGGCCCACTCCAAGACACATCGTAATTAAAATTACAAAATTTAAAGACAGAGAATCTTAAAGGCAGCAAGGGAGAAACAGCTAATAACATACAAGGAAGCTATGATAAAGCTATCAGATGATTTCTCAACAGAAACTCTCTAAGCCAGAAAGGATTCATGATACCATTAAAGTCTTAGATGAAAACATGTGCAGTATAATTTCAGTCAACCAACATAGCAATATTTTTGCTGATATATCTCCTAGGGCAAAGGAAATAAAGGAAAAAATAAGCAAATGGGACTTATCAAATTTAAAAGTTTCTGCATGGGTAAAAAATCATCATCAAAATAAAAAGGAAACTGGCTATATGGAAGATCATATTTGCCAATGATACATCAAACAAGGGTTTAATCTCCAAAATATAAAAAGAACTCACATGACTCAACAGCAGGAAGACAAATACACTAATTTAAGAATGGGCAAAGGACCTGAATAAACACTTTTCCAGGGAGGACCTGCAGAGGGCCCACAGGCACAAGAAAAAATGCTCAACATCACTAGCCATCAGAGAGACGCAAATTAAAACCACAACAGGATATCACCTCACACCTGTTAGAATGGCCCTCATTAATAAATCAACAAACAAGTGCTGCTGAAGATATAGAGAAAAGGGAACCCTAGGTTATTATTGGTGGGAATGCAGACTTGTGCAGCCACTGTGGAAAATAGTATGGAAATTCCTCAGAAATTAAAAACTGCCTTATGACCCAGCAATTCCACTTCTAGGAATATGCCCTAAGAATCCTGATATGCCAATTCAAAAGAACATATGCACCTTTATGTTCATAGTAGTGCTATTAACAATAGGTAAGTATTGGAAACAGCTGAAGTGCCCATCGGTAGATGAGTGTATTAAAAAACTATGGTACATTTGCACAATAGAATTATGCAGCAGAAAGAAAGAAGGAACTCCTACCTTTTACAACAGCATGTATGGAACTAGAGACTACAATGCTAAGTTAAATAAGTCACTTGGCAAAAGACAACACATGACCTAACTTATAAGTAGAATCTAATGAACAAAATAAACCAATGAGAAAAATAGAACCAGAGACCTGTATACAGAACAGATTGATAGCTATAGTAGAGGAGGAGTGGGGAGGGGAATGGTGGAAGAAAGAGGAAGAGACTAAAGAATATGTATGAATAACTCATGGACATGGACAATGAACAGGGGGTTAACTGTGGGTGGGAGGGGTGGGCTGAGTGAGGGGGGCAAAAGGGAGAAACATTGGTACAACTGTAATAGAATAAACAATAAAAAAATTCCTTTCTGTGTAAATTGTTTATTTGAGCTTTTTCTTGCTTCTTGTGTTAAGCTGGTAACACCATGAATTTCCTTCTTAGGACTGTTTTCCCTGTGTCCCACAAATTTTGGGTTGTTGTGGTCTCATTTTCACTTGTTTCAATGTATATTTGATTTCTTCCTTGATCTCATTGTTAACCCATTTATTGTTTAGTAACATGTATTTAGCCTCCATGGCTTTGAGTGCTTTTCAGTTTTCTTCTTGTGACTGATCAGAGAAGATGCTTGATAAAATTTATTAAATTTATCAAGATTTGTTTTGTTTCCTAACATGTGGTCTTGGAAAACATTTCACATGTACTTAAAAACAAAAAAATGTGTATTCTGCTGATTTGGGATGAAATGTTCTGAAGTTAACAATTAAATCCATTTCATCTAGCATGTCATTTATGGTCACCATCTCCTTGTTGATTCTCTGCCTGGCAGATCTATGAATTGATGACAATGAGGTGTTAAAATCCCCTATTACGTCTATATTCATTTTAATCTTTCCATTTATGTCCATCATGATTGGCTTTACTTGTTTACGTGCTCCTGTGTTGGGTGCATAAATGTTTACAAGAGTTATACCCTATTGTTGCATTGCTCTCTGTATCATTATGTAGTGTCTGTCCTTCTTTGTCTCATACTATAGGTTTAGTTTTAAAGTCTATTTTGTCAGATATAAGTATTGCTTCCCCTGCTTTTTTCTTTCGATTTGCATGAAATATCTTTTTTTTTTAGATTACTTTACTTTTAGTTTGTGCGTATCTTTTGTTCTGAGGTGGATGTGTTGAAGACGGCATGTATATGAGTCATGTTATCTTATCCATTCAGCTATCTTATGTGTTTTGATTGGAGCATTTAAACCATGTACATTTAAAGTGATTATTGACAGATATGTATTAATTGTCATTTTATTTTCTTTAACTATGTTCACCTGTTTGTTTTGTTTTTGTTTTTCTTTTTACATCAAGCCCTTTAACATTTCTTGTATTACTAGTTTGGTGGTAACATACATTTTTTAGCTTTTTCTTGTGTGGGAAGCTTTTTATTTCTCCTTCAAATTTAAAAAATAGCTTTGCTGGGTAGAGTAGCCTTGCTTATATGTCCTTGCTTTTTATCACTTTGAATACTGCGTGCCACTATCTTTTGGTCTGATATGCTTCTGTTGAGAAATCAGCTGACAGTCTTATGGGAGTTCTTTTGTAGGTGACTAACTGCCTTTCTCTTGTATTTTTTTTAAAATTCTCTTTGTATTTAAATTTTGCCATTTGAATTGTGATGTGTTTTGGTGCAGACTTTCTTCAAGTTCATCTTTATGGGGACTTCCTGCATTTCCTGGACTTGTGTGTCTTTTTCCTTCACCAGATTAGGGTAGTTTTTGGTTACTATTTCTTCACATAGGTTCTTGATGCCTTGTTCTCTCTCTTCCCCTTTTGTTATTTCTATGATACAGATGTTGTTTTACTTCATGTTGTCCCAAAAGTCCCTTAAATGATCCTGACTTTTTAAATTCCTTTTTCTTTTTGCTGCTCTGATCGGGTGGGGGTTTTTACCTTCTCTTCCAAATCACTGATTTGATCATCTGCTTCATTTAACCTATTTTTTATTCTTTCTAGTGTAGTCTTTGCTGCATATATTGCATTGTTTGTTTCTGACTGGCCCTTTTTATGGTTTCTGTGTCCTTCTTTGTATTAGATAGATCTTCTATGACTCCCAGCCTTGGTAGGGTGGTCTTATGTAGTGTGTCTCCTCTGGGTCCCAGTGGTACAGTCTCCATGATCACCTGAGCTGAGTGCTCTAAGAATGTCCCTTGTTCACATTATGTAGTCACTGGTAGTCTAATTGAGTCTCAGTTGCTATTAGCCCATTCATGCATTATATTGACACTCAGATTTGTGACTGCAAGGCTCAGCCCCCAACATAGTGTACAAGCTACTGTGCAGGTGCTAATCACATGAAGCAGAATTTACCTCAGCATGGTTGGCTGAGATCTCCCTGTATATATGCTGCTCGTGAAGCTTATTGGATCTTGTCCTGTTGACAACAACAAATCCTGGATGTACTGGTTCTGGGCCTCTGTGGAGGGACTCTTGTGTAGACCTATGTCAGATGTTTCCTGTGACTAACCCTCGGCAACCTGATTGGAACTATCAGCAAACCAGAGCTTGTGGCTCCCTCTGCTGGGTATGGGGTCATGAAGAAAGGACCAAGATGCCAGTTTTAATTTTTATAAAGTCCAAGTTACTGATTTTTTATGGATCATGCTTTCATTTTCATGTCTAAGACTATTTTACCAAGCCCTAGTTTTTCTTCTATGTTAAATCTCAAAGTGTTACAGTTTTGAATTGTTTACTTTGAGTTAGTCTTCAAATAAAGTGTGAACTGTTGATCAAGGTTCATTTTTTTCTATGGATGATCAATCACTTCTTTATTTAAATGGGTATATTTCTGGATCTAAACTGCATTTAACTAAATTACTGGAATTTCTTATATTAATTTTTCCACTACTTTTGTTGCTCTGGTGTAAGGTTGTAGTATATATTTTTTTCGTTCATATAATCCTAAAGACTAGTAAAACTGCCCTGAATGGTGTAGCTCAGTTGGTTGGGCATCAAGCCAAAAAGCTAAAGGTCACTGGTTCAATTCTTGTTCAGGGCACATGCCTAGGATGTAGCCCAGTCCCTGGTTGGGGCATGGTGGGACTGTGTATGAGAAGCAACTGATTAATGTATCTCTTACACATCAGTATTTTTATCCATCTGTTTCTCCCTTCCTCTCCTTCTCTATAAGAACAAATAAATAAAATCTTTTAAAAAAAAGGTTAGTATAACTACAAAATTTACGATTGTTTTCTAATATAACCTGTTTCACATTGTCTTAAATGTTTATTTACACATTTCTTTCTTAATCATTCTTTCACCTTCATTCGAGTAATAAATAGAAATTATACCCTAAAATATAAGATTATATTCACAATGTAAAATATCTGTTCTCTAATTAGGTGAAATATTCAAAACAGTGATTGGGAAAGCTTTCTTATTGTACTGGATATCATTTGGAACATGATGCAATTAAATACTAGAAATGAGCTATTGTTGAATTGAGAATACTGTCTAAATGAATAATCTTTACTTTCACAATCTTTGCAATGTTTAAATATTGTCCAGAAAATTTTGGCTTTGTAAAAACGATCTGAAATGTAATGTCTTCCCATTGAATTCTCCATACAGAATGAAACTAAGAGGAAAGAGAAATTGTTTCATTGATGATCAACTTAGGGCACCTTTAACTGAATTACTCTGGAGAAACAACCACTAGTTCCATTTAAATCATCAGGAGTTATCTCCATTCACCAGCAGTTTATAGAGGGTGCTGTCTAATTCTCTATAAAGGAGAAGAGACAGAGACCAGATGAGTTAAGAACTGGCCATCTCTTTTCCATCTAGTACATTTTTTGAATAGATTGTTTAACTGATGCCCAGGTTTAGGACTGGTCCTTTTCAATGTTCTTCATTTCACTCTCCTTATAGAGTTCAGATTAAACAATACTTGTGCAACTCAGCCAATGGAGAGCTGCTTACTCTTTTAGCTAAAGTCAGAAGAAAGATACATTAATAGTATATATATCACATGATTCCTTCATTTTGTATATGTTTGGATTACAAATATAAAATGGTACAATTCCTGTAATTATTGCCATATTCACCTGTGGTTGTTAATTTTATGTGTTAACTTGATGGGTCATGAGGTACCTTGATTAAACATAATATCTGGTGTGCCTGTGAGGCTGTGCCTGAATGAGAATAGCATTTGAATGTACAGACTTAATAAAGTAGGTTACCTTCCTCAATGTGGGTGGACATAATCCAATTCATTGAAGGCCTGAATAGAGCAAGCAGTGCAGGAAAAAGGAATTGCTCTTTCTTCTGATCACTGTTGAGCTAGGACATCTTATGTTCCCTGCTCTTGGACAGGGACTTACAAACTTCAGTTCCCCAATTTTCATGCCTTGAGACTCCAACTGAATTATACCACTCACTTTCCTTGGCCTCTAGCTTATGCACGGCAGATCATGGAAATTCTCAACACGCATAATCATACTACCCAGTTCCTCATAATCTCCCCTGTCCCCTCTGTCAACTTGGTTCTCTTGACAACCCTGAAAAATACATTATTCTCAAGTCACCTCCAACTATTGCAAGGTGTAAGTGGTCCTGTAAACTACTCTTTAATATAAATGCATATGATAGCAAAAGAATGGAAGTGCTTATTTCATCAAGAGCTCATATTGTTCAGTGTTATATGGCTAAAGAAACCCTCAATTTCTTCTCTTCAACAGAGACGATTAATAGAATTATAGAAGTAGAAGGATCTCAGCTATCTTATTACAATTTTGGTCATATTAACTGTGATAGGCATTATCCTACACCCCTTATGTATATACTTGACAGATAAGCAAATGGAGTACCAGAGATCACACTCTTAACAAATGGGAAAGCCAGTTTAGCTCCAGCAGCCCATCTCAAGAACTCATATCTTCAAACGATATGCCTTGGATGCCTCAAACTGTACAACCTCTAGTGAAAAATTCTTTCACAGATATAGACCAAACCTCATAGGATTTTTAATGTTTTGTAATAGAATTTGCAAGTATTAATGTCAAATAATCTATATTTTATCTCAGTTTAGCATGCTGGTTAATATAATTTTGAGTTATGTGTTTTATAATTATAATTAAAATGTTAGAGTTTGATATTTGATATTTTTATTTTATAAAGCTCAACTATCACTTAAGGTCAGAATGATAACTTATAGTCTAAAAGTTACTATAAATCAAAATCTGCAATTATTTGAAATCATTCCAATGCTTTACATATGAATATATATACTCCACTCCAGACAATATATTTTATATGAGGATGAGTAGATGAATGGATGCTCCTTGACATATGGTGCATCTGGATAAACTCATTGTAAGTGGAAAGTTCATTTAACACGCCTAATTTACCAAACATCAGAGCTTAGGCTAGTCTACCTGAAATGTACTCAGAACACTTCCATTAGCCTAAAGTTGTACATAATCAGTTGTACTCACAATTGATGCACAGTTATAGTCACAATTAATATACTCAGTTAAAAACAAAAAAACACACTGGCACACATATGGGCATTTCATAAACATAATGGGGTGCAAAAATACAAAATGCATTATCTAAACAAAAAAGCACTGGCAACAGAGTACACTGTAGATTATTGGTGTTTACCTTCATGATTGTATAGCTGACTGGGAGCTGTGGCTTGCCGCTGCCCAACATCAGAAAAGAGTATAATGCCACATATCACCAGACCTGGAAAAGATCAAAATTTGAACTACAGTTGTTATGAATACATATTGATTTTACACCACTGTAAAGTTTAAAAATCATAAATTAGCAGAAAAACTCATAAATTGACATGTTGTAAATTGGGACTGTCTACACACACACATATATACACACCATTGCCATCATTGTATCCATCCATCCTCCCAGGTATGCTATATATGTATAAGTTCATGTGCATGTGCACATATACCTATATGTGTATGAATGTGTGTGTGTATGTGTGTGTATATATATATATATATATATATATATATATAGAAGGTATCTAGTCATGTAATATAAAAAATAGAGATATTTATTGAAGAAGATACAAGAAACATTGTTCACAGGACAATGATGCCTCAGTTCCCTTCAAAGTAGGCAGCTTGGGACCTCACACAGTTCCCCCAATTGCCATCAGCTACCCTATTGTATTTTTCTAAATATCATCAATGATCTGAAATCTTTTCCCTTTCAAAGGTGATTTTAGTTTTGAGAAAAGCCAGAAGTTGCAGGGAGCAAAACCTGGGCTGTAGGGGAGCTAAGTCAACTGGGTGATTTGATGTTTAACAAAAAACTCTGCACGAGACATGAGACATGAGTGGGCACGTTGTTGTGATAAAGCTGCCAATAACCCATTGTGCATAGATGCAGCCTTCTGAATCACCTAAATAGTTTCTGCAAAGGAATGTTCAAGCTTAACGCAGTTTAATGAAGATTTGTCTACTCACTCAGGCAATTTAAATGCAATGGCCACTCAGTACACATGCTCACTCAACTGTGTCTACCGTCCCCAGTGACTAGTACAGTGAAGTCATCATTGTTCACACACACGCACACCAGTCCACTCTCCTTGTCTGCCAGGTTACATTGTTGTTGTGCAAATCATTTTCTTTATATTAACAATGGTTAGACTTTTTGCAAAGAGACTGGAATATATGTATACACATACATAAATACACATATATTCACATACATGGAAAGAGAGTACCATTAATGGCATTATTTCTAATATGGTGATAAATACAAAATGTATAAATGCTCCTTTTTCCTTTTCATGTTGATGTTTATATAATTTTGCCTTACTATATAGTCAAGTGTATTAAAGAAATTAAATATATGTGAACAGTTTTCTCTCTCCCATTTTAGACAAAATTATCTGATTGGCATGTGTGGCAAACCCAGTTGAGGTATGTTTTCCAAAGAGAATTGCTAGTTCTGTAAATATAACACTTAAATCTTAAATAGTCTGTGTTTAACCTTAAGCTCAGTGGACTGTAAACTTGAGACCTACAATTTCCTCCAAGCCCCCAAATTAGCAGTAACTAAATGGGAGATTTTCAGTAGGTAGAGTGAACTTGGTTATTATTGCAGGTTTTTTTTCTAATTTTTTATATAGCTCCTTAACAATAAAACATATTTTTATGTCAAAGGTATGCATTATTGATGATGTTTTATAGGTAAGATGGGCTTTAGAGATATATTCCCACATCATGCAAATGAACAAACTATAACCTCCAGAGAGTACATAAGTTATTCTGGAAGCACAGCTAATTAATGGTATAGAAATGATCACCTAGCTAGAAAAGTGCTCATTCCTGTAAGCAAATTTTCATCTAACAAGAAAACCGATAATATATATGTGCTTAGACCCTTAGCAGGATGATCAGAGAGGATGTCCTACACGTGCCCTTAGGAAATGAACTGGGTATGTTAGAAAATGAAGAGAAGATATATATTATTACAGGGACAAATCAAACGTGGCATTTATTATATTGGTTGGGCCAAAAAATCATCCATGTATTTTTTTGCATAAAATAAAAGACATATTTTTTTTATTTTCACCAATAACTTTATTGATTTGGGTATTTTGAGTATGTTGGACATCTCCCATGTGGTATAGCATTGGTTGTTCTCATTTAATGTAGTTATTTGATCAGTATCAACTTCAACTGGTCTACCTGACCTTGGAACATTATCTAGCAAGAAACCTCCAGAACAAAATTTTAAATGACTTTTGACACATTTGATCAGTCACAGCACTTTCTCACACACTGCACAAATCTTTTTCTGTGTTCTTACCTTTTTTGAAATAATAAACAATAATATGCTGAAATGTTGCTTATTTTCTTCCATTTTCAGTATTAAGAAGGCTGCACAAAAATTCACCAATTTTGATAAGTTTTTTTTTAATGCACACTGATACAACAGCAATCACAATATAAGCTAACAAAATTGGTTCAAATAAAGTTCAAGACAGCTAAGTAACTTCTAAAGCCATCACACAGAAAACAACTAAATGGAATTTTTGGCTAACCCAATATTTTATTGTTTATGAAAGGATAATTTCATCTTTGTATCACTACTAGAGAACAGGTTGGTATTGGTTGCTTGAGACTCACATTGGATGACAAAGAGTTATTTTGTTATAGGATTCCTGAAGTTCAACTAGATCAAGATGTAGATGTAGTTAAATGGTTCTTGTGAATAGCAAAGGTTTCGAGCAAGCATATCTGTACAGTGTTCAGCTAAACGATGAGCCAAAAAGTAGTTGGTTAATTTTTTAGAGACAAATATACTCTGTGTACCTTAGTGTATCATCATTTTAACAAAGAAGCTTGTATCAGCTATTCATTCTAGTACTGATAATGGCAGTATATTCAATAGTTAGTGGCCATATGTGGCTATTTACACTAAAATTTATATTAAAGTTAAATAAAATAAAATTGTTTTGTTGCACTAGCCACATTCCAAGTACTCAATGTACACATGTATCTAGTGGATACTTATTAGACAGTGCAGATATAGAATATACCTTTGTCAGAAGGAAGTTCAATTAGACATTTCTCCTACCGAAAGTTCCCAGTAACAAAGTACTATGGCAGGGGTGTCAAACTCATTTTCACCAGGGGCCACATCAGCCTTACGATTGCCTTCAAAGGGCCGAATGTAGTTTTAGGACTGTATAAATGTAACTACTCCTTAACAGTTATGTAAGAGCTCAGTCAGAGCTGCCTCAGGGTAGAAACAAGATGCTGGGCTGGATAAAACAAGGTGGAGGGCCGGATTCGGCCCTCGGGCCTTGTGTTTGCCACCTGTGTACTCCAGGACTTGTAAGATACTTTCATCTTGAAACTAGCCCAACAGCTTAATATTATTTACTCCATTTTAGTGTTAATAACTTCATCTTCAAATTATAAATCAGAGAGTAATAGCTATTTGGGTAAAAAGTGTACTTATTTATTTTTCTTTTAAAACATATAGCATTTTATTTATAACTCTTTATAACAATTTATATATTGTGTTTTCACATATATGTATGTGTATGTTTAACAGATATACATATTTGTTACAAGCAAAGATGATGAAGTTCTTGAATCTCCTTTTAAGAGATTGTTCTAAACTTTCCCATCTCAGCTCAGGAAATTCCAAAATCAATGGAATCATCTTTAAGGGTTCTTTTTCTCTTACAGATTCTCCCTTCAACAAATATTGTTAACCCTGTCTCCAAAAGATATCCTCAATTGCACCATGTCTCCAAGCTCACAGTGGATCAAGTCAAAATAACATTCTTTAATTTGATTTTTGAGTTGTCATTTATATATGGTAAAGTACATACATCTTAAGTCGACAGCATCAATAATTTCTACATATGTGTAAATTATATATAAATCTATATAAATAATTTATATAAATTCTACATAAAACACAATCTATATAAATTTTGCATAAATATATATACACAAATACATTCAAATTAAGATATAACACATTTCCAGCCCCTCAGTAGGCTGCCTCATGGCCCACTAGCTCAATATATCTCCCACGGTAATGCCTATTCTATAACTTCTGGCTTGTTCTTGAAGTGAATATAACTGCAGTCATACAACATGGACACATGTAACTAGCTCTTTTCACTCAACCATAGATCTGTAAGATTCATCCATGTTGGTATGTGTCATGGTATTTCATTTTTTTCATTTCATTCTAAAATGGAAAAAATGAAATACAATTATACTCTGAACTTCTAGTTTGGAAATATACCTCAATTTATTAATTCTTTCCATTGATGGATGATTGCGTTATTTCCAGTTTGAAAGCACTTATGAATTAAGGCTGCTGTTAGCATTCTCGTACGTAAGTTTTGATGTTCAAATACACTTATTTTTCTGGGGGAGGTAATTAGAAGTGGAATGGCTAAGTCCTATCACACACACATATTCTGCTTAGTGAATATTGTTGAGAGCTTTCCAAATGGGTCATGCCAGTTGACGGTCACCATCAGTGTCCCTGCATGTCCATATGAGATGGCCACACTAGTCCACCTGAGTGCCTGTGACAGTCTTCCCAGTGGTCTCCCTTCCTCAACACTGGGGTTTCTGTCATCTGTTTTGCTGTACAACACTCAGAAAAATGACAATCTATCTGAGAAATTAATATTTGAGCAAAGATATCAATGAAGAGAAGAGTAAACTGTGTGAATAATGGGTAGATGGAAAAACAAACGTGAAGAGCCTGAGGCCATCTCAGGACCGATACACTTGAGGAGGGGAAGGAGGCCTTTGAGGTTGGCAGGAAGTGGGGGCGGCAACAAAGGTGTGAAAGATGGGAGCAGAGTGGTAACCAAGGGCCCAAATGCAGGCCAAATTGAGAAATCGGGAATATTTCTGAATGTGATGGGAAGCCAGTGGAGACTTTTGAACATGAGATTTATACTTTTTCAATGACATTCCTTTTAACCCCAAAGAACATGCTTTTTAAAATCATCCAAAAAAATCATTTTGTATCTGCTGTGTTTTCCTCACCCATGCAAGTTAAATAAGCTAACATTTTCAACTTATCATTATGAATCAAGCGTCCTTTAAAAATTGAGGAGATGAAAGAAAAAAGATTGTGGTTATGGAAAATTACTCTGAATAGTTTATTAAAAGGATAAACTTTTGTATTTTTCTCACATATCAAGCTGGGCAATTCATACAGCTATGGGTGCTCAATTGCAGTGTGGTTTATTAAAATTAAAAAATTCCTAAAGTAATTGTCCTACAGTACATTTTAAAAACAGTAATCACCTTGTGGATTACAAATAATTATTTAATGATAGTTTGAATTTGCAGCTGCCACAGATTCCGGTGACCTTTCTCTAAACTGTCAGAATATACCCACCCTTTAAATCTCCACCTGTTCTCTTAGCCAGTGGTTATTAAAATTTACTGTTTCCAAAGTCAACCAGGGAACTCTTAAAAGTAATGTAGAGAGTTAAAAAGTTTCTCCTAAAGTTCACATGGAAAGAAAAGTATGCAAAAATAACCAGGAAAATATTTTTTTTTAAAAAAAAAACCTAGAAGAGGTGACTAGCCCTGCCAGAAATGAAAGCATGCCATGAGACCTCTACAATACAATGGTGTGGTGATGAAGTACAAATAGAAGATAGACTATGGTAATTAAATGGAAGGTCCAGTAATGGACTCAAGTGCACATGAAGCTTAGATATATGATAAAGGTGACATCTCGAATCATTGGGGCAAAAGATAAAGTAATACAAGTAATGATACTAACAATTTCCAATACCCCCTCCATATCAGAAACACTCTTACTCTCTAAAGGATGGGAATCTATCCTTAAAATTCTTCAATCACCAGCCTGACACAGATCCTATGTTGGTTTCCAATAGCTATTGTAAGAAACTACTACAAACTCAGTGGCTTAAAACAATAAAAATGCAGTAACTTATTGTTCTGGTAGTCAGACCTCTGAAGTGGGTGGTAAGATGTCTAGTGGTCAGAAGTCCTCAACTCTTGGCCAAGGCACTTTGGCCTATGATCCTATCCTCACATTTTCTTCCATTCCAACCCTCCTGACTCCCTCTTATAGGGATAGTTGTGAATACATTGGAGGCACTTGAATAATCTCCCCATCTCCAAATCCTTAAATTAATCCACTGGAGGTAAAACATCCACAGATTTCAAGGACTGGGAAAAATATCTAGCAGATGTGAAAAGTGATGTGTTGTCTTGGCTGAAGGATGTGCAGAAAATCTGACATCACACCAATACGTAGTTAGGAAAAGGAAATCATTCTCCCCCCACCCCCCAAGACATCCTGGGACCACACTTAGAAATTCACTGATGAGGAGGAAATTCACACATAATTAAGATTAGCAATTACAGGGTTACCATCATTTGCAAGGGGAAAATACAAAAGCAGGAGGAGATAAAAGAGGATGATAGGAGGAAAAATAAAGAAGAAGAAAACATAATCAGAAAAAAAAGAGAAAGTAAAAATGGAAGAATATACGATCAGTAGAAAAAAAGTAAAGACAGAAACCTCAGGAGGAAAAAGAGAAAAGAGGAAAAAAGAAGAAAACAAAGAGAAGTGGTGGATGCAAGGGAAGAAAATAACGATTGTGTAGGCTACACTAGAGCAGCGATTTTCAACCTTTTTCATCTCATGACACACGTAAACTAATTACTAAATTCTGTGGAATACCAAAAACATATTTTTTGTCCATCTAACAAAAAAATAGGTATGATTTTGATTCATTCACTCCAGATGGCTATTGTTGTGTTGGCTGTTGTCATTTACTTTTATTTGACTATCTAAGGGAAAAGAGGTCAGTGTCCCTGATTAAATAGTCAGATATTGCATGTTTTAAAAATTCTGGTGGCACACCAGTTGAGAACTGCTGCACTAGAGATATTGAAGAATGAATATAATGTTGTAGAACTATACCAAAGCAATAGAGTTACAAGAATATTTCAGCAGTAGTAAATGCTAGAGAAAACTCAACTGTTTTTAGAAAAGATAATTGATTTGGTGATAATTATTATAATAATAATTATTATAATCAATATTTATAATCAGTGACCCTAACACATACATTCGTAAAATGGAATCCAAATAATAGAAAAATAAAAGGGCATTTTGCAGACTTAAGATATAAGCATAGATAGATTTTAAGCTGTATTTAATTAGATTTAATTCATTTAAATTTTTAGTTTCAATTAAAGAGGTATACATTGCAATTGCCCAGTGAGTTAACTGAAAATAATTTGGCACAACTTCAATATCCAATAATATGGGTTTAATTGAGGAGTAAAATTAAATGTCTAACAAGAGGAAATTAATTGGAACATACTAAATGTTTTTCACACCTAAGCATAAAATGAAAACACAGTCAAATGAGCAGAAGGGAAATAATTGGTTTATAATGAATTGTAATTTTGAAATATAAACTGCCAAGATTCCCCCAAACCCACTTATTTTCCCTTTATACTAAGTTTTGTTTTTAGGTTAACTCTAAGTTTTCCTTATCATGAATGCAATACTTAGTCCAGAAAAATTAAGATATAAATACATGAAAAAAGTCTTAGAAAAATTACATATACCCAGATACCATCATGAATCCAGATACCACAACTTATACAACTTTGATGTTTAAATTGTCAAATCCTATTCAATGCTTAAGTAAGTTTTATTTATTTTGGATACACTTAAACCTCCCATCAATTTTGGCAACTTTAAAATGTTCCACCAAATAAATAAATAATAATAAAATAAATAAAACATTAAAATAGTATTAAATAAAAAGTGAAGTGTTCTACCCCAGAGACTACTGTTAACATTGCTCCACCCAGTGTACTGGATATCTTGGGGTTTCCCTCTCGTGTCTTAAACTGTTTAGTATTAAATTTGAACCAAGTTTTTTCTATGTTACAAATAGTGTATGTATAACTGACTTAAGATCGATTAGAAAAAAGTACAAAATCTAAGTAAATTTTACAAATAAACTAAAACAGAGATCCATAAAAATTTACAAAAACCACAACACAATACATCAAAATTGCGGATGCTCAGAACACTAGTAAATGGAACTCAGTTCTCAACAAAAATTATCATGGTGATTGATTTGTTTTCTCTTAAATTGTTTCAGGCACTTAGCAAGGGAAAGACGGGAAGCTGGAAGAAGAGCAAAAGTTAACTTCACAATGCTTTTCTCTTCTGAGGACTGCAGTAAATGATTTCCCCAGGTAATAGTCGGATGGGGAAATAAGTCACTCCCTAGATTTTATCTTTTTTAATTTATGGGATTAACAATTAACCCTTAATAATTAAAACTGGGATGTGGCTGTGCCCCTGGGTGGAGGAGGCTGTTGTTCTCTCAGCTTAGTTCCGCTCGCACTCCCTAATATAATTGCCCTATACTAAACACACACAGTTTTGAATATCACCCTGGGACTACTGGATATGGCATTAGCTTTTGCCTAAAGAACATATTAGGTTAAATCAAAATATTATGTAAAATTAATTTCAGGTGCACACTATCACATGCACATATAGTATTTATTTTACTAAATTTTACTAGATTTACTAATAAATTTTACTAATTTATTTTACTAAAATTGCTTCCTAAAATGATTCCTACCTAAATATACAGCATGTCACAAAAACTGATGCAGCATACTTAAAATTTGCTCATCAGCTGGATGATGGCAGAAGTACACCTCTGAGAACACACGTATTTAAATGCCTCACATTTAAATACTATTCATTTCTCTCCTCTTTGTCAAACTCCAGGAAAAAATTTAAAGTCCAAAATGTAATTCCATTTCAAAATTGCTAAAATTTCAAGAAATAAATCCCACAATTACCATTCTCAATTTATTTCACTGCTCACACTCTGCCAGAGGAGTCTCATGGAATCCAGATAATTATCCTTTCAATTGGTTTTCTCAGGAATGAAAAAAGCGCTTTTAGTCTTTAAGCTTGAATTAATTAAACTCTAATCTATTTATATTTTACATTATAAATAAAGGTCTTAAAATAACAGTGCCTGGTGCATGCTAAGAATGATCAATAAAATTGTGATTACTCTATGTATATACTGTTGTATCTAAAGAACCTTTTAACAACTACAAAGACATACCATTGCTATACCAGACTTACATTTATAAAACTTAAAGAATACAAGGAATTCCTAAGTATCTGTAAGTGATTTTATATTCTCAGTGTTGCCCGTACTCTGTTCTAAAGTTGCCAAAAGTTCCTGTTGTTGAAGGAAAGTTCAGACCATCAATATACCACAAACAAAGGAAATACCTTAGTTTCACTGCAGCAGGGTGCCAGTGAGCCTGTGCAGACTGATGGTGTATACGATCTATAGGTTTAATATCAATAGATAAAACAAGTGGTTAATTATGTCAGCAAGTTTACTTTATATCAGGAAGTGAGGGATGTGGGATGGATCAAACTGTTCCTTCCTAGCAATTAATATTTGTGCTGAACCGTCTTTACATACACTGTGGACGTCTTCAATGAGGTTGCCCATCCTCGGGGTCTTACATGATAAGTTCCCTTCTTTCCCATCTGGCATTTTAAGCCACTAACCATTGCTTTTTTCTCTGCAAATTGATTACCCCTGTGAAACCTGCCTACTAAAGTTTCTCCTCACTATATTTTTTCCCAGCTGGAAAATTACCCTCAGCAGAATCTTCACTCAAAAGTACATCTGATCCTAACCTGGCTGGTGTGGCTCAGTGGATTGAGCACTGGCCTGTGAGCCAAAGGATCACCAGTTTGATTCCCAATCAGAGCACACGCCTGGGTTGCAGTCCAGGTCCCCGGTTGGGGGCTCTAGAGAGGCAACCACACATTGATGTTTATCTCTCTCTCTTTGTCTCTCCATTCCCTTCTGTCTAAAAATAAATAAATAAAATCTTTTTTAAAAAGTACATGGGATCCTTCTGAAACATGTGCCTTGAAATTCTGAAAAGGACCGTAAACCTACCTCAAAAATTATTATTTTGACACATTTTCCATTTTCCATAACTTGGTAACTTCTAGCACTTTAAGAGTGGCAGGCATTTTGTTTGCCAATTCTCTTTTCTGCTTTGTTGGAATACCCCCTAGTGTTCCCTTTTCCTCTGTGGTTTCTTCCTTTAGGGAGGTTCAGCAGATTTTCATCTATTTAAGTTGTCCCTTTTCTCCTAAGTGTGCTTTCTTTTCTTATTCTCTTTCTTTGCTTTTGGGTGAAGATATTATTTTTTTAAATTATTGTTAGCATTAAATGCTTCACTAAACCAGGATTAGGCTTCATCTGCTAATATGCTGCCCAGTTTCCCTTTATTATATTTTATGTTTCTATGTCTTTCCTTTAAGTTCGAATTACATATAGTTCCCTGGTGTGCTATTTAAGGGTGTAATCATATTGAAACTAATCTAAAAATAAAACATGTCAATATTATCTTCTCAGGCTCCTTTCAAATATATCCTAATTTCTCTTTCTTATCATGTTAATGTCTCCTATTCCTCAATAAATGATTAGCCCTAATGCTTTAATTATTGATTTCATGCCTGAAATTTAACAGGGAACCTCTCAGTACTTCCTTGGATCCAGACTTTCTCCAGGGCATTGCTCCAGGTTATTCCATCAGGCCACACCTCTTTTCTGTTAGGTTTCACTGGTTCAAGTCAACATAGTAATAACTCACATATTGCTGCCCTTAGAATACCATTTTAAGAGCAGTAAGTTCTCAGTAAGTCTGCTAGAACATAAGCTCTATAAAGGGCAGAGATTTTTGTCTTCTTTTTTTTTCTTTGATGTATTGAGAGTGCTTAAGAAAGCATTTTTAAATGAATAAATAAATCTATATTTTTAACCTGTCACATAGATCACATAGATCTAATTTGGCTTCAGTGACCTTGCTCCCTTTTAAGTATGCTCCTCCTATACTCCCTGACACTTCCCCAGTGTGCTGGCTGCTGTTTCTAGGCTAAAATAGTGTCCGGAGCTTTATTCCTCTAATATCTTGAAATTTCTCTGGTTTTCAAAGTTCTTACACTCTTTTGGTGCCAACAGATTCTCCACAATAGAACACCCCACACGCAAGTTTTCTATATTGGCTTTGACCTTGAGATGTGGGGTAATCTCATTCAAAGTGTCTTCTACTCCTTTAAAATGGAAGCAATATTTCCATAGAAATAGAGAGCCCTTTCTATTTACTTATTCATTAATAAGTATTTACAACTCCTGCATGATTGAATTTGCTGACTGGCTCCTGGAGGCAATATCCACGGTCAGAGCTTATATAATTAATAAATCCGATGTGATTTGAAACCATGTGTTAGAGGAGAGGTAGGGATGGCTCTCCACTGGTGACAGGTCACATAAATACAGTCAGTTATCTACTTTACAGTATTTTTCCTTTGGTCCTGAATACAACTAATGACTAGATTAAAAAGAACAATGATTTTGGCTACTGATTTAATATACTAATTAATGTTCAACACTATAATTATACTCTAATGCTCTGTACCCATGTGACACATAGCTCGTCTCTGAGTCACAGCCTGTATGCTTTCTTGAGGAAATACAGGGAGGAAAATGTCCCGCCAAAACCAGTGTATACCAAGCCCATATACTGTTCTCTTTGAGGAAAGCTTCAGGGAAACTAAAAGACTCTCTTTTCTTGTTTCTCTAATCCCTGGCTTGGAGATACCTACTTAGGTCACCTCCATTCTTCAAGGTCAGCCACAGAGGCATGGATAATCAGGTTGGCTAAAACAACCATTTTCTCTCCCCTTTAGAAATAAATACCTTGAATCTTATCTCTAAGTCCTTAGAAATGCTGAATGTGTTTATTTATCAAACTGATATTTATGAACATAGACTAAATGAATGAAAATGCTTTAGGTGCTAGAAATGCAATTGTTCACAAAAGTCACATGGCTTTCAGTCTAGCCACAAGGCAGATGTTAAATAAATAATAACACAAACAATTATTATATATTCTATATGATCAATCCTAAAATATCTATTTTGACCTTGGCTGGCAGTTCAGTTGGTTAGAGCATTGCTCCTGGATGCCAAAGTTGTGGGCTTGATCCCTGGGCAGAGCACGTAAAGGAGTCAACCAATGAATGCACAAATAAGTGGGACAATAAATCCCTCTCTCTTCTCCCCCTTCCTCTCTCTAAAATCAATAAATAAATTTTTAAAAAACATATTTTTGTGAGTTCCAGCCAAATGGAGGCGTAGGTAGAAACCCTTCGCTTCCTCACACAACCAAAAAGAGGACAACAACCAATCTAAAACCAATAAACAACAAAAAGTGCCAGAAAATCAAATTGCATGGAACTCCGACAACAAGGAATTAAAGAAAAAAATCAACCAGAACAACCAGACTGGTAAGGCGGACCAAGAGGTCCAACTCAGAAAAAACGCAGCCAGGCGGCTGAGGGGCAGAGCTGTAGGGAGGGACGGGCTTAAGGGAAAAACTGGGACTCAGGGCTGACTGGGGCTAAGGCTGGGGTTGTGGTGGTGGGAAATACTTCCAGTCTGACACGTGAGAGTATGTGGGAAAGTGCCCTACAGACGAGCAGGCGAACTGCATTGTTCCCTCTCTGGCCCCTCCCCCACAGGCAGCACAGCAAGGAGGGTTGCCCTGCCTCTGAATACTTAAGGCCCTGCCCCTTACAACTTATGAGATGCACCAAGACAAAGAAATATGGCCCAAATGAAAGAACATAGCAAAACCTCAAAACTAAGCCATGAGGAAGTTGCCAACCTATCTGATGGAGAATTTAAAGCCCTGGTAATCAAAATGCTCACAGATCTGATTGAGCTTGGTCAAAAAATGAAAGAACAAATGAAAGATACCCAAAATGAAATAAAGCAAAATATTCAGGGAACCAACAGTGACAAGAAAGAAACCAGGATTCAAAGCAACAATTTAGAACAAAAGGAAGAAATAAACATCCAACTGGATCAGAATGAAGAAACAAGAATCAAAAAAAATGAAGAGAGGCTGAGGATTCTCCGGAACAACCTGAAACATTCCAATATCCTAATCATAGGTGTGCCAGAAGGAGAGGAACAACAGCAAGATATTGAAAACTCATTTGAATAAATAATGAAGGAAAACTTCCCCAATCTGGTGAAGAAAATAGATTTTCAGGAAGTCCAGGAAACCCAGAGAGTCCCAAAGAAGTTGGACCCAAAGAGGAACACACCAAGGCACATCATCATTAAGTTACCCAAGATCAAAGACAAAGAGAAGATCCTAAAAGCAGCAAGAGAGAAGGAGACAGTTACCTACAAAGGAGTTCCCATAAGGCTATCAGCTGATTTCTCAAAAGAAACCTTACAGGCAAGAAGGGGCTGGAAAGAAGTATTTGAAGTCATGAAAGAAAAGGATCTACATCCAAGATTACTCTATCCAGCAAAGCTTTCATTTAGAATGGAAGGGCATATAAAGTGCTTCCCAGATAAGATCAGGTTAAAGGAGTTCATCGTCACCAGGCTCTTATTATATGAAACGTTAAAGGGACTTACATAAGAAAAAGAATATAAAAAATATGAACAATAAAATAACAACAAACTCACAACTATTAACAAATGAACCTAAAAGAAAAGACAAACAACAAACACAAAACTAAGCAAACAACCAGAACAGGAACAGAATCAGAGAAATGGACATCACACAGAGGGAGTTCAGTGGGGAGGGGAAGGGAAAAATAGGGGGGAAAGGTACAGGGAAGAGGAAGCATAATTAGTAGGCATAAAATAAATGGGGAGAGATAAAAATGGTATAGAAAACAGAGGACTCAAAGAACTTATGTGTACAACCAATGCACATGAACTAAGGGGAGGGGGGATGCTGGAGGATTGGGGGAACAGGGTGGAGGGGGGATATTTGGGAAAACTGTAATAGCATAATCAATAAAAAATACTTAAAAACATATTTTTCACATGTTATTGTACTTTATCATTCTAATATGTCTTAACAATCAATCACAATCTCTGAACACCAGCCAGGCAGCAGTCACGTACAATTGTCATTGTCCGCATGTGACTGAGCTGCCCACTGTTGTCACTGAGTTTGAATTATTTGCACTGTTTGAAACACACTGGTGAATTTCAGTGACATTTTAAATATCTCCAAAAGATAACATCGTGTATGATATTTTCTTCGAATTAAAAATGGTATTTTTATACAAAAAAAAAACAGGGCAGGTTTTATTAAGTGCATTATGAGGGAAGAGGTAATTAATAGTTAGATCATGATGATAGCCTACAGACTATATTAGTGAATTTTAATTTTATCCTAAGTGTGATGGTAAACCATCAAAATATTTTAATCAGGTAAATGACATGATCCAATTTGTATTGTAAAAGATCAGTCAGCCTGCATCGTGTAAGCTGATTGAGAAACAATACCAGAAGGAGAACCACTTAAGAACCTATTAATAATGTAGGATGGTAGAGTACAAATCAGAAAAAGTATACAATTCAGAATACATTTGGAGTTAGAATCTGTAGGATTTGACAATGACCTGAATTTAGGGGGAGAGAAAAAGGGGAGTGTCAGGGTGGCTCACAGATTTCCAGACTGAATGATTGGGCATATAATTCAAAAGGGGGTAGCTGTAGGTGAGAAAAGGCAACTACTCCCCCTAGGATGAGTAAGAAAATGATGAGGAAGAAAAAGGAACTAAGATATCCGAGATGCATAGCCCAGGCAATGCCGAGATTCAAACTTTTGCAAACAGAGTACATGGCTGCCACAGGGAAGCACAGCCTGCCAGTGGTGAGGAAACTTGTCAGAGGGCTTGGGCTGACAGTAGTGTGTAGAAACAATCAGCTTTCAGGATGTGAGCCTTCAGAAGAACTGCTGGTAGGAAGAACATGGCCTGAGGGTGCAACTGGAGCTTGTCTGTGCTGGCGTTTGGAATCTCAGGAGTCTCAGGCTCAATAATAAGAATGGAGACCTTGAACCTGGACAGAAAGCCATTTCCTACAGCTGTCACCTTGCACAGTCACTCCAGTGCCCTCTATTGATGAATTATAGCACTCTGCCAGCTGGCAAGAGTTTACATAGCCCAGCTCCATTATCACAAAGGTAAACAAGAGTAAATTTGGAGCTGAAAGACAATGAATTCATCATTGGCACAGTAATTACATGTTAAATCTTTTGATAATACTTTACGGTAGATATATTAGTTACCTTATTTATTCTACCATACTTAGGGGACTGGCGGAATATAATGCTATCATCAACTAACAATTATCAACAGATGTCAAATAAAAACAACTCTGACATAATTGCTAGAATCAGTGGATTGATTACATTATAAGGTATGAAAATGTTGAATCACTATATTGTACACCTAAAACTAATATAACTAATAGAATATAGTATTCCAATCATATGTAAATTAAAACTCGATCCATTAATCAATTAATCAATCAATTAAAAGAATAACTAGACCTTTATAAGGAAAGACTTTATTAGAATAAACATTGCTAGAGAGGGAAAGGGATTGCTGTAATGGGGGAGAGGACTATTGCATGGGGGACAGCTCTGGCTGTGAGACCCAGAAGTGTCTCAAAGGTTGGGCAGAAAAGACTTTTTATAAAACAAGGAGTAGCTAAACCTAAAATAGGTGGGGGTGTGGGACTAAGGGATAGTAGACAGAAGATCAGAAAACGTTTTATCCTGAGGCCTCAGCAAGGGCTTGGAAGAGGCTTGAGGAAAATCTGTATGCTGCTTCCGGCTGAGGGTGTGTCAGTGTCTGGGGGCCTGAGGGAAAGGGGGAACTTAACCAAAGTTTGGTTAACAAGTATTTTCTTCATACTGATCAGCTAGACAAGCAGTTTAGCTAACCATTTAGAAGGCAAAAATATGGGAATCTGGAGGGTCTGCGTCTGGCCTTGACAAAGGTTAACAAAGAAGCATCCCTGTGTCTTATCTGAGTCACGTGGTTCTTCAAAGTAAGGCCATTCCAGATATACAGAAGCATTGGGGTGTTTCTTTAACCTTCACTGTTCCAGGATTACATGGTTCAGTTAAAGTTTAAGGTTGCCACTACTGATCTGCATATAAAATAAACATTGTTCTTTTCAGGATGATTTCTATAATAAAGAAGTAAATCACTTTTCCTATTCCCTCCTATTAAGTATATGCAAAAGTCTGAAAGTTAGAACAAGCAAAAGTGCCTCTTTCAAATTACTTGAACCTTATAGTTCAAACAACATAAGAGGAAAAAAAAAAACCAGAACAAAATTATACAATAAGACTTTCATATAAAAGCATCCTTTTGTACCTGATTTTAACTAAAAGGACTGGAACCTGAAATATTACATAGTACTTAGAACTCAGTACAAATCTTGACATTGCTTATGTAAAATAATATAAGAGCCCTGGCTGGTGTAGGTCTGTGGATTGAGTGCAGGCCTGTGAATCAAAGTGTTGCCAGTTTGATTCCCAGTCAGGGCACATGCCTAGGTTGCAGGCCAGGTTCCCAGTAGGGGGCGCTTGAGAGGCAACCATACATTGATGTTTCTCTCCCTCTCTTTCTCCTTCCCTGCCCCTCACTCTAAAATAAATAAACAAAATCTTTACAAAAACAATACAAGAAAATAAATTTGTAATTAAAACTAAGAGAGAGGAAAAAAAGAAGAAAATAAAGTAGAGAGTTCAGCAAGGAGCTGCATTACTTACTGCTTCCCTAGCTAAAGTTCTGAAAGACGAAGGGATGCTTGTGCTTTTAGTTTCCATGCCTCCCTTTCTGCTGTGTTTTCACATGTAGACCATGACAGAGAACTTGAACTGTGACTAGTTAGAAGTATTTATCTATCACGTGCTGTATCTGGAAAGAGTTATTAAGAATATTTCAATATGAAATGTCAACATGACTGATATAAAAACAATGAAATTTTGATGAAAATAATGTTAAAAATGATGAGGAATGTCCTGAAGCAGTTCAAGGCCAGACAGATTCCCATGGGATCTGAGACGGAAGAAAATTCACGGAGCTGTGGGGATGTCGGACCTGCCATTATTCAGGGGTGGCGAGATCCACGCACACAACAAGCCATAAACCCCATGGCAGGAAGTCCCGACTCCCTTAGATACTAAGTACACAATGCCGGCAAGGTGGCAATACTAACCTTCAGTTCAGTTATATAACAGAGCTTCATGCTACGCATGCCAGCCCCTACTCAAGGCTGTATGAACACTGCTAGATTATGCTGTCCAGGACTTCCCGGTGTGGGAGCCTGACGGCCTCCATTTTCCCTACAAAGAGGATAAAAAAGCTCCCTGCCCTAAGAAGACCATAACCTTTAAAAGGAAAGAAGAGGTTTTAACATGAGGCCACAAGCCAATATAATATTAACTCCTTTTTCTGTGTTAACTTATTTGTTTTAAATACATTTCAGTTGTAATGGCCATTTATATGAGAACAATATTTTTCTACCTGAAAAGGCTATTGCAAGGGAGAATGAACTTAACTTGTGAAGTGCTTTGTAATTTCAAGTAATCTTGAAATCATCCCTTTCAACTGCTCTAGTAAGGAAGTATATCCAATGTCATGCTTTTAGAGACAATTAAGTTTTAAAGTCAGGGATATGTAAACTAGGTATGTACCTGCCCAGAAAGAATTTGTTTATTGCTCTGCCTCACAGAAGTTTCCGGGTTTAGAATAAAAGGTACATCAAAATATATTTAAAGTCACAGACTATAAATTAGCCAGAAAAATGATAATACTGTTTGCATCTCCTTGTCTAATTCTCAGTAATAGGGCTTCATTCTGTGTGACTGCAAACCGTAAAGAACTTTTCTTCAGTTTCTTTATCATTGCAGTTAGGCACATAAACTCAGATGTACCAATTAATCAGAAATGCCTGGAACATGGTCAGTCCTCAGTGACTGGGCCCCTGTATAGCCCTACACTCACCAAATACTCAAGCAAGAGTACTGCTGGGTTCAATTTGGGGAATCTTATTAGCTTCTATACTTCATTTACTGGTCATTCCAGAGCACATTTTAATAACTGCTCTTGCCTTACTATTCTTTTTAAATAGGTAGCACGTAATTTCTTAACACTTTCTTCTGTTATTCTAATGAGATAATTCCTGAATAATACACATCTTTCATAAATGTTTAGTTTATTTTCCCATTCTCATTTGCAACTAATCCATGTCCAAACAGCAACAACTCACCTTGAGATTTTTTTAAATTACAAATCCATCTTGGTTTGGGTATAGAGACTAGTGTATAGTAAGTTTTCATACTGGACACACATAGAGAAATTTATTTTTTAGCAAGAAAGTGAGAGAAGAGAATAGGAAGCTGCAATTAGGGAGCATGGGATACTCAAGTACAATCTTAGAAAAGCTGAATTTTATAAGTATCGGAACAAAGTTCCCCAAAATAACTTGCAACAATTGCAGTTTGATGAGGGGGAACTTACAAAAGCCATATGGAATAGAAGTTCTCATATGTCTGACTGAGAAAGGGTAAATGAAGAGAATTTTGGGTGAGAAAAAGAAACGGTGAGGTCACAGTGGCAGGTAAAGGTGTGAAGTGACAGCTGTAAGACAGAAAATGGAGCAGAGGCAACGCAAAGCCGTCACTTTGTCTGACACGCAGTAATGGCCTCCGCAGATCCCAAAGTGTTACATGTGTGCACATTGAGCCCCTCTGATGTGGTCTAATTGACTCAAATGGATCGTTCATTCTTTTCTATTTCTTGCCTAAATAATCTATACCACATTTTATTGAGCAAATCCAACAACATTTCATCATGAAAACAATTTCAGAGAAAAGAGAGAATATACTATGTATTCATGAGTATAGTAGTCACAATTGTTAAGTGCCTAGTAATCTGTTCAGATGAAAGGTGCTATACAATGTAAGCCCAACATTTACATAAATAGATTACATCTACAATTGGTTTGCAAAAGTTTCTTAAGAGATTTCCACATCTTAATTATTTTCTCTGAGCTCCTTCTTGCAATAACCATTCATTATTGACAACATTCTAATGCAATTCTTTTCTCCCATAAAGGGTTTTATTGATTTAACTAGCAAAGCAAAGTAACTCAGAGACCCATAGAGAAGCTTCCATAAAGATAAAGAACAATATAGCAATGACAGCTGGTGCGGGGGCTAGGGGTGAGGAATTGAGCAAAGAGGAAAAAGAACTCATGGCCGTGGACAGCAGTGAACAGTGTGGTGATTGCTGGGGCGGGGGGAGTAAAAGGGGACTAAATGGTAATGGGAAAATAATACAATAAAAATTAAGTCAAAAAATAAAAGAAAGATAAAGCAAGCAAAAAAAATACCCTTAGATAATGAAATGCAAGTAGCAGCCAAACAATCATGTTTTCTCTTGTGTATTTTACGCAGAAAGAAGTGTCTTCTAAAGGTAGATACAAAGGATGTTCACTTCAATTGCTCCTATATTTCCCTTCATTTTATTCTGAATGGCTCTTTAACAGAGATTGCAAACACTACTGGGAGGAGAGCTGATTGGAAATAAAGTCTCGGTGGTACATGTTTGTACACATGGACTGCAACTCTGCGATTTTGAAGCATGGGGTTGCTGAGTCAAAAAGCTCTCCAACAGTGTTACTGGGAAAATGACAACTCTTCTTGAACGAATCTCATTAATGGAGAAAGTCAAGCCTGGCAAGCCACTTGTAGTAGGAGTGACAGACTCGGAAGAAAAAGAGAGTGGGTCATATTGATGGCATTTATTTTTGTTTTTATATGACTTTAAAGTTGGTTTGCTAGAACTCAAACAAAATTTTATGTTGATGTTTCAAAACTTTCTACACAGCTTTTGTTGCTTTGCTAAGAATAAAATACTTTTTGTTTTATTCTTTTGTTATGAATATTCACTGCAAACAAGTAAGTGTGGGGGAAAGAATGATTTCTGTGCGACAGTAAGATTAAGGAAATACGGTTTTCACTAAAGTGAGATATTTCCTGAAGTTTGGTTGTTTTTTTTTTTTAATTTTGTTTTTACTTTGTTAAGAATATATAAGGTAAGAGTTAACAGAACAGTTAAAGATTTAAAGGAAGGCAAAATATAAATCTATCATTTTGTTTATTAAAATCTATCTCACTTATTCTGAGATTATGTATTTAGTGTATCTACTGTTGCATAATTTCACTTCAGAAGTTTTACCTCTGTTGATCTTATCATAATAATTTGCCTCTTCTGTACTTGATGTTAGCACACTTAATTTGCAAACAGTTAGAACATTCTGGTGTTTACTATTACCTAGGTAGTACCTGGACATCAGAAAAGATCAAAAACATAGGGTATCTCTTACAAGACATACACATTTTGAGGTTAACAAAGCATAAGGAGATATTTTCTGCAGTTTCTGCTGAAAGGCCCAAGATCTAAAATAGTTCCAATATAGGAATTTAGGGCTCCCTCTGGAGTTTAAAATGATATACCACATAAAAAAGACCTGCATGGCTTAATGGATTTTTACAACATGCAAACACATTTTAGCCAATTACAATTGTACAAGTTCAAAAGAAAGATAATTTTCTTCTCATCTAAAGATTGTTAAGCAAGAATTTGAATTTTCTTGTCTTCTTTTTAACAGTGTAAATCACTACAGAATCATTGGATTTTTGGCCTTAGAAGGAACCTTGGAAATCATCCAGTCTGCTCCTATTTTCTAAAAGTGTAAGGTAAAGCCAGGAGAAACTCAGCAACTTGCCTGTTATCCAAGGAAGGACAGAGTCAGGTCTCCTGACCACTAAATCCAGACTTCTTTCCACCAAATGTCCTGCCTTCTTAGCAAAGTTATTGTTCTAACTTCAATCCTGTTCCTCAACATTTTTTTTTGCCTTTTGACAGTTTTATGCATATTTTGTTCACAATCCATTATCATGATGCATTTATTACCACACACCTTGATGTTTTATAGTCGGTCTCAAATATTTACAGTAGATGCATTTTGTAATGCTTTGCCAGTGTTTTTAATACAGGAAGAGACAGCAGCTTAGGTACGTACCTGTTCTATTAAAAACAGAACAGTGGGACTATCAAGTTTTAAACTGCTTTGATGGCTTATAACAGGAAGCCTTGTCAGAATAGCAGGCACTCAAATTCTGATTGATTAGTGTGGTCCGGTACATCATAGCTGACTGCCTTAGACCTGGGCTCTTGTGTTCATGCTATCTCTGGGTTACTGAATTCTGTGAAAACGTGATCACATGACTGCTGTTCTGCTGCCACCATCACAAAAATAATGTGATACATTTTGCAAGAGTTTCTCAGGGCACAACATTTTTCAATAAAGAAAAAATTGTGACAGTGGCATACAATATTTCAAGAATACTCTTTTGTTTGCCTACTTACTTTTTAAGCTATTGTCTTTAATACATTTATACTTTCACTGCTTATTTTCTCCACCTCAGGGTCTAAACATGAGGAATGCTGAGGTTTGGTAAATGTGTTTTATTGTTTTGGTTGCTATTTTATTTCCGGGAAATATCTGACAATGTGGAAAACTGAACACTGTACAGTTTTTTCCCTGGGTTTCTTCCTCTCAAAACTTCAACATTTTGTTTCCTTTTTAAAAGTTATGCAAACTCTAATAAATAAAGAAAATCCTGTTGTATACATAGTATTCAGGATGCAGCTGAGTGACTCTAGCCCCGAAAGTTACTTTATAAATTGTTTACACGTATTTTTGCTTAATTAGTTCCTCTTTACTTGTACTTCTCACGGTGAGGTTAAAATACAGCAAACATCAAAGGAGCTGGCAAGGAGGCAATTGTTGCTGACAGTATATTACTTACTAGATGATTTTACGTGCTCACACTGATCCTAACTCCTCAAATGGGTTCTATCAATGTGTTCATGTGTTCAACTAGGATCAATTAGGCCTTAGTGCACATACAGCTCATCCTTTCAGAGTATTTAACATTCATCAAATGAGATGCAAATTTATCATTTTTAATGCTTTTCCAAATGCACTTGCTTCAGGGGGAAAACTCATCTACCAGTCATAATTAAGTTCTCTACCTTAAAATATACGATTATAACCATGGAATGTATTCATATATTATATTGACACCAGGTGGAATTAAACCTCTTGGGGATGTTGTTCTGTAATACATATTGTTTACCTGGTTTTGCCCAATTTAAGTATAAAAATTTGATTGTAATAGAGAAATTACACCTAAATCAAGGATTTTTTAACTTAATCACCTCATGAGGACAAGGATTTACTGAAACTTTAATAGATTATGACTATTTAATATAATATGCATATAGGTATGTATGAGAGAGAGAGAGAGAGAGAGAGAAAGAAAGAGAATTCTCATATCCTTTTTCAGTTTCTCAATAAGGAAACTTATTGGTCCTTAACTGGTGGTGTTAAGATCATTGTCTTTCTATTCTTACTTATTAAGGACTTCTCTATGAATGTTTCAAGGCAGTCTATGATTTCAAACAGGTTATAGTTTGTCTCAGGCTGTTAATATTAAGGTATGTATTTATTTTTTTAGGAAACATTACCATTTAAAATTGTATTTGTTGAAATTACAGAAATCAAGTTCCTGTTCTAAAAAAGTTGATGTACTAAACTGACTCATTGAGGACTGAAAGAGCACGCTATTCCTTCCATACCTTTCTCTCTGAATTTCTACTAGCAGAGGATGAAGATGGGAAAGGAAGGGCAGGGCTGACATGACTGTGCCTCTGCATAAAGGAATCAGGGGTACCGACTGCCATCCTTGAATGACAGCCAAGTGCTGCCTGTCTGATCTCCTGGGGTGAGTGGTGGCAATATAGGCATCTTGGTGGAGTCTTCGGTTTAGCACATAGAACGCAGAGTGTATGAAGATGATGTGCATGTATGTTAAAAATTCCAGAAGACCATAGGTTGCAATCTAACTGAAGAAACATCGTACATATTTGTATATAGGACAATGACACCTCTGTCCCCTTCACGGTAGGCACCTTGGGGTCTCACAAAATTCTCTCAATCACCATCAGCTGCCCTGTCGTATTTTCCTGAATCTCATTGACAATCTGAATTTTTTTCCTTTTCAAAGGTGATTTTAGTTTTGGGGAAAGCCAGAAGTTTCGGGGCAGCAAATCTGGGCTGTAGGGGAGCTGAGTCACCTGGGTGATTGGATGTTTTACCAAAAATCTCTGCACAGGACATGATGCATCAGTGGGCACATTGTTGTGGTGAAGCTGCCAATCTCCAGTTGCCCACAGCTGCAGCCGTCTGAATCATCCCAATAGTTTTGCAGAAGAATGTTCAAGCTTAATGCAGTTTGATGCATATTCATTGCTCTACTCACTCAGTCATTTTGAATGTGTCGGCCACACAGTACACACGCTCACTCAATGACATCTACTGCCCCCACTGACTAGTACAGTGAAGTCATCATTGTTCACACATGCACATTCCAGTCCATTCTCCTTGGCTGCCAGGTTACATTGATGTCATGCAAACTGTTCTTATTATATTAACAATGGCTGGAATTTTTCCAGGCAGACCTCATATACCTAGCACAGACAGGGTACAATTATTCACGTTTAAAGGATCGTGGTGGTTTCTTCTGGGAATTAGAACCTAGTCAGACTTCACGCATTACAGATGATAAAGGCTCAATTGTGGCCACATGTGGAAGTCATAACAGGAATGTAACAGAACTCGGAGAAACATGACAAGGTTAATCCACAAGAATATGGAAAGTAGACTTACTTATTACCTTTTTTGATAGAGATTTCTTGGACATTCAGGCAAGAAGAGAGCCCTACAAGAATATTACCATAATTCCAAAGACTTGAGCAGAATTTAATTCAATGTAAGCATTAATTAAACAAATGAGACTTGCATGTAATTCAGAATCCAATATTATTCCTCCCTCCTCAATGCTCATCTAAACTCATCTGTATATCTGGTTCTTTCCTGTTCCTGAGTGAAATCTTGGATAGGCCTGAAAAATTATCTTCCGACTCATAGAAAATAAAAGTTCTCTCTTCATTTTTAGTTACCAGTCTAATCTCATTCATACAATTAACATGTACATTATTTATAATAGTCAAAAATCTGAATTATTTTTAAGCATAAGTTTCTCCCCTTTCCTGAGTTGGACATGAAGGTTTTATGATAGTAGTGTCCTGAGGGCCATGGCACACTCTGGGTGGGACAGGCGTTTAAAGCTCCCTTTCTTTCATGGAGTACTATGGCTCTCTGGGTCTCCCCCAAAACTCAAGGTGTCTTTTGCTCTTGGATAGAGTAAGACAACCCAAGACTGGCTCTCTCTTCGCATATGGCCTAGATTTGGCCGACAAGAAGCATATAGCCTTGAGATATTGTGTTGGGAGTGACAGTCCAGTTAGTTTCCTAATGCAACACTCTATTCTGCTGCCACAGGCCATTTCATCCAGCCTTTCACTGTTTTGTTTTTGTTTTTTTAAATAAACAGACATGGGAGAGGAGGTGTTCAGATGTGCATCTGCTAGCATAGAAGTCCCCGATGCTCCCAAACTGCACATACCATAAATCGAGACCGTCACACAACTTGAAATGAGGTAAAGCATAGTCTCCATTATTCCTTTTTAATCAAATAGAAGTGTCTTTTAAGAAATTTTCCCTCTAATTCCGAAGAACAACCTTTGAGATTGAAGTAGATCTTGAACTAAAAATTGAAAATTGAGTTATGGTCTCTTCAGTTGCATGTATAGCATAAGTGTCTAGCACCTCACTTTGGAATGCCGGAGTCCTTATCACCTGTTTTATTCTCGGTCTTCCTGGTCACTTGGACATTCTGGTACATAGACAAATAACTGAATATCAGAGCACTCACACCTTATATTACTAAAACCAGTCACGCCGGTTTCCTTCCTTCCAATATGTTATCCAAAATGGTTGCTGCCAACTTAATTGAAAAGAAGGACTGGGTGTTTTAGCACTCATTCACCTCAGATTTCTTATTTTGTTTGTGTTGATTATAAGCTACATTCTTTCCTTCCTAGTCAGTATTCTTATTATCATCACAGCATTGCTTACTGTGATGATGGTAGAGATGTGTAAATTCCTTTAGCAGAAAGACTCATGTCTTACTTGAGGTCTGTTATAGGCAGAATTACATTCCCTAAAAATTTAAGTGTTGAAGTTCTAACCCCCAGTACTTCAAAATGTGACTATATTTGGAGATAGAGTTTTTAAAGAGGTAATTAAAGTTAAATGAGTCTGTGGGCTTTAGTTCACTGTAACTGGTGTCTTTATAAAAAGAGAAGACTTGAACACAGGTGCATAGCAAAGAGCATGTAAAGACACAGAAAAGATATGTACCTACAAGCCAAGGAGGAATAAATCAACCCTGCTGACACCTTGATCTTGAATGTTTAGCCTCCAAAACTATGAGATAATCATTTCTGTTGTTGAGGCCATATAGTCTGTGGTACTTTACTATGGCAACCCTGGAAAACTAATACAAGGCCCAAGCAGAAAACAGACCCACATTGGCCAGAAACAGGGACACCGTGACATTGTTTTTGTGCAAGTCCCTTAAAGTAGCCTTGTCTCTCAGCCTTCACACCACAGCAACTCAGGAAGGATTTTTATCTAATCTTTTCAAATGCGTTATCATATACCTCTGACAGTTCATGCATCACAGCAGTGAGTATGATTGTACACCAGTATCTTCCCTTAAAAGAAAAAGGAAGACATTTTAGTATGAACCAGGCAGATTTTTAAAAAGACAAAAACTCTTATTAAAGTACCTGTTAAATTAAAATATATGTGTAAAATTCATTTCATCTAGAAATGTGGAAGAAGAAAATAAAGGTTTAACTAATTGTTTTTTAAATTTTGTATAATATGTAAATATTAAGTTTAACGATCTTTTTTATTCCATATACTTGATTAATGCTAAATATCTACATGTATCATATAACTATTTAAATATATATATAAGTATATATAAGCATATATATATTTAAATATATTTGTGTAGACATAGCTCAGTTTTACTTTCAATAAATAAGATAATAAGGTAAATTATTTTTTGACATTCTTTTGATAATCGTAAAGATAAACATAAATAAATAGTTCATGTCAACAAGTAATTGTCTTATTGGAAAGAAGAATTTCATTCCCTCATATGTTCAAAGATAATATATCCAGCAAAGTGATCATTTTAGGTCTTCAATTAACTTTAACCAAAATAAAGCCAATTGTTTATTTGAGTCAAGAAAAGTTTTATTAAATTTTTCTTCCCAAGAACAAAGGCAGCGATTCCTTTTAAAACAGATCACACAATTTACCTAAAGACCTAGTTCTGGCATGTGAAGTCTAGTTCATGAATAATAATGATGAAGTTAAAGATCAGAAAACCAATTACTACACTATCAATTTTCTCATATATACTTCTGTATCTTGTCTGTGATAAAGACCTTTCATATTTGTAAAGGCAAACATATTATTAGAATTCGAAAAAAGCATTTCATATTTACTTTCAAAGACAAGACTTGTCTTTTGGAGTTAGTGATCAATTGCTTGATCAACTGAGAGCAATTGCTCTGTTAAGATAACATTTGAGTAAGGTCAGACCTTTTAAAGAACTATGAATATTCAATTTGAATTAAAGGTTTTTTTTTCCAAAATGTAATGATTTCTAAGTAACTAGCAGACATTTTATAGTAGTTGAAATAAAATACGTTCACCTAGGCACTCTAAGAATAAATAGGAACACAAGAAGTATAGAAACCTCTTGGATGGCAGCAGAGCAATAAACTACATTAAGCAGAAATACACTATTGGGAAGACCATAGTAACAAAACTTGAGAAGTTATAAAATAGACAAACAGGTTTATATACATCACATTTTATAAGAGCATCAGGACAATGCACTGGATTGATCTGTTAGAACTTATGATTAAAGTCATGACTTAATATTATTCATGGTGATGTAATTATGCACATTATAGATGTGTCCATCTATAGAAAACCTATCAGTATAGTGTGAAAAAGCTGCCAAGTATAATAAGTCTTCTATGAATAGAAATTGAGGCTTTTTTTTTTTTTACAAATGTTGAGCCTTAATTATTCTATACTATCAACAAAATATTTTATAGTTAACAATTTATACCTTACTGCTCAGTGGCCGGGCTGCAGGCATGTCTCCATGTCCACTTTCTTTACCACTTTATTTTTAAAATGTTCCTGAATGTTTAGGTGTTTACTGTGGTATTTTACCATTGAGAAAGTTTTAAAATTTCAATTTAGTAAATTTATTACTCTTTCATTTCCTTGTGATATAATTTTCAGCCAAACATTGTATTAAACAGTAAGTCTCAAAATCAGCTAGTTAGTACAGTTTACCGGATTTTTAAATTCACTCGTTTCCTACTCGTTTGATTATGCATTTACTTTTAATACTTTAATTCATCTGTAATTTGGGTGTTTTGGATATGACAATGGTCTAACTTGATATTTGTTTTATAGACCACTTTCCTGTGTATTTGTTAAAAATTTTACTTTATTCTTAATATTTTATAATGTCTTTATTATATACTAAGTATATGATAAGTAATAAGTGTATATGTATATAATTTATTTTATGACAATTTATTTTTTTCTATGGATCTGGTTTCTAATCCTCATTATTTTTATAATTGCATTATTTTGTTTTTAATAACGTGATAATGTGTTATATCTGGTAGGGCAAATCTATCCTTGTTATAATTTTTAATATCTTATATTTTGTCCTTATACTTTAGAGAATTAAGTTGAGGAGGGAAAAGCACATCGGCTTTTCATTGGGTTCAAACTAAAGTAATACATTAATTTGGGGATAACTGATTTTTAAAAACCATTCTATCTTTCATCCAAAATATGGTATGGTCTCTAATTGCTAAAACCTTTCTCTCAACAGAATTGTGTAAGAACTTCAAATTGGTACCATGCACTTCTTTTTAGAGTAATTTCTAAGTATTTATGGTTGATACATGGTAATGCTTCTTATTGTTTCCACATTTCAAATTCTGAGTGTAGTTGGTATATAAAAATGAATTAGATTTTGTGTGTCTGTCTTAAATATAATCAATATATAAATGTTTAATTATATCCAAGAATTTTCAGTTGCTTCACTTTGGTTTTCTAACATTAATTTGTAGCAGAAACTACTTTTGTGCTACCCAATGGTCCTCCTCATCTCCCTTACTAAGAGATTCCTGATTTTATTTGATATATCAATACAACTTTAAAAACTGCCTCACCCTGGCCTGCATAGGTCAGTTGGTTGGAGCATCATCCCACAGACTGAAAGTTGCAGCTTCGATCCCCAGTGAAGGCACAAACCCAGGTTTCCCGTTCCACCCCGATCAGGGCACCCGAGAGAAGACAGCCAATTGATGTTTCTCTCTCGCATCAATGTTTATCCTTCTTTCTCTCTGTCTCTCTTACTCTTTCTCTAAAGCAATGAAAAAAATGTTCTTGGGTGAGGATAAAAATATTTTAAAAAATGAATAAACACTGTCTCTCAGCCTCACTTGCAGAGTAGAAATGATCATGGGGCATAGTCTGTGTAAGTAGAAAATTTTAGGTGGGCCTTACAGGAAAAAGAATCAAATAACAGGACAGACTCACCTAGCCATGAGCTTTTTTTTTTTCCCCTTAATATTTGCCCTGACCCTTCTAGCCCAGGGTAGATAATGATAATTGGGGTTGAGAGCTATCTTGAAAACAACAATAATGTTGCCCTAAGGAAAGTGGAGCAAAAAAGAGAAGGAGCTTCATTCTCTAATGATATTAGGAAACTCATACTGACACTAAACATCCTACTTCTAATATTATTTATGTGAAAAAATAATAACAACAATAATAATAAATTCTCATTTTGTATAAGCCATGGTTTTCCAGAACCCTCAGCTGAGAAGCAATTTCAAACAAATGCAATAGCTATATTATTTTGATATAATGACATTTCTTTTACCACTTACTACGTACAATCTTACTACCTCACAGAACTTTACAGACCAAGTTAAACAATAATGGTGACAGCTTCCTGAATCTGGAACTCAGATCAAACATATTTCCAATTATATCTGAGTCTTGCCTGTCTATATATTAATCCTGAATATTTAATGTATTCTAGCCCAATTCTGTTGGGCATTCTTAAAATGAACAGGTCCCTGTATTCGTCACCATCCCCAATCCCAAAGCATTGGCCCTGCCCTATAGAGGTCACTATTCATTCGTGCTCAGAGTGATTGCATGGATCGTACTTTGACCCTTCCTCCACTGGTAGCTGCAGCCAGGGCAAAGAGAAGTAACACAGGGGGTCATGCTGGAGAATGAGGTGTTCCTCACAATAGCCTGATCAATGGTTTGGAAGCTACATAGAATTCTACTACAATTTGAAGTTTAAAAATAAGTTGCTGAAAGAAAATTAAAACCTGTGATCATAATTGTATGTGAAAACCTGTGAAAAATTGTATCAAGTAAGTGAGATAAAAGCTAGCATTTAGCCTTTTATGAAAAGGCTTCAGGAAATTATATGTGGTCATGAAAATATTATGTTTCAAAAGACTCTTACAAAAGAATAGTGCAAAACTATCTTTGGAGGCACTTTTGTGATTATGAAAGAAAATTATTCCCTGTAGAACAATGCACCTGGCATAGCTGAAATGGGAAAATCATTTTTTTACACATAAGTGCTTTCATAATTATCAATGGGAGCAAATATTAAAGTGTATAACACAGAAAAACCTCAATCAGATAATAAATCCATTAAGAACTCAGGTCTGAAAATATGAATTTCAATTCAATATCTGATATACTGAAATTCTCAATCAACTCCCATAAAAATAAATATAATAATTTTACTAAAACTAAATAAATATGACAAAATTGCAAGTGCTAACCACAATTACATAAAACAGATTATATAATGCATGAGGCCACTGTTTGTTTAGAGAAATAATGACTAAAAAGCTATAAATAATGAGTGATAATAATGACTAATTACACATATTAGAAGTATGATACATGGAGTATTTATTTGTGGTGGTTAAAAATTTATATCATAAACTGGTTAATTTTCATTCCCATTGAATACTCTATTCCTGTCCCTCATAAGGACATTGAAGAAAAAGAATACTACATTGTGATCACCAAGTGTTAAAAGAATTCTATACCTGGTGTCAGAAAGAAAGGAGGGAAATAAAGTCCAGTGATTATACATGAGTTAAGAAAACTAATTTTCCCCTCTCAGTAAAGAAGAATTCAACTAAGCTGAAAATTAATGAAAAGAGCTATGATAAGAAATAGGAGAGAGCCTAAGTAGCGCTTGTCTTTTGCTCAAATCTACTCTACCCCACTGCCACCCTCAACTCCTGCCAGGAAAGGAAGGCAAAAGAGAGCTGTACAAAATGTGAGCCCAGGAAAGTTGTCTGCTGAGTATAGAGTGGCAGAGTTGGAGTCTAGTGATTTTGCAGACTTAATCTTTCCACCTAGCTGTCTCTCAGTACTTTGGCTTTGTCTGCCTTTTAGTTCTGCACGTGGTTGAAGATAGCATCTACATTACCAGCCACCTTCAAATGCCCTTTCAACACAATGCGTGTAGGTATCGTGTCTCTTTTTCAGGAATTTTCAGTATACTTCCTCTCATATCTCAATATGAGAACTGTTTCTTATGTCAAGCGCTAGTGTTTTTCTTATACCCAGAATTTGTTACTGTATATGTAATCATCCTGAAGAATGGTATCATTGAGATGGACTTCAACCCACCGGGCAAATGATACACTGAGCCAAGTCTCAGGGCTGGGTTTTCACTGTTTTTTGTACTTTGTTTTTAATCGGATGCTAGTTAACAATAGAATGACAGTAATAACATTTACTCTAATTCTGTGCCTACCACCAAATTTTATAATGATGCTTTTTCTTCCCATGTTGCTTGTCTACAATGCAGATAATGTCTAACCGTGAAACAGGAATGCCTTGGCTTTTCACAGTTACCTCACTCTAAAGTAATAAATTGGCTTGCTGACTTCATTAGAGAAAGGTGAAAGGAAGATGGTGTTACAGTCTAAAAATTCTTGAAGCCAGCTTTGTCAAACAAGCTCCTCCAAGGACATTTCCCAGGACATTATTTACAAGGTGGGAATAGAATGTGAGAATAAATGTATGAGCTGATTAGGTGGGCCAGTATCAAATGCTTTCCAAAGAGAACTATAATAAGGGTTATGTAAAGATAATAAGTAATGCTAAAGTGAAGCTTCTCTCTAGCTCTAATTTCAAGTGAAAATATTGGGATTATATCATGTTCTGGTCAGCTCTGTGCTACAAAAAATTGGGCTTTGACAAGATCTTTAGAGGGAAATCATGAATGTCATTAATTCTCTACTGTAGAAATGTAGGAGTGTGTGTATGTGTGGATATATGTGGGTATATATATATATATATATATATATATATATATATATTCAGCTACCACATGTCATCAAATCTAAGAAGCCATTATTTTTTTCAATAAACCATTATTTCACTTACCACTAAAAGAAATAAAGCTCCAATTAGAAAATAAAATTTCCAATTAATTCATGACATCATCATCAAGAACTATAAGGGATCTAAGATTTTACTTTATTTGGAACCTAACGAGTGAGCTTTCCACAGTTTCATGCATGCTGGTAAAAGACATGGGACTCCTGGATGAGAGATTAAGGACAGTTTATCATTCAAAACAATAGCAAGGTCCACGGTATCAGCATTCTTGTGTTAATTTCCAAAGGACAACATGCATAGGGACATGTGACATCTGTTCGCATAGTGGACTGCATTACCTTAGAGGACCTCTGAGTTAATGGAAACTAAACCTTTTATAATGGGTGGTCACATACTTGGCAGCCAAATTGAAGAGGTAATTTTCAGGCCTCATTACCAAAAATACGTGTAATTTACAATATTATGACAATAATTCCCAGCTCATCAGATTATGTTGCACCTTAAATAAAATAAAATGTATAAATATATGTGCAAAGTAACTGGCACACAATAGCATTTAATAAACAGTAGTTTTCTTTTGTTCTTTCATATTTTCCCCTGTGAAAAAGACATTCTCTAAATTCTGTGCCCCAGCTACCCAAATACCATGCCTACTAGCAATTTAAAATTTGACTTTCTCTTAACAGGGAATGATGTTGCATTCCAAAATTATAAATATTGTTCATAAATATTGACTTGTATAAAGTGATGAAAGAACAGCAGGATAGGTGGTTTTGAGAAGGCAAAGGAATCAGTAAATGAAGGGAATATGGACAAAAAGGGGAAAAGCATTCAGAAAGTGAAACTAGAGTCACCAAAGACAATGTAGTTTCTTTTTCAATTCAGCATTAGATGAGCCCAAAGCAGTAACTACCCACATAACCCCATCTAGGCAATACATCTCCCTGCATATGGCATCTTTTATAAAGTAAGACATGGGAAATTTTGGCCCCCATTCAATCAGGAGCAATTGGGAAATTCCTAAATCAGACTAAATACAGAAATTAATTCAATCAGCTAACCAAATGGTCTGTTACTAAGCATAATAAAAATCATAAATGAATGAAAGATTGAATAAATAAATAAATAAACACAAGCAATCAAGTACAGTTTTGTCCTTTAGCCTATAAATCTTTGATCACAATTTGGAACATACATTGTGTTTCTGTCTGAATGCTAGATTTTTTTCTAGGTTTTCTATTTTCTATGTTTTATCAAGTCCAGCAGATTTGAAGTAATTAGGTAACATGTCAAAGGAATATGAATTATTTCTGGTTGAATTTTAATTTTTTAATTAAGTAGTTTTATTTATGTTATTATTTATATAACTTGGTAAATGTTCACTCCAAATTGATTGCATGTTGAATACCATACTGACATATTTCCAAGTTAGGAGCTTATTAAACTGAGAGCATAAAGTCAGCTGTTTGTTTTATTCTCCTTTTTAATTTGTATTTAGTGTAAACCAAAATATCATTGCTTAAGTTACCCTTTCTACAATACCCTCTATTTTATTTTTATTTTTATTATTTTATTATTTTTATTGTTTCACCTTTTTAAAAAGAGTAGTTATTGTTTAGGCTATTACAATTGTCCAGTTTTCCCTTTTTGTCCCCTCTGTCCAGTCTGCCCCCCACTCCCATTGCCAATCCCCACGCTGCAGTCCACGTCCATAGGTCATTCGTACATGTTTTTCTCTAATCCCTTCACTTTCTTTCAACCAGTTTACAACTCCTCCCTCCCCTCTTATAGCTGTCAGTCTACTCCACGTTTCTATGCCTCTGGTTCTATTTCACTCATAGTTTATTTTGCTCAGTATATTCACTTATAAGTGATATTATATAGTATTTTTTCTTTTACTGCCTGGCTTATTTCATTTAGCGTAAGAGTCTCCAGTTCCATCCATGCTGTCACAAATGGTAAGAATTTCTTCTTGTTTGCTGTTGTATAGTATTCCATTGTGTAAAAATATGTATTCTTCTGAATTGGTGTTTCCAGATTCTTAGGACATATTCCCAGAAATGGAATCACTGGATCCAGAGGCAGTTCCATTTTTAATTTTTGAGGAGATTCCATCCTGTTTTCCACAGTGGCTGCACAAGTCTTTTTTCCCCAACAACAGTACACTAGGGTTCCCTTTTCTCCACATCCTCACCAGCACTTGTTGTTTGTTGATTTACTAATGATGGCTATTTTGGCAGGTATGAGGTGATATCTCATTGTGGTTTTAATTTGCATTTCTCTGATGGCTAGTGATGTTGAACATTTTTTCATATGTCTAAGTGCATAAGAAAAAGCCCAGAAATAAACCCACATCTTTATGGTAAATTTATATTTAACAAAGGAGGCAAGAGCATATAATGAAATAAAGATGTCTTTTCAATAAATTGTGTTGGGAAAACTGGAATGGTACATGCAAAAAAAAAAAAAGAAATTAAATCGCTAACTTATACCACACACCAGAATAAGATCAAAATGAATAAAAGACTTAAATATAAGTCATAATACCATAAAAATCTTAGAGAAAAGCATAGGCAGTAAAATATCAGATATCTCATGTAGCAATATTTTTGTCAATATATCTACCAGGGCAAGGGAAATAAAGGAAGAAAATAAACTAATGGACTACATCAAATTAAAAAGCTTTTGCACAGCTAAAGAACTCATCATTTAAATGAAGAGGAAACTGACTATATTTCTAATTTTTCTAATAAATTTTCTACCCTGTGTCACATAAAATTGAATGACTGCTGCATTTAGAATTTCAATAGTACATTTATAGAAATATGCCATAATAACATGTCTCTAAACATAGATAATATTATATACACATTGGAAAAGATTTTAAATAACTATTAACTCAATTGTCAGTATATCACTATGCTTCAGAGCAATGTTTTACAGAATTTTTAAGGAAGTCACTAATAACCATAAAAAGTATCATTCATAACTGTAGAAACTTTCAAACATAAGATTATTTATTCTGAATGAAAATGGTGCCCTCAGTTTCTGTACGTCAGCTCTAGTCTTTGGCTGTGGTTATGGCCTTAGCAGAAAACAAGAAAATGATGCCTCCAATTCAGGTTTTCCTTGTTATTTTGTAAATCAAAGCCCTATTATCTGTGTATTTCAACATTATTAATCTTCATAACACTTAGATCTCCAGTCATTTACAATCTGTATCCCCCTTTCTTTTCTACCAGTGGCTTCCAGCTCTGCCTACCAATTATTCTTTAAATCAGCTATTTCAAAATGGATTTCTCTTTATTTCAACATTGGATGGTCCAGAAAGGTCCATTCCTGGCAATGTGGCAATAAAAGAGGAGGAAGTAAGCGAGCAGGAAAACACACACAGGAAACACACAGGCATCCACACAACGTCACAAGCACACAAGACAATGCCAAAGGTAATCACAAATTAGTTGTGTTACATCCCCCGTCTCCAATACTAAAAACGCCATACTTAGTTGCCTCCCTTCCACTAACTAAACACCCCGTGGAATAAAATGATCCTCAGGCAGAGTGTTTTTCAGATGGAGAAAATGATAAATTGACAGTCAGCCTCTAAAGCAAAAGGTGAGAGAAGGCTGTGTGTGTATGCTGGCCTACGGCAACACTCAGAAACTCTTATGCCACCCCATGTAGACATCCTCATGAAAATGTGCTTAAGGTGTCCCAAATGCAATCCAGACTAGCCTGATAAATCCCTGCTCTGAAAGCCACAGCCGGCACAGTCTGCAATTGCTGCTCACAAGGTGGCTGCCTCATCTGTCTTGTCAGAAAGACAGCACTTCACTGAACACAGCCTTACTGAGTGCTACACTTGAGAGCAAAGGCAACTGATGCCTTTACACCCAGTTCCTTCAGGAAGCCGTGGTGTTAAATACCTGGCTTCATGTTCACAGAAAAATTCAGTAGGATAATTTCAAAGGGCACTAACGCTTAAAAAAATTAGAAGTGGGTGGTATGAAAGAAAGCATTTAAGACTATTTAAGAATAATTCTTAACCCAATATCTCTACACAGGCTGTTCCCTGCCTGGAAATGCCCTTTCTTTTCTTTGCCTTTTCTTCAGAGGCTATTTTAAAGCTCACACCCTGTGTGAAGCCTTCCCCACATGTTTTTAACCATATCAATTTCTCTCATCCTGGAACCTAGAATTATGGTCTACAGGGAGCATTTTATTACTCAGTCTTTTTCTAGTTATTCCACTCTCTAACAAAATTACAACTTGCTATGAAGAGAAAGAACTACCTTCTTATAAACTTTTTTAAATAAGTTTTTGCTTTAGATACTAGGGATATAGATTTCAAGAAAAACAGGAACCTTATCCACATGGAGGTTACTTTTTATTGGAAAGAAACGATATATGATGAAATAAAATATATTCAGGTAGTCACAGTAACATATGGAAATTAAAACATGTTACTATGTTAGAAGTGATGAAGGGGCAGTATCTTGTACTGAGAGTTTAAGAAAAGCCTTTCAAAGGCAGTGATATGTGAGTATGAGCTGAGCCCTAACATGAGTAAGAGCCAAGCAGTAATCTGTCTGGAAGAGGGTACCGGGCAGAAGAAAGAACAAGTTATTAATTGGTGAATTAAAATTTGTTTCTTTCAGAGAGGAAAACATTTAGTTGTATCTTTACAATTCAATCCATGATGCTTCTGATCTCCTTAGCCCTGTTCCTAGCTATCCAGTTAATTTTTTTAATCTTTCCTATTATGTTTGCTTATCTTTTCCTCACCTCCAGGAGTGGGTAAATAATATAAGAGTGGAATTGAGCTAATCTAAGGAGGAAAAATCAGAAAAGGAGAGATTAGGGAGAAAATGAATATTAATAAAATAATGCAAAATGAGAAGAGCATAATATCAGACAGGTCTAACAAACAGGAGAGGTTTTCTGTGAGTATGAAAGAGCAAAATGGTTGAAAGGAAGAAATGTCTGCCCCACTTAGCACACCCTGCTCCTGGTGGCTCATTTAGTAGAAATACAGCAGAATGTTTAAATTATACTGTTCTATACAGATCGAAGATTAGTTCAAACTTTTTTTTTCTGCAGGAAAAACACTAAATTCTAATAGTAAAGACATCACCTAATGAATTACGACATAATTAAGGTTTGTTTTAAATATGTCTTGAGGGAAGCAGATTATCACATTTATATTCAATTAAGAGGAAAAAAAAAAAAAGCAAAGGCCTAACTTCTAAAATCCAGAGGTTTGTTGGTCTGTTTGAATACCTATTATGCCATGGATTCATTAGAAGTGTATTCTAGCACCTCAGGATAATTCCACTGGTTCTCACAAAGTGTGCTTCTCTGGGTGGAGCAGGCCAAGGATTCAATTGAACATAGGTACAGTTCCTTCCTCTGTAGTCTCCTTCTTTTCTGATCATTTTCCTTTACAAGTTTCAGGGAACTAATGCAGCTCTTAGAGTATATGTACTCAATAGCTACATTAATTCTCTTGGAAAGGAAAACCTTGCCCTTAATTTTTTTGTTTACAACAATGTCAACAGCATACTGGGTAACACTGAAGACTCTTCCAGTTTTGCCATGGGAACATCTGTGGCATACTCCTTTTTGAAAGATACCAATTCCCTTGATGTCTACATCACTGTTCTTATAGATTCTTATGTTGTGTGGCCAAAGGAACAACGTTGTGTCTTCTCAAAGGCCTAGAGTACAAATAGCGGGTGCCTTTCCTCTTTCCTGTTGTGTTCAGGTGAATTACCAGAAGATGGTGGTTCCTATTGAAAATCGCACCTATTGTTTCACTGTAATTTTGAGGAGAAGTACAAGGAGATACGTTAAAAGAGATGTCCCATTTTAGAGAAAATAGGCCAAGCAAAGATGTCAAATTGAAAACCAACCTTGTTTGCATAAGAAAATTAAAGATGGCCATTGCCTATAGATTTGACTATCTGGCTTGACTGATGTCATTAATAATTATTATCAACTTAATATTACATTAAGTCTTTGTAGTGCTTCAGGTGACATTCTTACAATACCAAATAATTCTCTCTGTGCCACTAACCCTCTTCTTGATTCATTCATTCAAGAATACTATGTGCTATATATTTTAATCAGCTCAGAAAAAAAGTGAATCTATGCTTGCTAAATAGAGAAGTGAGATGTCAAGAAAAGTTTCTCTAACAAAGCTATTGTTTGTTGTTTGTTTTTTAAATTTTTTTCTGATAGGTGAAAGTAACTGCTTTATATAGCTTCAGATCTGGACATTCCTTCCAGCAAATAATTAAGTACACACTTTAGTATTTATGCAGGAAAGTGCCTGCAAGTTTTGTAGCACAATAAAATATCAATTGGTAATGTACTGTTAGTCATAATTATTCTTAAGAATTAGTTAACCAGGTTTTTCATGTTTTAAAACTTCATTAAACACTTATGGTCCTCGTTCTCTACTAACTCTCCCATGTTTTCTGAGTTGGGAGAATTACTTAGCAATATTTTCACTTTCTTTTCTAGAAGCATTGGGACTACTTAGAATTTATTGAGATGATTTTAATTTTTTTCAAGGAACAAAGAAAAAATAAAAATGTCTTTAAGAATTTTAATAAAGTTTCATGCTAAAAATAAGCCTGTTCATTAAGGTTAAAAGCACAATTTAAAGAAAACATAATTTTCCTCATTACATTTTGAGATATCTTGATTTCGTTTAACTAGTACTAAGAACCTGTCAAGTGGACAGAACTTAAGAGTGTATTTTGGGTAACAGATGAGTGGGTTTAAAAGCATAAACTCATGAAATAACTGAACTATCATGATAACAACCTGATGGTTTGAGCTTTTCCCTGTAGTTAACAGAAAGCCATTGCAAACAAGTACTGGAGGAACATGATCAGATTTTACTTTAGGAAAAAAAAAATTCTGGTGCTAAAGTAGAAAACGGATTGTAGAAAGACAAAGCTGCATGCGGGGAGATGAGAAAGACAACAGTCCAGGAGGAAAATAAGGAATCTGTGAGATTATTCGGTGAAGATGGTGCTGAGATTGGAGAAATAGTTAAGAAATAGGATCAACAGAGAAAGAAATAGAGCGACACTCCCAGGATATGAGTCATTTTTATTAAACAAGTATCTACTGGTCACATTCCAGTACCTACCAATATTCACCCCCAAGAACCTATTCACCAATGGATCATATAGCATCAAGTGGATTTGGAATGTAGTAACATTGTCTTACGTGAACATATATTCTAATAGAACATTGTCTCATTTTTGTAATATAAAACGTGCTATTATTTAAAGGGGTCTAAACAAAATGACAAAGTAGAAAAATTGTCTTGTGTATTCTCATCACCTTCCTCCCACATTAAGGCTGCTAATGAAGAGATGCTCATTTATGCACCTCACCCAAGTCTGACCACCAGCTGCTGGATAGTTAAAAGATGAGTGGGGAGGGGACAGTAGGGAGAGGGGATTACCGGAACTATTATAAAGGACACATGGACAAAATCAAGGGGGAGGGTGGGGGTGGGGGAGGGGGGTGGGTTCGGCTGGGGTGGGGTGGAGGGATGGGGAGAAAAGGTAGACAACTGTAATTGAATAACAATAAAAATTTATATTAAAAAAGATGCCTGTCTCTAAGCTAAGCATCTCCTCTAATGGTTTTCTAGTTCTCTTAAATGCTTCATCCAATTTCTCTCTCTCTCCCTCCCTCTCCCTCTCTCTCTCTCTTTCTCTCTCTGTCATTGATAGATGACTCCAAGAACACTTACAATGTGATAATGAGCAGAATAACATGCAAGGTAGATTCTAGCCATTGAATTATTTTATTTATTTATTTTTGGCTTTTAACCTATTGGAAAATACTGTATGTCTCCCTATTTTTCTCTTTCTTCCATTCTTCCTTCCTTCCTTTCTTTTTTTTCATTCCAAAAATATGTTTAATTATCTAAAGGAAATGTTCAGTTCCTTTGAGGAATGCTGCATCTTTTGGTCTCCCATTGCACATCCATATTATGCACATAATATGCACATAAGCATATTAAACTCTAATATTCCTGAGGAGACAAAATTTATCTCACTTTATTTAACCCAGCATTTTCCAAATATACATGACCTGTGAATTGTTAGTATAAAATGTCAACATCTAACTAAAACTAATCCAAGAAATACACTTGGGGTCTATGATCAGAGACTCTAAAGATAATTTGCTTATGAAAATGCCTGAAGAAATAGCAGCATGTCATTGTTAAGTGATTTGTAAGGACAAAAGTGTGTCTGTGTAGGTGATCGGATGACTTTCTGTTACCTATTTTAATGGAAACACAAAAATAGTTAAGGTATTTCTTATGTGTATTTTAATATATGGTATCATCTGTTACATAGTAAAAATTATTATAATTATTACTTTACCTATTAACTATTATATAATCATATGCTGATTTTATCTGGAAAATTTTTATATTGGAGTGTATGTATATATGTATATTTGTCTGCACATATCTATATATAAATGCACACTGAAGTTTACCTATGATAAAGTAATAAAGTTAAAAATACTGAAGCTTCCATATACACATAAAGGCTGTAAAAGATTGGATGAAAGCTGAGGCTGCAGGCAGCTGCTCTGAGTTGTGAAGGTGCCAGTTATATAAATAATGTTGAAAGATTTCTCCTCTTATACAAATAAAAGGATCAGTGATGATAGAGGTTCCTGGTACTAGAGCCATAACACAGCAAAGCCAGACTGACAGATTGATGTCAATGCCCTTTGAGAAATTAAAACCGTAGCAATGTGTATGAACCAGAGGATCAAACTATGCTGTTCAAAGGGCATTAATGTTAGGGTGGAACATCGGACAGGAGTCCTGAAGATCAAGGCTGCTGTCTTCTGACCAGCCTGTCTACTGCTGCCTGTTTGAGGCAATCTGATCTGTACAGAACTAAGTCTCCTCTAGGTGACCTTGCAAGAGGGCCAGAGCAGCCACTCTGATTTACTTGTCTTAATTTTATTACTTTAGATTAAAGTTGGGCAAATTTAAGAAATTTACTTTTTAAGAGAACACAGTTTTAAGATGAAATTAATGTACATTAAATATATTTTATGTGCCTATTTGGCCATTTAATAGATTTATCACAATGCAAAATCACATTTCTTCTCAAGTTCACTATTTTTACTCTCAGGCTTGTGGGAATGACAGTTCTCATAGTCTAGTTTGATTATACCTAGAAAAGCAGGGAGGGATTTAAGAGACAGAGGAAAGAACTTTCAGTAATTAACAATATTGTCCTTAGGTAACATATCTCTAGATGTGATATTCCTATGATATCTTAGGATGTGATATGATAACAGACATTTATTATCTTACAGACTTTAAGGGTTAGAGATTCAAGATAACTTAGCTGGGGACTTTTTTTGGCCTCAGCATCTTGCACAAGACTGCAATGTGATAGGCGGGGCTGGTGGCATCTCAGGAGTCAACTAGGGAGAATCGCTTCTGAGTTCACATATGGCTCATTGTCCTCAGAAGATCTATGCCCAAACTCACTCCCATGGTTATTTGCGGGGCTCAAGAGATTTGCTTCCAAATTCACTCATATGAGATCTTCCAAAGGGTCGTTCTAAGACGTGTTAACTGACTTACCTCTCCCAGAACAAGCAATATAATAGTGACAGAGAGAACCCAAGACAGAAACCATGGACTTCTTATAACATAATCTCAATAATGGCTACCTATCTCTTCTCCCCATCCTCTATTCATCAGAAATGAGTTGATTTAAGTACATCTCACGGTCAACAGGACAGGGTTACACCAGGGTGTGAATACTAGGTGAGGACACTGGGGGCCATCTTAGTGGCTGCTGACTACATAAGAAAAAGGAATTAACTTGGTCTTCAAAAAGTTATATTACTTGATCATTAGAACCCAGGTCCCTTGATAAGTTTGTATTCAAATGTCCATCACTAGGAATAATATATGTCTGCTTAACATTCTTGGTCTGTGATTTTGGGGCATGATCTGAAAACTAATTATAAGTAATATCTAAATAAGTGAAGAATATTGGAAGTATTTGGTATGATGGACACAAGACATGATTCTTTTAATTTATTAAAGTAAAAATTATAAGATTTATAATGTCAACAATAAATTCAATTTTTAGATTTTTTTGCTACATGGTATAAGAAAGCAGTTGTATTTTTATCCTATAAATACTGGTAATTGAATGTATGCTATTTGTAACTTCTTTGGTACTGACATCAATGGTTCAAAATTACTCCATCAAGAAGCCAAGTAAACTTTTTGGAGATAGACACTCTAGCCCTGCAACAGATACTGAGTTCATCCCCTTTACAGTGTTTTTGAGAGAGCATCTGATTCAATTCCAGGTATTTCAATACAAGAAATTCTTGTAATTACAGAGCCAAATTCATAAAAATGTTCCTAGAAATCATTTGGTCATTAAATTTATTTTTTAGTGCCTGCTCTGGGGAAAGGGTAGGCTAGTCCTCGAAAGTAGGAAATGCAAAAACCCTGAAGTAGAAGCATAATTAGCGTGTCTGTGCACACAGCAAAGATGCCCAGAAGCCAGCTAAAACAGAGCAGCAAGAGAAGATTGGAAAGGGATGAGATCACAGAGACAGTAAGGAGAGGCGGCCAGCTCCTGTAGGGTGACATGAGGTACCATAAGGGGCAGGTCGTATGGGGTGTACGTGATATTGAATACCTTTAAAGAGTCATGAGCACAGAAGTGACCTGGTTTTTCTTACCTTTTTAAAAAGATTAATCCAGCTGCTCTGTGAGAATAGACTGTAGGATAACAAAGGCAACCAGTTGGGAGTTTATTGCAATAATATAGGTGAAAAGACGATAATGGTTTTGAACATGGTGATTAACTGTGAAGATAGTAGGAAATGTCAGACTTTTGAAACTAGAAGCAGAAAGACTTGTGTCAGATATGGGCTGTGAGAAAAATCGAGGAATAAAGGTGATACATTATTTTAGAAGCAAAATCGTTTCTTCAATTAAAACACCTTTAACAACTAGGAACAAGCTGATCGAAGCAGAGGTGTTGTACTCAGAAACCTCAACCAAGACACCTTCTTGCCCCTGATGTCACTTGAAGGACCACAGGACTTCTCAGCGTTTGAAAGCACTTGTAGTAGGCAGACATTTCTCAATCTACATATGTATTTTTTAAAACTATATCCAACTTAGTTTGAACTTAGTTTCAAACTTTCAAAGTGATTGCCAAATACATAATCTTATGCAACCTCAGATAAACAGTCATTTTAGTTCATAACCAATCAGTTTAGAACCTTCTACAGCTCCTTTTGCTCAGGGGTTTGAAAGTGCGGTAGTGACATGAGTGGAGAAGGGTCATGATATTTGGTATTATTACTTACTACTCCACCATGTGTATCCACTGTAATGCAAATTATTATATGACCATAGGTACCTCTCTGTTTATCTAAGTGCCCAAGTTAAATGCAGTTAATTGACTTGGACACAGTGAAATGTAGCTACATTCTTATCCCAACCTAGTGCTTGGGAAACTTGGTAAGGCTACTTAAAACCCTATTTGCTGGTTACAGCTAGAGTGAGCATCTAATTTATCATTCAACATTGGGACATGGTATCGGAGACAAATACTATTGAAAAGCAAATGTAAATCAGGACTGTCCTGGGCAAACTAGACTATGTGGTTATCCTGTGACCAACTCTGATAGTCGTCTGTCTTCCCTTATTCTCATGCCTTAATTGTCCACTGAGTGTCTGCAAGACTGAAGTTTTCCAGGTTTTACTGACAAATTTTTTGAGCATGGCTTCTTTAAACTCTCAGATACCAAACTTACCTGGCAATTTGATTATACCAACTGTGAATGCTTGCACTCAGGAGTTAAGGGGTTAGAGCACAGTCTCTCTTCCTTCTCTAGGGTCTACTTTCGCCTCCTGTCATTGCCATGTCTGAAACTCAGCCCAGAAGTTCAATCTCTTCTAGTGTGGACACAATTCGCCAACTACCCTAGAGTGTTTTGGCTGCTATCTAACAAATATTATGGACTTGTGGCTATAAACAACAGATATTTATTTCTCACAGCTCTGGAGGCTACGAAGTCCAAGGTCAGGGCAGATTCTATGTCTGATGAGAGCCCACTTCCTGGTTCAGACATGACTCCTTCAAGCTGTAACCTCACAAGGCAGAAGGGCAAGGAAGCTCGCTGGGGACTCTTTGATAAGGACACTAATCCCATTTATGAGAGCTCACCTCCAAATACTATCACACTGAGAGGATTTAACATATGGGTTTGTGGGGACACAGACACTCAGTCTGTAGCATCCAGGAAGCAGTCTTCCAGCTCTCTTAATTTTACCTGTGCACTGTTATGGAAAGTTAAGCATGTGCTGTTTCTATTCACGGACTTGACAGCTACGACCATGTGACCTTGTGACTCAACTGTAACCTCGACTGTCACAGCAAGCAACTGTGACCTCGTGACTCAAATGGGCTCATGTATGAGAGTAAAAGAAGAGTAGGGTGGAGTGCGAACAGAGTAGATTTTTATGCTATCATTCACTCAACATTAATCACATAATCATTTTATAGATTACATTACTTGTAACCCAGATCACATAGCTAGTAAATAGCAAAGTTAAGATGACAAATCAGTTTTCCTAATGCTTCCTCTATTGGACTTAATTCTTTGATGATACCTTTATTTATGATACCAAACTGAATTTGAAACTTTCCTCAAGATAGTAAATCAAAATAAATATTTTTGTTCTTATTGTTGTTGCCTCCAAACTCCCACCAAATAATATCGTTTTAAGGTTTTAATCCCTAAGCTTTATAATATGAATGACAATTAGAAATAACCTAAAACTGTCTACCTACTTTCTGTATATGTCAACCTCTTGATTTAATGAACTATATTTTAATTTATCTCAGTATGTTCTAAAGCCTACTATAAAATACATAGTGAAATAACTCAGTTAATCAGATTAAGTGGAATAAAGGAAATATTTAATTAAGTTAATATTGCCATGACCACAATAATATCAGAAACCTATTCAATGCCAAAAATTATAGGGGTTTTATAACTTACAGGGTATAGTAAAATACATTCACCACCTCACACTGAGTTTTAGAAGCTTAAATATGCAAAACTTTGACATTCTTTAGATTGATGGCATCTTGGGATAATTAAAGATTAGACTGTTCCATTTATAAAATGACTGTTAACCAGTAGGGAACAATTAGGAACTTTTTTTTTTTCAAAATATAGACGAATAATAGCATAAAGCTGGAACATCCAAGATATAGATTATCAACATAAAAAGAGAATAACTCATTTTGTAAATATGAAAAAAATAATCTAAGGATAAAACTAAATTAAACTTCTATTCATATAAACTCTTAAATTCTTAAGAACAATGCAATTAAAAAGTAAATAAAAGTTAACTATTTCAAATTCATTTACTTATTCATGTTTATTTATTTAACAAAATTTTATATTATTTTTAAATTATATTGTATTGATTATGCTATTATAGTTGTCCTAATTTTTCCCACTTTGCCCCTCCACTCAGCAGCCCCCACACCCTCAGGCAAACCCTCCACCATTATTCATGTCCATGGGTCACACATATAAGTTCTTTGGCTACCCCATTTCCTATACTGTACTTTACATCTTCATGTATATTCTGTAACTACCTACTTGTACTTCTTAATCACCTCACCCCTTCACCCATTTCCTTACACCCCTCTCCCATCATGTAACCATCAAAACGCTCTCCGTATTCATGGTTCTGTCTCTGTTCTTCTTGTTTGCTTAGGTTTTTTTTTTTTTTTTTTTTGATTCAATTACTGATAGGTATGTATCTATTGCCCTTTTATTGTTCATAGTTTTTAAAAATAAGTCTCTTTAACATTCCACGTAATAATGGTATGTTGATGATGAACTCCTTTAAGGGTTTTTTGTTGTTGTTGTTTTTGTTTTATTTTGTTTTGTCTGGGAAGCTCTTTATCTGTCCTTCTGTTCTAAATGATAGCTTTGCTGGGTAGAGTAATCTTGAGGTATAGGTCCCTGCTTTTCATGACTTTAAATATTTCTTGCCAGTCCCTTCTAGCCTACAAAGTTTCTTTTGAGAAATCAACTGACAATCTTATGGGAATTCCTCTGTAGATAACTAACTGCTTTTTTCTTGCTGCTTTTTAGATTCTCTTTTTATCTTTAGCCTTGGGAATCCTACAGGACACCTACTACATTAGGCCACACTTCCAAGACAGGAGTTGTAAAAGCTCTACCTAATTCATAGAAACAAACACAGGGAGGCTGCCAAAATGAGGAGACAAAGAAACATGACCCAAATGAAAGAACAGATTAAAACACCAGAAAAAGAACTAAACAAAATTGAAATAAGCAATCTATCAGATACAGAGGTCAAAACATCGGTTATAAGGATGCCCAAAAAACTTAATGAGGACCTCAACAGAATAAAAAAGATCCAGCCTTAAAGGAAGGATACACTAATTGAAATAAAGAACAACTTACAGGGAAACAACAGTAGAGTGAATGGAGCTGAGAATCAAGTCAATAATTTGGAACATAAGAAGCAAAAAACAACTGATCAGAACAAGAAATAACATGAATCCCTCCCCAAACCAAGATAGTGTAAGCAGCCTATGCGACAACTTCAGGCATTCCAATATTCACATCACAGAGATGCCAGAAGGAGAAGAGAAAGAGCAAGACATTAGAAATCTATTTGAAAAAATAATGGAAAAAATGCCCTAATTTGGTGAGGAAAATAGACATGCGAGTCCAGGAAGCACAAAGAGTCCCACACAAGTTGAATACAAAGAGACCCACTCCATGACAAATTTTAGTTCTAGAATCTACTATTGCTTAAGTCCTATTTTATCTGAGCTAAACTAATAAACAATACAAAATATCTGAACACAGAATAACTTGGAACCTACAGAGTTAAATAAATCACTTAAATAAATCTTAAAATTATTATTTAGAAATATAAAATAAAGTGGTTTCAATATATAAAAGAAAATAAAAAGGGTGAGAGGGAAAAAACAAAAGGTGGTAGGGAGAGGAGGAAGCTATTTTAAATGTGAGGATTGGTTCTCTGAAGAAGAATTTAAGTCAGGATTAATGCTCAAGACTCATTGGGAAAATGTTCCCAGGAGAAGGGAAAGGCTCAAAGTGTGCAAAGCAGAAATAGAAAACATCATGAACGCGTGGTCTCAGCTGAAGAGTAGCTTCAGGCTGATCCCATGGGAAACTGGAGACCAGCAACACACCCACAAATACGGCCTCATTTCCCTGCCAATCAGAGAATGGCTAGTGTTTTTTGACTTATTATCTTGAAGTGAGGGTAAATTTCAGTAGCCTCCTCCTGGCCTTTTCTTCTGACTCTTACTGTACAGGTCAAGGAAGATGTGAGGGTTGTGCCAATAGCTAAATATATCCATTTAGGTGTTAGAGAGATTTGCATATTCTGGGTCAAGGTGGGTCCAGTGGACCTCCTACAAGATGAACCTGAGCTCTGTTTATTACCTAATTGCATAACTAGGGGCCGTAAGAATACTTTGGATCCCAAATATCAGTATCGGCTGAGATCCTGCATCCAAGAGTCCTCTAAAGATGGATTATTCCCCCTTTCCTCGTATAGAGATACCCAAATAAATGACCATAGGTCTTCTGAGGGGGAGAACAGGTAGATTACTGCTGTTCAATTCACAGTTTCTGGGCCTTAGAACTGGTCTAAGAACTAAGCAAGCAATAATGACTTCACATTGGGGCAGGTGACCTCCACTTCTGTTTGCCCATTCATGATCTTCTAATCATGCATTAAGTAGTAATCTGTTAGCTGCCTATCTGTCTTATTCCAAGACAGATGCCTTCACATCTCACCAAAGCCACATGCCATCTAAGTTTATTTTCAATAATTTTTTGGGTCATCAATACTACCTAATTAATGTTACTAAATGATATTCATGTGGTAATTTCAATTCAACATATTACTTGATATTAAAATTGAAAATAATTACCTTTAACATAAAAAAATGAACATCTACCTTGTATTAAGCACTGTGCTAGGCATAGAGTTGATTTAGAACTAGAAGGGTTGCATTTGATTTCTGTGACAGTTTTGGAGGACCAGAGACAAATTCTTTTAGTCTTAGTTTTCTATGGAAATAAAAATATTTGCCCTCTATTATTTTTCTGTTTTGAAGTTCAAATTAAATATATCCTTTGAAAAACATAAAGGCCCCATGTACATATACTACATAATTACCTTCAGTTGAGTGGACATCTCATGTGTTCTATTCTAGAATATATACTTATTTTCATATGTGTACATACATGCATATAGAAAGAAGTTAATACATAAATGATGGCATGAGTTAGAACATTAAAATAATTTGGTATACTGATATTTTTCTACCAACAACTATTTTGGTAGCTCATAAAGGATATTGCTTTTTACCTCTTTTAAAAATTTACTGTTCTGGTCCTAAAATAAGAAAGTTTTTTTAGTTGAAATGTAAAACTCTCCTTTCCAATACATGACTTTTCTTGCTTCCGAAATGGCCTCCTCATAAAAACTACAAAGGACTCTGACACTTTAAATAGTTCCCTCAGACATTTTGATAAGTGTAAATGAATTTTTTAATCTTGTGGCAGATTCATATGCCTCGCAGATGTGTCCCTGGCTAAGAAAATCACAAAGACATCTATAAGAGGAATGCTGTCCACTAACAGCTGCTATATTGCTTCCAGTGCCTAAAGTGCTGTTCCCAGCTGCCATTTCATTCTTCCTGGAGTGCTTTTATGTTGCAAACTTCAAGCTAGAAGAGCATCTCTTATTATGGCCATTCAGGAGTGTCTTCCTTCTGACAAACTCCACTGCATATGACTTCACTGACTTGAATGAGAAAACAGTCATTGAGTTGCTTTAAAGGTAACTTGTCAGGAAGATTCCCTGGGAGGAGAACTGGAGAAAGAGAGGCAGGAAGGGATTGAGAGAGGTTTACATAGTAGCAACTTGTTTATGTTATAGGTGGAATTTATTTTTTCACTCAGAACCTGTGTATCTAAAGTAATATTACTGAGGCATGCTTTTCAACAGTCTTTGCTCCGAGGAACCCGGAGGGTAGATGGGAAATGGAAGAATTCAATCTGAACATTGCCCAATGGTACAGTTCAAAACTTCTCATCTATGAATCATGTCCTCCCATGCACTCAGTTTACAATATCAGATTTTTAAAATTAACTCCAAGCAATCTGCAATGCTATAGTTTACTCATATGAATTAAAATAATATAATTATGTAGAACAAAAACATATCTTGAACATGACATTTGCTACATCATGTTACCTCTATTGCTATATCTGTTTTTTTTTTTTTTAATTTAATGAGGCATGGATAAAAAAGGTAAATTTTACAGGTTACCAGATTTGATTTTTTTTTTCTTTGAACATCAGGTATTTTATTTCAGAGTCTTGCATTTCAATTTCTTTTTCTCATTATAAAATGTATTTATTTTAAAGATCTTCTAGTTTAATAGGTATTCACTTTAGAGGGCTTTTCTGGAATGGGTTTTCCACCAGAAAGATAATTTATCATGTTGAGTATTGTCTCTCAAACTAAAAAGGAAATTGGTAGATAAACATTCTCAAAGCACCGTTAGTATTTGCAAGTAAGTCTTTAAAATAAGATGGATACAGTTTAAGCAGTTTAAACAATGTGGGATGCAGTGCCTAACACGTGTGTACATTTAGTCCAAACTATTTTTTGAGAGTGGCTGATATTCTTGGCGTACTGTAGTAAAGCATTTGCAAGGTTTGAAACTTAGCCATGCTTTAAGATACCCAGAAGTGTTACTTTTATTTTATAACACATGTACTTATTACAGATACAGTCTATTTTAAGAAATCCAGCTTCCTAAATGTTCACATATTTTTAAGAGTTTATTTATTTATTTTTAGAGAGAGGGGAACAGAAGGAGAAAGAGAGAGAGAGAAACGTCCATGTGTGGTTGCCTCTTGCATACCCCCCACTGGTGACCTGGCCCATAACCCAGGCATGCGCTCTGACAGGGAATGGAACTGGCAACCCTTTGGTTCACAGGCCTGCACTCAATCCACTGAGCCACACCAGCCAGGGCATATTTATACAGTTTTATAAAAATAATATTTAAGTGGTAAATATAAGATCTATTTACAAAAATGATCTATTTTTTCAAAATGTTTTAATAACAATTGACTTTATAACCAAGGTTTTAGAAAAACATGCATTTTTAAGGGAAGAATGTTAAGGATTATATCTAATGCGTAAGTTGATGAACAAATTAGCATTTAAAATGGGTCTTTCAATGTTGAAGCCTTACTAAAGGGCAATTTCTATATCTCTTCTTGTGTCTAAGTGCCGAATTATATTTTATACACATACATTTAATCAGAAACTGGAGAAAACACTTCGCAGAGCATTTGGATGGACTTGATGAGCCTTCTTCACCATTCCAGTTGTTCAGAAACTGCTGTCTCGTGCAGGACTATGGTACCATATGCTGAACTGCCAACGCCTCTCCAGAACTTCATTCACTGATGTAACACATACTCACCAAGCACCTCCCATTGGCTAAACTATATGTAATATGAATACAGCAGTCAGCAGAATAGTCTTTCCCCCATGGAATTTCATTCTATGGGAGTTTTTCTTTTCTGTATTCTTTTTTTGTTTTTCCTTAATGTAAACAAATATTTCAGATAGTGTTATTTGCTATTTAAGCAATGGAAGAAGATAGAGACAGAATTAGGGTTGTGGAGTGGGAAGTGATTGTTGAATATCATGGTCAGAGAGGGCCTCACTGAGGAAGGGAATATGAACAGAGAAAGAAAGAGTAAGCCATATCAAGGTCGGAAAGGGTCCTGTTCCAGGCAAAATAAACAGCCCAGTGAAGGCAGAGGAGATGGTGGGAGAGACCACAAACTTAGATCACATAGGTTGGGATCCTGTGAACCACGGTTTCTTGTTTTAATTTACTCTAGGTACAAAGGGAAAACATTTTTTTTGAATAGTTTAAGAAAGAAAATACAAGATGAAAAGGAAAGAAGAGCTAGAATCTTTGTTTTTGCATCTCCATTGTCCAGCACATTCCTATATACCATGGAAATTACTTGATAGGTGTAGGTTTAATTACTAATTTCAAAGTAATTATGAGAACGGCCCACAGAAGGCAACCTTAAGTCTCTTCCTGGTGGTGTTCTAAGTCTTTGGAGAAAGTTTTAAATGGTTGATCTGTTACTTCTAGCTGGGCAAATATAGTCCCTAGTCAAGTGTATTTTGTTTACGAAAGATTTCCTGTTTGAGGAGTGAAATTTCAGTAACAATGCATTAGCTCGATACACATAGTCTAAAAGGTAAGCTTTCCTCTCAGGAACAACAAGGCAGTTTCTCTATACTCAGAAGCAGCACGATTTGTAAGTATGATTTTTTTTAACACTTTCACTCTCAGTCCACAGAGGACTTACTATGCTCAATATATACTTTCTTTAAAGGGATACAATAGTAATACAAAGATTTCTGAAGAAATAAGCACACATGAGACAAGGAAACAAAGAGTACACAGCATTTTTATACTAATGGTATAGTCACAGTCTGTCTTTGAAGTAAAGTGTAATTTTATTCTAGAATTTATTATTTGACTGAATGTTTACAAATGTGGACCCAGTTTCTGATGAAACTGATAGCATATATTTAGAAATGATAGGTTTTCAGCCCAGTCATTACACGGGAACTCTTTGCTGGGTGTGTTTTGTATATGAGTTCTTTTTTCAAGCTTCACTCACAGTCACTTTTCAGTTTCATTGTTTGGAAAATAAAGCTCTAATTCATCACCACATGCAATTTACAACATTGGTGTTTGGGCGGACCCTCTTTTTTTTTCTCTTAAAACACACACACACACACACACACACTGCTGCAGGGCCTCCTGTCTTTTGAAAGCAATCTCATAATAAGAGCTACCGCTCTGTTATCAGTCAGAAATTTGATGACAGCACCTCAGCTCCCTGAAGCATTCTGTCTGCCAGAGAGAATGTCCTTTCACTCTCTACCTCTTGGTTAATTCGGTCTCTGTGCTTCAGGTTTTCAATTTATCCCGGTTGTCACTTTATACAATAGATCAGCATCTTTCAAGTGTCTCTCTGTATCATGCAAGGTGACAAAAAAAATACAGGCAATGACCTGATTCTTGGGCTCAAAAATACAGAAAACTCTAATGTATAGAAAATGATAGAAACAGATGAGAATATTGAAGATAACAAAAGAAATATAATTAAGGAAAACTTGGGGATAATTTTCTGCCATTAATCCCTGACCTACTAAAAATTGCTACTATTAGAAGGAGCAATGCCATGATCTGATCATTTATTCAGTAACTTCAGCCTTCTTGAATGCCTACAGTGTGCCATGTTCAACACTAGTGCTACATTTTGAGCAGTAAGCAAGACAAGCTTCCTATCTCTTAAAAAGCTTATTTTTTGTAGTATATGTACTGGTAAGAAATGAATTCCAATATAATGAGAGAAACATTATCATGGGAGAAGTATGGATTAATTAAACACACATACACACACACACACACGAGTTTTCAGTGGTAGCTTAAAAGAGCACCTCTTGGAGATTTGAAGGTCATTCAAGGCTTCCTGAAGAAGTGATATCTAAACTGAGACCTTAACTATGAATAAGATTTTTAGATGAAGGGGCCCCAGGCTAAAATTTCACCTCGTACAAAGTAGCAGAAGTAAGAGGGAATACGGTCTTTCTCAAGAAATGCAAGCTTGGTCTGAATGAAGTATAGAGCGTAAGGAGTGAGCAAGGAAAGAAAAGGATGGCAGTGTAGACAGAAGACCGAAGTAGAGAAGTAGACAGAAGTTATTTCAAATCATGCAGAGAATTTCATTCAATCCATGGTCCACAGGAAATGCTGAAGAGCTTATGCAGAGATCATTCTGGATGTTGAGTTGAGAATGGATTGAGAGGATTTAAAATTGGGAGGAATGGCAGAAATACTAATTTAAAATTGTCCATAGTAATCTAGCTAAGATATAAATTAACATATTCATAATGCAACTGGAAAAAAAGATGATAGATTGGACGGATATTTAGAAGAGAGAACAAATCTTGTTTTCTCAGGTAAATTCATTAAATAACAGAGTGAAGAGTTATGAATGATTCCTAGATTCTTGCCACTCTTGACAAGTAACACAAGTTACCAGTCAATATCAGACAAAGCATCTTTTCATAAAATATGCTGTTTCCCTAGTAACTCAGAATGTTTTTTACTTTCTCATTGTTCAACAACTTTAAACCCCTGTAACTCTCTGTTATGGAGCAAATTGTGTCCCATTTGATATGTTAAAGCCCTTTGCAGACAGGCTTTTGAAAGAGATAATTACAGTTAAATAAAGTCATAAGGTATGCCTTAATTCTGTACAACTACTTTCCTTATAAGAAAAGGAGATTAGGACCTACGGAGAGACACCCTGTGGAGAAGACGGCAATTTGCAAGCCAAGGAGAAAGGCCTCAGGAGAAATCAAACCTGCTGACACCTTGATCTTGGACTTACACCCTCCAGAATGGTTCGAAAATGAATTGTTTTGAAGATTTTATGTATTTATTTTTAGAGAGGGGGAAAGGAAGGGAAAAAGAGGAGGAGAGAAGCATCGGTGTGTTGTTGCCTCTCATGTGCTCCCAACCGGGAACCTGGCCTGCAACCCAGGCACATGCCCTGACTGGGAATCCAACCAATGAACTTTTGGTTTAGAAGCCAACACTTAATCCACTGAGTCACGCCAGCCAGGGCATAAAATGAATTTTTAAGGTTTAGGCTACCCAGTCTGTGACATTTTGTTACAGAATTTCTAGCAAACTCATACACACCCCAAACCAGAATTCACCTAAAGAGTAAATTCACCATAAGTATATAGGAAACACATCATATTTATCAGAAATCATGCTCATATAGTATACATATTATAAACAACCTGTTAAGGAAGAAGAGCAAATACTGTTATACAAATATTCTTTCTCAGTTACTGCCATTACAAGTAATTTTAGCATTTGTTCAAGCCAATGGATAACATTCCAGGAAAGTAATCATGAGAAATTAGGTTATTTAACACAGTTAAACCTTCGATAGATGATCTCATGCGGTGATTATGACATAGTTGGCTTGAGGATGGTGCCCCCTCCATCTCTATCAGCCACCTAGACACCCCAATGTGCCGATACTATAAGAAAAAAATAACGAGCTTCCTAAATAACTGTAAGTTCAAGGTGAGTCCACTCTTTCATCTTTCAACCAGATTTCTGGCCCTAAGCCTCTAATTTATAAATCTTCTAGTCCCACCAGGAATCTCCTGCAAGCTTTTAAACTTTTTTCCCCCCTGGTAGCTGTAGCAGTTTAAATGCTAATTGGTTTCTAAAATTATAAACAAATGATTCAGCATATTATTTATAATGGTCACACTATTCTTCAACGGCCTGAAATATTTTACACCCATAATTTTTACCTTCCAAATTCATAATGATTTGTGTGGGATTAAAGTGCATATATCAAAATATTTTCTTTCAAAGAGTTATATACGGTACCAGGTTTTTCTACAAGGTTTGCACTATTTGCTAAAATCAACTAAAAGTAACAACTGTACCCTCTTGGGTCAGAAGCACTGTATTTATAAATAGCCTTTCTTCAAAAACATTTTGAAAATAAAAAATGTGGTGACAGTAAAATATGTAGAAGGGGTCTTTAAAATAATTTACCATTTGAAAACCTCAAATATTTTAGGGATATTCATGTATTATTATGTGGAAATAGAATAACAATGAAAAATCTCCCTTCTCTGTACTCTTATAATGCATTTTACCATGCTTAGAATATTGTCTGTTTTAATTTTAATACAGATATTTGCAATCTTCTTATGTTCCCTAATACATTACAGTAACTTAAGAAATTGCCTTTTATTGTTTTCTTTTTTCATTCCTACATTGTATCATTCAGAATAGCTCATATACAATATATATTTCTAGATTGAATGAAACCAAATATGCTCAAATACCTGAACATCAGATTTTCTGTAGAGAGCCAAGGATTTCAGAGAGAGTACAGAAATGGACTTAGTATTATTTGTGCCAGTTCAAAAATGAACCACAAACTCCAACTAGTCTTCATCATCGATGTAAATCTTACCAAGAAGCTATTACTGAGAAATAAATTAAGCTTAAATTACATTGAATAAAAAATCCACAATGACTTTTTATTCTTTTTAAATTATTAGCATCAAAGGGCAAGTTCAATGGCTTTAATCCAGGCTTGAAAGAAGGTACACTACCTTTGGAAAAGATAGTTCCATGGAGATCACTTTACAAAACCACTGCAACTAATAATTTAATAATATCCAACAAGTCTAAAACTGCTTGCATAAAATAATCTAATATTTTTCCAAAGTAGTGGCACAGGAGGCCCATAGAAAATAAATTTAGGGCTCCAAATTATTTAGTAGTGGTAAGAATTTCTGTTCTATTCTATTCTATACTGCATCATAAGGGTGCTTCCCATGTCTAACCCACTGAGTAATGTGTTGTGTGGATCTGTGTGTATACAAAACGGTGATGGAAATAAAAGTGGGTCACAAGAAGAAAATAAAGATGCAAAAATCATTTTACTGTGAATGTGACAATTGTACGAAAACATATTCAAAATACAGAATTTATAGACATTTGATATACAAACAACAATATAAACAGTATGTCAATCAAGTCAGGAATTTATGAGTACTTGGGCTGATAGAATTTAGATCCTAAGATATCTGGTGGGTTCTCAAATATTGGCCCCTATACATTCAGATATCTGGTTTGTTTGGTCCAGCATAGTCAGTTGAAGAGAGAAGAAAGAATGAAGTAGAGCAAGGGGTGGAGCTTGCATGCAATGAAGCACTACAGGATAAAAAATGAGACAAACGAGGGCAACTCACAGACCCAAACTATGAGAATCTTCAGATTCCACAGAGAAAGGGAGCTCTAGTGACACTGAGCTACTCACTATTAAGGAATGTGTAAAAAAGTGTGACTAGGGGTCAGAATATGGAAAGTGAACTCAAGGTTATGGATTTTAGGAGACTGCTCATGGGCAGCCAGGCAATAAACGGATGATGTGGAATTTGAAATACCAAATCCCGCCAGGTCCCAGAATACTGGGCATTTTCTAATGTCATTTTAACTTGCAGATTATTTTCTTGTAGCATTTCACAGAAAGTTTATATTGATGTGAAATTTATTTGCAGCTTTGCTTCTAACACCTCATGCTATTGGAACAACCAATGCACATAGGCCTCTTGTCAATGTTCACTCATTCAAACAATCAGGTATTATTACATCATACATGAAATTTTCCAACATCTAACTGTACTCTATTTCTTTGACTTCTATGAATATCAGTAGCTCACAAAAACAGTGCCACACAAGCAAATGGTAACAGATAACACATTCAGTGTGAACAGTTGGTGCTCTAAAAGAGGAGTATCAGAGATAGCTAATTAATCAGTGATTGAGTATTTAGGATAAGTCAGTAGAATACATTCAGGCATAAAAATTAACATAACAATGAATAGAGATAGCTAATTAACCAGTGATTGAGTATTTAGGATAAGTCGGTAGAATGCATTCAGGCATAAAAACTAAACATAACAATGGCATTCTCCTTTTACTTTTGCATATGTGTTCAATTTGGAACTGGAGGTATGACGATTGCATTTTTTACTAATTCAATTGTGGGTTGTTTTGAGAAATCCAACAAAAACATTCCTTGAAAAATGCATCCCTAGTTTCTAAAATTAAAATTTTAAAATAAGTTGTAATCCTTGAACTACCAAAACCCTTTATGTTCGGCTAATATTACATAGCTGTGCAATTGGTGTAGATTTTTCTCAATGAAACATGGCACCATTACAGATGGAAGAGTTTAAGGGCTTGTCTTTGCACAGAGAGTAGGTGTTAGAATCACAGGGCAGTGACATTTCAGCTAAGCGGCATGAGCTTCTCCTTCTTGCAAATAAACCAGGTGATAATTTGAAAATTTTGCACCTATTTTGGCACCTGAATCAATATTTGTCACAAAGTTTAAATAACAATGTACTCCCAGGTGTTATCTCCCTAGCTTACATGTACTGCTTGTATTTGTGGTGCCTCATTTGTTACATTAGTAACAAAATCAATGCAAGTTCTAGTGTACACACACACTACATAATAAGGAATATTTTTGTTTCTTAAGCAGATGCTAAATTTCAGTACCTTCAACTATTTAATGACATTTTTTTTTGCCTCAAAAATTCACAAAGGAGATTCACAGATGCTACCAAATGTTGAAAATAATTTGAATCATTTTCCTTCACAAGAAAGTTCTGCACTTGGCATTTGCTTACTAAATGATTGAGTTTTAATTCAGAAATGTGGACATTTTTTTCCCAAAATTATTGTTATTTAGTTAGGAGACCATTGGGTTTTATGTGAATAATGGGATGTACCACTACAAATTTAACTTTAGGGTGGTCAGAAGGCATAGATTTTTATCCCTTTTTTAAATGTTAGAATAATATACAACAGTGTTGACATTTTATTAGATAATATAGACAACTATAACATCAACACGCTAAATCCAAAAACTGTAAAATTTCTGGTATCTTTAACCAACTAAAAATGTTTAATCCTCTATATTGCGTCCCTCAATCCAAAATTTCTTCACTGACATTAAAATAGAAATTATCTTCATCAATTCAAACACGTTTTTTATTACTCTACAATGTCCACTATTGCTTTCGGCCAGTAATTTTACCTTGCTGTCAATAAAATAAATTCTCTTCTACATCTGACCTTGACCAGTATTCCACCTCACCTTGGGAATCTCCTACCTACCCTCCCTAGGTACTCAAACATCGCACTTTTTATAACCCACTCATGTAAATGATTTGCTATTCCAATAAGAAGTAAATAAACAAATATTTAAAAGAAAGATGAATAATGATACGTGTTCTAATTACGTAATCTTTTTTATATTACATGATTATAGTAAAAATAAAATGTTGCTAAATAAAATCTTGTGTAGGTTCAAAGTCTTTTAAAGAAATACCTCAGTAAAGAAAATTGCTAGCATTTTACTCTGTACTGATATATGTTAGAAACTGTGAAAACACACCAATTTAGCTTTAAAACAAAGCACTGGGCAAAATGTAAATGCATGGGTGTGCCTGTGTCATTGCGACACTCATTTACATTGACCGCTGCTCCAGGCTCAGGTCTAGTCCGACACACCAAAGGCAGCCTCAGAACGAGAGCTCCCGACTCCGGGAGCGCTGGGCTCATCAGGATTCAGAATTTCTTGGCATGTTTATTCACTCTGAGAGAAGTCCTCAGAAAACTTCCTAAGGGCAGTTTCAGTGAACAATTATAACAGAACATCTTTTACTTTGATCTTACTTCTTCCCTTCCTCAGATGAAAGGTGAACTTGGAGAGTTGGTGGGGTTGCCACACAGGAGGTCAGAGAGAAATGGAACAGGGGAAGGAGCTTGCAGGAACTGGGCAGAAACAAGGGAGGAAGGGTCCTGCAGTAAGTGTACCTGGCTGCAAGGTTGGGTCAGAAAAAACAAAAGGTGGGGGGAAGAAAATCTAAAGGAGAACGGAGTCGTTGCCTGCTAACACACCAACTAAAACGGTTAATTTTAGACTTAAAAATAACATGGTATAGCAGATTTAGAATAACAAAAGTGTTATAACAATCATAACTTCGGAAATAATTCTTAAGAATCCTAAAACATAAGAAAATGGCTTAGTCTATGCTAGCTTTGAAGAGATGGGCCCTGGAAAAGAGACCTTTTCAAAGTCTCTTTCCTTTGAGGGGAGGAGAACTGAACCCCTATGCAAGTTGACAGGTTAGAGATTAAAAGACTTCTAATCCAAAACCTCTGTGAATATATTGAATGTGCAGATTCCATAAACATTTAATTGCACTAATTAATTCAATATACCTTTATGTGTCAAACTCTACTGGGTGCAGGAAGAATGGGATTGATTCTTGCTTGCACAGAAAGTACTTTTATTGAGCATCCTTTTTAAAGTTCTTTGTATTATATTTTTATTGTTCCCAAGCCTTCAGTAAAATCTTGTTAAACATTACAACCCGTTCCCAGTGATTTCTGTGGGGAACTGAAAACCCAGCTTTCTGCCCAAGCTTAAGGCAGTTTGGACCAGTGACAGTCACCTGAGAGAAGTTAGTCTTAAGATAAAGGATGAGAAGACATGAGACAGAGCACATAGTAAACTGTGGGCAGAGTGGAGGTCAGGATCCTAGAGCCAGGCGGCTGCTGAATGTGGCAAACAATGACCCGAAAGGTGTACGGACAAACTCCAGAGATATTGTGGGTTCGGGTCCAGACCATGAAATGAAGCAAATATAGTTAGTCACACAAATAATTTTGGTTTCCCGGCACATGTAAAAGTTATGTTTATACTATATTGTAGTCTATTTATGTACAATAGCATTATGTCTTTAAAGAAACAACGTACATACTTTAATTTTTAAATACTTCATTGCTAAAAAATGCTAGCCATAATCTAGGTCTTCAGCAAATGTAATTTTTTTTTTTGCTGGGGGTAAACCTTGCTTCAGTGTTGTGGTTGCTGATCAGGGTGGTGGTGGCTGTGACTGCTTCTTAAAATATGACAGTGATGGACTTTGCTGCATCAATGACTCTTCCTTTCATGAAGGATTCCTCTGTAGTATGTGATGCTGTTTGATAGCATTTTACTTACAGTAGAACATCTTTCAAAATTGGAATCAATTCTTTCAAATCCCACCACTGCTTTATCAACCAAGTGTATGCAATATTCTAAATCCTTTGTTGTCATTTCAACAATCTTCACGAAATCTTTACTGAAAATAGATGTGATCTCAAGGAACTATTTTCTTGCAGTAATTCAATCACATCATCCAGCTCCAATTCTAATTTTAGTTCTCTTGCTATTTCCACACATCTTGCAGTTACTTCCTCCACTGAAATCCTGAACCCCTCAAAGTCTTCCATGAGGGTTAGAATCAACATCTTTCAAACTCCTGTTAATGTGGGTATTTTCACCTGTTTCCAAGAATCAAAAATGTTCTTAATGGCATCTAGAATGATGAATCATTTTCAGAAGCTTTTCAATTTACTTTGCCCAGCTGCATCACAGGAATCACTATCTATGACAGCTATAGCCTTACAAAATATATTTCTTAAATAATCAGACTTGAAAGGCAAAAGTATTCCTTGATCTGTGGGCTGCAGAATGGATGTTGCATTAGCAGCATGAATGCAACATGAATCTCATTCTATATCTCCATCAGTGCTCTTGAATGACCAGGTTCGTTGTCCATGAGCAGTAATATTCTGAAAGGAATATTTTTTTCCAAACAGTAGGTCACAACAGTAGGCTTCAAATATTCATGTAACTACACTGTAAATGGGTGTGCTGTCATCTAGGCTTTGTTCTTCTATTTCTAGAACGTGGGCAGAGCAGCTTTAACATAATTCTTAAGGGCACTAGGATTTATGAATGGTAAATGAGCACTGGCTTCAACTTAAAGTCTTCAGCTATATTAGTCCCTAATATGAGAGTCACCACATCCTGCGAAGCCAGGCATTGCCTCTTCCAAACTGCAAAAGTCCTAGATGGCATCTTCTTCCAATATAAGGCTGTTTCATCTACATTGAAAATCAGTTTCATTTTGCTCTTTAGTAACTATCTTAGATAGAGCTTCTGGATAACTTGCTGTGTAGCTTTCACACTCAGCCCTTACTTCTTTACCTTGCACTTTTATGTTATGGAGAAGGTTTCTTTCCTTAAACCTCATGAACCAACCTCTGCTAACTTCAGACTCTCCATCTGCAGCTTCCTCACCTCTGTCAACCTTCAGAGGATTGAAGAGAGTTAGGCCCTTGCTCTAGAATAGGTTTTGGCTTAAGGGAATGTTGTGGCTAGTTTGACAGTCCATCCAGACAAGCAATAAAGTTCTTTCACTTTTTTTTATCATTTGTGTGCTCACTGGAGTAGCACTTTTAATTTCCTTCAAGAACTTTTCCTTTGCATTTATGACTTGGTTAACTGTTTGCCATAAGAGGTCTAGCTTTCAGCATTTCTCGGTTTCAACATGCCTTTCTTACTAAGCTTAATCATTTCTAGCTTTTGATTTAGAGTGAGAAATGTATAACTCTTCTTTTTACTTGAGCACTTAGAGGCCACTGTAAGATTATTAATGGGTCTGATTTCAATATTGTTGTGTTTCAGAAAATAGTGAGGCCCAAGGAGAGGGAGAAGGAGCAGGGAATGACCATTTGGTGAAGCCATGAGCACACACATTTATCACTTAAGTTCATCATTTTATATGGATGTGGTTCATGGTTCCTCAAAATAACTACAATAGTAACAGCAAATATAATAAATATGACATGTAGTATGTAATGTAAAATATGTATAACATCAAATATAATAATATAATATACATAGAAATGTAATAATAGAAACATTTGAAATGTTGAGTGAATTATCAAAATGTAACACAGAGACACAAAGTGAGTAAATGCTTTTAAAAAAATGACATCTACAGACTTGTTCAATACCAGGTTGCCATAAACCTTTAATTTTTAAAATGTGCGATATCTACAAAGTGAAAAAAAGTGAAGTTCAATAAAATGAGGTCTGGCTGTGCATGGAGTCCTTGAAGATTGCCAGTTCTAAACCAAGGTAACCTGGTAAAAGCCTGGACAAAGTGAAGTCGGGTGGAATTCCAACTATAGACTGTGCATTATAGGGAAAGGTCATGTGACACATCATCAACTGGCCAGCATTACCACTAGGTTAATAACAACTGCCCACAGTTATAGGTTACAAATATTAATAACTGCATGCATAACTATATATTCTATGAATAAGTTAATATCTTTAAGAGTAAATGAGTCTGAGACTTATTTTCATTTTGGTGCATTTTACAATTTAATATTCCATGGCTTAAAAACATTTACAGGATATATTAATCTTAAACTAAGTCACTTTAATCATGTATACACCTATTCATTTCAACTTATAAAGTCCTTTAATTCAGAGCTAGTGCCTTTTTTCACTAAAATAACTAAAAAATAAAAATCATCATACCCCAAATGCCTAACTGGTGTCCTGCCACTCAGTGGAAGAAAACTGATTCACTTCAGCAGCAAATCTAGAAAAAAATCTGACCATTATTCTTGGACTGTATGTGAACCAGGGCTGTGCCTCGGTGAGCACATGAGGCAAGGAAACAAGGGAAAAAAAAAAGGAAATCAAACAAAGAAGAGTTTCCTCCATTTTAGACACAATTGCAATTCTAGGCACATTTTAGTTATTAAAAAACTCAACTGTGGACACCTGTCAGATGTGTGTGCACATAGGAAATAAATTAACATATTATATTCCCCACCTTTTAAAAAGAAGTTATGTCTTCTTGGACCTAAGTAGCTACACATTACTCAAGAACGAATAGAATTTAGAGGATATTGCATAGTCATACTTAAGAAAAAAATATAGAAGAAGTGTTACCTAAAATTTTGTTGGTAAGGAGTATAACACCGTGCATTTTCCTCCCTTTGGTTATACAGTGTTTCAATAAAATAGAACATATTTAAAATGAAATACTATAATATTACCTTATCCCTATCATATATGTTTACTAATTTTGAGTTTTAAGGTACATTTTCTAAATTATATTTTAGGAATCTTGCAAATCAATGAACCAAGAAACTAAAGACAGGGATATTTCTGTGCTTGGAAAATAAAAAATATGATCTAATTATAATTGTTAATATGAATTAGAGTTGCTTCACAGATGCTAAAAGTAGAAATTCCTAGTGAATGTTTTAATAATTTCATAGCTATTGCCATGTGTGTAGGTTCTGATAATGTGACAGATTTATCACTATTTTAACTTAATAAAGTTTTATACTTATGAGAGTATAAAATTTTATTCTAACTTAAATTCTCTTTAAGATTCATTGTAACTATAATTTTTGCCAGCAGTAGTATAAATTTTAAGACTTTAAAATTTGTGGATCTTAAATTAAATCCTTACAAAATTTTTTCATCTAATTTATGTAAGCAAGTCACAAGGTAGTTAGGTAAATTTCCTATCATTTTCAAAGATTAAATCTGTTCAGAAATAAGGATCTCAGTGGTGTCCAAAACACATGGATTCAACAAATGTGGAGAATGAGTGAGTGAATGAATGAATGAATGGATGAATAATGAATGAATATTATTTCTAATTGACAGTAAGTTATTCTAAATACACAGATATAAAAGTTTAATTTTTAAACGTATTGTGTTTATTTTTTTCAGTGACATCTCAGTATTTAAATTCAAACCTTGGTTGAAAATTAAAATTTATATTTTAAAACTACTTGTGGGTAGAATCCCCCTGATTCTTAATGTATAATTTCACAAATAGTTTACATACTAAACTACCATTTACTAAAAATATCCTCATTGTTTCTTTATGATTTATTCTTTTGTAATTATCTCATGTTTATCATATAATCCATAAATATCCCACACTGTAGCTATGTGCTCCATTGGTTAAGAAACAAAATATTATTTGCAATGTCCTTTACTTAAACAAAGGTTCTTATTGAATTTGATGTTTCAAAAGACACAGTTTTATTGTTGTCAGTAATAAAAGTGCAACTCAAAAAAACCCAAAAAACAAATGTCCTTTACTGCCACAGACAAGGATATCTAATGTCTTGAATGCCATCACAGACAGGAAATTGCTAGCACTAGTTTGAAACAGGAGTTTCAGGAAAGAAAAGGAAAGGCTTCTTGACAAACTACATTCTTTAGAAATTGTCCATCAATCAAAGAAGGAAAAAAATTCTTTATATTAAATGTTAACTCTTTTAACAGATTCATATGTTATATAAAGTTTCCTGTACACAAAAAAATAGCCAAGGAATTGTAATCAGAATGGCAAATTAAGTTTTATCCACTTTGTTGAATTACTGTTAGTTAAATCACATGTAATAAGTTGAAACTGTATAGAAATATGCATGATAATTACAACTTTAAATCATGTTGGTTAAACAGCATGACAAAACATGTCAAAAAAGCTGAAAATCAGTAACCTTAACTGTTTTATTTTTTTAAACGCAATCAGAATTTATAATGCATATACCTAAATAAAATGCATGTGATAAATCACCCAACTAATTTAAAGATTACCTACTAGGAAAACAGATTTGGGATATTCTCTCCACATTTACTATTACTGATGTCTGATCGAGGGTAAAATCTCAATTGACTGGCAACTGATTATCCAGGCACTTTTGCTTCCAGAGCAACAAAATGTTTTATTGCAATTGCTTTCCTTTGCAACTTGCCATAGTATTTTTTAAAAATCAAGTTATACTATTGCAAGTGTGTTCAGCACATTTTGAAGAAGAAAAGCCTTCACTCTTCAATTGTCTTTGGGATTTGGAAAGAAAATTATTAAATGTATCACAGCATATTATTGATTGGAAAACTTCAGTGCCATTATTTACATTTCCCAAAATATTACTACATTTCACAAAGGCAAATCTGCTGTAAGAGACAACTCTTGGCCCATGAGAAATGAAATTAAAAAGTAGTTGCTCACAAATGTATCGGAACTTATCAATAATCCTCAGTAACCCATCCTGTAGGAAAGTTACTACAGAATCCACATATACTTCATGATAAAAAGATATAAAGTAAAAAAAAAAACAGGGACAATATATAACTTTGTCTCTGAAATTAATAGAGTAAGTACATAAAGATTTAGGAAGCATTTGTATGTTTTGGGCTCTTTGTAAGTGAGGTGTTAGATGGATTGGCTAACAAAGAGCCTATGCTTAAACCTGTAACTGAAGTGGAAAAATATTGTCACTAATGGAAAAAAGGGCAGAGGCTTTACATCTTTCCTGTATTCCATCTTGCTGTGAAGTCAATGGGGCGAGAAATATAGGCAAGTACAAAGATTCATGACTGAGAACCTACTGAGAAACAGTTTAACATCGTGGAAAGAACAGAGAAGGCATCCCTAGTCATTAATTATAGAAATGTCACAATAAAGAGCATTGCATCGAGTCTATTATCCACCAAACTGGTAGCATTTAGCTGGAGGCAATATTATGTAGGACTCAGCTAAGATTTGGGTGTCAGACAACATAGGCTTTTTTCCCATTTCTGTCACTCCAGTGTTTTGTAATCTTGGCAAACTCAATTAATCTTTCTTAGCCATCATATCTGCATATTGACAAAGAGAGCTAATAACTATAGCACTGAAGTATACCTGTGCCTACAAGTCAATTTCTGTGGCTTTACACTCTGCACTGATGAACCTTGTGTATTGACTTACAATAACTTCCTGCAAGTCATCAATGAATTAAAATCGCCACGGTACTCCATTAATTAATGTTAGTCTCTTAAGATCTCAAAGTAAAGAAATGATCAAAAGTGATGACACTGAAAGTTTTACAGAAGTTAAAATGTAGATACTTGCCACTTCTTCCAGATACAGGAAAGGATATCCATGATTTGACCAAAAAGAAAAAAATTCTATCAGATGGCTACACTGGAGAAACAAGTTCAAACTGTGCAGAAAAGCTAATGTAAAGAGTATATAATATTTCCTTTTACAGTCAAACAAAAATATTTGAATGGTATTAGCAGGAATTTCTTGCTTCATGGTGATAATAGAACTGTATATATAATTTTGGATATTTATATTTATGGTAAATGATATTTCATATGAAAACAAACTTCATTCTACATTTAGAACATGACTTGATTTTGCAATGAGTAATGTGAGAATTACTCACAATTTTTATAATTATAATAATTCAAATAAATAAGCTTAATGTAAAATGAAGCTATATTTATTGTTATTTTTATTGTTATTAAGTGCTGAAAAATTGAAAAGGCCAAAGCATTTATATCATTATAGTCACACTTATTCTAGCAAACACATTAAAAGTCATAATACTAACTACTATGCTCTACGCCCCTCACATGCCCCTAGGACTTCTTTCTGTTCTGCAAAGACCCCAGACAACTTCCTTCTTCCTATTCTTTGCACTTGCTGTTATTTGCAATGGTATGCTCTTCCTATGAATGTTCAGGTAGCTGAACATTGTCATCTTTCAGGTCTTAAACAAAACACCATCTTTTCAGAGTCATTGCTGACCATGCTATTTGAAGTGCCTGCCTTAGTCTCATTCTATCAAATTATGTGCTTTAGAGAATTCATTACACTCAGAAATTACCTTTCTCAAATTCCTAGTTACATAGTTACATAACAGCCCAGCCAATATAGAAGACATGCTTCAAGATTAATATCCAGGATTAGAGTGGGAAGAGTGGGAAGATTCTACACTTAATTGCTTGTGGCCTTCTTTAAAGATAAGGATGTTTAGGGCCCATTTATCTTTACCTTTCAGCCTCATATTCAATTCTGGAATGCCAGAAAAATTTCAAATAGCTGACATTTTCATGATTATTTAATAGAAGCTGCTCTGCAACCATGAACAGGTGAATCAGAGGTAAAGTAGAAGACATAGTTTTCCTCACTTCACACCTAACTGAGAAAAGACATCTCATTCCAATTTATATTGATTTCTGTTTACAGAGAAAAAAAAATTGAACAATGGCAGGGATTCAAATTTCAGATGCACTAAAGCCAGAGACAAATGAATTTGTCTTAGTATCCTGCTAATAGTTTATTTATCAAACTTTAATATTCAATATTGTAAAAATATATAAATAGCTTTCTGTGTAGATATAAAAATTTTCAAAAGCTCTCTCAATTCCTTAAGTAGGTTCAAGTTAAACAAACTTTTCCTATAATATTTTCTCATTCATTAATTAGTAGAATTACTTATATCTTCCATTTTCCCCCCAATGTAATTAAGTTTATTAGCTTAGGTTTTCATTTGTTTATTTTTTCTGACAAGCAGAAACCCAAGTCTCAAGATGTGAGCAAATAGAAGAGTTCAAGGGATCTGGGTGTGCTCTTTCCATCTCTCATATGTGCTTCTTTCTAATATTGTGTTTAAATGATTTTCTTCAACATCCCTGCTATCTCTGCTACTCAGGCCACATGAAAGGGAGAAGATGGCTGCCAACAGTCTCTTAAATTCACACAAAAAAGCTCCTCTTGAATGGAGAGAAACACAATTTCAAACAAAATTTTAATCTCTATTTTTTCTCTCTCCATTTTCCCAGCCCAACTCTAAATTCCTCTTATACCTCCTGCCTCCCCGCAAAAAGAAAACAGGTCTTAGATGGCCTTTTCATTGTGTATTGCCCATCCCTGGACTAACTGTATGTTGCTAAGATAACTCAGTAGGACTCTCATTACAGTTAATTCTTCTGGGAAACCAGGGAATTCTTCTGGTTTGTAGTGTAATCTGCAAAGATAGAGTGAGTCAAGATGATGAACCTACCATGCACCCCTGAGGCATCTGGACATTTAACAGGCGGTGATTTAGTGGCATTTAAGGTTTTCTCTCAAATCTAGAGATATCACATCTGTGTTTTGTAACAAAAATTAGGAAGAAGAAAGAATAGTTTTAGAGATACAAATTCTGGACATAAGCACAGGGATCAGGGAGCTGTTTTAATAGTTCAGAACGTAGATATTGAGTTTCTAACATAAAGCAATGTTGGTGAGGTTGTGATCACACAGGACAGATTTCAAGAAGATATTTCATGGAGAATCTTGGCAAGGCTCAATGAATAATTAAGAAAGTAAAGGGACATTGCAAGTGCTAAGAATGACTCTTGTTTCTATTTTAGGTCGTGAGTTAGATGATATTCCCATGCATTGATTCAGAGAGTCAGAAGAGCAGATCTGGACTGCAGATAGGGTGAAGGCAATGAGTTGAGGAAAGCAAAGATATTAAGTAATAGATATAACAATGTAAAAGTAGGCAGGCATGCTTGAGCTGTAAAAGCAGGATGCATCACAAAGAAACATGAATCTAACTCCTTAAATAGTGACTAATCAGAAGAGTTCAAAAGTGAGGTCCAAGGATATCACACAGCTTGCGCCACCACACTGCGAAGCATTGTAAAAACTCCCTTTAGATCTGTATACTCCCAAGTTTTGTTTTCAGGGGGTTAAAATCTGTTTCCTTCCACTTGCCCCAGTACCACCACACCTTCACGCTGTCCACCCTTCACTGCATTTCCTCCCTTCCCGATGCATTTCCAGCCATGACCAGTCACTGGGAAAGTGTCTTCCATCATACGTTAATTGTATTTCTTGAGATGAGAATTTTGCCTAGAATCCTAGCAAATAAAATCATCTTTTTAAATTTGACAGTAATCAATATATGTAAATACTATACGAAGTGATGAAATCAATGAGAAATACTAGGGAAAAGTTACTGAATCGAGCTGGGTCTAATCTGGGAGGAAACACATAAGAACATAAATACCGGGAGGCAAGGGTCATTGGCAATTACCAAAATAGGCAAAATAGAGAAATCATTCTCAAAGATTAGAACTATGTTAAATTAAATTTGAAGGATCAATAAAGCAATGCTCCAATTCTTTAATTTAACCCCAATTATTTACTGATTCAAATGAATGGAAAATCTTTACAGGAAAGTAAAAGAATAAAAATAGACAATTTATAAAAAAAGAAATAATGTGTGATAACATACTCTAGTAAAAGCTTCTAGAAAAGCAGAGTAAAATTAAGTATTAAAATCAGATAAGACAAGTGGAGCAATAGAGCAGAATAGAGATTCCAGAAACAGACTCATGTTTCATATAAACAAGTACAAGTAATTTAGTGCATTAATAAGTTGACCTTTAAAATCAGTAGAAAATGCACGGCTTATTTAACAAAAAAGTTGAAAATTGTTTACATTTTTTAACATACAGTGAAATTCTTATTTCAGGTTACCTTATATTATACCTAACAAAAATTTGAGTAACTTAAAGAGCTGAATTTGTGAAAGATAGGGATGATTTATTTTAAATTAGTTTAGTGGTAACAAAGTCTTTCTAAGCAAAACAGAAAACTCAGAATCCATAAAGAAAAATGATAGACCTATTGAATTACATAAAAATGTAAAACATCTAGAATATAAAGCACATCATTAAAAAGTTAAAAGTCCAATGTCAAAATAAAGTAATTATTTTAATTTGGATAAGCAAGATTAATATTCTTAATATAAAAATTACTTATAAAAATCAAAAGGAAAATATAAATAATCCAATAGAAAAAAATGGACAATGTTTATTAAGTTATTTCAAAGAAAAGAATACATGTGGCCAGCTGCTAAACAAATGAAAATTTGCTCAAACACATTTAACAATTTTAAATAGATATCCATTTCCACTGCACAAATAAATAAAATGTTATATATATATATATATATATATATTTTTTTTTTTTTTTTCAATACAGTGAGGTGGTGGATTTATGTTAGTGGTTAAACTCAGGAGCTCCTGTGTAAAATCTGAAACTGGTCCCTGAACATAGAGAACAAGGAGAAACCTAAGAAAGATGTAGACCACTCCAGGTATAATACTTAAGGAAACTTACCTACCAGGCTTAGCCTGAGTAGCAGCAATATAAGATCTCACATGCCCACCAAACCTTAAAAGCTTATGTAGAGCCCTAACTGGTTCAGTCATACATTCAGTCCACGTGGTTTTAACATCTTACTCTCTCAGGCCCCGTCTTTGAAATGGATCACATCCTAGAAACCGTGGGCAGAAGGTCCATTCCAAGAACAGTGGACGGGGCAAAGGAACTTCCAATTGCTAGGATCTAGCTCATAAGCTCAATCAGCAGTCACTTCTGCTCCTCTCAATGACTTCCTCCAACAATTTATTGGGTAAAACTTTGTAGAACCTTGATGAAAGGCAAATTTCCAGTGTTCATTAACTCTAGGAATTTATTCTGAAAGATTTCCAATATGTTTATAAAGGTATGAACAAACTCTCCACTTGTTTAAAGAAAACAAATTAGAAACAATATGTGTCCATCAAAATACATAAATGGTTACAAATATTACAGCTTTACATATGAAGCAATTTTATGTAGTAATTTAAAAGAACAGAATAGCTATTCTAAATACAAGAATTTCTCCACACGTAACCAGTTAAAAAATCAGGTTGCAGGAAAAAAGGTGAAATTTTTATTTTATCACTCATTTACAAATAAATGAATCAGACATAGCACTGTGTGTGTGAGAGAGAGGGTATGTGTAGGTGTGTATACATGTTCCTTTGTGGTTAAAACCATAGAGCTGTGTCTGAAATGATTCACAGAAAACTGGCAAAGGTTATAGATAGAATAAGGAAAAAAAGTGACTTGCTATTCTAATTTTTGCATCTAAATAATTCAAATTCTTTCTATAAAATGTATTCATAGCCCTGGCCTGTGAGGCTCAGTGCCATCCTGTAACCAAAAGGTCGTGGGTTTGATTTCAGGTCAGGGTGCATATCGAGGTTGCACATGTGATTCCCGGTCCAGACGTGTACAGGAGGCAGCCAATCAATGCTTCCCTCTCACGTCCATGTTTCTCTCCCTTCCTCTCTCTCTAAAAACAGTAAAAATGATACTGTCCTGGGACAAGGATAAAAATATGTTTTTATAAACTCTTAATTAAGTCAATAAAATTTATTTTAATATAGGTCAATTAAAACTTTGCTTTTCAGCAAATCAGAAATCTCAAAATTTTTATTTCATTATGTATAAAAGAGGTGGCATTACCTAGATATTCTAAAATTTCAAAAGGCCTGGAATCAAGTTCAGGTCTGGTAGCACAATGAAGATGACTTTGAGACTGTTTCCACATGAGTAACTGGGATTAAATGAAAGTGGCTAATTTATAGGGTCTCTGTGAAAAATCAAAACTCTGCAAAAAATTGCAAAGTCAAAAAAATTAAGTTCATTATCATTATAGGTCCAAAACCCTATAGTTCTATCAGTGGTATATCATATTGCCTAAAGAATAATACAAATTATGTATATGCGATCTATGTAATATGTACAGGTTTTACATGTAAGTATATGTAATTTTGTTTACTCTTACAATATTAACTTCTTTCTGACAGATATCCCTTTGTCCTTTGGTAAACCTGAGTACAACAACCTTATCTATAAAGAGTCCATACTGGCAGTATTTATAAAATATGTATTACAATGAAGTTCTCTTTCAAAAGAAGCTTCATGTACTTTGAAATCACATTTTATCTTTATTTATAAGTAAAATGTACATTTTAACAGAAAATACTGATTTATCCCTTTCGAGAGAAAAAGAAAATAAAAAGCAACTTAATTTCTTAGAATTGTTTTCACACATCATGGAGTATTAAATAGATGCCAATTGATTTTTCCTCACTTGATTGTCTCCACGTCAAGGTAAGTCTAGCCAGCCTCACCTCTAACTTATTCATTCCCCGAAGCTCTAACAAACTGATTCTTCCTAATAGAACAATTATGTGCATGTAACGAAATCAATCACTCTTCATGAGGCTTGGGCTTGCATTTACCTGTCTGGATGGAGAAGCCTAAGGATAATGGGCCATTAAGAACTGTGCTTTCTTAACCACAAAATATCATGAGATTTACTGGCAAAGAATGAATTTTTAGATAAGAATGGAAATCTTAAGAGGTCGATTTGTTTATAATTCGCTTGGAAGACTGCCCTTTCTTTTAAAGCTCCGCAGTGAGAGTTCCTTATTTTTACCTCAGAACAATCATTTCAAATTTGGACTCTACACTGATGGCAGCACAGACACTGGAACTTTCTTATGAAAAACAAACAAAATCATCCCTGATTACAAACTTTAACATCAGATTAATAACTTAAAACTGTTTTTAGAAAGAAAATGTCCTTGTAAACGTTAATGTTAATTGTATCCAAAGTCTGGAGAAAAGAGTAACTACACATTTAGAGCACAATTCCTCTTCCCCAAATTAAGCAACATATTAGGATGGATAATCTACTACTAAACAAACAAACAAACAAACAAAACCCTCCACTCACACTTGAAATCAGACATTTGCAATAAAAAACATAAGTTCGTGACTTTAGTTTTAGAAAACTGCAAGTGTGAACATGTTTCTCCTCTGTAGAGGTTTGTCTCTAAGATCCCCTCATCTATGAATTACTAGCAACAGTGAACTTAAGATGACCATACTGCAGAGACGTCAGAATAACTCACTGATGACCGACCAAGAGAATGATGTATATGAGAACTCACCTACTACTCTACAGAAGCACATAGAAGTCAAGCCCTTTCTTTCCCCAGACCAGCACCATACCTCAGTCTACTGTGATAGCCTCTTTGTGGACACTTCCTCTTTAATTACTGTTTTCTTTTTTCTGGCTCAGAAGTAGCAGCACAATACCTAGCAGCTCCTTTTCTGAGAGCATATTTATTTACAGAGAGGAGGGCTAACTACACCGATGAGAGCAGTTGGCAGGAGGCTTGCCTCTCCCTGCACATATTAGCCTGGTAGAATCAGGTTTCCCCGTTTCTCAAACTGTCCTATACCTGACAAAGTGACCTGAAATTTGGCAGCCTTTCCTTCATTTCAAACCCTCTAGCAAAAAGAAATGCCTTCCGAATAGAAGACAAAAAAAAAAAAAAAGAAAAGAAATTTGAAGGTGCCAAAAAGTGAGCTTTCATTTTTCTTTCTATTGTAGTATATTGAAATTGATCTAGTTGAGGAGAATAAAACATTGGATGAACTCTAGTGATTTAGAAGGCTTTCTGCTCTTATTGGTAAAGGGAACAGACAGCCTTTTCTATTGCTCATGATTTTTAAAAAATTAATAATGATTCCTTTCAAAAGTTCCTAGCTAAGAGTTATTCTTTGTTAATGACTATTGTTGTGTGTAATAAACAGTGTCTTATCAAGAACTGCATTTCTAAGCCACAGATTAGTGGTTTTAAATTATTATCAAAAATGTTTTTTTACATTCTCAATAAGCTCTTTTTTATAATTTCATAAATATAAAGTGACACACAGATGGTAAATATAGGACCATGATTTTGTGGGTGAGAAAGCTAAATCCTGTGTGCAAATTAGGGATTTTAGAATCCCAGCTGTTGATTCAGCTGCCACAGCAAAATCTCCCAAATGTGGTATTAGTGGTAGCTACTAGGTGCTGAGCTCACTCACCCCTCCTGTTTCCAAGAGTGACCTGAGGTGACCCCAATTTGAAAACCAATTAACCAAATATCTGTTACCTAAAGAAGAGGACTACATCACCTTTTCAAACCTTAGTCTCACTTAAAACCTGGGCCAACTGCAAGGAAAAATCAGTATTCTGAGTCACACAGGAAGGCATCCAACAAATAAACTTAAGCTGAAATCTCTTAAGAATATAAGGTCCACGAGAGATAGGACTTGTCTTTTTTTCCTGATGTTTTATTCACTGTCTAGACCACAGGTGGCAAACACAAGGCTTGCAGACTGAATCCGGCCCTCCACCTTCTTTTATCTGGCCCAGTACTTTTTTTCTACCCTGTGGCAACACTGAGCTCCCGCTCAACGGTTAAGGAGTAGTTACATTTATACTGTCCTAAAATTACATTTGGCCCTTTGAAGGCAACCGCAAGGCTGATGTAGCCCCTGGTGAAAATGAGTTTGACACTCCTGGTCTAGATCAACAATGCCTTAAAAATACCTGTTTGCAGTTGGGAAGCTGGGAGATTCATTCAGACAAAATGAAAGAATTTTTCGGTGTTGAGTTTTGGTTTGTTTCTGAATGTAGCACCCTACTTGACTTGCTGCAGAAGCTGTAAGCTTCATGCATGAGGATGATTATTCTTTTTTTTTATTTTAAAGATTTTATTTATTTATTTTTTTAGAGAAAGTGGAAGGGAAGCAGAAAGAGAAGGAGAGAAATATCAATGTGTGGTTGTCTGGGCTTACCCCCAGGGGACCTGGCCCCTAACCTAAGCATGTGCCCTGACTGGGAATCGAACCGGTGACCCTTTGATTTGTAGTCTAGCACTCAATCCACTGAGCCACGCCAGCCAGGGCAGGATGCTTATTCTTCATACTGATGAATAAAGCAGACAAGAAGAGAACATGTTCAAAAAAGTATAAATTATTTATAGTATTTTCATTTCTGAAAATTTCTCCCCTCTAATCAATTGTATCTGTTAAAATAAGAAAAAAATTAAAGTATCAAGAGGAAAAAAACAGTTAGGCCACAAGAATGAAAAGAAACAAGTAGGATTCAGCTAGAAAAAGGGATTCCACATTTGGGGCATGACTTACATGGCAGGGTCAGGGTGTGTCCTAATGGTGGAAAGGCCCTAAGTAATTAGATGTGCACTGTAGACAATCTTACGCAATACACTACACTTTTTAATTGCTCACTTATTTAAGACATGCTGATATGGCAAATAAGTTTTTGCATATCTTTTAAGTAAAAATTAAAAGTGAATAAGAATTTTTTAAATGAAAGTAGGTCTTCTATAACTGAAAGAATTTGCCTTCACCCATACAGGCAAATCATACCCATCCTTCCCACTTTGTCCAATTACCTTCAAATCTCTGTTCTAATGCCCATGCTTACTTTAATTCATTCTCACTAGACTTTGTGGAGAACCTCTAGTGTGTGAGGTGCTCAGCTAATCACTAGATACAGTGAAGAACAAGACCTATATATTTCCTGCTCTAATACAATTTGTGATATATAGGGAAAAGAGAGAGATGTCAAATATGAAACCACATTGATAAGTGACTGGATGAATGGATTAATGAATGAATGAATGAATTCTGTCAATTTTGATGAAGACCATAAAGGAAAGTTAAAAAGAAAAGTAAAATAATAGAAGGCCATGAAGGAAATAACAAGGAGACTATATCATCTGCAGGTAAGGAAGACTTCCTAGCAAAAGGACATTTAACAAGGAACCAAATGATGCATAGGGCTATCCAACTGAAGAGGTGAGGAAAACACTTTCCAGGAAGAATGGACAAGGTCAAGGGATTAAGACCAACTGAAGAAAAGTTATAAAGTCTGCAAAAGGAAATACTTGTCCTTTCAGAAAAGTTATATATTTAAATTTGTAGATTTAATGTAAACATGGGACTTACTAAGTTAAAATCTGGTGCTTGAGCAACTCTGAATGGTCTTCAAACTCTCAAATTTGCTTTTCAAATAATTCCTTAAGGAATATGATTTAGATAAAAACAAAAACTGAAAACAAACTTAAAAATAGCTTCTATCCACCACAGGATGGCTAACCGAATACGGTGTTCTGTAGAGAACTATTTAAATACAAAGTCTCTGATTCTGTACTTAATTTGGGGAATTGTAGTTAATGTAAATGAATTTGGATGGCTGTTTTTTTAGAACTGATGTTGAAAAACAAAAGCTGCTTTCAGAAAAAGAACAGAAAAGAGAAGCCACACAATATATACATATATAATTGTAGGACTTAATTTCTAAGACAGCCTTGATCAAATGAGTAATAGAGAAGATATCTCTATTTACTTTTCCACATGTTGAAAAAGTCTGAGCTATAAACAATTCTGTATCCTTAACAAGATTATCTCTTCAAAGTTTCTCTACATAGTGTATATCTATTATCTGCCATGCCTTATGCTTTGAACTGGAATTGGAAAAACGAATCATGACCAATACTTGCTTTCTGTTAAGAGGAGATACATGAACTATCTAAAAACACAAAAGTTTCTTGAACCACTTTAGCGTTTTTATTGACGTAATTATTATTATAATTCTTCACCAGGTGGGTAATGTAGTTTGTTAAAAGCTTCTGTGAAGAAAAGTACGGAGGCAAAGAGAGGAGAACCTTCTATACGAGGTGTTATGATAATTTAGTCATGAAGCAAGTAGATATGTGTCAGGAGCCCGAATAGAGATGATGTGTTTTATGCAGAAAGAAGAGCATGCATGAGACCGTGGTGGTGAGTAGAAAACATGGAACATTAAAGTAAGAATAGGCCAGGGCAGGCTGCATCTATGTAACTAATACTGGAATGAAACTGGGCAAATATAATTCTTTACCAAGATATTGACATGAAATGAATCACAGATATATGTTCATAGGCACAATTCTACTTTTTTAAAGTCATTCATTCGATTTGGCATTATTTTGCAAATTTTAAAGGAGAGTTTTAAAGTGAAACATAAAGTCTCCCTCCATGTGTCACAGGTACATAGAGTCCCAAATCACCAATATTACCATTGTTAGCAGTTCCAGTGTCATTTGGTTACATTACTGTAATCTTAGCTAACCTTTTCAATCTTTGTTTATAGGATGTTTCTAAGGTAGGGGAGCGGGGAGGAACGGGGGTTTAGGGCACAGTGCCCTGGCTATGACTCTGAATCTGAAAATATGGATGGACTGATTAGCTGCTTTGGAAGGGGACAAAAGAGAATAGACATTGCCTTAAGATCAGTCTGATTCCAGACTAGTTTGAATTCAGGATTATTGAGTATTTTTCATGGAACAGATGTGTGCGATACATAAATGAGAGGTGTCTTAAATCACACGCAAGAGCACCTCCTGGGAGTGTGCTATTAGCTTACAAAAAAGAATATATGTGGAATAGACTGACAAAAGGTGGGACGGTTGGCAGCTAGTGAAAAATGCATCAACCATATCACAGATGCACAGTCAATTTTTTTAAAGAAAGGATTATTCAAAATAGCTACACAATTTCCTGCAATAGAGTTTTAAACATTTGTCAGTCACAGAGTATACAAACCATCTTTCTAGAGCATCATCAAAGTTATAATAATAGAGTAATTACAGCTAATACATAGAGAGGACTTAATATTTGCCAGGCACTATTCACATGTACGCACACACATACACTTGTACACATTTCCTGTTCCATCAGTTTCAAGACGTGCTCACATGTAACCCTTCTGAAATCTGGCTGCATCTTACAATCAGTTTTATGATTCGCCAGTGGCAGTAAAGACACAATTGTCACTGTCTGTGCATACCTGTACCTCGTTGTTCCTATGGCATGACTTGATAACTGCCCCTCTAAAAAGGATTTTAAAAGCATATGACTTTTCCTTAAACCCCAAGTGGAAACCCCTCTTCTCCAATAACACTTCACAAATTTAAAGGGATACATAAAGGTTTGCTTGAGGGGTAGGGAGTCTTTGTCCTGCTTCCGTTGTTCAAATCTATGTTTACCACAAATCTTGATGTGCTGCTTTCTTAGGAACCAGTGAACTCACCCCTGAGGCCAATTGAAAACTCTTTCTAGAACAGTTTCCTGTCTTGAGACTCAGGGCTAAAAGTCATTGTTGCCAGTCTATTTATTTACACAGAAAAGAAAGAGGCAGCTCTTGAATGAATCACAGTGCTGATTGCTCCTTGGCCCACTCTCATTTGTACTTGTTGATTCTGACCTTGGAGTTTCTAGAAAAGATCTATGCTTATGTCTACTGTCCAGGGCCAGTTTTCTTTTCTTTCCCCTTCAGTATCATTACTTGGTTTCTCATCTCTAGGAATCCCTTTAACCCTTTGCTTTTTTCTGGTAGAAACGTTCCTCGATTTCTAACAACAGTATTCTTTATTTTGCTGGAGAGAGGGAAAGTTTTTCCGTAATTTCCGTAGAATCCTCACAGAAGGTGAAATAATTGCCTGAGAGGAGTATTCGGAGATTCTTTTAAATGGCTGGATTCAGCCAGAGATTTTTTTTGGTTTTCAATAATTGCAGTAATTTACAATAATATAATAATGGGGCTTATGAAAGAATTTGACTATTTTCTAGATTCAGCTAAAATCATTAAAATATTTTAGAATTTTATTTTTTCTAAAATAATGGTGGAAATAAGTAGAGCTATTTTTCCATTTTCTAAGAAGTAAAACAAAATTAAAAATGCCTTTTGAATCTATCACTTACTTGAAAGCATCAATTCCTTTTTGTACTTCTTTCAATAAAAGGAATAGAGGAAACTCCTGATTTGGGTGGCCGAGGAATGGAGCAAGGTAAAGGAACCCAGGGCCACCTCCTCTGCTTCTTTTGAATGCACTTTCTCTCAAACATGACTTTTCTGTTTCTTCATAAGTTCAGTTTACACACGGCCTAGCTACCTCAGGCTCCACTTCTGCTAAACTTGCCATTTGGTATATCACAGGTAAAATCTAGCTATTTCTATATTATTTATTGTGTTTTCCTCTGTCTCCTGAAAAAAATGCTAATAACATGAGGTCAGAGGTAGTTGTGGCACAGTGGAGTGAATAATGGACCAAAAATCAGGAAAATCTCCGTTCAAAAACGAACTCAGATGCTCAGCCAGTCATTAAACCTCCAAGACTTTTTCTTTTCCTCTCATATGTGTTTAATAAGAAATTTTACAGGGATAGGTTAGAATCACATATGCATTAAAACAGATGGGGAAAATATTATAAAATATATATAAGACTTTGTTCTTATTAACTGGAAAACATTATCTTTTATAATCATAGATGATGTAATTTGGCCAAAAACTTAATTTATGGAAATTACAAACCTGGAAAAATGATACTTTTTTTTCTCAATTTCAATATAACAGAACACAATTCAAAATATGCATTCACCACCTTAGAAAAACATACCTGCCATTCTTTGAAATTGATGGTTCCACTCCCTCACTAGTAAGCTAAGCAAAACAGGTATGTGCAGGTCACATATGACAGATATATATGTATATACATCTCCTGACCTGAGAAGGCATTTGCTTTCTCTGCAACAGTCTTCAACTACTGAAAATTAAACTTGTTCACAAGCTCAGAAGTTCAGTTTACCTAAGTACCTCCAAAATTTCGCAGTTGATCCACATGTTATTTAAACTTTGAGAACACATATAATTATACAGAAAATCTCATTAACACAAGATTGCTGTCTAGTATTATTTCCATGAATTTTGCTTCTTGATGTAAACATAACAGAGGACTAGAAACATACGTAAAATTAATTGATGAAAATACCCACTTTTTTTTGAAATATAGGACAAGACTAAGAAGTTGGATCATGCTCATGTATAAAGTTCAAGTTGTTTTAAATGTATTCCCATGTGGCAGTTCAAGGGGATAATATGTGAATGGGTCAAGTAACAGCTTTCTCCTACATTGAATTGTGAAAACAGATTAAAATGGCCAAGTAAGGAAAGCCACCAATATTTTTTCACATATAATAAGACAAGACTTATCATTCTCTATGTAAAATACTGAAAAATACAGGGTGCAAAAGAAGTAGATTCACAGTTACTGGTATGCAAAAGTTTATTTTTGAATTATCATTATATATATGAACAACTATAAATGTATTTTTGCCCCACCCAAAATGTATTTTTGCTCCATATATATAGAGACATATATGCATGTGGAATATCAGTCTTCTTATAGGCTGATAAAGATTCACTTGGTCAAAGATTACAAATTTTTAAAAACAGAATCTGTACTGTCTTTTCATAAGATATCAGCTAATTTGACTTTATCTTTATTCAACTGAGAACAACGGGATTGCAAATATAGGACATAAATCTAATCCTCCCCTCTTCTCAAACAGTATTCTACAGCTTAACTACATGCCACTGTCAGTAATTTCATTTTACAACAGAAACAAGGATAGCATGACCGTCAAAAAGTCTAAAAAGTGCTCCCAATCCCTATGCAAATTCTGTGAATTCTACGTCTACCTCATATCCTAGAGGAAAGACAGAGGAGATAACATTTTCTGAGAGCCACTCTGTGTGAGGTTTTGTTTTCTCATATTTCAGCATCATGAGACTGCTCTTTGATAAAAGGGACTGTGGATCATGCACATAAGTGATAAGTACTGTTAAAATGTGCAGTAGAGAAAAGCCTGAATACCTCTCGTACCGAACCTACAAGTTGAAGTCAAGCTTTATTTCCTTTCAGGGAAAGTGTATTTTGGTTATGTATACTATGTCATACATATAGATATAGATATAGATATAGATGATATATATCTATATCTATATCTATCTATATGTATGTATATATGTATGTGTGTGTATGTGTGTGTATATATATATATATATATATATATATATATATATATATATATATATATCTTCCCAGCCCCCCAAAAGAGGGGATGGGGAGTTGAGAGAGAGAGACAGAGAGAATAATACCTGCACTTTGTCCACTTCAACTTGCTTAGATAAATATATTTGTTAGTATAAACAAGTAGGTCTTATAGGGTTAAACAAAAACTGCAATCTTCCTAACAGAGAGTCCAGGGTGGGGATGACGGCACCACAGTCCAGTCACCAGGTCTCCGAGTTTCTTCTACCCTTTGCTGCAAGGTCCTGGCTTCTGATCTTGAAGTAACATTCTTCCTTGATATCCTAAAAGCCTTACGCACTAAATTTTTTTATTAAAAATGTCATTTCAATAAGTGAACATAAGTGTCTATCTCACTATTATCCTGTATTTTAAAGAGCTCCCTTCATAAGTCAAGTTTCCAAGGCATCATCCTGTATATTTTGATTACCACTCACTTCAATATTACTGTTTAAGCTGAAAACTGAAAACAAGTCATCTTGGAGTGGAGACTAACAAGGTGCTACCAACAGGAAGGAAGAAAACCTATACTCTAAACGTTGGCTCTCTAGGCAGGCAGGTAGCAGAAACTATCTGACTCTTAAACAATTTGCTTCGAATCATTTTTCACTACCCAGTCAAACTGTGTTATTTATGTAATAAATGTAAAGATTCATACCTTTTTTATAGAAGAAAAACAAATGAGTAAAGAAACCCAAACTAGTTTTTCCAAAATCATATAAAATAAAAAACAGTAATCCCGTAACAGAAAAACAACCTCACCCATGTAGTCTTAATATAGAAAGCACTCTCTACCTGCAAGACAACCTGCGTGGGTCTAGAAATCTACCAGGGCATGTTCCTCAAATTGTGTTTAAATGGGTATTTGGCCTGAAATTTATGTGTGTTAAAAATCTCATTCCATTTAATAATTCATCAATGTTATTCCAACTGTCAAAGCCATTCATATAAAGCTTATATTTATACATTTACTTTAAGAAAAGAGGAATTACCGATATTGTTATTCTTTGACTTATTGTAAATTTTAGATGCAGTTGGCTGTCAATCTCTTAGCACTACCAAAAAGAACCCTGAGATTAGAAATAGTGGGTACAGAGCCAGAACTAGCCCTTAAAGGCTCAGAGAATCTCTCACCTTGAGGTATTTTTACTCATATTAGTACCAAAAATGGCTAAGTGTCATTTTGACTCTCCAGTAAGTCTAATAGTCCCCCAAATGTCATTATAGGACATGTCAAATACTGTATTTGAAGCCTTGCTTCAAGAGACAATGTGTTTTAGCTATTTACTATCATCAGCTCAACCACTGAAACCATCATCTGCCCTGGCTGGTGTAGCTCAGTGAATCGAGTGCAGGCCTGTGAAGGGTCTCTGGTTGGATTCCCAGTAAAGGGTCTCTGGTTGGATTTCTAGTTGCCTGGGTTTCAGGCCAGGTCCCCAGTAGGGGGCACATGAGAGGCAACCACACATTGACGTTTCTCTCCCTCTCTTTCTCCCTCCCTCCCCTTCTCTCTAAAAATAAATAAATAAAAATCTTTCTTAAAAAAGCCATCATCTCACCTTAAATCTTTCTCAATTACCTTAACTATATTGTTTTCAAAAGAAAATTTAAATTTTTCTTAATTGACATTGTCTCTGAGAAAGGCAGATAATTCTTGCCCATCTTTATTCTAAAAACTTACTTTATACTGAATTTAGGTACAAAAGGTGAAAAAAAATATCTGGGAAATTATATAACAAAAGTAGTATTCTCTTTTGATTTTTTGATTATTGATGTCTTCTTTGCAGACTCCCTAGAAACCCAATGGCAGTATAGGTCTTAAACTGACACCTGTCAGAGACAGACAGCCCCACCAATTAACAACAGATCTTTATTGCTACTAAATCCTGGCAGCAGATCTGTATTTCTGTAGAAAAAGAGCCTCCAGAAATCCCATGAATTGCTTTTTCCTCAGAGGGCAGGAGAAATGAACCTCTACATTAGCAGAAAGACAATATTAAACAGCTGCTCAAAAGTCTCTCTCCAAAAGCACTTGATTTCTATAATAAACAGAATTAAATTGTGTCCATTTCTGGTCCTAAACAACAGGGTTGGGCTTTAAAATGCAGACCAGGCACATAAAACGCCACTGTAAAATCCAGCCTCTATCATAAATAGGGCAGTCTAGGGAAATCCCAGATTGAAATTGTAAGCCAAAGCTTATTAACCAACCACTTTAAAAGGACATAGGCAAGTTTTGTTTTAATTATTGTTTCTTTATTCCTGGAAACCAAATTTTAAAACACAACTTTGTGTTTGAGAAAACAACAGGGTCTTCGTTCCTTCCTTCTTTTCTTTTTCTTTCTTTCTTCTTTTTTTTTTTTTTTTTTGCCTTGCTAATTTGGAATGAAGATAAAATTAAAATCGCCATTCTTGTATAAATGCCAACATGTCATTTGTGCCAAATGGCTTTATCCTGTGTACCAGCCCCATCCATTAAAATCCACAAATGGAAGGGAGCAGGGGATTTAGTGCTTTGCCTGTTGAGAAGCCAGTGAGCAGACTAGAGAATTTCTTTTCTCTCATATGTAATCCCTGCTGATGACATGAGTGTACACAGACTCCAGTGAGAATAGCTGTATCATTTCCAGGTTCCTTACACCTGCCCGAAACCCTTGGAGGCCCAGCTGCTGTTTTGCTCTGTGTGCTCAGAAGACATCAGAACTGAGCTCTTGGATCTATACACCTAGGATGTGATTCCTTTGGTCTATTTATTTTAAGTATTCCATCTTCAAATACTTGAATGAAAGAAAGCACTAGAAGCCAGAAGAAATAAAGGCAGAAAGCCCAGAAGAAATATTTGAATGTCAAGAGGCCTGAAGAGTAGATATTTTGGAAGTCTTCTCTACTGTTTGATTTTCTCTCTCTTTAATTGTTAATAGATTCCACCATAAACTGCAAGAAAAATGCAACAGTACTTAAGATTACAAGCCTGCACAAACTTTATGCCCCTCAGATTCCTAACTCAGGTTTGAGGGCCTATAAAGACTAAAGAAGAATAAGATCCTACATGAGAACCTGGACATTCAGAGACAAGTGCCAGACTGAAAAGTGCCCAGTTTCTTAGCTTGGACCATCTTAACAAATGAAAAGATTGCCTTTGATGGGATTTTGCTTAAATAGGACTTGTTAGCAATGAGAAGAAATGAGAGCAAACTTCTACATTTCTTAAAAATATAAATTTATTTTCCTAATATAACATGCATCACTAAAATACAAAAAAGCAATAATAATTACTGGGATTTATCAAATCACTGAGCAAAGAATAAAGACAGTAATCTCAAACCATTAAAAATTATTTTAAATAAGAAATAATATTCTAAAAGTCACATGTGTGATATACTTTTATATTATTCAGTGAAATAGAGAATTTTCTCTTGCTATTTTTAGCTTAATGAGTAGAAATACCTTGAAATTTTAAAAAATGTGACACTATTTCAAAAAGTTCAATTGGGTAATGTTGAGAATTTCCTAATCTCTTTTTCTATAATGAAGACATTTGGAAAATGAATAATTTATTTCATCAAAAAAGTATAAAAATAAAAAAGTGTGAAAACTTATATGCTAGACATTCTAAAATTAAATATTCAGATTGAATTAATTCAATGCCATACATATACACACCTATATGTGTGTGTGTATATGTGTGTGTGTGTATGTTCTTCTAGATTACTTGTTCTTTGAGTTCCACTATATTTAGAAAGCATATTATAAATAAATAGACATATATGGGAAAAATGTGTATTATGTACATGCATACATACACACAAAACACACACAGCATATGTTTATTTACATGTTATTAGTGAACATTTGGTTTACAGATCACTTTGCCTAGTCAGTGAGAGGTATTGTTCGAAATTATTTCCATTAGGATATTTATTATTCCTCACTGTCTCTCAGGATACTCTAACACTGCAGAAGCCCATGTTTCTGACATACCACACAGAATGATCTCTGAACCAAATCAAGCTCAATTTTTTCCTCCTCTTTTAATTACTCATTGAAAACTTCTTATGAGCCCTAAAAGTGGTGTGGCTCAGTGGGTTGGCATCCTCCCGCAAACCAAAAGGTCACCATTTCAATTCCTGATCAGGGCGCATGCCAGAGGGGTGGGCCATGTCTCCTGCTGGGGGCATGGGAGAGGCAACCCATTGATGTTTCTCTAGCACATCAATGTTTCTCTCTCTCTTTCTCCCTCCCTCTCCTTCTCTCTAAAAAATATACATAAAATATTTTTAAAAATTCTTATGAGATTATAGATATGAATTCACAAATGGATGAACACCAGTGATGGTGGAGAGTTAGACGACATGCCTAAATTTATTGCTTAGTACATGAGGTAACACCCAATACATGATGGTAGCTCCTCTACCAAATCAAAATCTTAAGTGGATGCTTCTATTGGTAGAGCCTTCTAATCCCATAAACTAGTAGCAAGATAAGCTGGGAAAATAAATTCTTGGTATCTTCTCTAAGCAGATAGGTTTTAAAAGGAAGAAAATCTTTCCCTGCCTGGTGTGGTTTAGTTGGTTGGAGTATTGTCTCATAAACAGAAAGGTCATGAGTTTAATTCCCAGTCAGGACACATGCCTAAGTTATAGGTTGGGTCAAGGTTTGGGGCACATACAAGAGGCAACTGGCTGAAGTTTCTCTCTCACATCAATGTTTCTCTTTCTTTCCCTTAACCTCTTTTCTCCTCTCTCTAAAATCAATAAGCATGTCCTCAGGTGAGGATTTTTTTTTTTTAAAAAAAGGAAGAAAATTATCCCAAACATGAGGAATGTCCAAAATGTGGTGGACTGCTAATCAGTATGAAAAATGGTTGTTATGATATAACCATAGATCCTGGATGCAAATGGAAATGGAATTCTAATTGAAGATATTGGAGGTAAAGTCAAAGAAGCACATGTTACACGCTTGTTGTAAAAGATAGTAATAAACAAAACAAAACCTCAAATTGTCTGATCTATTTACAAAATATGACATGATGACTTTATTGCTAAGCATATAAGAGAGCTTGCATTCCAATAGGAGAGCTTAAAGAATCACATAATTTGAAGTTACATAAGGTTTTATGATGTAGACCTTCAACACATAGCCAAAAATAAGCTAGTCCCAGCAAATGAGGCAGATCTGTTGTTGGTCAAATAAAAGTAAGCAATGACAGCAAAATTAGAGATAAGGATAATAAATAATAGAATATCATTGAAAAATAACAGAATTTGATGCCATTATAAAAATATGTTCGTTCAGAAATGAGTTATATTGAGTGACCCTAATTTCTAATTCTAATAGTAATTAAAGAGTTTAAGGAGATTTCTTGGTCCTTTCTAGCCTCTAATGTTTTCTATTCATTGCTTCAGCATTGGCTAACAGTTAGGAAAGATGAAAATAAGAGAGTCATTGATTTTCTAGTCAACATTTCAAGTTGGCAAATTATTTCCAGGTCAGGCTTCCAATCATGTTGTAAAACATTTTTCTGGCTAAAGTTTTAACAAACACAATCACCATTTTACATATGCACGTATGTATGTATGTATATATGTATATATGTAGGTATGTGTTTGCTTATGAACATTTTTTAATCTAGCATATGGAAGGATGTAATTTAGACAGTAAAAATCATCCATTTTAGGTATACAGACAGTTCTATGAGTTTTTGCAAATGTACACACATATGTAAACACTACCAAAATCAAGATATAAAACATGCTCATCACCTTGAGGTAATCCTTTCTTCCTCTTTCTATTCAATCTTTCCCTGGACTCCTTGTCATCTTTATTTTTATTTTAAAAAGCTAATATTTGTATTCTAAGCTTCTAGAGAGAATTTTCTTTGTCTCTGCTTCTGTCTAACCTTCTCATAAAAGCTTATAACTCATTCTGCATTTGGCCAAACTTCATTATATATATCAGGCTGTGTGTTGTTGTTAAATCTGTAAGTGTATCTCTTTATGCCTGCCATAGGAATAATTCACTTAAATCCTCATATTCATATACATCAAGCATTATTGAGAATTTGCTTTGTGCAGGGCTTTATATTTAGCCCCAGTCTCAGAATATGGTGTTTAAAAAATTCGATTCATTCTCTGTCTTCATATATATTACAAAGTTGAATAAATTCACTCTAAGCCAGACCCAATATAATTAATTCTACTCAATCTAATGTGTCATGTAGAGTTTTAATACTTCAAAAATGCTAAAACTCTTTTAGTTATACCGAAACTTGTATACAATTAAATATACATAATCAGTAAGTACTTATACAAGTCATAATTGCATATTGAATAAGCAAATGAATATTTCATATCTTATTTATTGACTTCAGTATTTGAATGATTTAAAGAATTATATGGTGTTTGTATACACAAATAAACAATTTGGAAAACTAATCTTAAGAACCTTTTCTTTCATTAAAAAAATTAACAAAATTAATTATATGGCAGCAAAACTCTTGCACCAACATTTGATTTTATTTTCAACATTTGCCATCTTACTCATCAATTTGACAGTTGAAAGGATTTCTAAACTCTTCTGTTACTTCTCACAATGTTCTGACATTTAAAAAAAAACCTTTTAAAGACAAACTTCTTAAATGTCTTTCTTCTCTGAGTCAAGAAAAGAAGTTAAAATCAATTCTATAGCAAAACATAGAAATGGCTCAACTGAATGTGTGCAAGCTGGGGCGCAAAACAGGCACAGTCTGTGTTAAGTGTTACTCGATGAAATAGAAATGGGTGATGAAGTGAATGAAAAAAATATACAAGCAAATGTGGAAGACAGCCAAAGAGCTAGTAAATGGAAGGTTGTAATTAAGCAGGCACCTAGTGGATTAGAGGAAATGAGACCACTGCTGCTGCGTTTCTGCTGCCAGCACAGAATGCTTTTTAACTCAAAATAGTCAACAGCCTACCAAGAGGACTGTAATTATATATTTTTAATTTTATTTCATACGCAGTGATTGCAGGCAAGATAGAGTCAACAAAAATGAGAAAACTGCCTACTATCAATGGTATTAAGTTTGATAAGAATGCCTCTGTGAAAAGCGTTATTAAATTTTAAGTTAAAAAGTTGGATTGTGTATTTGTTTTAATTCCAGTCATGCAGTATTCAGTCAAAGCCTCCCAGATAGGAATCGAAAGGTAAATATGTGAAGAATTTCATTGCCAGCATTCTGCACAAGAAACATCTGGCATCATAATCCTAAAATAACATATAGAGAAAGCAAATGCCTTCAGCTGAATAAATAAATTCAAAGCATCTCAAGCTAGAGCATCTCCATTTTGAAGTAACCCAGTTTCCCTGGAAACTTTGATTAGGACCAGCTTTCAGGGAAAATATAACCTCAAAGGAAGTTTCAAAGAACTTTTTTATTAGTTCTCTTTTTCCTTTATGCATTGTCTTCTTCATAGCAACTCTGACACCAGCCAACATATCTATAATTCCCAATAAGTTTTCTACTGATCATGAGCTCTCCCAATTCTAGATGCCCACAATATTCCCCGAAGTGTTTCTAGTTTACTAGTTTTAATGCCAGAAACAAATCTGACAACTTAAATTCCAAAAGTTAAATAAATAATGTCTTTATGTGCTACTTGTTCTAAAGAAAATCTACTTACAGCAAGTGATATTACAACTGCAGATTGGATAGTAAAAGATAACAAAGGCAAAGACTTTAGGAGCCTGGGGAAAAAATTTCTGGAAATAAGTGTTTTCTATTATAATCTTTCTTTTCTTCCCCTAGATTATGTTACAGATTTATCTTCTTCCTTTTCCACTGCCAATTCTAACACCAATGGTGGCACATTAATTGTTCTGACTCAGACTCTTTAAAAATAGATAGATTCCCTGGCCAGTGTGGCTCAGTTGGTTGAGTGTCATCCCACAAAGCAAAATGTTGCCAGTTTGATTCCCTATCAGGGCACATATTTAGGTTGCAGGTTCACTCCCCAGCAGGGCACATACAAGAGGCAACTGATTGATGTTTGTCTCCCTGTCTTTTTCCCTCCATACCTCACTCTCTAATAAATAAACATCAAAAAATAAAAAATAAAAATAGAACAAGTCAGTCTATCGCCATCAAATGCACTTTTATCTACAGAGATTATCAGGAATACCTGCAGCTGAGTATAGCTTTTGGATTAAATACTCACTTAGCATCTCAATAAATTTTTCAAAATTAAAAATGTGAAAAGGTTTGCAATAAATACAATTGAGACGTAATATTATTCAACATAAAAATCAACTCAGTTACTCTGAAGTGTTTAGATGTGTGACTTTCTTGGTTAAACCTAGAAGTAGTTGATTATGAGCTAGTGAATAACCACTGTCAAAAAAGAAAAAAAAATACTTGCTTTAGAAAATGAAAGTAATTGGGTCAACAACAAGATCCAAGAAGAAATCAAAAGACACATTGAAACAAATGAAAATGAAGACACAGCAATCCAAAATCTGTGGGACACTGGGAAAGCAGTCCTAAGAGGGAAATTCATAGTATTACAGGCCTATCTCAAGAAACAACAAAAAGCTCAAACAAACAATCTAACTTCATACTTAAAGGAACTTGCAAAGGAACAACAAACAAAGCCCAATGTGAGTAGAAGGAAGGAAATAATTACGATTAAAGCAGAAATAAATGAAATAGAGTAAAAAAACAATACAAAAGATCAATGAGTCCAAGAGCTGGTTCTTTGAAAAGATAAATAAGATTGAGAAACCTTTAACCAGATTTATTAAGAAAAAATGAGGAGAACCCAGATGGTGGCGTAGGTAGACACACTGCGCCTCCTTGCACAACCAGAACTGACAGAAAATTGAACGGCAAGGAAGTCCGACACCAAGGAAATAAAAAAGAAACATACATCCAGACCAGTAGGAGGGGCAGAAACGGGCACCGGGCAGAGAGGACTCACGTGGCTGTGGCGGGACCCAGACTGGCGGAGTGTGGGACAAACGGGGCAGGCAGTCTGACTACTAGCTGACCCTGTGACCCCACATTCGCACAGATACACCGAGAGGGCAGGACTCAGAGTGGCGGAGAAGGGGCAGGCAGAGCGGTGGGTAGCACCCTGCAGCCCCATATTTGTGCACACAGATAAACTGGGAAAAACGGTGGGGAGCAAAGCAGACTTTGCAACACAGCACTCCAGTGCAGAGGGAAATAAAGCCTCAAACCTCTGATTGAAAGCGTCCGTGGAGGTTGGGGCTGCAGCAGGAGAGACTCCCAGCCTCACAGGAGAGGTTGTTGGAGAGACCCACAGGGGCCTGGAGTGTGTACAGGCCCACTTACTCGGGAACCAGCACCAGAGTGGCCCCGTTTGATTGTGGGTGGTGGAGGCAGTGACTGAGGTCCGGTGGAGAGTGGAGCGGGCGCCATTGCTCCCTCTCGGCTCCTCCCCCACGTACAGTGTCACAGCACAGTGACCAGCATTACCCCGCCCCAGGGAACACCTAAGGCTCCGCCCCTTAAAGTAACAGGCACACCAAGACAAAAAAAAAAAAAAAAAGGCCCAAATGACAGAACACTTCAAAGCTCCAGAAAAAATACAACTAAGTGAGGAAGAGATAGCCAACCTATCGGATGCACAGTTCAAAACACTGGTTATTAAGACGCTCACAGAATTGGTTGAATTTGTTTGAAAACCAGATGAAAAAATGAAGGCTATGCTAAGAGAAACAAAGGAAAATGTGCAGGGAACCAATAGTGATGCGAAGGAAGTTGGGACTCAAATCAATGGTGTGGACCAGAAGGAAGAAAGAAACATCCAACCAGAAAAGAATGAAGAAACAAGAATTTAGAAAAATGAGGAGAGGCTTAGGAACCTCCAGGATATCTTGAAACATTCCAACATCCAAATTATAGGGGTGCCAGAAGGAGAAGAGGAAGAACAAAAAATTGAAAACTTATTGGAACAAATAATGAAGGAGAACTTCCCTAATCTGGCAAAGGAAATAGACTTCCAGGAAGTCCAGGAAGCTCAGAGAGTCCCAAAGAAGCTGGACCCAAGGAGGAACACACCAAGGCACATCATAATAACATTACCCAAGATTAAAGAGAAGGAGAGAATCTTAGAAGCAGCAAGAGAAAAGGACACAGTTACTTACAAAGGGGTTCCCATAAGACTGTCAGCTGATTTCTCCAAAGAGACCTTATAGGCAAGAAGGGGCTGGCAAGAAGTATTCCAAGTCATGAAAGGCAAGGACCTACATCCAAGATTACTGTATCCAGCAAAGCTATCATTTAGAATGAAAGGGCAGATAAAGTGCTTCTTAGATAAAGTCAAGTTCAAGGAGTTCATCATCACCAAGCCATTATTATATGAAATGTTAAAGGGACTTACCTAAGAAAAAGAAGATAAAAAATATGAACAGTAAAAATGACAGCAAACTCACAGTTATTAACAACCACACCTAAAACAAAAACAACAGCAAACTAGGCAAACAACTAGAACAGGAACAGAACCATAGAGATGGAGATCACATGGAGGGTTGTCAATAGGGGAGTGGGAGGAGGAGAGGGGGGAAGATACAGAGAATAAGTAGCATAGATGATAGTTGGAAAATAGACAGGGGGAGGGTAAGAATAGTGTAGGAAATGTAGAAGCCAAAGAACTTATAAGTATGACCCATGGGCATGAACTATAGGGGGGGAATGTGGGAGGGAGGGGGTGGGCAGGATGGAGTGGAGTCGGGGGGGGGGGAAATGGGACAATTGTAATAGCATAATCAATAAAGATATCAAAAAACAAAGAACTGATTGGAGCCCCCCCAAAAAAAGAAAAGAAAAAATGAGAAAGTACCCACATAAATAAAATCAGAAGTAAAAGAGAAGAAATAAATTGCACTGGAAAAATAAAGAGGATTGTAAGAAAATATTATGAATAATTATATACCAACAAACTGGGCAACCTGGACAAAATAGATAAATTCTTAGAAACATACAGTCTTCCAAAAATAAATCAGGAAGAATCAGAGAATGTGAATAGACAGATTACACCTAATGAAATTGAAGCAGTAATCAAAAAATTCCCAACAAACAAAAGCCCTGGACCAGATGGCTTCACAGGTGAATTTTACCAAACATCACAAGAAGAACACCTCTTCTTCTCAAACTATTTCATAAAACTCGAGAGGAGGGAAGGCTCCAAAACTCATTTCACAGAGCCAACATTATCCTAATTCAAAAACCAGATAAAGATACTACAAAGAAAGAAAATTATAGGGCAATATCTTTGATGAACATAGATGATAAAATCCTCAACAAAATATTAGCAACCAAATACAGCAATGCATGAAAAAGATTATATGACATGATCAACTGGGATTTATTCCAGGAATGCAAGGATGGTACAACATTCATAAATCAATAAATGTGATTCACCACATAAACAAAATGAAGGATACAAACCATATGATTATATAAATAGAGGCAGAAAAATCTTATGATAAAATCCAGCACCGATTTATGATAAAAATTCTTAGCAAAGTGAGAATAGAAGGAACATATCTAAGTATAATACAGGTCATATATGACAAACCCACTGCCAGCATCATACTCAAAGGGCAAAAACTACAAGTATTCCACTAAGATTGGGAACAAGATAGGGATGTCCGCTTTCACCTTTCTTATTCAACATAACACTGGAAGTCCTAGACACAGCAATCAGACAAGAAGAATAATTAAAAGGCATCCAAATTGGAAAGGAAGAAATAAAACTGTTTTTATTTGCAGATGACATGATACTATACATAGAAAATCCCAAAGATTCCACCAAGAAACTACTAGAACTGAAAAATGAATTCAGCAAAGTAGTAGGATACACAATTAATATTCAGAAATCCATAGCATTTTTATATACTAACAATGAACTATGAGAAAGAGAAATTAAGAAAACAATGCCTTTTACTATTGTAACAAAAAAAATCAGGTCCATTAATATTTGACAAAGGAGGCAAGAACATACAATGGGGTAAAGGCAGTCTATTCAATAAATAGTGTTAGGAAAATTGTACAGATACATGCAAAAAATGAAACTAGATGACCAACTAACAGCATACACAAGAACACAAAATTGATTAAATACTTAAATATAAGTCTGAAAGCCAAAAAGAATCCTAGAAAAAACATAGGCAATAAAATTTCAGATGTTTCTCATAGCAATATTTTTGCTAATATATCTCCTTAGCAAGAGAGACAAAGGAAAAATAAACAAATGGTTCTACAACAAACTAAAAAAGTTCTTGTACTACAAAAGAAACCATCAGCAAAATAAAAAGGAACCCTTGAATGGTAGAACATATTTGCCAATGATACATCTGATAAAGGGATAATTTCTAAATATAAAAATGTATACTATTCAACACCAAGGAGACAAACAAGCCAATTCAAAAATGGGCAAAATCTGGGTAGACACTTCCCCAAAGAGGACATACAGATGGCCAACAGATATATGAAAAAATGCTTAACCTAACTAATTATCAGAGAAATGCAAATTAAAACCACAATGAGATATCACCTTACTCCTGTCAGAATGGCTATCAATAAAAAATCAACCAACAAGTGCTGGCAAGGCTGTGGAGAAAAGGAAACTCTCGTGTACTTCTGGTGAGAATGCAGAGTGGTATAGTCTCTCTTGAAAACACTATGGAACCCTGGCTGGTGTAGCTCAGTGAATTGAGTGCCAGCCTGAGAACCAAAGGGTAGCTGGTTCTATTCCCAGTCAGGGCACATGCCTGGATTGTGGGCCAGGTCCCTAGTAGGGGATGCTCAAGAGGCAACCACACATTGATGTTTCTCTCTCTCTCTTTCCCCCTTCCTTCCCTTCACTAAAAATAAATAAATAAAATCATTTAAAAAGAAAAAGGAAACAGTATGGAGTTTCCTCAAAATATTAAAACCTGAACTGCCTTATGACTCAGTGATCCCACTTCTGGCAATATAGCTGAAGAAACCTGAAACGCTAATATGAAAGACTATATGCAGCCCTGTGTCCATTGCATCGTCATTCACAACAGTCATGGTCTGGAAACAGCCCAAGTGCTTGTCCTTAGGTGAGTGGACAAAAGGCTGTGGTACATTAATAGAGTGGAATATTACTGGGCTGTTTAAGAGGAAAAGAAAAGAAAAGAACATGTTATTTTTTGCAACAGCATGGATGGACCTGAAGATTATTATGCTAAGTGAAATAAGCCAGTCAGAGAAATACAAATACCACATGATCTCACTTATATGTACAATCTAATGAACAAAATAAACTGATAAACAAAATAGAAACGGAGGCATGGACACATGGAACAGACTGACAGCTGCCAGAGGGGAGGGGTTGGGGGGATGGATGGAATAAGGAAAAGGTATTAAACAAAGCAACAACAACAACAACAACAAAAATCATAGGCACAGACAACAGTGTGGTTTTAGCCAGAGGGAAAGAGGGGTGGAGATGGATGGAGGTGAGCAAAGGGTGGGAAATGGGGATAAAAAGGAACTTTGCTTGGGGTGATGGGTGCACAATGCAGTTCAGTGTGCCGATGATGTTTTGTTAAATTGTATGCTTAAAACCTGTATGGTTTTGTGAACCAATGTCACCCCAATAAATGCAATTTAACAAAATGGAAACAAAAGGGTTTTTTTCCATACTGATTAATGATTCAATAAATGATTATTGAACAAATTTTTCATTCAAAAGTAAAATAATCTTATTAAGACTGTGAGGAAAAAATATGTCCAATACATCATATTAGTAACAGAAGATATTTCTGAGGTGCATTATCACGGAACTTCATTTACTATGTTGCATATACAACCAGTATATTACAAAGTCATGCAGCCTTCCTAAGTTACCCTTTATTAATATCCTTATAAAATCAACTCGGGCCTCCATTGCATGAAATTGGAATGGGTTTGTTCATCCTCTTACTATTTCTGAGGCTTCCTAAGATGCCACACAAAAGGGGCATGCAGAGAAGACACTTAGAATCGCCAGGGTACATTACCCTAAATCCCTGCTCCTTGTTCAATTTTCAATTGCCTAATGAAGCCAGTTCCTACAGGTTGCTCAGGTTCTCTGTGTTATTTTATCCCAAAACCTTTATTTAATTTTTTACTATATTTTTAGCAGTGTGATAAGAACTTTATATGCATTAACTGAGTTAATCCTAAAAACAACTTTATGAAGTAAGTATATTTTACCCTTATGTTGGAACTAAGTTAAACATACACAGAGAGAATGGTAATTATATGTTGAAGCTGGGATTTGAACCTAGGTAATAAGTCTGGCTGCAAAGATTGTATTTTCAGGCATGTCTGTACTGTGTTTTTTAATTCTATTTCATTCCCCAAGGCATAACACAACGCTGTTGTATGGATGTTCTACAAAATTCACGTTAAACTGGGGGATGATGACTGAAGAACAAAAGTAAACATTAAAAATTAAATGGTAACCATTATTGTTCCTTCTTTTTACTTTTATATTAAACTTATTGGGATGACATTAGTTGATAAAATTATATAGGTTTCAGCTGTACAGTTCTATAATACATCATCTGCATGTTGTATTGTATGTTCATCAGCCATTATTGCTCCTAAATTCCTAGCTATCTTTGCCACAAAGAATCTCTAAACTCACTTTCTTTTCTTTGTTCCTCAATTTCTCACATTGTTGTTCCCCTTCTAGGGCCATCCTTTCCACATTCCCCTTGTTTTTTGACTCTTTGGGGGCAAATCAAAGTCCTTCATCTTGAGTCTTAATAGACAGAGGACAACTAGTTTTTAAACAATTTTTTTTAAAGAAATTTTTGGTTCCTTCTCTGAAGTAGCCTGATCTTCAATATCAAGAGGGCTATTATACTGAGTTTCCCCTTTAAAATCTCATCTACTCTAGGTCAATTCTACGTTTCACCCTAAAATTAGGGTGTATATTCTCCAAAGAGAAGCTATTGTTTTTGAAATTAGAAGAAATTATTCTAAAGTTATAAAATTTGGTTTATACTTAATTAATTTCTAAAAGTATCAGTGTACAGTTGAAACCGTTTTCTTGACACTAAAAATGGAATTCAGCGATATGTTTTAAAAGGTCTTTTCTACATTTACTTCCTAAACACGAGAGAAGGGCTGTACTGCAAATCTAGGTCCACTCACATCTGTACACTGTGAGGTATTAGGTGGATAATCAAAACCCATTCTACCCATGTTAATTATTATAGTGTAATAGTTAGAAACCATTATTATCATCTACTATGTGATCATCATTTGGACTATTAAAAATTAATTATGTATGATTATTTAAGATGTTTTTCCCTTTTTGATTACTAACTTAAAACTGCATAACACAGACTCTTTATAGGAAAAATACACATACACATATATAAAATAATTTTGTATAAAATAACAGAATGTTTATCCCTGAAGGGGATCCATTGATCTCATTTTAAATTATGCAGTGTTATATCAAAATTATTATTAAATGTATATTTTGTTTATTAACCTTATTTTTATTAATGAATTTTTTTTCTAAATTTAAGACCTAATACCATATTCAATCAAATCTAATTTACTTTCAATTGTATTTCACATTTCATGAAGGAAAAAATCACCTAATTTTAATTATTGGGTGCCATTGATTATAAGATGCCTCCAGGTTTCAAAGATATCAAACATGTGAAAAAGTACGTGTTACAATCAATGAATGATGGTATTTTTTATTTTAGACATGAGAAAATTCTTTTATTTCAGATAAATGAATATATGAAATAATAGGTCTTGGAGTCTTTGCCATTTTTCTTTATTACTTTCCAAGAACTGAATTCACTTTCCTTCTGAAATTCATACACTTGTACCTAATTTTATCGTAGACCTATTACTTCCAAGAGATTATTTTAACATGTCTGACCTTATCCTGCAAGCTTCCAACTTTCTTTCTTAAAATGACATCTGTGGGCCTGAGTCCGCCCACTCTAAGAGGCATAAAAAATGGGGCAGAGGCCAAGCAGCCTACAATTTCTAAAACCAGTCATACTCATCCTCTGATTTCTTAGATGTTGAATCCTACCTCCTGGTATATTTCCACTGGGTCTCTTCAAAGTCTAAACTGAGGTGTCTGCCAGACCACTTCTACCTAATGTGATTTTTTGGTTCTCTCTCCCTTCTCCAATTTATGTTAATGTAAAAGCCTCTCTACCCTTGATCCAAGGCTTTGCATCAATCCAGTCCTGACTCTGTGCTCTCTCCGATCCACCTTTGCCGGAGGTATCAACATTGACTGTGGAGGCTGGCGATCTTTTTCCATCTGCAACAAGGTTTTTGGATCTGATAGAGTTTCCCCCTCGTTTCCTCATGAGATGTATTTTGTATCATTATCTCCGTGGATAAAACCAAATGTCAAAAGTCAGTGTACAAAGAGAAAGCCGAAAGAGACTGAAGATATTAAAGTACTCAGAGGACTAAGCTGTACCACCTTTTTCGCTATCTTCCCAGAAAGAATACACAGGTGGGAATGTTGACAGGAGTTAGGCTTATTTGTATTTTAATATCTTGACTTTGCCAAATGCTTAGGAAAGTCATTTTACTGATGAGGTCTACCCAACTCATCAGATATGTATATAAAAGAAAAAATTTAATTCAGTCTGAAGTATCCTTGAACAAAGGAGAGCAATTAATTAGATAGTTACTTTTAAATGAGCTTAAAATCTGAAAATATTGTACAGGACTTGGATACTAGGTTTTCATAATTAATACTTGAATAATGGCTAAGGGACTTTGACATCTCCAAGCAAAACTAAAACCTACAAATGATAAGCAAATTCATAGGTATAAAAAGCTTTTCAAAGTATGAGCAATTAAAACAGACAAGCAAATAAAGGACAAATATATAATTTCCCACCTTATCACATCTATCTAATAATAGAAATATACTGAGAATTTTAAAAGTTGAAAGGTGGCAATACCAGTACAAAATTCTTATATATGTTAGGTCACTGGCTTACATTACTATGATTTCGGCTTTTATGTACATGCACGTGTTGTACAGATTTCAAAATCCCAGTAGTAGTTGTTAATTCTAAATGCACAGGGTGGGGTAAAAGTAGGTTTACAATTGTGAGTATTTGAAACAAAGTATATCTTGTATTATTATTTATTAATTATTGTATTATATCCCCCATGAACAACTGTAGACCTGATTTTGTCCAACCCTGTGTACACATATGTATGTGTATACATACACTATCCTCACTATCCTAAGATTTTATATTTGTATTTGTCTACTCCATAAAACTTATTTGTTACCCCCAAATCAGTACTCACTGCACTATTGCTGTCATCTGCAGACATACTCATGCACGGAATAGTGACAGGTCTCAGCTGCTGGACATTTACTTGTCAATAGACATTGAACGAGGTAATACTCTGCCTTGTTTTAACTCTCATACTATAAATGAGTGTCTTTTTCACAGTTTATTTCACACCATGTTTTCTGCATTTTTGTGCTTTTTGTTGGTGGTTTCGATGTTTAAAATATCGCCCACTCTCAGTGTCAAAGTGTGGTCTAGTGCCCCTAAGGGCAAGAAGGCTGTGTTGTGCCTTATTGAGAAAATACATGTGTTAAAGAACCTTCATTTAGGAATGAGTTATAGAGTTCAATGTGAAAGAATAACAATATATATTAAATAGGGTATCTTTAAACAGAAACACATATAAAACCACATTATATATTGATTCTCTCACAGGAACTTAACCTTGTATTTTTCCCTAGTTGCAAGCCTTAGTAGTTACTAATTCAGTGTTTAAGGATAATTTTTAGAACGAAACTACCACAAATAACAAGAATCAAGTCTCTGTTATGGAATGCCAGATTTAGAGGACATCTGTGTTTATTTAGTTTCCCGTCATCCAAAGTTTCCTCTTACCTGGTGGAGGGTATTCTCCCCTTGTTTGAGTCTCTGTTGGAGTGTAAATTGGCAAGCTGAAGGGAATCGGATACCACTTCTCCACAGCTTTGGCAGTGGGGTAGACGTGCCTGACCTAGGTTCAGTCAATTGAACTAGGACACTGAATATCGAGCTTTGGATGTGAGGACAAAGGCACAGTTTTTAATATCTTCTCAGGGGGGTAATTTTCAGTAGCCCCGTGTTTGGTCATGGAGACCAGACCAAGCAATTGTGCAATGTGACCATAACTGAGAATCCCGATGTTGATGCTTTCCTTGTTTCCTTAGCCTGATTTACCAGTCTTCCCATCAAGCCTGTGAGTGATGGTCTAATATACTTCCAATAAATTTCTTTTCTGATCAGTTAGCCAGACTTTGTTTTTGTGGCTTACAAATCAGAACCCAAACTGATATAACTATGATATGCCAAGTGTTATGCCAATACTGTCAAATTATATTGAAAACCTATATGAATTTGGGATTGTTTTAGAAAACGGAAAACATGTGAAGTAAATATGTTTCACCCAAAGAGCATAACGTTTTATGTCTACCTTTTATCTAATATTTAATCTAAATTATAGTGTAGAGAACCAGACATTTTAAAATGTGTTTAGATATTTAAAAAAAATAATATGTACTAAATAAAACTATTTAAAAATATGTTAAAGGTTCAGAGTTACCTAAAATTAGAATCCAGATTTTGAATCACTTCACTAACAAATTGATCAAAAGTTTCACTTCCTTAGAAAGATTTTCCAAGAATTTTTACCTCTGTATAACCCTCTGAACTTTAGGGTTTGACATTTTCTCCTGAGGAAATATCTTGTAATTATAAAACATAATTGAATTGCTTTTCAACTCCATCATAATGTGTAAAAATATATCCAATTAGGAATTAAAGGTTAAAAAGCCAAACACCGTTCTACAGATGGTTTTACCGATATAAGTTTAAGTAATTTGATATATTCTGCATATTGGTTAGCTCCAGATACCTCAGCATCTATGGGGCTACTTTCCTGGTAAGTGGCACGAAGCTTTTTGCTTATACTCTTTTCTATATTGGCTGCATGTTAAGTATCTGAAGCTACCAAAAACATGCAGGCTTTAGTTAATTCTTCTATTTTACAAACAATTCGGTCCCATGGTACTTTGGGGTTTGTTCTGTTTATTTCATTTCCACATTTCAGAAGTGTTGAATAATAAAACTGTTTTCACAGATTATATTGCCCCAAAAATTGTTTAGATATACTTGCAATTTCTCTCACTTCTTAAAAAAGACAGTTCCTGGTCCCACATGTTGAAGTGTTGAAGGCCCCGGGGAGAAGAAATAAGAGCTTTGTTCCTCCTAGATTAAGCCCATCACTGAAAACAATAAGAAACACTCCTCACATGTTGGAAATACAACTCTCAAGTCCTAGAAAGAACTATCATCGGCCCCACCTGAGAAGCACAGCTGACACAGGCCAAAAAGCCTCTTGGGTGCTGAGTGTCTTGGCAGCTTCTTAACACAGCATTCCTGAATATTTGTAAGCCCACAAGCACACTAGGCCATTACGGAAATATGTAAGCCCTCAAGTAAAACCTGTTAAAGTCAAAAAAAGGAGAAGTTCCAATAGAAACACAGTGAACCACCAAACTGACAAGGTTCTTCGTCCCGTTATCTATATTCTCCTGTTATCTGTCATCTAGATCAGTTAGCCAAACTCTGCATCCTTATAATCATGAGGTAGAGAAAGGCATGTTTATCACCATTTGATGCTTAAAAGTTCAAGAAAATCTGGTTCGTCATTGTACAAGAAAAGGAAAGAAGAATGCATTCTTTCCTCTTTATTTTTTCAGGTTAATGCCATTTGTTTCCAATTCAAAGGATAAAAGAATGTCGCTTTCCATAAGATAACAAGAGACCAGGGTGAGATTAACTGTGAAGCTAATGTAGCTTCAACATCAGGGCCCTCACTGGAACACATCCCTTCCAAACACATCCCAGGGTTATGTGTTTGTAATTCTATACTTTATTTCTTTAAAAGGACTCCCAAAATTTTAAAAGCTTCAAGTGCCACAAAATTTGTATCTACCACCCTGCCTAAAAGTCTCCCATTTGATGGACACAGAGGGAAACAAATGTAAATGAACCTACAAAGCACTACATATTATTAACTAATATTTGTTGAATAAATCAGCTGTCATAATAGAAAGATAATTGTTTACAGATTGACCTTTACTTTTTTGAATATGGAAGATAATGACTCTGGAAGGGTAGTAAAAGAATGAAATTTATTATGAACAAAATAAGAAATAAAGCTGTAGGTTTATATAAATTTTTAAAGTTTTTTTCAGGACTAATCTCTCATTTTAACCTATTATTTCCTTTTAAGTAGAAAACAACATGCTTCAGTTATATGGTAACAGTATATAGGTTTTATAATTTGGTATGTTACCCTTCAATAATAAAGATTTGATATTAGCTCTTAAGAACACTTTAAACTGGCATTTCTTTATGTGAACTTAAAATTAATTTTAGTTTATCTCTAAGACTAATCGAATAATATCTGTGAATGCCTATGTCTGCCAATATGCCTGCAAAGCATAGTAGCTCATTTTATGGGGAACCTTTCATTTTGAGACAAAATATTATGTGAAACCTGAATTTGCCTGTTCTGTCTGTAGTGATTTGTCATTCTTTGAGGTTCTCACCAGTCTTCCCCCAACCAGCCCATAATTTTAAAAGTGGTAACAGGGACTAAAACAGAGCTTCACTGAATATCAGTCAGTTTTAGAACAAGCGTTCGTAGTTTTATGGGTGAAAATTCAATTTCTTTTTCTCCACATTCTCCCAAACCCCAAATAATGAAGGAGAATTTAGTTTAATTCTGGCTCTTTTTTCCAAATAGTGTCTGTCCCTGCATCTGTTTTTCTTTCCCTTTTCTACACTTGTTAAATAAAGTAGGATTGCAAGTTCAAAATGGAGAAAATCTAATTCTTGTTTTGTGTGAAGCTCTGGCCCAGATAAGTAAACATCCCATCCACATAAGAAATTAAATAAATGTCTCTAAAGTGTGTGCGTGATGGTGGCCCTTTCCACTCAGTTGTATTTTATTGCTTTACCTATTGACTTGAGCATACTAAAGCTCATGCAGTTAATTCCTTGCACAGATAAGAACATTAGGCTGAAAAGAATGCAATTACAAAATACTTACACACATAAAGTATAATAATGCCAGTCTCTCACTTTTTCCTCTCTCATCCTACCATTTTTCCCCTGGGGTTAAGAAGCTATCAATAGAAAGAAAATGTTATTATTAGGAAACAGACACATGTGTGGGCTTCTCCTTTGTCCTTAAAGAATGTGAGACTGAAGCAAAAAGTAAATTTTCTATTAGTCCCCGTAGACCGACTTGATGAATAGAGGCCAAATACATCCCTTGCATAGTATTACAGGTTTTCTGGCTCTCCAGTTCAACCTTCTTTTTGACTCCAAACAGACTCAATTTTTCCTGTTTATTATTCAAACTGTAAAAATAATATTCTGAAATTTGAAAAAATTTTGATTACTCATCAAATATATTGCTGACCATTTTCATTCTCATAGATAGTTGTGTACTCTAAATGACAACATTTGTATCTCTGATCTCTCAGGCTCTTTCTTTTGCAATGTATTTCTGTCTCTTTATTCTGCCCTCTGCAGAATCACTTAGAAATTTTAGTTTATAAAACTGAATTTGCTCAAAGCAGCAGAAAGGATATTGGGAGAGATGGGCATATAAGATGTGTCATCTAAGCTATAAAACTTAATAAATAATATCAAAATTTAGTAGAGAGAAAGATTTGAGTCAGCTCTCCTGGCAATTTACAGCACATTACCCACAATGCCCAGTAGTTGGAATAGTATTTAAAGAGTCATCATGATCACATAGGAAAGAATAAAAAGAAAACCCTAACAAATATCCAATCAAAATTCTTGGTAATCAAATTTGTGGTAATCACCTATTAAGTTGTGCTGAGAAGTGCTTTTCCATGTTGTTTGTAAATTTTTTTTTAAAAGAAGATGAAAGAAAGGTAATTTCGTCAAACAATAAGGGATTGCATTTCAGTGCAAAGGCAGGCCTCTGCAGAGCCATCAGACAGATTCCTGGAGTGGAATAATTAAGTTTGAGATTGCTGGACGAGACTGCAATGGTATTTTAGTTTATAGCCTCAAAGCCAAGGGGAACCATTAAAATGAAATAAGTGAAATTGTGCTAGTTCCTTGTAGGCCAAGTACCTGCGTGACGTCACTACGATCAGGGCAACATACTTAAATGATGCCAGGCTGCATTTCAGAACAGCAGAATTTAGACAGCCTTTCTGCCCTGCGGAGCAAAACGGCGGTCTGTGGAAAAGGACCTGACAAAAACTGAGCCTTTAAAAGGAGGCACAATTAATGAAAGAACCGTTCGGGAGTTAAGAGAGCTGATAGTCATGAAAAAGTCACTAAAATCTGATATTAAATGTGACATAACTGAATTTGTTTGCAAGGTAATTTCACACTGTGACTTCCAGACAGTCTGTCTCTAAAAGTCAGAGTTTTCTCATCTTCAGTGGGACGTATGGGGGACATGGCAGTGTGGAGTCATGAGGTTTGACCCTGGATGACAAAGTCTCAGTAATATAAGTAGGATCCAAATTTCTCTGAGAATCACAGTTTCGAAATGAACTATATTATAACCTGAAATAGTACGGCAGACACATGAAGCATTAAGCATGTATGTTGTGAGCTTTTTAATAATGGGAATGATGGAGACTAAAGTGTTTTAGTTGTAAGCGTGTTTTACAACGTGTTTTAGTACTATGAGACTCCAACATCTCTTTACCAATAACGTGGCAAAAGTAAGATAGTACATTGCATTAAAAAAAAAGAGTCAGTAATCAATATGAATACTAATTGTCTGGATTCTATTTAAATGGCACATACAGTATGAGAACAAGCAGGAATTGAGACATGAATAAACCAGCTTTCTTTTGCTCTCCCACCATCCCTTTCAACTTTCTTCAATAGAGAACATCTTATTGTAGCCCTGAATGGAAGTTGAGCTAAGTCCTAGGGCTTTTTTGCACATTTTTAGGGAATCGATCGCAATAGGGTTCTTTGACTTGCAAATACTATTTCAGTTTGGTAATTAGAATATCCACAGTAAAATAGTCAATGCATTCCAATTTTGATGTAGCTTTAAATATCTTCCTTTCCCACAAAAAAAAGCTCAAGGATGGTGGATCAGGATGTTGCCTGATGCTTTCACTATCCACTATGGGCTCCTCGCTTCCTTTACTTGTAGTTCGCTGTTTGGCTCTTTAGCAGATTTATTTGACTGGCTATCTTTATGCTCTCTGGGCAAAGTAGATCAGGGAACCTGGATGTCCTTGGTGTCCTTGGCAGATGATTAAAGCTGAGTCTCACCATCTTTGTTTTATGATTTTTTAGATAGTTCCCTGCTCCTTCTCCTGACTGAAATTTGCTTGTTCTGGTTTGATCTGTCCCTACTACATGTGGACCCTTGTGACCCTTCCCTAACCCCAAAATATACTTCCAGCCCTCATTCCTTCTGCCCACCCTCTCCCCAAACAAAACTCTGATACCATGGCCTACATCTGGCTCACCAGAAACAATCATATAGCCCTTGCTTTAACAAGCTTGGAGAGGGCGGGTCAATCCCAAAGTAGACACCAAAGCTGTCATTCACATCTTCTCTCTTTCTCTGGATTTCCTCAGATGCATTTTGCTTTGCCATCTTCTGTTGGGCCAGGCATAAGTAAGGAATCAAAGTTTTGTGACTGTTTCAAAGGTCTTCAACCAGGAGAGACTAGAAGTCCGCCCTTTTCAAGCTTGGGATTGGAAGGTAGACTCCCTCTAAATGTCTCTCCATCAAAAGAGAATGGTTCAGCCAATAGGACAACAGTTCTCTCCAAAGGTATTCAAAAGAAATATCTTTATTGATCTCTTTTATAAAATCCTCTCTTGAGACCATGATCTTCTTGCATATTCTCTAAGTACATGAAAATGTTTAAAAATTAAAAGAGTAGGTTCTTATACAGTTTCTTTTAAAATTTCCATGGGTCAATTTGTTTCACATGCATTTTTGGTATCTGATACCATCCAAATCCTGTCTAGGTTGACACTGAAGCAAGAAGAATCCAGTTCTATCACATACCCTGGAGTCATATACATGTCATATTATCATTGACTAGAGAGAAGCTTATTAAGCTTACTGAATTAAATCATTAGAATGAACAAATGAAATTGTACAACTTTCAGGACTATCACTAGGATGGTATTGAAGGGCTTGGAAATGAAGTGGAACTAGTCTTTGTTTAAGCAGAGCCTGTCAAAGCCAATGGCACTAGTGCATTTTAATGACCAAAGTAATGTATGGCCTCTATCACTTAAAGGGCAGGTTAATTCATTTATTCAGTGAAACATTTAAAATGGAGAAGAAATTAATTTCCTTTTCTTGTAGAATGATAGAAAACTGAGGTTTCGGGGGATCTTAAAATTTTGGAAATCATAAACCCTCATATTTTAGAATCTGATAATACCTAATGGGCCACCCCCCCAAAAAAATCACAAACATACAATATACACACACAAACAAATGCTTAACATATTGCATACAATGTCAGCCTTGACCTTTAGGTTAAGCACCCATGAGGGACATAATAGTTATAGGCTCCTTCAAGGCAGTTGTTGCCTTGTGGAGCAATTTGTATGTTATATAATACTGTGGTTAAATCCTCTGCCAAGCCAACCTTTGTCAGCAGATCCCCTTAATAATTATAATCCAAAATAGAAACATTTATGGACAACAATATGAAGATATTCCTTGTGGATTATACTTCTACTCATATATAGTGTCAACCTGGGTTTTATTTCAATTTCCAAATTTAGACATTACATCACAGAAATATAAAACTTTATGAAGGAAGCAAAAATAATATAAAAATAATGAAAATGCAAAATAAGGAGAAAAAAGATACAGAAATGCTTAACTGAAAATCAATTTATGTTACCCAACTCAATAAATGTAATTAAATTAAAAAAGTCAGTTTTTAAATGATAATATAACTGCTTCTATAAGTGCAGAATAATGGAGAGAAATGACAGGTGTAAATTTTGCCCTACACTCTCTGTCCCTCTGAACATACGTGCCATCTCAAGAAAGTATCAGGTGCTCCCCACGTTTGCAAAGTGAGAAAACTTTTAGTTTAAATTTTTGGTAGATATTCCTGTCTCATTTTGTTCAGTCTTATCTCTTTTTTTTCATTTGTAATTAAAGGGATTTTAAAAAATGAGCAAATAGGAAGATTCATTTATAGACAAAAGGAGAAAATAACTGAAAAGGGAAAGATCAGATAATTGGCTTCCTGCAATTTTATGCCACCTATAATCTCTTTGGGGAAATTTTATGACAGGTGACACAATTATCTTACATAATGAGAATTTTCTCTGTAGTACATACATATGTATATGATATTTGACCTCATTCTGTGAAACATCTATGAATAGCTCATTAATATTCTCACCTTTTTCAGCATGTGCTCACTAATTAGAAATTCATTTAGAGAGATAAAATATTTGAAGATTAAATGATATATTCTCTTTATAATGTTGAAAATTATTCGCCATTTAACAATTAGTTTATCCAATTTATTAATCTGAATTTTAAAATCTCAATACCATAAACACTTTAATCATGACAAAAATGACTTTGTGTATATCTGAAAATATCCATAGACAATATTTAGGGAGCTGTACTTTTCTTACATTAAATATAGAATTGAAAACAATATTTATTCAGCAAACCATCAAATGTACAGGTTCTCTGGCAGTTGGTCTCAGGTTGAAATTTTCACTAGGCTGCAAGTAAGACCAGACTATTTTAGGGCCTTAGTGATTCAGAAAAAATACCATGGTCTTCCAGTCAAGCCAGCAGGGTAAGTAAATGCTGCGCTTGCCTCCTCCCACAGCCACATCAAAATTACAACTACATTACAGAAAACTATCATTGATAATCACCTGAAGACTAGATAAACGGGATTCCTATAACTAAGGATATAAAGAAGCTGCATTAAAACTGGTAGGAGGGGTGGAGACATGGTAGGGGCAGGCCCCACACCCATACCCCAGTAGATGAGGCAGGGGAAGAATATTGGGGCTGCAGAGGTGCCCCCTGAGGAGTTAGGGGTCCAAGCCCCACACCAGGCTCTCAGACCAGGGAAGAAATGTTCCCATAACTTCTGGCTTTGAAAACCAATGGGAATTTCAGCTGAGTGAGACAAAGGACAGCTGGAGTTCCAGGCATTCCTCTTAAAAGGCTCGTGCTCAGAAGCTCCAGCCAACAGGAGGAAACCTTATCACCTCCCACTTAAATAATGACTGGTCTTGTCCCTTAAGCTTTACCCCTAATTCCTTACAGAGAAAATTTTGAACCTGGAAGAGAGAGGCAGAGGGTGTATTCTAGAGCCAGCCTATCCCAATCACTGCTGCCTTCAGGTCCTAGAGCCAGGAGTCTGGTTTGCTCAAAGTAGAGGTGATAAAATGAGATTTAAATAGAGTTTGATTCTTTTTTTTCTAATAGAGGACTCATGGGCATGGAAAGGAGGGGTAATGGAATGGACTGTGGGAGTGGGGGGCATAGGCTAGGGGTGAGCAATGGGGGAAAAGGTGGGACAACTGTAACTGAACAGCAATAAATAAAGTAAATAAAATAGATTTCAGGTTTGGTTTTCAAACTGGGCTGTTTTTAATAAGTGAGTGTAATTGGGAATAATGAATGCCTCTCAGATATTGTTTAAGGAACCAGAAATGTAGATCTGGTACAGCATTCATCGGAGAAAAACGAAGGACTTCTGGACATGGATTTGGACTACAGTCTTCCTGGCAGTGGCTGGTTTTCTGTGCTTTGCAGGACATTCAGCTCAGAGCAGGAATGTTCCCATCCCCCACAAATTGGGAATCCTGTTAATAAAACCTATTTCCTTCCCCACAAATCTCTGTGTTACGCAAGGTGGCAAGCGGCCAGACCCCACGCTGCCCAGTACCAATTCTAGCAACCAACTTCCAGAGACCTCTTTTGTCACTGTGAGCCTTTCAGTACTTACAGTCGCATTGTTAGGAGCTTGATGGAAAACTGTGCCAAATATACAACCGAAACTTATTTCTAGTTAAGTAACTAAATTTCATGTTTATTGAACTAAATGTACTTTTTAAATTATAGTACTGGCACTAAATATTTATTGGGGTGGTAAACATTTTATGTAGCCAGAAGCCCATATAATTTGGAGGACTCTATTTAAGAAAAGTAAGATCCTTCAAAAAGCTAAGTATAGCACAAACATAAAATTAAAGGCAAAATTATTTGTGTTAGTTAACTGTCTGATACTTTTAGACACCTTTTTTTGTGCATTTTGAAAACTATACAAAATTAAGGGAATTGGGACATACACATCTCCTTCTAGGTTATATCAACCTACATAGTTGTTCAATCAAGCCATTCTTATATTGTTAGAATAATAACAGAATCTGCCTCCCCCAAATATGCTTCTTTGGCATGATCATTATATTGAGCTGATTATTTTGAGAAACAGCAGATGCAGAAGAAGCTCTATAAACAAGGAGAAATTACTCTTTTGAAAGGGAAATGTACATATATACAGGAAATCTTTATTTGTAAGACTGTCTCCATCTCTATACCAGGAAGAGAAGTATGACTTTGATCACCAAGGAATCTTATCAATAGAGAGAACACTCATTTAAATCTGCATAACAAACTGTATCTTTGTTTACTGAGCTTTTACTGCTGACCTCCCCATATTTGGCCTTCCATGCCCCCCACCCCCACCAAATGCACACCTATCTTTCTTTTATCTTTAGCTGAACATAGTATTTAAGCCTTAGTTCAAAGCTGTCTCACAGAATTACTCACTTTTCCATGGGTATCTTCTATGTAAAAATGAGGTATGCACGTTAATAAACTTCTTTGTTTTTCTCTTGTTAGTGTTTTTTATATTATTATTATTATACGGGGTCTGTCAAGATCTCAGAAGGGTAGAAGAAAAACTATTCTTCCTCCAATATTGAAGAATATGAAGAACCTGTATTCTACATATTTCTGCAATAATATATTGAAGTGTAACTGAGCCACAAAGAAATTAGCAAAGGTCATGCTTGCCCACCTGCATGCAACACCCCCTCCTCCCATTCTTACTTCCAATATTTAGCAGAGTAGGGTGGTATCAAGAGAGGCAGAAGTGAGGAGGCAAGCACTTATGTCTTCATTCCAGTGGAGTTTCCACTCTTCCAACGAGTGAATGAATGAATGAATCCCATTTAACAGTTAATGATAGTCAGCATATTCTAGGCACTCAGGCTGGGTTCCCACGGTATTTAATTATTCCTTTGTATTACTTCAGAACTCCTTTCTCAGTCAAGATAGTCTGTTACTTAAGAGTCTTAACTGGTGCTTACGGTTTATTTGTAGCCCATTTCCTCACCTGGCACAATGCCTCAAGCATAGCAGGTACTCGATGCATTTGATAGATTGTTTCTCCAGCTACCCCTAAGAGCCCTTTAAAAGCTCAAAGATCATAGAAATAGTATATTTCTGTGATTACCTCTTATTCTTACATCATTTTTAGTGAACTCATGAATTTAATATTATTGAAGACATGCAACTGACAAAGATGACCTTAGACTCCCTCTTCCTACTATGAGCAGCCATGTTTGATGCTCTTATTTCTGTTTCAGACAGAGTACAGCTGAAATAGTGTAACAGGGTGCAGAGCATATCCCCCACAATCCTTGATTGGAGGAAAGAGGGAGTGGATGTTACATCATTTATGGTACATTGCATAAGAACGGCAAGTTAATAGCTGTGCTTTCCTGAAGGGAAAAGGGCTGCCACACAGGGCAAATTGTGTACTTGACTGAGAATGTTCAGGGACTAGTGACATAGCCAGGACATAGAACCTGCATGAGAGGCAAGGGACAGATGCCCACCCAGATGCCTATGCATTGCTGGGGACTTTTGCCCTGATTAAAAACGGATGCCAGCAGAAGATAAAAGATACAGGGGAACTGGCAAAATGGCAGATACTAACACACACAGGAGGGACTGGATATGAGATCATGCTGGAAGTACAAGCTGAGCATTTAAATGAGGGAGGGCTAAAAGAGAAGGGAGAGAAACCACGTGGTCTGGAGTAAGAGAGAGGAGATCCAAAAGCCAGAAGTTCAGAGCCACCAGAGCTGGGGGTGCAGAGGGAGGGTGGAGGACCTGCCCAGCTTCAAGTCTGCTTGGAGAAGACCACGGCAGAGCTGATGGAGCTGCAGGGGACCAGCTTAGCCACCTGGATTCATGAGCAAATCTTGGAGCTGAACCAGGACCAGGAGTGCTGATTTGCAGACTTCTGCTTTTCTGAAAGACAGGGCCTCTGAGTGGTGTGTTTGGAAACTGGTCTGGTTTGGCAAAGGGAGGCAGGACTATGTGTTTTGGGGTGTTTTAAAGGGAATGGGACTTGATGGCAGAAATCTGCCATTTTTCTAAATCTGTATAACCTTTAAATAAATATTGTACTTTTCCAGACTATAAGATGCACCAGACCATAAGACGTACCCAGGTTTTAGAGGAGGAAAATAGGAAAAAAACCTCGCTTCACCGCCACCTTCCCCGCCCTCCCAGTGAGCCAGGTAAGCTACATTCAGACTATAAGATGCACCCCCATTTTCCTCCCAAATTTGGGGAGGGGAAGTGTGTCTTATAGTCTGAAAAATATGGTAACTCCTTTCTTTTTTCACCAAACTCTTGCATTGGCAGTCACACTTCTTGGCGGAGGGCATTCGAACCCCACAGCTGTGCTAGAACAATACTGGTGGGCTTCTGCAACAATAGCACTAAAATAGGTATTTGACATTATCAAAGACCTTTTGATATGTTGCCACATTTGAGTCATATTCTATCACCACATCACATGTATTACCCGTGTCCAATTACTTTTTTCATCCTCTCACATTTTTTGGTAGCCCACATACCCAAAAGCATTCGTTTATTTCACCCTTTCATTTCCTAGTTCAAGATAAAAATAATGCAAAAGAGGCATAAGAAAAAGAAAATTGGATTTTATAAACATAAAATCTCAAGTCCAGGGCATTCTCCAAGTTGGATTGTTTTTCCCCTCTAAAATGACAAAAAGAGTGTTATAATCAATATGCATAAATATTGAACAAACTGAACTCACCTAATCCAATGAATTTTAGTGAATTTAGTGAATTTTAGTCAGTTTTAATGGGGCCTCATGACAATGACACAGCTTCCTTATATATTGTAGACCTAAAATACTGCCAACTGCACTTTTACTGAGTCTTTAAGTCAGGTGTTGAGAATAAGAAGGTGAAGGATTCTATCAATTTTATTCCACTCTTCCTGTGCCCTCCACATTGCACATCTCTGAATAGATTTTTCAAATAATTTCACTGAAATCAGGACTCTCAGAGTGCCCTCTGGCAGACCTATAAATCACGTACTTTAATAGTGACTTCTATTTTCTGGACCTCCTTTATTTTTTTATTAGTTTGCACATAAGAGTTTGTTGTCTACCTCTCAACTTCCATAAAATATAAAATTCTATCTGTAAGCACGGCGTTCTCCTTTTCTTCTGGATCAGCTAATTTAGCTCTTTACTTTTGTCATGAGAGTCACAATAATGTATCTTGTACTTCTATCCACTGCTCCTTCTGAACTTTCAAAATTTCTATTTTTATTACAGACCGCATGTCCGCAATACTAATGATCAAAAATCTTTCCTCTAAGCCTGCTAGCTAAGAAAACAATTGTTAGGCCAAAAAATCCAACATATGATAAATGGTCAAGTGCTTTAGAGTTGTTATCCATATAAAACAAAGAACTCTCCAGGTGACCTTGTAGAGGCCTCAACACCAGCAAATGAATAAATAAAGTTGATTGCCAAAGATCTACACTTAGGAAGATAAAGGGACAGAGGAGACTGAACCATACAGATAATACTGCAAACTTCACTTAGTCATTAGACTCAACCTCCTCCTGTTTCCACAATGAGGCTTCTGATACATAGTATATACAGCACACAAAAAGGATTCTGTAGGAGACGGTGGAAGCAAAAGCAATCATTCTGAATAGTTCATAAATAAAATGAGTGTCTTGTTAAAAAAATCCAATTTGGTGGCTGGTTCAGAGATTTCAGTTTAGAAATGTGTCAGAAACTTATTATTATGATTTTTTTAATTAATGAGAAAGATGTTAAAAGCAAATTTGAGCCAATCAACAGCAAAGGAAACACATTTTGTAGAATGATACACTTGAGTCTATTTAAATACATGAAAAATTAGAAATCTAAAAGTATCATCTGCAGACTTTCTGGGAAAAGAAAGAGAACTGAGTATGAAGATTAAAATGTAGCCAAACACTTTATGAAATAGAGACATATTTATTTCTAAGAATAGCAATTTTCCAACTCAAAGCAATTGTCTTTGCTTTTTAAAAATGCAAACATAAGATCAAACTGAAAATTATATTAACATAGTGAAACACAAATTACTTCAAGAAGAAACTTGGATTCTTTTGAAATATTTAACTAAAAGTTTTTGCATTCGAATGTGTTCAAAACAACACCCTGTTTTCTGAAAGACAGGGTCACCACCCCATTATATTATTTGGAACACTGTTTTCATTATTGGAACCATATCTTGTGGTTTAAAAACATATCCTTTCAGAATTTTCATATAAAATATTTTTAAATAGTTAATTCTTTATCTTTGCACTCCAACCACATTCATTGTCAATCTAGAGGATTCGTGCGGTGACATTCTATGTTCCAATTTCAATCTCTCAGTCACAAAAAGCAAGTCTTCTAATTCTGTCACCATTTAATGATAGACAGATAATTTTGCACTCATTTGACCTTTTCCATGCTCTCTTGTTTGATTAGCAGCCTCTTCCTGTTCTCTTACAATAAAGGTAGAATGGATTTAGCCAGTCAGAATTCAGAATATTTAAGTAGCTAACCACAGACCACTGCTGGTATGTAACCCTGACATTAAAATTCTAATGACTCATTCCCCTGTCACAGATGAGGAAAGGAATAGAAATAGACATAACATGGATCTGGTCTTCTGAAACAAATTATAACAGGAATATGAGATGGTAAATACTTTATCCATTCATGTAAATCAGTGTTTCGTTTAGATTGTTTAGCCCTTGGGTTTTATCAAAATTCAGGCTTTCTGGGTATGGAATCAGGTTAGTACAGGGCTCAGTATTTTAAATAGACACTTTGAAGATGAGAGAACATAATGATGTGAAAGAACGAAAGAAAGGGAGGTTATGAACGTACCGAGAGGCATAATTTAAGAGAAACCTTGATTTAAAAAAGAAATCAGATTCTAAGAAAAAAAGTTAAAATTATTCTGACCAGAAATGAGCATGTATACATAGGTTCCTTTTATGTTGTTTTTTTGTGCTACCATAATATAATCCTAGATGTTATAAAATATTTTAAATACAGTATAGGAAATAAGTCAAAATCTTTTAATAAACATATTTGTTGAACTTGGGGAAGGTGCTTTGCAAGATATAGTGATATCACAGTGACTAATACAGCATATTTCCTGTCTTTTTGGAACCTATAATTGATTTAATAAGTGACATTAATAATGTTCACACAATAATATGCCTCTTTAACATACGGATTATTTTGAACTGCAGGCCATTGAATACTAACAAAGGGAAGTCTCTAAAAACAAGGTACATTTTTTTTTTATTTTGCAGAGGAAATTTCAATTCATAAGAGAAATTTCCATTTGTAAACCATGTCTCTCTCACCTGCAACAGGAAAAGGAAGACTCTAAACAGTTCTTATTAATGAAGAAGTTACTATACCCACTGACTTTAAATCTGCAAGTAAACCTTACTAAACAACCCTTAGTCACAATACTTTTCCTGGTCACCCTCCAACCCAGAAGCTTAATCCCTTTCCCTTTGTTTTAGTCTAGATTGGTATTTAAGTCTAAGTTTTAAACAGCCTTTTGGGTTACTTGTCACTGGATACTCTCAAGTATACATGCATGGTACACATGTTAATAAACCTCTCTGTTTTTCTCTTATTAATCTGTCTTTGGATAGCCTAATTTACAGAGTTCCAGCCAGAGAACCTATAACAAGTAGAGGAAAATATTTCTCACCTTACAAATGTGTCAGGAAGGTACACAGTAATTGTGAGATGGGTGAAATGACCAAGGTGAGAGGTCTTGGCAAAGGCTTGGCCAAGGAAATGGTGATTGAATGAAATGGAAGGAGAGGGAGATTTAATTAGTGAAAGGAAGTAAGGACTCCTGGTAGAGGACAGCTTGATATAGAAGTTGTAAAAAATTGAAGGGAAGGATGTTGCAAGACACGGAGGGAAAAAAGGAAAAAAATAATATGCAAGGCTTGTTATCTAATATCTTGTGTTAATTTCTTTGGCCTTTTAAAGAAGAGTGAAATGTGTGTTTGTACATCTCTATGATTAGGTTTCTCTTTCAAGTACCACATTACTACATTGGGTAGAATGGGTTGGTAAGTAGTAAAGCAATTGGAGATGGGAGGCACCCAGTATGGGAGCTGGAGCTGATGAAGAAGAAAAGAAGTTATGGAATACAGGTTATTAAGCCTTGAAAAGGTCACACCTACTATTCAAACTGAAAGGGAGTTGACTAGATTAAGGAAAAACATGGCAGTTGTGAAATTTAATACATATATGATGCTGGTAAAAAATACACAATACATAAAATTGGGAACTATTTAATCATTCATACTACCTTCTTTACTCATCACCACTTTTCAGTGAAGTGGAATTTATTACTCTTTATTTACGTTCACATATGAAGAAGTTAAACTTTAAGAAGGTAGAGCGTCTGACCCATGGTCACTCAGATAAAGGGTAGCAGAAATAGATTCTGACTCTAAGTTTGAAATCTATTTAAAGTCTTCACCAGCACTTGTTTGAAGTAATTTCACTGGTGGTCGAAGTAAACCATTAGAACTTATCTCTGACCCAATAGGTAGTTTTTTGTCCATTTTTTGAATTATCGTCTTGATGTTTTTTTCCCCTCCTTGAACCCATACACTTGCCATTGTGTGTGTGCTTCACCACCTCTTGATTTTAGGTTTGGTCAAATCACTTCTTTTTCCCAAAAGCAACTACACAGAAGTAACAGTGTGTCAGTGCCAAGCCTGGACCCTAGGGGGCCACCCATGGGGGATTTGTTAACTTGTACTTCTGCCGGTGCTATGAGAGGAAGGGACAGCTCTGGTTACTTCTCTGACACAAGGAAAATGAAAGGCACTGAAGCAGGGCCACGCAATCTGCCTCAGTCCTTAACTTAGAAGAAGGACCTGGTCACCGCTGCTCACAGAACACCATCTAGCCAAGTTCCATCGAGACCAAGCAAGCCCCAGATGACAAACAGATGCTCAAAAATAAATGAATGTCATTTTTACACACTGGATTTTGTTGTGGTTTCATACAGAGCATTGTCATGGTTTCTCAGAATCTTTAATATGCTAGGAGTCTGAGGACTCCTTCTTTGGAGGACTGCTTCTCTGAACCAGCAACAGGAAATGCTAGATTAGAATAAGACCTATCCATCAGAAATAATATTTTTTCCCTAAGTTTATCTAAATTCAATAGACCTTAGTTTCTGTGGGCAGCAAATTAGCTTAGTAATATATGTCATATGTTCAAGGATGTTGACTGGGACATTTTCTATCAACTTGAACAAATTTGGCTAAATTCCCAAAGCTGCAGACAAAGTGATATATTACTCCCACATTAAAAAAAAAAAAGCAACACACATAGTGAACAGAATTTACTGACATGATTAAATTGCCCCTTAACTATCAACTACCATTACCACTTTCAGCCTTCGTAAAAATGACTGGAAGATTCACTGCGGATGTTACTTAAAGGAAGTATAGAAGTAGGGAATGGTGTGCCCTCTCTCTTTCCATCTTCTGTGTCTCTACTGTCCCGCCACCGTCAAGTGAAGAGAAGTGCCTCAAAGAATCATTCTTCAAGACAAGAGGTGTCCATAACAGGGAGGACTAACGTCTTTCTCACTGTCTGGATCTTAAGTTTGCTAAGCAGCAAATCTCCTTATGACACAGGGCATGAGATAATTCTTAGGAAAAACTGATGTGTTTCCCCAGGATTTGGGGGGATATATGAGGAGAAAGACTGACACACACTTCTTTCCGGAAAGTCAGAGAAGAGGATGCTATCTTTAGTAAATTTAATGACAAAGTGAAGAGAGAAGACAGTCCAGGAAGCAGGTAGCTCTATAGCACTTTGTGGAGTCGGGAGGCACGAGTTCCCTTGGGTCATGAGAATGCCGCTGTGGGTCAGCAGGCTTGATCTAGACCTGTGGACTGGGGAACAGAACTATGAAAAAAGTGGGAAGAGGCCAGCCAAAGAGCATGGCCTGTTGTGTATGAGCTTACATAAACTCATGAATGACTAATATGACCAAGTGCACTGACAACTGGATTACATGAGTATCTAATCATTAAAATATTTTCTCTATATTTCTGTTGCATCGAAATCCTATCTGGGAAATACATCAGAAAGATTGGGAAAAAGGTATATTTGGAGGGGAAAAGACTAAGCCTTATCCTTACTGCAGGGACTGGACCACTGATTTGATGTGAAGAAGGGAAGAGGAAAAGCTTTAAAGTTTATTTAAGATCAGATAGACTGTTTTTATAGTCAGCAGTAACTGTATACAGCTACAGGATCTGCCAAGATTTTGTCAACGGGTGGAGAAAAGAGAGTCTGTATCAGAAGACAGTACAGGGTGAAGAATAATGAATAAAGCTGTTTGTTTATCACACTTTACTAAGTTAAACCATTTTCCAAAAACGTAACAGTATATATGTATGTATACCCTTGTGTAGAGTAAAGAATTTGGCCTTTCCCAAAAAGAGCGCCAACATTCGCCTTCAGCTTCTATGCAGTAATGTGTTTTGCTTAGGGTGGGGGCTGGCCACACTAGATCTTAGTGTAGGGCTGACCATGCTAGAAAGATCCATCCTGTGGTTTGAAATAAGGGTCTTTAGTCATGTGATATCAGCCTACCTGGTATTATGGGTTAAATGTTTGTGCCTCATCCCCCCAAATTCTTATGTTGAAGCTCTAATTCTTTATGTGATGACATTTGGAGATGAGGTTTGTTGGGGGGTGATAGGGTAATACCCAGCTGCAGAATTTTGTTATGGAAGTCCATGCAGAATGATACACCTGGTAAGTGAGTTAAACTCTGTGGGAAACCAGGCGATGAAGCTCCATAGAAACTGTGGACACTGCCAAGAAAGAACTCAATGAAGACCACAGGGGCTTCATGTTTGAACCCTCACAGACTCTGCACTATGCTTATCTTCCACGGGCTAAATTTTTTGTCTTTATTCTTTCCCTGTAATCATCTGTAACTATGAACATACTAGCTTTCCGTGAGTTCTGTGAGTTTTTCTAGTAAATCATTAAAATTGAGGATGGTTTTGATCACCACTCCAAACTTTCAATTGATGTCAGAAGTCTTGGGCAGACTCAGCAGTCTGGAGGATCATGTCCTCAAGCCTCACAATTTGGTTAACTCTGGTGACACCTGAGAATTAATGTTTGTTAAGCCTAATTGAATTCATATACATTCAGTCATGTTGTCCATATAATTTATCAAATTAATTAACACATTATCTGACTTATAAAAGTACTACAGAGACAAAAATTTTAAAAACAAAAGTAATGCATATCATTTTAGAAACAAATAGGGAATAAGATAGAATATAATAAAGAATATTAAAATAATTAGTAATCATGTCACCCAGATATATGCAATACGAGTATGTTAACATGTTAGCGTATTAATTTATATCTTCTGGTCACCTGAGATAATATTATTATTAACATACTGTTCTGCAGAAAGGTTGCAACTACTTTCCAGGCCCAGCTGGATTTCTAAGCTCAAAAACTGTCATCATTTCCTAGTCTTTTTATTTGCTTACTTGATATGCTTTTTAAAAAAGTCTATATGTATTCTTTACTCTCCACACTGTGACAAGATGGCTGCAGTCACCCCAACTTTACATATTCTCAGGTTCAAGTTCAAGTCAGCGGAAAAGCCTTTTTACTATGACTCCCTGAAAGAGGCTGAGATCTGAATGGATCCTCCTAGGACACATGCACAGCCCTGAACTACAGATTGGCTTGAGCCTGGATCACATGCTTTACCACTGGAGTATGGGGGGGACTACACAAACAGACTTCAAAACCAGTTGTTAGAAGAAGGAAAAATGACTGCAGGAGAATTCAAGCATGAACAAAATGTTCATCGCAATATATTATAAACTATCGCTATTTGTCTGTGAACTATTTCCAAACTTCGTCTTCAAGTAACAGGATTTCCCTGTGGGCTTTCTTAAAGTTGTTAAGATTGTAAACTATTTTCAATTTTTTAAAAAAAAAATATTTTTTTTCACTTTTAGAGAGGGGGGTGGGAGGGAGAAAGAGAGGGATATAAACATCTGTGTGTGAAAGACACATTGATCAGTTGCCTCTCGCACTCTCCCAACTGGGGACATGGCATGCAACCCAGGTATGTGTCCTGACTTGGAATCGAACTGGAACCTTTTGGTTTGCAGGCTGGCACTCAATCGACAGAGCCATACCAGCCAGGGCTGTCTTCAATTCTTAATCATATAATTTATTTTCAGTTTTTCATATACATTCAGTTTGATTAATTTTGTGTGTAGAAAATTTTCTAAGGGACATAACTGTCCAACTTTTGTGATTTCTTTCATTTATTTTATGCTTTTTAAAAGTCTTCTCTATAATGCAATACAGTTATCTTTTCTTATATTGTTTATTGTTTTTTCATTTTGATTTGTTTTGTATTATATTTGAATAGTAATTTCATGTCTTCTGTATAACATACAAAGAAAACAACATTGGCATGCTGAAATTTCACCTGCCTACTTTTTGGTCTTTGAAAATACAGACAACTGTGTAAACTATTAATATCCTTTAACAAAAAATATTAAAAGAATTTTGTCATACTCTAGAAACCCAAGAATAGCGCTTCTCCTACTTCATCTGCAAAGGCTAGCAGTGCACAGTTTTGCAACCACAGGTCTCACCAATTCCTGTCATAAGGGGATGAATTCCTAATGACTGTGCTGTGGTCGTGTTTCATACAATTTGACAGTCAAGGTCATTTCTCACAAGGGAGAGAAAAGAATCTATTGGATAAAGATTTTTCTCTCATCTCCTTTTTGTGAAAGCTGTTACTCTGCCTTTTTCTTGTTTGGATTCACTCATAATTCAGCACCTTACAATATCCTAGAATCACACCAGGAAACAACCCTGAAAAAAGTTGAAGAAAGGAGCAGAATGGGAAAATGTGGCCTCATTGTCTCTAACAAGACCATTCTTCCAACACCTCTTAAATGGCAGGAGGAAACTGTCAAGAGTCTCTCTCAGCTAATTTCTTTTTCTTGATTTGTGGGGCCGGCGAGAATCAGTACCATCTAATTCTGTGGGAGAGCTGGAGAAACAAAACCAATATAATGGCTCAGCAATAATGATTATAATTAAAAATACAGATGTGCAACAAGGGATTGATTGAAGAGCCATATCTGTGAGTATGCGATAAATTTTAGACTTGATCTTAGCCAAGAGACTGAGAAGCTATATGTGATAAATTTTAGTTTGCCAGTTCTTTTAGTACAAAAGTAAAGACTCTCCTTAGAAAAACTAAAGTCTGACATTTCATTTAGAAAAAAAAAAAAACAAGACTCTGTTTAAGAGACACCAAGAACTCCTCTCTTTCTCCGATTCAACCCAACATCTACAGCATTGCATACTGTGGGACTGACCTTCCAAATAATTCTTAATCTTGTCCACTTGACTCTTCAAACTTGCCATTTTAAGAGGAAGCCACCATCACGTTTCATTGTATGTCTGTCATAGGCTCCACACTACCTAAATCAGTCTATCTCCAATCTTGCCATTTGCCCTTTTTCCATTGCGATATGCATGAAAGAATAATTTTGCTGAACCTTAGTCTTAAAACTAGCACTCCTCTTTACAGGATGCCCTTTACTCTTTATATAAAATCTACACTTATTATAATGACTCTCAAGTTTCTCAGGAGCTCGCTGATCTCTCCTGTCTGCTCTCTTCCCATTCTCTTGTCATACCCAACGCTTCAGCGACTCTGAAATTCACTCAGAACTTTACACGTGCCATCCCCTCTTTAATTCTCCAAGTCTTTGCTACAGGCTCTTCTTTCTTGTTTAAACACTGAATTCTCCTTGCAGTCATCAATCCTGTCCTCTCTTGCACTTTGTTAGTCTAAAGAGAGCTGATACTTTAAATTTCATCCTACCAACCATTTTCTTTAAGGATCTCTCCTCAGACCCTGCAAATCAGGGTTAGTTGTCTCTCCTATGTGTTCCCATCCATAATATGATGAATATCATAATTTTGGGTATACCACTCTGAATTATAATTACCTATTTTGTTTTGTTTTGTTTTGTTTGTAACCTATAATACTTAATCCTTCTTGGGCAAAGACTGTGGCTTTCATGTTCACTAGGTTTTTAAATAATTAAGCATGTCCTGACTCAACAGAGAACTCACCATGGGTTTGGCAAAAGGAGAGCCTTCATCTGAATCATCTGTTACTGAGGCAGCTGATGGTGATGTCCTCTAATTTAGCCTAGGGAAATTTGCTTGAAGTGCCTTCTGAGGGAAGGCTGTAAGAGACATTTATATGTTAATTAATCAAAGAGTGTACAATGTAAGTAAAAATATAACAACAACAACAACAAAAAGAAAATAAAAGAAATCTATGGGAGAAAAGGGCTCAAAACTGGGATCAAATCATCAGAGTGATTACGACAGCAAAGACTATGGAATCTCATCCATGGTTGAAGACTTATGGCAAGTGGAATAAACCCAGTTGTCAGGGACAGAGCTGAGATGCGTAGTGCCAAAATGCCAGTGATACATGAAAAGACAAAAGTGTACATTAATGCAGATCAAAAGATCAAGAGTAAAAATCAGAAAAGAGGTAAAAGAAGATTTAAAATAAAGCTGCATATAGTTTGAAACAAAGTATCATAGAACACAGAGGCACCTTCTTAGGATCATGTGAGGAAAAGAAAGAAATTTGGATGTGCCTGGAATCCCAGCTGTACCCCTGTGTGAGGCTCAGAAACAGGTAATTTGGGCCTTTGCTACTCTTGTCACCCACGTTCTTTGAATGACATATTATGCAATGGTATGCCTTTGAGAGAAGAAAGCGATATCTGTGTACATAACTATAACTTGGCCATATGTCATAATAATGTAATTGTTAGCATTTTATTGATTTTGCTTAGAGCTTGGCAAGATATGAAGTGCTTTATGTGACTCAACCCATTTGCTTTAGAGTTGAGTCACATAAAGTGATAGTCACATTAGGATAATGGCTCCTAATTATCTGTATCCCAGTCTCCAGGACCTGTGACTATTTCCTAATCTAGCAACAAACAAACAACTAAATAAATAAACTTTTAAAAGAAATTAAGTACCTTGATACGGAAGGTGATTGTGGATTATCTGTGGGAGTCCTAAATATAATCACAAGGAATGCAGATGGCCACTAGAAGTTGGAAAAAAGCAAACAAACAAACAAATAACAACAACACAAAAGATCTTCCCCTCAGAGCCTCTGAGGGAAAAGAACCAGCTCTGCTGACACCTTGACTTTAACCTAATGAAAGTGATTTAGGACTGGTGAGTCTAGAAGTGTAAGAGAATATCTTCGTGTTGTCTGATGCCACTTCGTTTGTGGTAATTAGTTATAGCAGCAACGGGAAACTGAACCACTATTTCGTTCCCATGATCATGAACTATTACTGGAAGCACAGTAAAGTTAAGTAAAGTGACAGCAGGATCCAGTCCAGACCGTCTGATTCTGATCTCGCGTTCTTCGCCACTACACTGCACTCCATGGCAGAAAAACGAACTTGCCCAGGGGATATCTATGGTTGGTCCAACTACGTGTGGGTTTTTGATTAAACAATGTCGTAAGAATTCAAAAGCAGAAATGTACATTTGGGAAACTTTGTTTGGAAATGGTTTCAGCTGTTTTTGAGCTTCAGTTTCCAGCTTGTCTAATATAATGAAATAAGTATTCCTTCTATTGTATTAAAGATTTAAAAAAAGCATCATAAGACATCACAATTCATTAGCTATTTTAATCACCTCATCATATTCACAAAAATAACATGCTCATTATTCATTAACCCATGATTCTGTTTCTGGGAGGAAAGGACATAAAGAAGGTTCAAAATGCACATAGTTGAGTCTTACAGACTTGAACCCACAGATAAGCAGACATGGATATCAGCAACAGGTTTGTTCTTTAGAGCATAATCTTAAGCCATTTAACCTCTTTGGACTTCCTGATCTGTAACATGTGGATTTTGCCCTATCAGCAGCCACCTCCCTTTTCTAAGATTCTGAGTCTGTGATTCAATTTGTTCCTCAAGCCTGTTGGTGACACTGCACTTTTCCATGTAAGATGTTTCATTTTGCCCTCTTTATAACACACTGCTTGAAGTTTCAAGTTTGTTTCTAAACAGAAATTCATCCCTGTGATGTATTAACAACTGTTCTGGTCTTGGGAGCTGTGATTTAGCAGCAGCTGAGGCATTTTCATGCCATTGACTATAGAGCCAAAATTTAGTGGAGGCGGTGAGGGGAGCATTTATTGAGTATTTTGTATATGTCAAGTACTTTTGCATATTATTTTTTTAATCCATAGAGTAACCCTTCAAAATAAGTGTATCCTATTAATTTAAATTGAATAGATGAATAATTTGTCAGAGGCACTCGGTTTTTTAACAAAGATTTTTAAGATAGGTGGAAAAATGTCCTGATTCCACATCCTTGTTTTTTCCCACAATTCTATATCATATCATATAATAGTGATAACAGCTAATATATTTGAAGCTATAAGAAGTATAGAAGATTTTATTTTTCTTACTATGGTCACACAAAATATACACCCAATCCTACATGTTCTTATAATGTAACTGAAAGCCTTCCCATCAAAGGTGGGGTTCCATGATATCTGGGTAGGAACTGGTCAGTGCTTTAACCACAGGGCATGGCAGAATGATATGTGTTCTGAGACTAGGTTTCCTGATGGATGCAGCTTGCACTAGGCACTCTCAAGACACTAGTGCTTACAACCCGCCGTGCTGGGAGAAAGCCTAAACTGTACGTGGAGAAGTTCATGTGAAGAGGTGCTGAGAACTCCAGATGGCAGGTGGTATTTATTCTAGGTACACGGGTTGATTGCTTCAGATAATTCCAGCCTCCAACTTCAAGTCTTGCAGCTAGGACCAAGGCCATTGCTGAGCAGATACAAACTATCTCCACTGTGCTCTTTCTCAATGCTGAGCCCACCGAACCCACGAATGTGTTTTAAACCGTTAAGTTTGAGGTAATTTGTTAGGAAGCCCTAGGAACTGAAATAAGTATGTATCACATACACAGTAACTGAAAAAGTTCCCATTTTACAGAAGTGAAAACAAACTCCAAGAGACTGACCCTGAGTGATAAAATTAGTATATAAAGATATTTGGATTAAAACTCAAGCTGTTTTTGTTTTGTTGTTCAAAACCCATGTCCCATTCACTATATTACACTGTCTCCTAAAAATATTGCAATGTGGAAGATGTTTGGATTTTATGGGTAAACTAACCTGCCTATGAAATACACCAAATTTTAATATGATATTGCATTTATGGTATTTGATAGGTTTGAGGCCATCTGTTTATGTAATCTGGCACATCAACAAGCAAAAACACAAAATGTGCTTTTAAGAGACCACTTTATTTCTAGGTCATTTATATCTTTTACATGTTTTATCAGTGTCATTGACTTTAAGGTATATTTTTATTTTGTTATTTTACATTGAAAAATATTGTTTTTTTAATTTTGGGAGTTTTAGCTTTCACAAAAAACCCCAACAATTAATACATTACTGAAGCATTGTAAAATAACATTATAACTTAATTTCAGTGAATAATTTGACTATATCAAAATTGATTTAAAAAGAGCATTTGGAAGTCTATGTGGTTGGTTGCCTCTCCAAAACCATCTTATCTTCATCCTTTTTCTCAGAAATCTGATGTGGTTGGTATTTATCAACCCACTGCCCTGCTTGGGATAAACCATTTTTAAAAGTGAAATGAATTTTGTTAATTTGTTTTTTGTCTTTCAGGGAAAAAAAATCTCTAAAAGAAATTATAATGCACACATTTGTGCCCAAATTTCTGAAGGAAAAATAAGGATGTACATTATACATGGGTATAATGATTACATACTATGGGTATAATAATGGGGTATAGTAATCCAATGTATAATTCGCAGAAAAACATGGGTGCACATCATACACAAGAGCGCATTAGGCATCGCAAAATACATATATGGTATTACTTGGGAGGAGGACCTGCACTAGTAATATTTTAAAGTAAAACTTTAAATCACTCTAAAGATTAAATATATGCCTGGCAATTTATTGTATTCTAACCTCAATCATTTTAAAATAGTTCTTAATCTTTTGTTTTAATTGCATTATTGTTATAATTTGTCTTGTACTTTAAGGGTACTTTATTGTAAACAGGTCTTCCTTTTAAAAATGAAGTCACTGAAACACTAGGTCAACTGAAAATGAATACATTGTTGTTATTATTTCTTTTAAGTAGTCCCTCATAAAATGTCTTTTGTCTTTCTTTTCTGAAGCCAGGCAATTTAAAAATTGCTTTAAACCTCTTTGGAAATAGGTCAGTAATTTTACTAAGATTAAATGCTGATCTTACTTGTTTTAAATGTGAAATAATGTAAACGATGGTACATAGATTCTCTAAAACATTTCTGTGCCTTCTTAGTTATAACACATGGGCTTTTTTAAGAGAATATTCTCTTAGAATAAATCAAGTGTTTTGATTGGTGCAAAGGACATTGGAGACTAGTTTGAAGATGTTGTGCCCTTTAGTAGTAATTTAATATATTCAAGTGCCAGCTAACTTCCTGAGAAATTTTTGTCACTGATAGAATCTGGCTTACAATGAATGAAATGGTTGGCGTTTTTAAACCAAACATATGTTTCTAATAAAACTCTTGTGTATTGAGTGCAATGCTTTCAATGAGATGAGGTACTCGGATGACATCATCCTTTAAATTCTCTTTAGGTAAACCAGATGGTTGAATGTGTATGCATTAAGAATGCCGTTAAACTGTCCAGAGAGAATAGTTTAATCATCTTTAAGAATGTCACTAATACCCAACATGTGTATTTTAAGTGGATATTTATATTGGAGAAAACTGATGTCCTCAAATCTGTTTCAGACAATTCTCAACTAAACTAAATGATAAAAGCTGCGGTTAAAAAAAAAAAGTCTTGAAAACTACAATTAAGATATAAGATTTTATATACTAGAAAGTGATTTTGTTACCATATTACAAAATTGATAGCATTAAAACTTGTACTATACTACAAATAGAGGGTGGGCAAGTGTAGGTTTACAGTTGTTTGTATGAAAAATAATACAATAATTAATAAATTATACAAAAATAAACTCTGTGTTTCACATTGTCATAACAGTAAACCTACTTTTGTCCAAACTTGTATAAGAAAATGAAAGAAAGGCTAAAAAACTTTGCAGGTGAAACAAACTGGAAAAGAGAAAAGAGGGGGAACACAGAAAAGGAGAAGGATAAGTTAAGCTTCTTTGTCCACTCACAAAAACTTAGAGCCTAGAGCTTTGAAAAACAAATCTTGCCTCCGAGGCTTTCTGATGCATTCCATATACACAGTGTCATGGGAAGAGATTAGCTTCTTACCAGGATGTATAACTCTGAGGTTGGAGATGGAGGAATCAAAGTAAGTGGAGTTGATACAATGAAGGGGAAAAGTAAAAATAAATTTTATACTTGAGATTTTAATCTCAATTGCATTGCAATTAATGGTTTGTTTTGGAGCCTACCCAGTGAGCTTCCTCTGGCCCTAAAACTATCAAAACATTAGAAAGTTAAGTGGAGAAAATACATGAATTTAGAAGAGGTTTAGAAAGGAAGGTGCATCCTTTAATTGTCAATGGTAAAAGGGATTTAACAGCATTTTAATTACAAATTCAAAGTTAAAATAAGTTTGATTTCATAGTTTCAAGCATTGGGCTAAATTTTACTTTTCTGAGGGTATTGCAAATTCTCATTTAATCTTACATAAAATATAAAATAATAATTAAAACATTACACATGAACAAGTTATCATTAGTTTCTGAAAATCACCCTGACTGTTAGAATGCTATTATTTACCAGTGTGTAGGATACCTTCAATTCCATACTAATACTAAAGTTCTGTGGCATCTCACCTTGAGAAAAAAAATAGAATAAAACTCAAATTAGCTTCATCATAGAAGGAAGAGTGATTTTTCTGATGATGATTCTGTAAGAAAGAACTGAACGTAAGTCTTTGGGTAACTTTTGTGCTTCCATCTCGTCTACCGGAGGCATGTGTTCTGGTCTTTTCACTGCCTCATTCATAAGTGGGTGGGGAAGATGTCTGGTATATCTACTCTGGGACTGTGCAATTTCCCATTTTTTTAAATAAATTTTATTTATTTATTTCTAGAGAGAGGGAAAAGGAGGGAGAAAGAGAAGGAGAGAAACATCAATGTGTGGTTGCCTTTTGTTCACCCCCAACTGGGGACCTGGCCTGCAACCCAGGCACATGACCTGACTGGGAATCGAACTGGTGACCCTTTCGTTCATAGGCCAGCACTCAATCCACTGAGCCACATCAGCCAGAGAGTAGTTTCTCATTGGTGAGGTGAGTTAGTCCAATACAGAGTTGGATTATTAATAAGTCAACTTACACTTATATCTAAATTCACCTTTTCCAATTAGTCCTGACAGAAATGAATATGACATTGCGTCCTTTGTTTCCTCTAAGGCTCTCTCTCAGTTGCTTTTAAACTTGAGGTAAAAAAAAAAAAAAAAACTTGACAAAAGAATAAAGATCTACCTGAATTTTCATCTTATAAAATGTATGAGAAATAATAAAACAAAATATTGAATCTGAATAATATTCTCCCTAACCCAATATCATAAAGGTATATTAAATTATATTTGCCAGGTTCTTTAAAATCAATTTTTATGAGGTTAAGGATTGCCTTTATGTTTATAGGAAGGCATAAATTTACCACAAAACTTCTAACCTGAAGGTTCTGACCTCTAAAATCCTGCATGGATCATCTGCGGCAAATCTAATATTGAATGAAGAAATCAGGAAGCTGAAGTTCTATTTATGGAAGGAAGCACTGCAAAAGTATATATAAACATCATCAAACCATGCCATCCATGTTGACTTTTCTTTGCTTACCTGTTTCTGACATAGTATATATTCAACCGAGTAATATTACATGAAGTCAATCTACAGGAAGGATCAAGTTGAAAACTACAAATGGAGTTTATAACCAAATACAGGCAACATATATTATTTTCAAGAAAGAGACCTAATAGCAATAACCCTCTAACACAAACCAGCCACAGGCTGACCAAAAAATAAAGCTTTTTCCCCTCAAGTGCTCAGATAGAATAAAACTGTTTTCCAAAAGCAACATGAGAAAGCTTGTTGTCATGACTTAAATGAAATTAAGGATGAACATGAAATCAGGTAAATAATTATAATAACAATTAATCTTTACTGATGAGAACTCTATACCAAAACATTAATTTTCTGTTTTAATTCTCACAACTCTATAAAAGAATTGTAATTATCATTTCCACTTTTCACACAGGGAACTCATGCTTAGGGAATTGATGTAAGTAGCTCAAGTATATGCAACTTGTAACAGGCTGACCCTGATTTCAAATCCAGATCAGCCCAACTCCACAGCCCAAGCTCAAGTGATAAAAGTAGAAAAGAAAACCTAGCTGACAACAATTATACTTATAAAAATTTAGTTATGGTAGATTGTAATCTGAACACAACCAAATGTAAACCAGAAAAATCTATGTAAGTTACATAGAAAAGTTTTGGACATATAATAAACATTAACACTTAACTAATAATATTTTATTTCATACCATATGATTAGATACAAATTAAAGTATGTGATACCTAAGAGTTGAGGATTTTTATCTTAAACATCTTCATCAAGGTTACCTGGATTACTTGCTTCATCTGAGTTGTCCAAATAGCCATACTGTTGGTAAGTAATATAAATATGCCATAGCAGTAAAATTTAGAAATATTATAAGTACCTTGTCAATGAATATATTATGCTATCCTTCATATATAAAATTGGAACTATTGGTTCAAATTATTAAGATGTGAAACTGAAGTTGTTTGATTTTTTTCATTAGTGGGAATAAATTTGCAGTGATCTATACATTCTCAGATTGCCTTTACAATATAATGTCTTATATATGTGTGTGTGTATAAGTGAATATACATATATAATGAAATATTTGTCATATATATGACAGTTAATAGGGATTCTGCCAAGGATTTGAATGGCTAACACAGGAAATTAAAGGATTATGTCTGATTAGAAGTAGAATGTACCTTGAAATCAGATCTATTTTTTATGCACCTCGTCCTGATTTTTTAACAGAGTGCAACCATGTTATAATTTTTAACATGTACACAAATCACCTGAGGATCTTGTTGAATGTAAATACTGATTCTTAAGGGACAAGGTTGGTCTGCAAGTCTAAATATCTTTTTTTCTTTTTTTTTTTTGCATTTTTTTATTGTTCAAGTACAGTTATCTCCCTTTGCCTCCAACCAGTCTCCTCTCCCCCACCCATGCCCACCTCCAACCTTCAATCTTATCCCCTTTTGACTTTGTCCATGGGTCCTTCATACATGTTCCTTGATGACCCTTCCCTTCTTTCCTATAATCCCCTCCTCCCACCCCTCTGGTTACTATCTGTTTGTTCTTTATTTCAGTGTCTCTGGTTACATTGCTTGCTTGTTTGTTTTGTTGATTATATTCCACTAATAGGTGAGACCATATGGCATTTTTCTTTTACCACCTGGCTTACTTCACTTAGCATAATGCTCTCCAGGTCCACCCATGCTGTCGCAAAGGGTAGGAGCTCCTTCTTTCTTCCTGCTGTGTAGTATTCCATTGTGAAAATTTACTACAGGATTTTGATCCACTTGTTTACTGATGGACACTTAGGTTGCTTACAGTGCTTGGTTATTATAAATTGTGCTGCTATGAACATTGGGGTGCATAGGTTCTTACGGATTGATGTTTCAGGGTTCTTAGGGTGTAATCCCAGCAGTGGAATTGCCGGGTCAAAAGGCAGCTCCATTTTTAGTTTTTTGAGGAAATTCTGTACTGTTTTCCACAGTGGCTGCACCAGTCTGCATTCCCACCAACAGTGCACTAGGGTTCCCTTTTCTCCACTGCCTCTTCAGCACTTATTTGTCGATTTGTTTATGATGTCCATTCTTACCAGTGTGAAGTGGTACCTCACTGGTTCTAATTTGCATCTGAGAGTCTAAATTTCTAACAAGAACCCTGGTAGTACCAGTGTTCTTGTTCCATTAACCAAATATTGGGTGACAAAGGATAAGAATTGCAGCCTCTGAACACACACAAGAGACACTTATTAAATTATCTTCCAGGATCTCTTTCCTGGAAATATTCCTCCCTCTCTCCATCAACGCGGCTACAGTGGCAGCTATCATGATCGCACTTGATCAGCATTCACACCAGGGGTGAGTCCTTAACTCAACCAATCAGTTTCTTCTCAAATATTAAGAACCGAGACCCAAAGGGAGTCAATTTAGTGTTTCTCAACTACCTCATACCTTTACGTAAATTCCAGAGCAAGTGTTGGTAGTCATTTTCTACCTAGGTACAGGAAAGAGAGAAATTGTTTTGCAAATAAAGGAGAAAAAGCACCTTACACAGAGAGAGACAGACATGAGAGGCACCATAAGAGTAGCCTAATGCATTCTTCAGTGTGTTCCCCTTCCAGTTCTATCCCCATGGCCCAGGTATGCTGTTCAAGCGGAGCAGGTTTCCATTTCATACAACCGAAGGAGCGTTAACTTAATACTTTAAAGTATAAAGTACTTTATCTCTGTACATCTGAAAGCACATGAGTTTGGGACTCATAATCACAGCCTCATTTATGAAAAGTGCTAAAAGTCTGTGCTAAGCAGGCATGAGTATATATATATATATCTCACACATGCACATTATTCTAATGAAAATTTGCATCAAATATATTATTTAAGTGCATCTGTTACTTTAGAATTTGATTCTAAATAAATAAAGATAGCAATCATTAGACTTACAGATGTGCAATGATAGAAAAATCTATTAAGTGACATATGAGCGAATATTATATCCATAATCTGAGCAAACTGCCTTTTAAAATCATTCATTTTCCTTTCAGAAGCTCGGTAGTTAATTATAATGATGAAAAGCCTTATATTAAATACATATGTTGATTGCTAACAAAGGCACCAGAATGGCATTTTCCTTTAGATAAAGGTAGTTTAAATTACTCTGGTGCTTACATTATTATGCATAGTATCTATTCATATTTAACTGCTAAAGGTTTAGCCTAATTAAGCAAAATGTTTACAAAGTAAGCACTGTCATTGAAACATACCCAGTTTTTGGGCTCTGGCCAAGTCAACTTCCTGTAAACATTCAACGATGAATTCTATAACTGAAAAGTTAATAGACCCACCTAACCTTAGATCTCAAACTGAACCCACACATTGTAGCAATCAGATCATTTCAGTAACACAGGTGTTATAAAGCTGTCACAGAAACTAGGAGCTGAAGGAAATATCAGACTTCCTGTTCCTCAAGTATGTAGATTAACTTCAATGCCAACGTAAAGTCTAGTTGTTAATCCTGAATACAACCAATAACACTGTTTAAATGCACTTAATGACAAAAATTGAAATAATGACCATTCCAAGAGAAGGAGAGAGACACAAATCCAGTCTTTGAAAGAGGAGAGTTTATTTCATTTGGGATTCTCTAAGGAAAACAAATAAAGAATACATTAAAATTAGGTATACATTTTAAAAATTATTAGAATGAAAGAAAAATCATAACAAATTGCAAGTTTTAAAAAGCTGATAAACACCATTAGCCAAGATAAGTAAACAAACAAACCTTTAAAAAATTTCCTTTTGGACATACATACATCATATAGTATTTGCCTAAATTTTCTGGCTGCATACTTTTTTATTGCTCTTCATGTAATAATAATTTTGAAAATTTTTCAGTAAACAGAATAAAAATACAATTCCTATTTTAAAACATGAGCATGTTTTTTAAATATTAGTATCATGGAAAATTTCAGCTTTATGTCTTATTACTAATATGTAGATTTTAAAATGATTTTTGTCAAAATTAGAAAAACTTTTCGAAATTTGTATCATATATGAGCTGTGAGATTTCAGGGCATTTAAAAAATACTTGTGCAGGAAAATAATATTGAATAATGACGCACTCATTAACCAAATTATTGTTGATAGACTTATGGTGTGGTATATTTTATGATATGTTCACTAGTGTTAGTATTTTGGGTCACATCAGCAGAAATAAAATGTTTTTAAATATGAAGCATGTCACCTGGGACTTAAAGGACAAGATACATCAAATACACGAACATGCGTTCCCATATAGTGGGGTGCATAAAACATAAAACCGACACACTGATACACTGATTAATATGTCTGTAGGTTAGTGTCCTACAAAACACAGGAGGTCTAACAGATTGTATTGTGTACGACATTTGTAAGAAACATGAATATTTATAATCATACATGTGAATTACTGAGTAATGTGAATTATTGAGTCAGTGATTTCCCTGATACAAGAGAGCTTCTGTTTTGACTAAGATTCGAAAAGAACCAAATCCTCTGCTTATAATGTTAAATCTCTTTGATTGGAAGAGTTTTCCCCAGATAAGTTCCTGCATTTATACTTTTCAAAACTTACTTCTCCTCTAGTTCACACATAGTTTTGGTGCCAGGTGCGGTATGGCAAGCTCATACAGCAGTTCAGCTCCAGGGCCCTAAGTTCTGTGCTATGACGCAAGGTGATTTAGCACAATGCACCCTCCAAGGACTCCGCCAAGGCATTCCAAAGTGGCAAACAAGAATTAAGTATCCAGAAAATCATGTCTATAAATCACATTAACATATCCTTTAACATCTAAAGTACTTTTCACATGAGCTGAGCCCCCCAAGTTCTCATGGCCACTGTATTGCCCCGCAGCAAAAGGGAAGGTACGACAGTGGGAAAAGTAGCAATTTTAAACAATTACAGTCAAAACACCTTATACTGCAAATTTAACCAAACATATGACCAATGAATATATCACTAGGGCCTTTCCAAGAGCCTTGCTACTTGTAAAAGAAAAATCTTGAATTGGAAAATAAGAAAGTAGAAAAGAAACCAATTTTTAAAAAGTTATAACCAGACAAATCTTTATCGAACAAAGCTGGCATAGCTATATAAACACTAGACGAATGGACCTCAAGTCAAAAAGTACTGGCAAAGATGATTATTAATGGTAAAAGGTACAACTCCCCAAAAAGTTATAACCATTTAAATTTTAATGAATTTTAACCTTAGGTGTAAAAACTTAAAATGTGATAGAAAAAAAATAGACAAATTCACATTGAGGAAAATAAAATTTTCTTGAAAACTTCTGAGATATAATGCTCATGTAGCATAAAAATCTCTTGTCTGAAGTATACAGTCTAGTGGTTATTATGTTCATAGAATTTTGCAAACATAACCACCATCTAATTCAAAAGACTTTTATCACTCCCCAACGAAACTCCATTCACATTAGCAGTCACTCTGAATTGTCCTCTTCCCCTGCCCCTGGCGACCATTAACCTACTTTCTACTTTTATGGATTTACCTATTCTGGACCTTTCATATAAATGAATAATATGTGTAGTTGTTTGTGACTGGCTTCTTTTGCACAGCACCGTATTTTTAAGGTTTATTTATGTTGTGTATCATTACCAGTACTTCATTAGTTTTTATGGCTGAATAATATTCCATTGTATGAATATACCACATATTGGTAAAACGTTAACATTAACTCTAGGTATTGACATCAATGAGCAGGCTGCACAAGATCATCTGAAACCATTTAAAAAATTATTATATTTTAATTAAGACTTTGCTGTCAGTTGAGTGAATGTATCCTTGTGCTGCAAAGCGACCTCCTGCCAACAGCCTTCCATTCAACCAAGAATAAGGGCATGTGGCATGTCTTCCTCTTAAAGGCAGTGCTCATGCACCCTGGCATGAGCACCACAAGTTCAATTCCACAAAGTAATGAAGTAGGAATGTCAGTACAATTATCTGCAAACACTTTGTGTCTGTTCAAGTTTTTTCACAGGTCAAAGTAATAACTGCTACAGGCTAATAAAATTGCTGTGCAGCTGCTGTGTGATGTTTATGTGGACTTTAACTCATTGCTGGCCTTTTCTTTCAAACAGAACCTCAAAAGTCTACCTCCAAGATAATGGGGGCCTCAAAATTAGTTGTTACCAATGAAGTAGACTTCATCCAATTCACAATATTTGGAGAGACTATTAAAAAAAGCAACTTTGTTTCCAAAGTAGTAGTGGCGGTCATGGAATTGGAAATAGGCTGTCGGGCTCTTACTAGGTGTGTGACTTGGATTCTCTGTGCCCTGACATCCTCGAATATAACATGGGGGAAAGGGTGTTAGATTGTGCCTGTAACCTTGTGTGAATACTAACTGAGGTAAAACTTGCACAGCATTTACTTCTGAACTGGTCATACAGAAAGCATTTAATAAATGTTAGCTATAATCAGTAATGATAAAAATGAAGGAAATACTGACAGAATTTTATTTCATGCATGCAGATTTAACTTTATTGATAATAAGTCATAAATATGTTTCTTTTCTTCTATGACTCTCTATTATGCAGCTCAGCCAGGGCGGCAGGACCAGGGCAGGGAGAGCAGTAGGCAGCCCACTAAGATGATTTCCAATGACTCCTGCTTCCTGCTATTCATGTCCTCCTTATGATCCCGTCCACTTTCCCACGAGATGAGCCTAGTGACCTGCTTCACCTGAATCGAATACAGCAAAGGTGACGGAACAGTACTACTGAGACTAGATTAAAATCTGACTGCTATTTACTAGCACACCCTTCTCTTGTCTTCTTGCTTGCTAGCTCTCGTGAAGCAAGCTGCCGTGGTGTGAGATGTGCTATGTAGAGAGAGGTCCAAGTGGCAAGAGATTGAGGTCAGCCTCCGACCAACTGCCAGTGAAAATCTGAGGCCCTAACTTCTGTCATCCACCTGGTGACTGAGCTGGGAAGCAGTTCCTTAGTGGAACATCACAGTGACTGTGCACCTGGCAGACATCTTGATTGATTGCAACTTGAAGGAGAACACTCAGCTGCCTTACTTGGATTCCTGACTTACTGAAACCATGAGATAAAAAAATATTGTTATTTTAGCCCTGGCTGGAGTGGCTCAGTGCATTGAGTGCCGACCTGCAAACCAAAGGGTCACCAGTTTGCTTCCCAGTCCGGGCACACTCCTGGGTTGAAAGCCAGGTCCCCAGTAGCGATGTGTGAAAGGCAACCACGTGTTGAAGTTTCTCTCCCCCTCATTCTCCCTCACTTCCCCTCTCTCTATAAAATAAACAAAGAAAATCTTTTAAAAATCTATTGTTGCTTTAAGTCACTTTCCGTGTAACAACGTATGCAGCTATAAATAAGTATTATAGGGAGAAAGGAGGTGAAACCTGAGCCTATTTTCTAATACACCAAATAATCTTTAGAAGGGAATTAGGGAACGTGAATTAGGAGTTGGGACTTTTATGTAAGAACTCCAAATGCAATAGTTTTGTAGAAGACATTATAGTTACTGTTGCTTTTTAAATGTAAACCTTGCTTCTATTCCTATTTAAGCATTTATGTCCCATAAAATAGTTGCAGCCAGAAGTTATTTTAGATATTGTCTCTGTGCCCAACTGATATATTTATGATATTAAAAAGGACTACTTTTGAGGATTTAAAAAGCTTTATAAAGGTTTAAATATGATTTTCTAGAGGGAAATTGTCAATAGAAAAGGATAACAATAGGATATTAAGCCATAAGCTCTCAAGTCCAGAAACAAAGTAGTTTATCTTTGTAGCCTTAGCAGTTAGCACAGAATCCGGCACATATGATACACCACAGATTTATTTTCCTGCTGAGTGAAAACAATTGGATTTTTAGAAAAGAGGAACTATGTAAATAGAGCATACATTTTGGGCAGATTTTATTTCAAATGCTGCCTCTACCCACACCTGGCTACATGACCTCAGGCATGGAACTCGTTTCCTTTGAAAGTGAAAATTATAGCTAAATTTCTGATACTAAAAAATTTAGAAAAATGTGTTGAAAGGGACATAGTTTTATAGATATTAAACCATATTATAAAGATAGTAATTTAAAATGGACATTAGAGGAGTAGACAGTTCAGCAAATCAGAATTGAATGTTCATTAGTCAATCCAAGTACATTTTTGTAATTTAAGAGTGACAAATAAGGGATTTCAAATCATTGAAGAAAACAGAGAAATTTTAGATAATAGAATGTTTAAGTAACAGGTTATTTACAAAGAAAGACATAGATACTTATGATATATGAATTACTATATTAAAATTCTCTAAATAATCTAACCAATTTATTAATATATTAAAATAATAAACCAATACATAAAACCCACTAACCTGTTAGAAATAGGTTCAAAAGACACAATGTCTTCGTCCATAAGAAAACATATATAATTGTTTCCTACGTCCATGATAATACCTCGACATACCTCTTCCTGCTTAATTTGCAATCGCAAAAGGCAACACAAAAGAGAGACATGCATACAACAGTTTACTTGTTAGATCTCCAAAGATGAAAAGTAGTGACACTGCCTCACGTTAGCCACGGTGTGGGAAAACAAGCTGTCACAAACTGTGTGAGAAAACCATGACTAAGGTTTTGTTGAGGGATATTTGCTACTATCTATTAAAATTTAAAACCCACCCACTCACTCTTCTAGAAAATTCTGGAAGATGCTTGTAGTGGCATAATGTTGGTTCGTCCAAAATTTCATCATAAAAATAGAGACAAGATAGCAAAACCCAAATGTCACAGCTAGCAACTACAACAAAAATGAGAGAGAATCTCCATGGGCTCCTAAATACAAGCAAAAGGGGATGAATCACCAATAGCTATAAAATTGCAATGTATACCATCTAGTGGAGGGTTAGGAATAAAGCAAATGGGCATCTGAATGACCTGCAGAGAGGAGAATCCCTGAATTCTAACAGATCTTCACCAGAAAGCACAATCGCGGAAAGTGAAAGAGATTTTCATTTTCGTGCATTATGTATCCTGGGTTCATGAGTTCCATGGTGCGTACTGGCAGGATAGTGCAGTCTAATTTCTGTAAACATTCAAAAACTACCAGTCAAAACTTCCATCTAGGACAAAGTCCCACACTGAGAAGAAATTGGTGGGAACAGACTCCAAGTTGAGTAGGCAGGAATAACACAGGCGAAGAAAAGAGAAGGTACAAATATAAACAGAGGGGGCCAGACCAGGAGGGTCAGAAAGGACGAACCCATAGTTACTAACTATAGAAACAAAGAGGAGCCCTCTGAAGACAGAAAAAACACTCTGACCCACCTCTCCTTTCTAAAGGTTCGGGAAAACGTATTTTCCATAGAAATGGGCTTCAGGTAATGATTGGTTTGAAACCCAAGCAGTTCTTGGAAGCAACAAAAGAATGTGGAGCAGAAAACCTTCTGGACATGAAAGAGGCTAGACATACTCAACAAAGAATGAAAATTATAATCTAAAGTTTTTATTTGAACTCAAAGACATAATAAAATGATAGAAGTTATGAAAGAACAGTATATATCAGAATTTTAAAAGTTCAAATAAGGTGATTGAACTTAGAACAAATTCAAAAAAAAGGAAATGCAGTAATAAAGAACAATTATAAAGAGTATCTGAGCTACTAAACTCAGATAATTTCTTCAAAGAAATACAATGAAAAAGGATTTTTTTAAAATGGGAAGAAGAGAATAATAAATTTTAAGGGAAAGAAGATATAAAATATATGGGGAAATAAGTTTCAATATATCTCTAATAATATTTCCTGAAAAAATACATTGAAATAGAAAAAAATAGTTTCAATATATGTATAATGATGTCCATAAACCAAATCAATACATAAAAAGAATACTAAAAGTTGTAGTTCAGGAAAACTCTCCTGAAATAAAAACAATAATGAAAAAGTGTGCATACTGAAAAACTGGACCCAGAACTGCCAACATTGAGGACATGTTTTAATAATGCCACAGGAATTTGAAGAAAAAGAAAAAAAAACTGTGACCATTAAGGCAAAAAGACCAAGTTGCTTATGAAAAAATGAAAATCAGATTGTAATTAGATTTTCAAACTCAGCACTTTATGCCAAAAGAAAAAAGGGGTAACATATGTACCATATTTTACATACTCAAGAAAAGCAATTGTAAGTTATTTTTTATAGCCAAACTGGCTTTAAAATATAAAAAGGCACAATGAAACTTTTTTTAACATCTATGAACTCGGCAACAACTGTACCTGTGAATCTTGCTTGAGAAATCCACTAGGAAATACGTCTTGGGTACGTAAAATGACTGGAAATGTATTGACATACATTTTGATTTGTTTACCGCCTTGATTATCATTGGCTACTAATAGCACATACACGGAGACAGCCAGGCATTATTTGCTTCCCAGGGAAAGCAAACATCACCTGTGAAGAAGTCTTGCCAAACAATTAGACCTGGATCCAACTGTTGTTGTAGAGATAACATAGAGAATGGAAAAACCTAGGAATAAACATCAGTGATGCATAAAGCAAAATCCATGTTGTTCTAAATTGCACAGGGCAAACAACATGTTTTTTTTCAATAAGTTAAAAAACCAGCAAGAAAAAGAAAAGACTTAAACAGACCTTATCAGCCTTGATGATTGAACTACATGTTTCCTGATTCCAACAGACTATGTAAGAATTGGCAATTGAAAATATGAACACTAACCAGATATTTGAGGATTTTAAAAGAATTTTTTTAATTTTAAGGGGTACAAATGATATCACTGTTATATTTAAATGAAAACAGTTGATGTAACTTAGACATTCAAATATGTATGGATAAAATGTCATGATTTACTGCACAAAAATTTAATTCATAAAAAATATTTTCTTCAAAATAAAGTGGGTAAAAGACTGATAGGGGTATAGAGAAGATAATTCTGGACAATTGTTGATAATGGTTGAAGGTGGATGAGGTTTTATATTTATCTGTGTATTTTAGTATCCATTTAAAACATTTCATAACAAGTTAAAAATGCACACACGTTTGACTTGGCAATTTTACTTCTAGGAGCTTATCTACAGATACACTAACGTAAGTATCAAAGACATATGTAAAAAGAATACCAGAAAACTAGAATTAACTTAAACTAGATGTTGAACCTGCTTGAAAAACATAGTTATAAAAATGATGGATTTAATGAGCAAACTGAACTAACAAGCAAAATCGAGACAGACTCACAGATGGAGAGCAGGGTGACAGCTAAGGGTCGGAGGGGAAGGGGACAGAGATATTGAGCAAAAAGGAAAAAGGACTCATGGTCATGGACAACAGTGTGGTGATGTGAGGGCGGGAGTATAGGGGGATAAATGGTAATGGAAAATAATACAATAAAAATGATATTAAAAATAGAAATGATAGAAATATTTATGTATTAAAGGAAGCTATCTGTGGACTTGTAAAAATCCATTTGCATAAAAGTATTTTTCATAAGTAACAATGAATCTGTAATAAAAATGTAGTTTAGGGAAAATATATAATTATAAGATGTGTGTATATAAATACATGTAATCATAGACATATGTGTGTATAAATATATACACAATCACAAATATACATTGGCATATCCCTAGAAAGTATTTAGAAGAATATGCACCAAATTGATTTCAGTAGCAAATTTTACAAAATGCTATTTAAGATATTTTCATTATTGCTTATCCATTCATGTGCTCATCCATTTACCAGACATTTATTTAGTACCTACCATATGTTATGTATTATTCCAGGTTCTGGGAATAATACGTGAATGAATAACACAAGCATAAATTGCTACCCTCATGGAAATATAACCTGGAGAGACAGATAATATGTCAGATAAATAAATTAAAATTATTATGTCATGAGAAAAATTAAACAGGTAGGAGGAGATTCCTGGAGTTTTCAGTAGGTTGGCCATCAGAAGAGTCCCTGAGGAGATGCAGGGGAAGCAGATGGGCGTTTTCCTGGAAGGAGCTCTGCGGCAGAGGAAACAGCAACTGCAAGGTCCTTTAGAAGGAGCTCCTTTTCTCCGAGGACTAGGACCTAGAACAGTGTGGCTAAGAGGAGAGGGTGAGGGGAAGAGTACGAGAAATGAATTCAGAGTGAAGAGGGGCGTCTGGCCATGTCTTAGTAGGGACTCCCTTTTTACAATGAGTAAGATGGAAGAGGCCATTACACGGTTTTTGTTGTTTTTGCAATACTAGCTTTGGGGGCTGTTTTTATGTAGTTGTTTTGTTGCAGTCTTTAAGTGGGCATTGCTTTCATATGAACATACTTATAAAAATATGAGTACGGTTGTCTTCATTTAGCTTAGATGTCTGTCCATTTCCAGAAAAAGAGAGTACTAGCATGACTGCAATGGGCAGTAATCTGTTTAGAGCCTATCGAATGAACCCTTGAGTCGTTTTTAGGATTTACATGTTTAGCTCTAATAATCTTCACTTTTTTTTTTCATGTAAACCACTTACTAAAACTAGTTTCTTCACCTGCCACTACACCTAATTATATTCTTCCCGTTGGCTTCTCCCGTTTATTCCCTGCCTCTCTGAGAGGAACAATGATGACTGTGTAGGCGATATGCACTTGTTTATTCACCGAGCTGTGAGTCACTCCTCTCCAGCATCTAACTTTCAAAACTGGGCATGATTAAGATCCTGCTGATTGGGAACTAGGTTTAGAAATCCATGGGTCATGGATATAGTAATGAACCTCTAATGTTCTCTCTCATTTGATTTCTTTCTTTTAAATCCTGTCGTTTATCCTCTTAATATTTAGGTGATGCTTTCTTTGAAGAGACTCAAAATAAAGGTTAGTGTACTAAAGCTTCTGTGAATCTTGCAGTTAAGAATTGTGTTTAAATGTGTTTAATCTATCTAGTCTCTTGGAATTTATTTGACACAGAAGTCGTCCCACCCCCTTGCTCACACGTACAATATCTCAATGAACAGAATCTTATCCACAAGCTTGGGAAACACTGACTCAAGTCTTCCAGTAACTGCTTACGTTTCATTGCTGAAGAAATGCCATCATGTTAGAGATTATTTTGAAGCCTTCATAACTTTTTCTAACCTTTTTAAACAATATGTGTAACATAAACATCAATTTACTGGGGAACTTATAAGCTTACTTTGACTTCAGTAGATTATTTTTTTTTCTTTTCTTTTGAGGAACTACAAAATGGAAGTAGTTTTTGAAAAGGTTTTCCTCCAGTCCTATGTGCCTAAGTTTTTAACAGTCAACATTCTCTGGCCCAGCTTTTGGCACAGAAAATAACCTTGGGAGGATGTGTGAAAAGAAAAGACACTGTTACTTATAAGCATCCCTCTACATTCTTCCATTTATTTGTTACTTTCCTTTCCCAACCTGGCTTCATGTAGATTGGGGGGACCAAGTTAAAGTTCTAAGTGGATCACTATAAGGTTTATTATAAAGAAAATCAGATAAGAGCAGTCTAATAAAATGCACGTCAGGTTGTCCATCTTCTCATTAAAACATTTATATTTATACATTGAATGCCTATGATGGGCAACTCATTTTTTGGGCGTAGTGTTAAGTGATTGTGAAATAATTGGAAATAATTAGTTGCCTAAGCTGTTTCTATCTAGCAGTTGTTAAGTATTCATTACTCCACCAAACTGTAACAATGTACTATATACTGTAACTTAATATGTGGTAGTAAATAAATATTTTTTTTTTTAAATATATTTATTGATTATGCTATTACAGTTGTCCCATTTCCCCCCCACTCCACTCCATCCTGCCCACCCCCCTCCCTCCCACATTCCCCCCCTATAGTTCATGTCCATAGGTCATACTTGTAAGTTCTTTGGCTTCTACATTTCCTACACTATTTTTACCCTCCCCCTGTCTATTTTCCACCTATCATCTATGCTACTTATTCTCTGTACCTTTCCCCCTCTCTCCCCCTCCCACTCCCTTAATGACAACCCTCATGTTCTAGTTGTTTGCCTAGTTTGCTCTCATTTTTGTTTTATGTGTGGCCATTAAGAACTGTGAGTTTGCTGTCATTTTTACTGTTCCAATTTTTGATCTTCTTTTTCTTAGGTAACTCCCTTTAACATTTCATATAATAAGGGCTTGGTGATGATGAGCTTCTTTAACTTGACCTTATCTGAGAAGCACTTTATCTTCCCTTCCATTCTAAGTGATAGCTTTGCTGGATACAGTAATCTTGGATGTAGGTCCTTGCGTTTAATCTTGGGTAATGTAATTATGATGTGCCTTGGTGTAGGGACATGATTGCTGAATAGCTTCTAAAACACTGGAGACATCAGATCTTCAGCTCATTTAATCAAAAAGGTTTTAGTATTTGCGTGAACAGCAGTTTGTATTTTCCCTCTAAAGAATGGTCTTCACGGCACCTCTTTTCTGTGACAGCCACATCAGGATTTATTTGTAGTACAATACGCTTAGTTACAATAGTCTGGAGAGTTATAATCCTTTTAAGTACTCCTGTCTCTTGAAGCCATTTTCAGACACTTTGGGCATTTGAATTATATACGCCCCAAGTGTGACTTAATCCTCAATATTCTGGTTTGTTCTTGAAGTTGTTATTCCTCTGAGAAAAGTGGAAGTACTGCATACGTTGATTTTGTCTGTTGTTAGCATTTATCTAGGGTGACAAGAAATGGTTGATCACTCTATCACCTTAAACATATTAGAGTCCTGAAATTAGGCTTTACTGCTTTAACATGAAACCTATATACATTGACAAAGTAGTCGGAATCCTTTTTAATAAGCAAGTTCCATAATTTTGAAATATAGTTTTCTACATCTAGTAAACCTTCAATAAAGTAATATTATTCAGTTAAAATTTATACCCCGCAAAATTTAATATTATCTGTAATTAAATCACAATTAAGCTTTAATTATCCTAATGAAAGATTTGTATCATTTTCTTATGATGATCTCCCCTGTAGCTTGTTGTAAATTAAATCTATTAGAAACAATAATTTCTTCTGATGTATGTCCAAATTTCTGCATCTCAGACTTGGAAGTCTTCAAACTATTTCTTTTTTTCATTTAAACTACTCAGTTTTTACATTTGCATAGTTTTTAGTATATCTGGAAATGTTTCAAAAGAAAAATAAAATGTTAGTGAAATTTTTAGTTTGTTTATTCAAAAAAATCTCAGTAACCATACCCACTTAGAGTAAAACCAAGGATACTAATAAATAAAACACAACTCTGCGTATATAGAGATCATGGAGCAGAAGAAGCCAAAATGTAATTTTCTTTACTCTGACATTCTTCTGATGGAGCTGGAAATCCTGTGACATTATTATGTGAAGACCTGGGACTTTTTCTTGGTTCAAGAATGTGTAGGACCACAGAGTATATTACATAAATATTCATCCTCGAAATCTTCGTGAACTTGGCGGGAAAATGCTAGGATTCTTTTTGTTGTTGTTGTTGTTTTGTCCTGTTGCTAGAATTGTATGTATTTTGTTCACTGTTTTCCTTTCAATAATTATGTGCATGTGTGGGCGTCTGCATGCATGGGTCTGTATTGGAAGATAAGGTCAGCCATTCATACTCGAGTAAAATACTTAACTGCAAATGCATACCTGGAAGAAGTTCCCGCAATTTTATACAGAAGACTGTTCCAAACTGGTGGCGGCATTCTTTCTTTCAAAGGTAACTTTTACTTATTTGTATGTGTCGTAGTGGAGTGTATCCTTCAGCTCTAAGCCTTCAGGCTTGGTGAGAATAACAGCTTTTCTGGCTATCTCTTGCTAATCCTGGATTAAACCTAATAGCATTTTTATTTCTACCATTTTTTTTTCTTCAAAAAGAGTTTTCATCTAAACCAATTTAATTATCTTTTCAAGGACACATAAGTGCTTAGAAAAAAAGTGGTGTTTCTCTACTTGTAATTTTCAGTCTTACAGAGTGAAATTCAGGACCTTGGTAGGTAGGAGAGAAGAGTAGAAGAACTAAACATTCAGTTCTGATTTTCTGATATTTACCAATGAGGATTATTAAGGAAAGGATAGAAAGTAATTGTAGCCAGTAGAAACTGGAACCTTTGTAATATTGACTGAATTGTGAGGTTAATACTTGCTTTTGGTTAACATTCCACTGATGAGATAGAAAGGGATTTGAGAACAGATAAACAAAGGGTTAAGGTCATTTGGCTGTGAAGCATGGTTTGGCTAGGAGACTGAGTTTTGTGAGGCCCATGTTTCAGAAAGACTGGGCAAATTGGAGCACTGCAGGAACTGATGCTCACACAGATGTGTTTGTCCACCTTTCTCCTCCAGCCAGACTCTGTTAAGACTGCCACCCGAGCTCGAGATATGAAGAGTAATCTAGGATATGCCGATCCTGGTGCTCAGTTCCCTGGGCAAAACTGGTGTAAAGTTTAAGAACCAAGCATGGTGACTCTGAGCCCTTTCTTGTGGTATTTCTAGCCAAAGAGCTCTTTCATGTTTTCATGCAGCTATTTGACTGCGCATCCAAGGCTGTTGCCAACACGACTCTGTCTACAAAAAATACTGTCCTGTCGCAACAATAAGAATAAGGAATAGTTCTTGAGCATTTATTATCTGTCAGGCACTGCTCTAAACACTTTAGTAACTTATGCTTGTAACTTTATTATCTCAATAACTCTATTTGGTTGATTTTTTTTATTATCCCTATTTTACAGAAGAGGAGACATGCAAAGAAGAACTTGCTCAAAATCACAAGACTAGAAAATGGAGAAAGAAAGCTTTTAACTCGCAGTCTAGATTCAACATCTAGATACTTAACTGCCATAAAATATTGCCTTTCTGTAGGAAAGGACCAAGCTAGCACAGAGGGAGAAACAAAAATCAGATACACACAGGGTGCATGCAGAAGGCAAGGCAGCCAATTGATGTTTTTCTCTCACATTGATGTTTCTTCCCCTCCCTTCCCCTGTCTCTAAAATAAAAAATAAAATAAAATTTAAAAAATTTCTGGTGAAGTGCTGAGGCAAAGGCTGACCTGGGAATATTAAGAGAAAGGAGGCAAACAAGGGCAAGGATTGGCTGATGAGTAAATCTTAAGACTGAGTGAGAGAAGATGCTACTGAGTTATGGAACAAATAAAAATCAGACAGGAAACAAATGACTTTTGTGGAACATAGAAACAAAGGGGGGGAGTGTAAAGTTAAGATTAAACATAACAGAAGGACTGAGAATAGATTGATAGGGAGATTTAAGAAGAGAAAAGAGATCCTGTATTTCTATGACATGGGATGGCGTTTAGCCTCAACCTGAGGGAGATGGGTCATGGATGTGGTTAGATGAAGGTGATCGTTGGCTAGAGGAGAGGAAAGTTTAATTACAGCTTTGTGAAGAACAATAGGAAAGAAAATTACCCATGCTTAAGCCAGTAAGTACCATATTTTTCAGATCATAAGATGCACCTAGGTTTTAGAGGAGGAAAATAGGAAAAAAAAATTTTGAAGCAAAAAATGTGGTAAAATATTTGATAACATAAATAACACAATATTTCACCAATGTAAATGTAAGCCACATTTGGACTATAAGACGCAGTGCCATTCTCTTCCCAAATTTGGGGGGTAGCACGTCTTATAGTCTGAAAAATACGGTAATATACAGCAAGCTAAGCTGGGAGTTACATTGAATAACTTCCATTTATTATTCATTATGCACTTTGAATAATGAAAAATATCTTTCATCAACCCACAGTTTCATTCTATGGAATACAGGTAATTCATTTTACAAAGTACAGAATTTTGGATAGGTGTGACATTGTGATAAATACTAAGTAGACAGGTAGTCTGATAAGTTAAATGTCCAAGGAAAAGTTGTCACGGCTTTTGTTCCATGTAAATAATTCCTGATATCTGTCTGTGAATTGTGCCTGATGTAAAATGAATAACTGACTGCTTTCTAATATGATAGTATTCATGGACCTTGAAAATGGTGATAGAAACCCAGAAGTTTTGAATAAGAATTTTTTTCAGAGTTCAGCTTTTTATTGAATGTGTTGCACAAGAGGTTTAATAAAAAAGATCAAAGCCCATGTCATCACAGACTCCCCAGATGCTTCTTCGCTTTCATGTTCTTTTCCTCAGCTGGGGCAGGTCCACTGTCCCTACATTGTAAATGAGGCTCCCGATGTCGACATTGGCCAGAGCCTTTGCGAATAAGCCTGGCCAGCGAGGTTCAACATTTACACCAGCTGCTTTAATGAAGGCATTGGTCTTATTCTCCGTCACCATCACCTCAAGGTCTGCAGCCTTAGGGCTGAGTAGATGCAGGTGAGCTCCGAAAGGCAGGCCACGGTGTGGGTGAGTGCTGGGGGAGTGCTGCCGGGAGTTGCGCTAACTCCCGGATGAAGTGAGGGCCTCACCCCAAGGCAACCTTAGCTTCAATGACAGGACCGAGCAAGTTAGTAGGAGCTGGGGAAAGGGGCTGAATAAGAACTTTTGCTCTATGAATTAAATCGTGAAAATTTGATTTAATAATTCAATTGCTTTTTATTTGAACCATGTAGCACCTATCTTTTTAAATTAGGAGAAAACCATATTTAGGTGATTAGCTAGACTCATCAGAGGGTAAGAAATTTTTCTATATTGGGCTTTCCTATATACCTTTCATACTTTAAAAATGGTTTATAACATTTTAAGAGTAGTTAAACATGATTAATGCAAATATTTATTCAGTATTTATTAGACAGTTAACTCTGTGATTCTCAGCCCAAACTGCACATTGTATTGTCTGTGCCCTTTTAAAATTATTAATTAAAATTACTAATACCTGGGTGTCACCCAGAGTTTCTGGTTTAATTGGTATGGAGTGAGTCATAGGCTACTTTTTTTTTTTAAATAAAGTTTATTGGAGCCACTGATGTTAGGTAGGATAGATAGCAAACAAAGGCAGGGAGGAGGAGGGATACATGTCCCACCCACTGACTCTTTAGTCCTTGACATTTTATGTATCTTTTACGATATCTGCGAAAGATAGTCTTTGAAACTCTGCTATCATCCCAAGGTCTGAAAGGCCTGAAAAGGCCCATAGTGCCTAAAGGAAGAAGCCCATTAATACCTTTGGGAATTCATGATTCCCCTCCTCCTGGAAAGTTATATGTAACTTTACCTGTCAATCAATGTGTAACTTCTTCATCCTCCCCCATCCCGCCAACTATACAAGTCCTCAGGACAAAGGACTATGTTGCTTGGTGCTCTTGGCTCTCTGGCCGCCTGGCCAGACTGCCCAGTCTCAGGCTATGTGGCTTCTGGCCACACTCGGCTTGCCACCCTAGCCCTTGCCACCCCTGTGTTTGTCACCCCAGCTTTTGGCCACCCTTACCTTTGCACCCTTACCCTGCTTCACCCTGAACATGTGACTTTCATCCCCCCACCCCGACCTTAGCTAGGCCCATTCTCTTCCTTGAGAACAGATCAATAATAAACCATGCTTGTACGCTAAGAGACTCGATGATTTTCAATTCTTTACTGTGTTGGTGAGAAGAACTGAGTTTCTGAAAGTTTCTCCTGGAACACTGACAACATATGCTGGGGAGCAAGATCTGAAATGCTCCAGAGAATTACAGTTTTGTAGCTTCTTTTATGCATTTAAAATTAAGGAAGGAGCCTAAGGAAAATTATATGGAGGCAGGAACAAGCAAGGTAGGGACTGGATTACAGGATAGTCAACAAAATTATGTGCTTTCTTTAGGGTGGTTACAGCTTATTTCAAGTGTGTTAACCCAGATGCACAGAAACAATAGTCAGGGCTTTCTTAAGGCAAAAATAAGGATTTTACTAAAGAAATTATATGCCTGGGGAATGACCATTACCATGACCTGCCCAGTTAGGAATTTATAATCAGCTCGCTCTGTGAAGTTACTTTCCACAGAACCCACTTTTTTCATCCACAGTTCCCCCTTTTGGCCGTAAATCAATTTGAAGCATGCGTTGATTACCAACCATTTGGTCAGAGAGTGTGGCCTCAGGGCCAGGAAGGCTTATTCCTAGGATGTCTCAGTATCAGTATCACCTTGTTCACCATTGGAGATGGGGAGATAATGCAACCCTGCAATCTGAGTTAAGGACCACATTTTCAGAAAAGGGAAGGACAGGTAAATGGAAGGCAGTCAGGTCTCATGACTTTCACTGTGGAAACAAAACAAAACACTCTGGATGATTGCTCTCCTTTGAACTATCATGATCTGAGTTTCCCCTTCTATCTCATTTTTCCGTCTTTGGCATCTAGTATTATATTTACATAAACCAGGAAATAGCATTAGTAGTTATCTTATGCATCTTTAGTAATCATAAACAATTGGAGTTACAGAAAAACCCAAAGAACAAATATAATGATTATTGTGACTAATATCATTAGCAGACAGCTAAAGCCAATCAAACAATTGGTTTCCGAGTTCAGTATCAATCTGTAGGTATACAGGCCTTGTAGATGTCTTCAGATAGCTGTCAAACTCTGATGTCAATGGCTTCTCATTCTCAATGAGTCTTTAATGTCCATAGACAAGGGTAGACGTCCACTTGCAGTTAGGCGCCTGATAAGTTTCCTTCCAAAGAGTTTGGAGAGTGTCTTTTATTTGATGTCCTTTCCAATAAACTGAATCTCCAGGTGGCAGTCAATGATCTTTAAAGTCTTCATCAGTCCTGGGAGTTTGCTATGTATGAAAGGAAGCAGTTACCAGCTTGGCATGTTCTTGAAGTGAGTCTATCAAACCTTGGCAATAGTGTAAGATGTCTCCTTTCAATAATGTCAACTCATAAATTCCTTCACCTAAGTCCAGCGTAAATGCACTGCGATGCATAAAAGAATACAAACACCCCCGCCCCCCCCCCCCCCCCAAAATGAGGGCTGTCAGGAGCAGGGAAAAACCAACTGGCCATCTTGGGTTTCCCATAAACTGACGGCTTGTTTATGGTTTACAACCATTTTTTAAAACCGATACAATATACCCTAGAAATTTGTATCTATTATTTTACAATGTTTGCCATGCAATGTCAAATCTTTTGAGGTGTTCCAGGGGCCCTTCTGAAAGACCACAATGTTATTCCTACATGTATTGAAGTTTTAACCCTTAAAAACCTCAATGTCTAATAAAGACTGAGAAGTAAGGAATAAATATTCATGGCATATTTATGAAAAAATTGTATAACCTCTAGTAACATATTTCTTGGACATCGAGTGAATAATTAGCATGGGCTGAATTCAAAGACATGTCTGTTTTATTTAAAACAACAAATTTAAGCTACCTTTTATTTACTGAAGATTAAATTTAGATCACATGAACTTAAAAAGCATTTGAATTAGTTTCTGTATTTCTGAGAATCTTAAAATACCCAATCCTTACAAGCTATTGCTTCAAATTAATTTTAACAATGCCATCTGGAGGTAGAAAACTGCCTCGCATCTACAAGGTACATATGTAGACCTACTCAGAGACACAAACAGAGAACAGTAGGAGCCAAATTCTCTTTAGGAGGCATCTTACAATTTATATCTGTCCTTAACAAGTCAAGTTCCAAATGACCTTCCCTGTTTTAGAATCAGGACTGCCATCTTTAATACCTTAAACCACATCATAGATAGATTCAGTTATCTGAAGTCTTTATCTCTATTTTTTTAAATAACAATACATCTTTTTACATAGTCTCATTCTAGCTTAGGGGAGAAAGCCTTTTTAATTTCTGAGACAGTCTCTAATGGTTTTCTTTCTATTAATTCTGCATAATTTTATAGCCAGCTTTTTCTAATTGCACAGGAGATTGGCTGCCTTACTCATCTCTGCCATCCCCTATTTGGGGCCTGAAACAACTGTCGTCACCCCATTGGCTATTCAGGATGAAGAAGCAAGTATCCTTTTCCCTAAAGCTAAAGCGAGTTAAGTCTCTCATTTAACCAGTAAAGACTTTGCCCAGACACTCAGCAAGCAATCCAATTAAAAGTGGAAATTAAAACCAGCAAGCCATTTTATTTTCCACTCTCTGGGTTATTCCACCCTTACCCACCTTGACAATTTTCTAGGAACAGTTCAAAGTCATGCCCTGCCACTTAAAACAGGAGGCCTGAAACTCCAAGAGAAACTCACCCAAGTTCACCCCATGAGAAGTGAAGAGCCAGTGGGGTACAGTGGGCCCTTACTTGTACCTAGCACCAGGGCTGGTCCAAAGGATGGAGCTCGGTGGGCTTCTTCAGAATCCTGCTGTCTACACGAAGTAAATGTCCATGTAAAAAACATCCAAACCTGTAGAGAATTTTTATGAGTTTATTTGAGCCAAAGTAATGACGTGCCAAGGAGCAATATCTCAAATACTCTCTTTAAGATAAAAAAAAAATGCTTTAAATACTTCTTTAAAAAAAGGCAAAAATGAGAAATACTGAGCTAATTATTTCATTGGCCCTCACAATAACACACGAAAATAGGAAGGTAAGTTTAATTATCCTCTTTTCAAAATAAATGAATAAAACGTAACACTGAATTATTGTGTTTTTCAGAGATTTAAATTAGTCTTCACTCCTCAATTTTAGATATTATTTCAGCTTGAAGTTTTAAAACTGAATGCATCATTGGTTGTTACATTTAACTTTTTAATCAATTTATCTATACATAGGTTACAAGTGTAAAACAATTACCATTCATTTAAATATTTTGTTATGAAAACATAGCATGTTATACTTCAAAGTGAAAATTTAAAATAAAAGACTAAACTTACAAAGAAAGTTTGTATTTTTTTCAGTTTGAATCTATTTCTTCTTTGTTTTTCTGAATTAGCTGAAGTAATAGAATTCTGATTTTATCACTTACAATGGAGTGGTGAAAATTAACATGAAAGACTTTCCAAGATTGTGAGAAATGATTAGCTTTAAGAAGTATAAAGTTCAAGACAAGGAACTTATATTTTAATACACTTTATCTTTTTTCCAACACTTAAAAATAACTGACAATATTTGGAATATGGCTTACTTGGTAGAATTAACAGTATATACTAAATATAAAATACATTTTCTTACATATTATGTAAGCAAATCATAAATTTCAAAACATAAAAGGGTTTAGTGAAGTTTCTTTCTTCAACTGAAAATATACACAGAATTAATTTTTTGGATATTCAGACATGAGTCTTGTTTTCAGAGAACTGTGATTATCTGAAAGATCACATTCATGTGAAAGATCACATGAATTAGATAATAAGGATTACCTAATTCATAATTGTTCATTTTTTAAAATATTGAGATGTGTTTTGACTTTAACACACAATCACCAATATGCACTAAATGTTTTGTTTCAGTTTATGCATAAAATCTTCAGAGCACATTAATTAACATTCTTGATACTTCATCATTGATACCATAAAATATGTTTAGTTATTGGGTTTTGGGGGGTTTGAGAGAGGGAGGGAGGAAGAAACATTCCTTAATTCGTTGCTGCATTCATTTATGCTTTCACTGGTTGTTTCTTGCGTGTGCCCTGACTGGCGATCAAATGCACAACTTCGGCGCATCTCAGCAACACTCTACCCGGCTGAGCTACCAAACCAGGGCTGACGTTCTTCCCACTTTCAACTCTGACATTATTTTTTCTGCTGCTGTGACTGGGAGTAAACCCTGGACGAAGTACTTCAGGTCAGTAGAGAAGTGCAAGTTGACTTTTGTCGTTCCCCAGCAATAAATACTTTAGCGTTGTAATGAAACACATACAGCAGGTATGTGTATAACATAGTTTAGATCGAAGTCATTTCATATAACATTGATGAGATGCCACAGGAACTTAATTCCTATCTATGGAGATAGGCCTTTGGTAAAATTGGTTTTGTTCTGTAGTTTGGCTTAAGGCTGTAAAACCTATTGATTACATTAAGTGAGGATATAACTGTAATTAATTATAACTGATATTTTTAGAAATGGACTTATCAATAAATTTCAAAATAATTTATTTTTTGGACATTCTTTAATTTTTCACTTTTTGCCACAATCTATGTGATTATTCCACACTTTGCATATAAATAGATCAGCAAGAATCTCCAACTGCAATAGTAAGATCCTTTACATACTCAAAAATTAAATTTCTCTAATAACTATTTCTAGTGTGTTTTCCATAGGTGTTTATTAGGAAACTATCATTTTGTTAAATCTTCTTTCATAATAAACAATTACCACATATATATGTGTTGCTTTATATATATATGCACAGACATATAGATACAAACACATATACACTGTATATATACAAGTGTGTATAATATGTATTGTGTATATGTACAATACTATAACTTTGTATGTATGCATTGTGACATATATACATACGCATGTATATAGACAGTCTCTCCTTTTCCATGTCCTTTCTAACCTAAAATGGTGGGATGGCAATATTTCCATTGCTAACTTTGTGAATCTACTGTCTATATATTTCCAACAATATTAACAGATTTTTCATAAGATTGAACACAATCTAGTAATTCTGTTTCTCCTCTCCTTTGGGTAATACATTCCCTAATGTTTAGAAATAGCCACGAAGGGGAACGATTCGATAGCAAGGCAGAGCGTGTTTCTGAGGAAGAGATGGTCTAAGAACCTTGGTGCTAGGTGGGGCAGCCACACAAGCATCCTGAGAGCTTGTTTGAAATCCAGAACCTCAGACCTACCTGACAAACAAATCAAAATTTTCATTTCGACATGATTCTCCTGTAATTCATACATATTTATAAATGAGAAACACAGTTGCTGGGTATAGACTATCTTTTTATCCAGTTGCTGAAGCCAAATGGATATTTGATATGATAGGAAGCTCTACTAAAATAAAGGAATTCTATGGTTAGGATATTTCTTCAGGAGCATTCTTCTCATTAATTGTTCTTTCTTCACCTAAAGATTGGAACCAGACATTTAGTGAAGATACTTTTAGAGCATTATTTTATTATGAATTACAATAGACCAATTAATATTGATGGAATCACAGTTGAGCACTACACATTGATGTAACATAAAGAAAAAAAAAAAACCTCAGTTGTAACAAAAACATTTCTGAGTGGTGAATTCCATGAAATAATACTTCTCAATTTATTGTTCTTCAGGATTTCAGGGTCAGATAATTTTAGGAAATATGTATATATATGTATATTTGTAGTTTTGCAATGCATACTCTGAAATCCTACAATAAAAATTTATTTTGTTTAGCCCTGGCCAGTGTGGCTCAGTGGATTGATTGAGTGCCAGTCTGTGAACCAAAGGGTCACCAGTTCGAATCCCAGCCAGGGCACATGCCTGGGTTGCAGGCCAGGTCCTCAGTTGGGGGTGTACAAGAGGCAACCACACATTAGAGTTTCTCTCCCTCTCTTTCTCCCTCTTTTCCTCTCTATAAAAAAATCTATTTTGTTTAGCCTGGCATCTCCTAAACATGTTTAACTCAAAACCATTTTTTTCCAACAAATGAGACCTGCTGAATACTTACAAAATGCTGCATTTGAGCACTAGTAGTTGGTAAAACTGTTGTGTACAGATAAATATTGAGAAATTGCGTACATAAAGACTAAGGAACTTGCAGTTATTATGCATACTCTGGTAATGAAATGAACCAGTCATACTTAAAAGAATTGAATTTAAACTAGAATTTGATTTAGAAATCTACTGTTATTCTTTAACCATTATGTGTATGGGAGTGGGGGGGGTGTAATAATAGAAACAAGAAGATACACATACACAGAACCTATTTAGTACCGAAGCAGAATCTGTTTAAGACTCTTCTGGATGAGAATTTCATGTATGCCAAGTACAGTGTATATCGCATACAAAATAGGTATTGCAGTTACTATAGATCTGAGTAACACTATTCTTGGAAAAGCAATTTGTTCAAAGGTATAGAATCAAGTGCTCCTCATTCTCTCAACTGACTAGTAAAATAGGCTTTAAACTTTGAGCTCCTTAAAAGCAGGCTCAATGTGTTTTCAATGTTTCCTTGAATGCCGGTTATTCCCCCTTATTTAAATGAAAAAGGATGGGTTAATTTCTTATTTGATTTAGTGTAACATGGTTAAAAATAATAAAATGGTCTTTAGACTGAGAGATTTTGGGTTCAAAACTCACCATCTCTATGACTGTGAATCTGAATTTAAATTTCCTCTGTAAAGTGAGCATAAAAATTTTAATTCACCACATTATTGGGAATATTAAATGAAACAATGTAACATACCAGGCACATAGTAGGCAATCAGGAACTGCTGATCTCTAATATTTCAGAATACTAAGCATATGATGTCTATCTCTCTGACACAAAACACAGACTGATATTTACTGTGACTTTTATTCAGAGAAGAGTGGCATGTCATAGCACAGATCTCCAAACTCTCCTTGGGAGTGGAGGTTCATTGGTGACTGAGTGACCTCCTTCCCAGTTTGAGATGAGGAGAAGTAAGATCTGGCAGGGAATATAAGATTACATTTTATTATACCTCATTATTGGCCAACTTTAAGGGCAAACAGTAAGTTCTTAGTTTAACTTCCTACCTTCCTGAAATGAACAATTAGCCTTGAATTGCAGCAGTTCTCTGAAAACATAATTAGAAAAAGACCTCACATTTTATTCTCAATTGTGTGAAAAGGAGTGTAGTAGGGTGTGAGGAAAATGAGGAAATATGTATTAGGAGTCCAGCAGTTGGAAACACTGCCCCCAAAGCAAAATTTTGGTACTGCCATATAATAAGAGTGACTACATCACTTATTGTTTACTGACACTTTTTATTGAGATTTGTAGCTTATGATTTTACATGTGATTGTACAGAGCATTAAAGGGGGGAAAAGGTTGGAAAGATTGTACAAGGGAAAGAATCCAGTAGACTGAAATCTGTAGGTGTTAAGATTAATGCCATGTGTAAATATATGAGAATAGTAAGAGACCAAAGCCTGCAATAGCTATGTTCTTGTTCCTAAAAAGTTATTTTTCTTATCAATGAGAAATAGCTTAGTAGTTATTAGTTTTTAAAATAAACTACCATTTTTTAAAAAAGATATATTATCTTGAATTAGATTTAATGATTGGTGAGTGGGAAAACAGTATGAAAATCTTTTCCAAATTATCTTTCTACTTTCCCACGCATTCACAGAAGCCAAAAGAAGAGAAATCAAGCTCTTTCTACAGTTCTGCACGATTTGATTTTTTAGTTTGTAGGCGGAGATCGGTGTTAGAATATACAAAGAGGACTTGTTTCCAAAGGAACACGGTCTGATTGTCCACAGCTCTGCTCCAAGACACATCATCCTTTATTAGTTAGGATGGGAAAGGAAATCTTTATTCTCAAGTGAGTCATGACAACCAACTGTAAATGTTTTTCTTCATCTTTCTTAATTCATAATGGCATTCAAAACATAAGACATTGTGACAACTTGAAATTCAAGGCATTAAAAAATGCTCCAGCGGACAAGACAGTGGTCAGCACAACAGGACACTTTTCTCTAGGCATCGCAAAAGACTTGATGACATTCATGAACTTTGCCAAACATTTTTAGAGGTCAATGGTATGTTTCATTTTGAAGCCAGGATCATTTTGCCAGTTTTACCTTGAGAAGAATCAGAGGAATTCTTAAACTTTCAAAAGCCACTTTACGTATGAATTTTAAATATATTTTCTTGCCAATGGAGTGTGAAATTCTGCAGTCTTGGGCTGTTGAGACAAACTTTACACCTTTAGAATTTAAAATTCTTTATTATTGGACTAACCATAAATCTTTATTAACCTCTCCCTTAGATCACAGAGTAAAACATTCTAATTTTTAAAATTATTTGTTCTGAATGACAATGTTGATATAAATTAAATCCTTAGAAGTTGGCCTTACTCTCTTCTTTCCAGTTCTTTCCTTGTGTATTCTAGAATGAAGATACTTGGGGATAATTTTAGACATATTTGGATTATGGAGTACTCCGATAGCACATCATGTGTACAACTGTCTGCAGAATTTTATCAATTGACTACAACAATTGAATAGATAGGACTTGAGAGTAATATTTTCAGAAGTGTAATTATTTGTTCAGCCTCAAAGTAATATTCACATATATATATAATGAATTACCTGATAATATGAATATTGTTTAGTTATGAGTTCTTTTGCACAATGTACATAATTCCAAGTTAATATTAATCAATGTTTATTAGAAAGATTCATAATAAAGCTCTAAAAGGTACAAAGCTACAAGTAGCATTAACTGTGTTGGCATACAATAGATAAGTAGATTAGAGAGTGAAAGTGAATTGAGGCGAAGATATTTATATTTAAGTAATATCTATAAAATATTTATGTTTCCTTGAAAGAAAGTGTAGCTACACAAGAAATATTTAGTGTTAAAACTGTTTAGGGTTTGCTGTGGAGTCAGCAGGATAAAATCATAATATGATAAATTCCAATTTTCTTTTTCCAGAACACCAATAGAATTTCATACCATGTTTAAGATTTTCACCACTCTTAATTATTTCATTATTTCTTTCCTGGAATTTTTTTGTCTGAAACTCTAACTTAGGACCTGCTACCTCACTGTAAACTTGCCAACTTGATTCCGCCTTCCTTCCATCCATATTGTGACTGAAAAGACTTGGTTATCATAATAGAGTTGTTTTTTTTGTATTGTCTTCCTTGATGTCTGCATATAAATCAAAGTTCTTTCTCATGACTTCTTAATAAGCATAGTTTGCATTTAACCTTGAAATACTCTAATGGGGTATTTAAATGAGAAAAATTTATGTGACATAATATTAAGAGAAAGAAACATCAAAACATAGTTGAAATGAAGACACTTGAATAATAACTTAAAGGTCTTAAATGTTAAAGAAGTGCAGACTTTTAATTGTTTTTTAAAAAAATAGCAAACAGCAATAACTTTATTTCAAATGACAATATGCAAAACCATAGTAACTACCTGTTTTATTGCAAAATCATAAAGTTCATGATATGTAAATAAGCTATTTCCTCTGCACATTATAAGTAAAAGGAATCAGAGTAGGTGGCTGTGTGTATAGTTGAAAGTTAAAGATTGATTTCTCTTTTAAAGCAAAGAGGAAGTAATCAGGTTAATTAGTAAATAGAAAATATTCCTCTTATGGCCTAAGCACGAAAGAAGCAGTTATGAACGCTTTTTAATTTCTACTAGCCTAAACAAAATTTAGATATTTAACAATATTTTTTCAGAGGGTTTAAGAAGACATAATTGCTGATTACAAAATTAAATTTATAGCTGGGACCCATCAAATCTATTTTATGAGCTCAAAGAGGCTTCTCATGCAGAATTCATTTGCACAAAAATGCTTCCATAAGCTATTTAGCGATGTTGATGCTTCCCTCTCGTGCTTCCGTGTTCCTAACTAATTTATGGAGGTGTAGAAATCTAACATATATTTACAATGTTAGGGATGCATAGTAATTGTTTGTGTTTTAAGTTATAGTTATGGATTATGAAACATGACCTACTTAAATTTAATACCTTTGTACTACTACAATATTCTGGAAGGATCATACATATGGTTATTTTATCTCAAGTATTTTTGTTAAAGAAAGGACATTATGTCAATATTTTCAATTATGTCAATCACTGAAAATGAAGTTAGGGTTGGGTTCTTTTTCTCTCTCTCTGAAGTTGATGGACATGTCTAGTAGGTCCATAGTGTGTTATTTTATTTTTCCCCCAAAACATCGCAAGCAGCAGCACTTTGGTACAATAATGATGGGCATCTTCTAGAAACTGATTATTCTTTCACTAACAGGAGGTGATTATTGATTAATTTGGAATTGATGTTTAGACAACCCAGAAAATATTTTACTCTCTTTTTTTGGACTATCAGAATGCAGAAAGTCAGTCTTTAAAGTTTCTAGTATCATTTTTTAAAGTGAGCAAACCGATCAATGGGTTTGAACATATGTGGAGAAAAGGCCCAAAATCATTGCCCAAAATTAAGTCTATGGGTTTGTCATAAATATTACTAATTTACATATATGTTTATCTGCATTATTATGAAAAGTCTCATCATATCCATTAACATTAAAAAATAAAAAAAAACTAAATTAAAAAAATTCAATATGTCAACATTTTTAGATTAATAGGTCTTTAAAAATACAGGTCATAAAATATATTTTAATTTAGAATCAATGTGAATGTTTTTTTTTTTTAACAGGAAGTTAAGAGTATTTCCATTACTTGCATTTGATTAATTGTACTGATTATTTTTACTTCAATATAATTGTTCTCATGACAGAATTTTGGCATTATCATTATTTTAGCATAATAATTTATTATTCAACTATAGTGTTTTATTTAAACTTTAATAACATGGAAACAAAAGAGATGATAAAAAATTTAATTGGATTTCCAACCACTTTCTCCTTCACAAAATTTAGATTTCTCTATAAATATTATCAATTAGGAACATGAGCTGTGCAATATTTCAACAGTTTTTGAATCAACTAAACATGCAGTCAGTCCATGCCCTGATAAATTTTCACGTGAAATAGACCTTAGAGAGAAAAAAAATTCAAGTGTAAAATGTTATAGAAACATTATTTCACTAAGAAGTAATAATCGGTTTGTTTCATTGACATCACTTTTACAGCTCTCAGATAATGTGTATATCTGTTTATGCAAATTTATTTCTTAATGGAAAATCAGATACACACGTCAGAAATACGTAGATAATGCCATGAATGTCACAGGATACTAAAAATAAGAGTCAACCAAATGTAGTATTAAGAACAAGACATCTTTTAAAATTATGAATTTATCAATATTTACATCTGAAAATACATGTAAAAAAGATTCACGTTCAAGAATTCAACCCTTGGTAATGCAAAGGACTGAATGAATATATGATAGATACACACAAATTTCTGTTGAAATGGATATATCGTTAACTCCTTTATCCACTATTTGTTTTCGTTATCGTAATCTAAAACTTGGGGAACAATCTTTTCTCATGAAAGTCTTGGGATCTTAAGTCTCTCAGAAAGCGCATCAGTTATAATATGTGAGAGTTCCAAAACCTTACCCTTTCATCTTAAGATCTTGGTGGTAACTGACAGTACTGAAAGGCCTTCTGCACCAGTGTATGTGTTCAAGAGATTTTCTTCCACTTGGTCTATGGAGAGCTGGGGAGGCTACCTGCTTCAAATTTCCATAGAATGAAACAAAAAAGATAGTGGGTGTGGAGGTAGCAGTACCAGAAAATCAGAATTGGCAGCATCAGCAAACTGAATTGAGGTAGTTTCCTCACTGAGCTGTGAAACTAGCTTTTTTACTGACAGAGATGCTCTCGTATAGATTACTGCTGGATTGGCAAAACAAGTGTAGGTACTCTAAACCCACAGACCACACTGCTGTTTTCTGAAGTTATCTTCAATATGTCTAAAAAGAGTTCTTTCATTGCCTAATGGATTCTCTGTTCCAGACAAGCTAACCATCTTTCAGGTGCTAATATTGCCATAGTGTGGCATGAGAAATCTAATATCTGCTAAAGTTTGTGGTTCTCCTAAACTTTACATTTTAAAGAAAATCTGTAGACAAAAAATACTCATGTCAAGGGACTAAAAAGGAATGATGCATAAGGTATTTATAGTTGATAATAAGGTTGTGATTACTCTGACCCAGCACAAAATGTTTTCTTTTGTTATATATTTTAAACTATATATATATATATATATATATATATATATATATATATAATTGACTTGTCTCTAAACTACTCCTACCCATCTTAAATTAAGAAATCAACTTATAGGTGGATAGTGTTTAGATTTCTGAGGAATATAAAAGAAAAAGAAAGGAAATCACCAAGATATTACATACTATAAGAGAAATTATAACTTGGCAAATTCATTCTAGCTTTGCCCTAGGTGAGGCTCCATGCTTGGGACTGCTGATAAATGTTTTTCAGTAATTGGAGATGTAGAAAGTTTATCTGAAAGGACATTTTTCCTTCCATTTTCTCCCTATATATACATTAAGAAAAATAGCATTAAAATGTCTTATACTATCTTTATAAAATGGATATTCTCTTTGTTCTTTTTCTTACAACATTTTGCCCATTGTGTGAATTTAAATTTCTAACATCGAAATGGAGTTTACAAGGGAGGAAAAAAATAGGATCTACCTCCACTCCCCCCAACTTAATAATTAAATCTCTGTTTGAAAGTGGCTTTTATAATAAGCACATGGAGACTGCAGCTGGTTTATAAATAAGCACATAAATTAACCTGCTTATAAATAAATTATGCATCTTATTTCAGCCAACATAAACATGCCCATCCCATTTTTTTCTGGTTTACTCTGTCTGCAAAAACTGTATAATTTTGTGCTTAGGTTATTCATTAAAGCAGATTGATTTCTTTTTCATGCCTCGTTTGGGCCATAGAAGATTAAGTAAGTTTATATACTGAAAACAGAAGGAAAGAAAGGTGAGAAAAATAAAAAGAATAATTAATCATATAGTACATACATCAATACAATGTCTACTAAATCTCAATCAGTTGTTTATTGGTTGGCAAACAAGTTTCACTTTTACAACAAATATTAGTAATGAGGTCATCCAACTTTGAGACCATACAAAATGGATCATAAATTTAAAAAAAATTATATGTGCTGCTAATTTACCTCTTGTATTCCTACATTACTTAAAATCCTGTCAAATAAATAAATTTTCCTGTTAATAAACAGAAGAAGTCCCCCCCCCCAAATCACTTCAAAATAACTTGACCTTTTGATTCTTATTACAAGGGAGTGAATTTCCTTTAAAAAGTGGTAGTGCAGGTACCCACTTGGGTTCCGACTGAACATTCAGCACTTTAATGCCTATAGGATACCGTTGTTTTTTTTTTTTTCCACATGCAGAAGCCCCACTAGTTCTATTGACACCTCTTGACTTCTAGAACCATAGCTACCGTCTTGGTGGATGAATTGCTTGCCGAATACCTTGCATTACAACAGATGTGCACTGTAAACATAAAAGTTCGTCCTGCTCTAATTTGCAAAAATGGTCTTGGAAATATTCTGACTGAATAAAGATATATAGTGAGGGAAGTAAATCTAATTTTATTTATTTTATTTTTTGTAAAAAATAATTTGTTTGCATTACTAGAAAATGATTCTTATAAAGTGATAGTTTTTTTATTATTTATTTATTTATTTATTTATTTATTTTTTGCCAGGTGACATTTTAAAGAAATAAGCAAAAAAAATAAAAAAATAAAAAGATAAAAAAGAAAGAAAAGAAGAAAGAAAAAGTGAAGAAAGAAAGAAAACAAAAAACAAAGGAAGAAAACTTTGCTCTCTTACTGGTAGACAAACTTGCAAGATCAGCACGAAAGAAAAAGAAAATTTCTCTCTCTCTCTCTCTCTTTTTTTTTTTTTTACTACATTAACAGGACTCAAATTCCGGAGGAACAGAAAGCAGACTATATGTGCAATGCTAGTATCTGTACATTACATAGAAATTGTTCATTTTTTTTTCTGCCATTAGTTTTATCATCAGTTAATACGGCAAATCATTAAATATGCATTTAGCATATAATCCTAGAATTCCCTTCCATTTTGTTATTAATTTTGTTGTTTTATTTTGTATACCACAGCTATTACCGCTGTGATGAATTCAGGTTGTGAGTGACTAAAAACCACTATGTGATACAGTTTTGCTTTGCTTTTATGTTTGTGCAGCACTCCAATCTAGATGCAGCATTGTTACTAATTTCCAACAACTCTTCTGGCCTTTTAAAAATCAGGTCCTTGTAATTATAGTAACAGAGCATCAGAGATGTTAGAACAAACACAACATAATTCAACAAGGCCACAATGAGCGCCATTTTCTTCATATCTCGTTCATTAACATAATGAAGTCTCCATCTGAGGGGGGAAGGACAGGAAGGGAGAGGGCGCAGGGGAATTTCAGCAGTTATCTTTCTCCCCTGGGCACCCAAAAATCCCAGTTGAAAAAAAAAAGAAAAGAAGTCTGAGAGTTTGTGTTTGTCATTCAAGAACAGCATAAAGATTTAGGAGTGCACATATTACCACTGCTTATAGCAACTCAGAACAATCAACCAGGTGTTAGCAGTTTTGTCGGTTTAAATTTCTCTTTCTTCTTCTATAGACTCGTGACCAAATGAGCAGGTCCTTTTGAACTTCCCTCCGGAGGGGTTCCATCTTTGTTTGGAGGAACTATAAATCCATCACTGCTACCACGACCTAGCTGGTAGTAGGTGTGCAGCTGATGGATGTGGTTTCTGGAGCCTAGGTTTGGCATGCTTTTGTAGTAAACATCTTCGGCATCGCCACATTTGGCCGGTGGGGGTTCGGTCTGGGTGCTGGTGGTAACACTCTCTGCGGCAGGCACACCAGCCAGTGCCGGCATGCTGGTGTAGCGAGAGTCCCTATGGGGTGACTGGAGATCTTCTGTGTGCTCGTTGGTTAGCAAAGGGAAAAAACTTTCACTGTGGTCTTGGGGGATCCGCCTTCTGGTGTAATGGTGTGGCTGGTGGTTCTCTGTGGAGTAAATTCTTGGGGGCAGTAAGGGAGCATCAGATTCCTCATGAATGAGTTCCAGACCCAAACTCTCCTCATGGTTAAAGGAAGTGGCATCATCCAGGACAATGGCATCATCTTCACTCCCACTGCCAAGGTTATTCACCAGCTTGTTCATCAGATTCCTATTCTGTTCGCAGGAGCGCTCGTGGTTGTTCAGGTAGGAAGGTATATAGTTGGAAGTGAGTTCCTTCAGAATCTTTTTTTCTAGGGCGGTCTCATTATGGTTATAGCCTCGGTCTATGATTTGCACACAGTTGCTCAGGTATTCACCGCTGGCAATGCTGTAACTATTGCCATGGTTACCATTCAGTGGTAGAGTATCCATGACACTTGTATCCCTGGCATTGTTCAGAAGCCCCTCTGAAAAAAAATGACAAAACACTATGACATTTATATCCACGTGGCCATAGAATACACACAAACACAAAAGCAAAAACAGATGACTGTGAAGCATGTATAAATTGCTAGTATTTTAAATTAAGTATAAAATGTTTGGAAATAAAATATGCTATTAAATCTAATGCACATATCTAGCTATATATTTGGAAAATTGATAGAAATCTTATAAATGGAAAAGACATATTTAAAATAAATCTTAAAGACTATGAATTTGCAATTTATACTCAAATATTGCCTAAAATTATTTAAAGTCTATTTTATTAGAACTTAGAAAACATAATGCAAAATTTTGGTATGATCACTCATAGCTTTCAATTTATACACATCAAAGTCAATTTAATAATTAATTACCTTTGGTTTAACATGTTCTTTTAACATTGAAATAGATATAATAGTAACATAATTTGTGTGTGGTACTTTAAACATATTGATCAAACTGAAAGAATCAAGCAGTTTCTCATAATTTGATATACAATTTGGTAATACTAAAAGTAATCCCTACATAGAAAACCACAAAAGGATTACATTTAATTTGTCAGAATGATGTAGTCATAAAATAATGTTTACTCAAATAAATGGCACATCAAGATAATTTGCACATAGGAACTTGCAAAACAAAAATATTTGTCATTACTTTCTACTTTTTTTTCCTGCTACAAGCACTTTGATTGCTATTTTATATTAATTAACCCATTAGTAATTACTTAGGGTCATTAGATAATACTACAAAAGAATGTGTAAAGACACAGAATTTGATTTCCAGAAACATAGAGTTTCCATTTCATAATGAGTGATGACTTTGTGTATATATTAAACTTTGGGTCTAAAAAGAGATTAAACATTGTATGCTAGGAAGGAACAGCTGTAGTGAAATAAATTTGAACACATGCTTATTCAAGTTTTTTCATTCTTTTAAAGGAGCAGAAATCCAAAAATCTATAATAATTCCATAACTCACTTCAAATGCAACCACAAAAGAAAATCAAACAAACATTCAATTAACTAGTGGTAAATAAGCAAAGGTATTTCTTTACAAAACAATTAATTGAAGAATTCTATTAAACCTCTCAATATACTGCTAACTTGTGAAAATATAGCATTCATTCTATGTCTGTGGTGCAGTGATGTTTATCCAAACTGAACAGTTCACTGCTGGTTTAAAGAAAGCGTCCCAAAGATGTCAATTTTATATAGACTTCTGATGAATACTCTGTATTCAAGTCACGGTTTTCAAAAACGGCAATGCATAAAATACATTAAGAAGCAGCCATCACAGACATAGGGTGAAGCAATTTATTTTCATGTTATAAGATATCTTGGAGACAAATCCACAATGTTTAGAAACAAAAGTAAATGCTCTTTAAAGGGCCGTATGTGATGGGTGATTGCTGCTGCAGCGTATGCCGATGGTCATGGTCGAGCAACTGATGCATTGAAACACGCGTATCACTTCTGTTGTCAATGCATTAGGTACCGGTTGAAAACAGCCATAGTAAAAATAAAGGGGGCATGTTGCATATGACATACATTTGTATGATGGAATGTACCAAGAAAAATGAAAAGTTTGTGACTTAGCAAACATAAACGCTTAATTTAAAAACAATTTAACTCACACAAACATTACATGAGACTTAACAACTATGTTGATTATGTGACACAGTAAAAGAATCAGACAACAAAAGCGTCTAATCTCTATTAACATATTAATATAAGTCGATTTATAGGTTCTTTAGTTTTTTAATTGTGAGATGAACTGTTTTTAATAACTACATCATCTATATGTGATGCAATAAAAGTGAACTAAAAAAAATTACATTTGATATGCAATGTTTAGCTTTACTCCCATACTTGTCTCTCTGTAGGGCTCTAAACGACAGCATGAAGAAAAAGAAAGAAAAAACAACAAGTAAGCTTACAGCGACAGTAGGAGAAACATGAGTAAAAAGCAAATTGATGATATGCAGAAAAAAGAGTCAAAGGAATAATTTCCACTGTCCCAAAATTTATGAGTCTGTGTTACATGGTTTATCATAATTAAAAATACTGAAATGTTAGTCAGAAAATAAGAACCCCCCTTAACACATGCTAAAAAAATGAATCTTTAATAGCATTCCTACAATTTGTAAATTTCAAACAAACACACATTTTTTAGAGATTACCACACCAACCAAAGAAAATAAAAATTTGAGGGCAAGTCATGATTATTTCCACAACTACATTTAAATATATTATGTGTGTGTGTGTGTGTATGTTAGAAAACTGCCTGTTTCTAAAAACTGCCATTAAATTGAAAAATGTTCAGTAAAATTATAAAGTCTTTAGCTTAGATACAGACAGAAAACTATAATTGAAGGTTTTTGTAACTTTTCCCTTATGTATCTTCTCTTTCCATTTACAAAGATTATTTTCCTCCTACTGTACTTATACAAACGTTTCTTTTCATTTGTGAATAATACTGATCAATACTGTCACTTCCGGAGCTCACATTCAAAAGTCGTCTAACTATGAAGGAAAAACAAGGTTAAATCCAATCATTATTCTGTATCAAGAAAATGTGAGGAGGGGAAACCTACTACCATCAATATTGACTTCTTCTGAGTAGTGGCACAATCATATGCAATCAAACTTTTTTGAGCTGGTTTACTGAAAACAATCCTAGCAAAATTATTTTTTAAACCCCATGTTTTAATCAGGTCAAAAAAACCCAGCTCTTGCTGATTTTGTTTATAGGAAGGTAAAATCATTCCCTTCCCCCCCCCAAGAAAACCCCCAAACTCCAGCAAATTCACTGGGCTAGATCATTTCAAGAGATTCTGACTTGTTACGATTTAACCACTGCCTTAGAAATAAGGTGTTTGTACTTTAAATGTTTATTTGCTTCTCAGCAAAAGACTAATGATATTTCAAAATGCAGAGGAATTTCTTTATATTTTCAAAATAGCTTTAGAAAGAGAACTGGAAATCAAAAGCCAAACAATAAAGCACAGAGGAAAATCGTTTGCAGATTCATTATGGCTCCCTCCTTAAAAGACAGAATTTTAGAACTAAAAAGTGCATGAGAGATAACAAGTTCAATTCTGGCTTTTCAGACATGAGGAAACTGCATCCAAGAGAGTCTAAGCCTTATCTAGCACCCTGTGAATAGTGGCGGAAGTGGGATCAGTAAAGGAATCTTCCAGGTTTGCTCTGGGTACTAGCTCTTTCTCTTCACATCTGCTTTAGGCTTTGAATATTTATTTATATATTTTATGATATAACCTTGTATTCTTACCAACTATAATCTGTAATCTATTCTTCACTCTGTCCCATCATAAGGATACATGTTTAAAGTTATAGAATTGAACTAAATTACTTTAAAATGTTATTTTATGAAATCTTGACTTTCTTCCTATATCATGTTTCATGAACAAGTTTATCTATAATGACACTGATCTTACAAAAATTGAATTGTCCAATTTTTGCAGAAAGATAATGGCCCAGAAATACTATGCATGAAGTTTTAAATATTTCCACAGACAATCTAAATCCACTATAATACAATTATATTATTTATCTTTAATCCTAACTCAGTAAGCTTTACTAACACTATAAACACATCGTTACATATTTTAAATAAAGGCGCTACAAATAAAAATGGATACTTTAACTCGGAATGTTTCCCTGCTTGATGGCATTGGTGCAACTGAATCAGAGGACCCACAGAACAGAACCAAGTGGTAATTCAATATAAACCACTCCAGTACATACCGAGCCACCTATATTTCATGTAAGATTTCACCTTGCCAGTAAGAATATAAGTGCATTCATCTGAAAACATAAGGTTAGTAGCAATATGACAATCACCAAGATTTATTTTTGGGTCAGTGGTAACAAGCATTATTTTAACAACTACCATAGTTTAACATCTTAAAAATATTAAAACATCAAATGGCTGAACCATTCCATTTCTGACTCTGAAAAACAGTAATAAAATTATTTACTATCTTGTAATTAAGAAATTCAGTAGAATTTATTTAATTTACTGGCATAAACTACAAATCCATTCAGAAGAATACTTTGTGTATTAAATGATAGTCTTAACAGCAATATCTGGTAATAGTTCTATAGAAATAAAACTTTAGGTCTATATGTTATTATTTTACATTTTGCATCATGAAAATTTTAATTTGATAGTGCTTATAGAAGTTCCATCCTTAGAAAAATCTACTAATTTAGGATATCAATAAAAATAAAATAAGACAAGAAGGTAGATATTGAATTAGAAAAAACATATAAAATGGTAATTGTTAATTTTTTTATTACACAGACACTAAAATTATATCAGAATAAGCAAAAACACTGACCAAGATGTGATCTAAATTGGTTATTTGTTTTAAAACAATTTCCAACAACTGTTTGCATGAATAATGTAAAATAGTTTCAATTTGCAGATAGGCTATAAACCTTCGTTTAATATCTCAAAACTTACTATGCCAACATACTTTGAAATGTTTATGATGATGCAAGTAGTTCTGTCACATAGCCATATATATTTTTTTAACAGTCCTTTATAAGGTCTGCTAAACTGTCTGTCAAACCATGTCTGGTGCATTGTGTAATGTACACTTCCTTGAAGGACACAATGAAATAGGGACATTGACAAATGAAAGAAAATTTAGGGGAGGGGTGACCATGAAGAAGGGCCTAAAAACTATCTCATACGGATGGTACTGAGGTTATGTTATAGGGAAATGGAGGACAGAAAGAAGACAGGTTAGCTGCTTTCAAGTATTAAAGGGTTGCCACAAAGAACATAATTCTCTGCTCTCTGCTCTAGAGGGCAAATCTTAAGTGTCATGGCCAGAGGCAAATTTCAGCTCAGTGGAAGGAAAAAATAGATATGCTACAAATGGAGCATTTCAACAGCTGAATGCAGTTGGCCCTTGAACGATGTGGGTTTGCATTGCATGAGTCCCCTGATACATGAGTTTACTCAATAAATACTGTAAATGGATTTTCCCGTCCTTATGACTTTCTTAACACTTTCCTCTAGGTTTATTGTACGACTACATTATATAGAACATATAACAAAGTGTTAATAGATTGCAAATGCAATTGATAATGCTTCTAGTCAATAGCAGGCTATCAGTAGTAAAGTTTTGGGGGAGTCAAAAGCCATATATGAAGGTTGGATGCTCCTATCCCCTGAGGTTCAAGAGTCGACCGGGTATGAAATCCTGAGCTGGAAAGGGTCCCATTAGAGAAAACACTTGAGCGCAGGCCAACAGAATTCCAGTAATGTCTGTAAAGAAGGCCCGATGAGCTCTGTTCCTTCTGATTCTAAAACTCTGATTCCTGGACGTGTGGGCCTTAAGAAAGCTGACCAAATTTAAAGTTGGCTTAATTATGCTATCCTGTTGACAATGTCTGTGCTCCTGAAGTTATTTCTGAATTACTGACTTCAGTATTTAGAAATATTTAAAAATCATCCTTTGTATTTGGCAAGGCGTCATGTGGAAGCTCCGATGGTTTTAGCCAGCCGATGGCCACGCTGAAACAAACGTGCTTTTCCAGAACAAGGATTCACACCAGATTTTACGATCCCATGTCCCTAATCTTTTACCTCTGATGGAGAAAGAAAAACAAACGAGAAACTCCTTCAGAGATTCTCACAGAGGATAATAGAAATGTATTCAAAACTGTCTGGAAATGTAAAATACTGCTCATCTATCATATCCAAATAGAAGGAATATTGGAAGTCTCTACTATAGTTTTAAATAAGTAGATTAGTGACTAGGATTATTCTTTTAAAAAACTTTTTATTTGAATATTTTTTCCTGTGCTCTCTTTACCTATGATGTGGATGTTTTCAGTATCTTGTCTTCAATATTGTAAATGGTTTAAAGAGATTTATGCTTATTTGTTTCATAGACAATTAAATTTTATATCATTTAAAGCCAGAGAATACAGAGGAACCATATTCAAAAGCATTGTTCTTCACATGTAGACACAATAGAAAACAGGTTTTTGTAAGCTTCCTGAACCAGCTCACACGAGCAATGGAAAGCTGGGGTAGAGCCTGATCCGCTGCTGGGCAGTTCACTTGTCTTGGCTCCAAGTTTCAGATCAGCGCAGTGCTCCCTGGACTCAGTATAAATGCTTTCATCAGCACTGATGATTAGTGCTTAGAATGTGCTTCATCACATAACAGTGCAATTATTTACTTGATCTTATAACATTAAGACGAGTGGCTCAAGTGTTATCATACTTACCTGAGGTAAATATCTCATTTCTCAAAATAAATGCATAGGTATTTATTATAGAAATCAGTCAACAACAGGAAAAGTATTGACAAGTCACAACACATTTTATAACATTACAAAGAAACAAACGCATATTGAGGAAATGAACATTTGTTTGTTTATCAGAAGGAAGGAATCCATTTCTTGGAAATGGAAATGGAAAGCCTAAGGAAAATGGAAAATAAAAGCACCAAGAGGGGTAGAAAGTGAAAGAAATCTGTGTGTCTGCTTCCAAAAGAAAGAAAAGGCAGGAGGAAGGAAAGAAAAATAGAATGTGGCCATAAAAGCTACATAAAATGGGACTCTCACTTGAAAAAATTAAGATAAACTCCAGCACACCTTGTGCGTTGTACATGCTGACAGAAGGGTTGTTACAGACCGCCGGTTCCCCAAGCAATGTATTATAGGGATTGTTAGTACCATGCGGACGAAGCAGAGCATTGCTTATAAGATGATTAGCCATCGCTCCTGGAGCAGCCCCATAGAAAGACAGAGAAAAAAAAGGTCAATCAGGCAAATGTGTTTGAAAAAAAGAAAGGAAACATTTAGAATGACAACAGTTGATATAGCCCTGATTACAGGCAGGCAGCTAATTAGACTAAAAAATATAGGCTGATAGAGCACACGTTTCCAACAGTGCCATATCCACATCGATGGGAAAGAAGTAAAATGATTTACAATGTTGATTAAGCCACATTTAGGGTGTTCTCCTTCCCAAAGTATAAGCAAGAGTATATTCCCATGCTTGCTAAAAATAAAAATTAAAAAAGCAAAATATAGTTCTTTCATACAAACAAAAGACAAAACACAAAATAAAAGTTGAAAAAAGTTAAAAACAAAGAAAAGCTAAAATTAAATAAAACATACCCTCATTCACAGAAACCACTGGGTTGCTTTCAATGAAAGTAAAAAACAATAAAAGGCAACATTTACGATCAAACACTCATTTGGAGAGCAGTTGTTGACACGACAGAAGATTTTGACATTTTAAAAAATTGTACGAAATATAATTTTTTAAATTAAAATAAAATAAAATATAATCACTCTCATTAGTACACTATAGTAAGCATACTAATTAGGTGAATATACAAATCTCATAAAATGATCATATGGATATTATTTTAAAATATTTAAAATAAAATATTAACTTCATGGTATCAAGCAAATATATATAATTCTATTTTCCATTTTCCAACTGGTTGTTTGGGCTTCAGCAGACCAACGTTGCAAGTTAGATTATTTCATTTCTTGTGAACAGATGTTCTTATTTTCTAACATGCCATCAGTATGAGCTGCACCCTCCCACCCTCGAAAGCCATGTAATCAAAAAGCAAACAAAATCAGAGGACCATTTTATTAAATATAATTAGGGCAGGTATGGAAATGATAGACAGAATGTATTAATGTTAGAGGATGAAGAAAAAAATGACTGAGGAAAAGAAAACACATTATATAGAAACAGGGTGAACATACTAGTATATGCTAATTTAGATATATAAAAGAATGAAAGTATAAGCTATAAATGAGGTGAAAATATTTGCAAATTATAAATATTTGCAATCCAACAAAGAGTTAGTTAGTTTCCATAATACAGAAAGAACTCTCAAAGTCAACAATAAAAAACCAACACACAAAACACACACAAAAGAAAAGTTCAGTTAGAAATTGGGCAAAGGCATAAACAGACATTTCATGGAAGAGCATGTAAACATGGCAGGGAAGCTCATGAAAAGAATTTCTATTAGCCATAGGGAAAGACAGATTAAAATCACAATGAGATATCATTATGTAATTAAAACAAAAATGGTGAAAATATCAAGCAAATGCTGACAAGGATGAAGAGAAACTGGATCACTCATATTTTCCTGGTGGGAATGTAAAACAGTATAGCTACTCTGGAAAATATTTTAGCAGTTTCTTATAACACTGAAAGTACAATTACCATACCACCCCCCAATTGGACACTTGGATTTTCATCGGAGAAACGGAAATTAATGTTTACACAAAAACCTGCAGATGGATGTTCATGAGAGATTTATTTCTAAGAGCACATAATGGGAAACAGCCAAGATGTCCTTTCACTGGTGAATGGTTAAACAGTCTGTGATGCATTCATACCATGGAACCCTAGTCAGTAATAAAAAGTAAACATTGATGCATATAATAGCTGGATGAATCTGTAGAGAATTATACCGAATAAAAGAGATAATCCCAAAGGTTATATACTGTATGGTTCAGAAATATATATATATATACACACACACACTTCAGAAATATATATATACACATATACACACACATACATACACACATGTACACGTATTTATATATATATATATTCTGGAAATGACAAGATTATAGAAGTGAAGAATATGTTTGTGATTGCAAGGGGTTAGAGATGGAAGGGAGAAGTAAGCAGCTCTGGTCATAAAAGGCCAGCATGAGGCATCCTTGTGGTAATTGGAACTATTCTGGATCTTGATTTTGGTGGCATACAAGATCTGTCTGGAGAAAGTGCAGCCATTGTTAATATACTGAAAACAGTTTGTATGACACTGATGTAACCTGGCAGCCAAGGACAGTGGACTGGAATGTGCATGAGTGAACAATGACAACTTCACTGTATTTTTCAGTGGGGCGGTAGATGCTATTCAGTGACCACATATACTATGGGGCCATTGCATTCAAAATGACTGAGTGAGTGGAGCAATGAACCTGCATCAAATTTTGTGTGAAGCTTGAATATTCCTCCACAGAAACTATCTGGATGATGCAGAAGCCTGCAGCTATGAAGCTGGTGATTGGCAGCTTCATCATGACAATGCACCTGCATCCTGTCTCATGCAGAGTATTTTGGTGAAACGTCGAATCACTCAGATGACTCAGCCCCCTACAGCCCAGATGTGGTGCCCTGCAACTTCTGGCTTTTCCCAAAACTAAAACCACCTTTGAAAGGGAATAGATTTCAGACCATCAATGAGATTCAGGAAAATATGACAGGGCAGATAATGGCAATTGAGAGAACTGTGTGAGGTCCCAAGGTCCCCACTTTGAAGGGGACTGAGGTGTCATTGTTCTATATACAATGTTTTTTATATCTTGTATCTTCTTCTTCAATAAATGTCCCTATTTTTCATATTAGATGGCTGGATAGCTCTGGACAGACCTTGTATATTACAAAAACATACTCTTGCGATAGAACTACACATACACAAATACAGATAAATATTTAAAAAATTGAAGAAATCTGAATCAGATTGGTGGATTGTAGTAATGTCAATATCCTGGTTGTGATATTGTAGTATAGTTTTACAAGATATTTTTGAAGGAAACCCAGTAAAAGGTAGACAATCTCCGTATTATTTCATATGACTGCAAGTGAATTCACAATGATCTCAAAGGAAAATGTAATTGATATTGAATAAATAAATAAACATTTAGTCACTTGTAGAGTATGTTAAACAAATGAGAAGAAAAAATTTGGCCTGGGAGTAATAAATTGTTGAAGTCATATCTCTTTGCTATATGGTAAATTCTCAGTCAAATAACAAATATTTTAACCTCCAACCTGTATAGTTAACACCTCCTCATTTAAAGGACAATATAGCTTGTCAGATCCCTAGAGCTGGAAAGTTTGTTCAAGAAAAAAAAAAAAAAAAACATGTGTTTGCATCTTATACATATGACAAGAATGAGCATAGAACTAGAATCAAACTTTTCAATATGTGCTGATGACTACTGGCTGATGTACAACATATATGTTGAAATATTTTTATAAATTGCAAAGGCAGATCATCAATTTATCATATAATGGGTGTAATAGGATATTATTTGCCAGTAGCAAATTAAATATATAAAAGTTAGTAAGAAAAGCTAGAAAAAGTTGGCTATAGTGCCTTTCACTTAAGAAATGAAGGAAAACATTGGCAGGAAAATCTCAGACATTCCATGCAGCAACATCCTCACAGACATGTCCCCTAAAGCAAGGGACATAAAGGAAAGAATAAAAAAAATGGGACCTCATCAAAATAAAAAGCTTCTGCATGGCTAAAGAAGACAGCATTAAAATACAAAGAGAACCAACAGTATAGGAAAACATATTTGCCAATGATACCTCAGACAAGGGCCTGATCTCCAAAATATATAAAGAACTCATACGACTGCACTCCAGGAGAACAAACAACCCAATTATAAAATGGGCAAAGGATGTGAACAGACACTTCTCCAAGGAAGACATACAGAGGGCCCAGAGACATATGAAAAGATGCTCAGCATCACTAGCCATCAGAGAGATGAAAATTAAAACCACAATGAGGTACCATCTCACACCAGTCAGACTGGCCAACATAAACAAATCCACAAACAAATGTTGGACATGATGTGGAGAAAAGGGAACCCTAGTACATTGTTGGTGGGAATGCAGACTGGTGAGGCCACTGTGGAAAACAGTATGGAATTTCCTCAGAAAACTAAAAATGGAACTGCCCTTTGATGCAGAAATTCCGCTGCTGGGATTATACCCAAAGAACCCTGAAACACCAATCCAAAAGAACCTGTGCACCCCAATGTTTATAGCAGCACAATTTACAATAGCCAAGTGCTGGAAGCAACCTTAGTGCCCATCAGCAAATGAGTGGATCAAAAATTATGGTACATTTACACAATGGAATTCTATGCAGCAGAGAGAAAGAAGGAGCTTATACCCTTTGCAACAGCATGGATGAAACTGGAGAGCATTATGCTAAGTGAAATAAGCCAGGTGGTGAGGGTCAAATACCATATGATCTCATCTTTAACTGGAACATAATCAACAGAAGAAAAAAGCAAACAAAATATAACCAGAGACATTGAAGTTAAGAACAATCTAACAATAGCCAAAGGGGAGTGGGGAGGGGACAGTGGGGAGAGGGGATTACAGGAACTACTATAAAGGACACATGGACAAAATCAAGGGGGAGGGTGGAGGCGGGGGAAGGATGTGGGTTCGGCTGGGGTGGGGTGGAGGGATGGGGAGAAAATGCAGACAACTCTAACTGAATAACAATAAAAATTAAAAAAAAAAGAAATGAAATATCATAAATCTTAAACATGTATATTGAAATTTCAGATTAATTGTTAGATATAGGATTTGGTCTGCACACATTTTTAAAAAGCAAATTATGTATAAGTTATACATGCTACTACATATTTATTATTCTAGTCTATTTTTCAAGTAAGAGGGAAAGTTATTTTCTAATACAAATCATTACTTTCTAAAGTTACTTTAAGCATTTTAATAGAAAATGAAAAATATGAGTAATGATATGAACTAGGGAAAAACTTTAAAAATGTAAAATAGTTCATATTCTTTACAATCCATCACAGATCAAAAAAGGGGGTAAAATCGTTGTGGCTGGGATTTATATCTGCATCTTTATACATTTCTCTTTATTACTACACAGTATTTCATTTGAACTAATTGGAAAGCAAACAGTAGGCTGAGAAGATTACAGGCTACTTTACCCCTTTGCTTCATACAGTTTATAAAGTAAAAAATTCGTTGTTTCATATACATCTTCTCCTATGCTGGTGTAAAGGAAGGTGATCTGCTTAAGTGTTCTCATTACAAGAAAAGAAATTTTGTAACTATGTATGGTGACAGATGTTTACTAGACTCATTGGGGTGATCATTTTGCAAAATAAATGTGGAATCATTATTTTGCACTCTTATAAGTAATATAGTGTTATATATCAATTATACCTCAATAAAAACAAATAAAATATAAAAGACATTAAAAAAAGATGATAATCTGTGCTTTAGAAGAAAGAAAGCATTCAGTTGTGATGAACCAAGCATAAGCAAGAAGCTGGTGACTCAATACTTTGTTTTTTGTTTATCATCGAATTCTTAAAGATCTAAGAATAGCAGAACAAGAATGACAAAAAACTGCAATCATACCAAAGTGGAATAATAAAATCATAGGGAAGCTATCAACATTTTCATTGAGAACCCATATAGTTATACCTTTTGCAGCATAAAATTCCTTTTCAGATTTTTCTAACTTTAAAAAAAGTTTGGGGATATACTTGAAAGTACTTTTATGTGTGAAACTATTAATGTAGGAAGACAGTTTTTTTTTTTCCAAACATGATCTCAATATGTTTTATTCAAGTGACCTTCCTATTTGTAGAGCTGTAGGAAGTCGGAGTTTTGAAGTTCACTGTATTTGTGACCAAGCCCTGGTAGGGCAGGAAGGCCTGCAACAGCAGCAGAAACACTACGGGCACACAACGGTGCGATGGCACAATGCTGGCAGAAGGGAACCTCATTCAGTCTTGGCGACATGGCTTCGGTTGTGTGCTTCCTCAAATCGAGGTGCAACCCAGAATCAGTGAATTAATTGAGAGCTTAATGAAACATTGTCCTCTTTGTCCTTGGTATTGAGGACCTTTTTCTAATGGAAAAATCATCATACTTTAGGTTTATTTTTTACTATCTCTCACTATTATACACCATGCACTATTTGAAACCAGTGGGAACAAGGTTACTGAAACTAACTTTAGTCCTGAATATGGAGTGTTATAATTCAGGTGAGGGCTCAGTAACAGGAAATCCAAAGTAGAATGTTAAGTTTGGTGATTAGTGTTTTGCATGGAGTATAGTTATGGGAAAGCTCTATGGAGTTTGCTGGTTCTAAAGAAAGAGAGATATGTGCCAGTAACCAACCAATTATTCATTTGATTCACTTGTTGAAAGAAGTCTATACTTTTTCATGCTTTTCCTGGACACTCAGGGCCTGCAGTGACTTAAAGAGATCATCTGTTTGTTGCTATCCAAAACAAGTGCAATTTTCCTAGGAGTTATTACCACATGGTTCCTACACTCCCTATTCACCTTTAGGCATTTCCATTATACCTTGAAAGGTGGCAATCACTGTGTTGAAAAATAAACAGCTTGTTGCCAATGCCCAGATCTTGGACCCCCAAATTGCGAAGAACTTGTCTTCCCCTGCCTTTTCTGTGTAGTTACTTCTGTCTTTTCTGTTGAGCTACACTGCATTTCACTGGACTGCTAGAGCCTATTGTGCTTGTCTCCGGTTGTTTCCCCAGTTTACTCAGGTCTCTTTGAACACTGATGCTGTGTTCCAAGGTTCTGTCCATCCTATCTATTCCGCTTCCTTCCAACTAACTTCTGATTTGAAAACTTTCCTTCTAATAGCTGTGAAATTGGTGAGGACTTCCAAGATCATTGTTTACAGACCACCTGTCACTGTTTTTCAGGTGCAAAGTTAAGTGTATTGGTTAGTCAGTTTGAAGACACAAATAAATTGATGCTGGGGGTGGAGAGGAAAAAAATTACAACTCTACACTGTGAACAGAATGTTTATGTGCAAATTTCACTAGAATGTAAGCCCCAAGAAAACAGGTAGTATATAGGGTTTTTTCATTGTTCTATCCCAAGTGTCTAGAATAGTTGCTATAGCTCAATATGTATTTGCTTAATTAATGAAAAATCTTAATGTGAAATCTATGGCATCAGGAAAATACAAAACTAAAAGTCAGTTTAGCAACTATGAATAGTTTTATAATCTGAGCATATTTTTTGAGTGCCTATTGTGCAGTTCCTAATGTGATTTATTTTCTTCTAACATTATACTAGGTCCTACGATAGTGAAACTTTTAAAGCAGAAATAAACAGTCCATACTAAATGTAGTTCATAAGTAGGGGGGGAACCGTGAATCAAAATAAAAAGTTCAAATTGGGAAAAGAGGCAGAAAGTGAAAAGCTCGTAGTGGCTATGTAAAAGTAGTTATTCCTTAATGATCTGACTCAGTAAATCCTAGCTGGAGTCTAGTAATACCTGCTTATAAAGCCATAGGAACCAAGAGTTAGCTCCATAGAAAAGGAATTAGCATTGAATTTCATTATATGTGAATCACCACCAAAGCAGTCAACAAAAAGCCAAACCACAAAATCTTTATTTCTGGTGAAAATGTGATACAAAGCAAATAGGATTTTCATATTAATATGAACAACTTAGGAATGTTTTTCTGACAATTACTTGAAAGTCAGACCCTAAAGCTACTGAAAACGATTAAGTGTAAAATCATAGTCATTTTAAGAAGACTCTTTTTCTTTTTATGTATTTATACCTGATATCAGATGGAGGCTGATATAAATGGCTTTCTTTTTTTTAAGATTTTATTTATTTATTTTTAGAGAGAGAGGAAGGGAGGGAAAGTGGGAGAGGAACATCAATGTGTGGACCTGGCCCGCAACCCAGACATGTGCCCTGACTGGGAATCGAACAGACGACTCTTTGGTTCACAGGCTGGCACTCAATCCACTGAGCCACACCAGCCAGTCTGATATACATGTTTTTCAATGAGAGAAATTAATATGGAATAATAATGACTATGCTCTTTTCAAATGTATAGTTTTACCACAACACTGTTATGCATCTTTCCACATGAAAATAAAATAGGCGTTTTGACATTGGAAGGCTCTGAACGACAGTACTGTCTAGGCCAGTTTAGTGTGATACATATAACTGAGGACTGGAAAAAAAATAATCTAAGGCAGATCGGTGTGCTTTGAAATTACGAAGTAAAGAACAGATCTGAAAAAAGCTGACAGCTGGATCCCACCTGAATCTGTATTATATCACTCAGAAACATAATTCAAACAACGTTTCTTCCTGACAGCAGGCTAACAAAAGTGTACTGCAAAGCTCTTAAAATAACTTGAATTGTCATTCTGCTCTGCTTCACACACTTCTCTTTTAAAGAATGTACTACATTTTTAAAAATGTACTTACATTCTTATTGATCATATTGAATGGGCAAAACTCTGCATTTCAAGACCATGGTGATCTAATGAACCAAATAAATGCAACCACTCTTGGGCAGTCACGTATTAATATACCTCAGTTTTCAAGTTCTTGTAAGTTATAAATATACAGGATGGTAAATGTTCTGTTTATTTTATCTCAGTAAAACACTTTTAACCACATAGTTCTTTCTTCTTTAATATACCTCAACCTCCGTTCCACTCATTCTCTCTCGGGAGAGAGATGGTTCTGTCTCCCTTGATTTGACATATTTTTCGTTTAGGAAGTTATCTCCATGACATACCCTGACTGATGTACATAAATTAAGAGCTATAGGTAAAGCAGAGTTACTACTGAGTAATGTCCCCCCTTTTGTCTTCACACCTTAATTTTGACCCACAGTAGGTTCATTTTGTGCAAGTAGATACAGGGTGGGGCAAAAGTCGGTTTACAGTTGTAATGGGAAACAGAGTTCATTCTTGTATTATTTATGTATTGTATTACTTCCCATACAAAAAACTGTAAACCTCCTTTGGCCCACATTGTAGAGTGTCACTAGTGATAGTGTTTTCTATAGAATTAGAATACTAACTTCACTGTAAGACAAAGGCATTTCACCAGGAGATAGCATCTATGAAATTGTGAAACCATCACAGTTGTATTGTATGTACAATGCATTAGGTATATGTGTTATATCAGTTATATAGCATCAATAAATAAAAATAAATGTAAATGTATAAAAAAAGGCTTCTGGAACTATGAAGTACTGATTCAATGGGTGTTGCCTATTTTAAGTATGTCGTTGCCTATGTTTGTGCTTTTCTGTGTAATAAAACAATATCAACACACAATCTATGGAAAGACAGTTCAGGTAATGATCCATTTCAAAGGCAACTTTGTATACCAGAGACAGCCATATAAATCACGACCCAGCTGTTTGTAATAACAAAACTAACAGAACCGGAATGCTATACTTAAGAGTTAAATAAAGTAACTTTAAAAACCACAGACACCATAATTTCATATTATTTTTACTCTTTGTGTTCAAGCAATCAATGAAATTACAAAGTGTCAGGGAAGAAATATTTTCTTGAAAGCCAATAACTCTTCCATCATTTTTTTTAAAGTCATAAATTGGAGACCTGACATCTTGATTTATCACACTGTGTACTTTTAATAGCCAACAAGTTTGCTATTAAAATTTAATCAACCTGCCTATTAAATTTCTTTCAAATGGTTCTGAGATACTTTAGCTTCTTTTAATAGCTAATTCATTCATTGGGAATCTATTAATATGGATTTCAATGACATGTTTTCTCCAGAGTACAGATTGGATTATTGTTAGTTCAATAATAAATGAGATATTCTTAATGCAGAAGTAATGCCTCCATTTTAATATATAAAATTAATATATAAATTAAAAGATTTAGAGTTGAACCCTAGATTACCTAGTTTATCCCCCCTTTTTTTTGCATTAACTGCCTTTATATATGTTTTTCTGTCCAGCCACATGCCTTTTTCCTACAATAAATACTGTAGTTACAAATTAAATGACGGGGTCATATGCTGTCCACATTTTCAATGGACTACGTACTATCGAATGCTGCCACGTGTGTGTGTGCCAGCTCACATGTCCATGAGCAACGTGTGCTTCTCTAATTGTGACTGGGACTCAGTACTGATGGGCTGACATGTTGGCCAATTTGATAGTGGAACATGTCGAATTTCCTTGTTTACCAGAGGGATGGGGTAATTTTTCACATTTTTATTGGCAATAAGGGTTTCCTATTCTATGAATTGCCTGTTTTTATCTTTCTCCCATATATACGTGTATACAGAGTTGGTGAATTTTATTTACTGAGTTTTGGACATCTTTATACATTGCAGGCGCTAGCACTATGTTGGTTATTGTATGTCGCTTATGCCTTCACCCAATATTTCACCTGTTATGAGTGGGGTTTACATTTTGAGAAAAGAACCATACCTGCCTTTTTTCTTTTAGTTATGAATTTTATTTTGTTTTTAAGAACTCTTTTAACTAAATCTAAAATATTGTCTACTAAAAACTTTACATTGTTACTTTTATATTTTATCATTAGGTATTTTTGTTGCCATGAAATGCAACACAATTGTGTTGCAGATGAAGAAATCGGTGCCATTAGATAGCCATTGTTGTATTTTACATAATTAGCTGAAAGCAAAGCAGCTAAAAGATTTTGAATTTTCTGACTGCTCAAGCCAACACAGGTAGAACTGGAACTCAGGATTCTTGGTAACTCATTGCTTCAGAATAGAGGAAGTAGTTAGTCTGCAGAAGAAATGATGAACCTATACTATACAGTCATTCATCTCTAAAAGTCATCTTTTGTGGTCAAACGCTTGTATTTCCATGTGCTACTAATTTGGATATTTTGAATACATTGGCATGATTCAAAACAAAGAATACTGAACCTAAACCAAACAGACCAAGTTTGCTTCACCACAGGCAATATGGTAGTAAATCAGTTCTTTTTAGTAAGAATATAGTATATAGTATTTAGTACACAGTCAATCCACAGTTATATTTATTTGTAAACCCCACATTGCTTCTGCATTTTTACTGAGTAAAACAAAACTCAAAACAAAGAGAGGTATAATAATTACCCAACAGTATGAAATAATTTTCCAGTGTGAAGCAAACATGACTTTTCTCATTATTCTCTGCCCTATATCAGCCTACTTTCTTATATCATGCCAATTATTTGAGCGTACATGCAGAAGATCTGTCCTGGCTAAAATCCGAATTTTAAATTTGGCACCTACATTTGAAAAAAGTAGCTCTGAGCAAAGTAGATAAGAATTTAAAAAGGTTTCTATGAATAAAGATATTCTAGACAATGTTGTTCAGAGAAGACTTACATCATAATCATAATCAAATCTGTTTTTAGACTGAGGCTGTTTCAGGAAAATTATATTGTTTCCACTTTTCTACATCAAGATGAACTATCTTCCTTCAATCTGTATATAGTGTCAAATCTTTCTTAATTCACCAGTTATTTTCTGGGGTTGTGAATTACTTTTTGTCAATGTCTTAGTTCTTAAAGCACGTTCATTCCTTATAATGATAAATTATGAAGAGAGCTTATTATGAAAATTGTTGGAGAACTTATAAGATAAGCGCTTACTTTTAATGTATTTTTAGAGAGAGGAGGAGGAGCCAGAGTGTGAGAGAAACATCAATATGTTGTTCCACCTATTCATGCATTCGCTGGCTGCTTCTTGCATGTGACCTGAGCGGGATCAAAGCCACAAACTTGGTGTATTGGGATGATGACCTAACCAACAGAGCTATGGGGAGAGAACTGAGCACTTACTTTTAACTAGCATGCAGTATATAATAAAGTCGAGCTATGTGAAATGGAAGCCTTGGTATGCAATTCAACAGGTACTAGTTTAATTGGATACCACATACTTATTGGTAATGACAATTTATCTTTTCCTCTAAATGTAGATAATATTTTTGCTAAATGTAGATTCCCTTTCCACATTTTAATTTTTCATGTAATTGAATTAATTTTTATGCACTTTCAAAATATCAGGTATAAGTTAATATTATCTATATTACCTATGTCTTAGAAAAATAATCTGAAAAGTGAACATCCTGTTAGTTAACTATTATATATTGCATTTTATATCATCACAAGTTTTATGTTTACTGTAGAATAGGAACTTTTTTTTTTTTAGATGAGAGGTATAGGTAAGTTTTGTTTGTTTTTAGATTTTGAATTATAAGACTTTTCAGTTTTTGTTAAAACCAAATTAGCACATAATGTAATAAGTTCGGTGTATAACATTATCACTATCTATTTGAAGTCAGCTCAAGTAGATTTTTTAGTTGCTCTAGGCATTGCTCTGTTGTCCTGACAGAGAACACAGCTTCAAGGAATATTAAGTTCAGGAGTATAGAGCTCTGGGAAAGGTTATATATTTGGTTCTATTACTAAGTGGTTATAGGCTGAAGTTATTTACCTGATTTATTAACAGAATTTTTTTCCCAACTAAAATGTTCATACTTTTACTGAAATATAAGAAATTAATATAAAAGGATTCTACCAATAAAATATCCTGAGTACTTCCAGGAAAGAAGAATGGTTATAAAATTCTCGCAACCTAAGTGTTACAATTGAACAATAACCTATAGTAATTCTGCATCTTCTATATCAAATAGTTTTGTAAAAGTCATATGTATTGGCCAGTTTATCTCCCCATATATCCACAGTATTTTTTCTTAAGTATTTTATTTTTTTAAAGATTTTCTTTCTTTATTTTTACAGAGAGGGGAAGGGAGGGAGAGAGGAGAGGGGAGGGAGAAAGAAAGGGAGCGACACATGGGGACCTGGCCCATAACCAAGGCATGTTCCCCAACTGAATCGATATATCCTCAGTATTTTAAAATTTTCTTTCTTTAAAGGAATAGGATAAATCCACACTAAAGAATTATACTTAGAAAATAATTAAGTGGAAAGAAAATAAGAAGTAAATATATGAATAATTATGCTGTTAATATCTTCTATTCATGCAAAGTGATAAAAATCATCTTGAAATAATTCTTGGAAAAATGTCTTTATTCTAAGCTCCAGCTAGCTTCATGAAAAACAGTTATAAGAAAAGAATGAAAATTTTTGTTATCATGAATAGGGCTTTGTGGTCAGAATACCTTGTTTGGAATCTAGACTTTGCCTTTTACTTGCCATCTTATCTTAGACAAGTTACTAAAAAACCCAGCTTCTTCCTAGATATAAAGATAATGGAGAATGAACAATTAACAGTGTGCAATACCTAAGTGATGGCCGTGCACCCCAAAGGAGAAATCCCAAATCTATCAAGAACTATAAAGGGGCAATTGTATTCTATTAGAGAAAAGAAAACCACCAATTTCTGATGATAAGTTGGAGTATTCACATTAAGTCCTAAAAGATGATATTTTTGAATTATTACATGCTTAGCAGCTTATATGAAACAAGAGTAATATTTCAAAACTAAGTGGTATCTCATTGTAGCTGTTTGATGATAAAGAGATAAGAAATATTTCCAATTATATAAGGCGATAATATAACAAACCATAAAATAAGAAATCTACTCTACATGGGTGAAGAACTCTCTTTGTGAAGAAGCCTATGAAAAATATGATAGTAACAATAACAATAATAATTCTCACTATAGTGTAGTTGGCTATGAGAGGCTGGATGCTTTGAAGAATTTCATATCAAAGAGAAAATTAAAAGCAAAGCACCAAAAGGACTCACTGGGTAAGCATTTAAAACTTCTTATTTTTCAGTTCCTGCTAACAGTTTACAGCAAGAACATTTGTCTCTGACTGACTAGAAATCAATATTTAATATTTTTCATTTTTTAAAGGAGAGTTCATTTTGAATATTATTTGGTCTTCTTGAGTTAGAAATCAAGATATTAACAGCATTGTTTAATTATCTATTTGACACAGCATCTCACTTAAAATCTGTACCTATTTTTCTCTTGTGCTGTTGAAATGATTTCCTAATGCAGATTTTATTACTTTATGTTTTCTGTCTCTTTATTGATGGCATATACAAAGGAAGAAATTAACAGCACTGTTGCCTCAATTACAAATAAAAATATGAAGGTAAAATAACAGTGGGCATAAAGGTAATGACAAGTCTCAAATGAAATGTTTATACATGCTATAACATACTATGTTTGCACTTGTATCTTCACAGTGCTCGCTCGTAACAAAAAGTAATTCATCAGAGAAGCCACTCTGGTTAGCTCTGCAAAGACTCGAGGGCACATCATGAACTGCTGTTAAAAATTTCACCAATAGGTGTCCGATTATATTAGGACCTGGTTAATACTTACAAACAGTGATTTTACAACCCTTCCTGACAGCAAGGCTTCGGGCCCATGTGACATATGTCATGCACGTGAGTCAAACTGCATTTGCTGACATTAATAAAGTGCGGTGAATGAGCAGGGGTGTTTCACCCTAGTAGCTTTAATTTATAGAAATCATTAGTTATAGTAAAACACCACTTACATGTTTTCGTTTGCATTTTTCCTCAAAAACATAAAAACAAAATATGCTTAGTAGCTTGAATATTAATGAGGTGGCAGGTGATTTATTGCGGAGTTTCTTCTGTCTCAGTGACCAACCAGCTGGGAAAGACACAGGCTCAGAGTTTAGAATGGGAATGAGGCACAGCTCTGCTCCACTACAGAACTGGTTATTCAGCAGGGCTGTCTGAATCGAACTAGTGTTCTGGAGAGCAGGATAAGGCCTGAACGACAGAGCAGAAGACAGTGCTCGCTTATATCATCATCTAAGACAGGAAGAAGAACTATTTTACCTGCGTTTCCTAAGTGCTACAACATGGCCACAAAGCAGAAGTGAAAAAGTATAACTAAGGCAGATGATTAATTTCTGATTTAGAAGAGACAATTCAATTTTATCAGTTTGTATCTTTTTGTTACCATCAAGGGTAACAACACTTTAGGTAAATTATTTCTTTTACTTGGCTCATATAACAATCTCATTCTTCCCACCTATTACTAGAAAATGAAACCTTCAGTAGTGAATGATAAATTTTAACATTCGATTACTCAAGAACACTGGCAAGAACCAGTTTTCATTTGCAGAAAATATAAGTAAACTTCTGAATAAAATAATAACAATAATGTTAATGTTCCAGGCACTGTTGTAACCAATTAACCTATTTTAACTGACTTAGTGCCCTCAAGGTGCCCTGGAAGTGGGAATTATTTATGTCCCTATTGTACGGCTGTTGAGAAGTTACACAGTTTCCTGAAATCTCTGGGTTAAACTCCATTCTCAAAACTAACGTAAGTAAGCCAACTAGTTGTAAGCGTCTATTTGATGGCACCCTTCCGCTCTTTATTTACTACGTTCCCAATGAGGCAGATCACTTTTCAGTAGGTAATGTGCTACTGAGAGTCTAAACTTATCCTTAAAATTTATGAAAAGATTGCCAAAGGCCATCATAAATTTACTGATTACATGAATTTACTGAGAGTGCAGGTACAGATTAATACGACTCTGAACTTCCAAAGGAGAATGCATTAGCATTAATAAATAAGTGCTGCCCATGTACATATCAGTCTTCTGCCATAGAACACTTAAATCTGGCTTAAATAAGTACAATGTTAGTGGTCAGCTCGCCATGTATAAAATCTACACTGCACTGTGTGGGAGGTTGATGAGATGGACGATGGGAGGTAGGGGGAAATAAAAGCCCGTGATGTTCGCCAAGCCACTGTTCCAGATGAAGAAACTCCTTTTTGCTAAATCTGCCACGCAGATGGGGATGTTTTTGCAATAAATCCACATTGCGGCGGGGATGGGAGTACCTTTTTGTAATTCACACAACCATACCATACTGGTAGCAACTACCTAGCAAAAGTTGATTTTATACTGAAATTTCTGATGTCAATTCAACTAATTAGATAAAAGTGGGTATTGCAATTACATTATTCATGATGAAAAAAAAGCCTAATAAATTATAATTTTAGAAAAATCTCCCATTTTCTAAATAGATCTACAAAAAAGTGAATTTATTTAACAATTAATTGAATGACCAGAGAAATTTCTCAGCCACTGATTGATTTGTGGATCAAACTCAAGTTTTAGAGGCAATGTTAATCTAAACTGTTCAGGAAGAGATTGGGCCAGCAAACATTGTGGGTAGGGGTACAGGTGTGAAAGATTACCTATATATTGTTTCTACTTCTACCACAAAATTGGAGCTACTACATATTTGAATTAGATTTCCAATAGACCTGAAGGGAGCTTGAAGATTGAGGAATGACTTTGAGGTATGTGAAAATAATAAATATTTAAGTGATCAACTGAATAAACCCTATGGTGGGGTTTGTGAAAACTTGGGTTTGGATCAGAGTTACCCTTACTTGAAACTCTGTATTTAAGCATCACCTTAGGTCTCTTGCAAAGCTCCTTCTACCTGTGTGTATACAGTGGCATAGGAGAAGTTAACTTGATAGTAGTCCTAGGGTATTGGCCTCGGAGTTCTGGATATGTGTGAGTGTGTAATATAGTAGCAACCAAGTTAGCAGGGGGGAAATATATATTTGAAAACATATAGGAAACATTTCAAAATCATGTTCATAATTATAGATATCCTAAGGACAGATGTAATGGAAGGTTTTAAAGGGATGAGATGACAAGTAACAAAATCCCAAAGAGAATATATAAGAATGATTATACACATTGAAAATGATCAATAATCTTCCAAGGTCTCCTGTGATTCCAGGGAGTAAAATCCCAATAGCAACCAAGTTCATCACATTGGGAAATGTAGACAGCTCTCTGATACATAAGAAAGCAACAAGACTGTTCAAGAGCAGAATATTAGAAATGGTTTCTAAAAATTAAAAACTATTGAGAAGTAATCTGCACAGCATGGTGGATGCTGTATTCTTAATGGATCCCAAAGATGATAATGACGGTTTCTTGTGTAGAAGAATAGATGATGAGCCATACAGAATTTTGAAACAATCATTCTTTTGCTGAATTAGGCAGCAGTAGGAATAGGAAAGAAAACCTGCAGTGAAAATAGGACTAATTTTTAGACAATGTCTTGTGGTTTTCAAAGGCCAGATCTGTTCTAAAGGCAAAAAATAAGAGATTTAATATAACTAACACAGAAAGGAAAATGGAGTCTGAATTTTTAAAAAATGCTAGCTGTGAGAAACTAAGAATGAATGGGAAGTGACAGTATATGAAGATGTAAAGATGCAGTACCTAAATTGTTTAATTTAATAATAGAGAATATGATCTTTGGAATAAACAGAGGTGAAAAATTATGTTGCTGAGGTGACTGAAGTTTTATCTCGAAAGGTGAATCTTGGATGCCACGTACCTAAATATGATACACACGCTTGAATGCAGGGAAGATAGGACCCTGGGAAATAAGACAAGATTAAAGAAGGAGGTTACAGACTATCTTCAGAGATATAATAGGAAGAAAAAAAAATTTTAAGTATTCCACTCATCTAGGATAAAAAATAATGAGATGAGAATAAATCGAGGCATTTCTGACTTGGGGGGCTGGAAAATGAATACGGGAAATCAAGAAGACCGCCAAGATGTCTCCTACCACTAAAGTCACTGGCTGAAAAGGACGAATACTCATCCTGAAGGGACAGGTCACTGCCTGGACGCACTTCGAATCATAAATTCAATTTAGCTCTCTCCCAAAGTCGTCATTAAAGTGACTTATCGGATGTCATGAGAAATGTTATACTTTCTTCAGTAACTTTAAGAAATATCTTTTAAAACTAAAGATTTTAAAAATAGATCAGTTACTATAAAATGCTATTTTCTATACATATATTTCAAATTGACCAAGTTAGCTACATTTTATATATTCCAAGTTGATGAAATTCTTGAGAAGGATCTAAAAAGAGCTCAGCAATATATGTGATTGACCTTAAAATGAAGGTCATAAAAATTAACCATTTAAAATAGTTTTTGCTAAATTTACATACCTTACTATTTTTACGTAAATTTAGATCATTTTGCTAGACAAAATAGTTTTACATATTTTATCCATCATCATAGCAGGCACATAAACAGTGCATCTTTAAAATCATATTATTTCATTTTTGGTTTAAACTACAATTATTCTATGGTTTCTGCAATCATTAGATGCAAGTTACTTCTGAAAATAAATTTTATTAATAAAGATAGTTTTCTTTCTAGGAACATATTGTAAATTTTCTCTATATGGGATTATCTAAAAAATAAAGAAAATCTGTTACTATTGAAGTAAATTACTTCTTAAACTTTGGAAGCATTAAGTAATTTGTTCTCTATAATTTGAAAATGTCAAAAGGTACTCAGATTTAAATAAATTTTTACAAACTAACAATAAAAAATAAAAATTAAATATTAAAAGAGAAGAATACTTGACTGATAGTATGTAAATCAATATATTCTAGCAAATAAAATGGATTAATAATGAAATAAAACAAACACAATTTTTTTATTTTAATATACTTTCTTCATATTTGGCGGCATTAGTACTCTGTTCTGAGTTAAGCAAAAGTGATGCAGAGTATTTAATATCATCACTAGATGATTGTAACTCTATCACTACCCAAATAACATGAAAGTTGGTTAAGATTATATATAACATGGATCCCTATATCAAATTCAACTCGGGATGCTACATGTCCTAACTTCTATTATGGAAATAAGATACCAGCTACTTGGATAAAAGTAATTTAAGAGCATGAGCATATGAATCTTTCTTCACCATAAGCCATAACTTCATTAAATTATTTGTTTGTATGTAGAAATTTTTGTAATGTAACAAGAAGCTGACAGAAACAGTTTTAAAACAAACTGATAATCATAGCTTGGTAAGAAAAAAATAACAATGTTGATCATAAAAGTAACTTCTGAATATATGCATCAAAAAAGTCTCTTTTAAGACGGTGTGATTGGAATAAACATACAAATACCACCTTCCTAGATAAAACTATATCATATTCTAAATATTTGCCATCACTGGCTGTAGTGTACTCTAGTTCTCCACAAATAATGCATCTATGCATTTTTATTGCAGTAAAATTAATTGTAGTCACACACACACACACACACACACACACACACACACACACTATAAGAGAGTGAGAGAGACAGAGAGAATAAAACACAAATCAACCATAAACAAAACAGAAACAAAAGAGCACATTAAGTGAACTTCACTTAAAAATACTGAATTATGCCCTCGCAATACTTTAATCGAAGCACATACACACACAAAATTATAACATTTATGTATATGTATATATAAAGTATTTTTCTTTTAGATCTTTAAATATTGAATATTATCTCAATAAGTCTTTTAGAAATTTAGATGCGATTTTCCCCCAAGTACACAGGTTGCCTTAAGTATGCATTAGACAGTGTATTTGTACTTCCACAAAGACTATGCAATTGCTCTCCGTGTGGGACAATGTGGAAATCCATGCCTAGCAGACTATATAGCCACATAATTGCCCATTTTCACTGCTTCCAGCGAGGCCTGACAGCTCACCAGTTTATAGCAGTGGCAGGTGACTAGAAAAAAGAAAGTTCTTGTTTTCTAACTTCCTTTCAGAAAAGATTTCCTGAAAATTCAGGATTGAAAGAAAAAAGGCTTATGAATAATGGAACACACTGCTACACTCAACCAGGTTTTATATCCTTGCAATATTCCTATCACATGCAAAAAGGGCCAGAAGTTACAAATAAAGCATTGAATTTAAGAACTCTTAAAGTAATCACAAAAGTAATAAATATGAAAAACCACTTCTAATTACCTCTGTTGAGTGATGCTGAACTGTTTATATCCCCAGTGATGAAGGAAGACTCTGACTGCTTCCGGACTGTGTCGTTCCACATTCTACGGATGCGGCTCTTCATGGGGGAAAAGGAAAAGGAAATCAACTCATGATGCAGGGAATTTTGACAAAAATCTTTTTTTTTTCTTTTTGAATTGTATGAGACCTTTGTTTCTGGCCTCTGGAAAATATACAATTTCTACATGCTTGCAGTCCAGGGACATGAGAACATTAGAAACTAAATTAATAGTAACTGGTTATTATTAAGCATAATTGTAAATGCCTATACCCAAAGCAATTATAATTATGAAAAAGAATAAATGTAACATTCTACCAATTTAAACATGTTGAAGATATATAGAAATGTACTCTACATAGATAGAATTTATAATTTTATTTTTCAAGATAAAACAAATTACTTTCATTGTAATTCTCATGAGAATGGTATATTGAAATACACATTAAATTATCAGTTTTATTAACACAATATTTAGTTCAAGAATTCAAAATCTTGCAAGAAAGAGCTTGGTGAGAAAAGAACATAGAATAATATGAAAATGTTTCTGAACTTAATTAACATTTCCATTAATTTGTAAGAAGACCAATGTTACTTTATAGGTTGCATACTACCTTGACTTTTCATTTTTTGAAGGAGATGGAGTTGACTTATTCTTATTCATTGTTTCACGGCAGGAAGTTTTAGAGAGAATTGAAAATTCTTCTATTGTTATTTATGTTCTCAAATTCCATATTCCAAGTGTTGGGCAATTCAAGAAAGCAGTGTAATATTTTTCCATTTTGGGGGGATTGTTTTTCTGGTTAATTTTATTTTGCTATTTTATGGAGTTAGAGATCAAAAGAGTATTAACGATCTTGTCAGGAGAAAACAAAACCTTCACAGAGGCTTTTTCCAGGACAAATAGTTGTAAGGACTATCTGTTACTACTACCATTAGTGAAACCAAGCTCGCAAATGGCTTTTGTTCCAAGTACATCTGAACTGTTTGAATAATAGGAGCACATAATCTAGAAATCAGGTTTATGAATCTAGGGACATGTTTATCCTTCAGCAATATTGTCTATTTTGTTATATCGGTCAGCAAACACGCACACATACACACAGCGAATCTAATAAACAAAGGCACAATAAGAAAACTGGTATAGGATTAGAGACATTGAGAAATTGAGAATGTTTCCATTGAAAAATATACCAAAACTTCAAAATGAAATATTGGGAATAAAGCTTCAAACTAAGAAATTGAGAGCAAATATTGAGAACATTTGTTTTATTGTTAGTGAATGAATTAAAAATATTAATTACCCTTTATTATAAGCCAAATACTAACCTAGGAAATACAAAGGAGAAAAGCAAACCTAAAACATCTAATATTGGGCCTAGAAATCACCACAGAAACATTAATTATTACAATCCACAACGACCAACAACCCAAATGACTACCAATGGTAGAATGGATAAATACATTACAGAATGATTACAAAGCAACAAAATAAAGAAAGGAACACAGCCTCCTGCCAATGTCCGAGAAAGGAAACAAAGTAAAGAAGAACAAGTTCTGGATGGCTGCATGTGAATCAGTATCAAACACATGTGAAACAAAATGTAATGACAAACATTGAGAAGGGTTCAAAGGGTTTCCGAGGTGCTCCTAACATTATATTATTTAACGACGGGAGGTGTAATAGTTCATTGTGTCATCAACTTAAGTTTTGGGCACTTTTGTGAATGTTTGTCATACTATATAACTAAAATTTTCAGAAAGTGCCCATAAAAAGGGGTATGGCCTTGTCTAGACACTCTGAGGATACTGCACAGAAGAAGCGACATTGTAACTGAGAGTTCATGAAATTGTGATCCCGTTAGGTGACATTTATATGAGCTGCCCCCATTATCGCATGCTCCATTAGCTTCTCCTGCTTACACTAGCCACACCTGTTCTTTTTCCATTCCTTACCATGCCAAACATGCCTCTGCTTCAGGGCTTGGCATACTTGTTTCCTCTGCCTGGAGTGCTCTTTTGCTATATATAGGTATGGGCAGCTCCTTCATCAGTTTTAAGGTTCTGCTCATATTTTCTCCTTCAAGAGACCTAACTAGACTACCTTATTTAGAATTGTATTCCATGCACTCAACTGTACTATTACCTCCCATAGACATTACCATTTTATATAATACCACACATTATAATAATGTGCTTGTTTCTTATATTTATATTTAATGTTCAATATCTAATGTCTAATATCTACATGACACAGGGAACAAAAGTAAATATACAGTTATTCATATGGAAATACAACAATTAATAAGTGATACAAGAATAAATTCTGTGTTTTGTGTACTCACAACTATAAACACACTCGCCTATCCCTGTATTTGAGGGTCTACAAAACAGATTTTTGTCTTTTTTTAACTGAGGTATCAACACAACTGAAATAATATATAGTGCATGGCAAATACCATATAAAGCCCAGTTTATGTCAATTCTTTATGTGTTCTAGGTCTATAATAGTCATACCTTGGTCCTCATCAGCTTCAGAACTGGTCAAACCCTATGCTCATTGCAATTTTATGTGTAAAAATGTTTTGGCATTCAGCACTGGCTCGGGACTCTTGCACTTGCTGGAACTTGTAGGAGTCACACGTCACCAGCGAGAGAAAATGCTTCGTCATCGGTACTCGCACTCTTTACCAGCTCCAGAATGAATCAACAACGAGTGCCAAGGTACCACTGTGTGGGTTTTTCATGTATTTACTCCTTGAAACCTCAGAAAAACTCCCTGAAATAGGTACTCTTTTCTTCATTAGTGATCTGAAATTCAGAGGCTAATTAAAATGCCCAGTGTTACAGATGGAGGAAGTGGAATAACTTGTATTTGAATTCAGTTATTTGCCTCATGTTCTAGGAAGTTAACAACTCAGCTCTCTCTACTATATAAAATAATAATTAAATATGAAAAGGAGGAAAGGGAAAAATATTGCAGGTGGAGGAAAAAAATACATAGTATGTGGCATAAAGCCAACACTTAAAAATTTGTGGAATGAACCAGGGTAAGGCTTAGAATATGGAGGTTAAAAAAGAAGCAAGTCACAGAAGACTATATATAATAAGGTATTACTTAAAATAAAGAATTAAAAATGGCATATGAAATAACATCTTTTTTGGAGATGGAAAAACTATTAAAATAGGTAAAATGAAAAAGAAAAACAAAAGTTAGAAGTTTTTCTGCAGTGGAGCGGTGTAGGGATTGATTTGGGAGAAGTTTCAAGAAGGAAAAAAACATACTTCCGGAAAATGTTGTTTCCTAAGCTGGTTGTTGATGCACAAGTGTTCATTTTATTACCATGCTTCTCATTTAACAAATGGTACATACATTTTAAAATATCAAATGTCATATAATAAAAGTAAATGCACCTAAAAAGTCAATGAAAATCAAAGATCAATGACAACAATTAAAGGAAGGCCAATGGGGAGGACAATACTTCACACTGTAAGTTTTGCACACACATACTCACACCGATCCTATACACTTCTTGGTGAACACAATTTGTGTGATTATAGATATTGCCAAACTTTAAAAAGTGATTAGATAGGGAGTAAGTACAGGGGAGCAACAGGTGGGTAGGATTTTCACTTTTTAGTCTTGCCAATGGATTTTTCTCCAGCATTCACATAGTAGCCACCTGGTTTTTATTACATGTGAATATCTTGCCACTTCCTTTTTAAAAAAAATCATCCCACGTGCTTTCTAAAGCGATCAAAATAAGATCTATTCTTACATACTCTTACAAATACCCCTGGATCTGTCTTTAGACGTTTACTTGGAACTTGTCTCCCATTCATTTTCTCATCTACTTAGCCAATGACATTCTTTCTATTCAGGAATTTACAAGTTCTCGCCTGCCTTTGGAGCTTGGCAGTAGATGTTCCAGATGTTCTGTCACCTGGGAAAATGGCTGATAGGTTACCTAAAAGTTCACAGATTCCCTGGTGAGGGACAGCACGGCCACTCCATCTAGTGCTGGGCTGATGGGAATAACATTTAGACCAGTTTAAACAATAAGCTGTTACAGTATCCTTTACTGCCCTGACTTGTTCTTCACGTAATTAGTGAACGATATGGTATGAGTTATAACTGTTTTTACTAAATGTACCATTTAATAAGTAAATATTTTCAGTATGTGATATACAATTATTATACTGGCTAAAATATGCAATTAAGGATCACATATATAAAATGTTAGTTTTTTTATAAATTGGGTTGAAGTGCTAAATTCCTTTCCAGACTTAATACTCATTCAATGGAACCAATCTGATGTCATTACTATACAAACTGAGACCGTACATGATTTTATTGTAATTTAGTTTCTTAAATTTTTGTCTTTCAGTTGATTTGTAAACACTTGGGGTAGAAATTAGAGCTGATCAAGAAAGGACAGCAACCCATAGAGAAATATAGATAAAAGACATTTCGTTTCACTTAACAAACATGGTTTACCTGTGAGCCTGTGGAGTAGCGTCCAGGAGTCCGAGAACCAGATGTTTTCCCTGAGCCGATGGAACTCTCTGTACTTTTGCCACTACAACAATGCGTCCGCAGGCACTTCCCGTACTCTTTCCTTACCTAGCAATTAAATATTAACCTTTGTTAGCGAGTCATTCATTTCTGCAGGGAACTATGGTATAAAATTTATGGGTTTTATTTTTAGATGATATAATTAATTCTTTGTCCTACAGAAACAAGAAAGTCTGTTCAGCATATTTTTACAATATAGAATAATGATATTCATACTGTCAAGCATGACATTTTGTATACTTTAACACACACACACACACCTCTGATCACACTACAACAATACTACCTCTTAGTTCAAAGAACCAAAATGTAAGACTTTCTGGCCACTGTTTTTATGTTCATAAACTTCATATGAAGCATCCTATTGAGGCAACTTTACACGGAAGTCTAATGAGGAATGTATAGAGAGAAGTAGGGATGGAGAAAGGGAGGGAGGAAGGAGTAAGAGTAAAGAAGAGAGGGAATATTTAAATACAGAAAAAAAGGAATGCATTGGGCTTAAACATTTCTTTCAATCTATATTTCTTTGAAGTTTATTTCTCTTAAAAGAGATCAAAAATGCAACTTCAGAATATAAGGTTCAACTATTCTCGAAATAGCTTTTTATTCAATAATCACAGACAAGTGTGATTGCTTTTCTTTATAGCATTGTTTATTAAATTCTTAATCATGGTTACAATATAAACTCATAGGATAAAGGAGATAAACATTTTTAGTGGATATTTTCAACCAGGAAACTATTACATCAACAGTTTTGGGAAAACTTTGATCACATTTAACATTTTTATGACCGCCTATTTAATCTAAGAAGATGTACAAAAATAAATAGTAACTGACCTAAATCATACCTCTACTATCAACATCAACAAAAGTAACCCTAACTACAGGTTCATTACCCAAAACTCCATCCTGGAACATGTGATATGTTGGTTTACAGCCATAAATTTACATTTGTTATGAAGTAACACTGTACAAAGGTTATTCTTAGCTCTTTATACACTGATTTCATATGAGTTTATACTTCATTGAGCTGTGACAATGAAATATTCCAATGTAATTTTATTTCAAATTATGAATATATGCTTTTTGAGGAATGTTATTTATAGTTAAAACCAAAATAAAGTATGAATGATCTATTAAAATTAGTAATCAAACCTAAAATATTATGTATTAATGTCCTAAAGCTTACTCTATTAAAGCTATAGAAAGGCAGAGACAGAGTATGTTCAGGTTTATTGAAGGACTTACATGCATTGAGTGATTACCCTGTGATAGGGACAATGGCAGGGAGTCAGGCGAACCAGAGCATGGAGGAGCGCCTGCTGACAACAGGTGGGGGGACCAAGAGCGGCTTCTCAGAGAAGAGGACTTCTGAGAGAATCTTCAAAAGATATGTTGGTATTAGCCAGTTTAGAGGATGAAGTTAGAAGAAGAAACTGACAGGAGACAAAAAGGCATTCTAAGTGTTTAGGATGGCGTGATGGGCCCATGTGTGAGGCCTTTTTCTGGTATGGAATGCCATATTATATATTCTTTAATATATCTGAATTGATACTGACCTGTTTTCAAATCGATCTCTTCCATGCTACATTTATTACAAACTAGAAATAATTATTTGTATTCAGTGTTTACAAGCCAATTCATGTTTTGTTTATTTTTTAAAAATAAATAAGCATGACCCACATGCATGTGTCCAGGATATGTGTGAGTTGGGAAGGGTGGGATAAAGCAGCTTCTAATTTTTGATCACAAAGTCACAGGAATTTTGCAAGGCCCTGCCCTCATAATAACTGGAAAATAATTATTACCTACATTTTACAGATAACTAACATTGTTAGATGAAAAGATTAAGTAATAAAAGTAACCTGAAAGACAAATAGGTTAAGCAATGTGTCTTATGTGAATAAAATCCAAATTTCATGGATGCTTTATAATCAGAAAATTCTTTCTCAGATACCACATTTGTAACATTAATATATGACTGAATAAAGCATTATATATTAATAACATTATTACTAAAGTAATCTATTAGGCTATTTCCTTTTCTGTATCTGGAAAAAAATAGGGACTACTGCTTTAATTAGATTTGACAGAGCTTAAAATAATCTCTACTCAAAGGTAGGTACTATCAATTACAGTTTAGAATTTGTAATGAATTTATGAAGCATCTCCAAGAATCTCAACTTTGATCATAACCCATATCCTACTTTGTTTTTCCTAATATACTCAACAAGGGATATTCTTTTTAGATGAGAAAGTATTTTTTTTTACAAAGTGATTTAAATCTAAACAAATATTTTAGAAGAGAGAGAGAAGAAAAGAGACAAAAGAGAAAATAAAGAGAAAGAACCACTTCTCTTCCTGTTACAAAGGCAGATATTGAATATGCCACAGGAATTCATCATGGACTATTTACCTTTTCCAGATAAGTTTAAATGTTCTGAACTGATTATGTAAACAACCAGCAAATCAAGATATCTAGTGATGCTAAGTCCCACACTGAACTATATTACTTACTGGACCATGCCCATGAGATATTTATAATTAGATTGCAATAAAAGTTGTTTGATTGTTCAATCATTTGTATATTCTAATCCACCTGATATTCCATCTTACCCCAATCAGGTATAATATGTTATTCTTTTAATATGAGGTTGTTTTAGAATAAGAAGATAGGAAAGACAATATGCCTTGCTAATGGAACATTTCTTCTATACACTCAGGTCAGAAATAAAATAATCATGGAACCCTCTGAGATGTAACACATAACTGAATGCCTAACGAAAGAAAAACTGACAATTTTAATGTCACCAGCGGAAATACTAGTGACACAAACATGCAATCTATACTTTGAAAAACAACTGACAACTCGGAGTTTGATTTTTTTTTTTTTTTTTGTCCAAGAGTTTGATTTTTGTTAATGAGTTGAATCCTATAAACCAAAATATCTCAAAAAGGGAATATTGAGCAAGTACATTAGCAGGGGCATATTGCTGAAATTCAATCAGATGGCTTAAGAAAAACCTCCTAAAAGAATTATGATTTTAAAATATATGTATTACCCAAAGTCATGTATAGATTTAATGCAATAGAAATTTCAATGGTACTTTTCACAGACTTAGAAAAATATCCTAAAATTTGTACAGATCCACAAAAGATCCCCAACAGCCAAAACAATTCTGAAAAGAACAAAGCTAGAGGCATCATACTTCTTGATTTGAAAGCATGCCATAAAGCTATAGCAATACAGTACGACATTGTTACAAAAATAGGCACATGCAATAACAAAATAGAGAGCCCAGAAATAAAACCTTGCATATATAGTTAACTAATAATTGACAATGAACCCAAGAATACTCAGTAGGGAAGGGATAATTACTTCAATAAATAGAGTTGGGAAAACTGGATAACTACATGCATATGAATGAAATTGAACCCCTATCTCACACAACTCACAAAATTTAACTAAAAATGGATTAAAGACTTAAAAATAAGACATGAAACCATAAAAGTCCTAAAAAAAGAAAACAGAAGGGAAATATTGGTCTTAGTAATGATTTTATGAATATGATATCAAAAGCACAACAAAAAAGCAAAAATTAATAAGTGAAATTACATCAAACTAAAATACTTCTAGACAATAAAAAAAACAATCAACAAAAAGTAAAGGCAATCTACAGAATGGAATAAAATATTTGCAAATCAAATCTCTGATAGTGGGTTAATATCCAAAGTTTATACAGAACTCACACGAATCGATAGCAAAATCCCCCAAACTATCCAGTAATAAAATGCACAGAGAAAACAAATAGTTATGTTTTTCTAAGGAGACATACAAATGGCCAAAATGAAAGATGCTCCACATCACTAATATGAGCAATGCAAATCAAAACCACGATGAGATATCATCTCACGTTTGTTAGAATGGTAATCTTCATGAAGACAAGAGATAAGTGTTGGTGAGGATATGGAGAAAAGGGAGCCCTTGTGCAATGTTGGTGGGAACAAAAATTAGCACAACTATGAAAAATAGTATGGGGATTTCTCACAAAATTGAAAATGGAACTACCATATGATCTAGCAATTCCACTTCTTGGTATACATCTCATCAGGAAGTAAAATCAGGATCTTGAAGAGATATGCGCACTCCCCTGTCCCCTGCAGCATTATTCACAATAGCGAGGACATGGAAACCAAAGCGTCCATATGTAAATGGATGGAGAAGGCAACATGCTACATGTATACAATGGGATATTTTTTCAGCCAGGAGAAAGAGGGAACTCCTGCCATTTGCAACAACATCGGTAGACCTAGAGGGCATTATGCTAAACGAAATAAGACAGAGAAAGAAAAATAATGTATGACCGTACTTATATGTGGAATCTAAAAAAGTTGAACTCATAGCAACGGAGCAGAATGGTGGTTACCAGAGGTTTGAGGGTGGGAAAATGTGGAGATGTTGGTCAAAGGGTATAAACTAGATGACAGACAACTAGGTTTGGGGATCTAATGGACAAAATGATGATTATAGTTAACAATAGAGTGTGATACATTTGAGAGTTGCCAAGAAAATAAATCTTAAATGTTCTCACCACCACAAAAAAAAGTAATTACATGAGGTGATAGAGGTATTAGCTAATACTCCAGGGCTCACCAATGCACAACATAAATGTGTATCAAATGAGTACACTGTAAACCTTAAATTTATAGAATGCTGTATTTTAATTATATCTCAATTTAAAGGAAAAGAATAAAAGAAAAATCTCCTAAGACCATTTCTGCAATTTTAAAAAGAAGTACATTTTCTTTTTATAGAAAAAAAGGAGAAAAACAATTCAGTGTTCTTCATGTTTTTTGATTTAGGCCATATTCTTGATGTCAATAAAAATGTCACAAAAATTGAAAAATTCCAAACACAGAACGAATGAAAAACAATATGCTGATAGATGTTATTCCAAAACATAAAAGTAAGCTTCTATATAAAAGCTTGGCAATTTTTTTCACGAAGGTCTAGGCAATCAGTATTTTAAGCTCTGTGAGCCAAGGTGCAAAACTAAGGATCTTGTAATGTATTTATTTAAAATTTTAAGTGTAACCATTTACAATGTAAAAGTCATTTTTGGCTGATAGGCTATAAAAACTAAAGGAGGCTGAATAAATTTGGCCAAAAAGCTGTAATTTATTAAACTTTGTTCTAAGGAATGGATAAAAAAATTGAGTTTGATTATACATTTTTAAATTTTTTCAATTATGTTAAATAAGTTAAATACACTAAAAATATTAAACTTGGTTTTGGATCGTGATCTATACCTGGATATCAAATGCAATCTAGTTATACCAGTGATGTGTATTTGTAGACACCCTTCTAACTTTTGTTTTTCATGCTGCTAGACTCTCAGACCAAAATTTTAAAGAGAGAGACATCTTTACTCTTTATTTTCTTCGTGTTAAAAACATTAAGTATTTTTGTTTATTTCTTAGGAAAAATGTTCACATTTTGCCATTTCATTTTCAGAACCACCTTTTCATATCTCATAATTATTACCCCATGTTACACATGAGGAACCTGGAGCATAAAGGTTAATTGCCTTGCCAAAGTCACATACAGTTCAAGTGCAGGAACTAGGATTCTGACAAGACAGTCTTAGCTAGGGGTCTTTTTGATCGTAACTATGAGTACCACATTTTTAATAAAGAGTATATCTGGAGATTTAAAAAATACAACAAAAGTATTCAGTTGTTAAAATTAACTATGACAATGAATATTTTTAGGTCCTTGTAGATGCGAAAAATCACAAAAGTACACTGGCATAAAAAAATAATTATTGCATTCTACATCATCCACTCCTACATTGTATAAAAGATGATTTGGAAGAAAAATACAGAGACCATTACTAAGTACTACATCATTCATTCAAAAAATAGAAATGTCATGTTATCATAAAATGTTTAGAAATGTATATTTTCTAGTATATAAAAACTAGTTTTTTGAAAAACTAATATATATATTTCTTATGCCATGCCACATATATGTATATATATATAATTTATATATGTAATGTGTATGTATGTATATACACATATATCCATGGCTCCATAACATCTTAAAAAAGCTACTTTCTATTACACCAATCCATGTATCTTCCAATAAAAATATTAAAGACTATAAGTGCAAGTCTACAAGAATATAGTTTTTGTGCACTGTCCGAAATAAAAAAATGTTTTTATTTTGTTTTCTTAGGTTAACCATATATACTAATTATTATATTTTGTGTCTGTTTTGTCCTTACTATTTTAAAGATTAAACCAATGAAGTCATCTACTTCTTAGAGACAAATGTATCAGGAATGATTTTGTTACGGCTGCTTTGCCATCATGGGAGGTAGGTCATTTAGTCTTCAATACAGGAGTCTAGCTTACCTTCTTTTGTAGGACACAATGGAAAATGAATATAAACATCCCCTGTAGAGAATTGAAAATGGTGAAGAGATATGCCATGATGACTGTGCTTTCATTAATATACATGAGTCCAAAGGCCCAGGTCAATCCTAACAGGCAGAGAAGAGCTATTGCACCTATAACCCATGACCTGTAGAGAGAAGAGAAAATTAAAGGTTATCAAATAATTGGTCCTTAATTAACACAATCATATCATACTAAGAGAATTGACACTAAAAAAACATTACAGTAAGTTTTATTCACAGAAAATGTAAGACAGGTGGTATAAATACTTTAAAGTTTTCATGGGGATGCAAGTTTTTAAGTTTGAGGACATATACATGAAAATGTTATGAACACAGAAATTCATTTAAGCCAAAGCACATTTGTAGGGTTAAATTATTTGTATTTGCGACACATATGTAAATGATATGGAGATGTAATTAGGGTGCATGGCAAGGGAAAAAAGGCTATAAAGTTATGAGCATCTCCACTGGTCTCATTGGTATGATGACATTTGTTTGATTGGTCTCTTTCCATTAGTGCTTCAACTAATACACTTTTGCCCCATTTTTCCATATTTCCTCTTTTCCATAAACATTTCAGTGTTTACTGATAAAAACAGAACTCTTGAAGGAACCAGTATGTATATGGAATTCATGTATGAATTTTAAAAGTTCCATTTGATACCATAGTTATGTAGAATATGTGTGAGGTATAGTGGATGGGGAACAAAATAGCTCCATTCTAGGTCATGATCTACTTTCTTTCAGCCTTTGGATTGCTCTTTCTCTCTCTGCATATACATGCACATATGCATATATATGCATACATATATACACATATATATTCATATATATATACACACACACATATGTTATGTTGGACTAGGCTTCAGAAATCAGGTAATTGGCAGCTCTGTTGAACAGAAGCTTAAAGGCTCAGGGCACCTTCACCTCTTTGAAGTGTCTGTAAATTCAAGGAAGAAAATGAAGCTGAGAATGGGGATGGAGTGGTATGAACAAAGTAGTCTAGAAAGGAAGACAAATTCTCAATCGCACTCCATTCCCTTACTTTCCTCCAAGCTGCCATTCACAATAGGAAACAACCAGTAGCAAAAGTCTATATATTTGTGGTTATGTGTTATGTATTTACTATCAATATAAAATGAGTATTTCCAATAGACACGAAATCAATAACTGAAAATGGAATCCGTCTCAACTCTGAAGTATATAGGCGAACAGGACCAAACCAGCCTAAATTGCTATACACTGATGAAAACAACCCACCTTTCCTTTCCCAGCCACCCACCTACCTTGAATAGGGTACACTAATGTTTATTTTCACCAGACTATTATCCTCCACTTACACTAAGGGAGAACTATGTATGGGGATTTAAACTTTGCAAAATGAAGAGGTACAAAATCACATATGTTTGCCATAGTTGAAGCTGGGTTTAATAAAGTTTTCAGAGAGAATTACATCTTAAGAAAGATATGGTCCCAAAGCAGTCAAATATTATTAAAGTCTTATTCAAATTAATCTCAAATATTTACCATTTTTCTTCTACACGAGCCACTGTATTTCAGATTTAAATATGCACTAACGTTAACATGTGGAATTTAGAACATTAACATTCTTGAATAAAGAATTCCTAAAGGAAGCTTGCAATTGTATGTGGCATGTTGGCTTATATTTTAGAAAACATCTTGGATATTCATATTTTATGCTACAATTTAGATCCAACTATGGGAGCTTTCAAGGTAGAGCTCTCAGCTTCTTACAGACATTGGAAAAAAGGAAAAATGGGAAGAATCACCATTAAATCAGACAAATTGCTATTATCCACTAGAAAATGCATTATGGTCCCAAGAGTTAATAATATAAAACTTCAATGAGCCCAATTTCTCAGGAAAAAAAAATAAGCAAGTGCATGAAAAAATAAGTGAAATGGCATTGGGGAAAATGAAAACAAAGGACTCTTCACCAGAAGAACAAACTGAAAGTTAGAACAAGGTCACCCAGAGGTTGCCAATCTGAAGTGTCTATTGTTGCAGGACATGTAATTTTAAAATGTTCAAATAAAAAAACCCAAATATTAACATTTATGTTCATTTTTATTTAATTAGTAAAGACTTATATCTTTGCTCCAGAAATTTAAAAAATACATTTATAAACAATTAGATAATCAAGTGATGTGTCAAACTGAGTAAGATAATATTAGAAATGGAAAATTTAATTTTTCAAGGAAGCATGTTTCCCCTTTTTGGGTATGTAATATAGAAAGTCATTAATACCAATTGCAGTTGGGTAGTTTCATACCCATAGGTCACTTTGAAAATATCAGAAAATAATTTTAGATGATGTCCAACGGAACAACAGAAATGAGGATGTAACGCAGCACAGAGGAACACATCACAACGAAAGGAGAAAGCTATCGACAGTGAAACCGGTCTGTACCACATGAGCTGCTAATACTGTGGCACTGAAAGCAGGTGATGTCCAATTCAAAAACGTGAAGCAGAATTTTTTTGGTAGTACACCTGCAGCATATTAATTCTGCAAAGAAGTTCTATGCCTGTTGTTTTTTTTCCTGCACAGTTTGCTCTTCTGCCTCAACGTGAATGACAGAAGCTCAAATGACTGTTTAGTACAGATCTGACAGCTGGTTCATGGGACCACACTGATAAAGGGAATTTATCAGCCATTCAGGTCATTCTTACTTGATGAAGGGTCTGTTATCCTCATAGCTAAAGAATGCATAGACATAAAGACAAGAACACCCACATTAGCATTTTGTGACAAAGAATTTCATATGAAAAATATTCTCCTGGTCCCCAAAGGCCTCTGACCCCCACCTCCCTAAGAGGCAGTATAACCTTCCCTTTATATCAAATAGGCAAGTCCTAAAATGAGCATGAGAACTTAAATAACAAGGAGTAAAGTCAATTTTACAAAACTGTAATATCCCTTGTGCGAATAAGAAATTCCATGGTTTTCATCATGTGCTCATATTACTGGTGACTTGACAGAGACATTTATTTCTCTGAGATTGCATTTCTCTGGAGAATGAGGAATCTTATGAGCAATCTGGAAAAGGCTTAGGGGCATACTTAAAATGACAGATTTCATGTCACCTTATTCTGTAATATTAGTAGGTGAGATTACTTAATTATGGACAGTATGCTTCTAAGTAATTTTAACTCCAGATAATTAACCTGAGTTAAATCTGAACATTATAGCCCTTTGAAAATAATTGATCCTGACTACTTTAGCATTCTCTCTGTTAGTTTGCTGAGAAAAAATGTGAATAATCTTTTGTAGCAATAGGAGCAAACATACAGCACTGTTCATGATTACTTATATTTACTAATTTATTTAGTATCATTCTGCTAAAATAAGATCCCAGTGCAAGCAAAGTTAAAGGACACTTTGGACCAGTATTATTTATTTATTTATTTATTTATTTATTTTACAAACACAGATGCTGCTCAGTGAACTGAGAGAAAAGGTAGAGAAATTGCCCGTTATTTTCTCTTACCTCTTGCCAGAGGCAAGCGTTTCTGATATTATGCATACACAAATAAACTTTCAGAGAGGCCCCATCTGTGATGCATTTTGAATAAAGAGAACTACTGATGAAAACCTCACTCTCCAGAATGATGACAGAGTAAAGAATGCAGCGAGAGCTTGAGATTTGAAGCCAGTTTGCTTGGTGTTTACACTCTAGCCTCAGCCACCTACCAGCTATTTGATGTAGGCAAAATGTTGACCTGTGGTTTTGTCAGTTTATCCATCTACAGAATGGTGATAATTGTAAGTTTCTTGTAATAATGAAATGATATGTCACATACCAATGACTAAAAACTGTGCAAAACATATACTCTGTTCAGTAAATATAACATAGTGATTATGTTTTTAAAGCTAGAATACAGTTGCACTCTGAAAAATAAAGCACCGAATCATAATCGTTAAGTACCTAAATTCATCTGAGTGTGTTTCAGGAGTAATCTCATGCAGTAAAGTAGAAGCAGTGGAAATAAGTTGGTAGATGCAGCGGGCAGTGACTAATGGTGCTGTCTAATATGGCGACTATTGGCCACATGGGTGTACTTAGAGTTAAGTTCATTAAGATGAAATCAGGTTTAAGGTTCAGTTCCTTAGTCACTCTAGTCACATCACAAGTACTCAAAAGCTTCCATAACTACCGTATTGGTCAGTGCAGTTCTAGAACATTTCTGTCCTCACAGAAACTTATATTGGACAGTGCCTGAGTAGGACATTAAAAAATGTTTAAACTAGGAAATGAAATTTCAAGAGATATCTACATAATGCCATGGATGTGTGAAAGATGGAGAAGTGTTTCTAAGAATTGATCATATTTAACATTGTGAGCTGTGCCTAGAAAGAAAGTTTGTACATATATTAACATAAAAAAGTTATATAACATGTGATAATTATTTCATTATATGTATTCTCATTGCATCAGTATATCGCATCTGTGATGCCAAGTTCATGATTGGAATGACTTTCTACTTTAATTTGAATAGTACAATATCCAGGAAAGAAAGTTACAGAAGTTAGCATACAGAAATAGATGCCGAAATGCTCTACAAAACTACATTAAGCTATCTAAATGTTTCAAAACATAAAATACAGTACTTGCACTATAATTGCTGGAGTGAGAGTTTTACCTTTAACGTGAAATATCAAAAAGAGAGATATCAAGGTGTGACTCAGTAGATTTTATTGGCAATTGTGGGGATCAGCCAGTTGTGCCAGTCAATAATAAAGATTGTAATTCTGCTTCCACTTACAGTTAGCTACAGCCATGTGTATAAATAGTGTCCATTGGGATGTGAAGAGAAGTGAATTATGACATTTCTGGGTCTTGCCAATTAAACGGATGGGACTGGGTTTCCCTTGGCCATTTTTCTCTCCACTTTTGCTCGGAGAAAGTGACAGTAGAGCCTTGGATCTATAAATTGAAGCTATTTATTGACATGGAGCTAACACATTAGATTTACATCAACTCCCAGATTTTTATGTAAGTTTAAACTGCCATAATTTAGAGTATTTTTTATAGCTGCTTAGCCTGTGTAATAATTAATAGAGCACTTAATTTTACCTTTTACCAGTTCATGTCCAAAATAAAATTTCATGTTAATAAAAAAGAACCATTCATTAATTTTGCTTCTAGAATGACATAAATAATACACAAAGGTTCAAAATCCAAACATCACTAAAGATCATCTATTATATGTCAGTGCCTGCCATCATTTTGCCAGGTTTTCTCTACTGGCTTAGAGAATCTACCTTTTCAGTGTCTCTCCACAAATCCAAACTAAAGTGATTGTGATGTTGCCACCAGTTATGCTGGGAAGGCTATGCACGCTTGATTCATTATTTTAATTCTAAAAAAAAAAAAACAATCTACAAAACTAGTTTCTAAAGCTAAGTAACTTCCATTCTGATTTACCAGTGCAGGTCTAGTGAAACAAAATCTCATTCCAGGATGTAAGACTAAAGGAATTTTATGGCAGCTTTTAAAATATTTTATAAAATATGGACTCAAAGGCCTAAGATACTCTTGGCAATTGTTAACAAACATGTTATCTTATAATTTATAATAAATGACATGTTGAAAATAAAATTATTTGTACATGAAATTTTGAAGAAACAAATAATAAAATGGGCCCTCCTTTAGTAAATACGTTTTTCTTTTGCAAATATTTTATTATTTTGTTCTTACTAACATCTAAAATTAATAACAATTTAAATATTAATGTCACATGATTATATTTAAAAGTGATCATTAGAATCAAAATTAAACTTTTATGGGTCTCTACATAAATAATTATACAGATATTTATATATTCTATAACAATTCAGAAGCACAAAAGGGCTATTAATATCTAGTCCCATGGAAGTGTAGCTCAAAATACATCTTCAAAAGAATAGATTTCCTGACCAAAATATTAATTTATAAATTAATGCTATGATGTAAAAACTCACAGTATATCAAAATAGACAGATGATGAATGACAAAATCAAGTTAGCTATAAAATATGCTTTCTCTAACTTTGAGTCCAAAATAAAATATTTTAATCTAAAATTTAATATACAGCAGATAAATTCTTTTAAATGGTTTATAACTTTCCCTTATATTTCCCCTCTATAGGGTTGATCAAAAAGTCCATTTAATTTTTTCCATAAAATAAAAGACACATTTTCATTTTCACCAGTGACTTTATTGATTTGGATATTTTGAGAATGCCAGCTATCTCCTGCTATTGGCTTCTAGTGGGTAGAGGTCAGGGGTGCTGCTAAACATCTTCCAGTGCATAAGACAGACCCACAGCAAAGAATCATTTGGCCAAAATGTCAATAGTACGAAGAAACTTTGCAAACCACTTTTGACACGTTTGATCAGTCATAGTACCTTCTCCATACACTGCACAATTTTTTTTGCTCTTCAGTTGCAGTTTTACCTTTCTTGAAATAATAAAGCATCACATGCTGAAAATGTTGTGTGTTTTCTTCCATCTTCAGTATTAAAGTGGTTGCACAAAAATCGCCCATTTTGGTTTTTTGGTTAATGCTGATATGACAGCTGTCACAATACAATCTAACAAAATTATTTTGAATTAAGTTAAAGACAACTAAGCACTACTATGGCCATCGTATGGAAAAAACTAAACAAACTTTTTGATTAACCTGATATTATATTTAGATGGTACAGAACTTTTTAAAATAGAGAGGTGAGTAAGCTTTGATGTGAAGAAAAATGAGCTGATGAGAGGCATATTTGCATATTTAATCCTCAAGCTAAAAGATCTGGTCATTGATAATCACCTACAAGTAAAGGAAAATGAATGACTTAGGCAGAATTGTTGACCCCATCAGTTTAAAGACTGATACATTCTGGGATCCTCTGTAATTGGTGGGGAATTAGCTAACTGCTTGCTGACTGAGCTCAATGGTTAGTGGTAAGAAAGAGAGTTATCATGCTATATATCCCGATTAGTATACAAATATTTCCAAGTTCACTATGCAGCTACAATTTACTTTCCCTGGTATAAAACTAATTATATCAAAGGGATAAAGACTTTTCCCTTGAATTTGGTTTGTGTTACTGTAGGAATAATAAAGGGATGTGGGTGAGCTTTTCAAGATAAAATTATTCTTTATTCTTCAAAGAAGGAAAAAGGTGGTAAATACTTACATATCTGTATATTAAGTGGGTTTTCCCCATTGCCCTTCAATCAACAATGAAGCTCTCAAGCTGAGGACTAAGAGGACTCCGTTACCCATATTCTGAGAGAAGTCAAGTTCATTGACTTCACTTAGAAGTGATTTCTGAGACCATGTTTGCCACACTACTAACCGAGGGGTCCCCAGGTTTTAAAACGGGAAGAGTAAAGACAAGGCCCTGAAGGATTGCAACGTTCACAGAGTATATGAAACAATGGAAACAGGAAGCAAAGAGACACCTTTACTTACACTAATTCTCCAGCCACAAATTTTAGTAGGCAATGGAGGAAGAATGTTTATTTATTTATTTTTTTAAAGATTGTATTTATTTATTTAGAGAGAGGGAAAGGTAGGAAGAAATAGAGGAAGAGAAACATCGATGTGAGAAAGAAACATCAATTGGTTGCCTCTCATACATGCCCCATCTGGGGACAGGCCAGCAACCCAGGCATGTGCCCTGACCAGGGATTGGACTGGGGACCTTTTGCCCTGTGGGACAATGCCCAAGCAACTGAGCTATGCGGCCATGGGCTAGGAAGGATGTTTTAAATGGGATGTTATTTATTTTTAAATTGGTCAGGCATTTACTAACCAGAGTAGACTAGTAAAATACCAATATCTAAGGGAACATCACAAAACTTGCTAACCAGTAGTTAAGAGATATTTAAGGTAGTGTAGCTATAAGAGTAGTAATCAGAGAAAAATCTAAAAATTTTGTTTGCAACTCACTCTGAGGAAAATGCGCAGTTTGTAACACTGTAGAAATCCTGACTGATTTATATTTCTTTCAGATGTAATATATATTCCTGGGACCATACCACTATAAAATTATATTATTTATTTCTATTCTGTCTTTGTTTTTTTAACCATTATAAGAAGAATAAAAGGAAAAGTCATTAAGTATTTAATTCAATATTTCTGAGACAAATATGAATTATATTTCACTAGTTATATATTTAAATCACTATTAAATATATAAATAAATATATGAAAATTCTTTAAAAATATTAAAGTCATAACATGAATTATGACTTTAAAATTATGAACAACAGAGAAGATGATTACATTTCAATTCTGGAGTTTATTGATATTAAATATTACTGCTAAAAGCCACATATTGTTATGTTTTGTTCATATGAAATTTATTAAGAGAATGAAATGAAGCAAATAAAATAAATGATTTAAAATATATCAGAAACATTTTCATTTCCATGCCTCAACGTCCCAATAATACTACTGTAGATTTGAGAGCACACGCCAATATTAAAATTTTAATCACATATTTCACACTGCTAATGAATTGAATATCTGAAATTAGGCTGAATTGAGTATAATAAATTAAGATCAATAAATATTAAATCAATGACTGAAAAAACTTTAATTGTATTATCTCCACAACTCAATGTTATGCTATTTTTTTATTTTTTAAAGATTTTATTTATTTATTTTTAGAGAGAGGGGAAGGGAGAGAGAAAGAGAGGGAGAGAAACATCAAAGTGTGGTTGCTTCTCACGTGTTCCCTATCAGGGACCTGGCCCACAACCCAGGCATGTGCCCTGACTGGGAATCAAACCAGGGACCCTTTGGTTTGCAGGCCTGTGCTCAATCCACTGAATTACACCAACCAGGAAATGTTATGCAAATTTTTATAACTCTATAGAATATGGTCAAAGAACTTATTTATATGCATATAAAAAGGTATCGATTATAAGAATGAATGATGAATTATTATATTGTACATACACAGCTACAAATGTCAAATTTAGTACTGCAGTCTATTATAAAAATGAATCAGTAGGTTTCATGAAAATAAGATATAAATTTTTGCAATCTCATGTTTCAAAAAAATAATATCACTGTGTGATTATTAATATCAATACAAGAAAGCCCAGTTTATCATAGTGACTGATGGATTCTGCATCAGCCTGCCTAAGCTTGATGCCAGCTGAGCATTTGCAACCCTGGGATAATTATTTAACCTCTCTGAGCCTCAGATTCCTCATCTGTGCAATGGGGACAAATACAGAACTTTCTTCATAAAGCTGCTGTGTGTATTCAATAGAAGGGTCAGGTTCTTTATATTTCTTTCAAATGTATTTTATATTACTGGGACCATACCACTCTAATGTTACATTATTTATTTCCATTCTCTCTCTCTCTCTTAACCACTATAAGAAGATAAAAAGGAAAGTCTTTTTTCTTTTAAAATATCCAAATACACAAAAACTTTATGTATAAAATCACTACATAAATATTTGCTCTTAAAATTAATGTTGTATATTGACCTTCTGACCTCAAGAAAGGGATCATAGGGAAAAATACAAATGCAGTAATATATTATGTTTGCTTTTAAGTGTTTTATAAATTCATATATTAAGTAGAAATCCAAAAAGAAAGATGAAGTCACTGCCTCCTTCTGAAATTATCTTTAATATTTACATTTAAAAAGCCTGTTTATAGAATGTTTCATTTTAAAATTTCTTTAAGCTTAGTAAATGCTATGAATTTTTATATTTTAATTGAAATGAGGTATATCCAGATTCCTAATGAACATTAAAATAGAAACCTAAATATTTGTGGATTACTTGAGAAATCTAAATTTAATTCATAAATACAATATATCCTCAGTGTCAAAAGCTCACTAAGTTACTGCAATGTTTCACTAAATGTAATCATTGGACCATATGTTTAAAAAAAAGACATAAAATCACACAGGAAATGTTCATTAAAATTCATTAAGAGATATATGTCCTAAAATTAAACTTCATTAATCTCTTTTCCTATCATTTTTTGAAAATTTAAAACTGTGAATATGAATGATCACATAGTTGACAATATACCTATGTAAAGAGAAAGGTATATTTCTTTTTAAAAATTTAATCTTATAATGAAAGAAAACTGTTGCTTTTAGTCAGTAACATTTCAAGATCCATAAAATATTAGCTAACAAGTTGACATCTTTTATTTATTGATACTTAACAATTAAAATCACAATGTTTCCTGGCTATTAATGGGCCAATAATTTGTAGACTTACATTGAGTCTCAGAATTCACTGACCCTTTAAAACATACGACTGTAGAGCTGATAAACTGAGGTCATTGGGATGCAGAGAGATAATATACTTTAAAGAATATATTACATTCTTTCAATATCCCTTTTTTCAACTTAGAAGATACACAAACTTTTACAGTTAAGAAAAATAATCCAGGAAACTAATAACTTTTAAGTGTATTCTTGTCAAATATGTTTTGACAGGTTGAATTGGTGTACACCTTCTCATATAATATAGTATCATCATCTCTCCTTTCAACAACTTGCAACAGAAACATTCATCATACTCCCCCCGTGAATAAATACGTTATTATAAACTACTTGTAAGAATAACTAAAGTACAAAAAAGCATGACTACTTAAAACATGTCTCTCCTTACTAAATACCCTAGTAAATGGTAGGCCTTTAAACACCATTGGGAACAGATAGGTTTTATTTAATTTTGGATGACTGACTAAATCTTAAGCGTTAGTTTACTCACTTCCACAATGAATACAGTAATCTCACTAGCATCTTTTTTTAGTTGAATGGAACCAAGGAAAGGATAGTCACTCTATGACCTCTTGGTTATCAATTAGTAAGAGTATTGACGATAACTCTGAATTCTGTTCTGAACCTGCCATGCAAGTGGAACAGTGCAAGGCCACTGCAGAGGAGCCACCCTGCAGAGAGAGTGCACAGAGGCCCGGGAGTCGGACAGTGCGTGGGCCTGATGGAGGCTCAGGATCTCTACTCCAGTCTGCTTTAACACAGAACCTCTGTGAGGTATTGTTCTTAATTAATATCGTCACTACACATTTAAGAATAATATCTTAAAATTGTGTCAATGAGAAAAATTAAGAAATGTTATACACAATTCAAGCAATATAATAAATAACTTCAATTTTGTTGATATATAGAAAGCTCTAAGTAGCAAAATAACAAATCTTAACTCAATCACATTTTAGGCCGAAGGGCAACCTCGATGAAGTGCTGAGAATTGACATCTATCAAACTGTACCTCTGATGATAATAAAATTTAATTAGAAATCAATAATAAATATGTATACATATCTATCAGCTGCTACATTCCAGACAAGTCTCCAGCCCCAAAACATGTTACAAATATCATTTCTAATATTCAGGTAACAAATAATCCTTTTTCTCATATAGGTTAAAACTAAATAGAAAGGAAGGAAAACAATTTATGAGACTACTATAACCTACCAGATAAGTACAGTTTAAGAGAATACAAAAATAAGAATAGTTTCCTTAAGAACTTAATAAAAATCCTATACGAGCTGCTAAGCAGGACAATATAATTGTACATAAACACCATGATTAATTAAAATTCACCCCAGAATTGTAAGAACTGTATCAGAAGAACTTTAACAACTGATTCTGAAATTTATGTGGAAGAATAGAAAAAGTCCATTAGGATAATGCAATTTTGAAAGGGATAGTCAAAATAGAAGGACTTACTCTACTAGATTTTTAACCTGCTCTGGTACTAATGTGGTAATAGTAGAGGAACACAGTGTATGTCCGTGGAACAGAACAGAGGGCACGGAAACAGAGATTTGATACAGGACAGCCTGACAGCACAATTCTGGAGGAAAAGGATAGATTTTTGAGCAAACGATGTTGAAAATTTGGATCACTTAGTGAAGAAAACAAAATGTCTTCCAAAGAGATTAAAGGATGTAAGATCTTAATGTTCATTCTAAAACTCTAAGACAAAAAAAGACAATCTAAGAAATAAAAGGAAATATAGGAAAATATATATTCTCTACTCATAGTTTAAAAGGATTTCTGTTAAAACACCTCAAAAGGAGACAACTATAACTGAACACAACAACAACAAAATTTAAAAAGACCTCAAAATCACATTCCATAGAGGGGAATGCTGATGATTTAAATTCAAGTATTTCCCTTTAACAGAGGAAAAATTAAGGGCCCTGACCCTCTGGGAGAAGACACACATGATGGTAAGAGAATTCCAATTGTTTATCAGACAGTAACAGAAAAAAGTACAGGAAAGCTAACAAAAACCGAAAACATCAAAAATGATGGACGATCTAGTAGAAACAAGTGAGCGTGGCAATTTTACTAGCAGATGTCCTGTGAGTGCTAGCTGAGATGTGGAGTTTTTGCTGTTTCATTATATTGCCTTATGAAAGCTACGGAATGAGAGATCTGGCAATTTTAGAAACCTTTCCACAGTTAATTGAATGAGATATGATAAATTCAAAGAAGGCAGAAAAATCAGAGAACTGCACTGACAATGACTATTTGAGAGAAAATGTGCTATTTCTGACTTATATCTTGGTATATGTAATACATTAATAAGCATTAATGTCAATTTTTGTGTTGATATATTTTTAATTTTTATGCTCATGGCTGGCTTCTTAATCACAAAATTAAAAAGTTTCAAATTATAGCTTTAGACTATCAATCGCAGTTCTGGAATTGAGAGGGGTTTTGTGTTAGCACATCAAAGTATCTGATTTAAAATACCAACGTTCTGAATTCTTCTACACAGAATGCACACTCACACAGCACAGGGCCTTGTGAGGGCCAGGGCCTTGGCTGTCAGGCCTTTTAAAAATATATAACTAAATGCAGTGGGAAAACCCAACAAGTAGGAGTTAGCCAAGAGAAAATTAGATTAGAAAGTTTTCAAGTGTGGATTGAACAGATCAAGACACCTAACACTCCACTATACTGTGTGCACTTTTCAATTACAAATCTAACATTTTTTAAAAACACTTTTATTTATTTATTTTTAGACGGAGGGGGAGGGAGGGAGAAAGAGAGGCAGAGAAACAATGTGTGGTTCTGTCTCACACGTCCCCCACTGGGGACTTGGCCTGCAGTCCAGGCATGTGTCCTGACTAGGAATCGAACCAGTGACCCTTTGGTTTGCAGGCCAGCACTCAATCCACTAAGCCACACCAGCCCGGGCCAAATTCAATAATTTAATATATTGTTCTCTAGCGTAAAGTAACTATGGCTTATATGTTTTCACCAATTTTAATATGAGGTAAAGAAAAATATATTTTATAACAAAGTAACACCTATTAGAAACCACTCCTAGGAAATAGGAGAATGAGAAAAGTTGAAGACTGAAATGTATTATCTTTTTGTTGTTTTTACTTAAATGGGGTATTCTCTTGGAATTGGGGAACACTAACATGCATCCAGGGTAAGTTAAGTTTTTCAGTCCATTTGATTAGTTTATGACCTTAATTTGCCAATCACTGATGATCTACTTATTACCTTTAATCCTAGAGCACTTTAGTTTCTTTTAAAGAATTGGCTATAGCTTGAGCTATGATTCTTATCAAGATCTACATATGTTGTTATTTTCCGGAATTTGGGGACAACATGTGTATCTCCAAGGAGGAGTCTAAATAGTGTTGCCACCCCTCTCGGGGACTTTTCCATAGCTACTGGGTAGGTAAGACTCTATTGACCAAGAAGGCAATTGACCCTGGGAAGATAGTAGGTAATAAATGGGGGCAACAAAAATGGTTACAGGTTATTGCTTCCATTTATTCCAACATTTCTTTGTACATCTCTTTTCCAGTCCACCTTTGCACCATTTCCCTTCTTCCCTAAAAATTCCATCCTGTCCTTTGAACTCCCTGTCCAATATCGACAAATTCCCCTACATCCTAAACTTCATCCTTGGGTGTTTCTGTCACCTTCATGATCTAAGAGAATATTTCCCCTGCTGACAGTGTTTACCCCGAAGATTATATAAATTCTAGTATTGGTTCTATCACAACCTTTAGGTAGTAGAACCATCGCCAAGTCATGATTCACCCTTTCTCCAAAACCCGCTCCTTTCACGTTCCTGTCATCAGATATTTGCTATCACCTTTTATTCCTTATTGTTGGTGTTTACTAATATCTCTACACCTTCTGTTTTTCTGTCTCTCCATTTTCCACTATTTCATGTTCATATTTTCCTCCTTGACCAGACTAGATCCTATAGTCTCTTACTTTCTAATATCCTCTTTCCCCTTCTACAATTTTAAAAAGCCCAACCTTGGATATGTGAACACCACTCACATAATAAATACCATAGAGCCATGATTACTGAAGACAATTTAAATTCCTGACAACAAATTTCTAATGGCACTTAGCAGTAACTGACAAGCCGACTCTATTTCCCTAGCACACAGGTTCTCCCATTCTCCATAAGGATTATTTCACCTCTCCCTTTAATCCCAAACCTCCTCCTCAGCCCAGCCCCCTTAACAGAATACGGCCTCCTGTTTCCTTGAAACAATTGGACAGTTGCAAATGCATCGGTGCACTGTCTGGACCTCACAATCCCTTGCACAGCTCCTGAACTAATTCCTCCAGCTGCTGAAGGCTTACCTGCTAATGGCTTGCCCCTGCGCCCTACCCGTGATTGTCTTTGGGCACTACAGCTGCCATTCCCATATAGCTGGAAGTGCTTGGGAATTTGCATTTCGCTCCCACCTCCAAGCAAGTCTGCAGTCAATTATTAACAGGTGTGGAGTTGCATCATCCCAGCTCCTTTGTCCCAAAGATGGACAGCTCCAGACTGTAATTTACACTCCACAGATCCCTTTGGGATCAGAGTCAGTATGAACTTCATACAAAATCACACTCACATGGTTCCTTCCTCTTACCTATCCCCCTACCCCTTATTTTCTTACTGATATCTTTTAAAAATATTTCTTAGTAGATTGCATTGAATTCTTGGTTCAAAGTCTTCTGGAAGAACTCAACCAAGAATAGTGGCAGAAATGTTCTCATCTTCCCAACAGCAAATCTATCAACTATCTTCAACAGCACTCACACGAACTGCCTTCCCTCCTATTATAATGAGAGAAGCGCCTTTTTACAAGGCCAGCATATCTGCATCCCGATGCTTCTCAAGAACTGTGCTCACACAAGGACGGTTCTCTCTCCTCATCCAGCACTATCTCCCTCCCTCTGACTCACTCCCATCAAACAAACGTACTTTAGTATTCCTTGCTCTTATAATCAAACAAACCTTTTTCCTAGGTCCCAAAAATTTTCTAAGAATCCCGTGTGTGTTGAACATTTACCAAGGGTTTTCTGTACTTGTAATCCATACTTGCTTATTTCTCATTTTCTTAAAAACTGCTCTGTTTAGGCATGATTTCCACAATGCACCTCTCATTGCCAAAGTGTTTTGTTTCATCTTCTCACACCTGACCACTCAGCAATATTCTACAGGTGACTGACTGCTCCCTGCTATTTTTGGCTTTGATGCCATACAGTGATGTTTTTACATTTACCTCGCTGACTGTACTTTCTGAGTCACCATTACCAGAACAACATTCTTCTTGGGTAGCAGCATTCAGTAGTTCTGAAATCTTTGTCTCTAATCCTGAAAGGACTGCTATGACATGAAAACTTCTGACAATTGCATTTTGCTAGCCTGATTTTATAGTTCATAACTTAAAGTATTATAATAATCACAAGGTTTTAAAAATGGGGCCCTTAGTAATCATGTAATCCAATCAACATTTGGATTTAAAGATGAATTAAGCATGTGTTCTGTCCAAACTGATGTGTAACTGAAGATGAAGTTATGTACTTGAAAATTAAACAACTTAATTTACTTATAGGCGTGCAATGTGATAGGACAAGGAGGACATAGGGATGGTTAAGAAAATGGACTCGGAACCCAGACTGCCTGCTGGAATTCTAGTTCTGACACTAACTAGCAGTGAGGTGTTGCCTGTGAGTTAATCACCCTCTTAGAAACCTCCAATGGTTATAGCAAAGATTACATTTACATGGGTAAAGGACTGAGAATTGTGTTTTACACATGGTAAAACTTCAGTAAATTAACTATTTGTCTTATTGCTTTTCACATACTTTCAACAGAAACAACACATTTAATTTCAAACTGATGTCTGATTATGTGCAGCGGTTACAGTTGACTTCAGGGCAGAACCGGGAGTACCTATCTTTTGTTGCAGAACCTATGACCAAATTTTACTTACAGTATGTGACTCAAAATACAACATAATATTTAACTTAGTCCCCAAACAACTTTACTTTAAATACCTCCAAGAGGAATTCAAAACCTGAGTTATTAGGATTTGGGGGCTAAAATCTTTTCAGCCCAATATTACTTGTTCGAAGTTTCTCACAACAAAATCATAAAATCATTAAGTTTTGGTCAATTTTCAGAAAAAAATTTTAAACATATAATCATTGTGCTAAATAAAAACGTTAATTTAAATTAATTACCATCATTTTAAACAAAGCTATGTTAGAAAAATATATTTCTAGTTGTTTCTGATTACAGTAACAAGGCAAACTCTTTAAAACCAAAAAAGGATGGTATCAATGAGATTTCTTGTTTACTTCCCTCATTTAAGACTTTGAAAAATTATGATCTTAAATAATCATTAGGTAAAAAGTGGTTTATAGATTTTAAAATGATCTTCCTGGAAATAATTCAAAAATGATTCAAATTTCTTTATTTATATTTGGATTCTAAGTTTCCAATCTACTCATTCCTTGTGTAATTATTTATAAGCTGAAACCATATTAAATTAAATATGTTAAAAGTGAATGAAATCATTTTCAGATAATATTTTCAAATTTCACCCATAGTATGTAAGATTTAATTTTACCAGATAGAATTAAATGGTATTATTAAAGATATGTAGCTTCCTTTTTTTAATATTTTATTTTTTTGAGATTATTTGTTTATTATTTTTAGACAGAGGGAAAGGGCGGGAGAAAGAGAGGGAGAGAACATCAATGCGTGGTTGCCTCTCACATGGCCCCCGCTAGGGGCCTGGTCCGAAACCCAGGCATGTGCCCCAACTGGGAATTGAACTGGTGACCCTTTGGTTCACAGCCCGTGCTGAATCCACTGAGCTACACCAGCCAAGGCAGATATGTAGCTGCTTTTAATCTTTAGTGAAATGTTTAAAATCCAAGGAAAATAAATAGCAATTACCTGTTAAAAATAAACAAAAAATAAAAATAGAGTAAGTTTTAAAATTGTTTATCTGAAAATCTTAACTATTATGGCTCTTCCATTAATTTTTAAAAAAAATTTTAAAGATTTTTATTTATTTATTTTTAGAGGAAGGAGATGGGAGGGAGAAAAAGAGGGAGAGAAACAATAATGTGTGGTTGCTGCTCGTACGCCCCCTACTGGGGACCTGGCCTACAACCCAGGCATGTGTCCTGATGGGGAATCCAACCAGCAAACTTTTGGTTAGAAGGCAGGCACTCAATCCACTGAGCCACACCAGCCAGGGCCCATTATTTTTAAAATTATACAAATAAGCAATTTAAAATACTAGATTGAGTTATACCTCACAAAGAATTTGAAAACAAATTAATTACAGTAATTAAATATTCTAGTTTTCATAAGACTTCATTAAATTTTTGTTATATAGCTATATCCATAGTAGCATATCCACAATAGAAAATTAGACTTGATCTTGTAACAATTTTTCAGGGGTTAGTTAGAAATATAGAATAACTCTTTCAGAAAAATTATATTCTTCGATTGTTCTCTCGAGTATGTTTATGAACATAATGTGGGGCAAGCTGTTTTTCAAGAAAACCTTACATTCAGTATACCAGTATCAAAAGTTCAAAATTGCTGTGATATAATTAAAATAAATATTTGGTCTTTGTCCTTTTTTCCTGGCACGGAGCTCCTAAAAACCCTTGGAACTCTCCACAGTGATAACAGTGTCTTTTATATGCTAATGAGATAATGGAAAAGTGGAAAGGCTGGGGAAGGTTGCAGGTGGTGGAAGGGGCTCAATAGCTTCAGGATGGGGACTAGTGTCTGGAAAATCAAGCCCAGATTAGAGGATTACAATTTTCAGGATCCTGTAAAGCAGGGTGTCAAACACATTTTCACCAGGGGCACACCAGCCTTGCTGTTGCCTTCAAAAGGCTGAATATAATTTTAGGACTCTATACATGTAACTTTCCTTAACAGTTAAGCGAGAGCTTAGCGCTGCCGTTGGGTAGAAACAAGGTGCTGGGCTGGATAAAAGAAGGTGGAGGGCCAGATTCGACCTTGTGTTTGCCACCTGTGCTGTAAAGTATGCTTAATATTTATAATATATAGGTTTGTATTGGAATATAGCTAAATAAAAGACTGTTTCTAAGGTATTAGAGGTATCAAAATAATAATCAATTGATTATTTCTTTAAAAAAAGGAATTTTGTTGCTTGGATAATTTTTATTGATGTTTAATTCTTCTCCAAACTGTTTTTATTTAACCTACTTTTTATTTCTTAAATTCATGAAATTACACATAAATATTACTAAATATGTTTGAAATACATTTTTACTTGTTAATAAAGTATTTGGACATTTACATTTATGAAAAGCACATACATTATATATAGTATATATTACATGATACACATACATACACGTATAGATATGGACAGATTTATAAGCAGAATATTAAGTTTATGACATGTGTGTATAAACACACATACATATAAAAATAGAGGATTAAAAATTCTTGTAATAATGGTACATTTTTTAAGGTTATATAACTTTCTTTCCAGGTAGATGAATGTTTCTGAACACAATAAATACTTGGTGCTTATGAGTCATGATAATTAATCACCTTACTTTAAAGGAAAATATCTGTTGGTCAATAAGTTATTATAACTCAGTCATAAATTCGTCATATAAAGGATGAACTGTCTTGTCTGTTCTCCTTCTTATTTAATATCTAAGACCAATCTTCACTTGTATACTAGATCTCTCCCTCCCTTGCCTACTGACCTGTAGACACCATGCAATTGTCCCCTCTCTTGTCAGTATCAATTAATTATCCATTTGTACGAGATTAAAAGAGGCTGCATTATCTCTCATGCTAAAATTGAACCAATCAACAAAACAAAAACCAAAAGAGTCTCTTGACCCAGTGTGTTCTTCCAACTACTACATTTCAACTCTTATTTACAAAAGAAAATCTGAAAAGAGTTGTTTTTACATGTGGTATTCAACATCTCTTTCCATTTTATTTTCAATCTACCCTATTTTATTTTTAGGAACATAGCTAGGTAAACAGTTGGTTCTGAGATATCAAAGGTATCAACATAATAAGGCTTCACCAACCTCTCTACCAAAATAGCTAATTGTCAAATGCATAAAGAGTCCTGCTGCTAAATCCAGTGGTCAAGCCTAGGTCCCCATTTTAATTAAAATGCTTGATTCACCTAAGTTCCAGATCAAGCTTTCTTTCAGTCTCACTGGCTACTCTTTCTAAATCTACTTTGCAAGCTCTTCAAGATCTCTAAAAGTTAGTATCATCCAAGATTTCCATATCTGGTATTTGTATTTTATGTGTCTATCTTCAATAGCTTCATTTTACCCAGTCTCATGCATTTAAAATTAAATCTACCCTGACCCACTCTTCCAAGAAAGTAGTCAGTTCCCACACTCCCATAGCTGAGGAGTAGCCAAGGGGCAGCTGTTTGTGGGAGGGATGGTCAGAACTTAGATATACAGGCTGAAGTGTCCATGTCAGCCTGCCTGTGTGTGAGGCCCCACGTGTCATATGGTATGGGATAGAACTGGAGGTAGGAGGAGAATGAAGATGGGTATTGAACCAGGGGTCACATCCTGGTAAGAAACTGAGGAGTCCAAGGATTCTAAATTTAGACCTGATCTTTCAAGTGGTTTTTAAGATATATCTGTCAGAGTAGGATACTAGAGCATGTTTTATTTACAATTTTGTACTCTTGCCCTGAGCTCTGCAAGTGTTGAGACTGGCTTATTCCTTTCCACAGGGGTTTGAGCCTGTTTCCTTTGCCAGAACATTCTCTCTTCTCAAACTCTCCTGCAATGACAGATGGTGATGTGATCCAGACATGTGACGCTAGCAAGGAGCTTCTGGGAAGTATTTCCCACTGTGATTATGGAAGAAAAACCCATGAAGAAAGGCTTAGGAAAAGACACCTTTTTTCTCTCTTCTTTCCTGTTTGTGAACGCAGCTGAAGGGATAATGCCAGGAGCTGTGGGAGCCATCCTTGGGCCTCAAGCTGACACAGTGACTGACAACCGCAAACATGGGGGAACCATAAAAGACAGAAAGAGCTTCAGTCCTAACTGACACCACCGAGGCATTGAACTAGCTCTGGAACCACCTATCTTCTGACTTGAGATTTTGTAAATCATCAGTGTCATTGTGATTCAGGCAACTTTATGGATCAGTAGGGGCCATCTTCACAGAAACATACATTCCAGTGAGAGAAGCAATCTGGCTACAAAGTCACTCTCAATGTTTTGACATATCTGCATACTGATTTTACTATTATCACCTTTTCAATTATCTCTGTGTCAAGTTTTTAAAGGAAGTATACCAGAGTCATAAATTAAAAAAAAAAAATGCCATTATAGAAGATGATAAAGATATATAAAATGAAAGCAATACTGAAAATAAAATATAAAACAAACATTAAATACAAAAATAAATGAGGTCAAATTAAATCTATACAGCTGAGGACTCCAAATTTAAGTCTGCAGTTTTCACTATTTCAGCTGCCTACTCAGCACTTGCAATGCGATGTTTATTAAATGTTACGTTGCACCCACTCCCTTCTGGTCAACCCCTCATGGGTTTTGTCCTGCAGTTTTGCACATTTCAGTAATAACACTTCACCCTCCCAGTACTCTGGGCCAAAAACTTTGGAATCACACTCCACTCCTTTCCCTTATACCCATGTAAAGTAAATGAGCAAAGTCTGAAAACTCTCTTCAAAATATATTCACAATTTTAGCATTTTTATTTATTAAATAAACTAATGAATAATTAAAGGATAAATTATAATATCAAAGATCATAAGTTAAAAATTAAATAAGTGTCCATCAGTAAATGAGTAGATCAAAAAACTGAGGTTCCCTTACATAATGGAATACTAAGCAGTAGAAAGAAAGAAGGAACTCCTACCCTTTGTTGTTGAAAACCGCCCTGACTGGTTTCAGAGACTGTAACCCCGCCCCCCATGGCTAAGGCTGAGTGAGAGACCTTGAGACCCTAAGCCACTAAGGAGACAAAGGTCATCTCCCTGGCACGAGCCCCGCTTCTGCCCACTTTACTTCACCCTGCCTGGCCCCCAGTGCATGACTGGTTAGCCAACGATGGGTAAGATTCCTCAAGGGAGGGATGACCTAAGACAGGCACAATCACAAGGTGGCTCTCAGGGAAGGACTTGGGGGGCTATGGAGAAAGGGGGTGATGGACCTTCTCCCCTCAGCTTTGACATGGCCTGAGTCCTCATTCTGTCTGCAAGAAGTCTTCTCATCTCTTGGCTGCCTTACTCCCCCTGCTCGACCTAAGCCATCAACAATGCTGGAGGTGGGTGCAGCCCTGTGTTGGAAAAGGCGTGTTCTGTGGGGTGATAAGACCTAAGAAAGAATGCATAAAATCCTGTGAAACCTGCTTTGCTGATACCTTCAATTTAAATGATAAGGGTCCAAGCATGAAATGAGTTTGTTTCCCCAAAGCTTTATGGTCCTTTAGTTAACTGACCCTGACTCTAAATAAGCCCTCATAGTTCTTTGAATGTTATCTATTTGATTATTACTACCTGACAATGATTGATGAGCTTTCCATATATGCCCTGTATTCCTATGCAAATTAAGCCAATAAAAGCCTGTCAAGGCAAGGGTTGGGCTGCTCTCCCCTTGAGAGAGTGGCCGTGCTGTTCTTTTTCCTCCACAGGACTTGGTAGTCCCCGTGAATTTGTCTCATCTCAGCCACAACACCACTGACACTGCTTGCCGGTGACCGTGTCACTTCATGACAGCATGGATGGAACTAGAGAGTATTATGCTAAGTGAAATAAGCCAGGCAGTGAAAGATAAATACCATATGATCTCACCTATAAGTGGAACCTAATCAACAAAACAAATAAGAAAGCAAGATAGGACCAGAGACATGGACATAAAGACCACACTGACAGTGATCACAGGGGAGGGGCAGGGAATAACAGGGAAAACAAGGGGACGAGGCAAGTCAAGGAACATGAATAGAGGACTCATGGGTACAGACAATGGGGGGGATTGACGTGGGGGTGGAGGAAGCCGGGCAGGGGAGAGCAATGGGGGAAAAGGTGGGACAACTGTAACTGAACAACAGTAATAAAAAAATTTTAAAAATTTAAAATATAAATCTTTGTAATATAATGACATTTACAGTGGGAAAATATGTAAGTAATATGAAACAAATGTAATATAGTCAGCTATTCTCATATTTCTTCCACTCTTAGGAAAATTATTACGTTACCATTTGGGGGGAATAAAACTAAGAGTCTTATGAATAGTTAGTTTAGATTAATTCTGCTGTGGTGTATACAATCACTTCAGAAATGTTGGTTTAAAAAAAAAAAAAAACTAAAACTGATTTTCAACCTTTCCCAAAGTCTGAATGCACATTTTATGTTGGATATAAGGTTATCTGAGTCCAAGCCAAATACATAGAATGAAGGAGCTGCTAATTTTTTGTTTTTATTATAAAGAAAAATTATTTTTCCCTTAGGTATTGTTGCAGGCTTTCTCAATCTTAGACTAAAATTGATTCTCCTAAGTCTGATATAAATCTAATTATGCTGGGGATGAGTGAAGCTATTATTTGATCTCAAGGTATAATGCACAGCAATTCCACAACTCCAGTGTGCCTGTGACAGTCATCCTTCAAACTTGTTTTCTCCATGTCAGCTCCCAGTGTGTGCAGTGCACCAGATACAACGATGCATAAAACATGGTTCCTAGGAAGGTTACAGGAGGATTTGAGTGCATGTTAAAGACAAGACCTCCCAAAAGAGATAAACTGTTTTACATTTCAGGAAACTTAAAGCTACATACAACCAAACAGCATAATATAATGAAATTTGCAGTAGAACATGCAGAAGGCTCAGATTTGTGAATCAATGACTAAAATTTAATTTCTAAAGAAATGATTGTTAAATGCTGGGATTAAGTTAATCAGCAAAGGATTAACTGCTACCCACAGAAGCTCGGAACTTATTTGAAGCAAATCCAGTGACAGCACAACACAGAGAGCTCCCAAAAGTGCTGCTTGGATTGTGTTACACTGCCAACGCACCTGCACCATTTACGATAAGGCTACGGTGCATTTCTAGTGTCATATACCCACAGACCAAGGGCATGGAGGAAGACTGGAGAAAGTGAGAAAACTGACAGACGACATTCATTTTCAGAATTTCCTTAAACATTATTTCATCTTATTGCAATAAATATGATAAACCTAGTTGAGGTTCTGACTCTTTCCCAGAAGTCAGAGGGGTTTGTGGTACATATGGGCATGTGGTAGTATACAAAATTTTTGGTAAAACACATTTCTAGAATAGTTAGTCGACCTAATAATCTTTTTACAAGAGAGATGGCAGTTTTTAAACACTCCTCTAAATATTTAAAATAATTTTAAATATCTGAAATTTTCATTTTAATTTAGTGGTTGAATGGTGAGAGGTAAACTATAACACAATTGACTGGAGATGTAAGCTATTTTTTTTAATGGATTATATGGCTATATTGAACTTCCTAATTAAAAATGCAAATTAATATGTCAAAATTTTATATTATTAGTTAATATTTTGAAAAGAATGGGAATGTTCTAAAAATAATTTCCTCAAAACATCCAGAAAACATTGAAGTGGATGAATACTTTTGTTAACACAACTCAGAGCTAGATGTATTTTGTGCTCATATAAAGGTTCAAACTCTTTTTTAGGATATTGCTCTGACTACAGTATAAACATGATACATTATAAAAAGCAAGCTATATATTAATATATTATATTATTTAATAGTATAAATGACATTTATTAACATATTATTATAAAGTAGAAAATTTAAAGTGTTAAACTATTCTTGTGATATTATTGCATTTTTTAAGGTTATATCAATTTGCTTTTCTGCCTTCAATTTTTTCAGAACCCTACAACCCTAGACTCCAGAACAGACTAATATAATACAACTACTCATGCTGAATGAATTCTGACTTAACTCTTTCTACCAATATTTAGAAATAGTCCTCAAAATAAAATTTACCTTCTAGAGTAACAGAGTAAGTTATTATGGGTGCATTTTCCATTCTTCCCTGAAGTTATTCAGAAGACTTCTTAGATTTCTTTGCATGTGGTAGATGTCCAAGCTCACTAAAGACACTTTTTTCCCCTTCAGAACTAACTACAGAAGTTGCTATTTGTTAGTCAAACGAACATTTCACTCCTGGAGCCAATTCTTTGTGATAGTTTAAGTTTGAATTTAATAAAAATGGAATCAGGTCATGTGACTTCTTAATGACACCATATAGTATACAAAGTCAATCAATTTTTAATGGGGTTTTAATAAGAGGCTGAGCAAATTCCATGATGAAAGCACTAAGGACCAATCACAGCAATATATTTCCACATAGAGTGTTAAAAATAATAAAACCATCCTATATGGGTGTTAAATTACATGCTGTATGCTTTACATGTATGATTGTATATAATTACCACTCTGCTAGGAGCATGCAGGTACAATTATTCCTGAAGCTGAGGCGATACTGAGACAAAGAGCCATAATGTAACTTGCACGATCATATAATCCTTACAGGACCGAACAGAAATTGAAACCCAGATGTGTCTGACACTACAGTTATTCCTCCTCTCTAAGGTCTTCCATTAGCCACTAGAGCCCAGGGAATATCTGAAATTTTCTGAAATAGGAAAGAAAAGAAGGAAGAAGGAAAGTGAAAGGTATTTGTTTAAACCATCTGACAATGTGTTTGCTGACCCATCACTCAAGTAAAACCTAAGTTACAGGGAGGGATCAGATCAAAAAATGGCTAAGACAAAATGGAAGTCTGGATACAGAAGTCAGTCCATGGGAAAGGGAAAAGGGAGAGACACAGGAGACAGAAATCCAGTACATTACTAGTCCCTCCATAGAGGTACCAATTTTCTTTCTTAGTCCTAAAACTTTTTATTATTACTTTTTAGTTTTCAAAGTACTTATGATGTGATTAAATACATTTTCTAAAAGTAGATTTAGTTGGTAAGTACAGAAACGTCAATTTATGTTTTAAATATAGATAAATGTCAGGATTGCCCTAAATGCTGGCTCAAGAATTAAAGCTTTATATGTTGTAACACTTCAGTGATACCATAAGTTAATTTTGTGCTAGTAACAAGTCAGTCATTGTTGTATTCACATTTACATACATATTTTCAAAATTAGGTTACATTTTTGCAACGATTACTGTAAGCTCCAATTTCAACTTGTCAATAATTCAACCAAAAAGTTTAAACGATTGGAATTATTTTATTCTTCCAAATATAATTACCTATTTTGACGAAAAATAGACAAAGTACAAGTAAACAAATAGCAAGTAGAAAATATTGTTTAAATTTAATTATTTCCAGTAAAATTTAAAAACTGGCATACCTCATTTCCTCTTTGATCATATTACATAATTCACTTTATTTGTTTATTTTTTCCAGAGTATAGCATTAGTATAGTAATGAGCAAGTCAAATGAATATTCTATACTTAAAATCAAATGTGTTTATAATGAGCGAAGTAAATTTGGAATTAAAACATAATTCAATTATTTTTCAAATGATAATTAAATTACAGTCAATCAGAGTCAGGAAGGTATAGGATTAGGGAGGAGAACATCAGTAGAAGCACAGCAGGGATAAAACATGAAGCCAAAGAAACACATCTAGAATGGCCAGAGGGACACACGGATCAAAAAGAGGCTGAAGAAAGAATGGAACAACCAGATCAGGAATGCTTATTAGACCTTTGTAGGGGATCTGGACTTTCATGCAACAGTAACCGGAAGTCACTGAAGAGTTTTACCCAAGAGGCAAGAATCAATATGGGGAAAGCAGTGAGGGGACCACTGCCGTGGCTCTGTAAGGAGTTGATGGTGGCCTAAAAGGAAATGGTGGCAGTGAATTAGGGAGCAGCAAACATATTTCCGGTAGAGGAGATATTTGGTGTGTAAGAACATGTATAGTAAAAGCAATACAGATTTTGGAAAATGAAGGAATTGTTTTAGAAAGACAACAACTACTAGAAGGTCTTATATGGTATTCTTTTCTTTTAATAAACTGAACAAAGTGGTCTGTCTTATTCCTCACTTTATAAAATTATAGAAAACCAAAGCAAGTAAATATTATTAACTTCTATGCTCTGTCTCATGTACTCAAAAAAAGACTTTCTAGAGAAATGATATTTATATTTTTAAAAAGAATATTCTCACATTGCCCATACCATTTAAAAATACAAATACTTATTTTTGTTCAAAATTTTTAAACGACAAATTTTGTGTTTTGCTTAATGTTCAAAATCATTATTAGTTGTCTTAAATTCTTCTTTTCTGATCAGTTATGCCCTATTAATTTATTTACATGCACTTCTTAAATAGCATATTTTAAATAAAATGAAATGTCCTTCAGATTCTGGAAAGTCCTAAGATACATTTACTTTCTTATTATCTATCTTCAATAGTCCCATATATCCTATAGATGACCATCTTTCCTACTTCATTGAGAGGAATAGGCAGAAATCCCTCAATTAACTGTCCTATGATGGTTCGAACATGTCTACATCACACTTATTTATTTCATCCAGTCTCAGTGGAAAATGGTCCTCCTCCCTCGCTTTTGGTGACTCTGGAAAAGGGTCCTTCATGTAATTGAAAGTCACAGAGCTCCTTTACCGTGGTTCTGGCTCTCATTTCCTACAGTTCTTTAGGTCACAACGGTAACAACAATTCCCTTTCTTAAATGTCTGCCCACTCTATTCTTTGTTATTCCCCATTTGCATATCCATCTTCACATTTCTTACATCTTAAAACTAACTACCTTCTATACATTTTCTAATAAAGTACCCATTTTCTCTCTTTGCCTTATTGACTTTTTAAAAAGCATCATCATCACAAGCTGTTTGATTTCCTCTGCTCATTTGATGCTTGGATATGTTGCACTATTATGCCATTTTAAATAGGACAGGGAGGCTAAGTAAGGTTAAACAAACTTTCTGAAGTTTCTATAGTATGGAGCAGTTTAGACAGAATTTTCTAATCAAGGTTTTCTTATTTAAGGCTTTAATTTGAAATACAAAGCTGGATGCCATCAGTGTCACTATGTAATTATTTCCTTTTGTATGTTTGTTTTTCTAAATAGTAATATCATAGTTATTTCATACTACTGAGAGAAATATATATGAATAAAGAGAGAACAAATCTATCTTTTAAAACACATGATTGCACTAAGTCCATGACCTTTTTCTGATATAGTCCAAGGAACTAAAGCTACATATTTTTGTTTTTGTTTTCTAACTACATTTGATGTTTAAAAAGATTTTATTTATTTAATTTTAGACAGAGGGGAAGGGAGGGAGAAAGAGAGAGAGAAACATCAATGTGTGGTTGCCTCTCGTGCACCCCCTACTGGGGACCTGGCCCACAACCCAGGCATGTGCCCTGACTAGGAATCAAACTGGCAACCCTTTGTTTCGCAGGGTGGTGCTCAATCCACTGAGCCACACCAACCAGAGCTGTTTTTAAACGACATTTGAAGGGCAGTCTGATTGTACACAGATCAACAGCATGATGACCATTATCTCAACTAAGTATTATTAAGACTTACAAAAGACTATGATATACAGTAGATAATTTTTAGTTTACGCCATTATTTTATTATATTCTAATTCCTTAGCTATCCTTCTCAATTAATTCAGGCAGATGCAACAAACTGAATCACTTAATGTCAATATACTTTTGTCACTAAAGTCTTTAATGTACTAATTTATTCTGTAGACATTCACTGAGGCTCTCCTATGGGCAAGGAACTATGTCAGGCACTCAATGTAGAAAGATGGAAAATGGGTGACAGAGCTGCTCTCTGAGTCATTCAAGGAGAATGTCGGCAGCACATGAAAATCATAGGTGACCTCAGGAAATTTCAGAAAGTACATTCATTTAAATCCAAACATTTAACCAAATTAACACACAGACAGGTTATATACAAAGGCAATTTAATATACAATATATATTAATGACCAAAATACATCTGAAAGTATTTGTCTTTCTCAAATGTCATAGACTCTAAAGGAACAAGATAAATATTTTGGTTATACCAAGGAACTGTATTTCTTTTCAGAAAATGTAAATTAGCTTCTTTATATATACAAAGGAAGTACTACTAAGGTGGAAATAATGTGAATATTTTCATACATCTGCATGGCTAGGGTTTTCCGTACACAGACAAGTGGAGTCTGGGTTAAAAGGCCAACCTGGGAAGTTACAAGATGATTTAGCGACTGAGTAGGTGGTGACAGACATCTGGAGGGATTTACTTCCCATGAGGTAAAAAGGTTAACATTTCAAAGGGGAGGGGAGGTAAAGCCTGAACCATATATTTACATCCCAAATGAAAGTTTCTCTTCCTACCGCAGAGGAGATGGGCATCTGTATAACAGTTCCTGTATACATGGCCAGATTAATAATTGGGGGGCTCATCTCTGTGGTGTAAAAGCCCCCTTCTGGTACTCACAGATGCCACCAACTGGCTCTCTTCACATTGTTCTGATGGGGACATGGAATGTTGGGAATGGATGCCCTTATCCCTCTAAGAAATAATACTCTGCCTGGATCCAGAAACGTCACATTTGCTTTCAGAACAAAATAAACAAATGTATATATTAACATCTTATCATGCTGTAAATCAGAGTTGGGGGTGTTTCCTTGAAGACAGAGCTTCATTATACTCATTTTCAGGCAGATCAAGTTACCTTAATAGTCAATAAATGATTTTATTCAGCAAAGACAACACACTGATTTTTATCATTTTGTCGTAAGATTTCAATACAATTAAAAGCAAGGATGGTTTAGTGTATCAAAGTAAGGCAGCTTGAAAAAAAGGAAAGAAAAAAGAAAAATCACTTACTTGATATTATCAAGACAGCCCGATTCAGGTTTCAGAATGGCAGTGTGATGAAACATTTTATATAAAGCAATCCCAAGGAAGATTACATTAAGCTGAAATGTAAAAGGTACTGTTATGTACCATAACCGGAGTAAAGTAAGTCTATTCAACGTAACAGATGAGTTGTTCTGGGAAATTAGCTCTCACTACACTTTTAAAGAAATTGGATCATAGATGATTGCCTAGTCTTTTAGTAAAGGCAAGAAGCCAGTTTGGGGAATTGGAATACCAATGAGGTACAAAGCACTGTTATGCCAAGTATACACAAATACTAAAATTGATCTAGTTTTGAGCCAATGGGTAAAAGGGTTATAAAATTCTGGTTAAATTCTGATGTTAAAACAAGCAGGATTAAAGTAGAAGGGGCATGCAATGAGGTTGTTATATTACTGAAGTCAGAGTATATAACTTAAAACAATATAAAACAAACACTTCCAGTGTAAATCCCATATACCATATATATGTAAACTATAGAAAACCACCATGTCAAATTGCCCTTGATGACCTTAATTGTTTATATATTCCAGAACTTGGATTTGGGGAGACTAAGAAAATCCAATACTAAGTCCCACAGAAGCTCTTTAAGTAATACAGGGTTGCAATCTTTTATCACATTCAAAAAGCCTAAGAAAGTAAAAGTTAAAAAAAATTCACTGGTAGCCAAAAAAACTAACCTGAATGAAACCCAGTTGGTGGGAGACCTAATTTGAATGGACATAACTTTTAACTTTTCATATCTTAACTTTTCATATTTTTTTTTCCTGCTGAATTACTACTGTTTGGTTTCAGACTCTTGCCTAGTCTCACCTGTGAGTATTGGTTGATATGTTTGATTTGGGGCAACTGCTTATTTCCCACTAGAGATAACATATAATATGCAGTACACATACCTTATTACCTTTATAAAGTCTGAAAAAAATGTCTGAATTTCAAAATATACCTGGCCCAAAGGATTTCAGAAAATGACTTTTCAATACTTCACTCAAAACTGAGGCTATTTTTTTCAAAACATGGATAATGACTTTGTATTTTTAATTATTAAGTCTGTAAATGATACTCACAATTATATCTAAATGAGGATAAATAATTCATATTTGAAATCAAGATATTATGCATTTAAAAATGACGACAAAAAGAATGACTCCAAAATGCTTGCTTGTGGCATTTTTACATGAAATTGTTTTAAATTTTAAAATTTCAAGATTTATATTAAAAATCAGTACGATATTTTGCCACTTTTCCAATTTTTGGTTCAATCCATGCTTCAAATTATCCATTTGGAACTGCAATGTTGGTCAAACTTAAAGTCATCATTATTCAAAAATCTACAAAACCAAATGGATTCTGTAAGCTCAGGCTCCTCAGGAGCCACAGCGGTGCATAAACTCGCAAATGCATGTTTTCTTCTCCCAGTGGTTTTGGTTAAATATTTTACGAATATAAAAGTAGACTATAATGAGTGTCTAATTGCTTGAGTTATGTAGGGTCAAATAAGTATAGGCTTTCCCCAAATTAATCTATGTAAATTAAACATAGTCGGTACAGGGATATTGAAAGCTTTATTTCTTGACCTGGAAAACATAGTTAATTAGGAGTTCTTACCATAATTATCAAGGTCGCTGGTCCTATAAAACTCCAAATGAAGTAGGTGTCAAGTCGGAGCCAACATCTGCAATGAAACACAAGGGAGAGAAGGCACTCAAGGACTGGTTATGGGATATACATCAAAAGTGAGCGAGTGACAGAGAAGAATGTGAGCTGCAAAGCATTCCACTGGGAGACAGGAAATATTACATTGCTTGTTCATTTAAATGCTGAATTACTTGCCCAATTTCTGACAGCACTATTGATGGAGTAAGATAATTACCCCTGGAGGAAGCAGGAAAAAATGGCACAGAGCCTATTTGCTAAAGCCTTTGTCTGTCATAGAAACCGTAAAAAAAAGAAAAAGGAAGAAAGAAAAAGCCATACATGCAGCCATTAAATCGAGGAGCTTTAAGCTATCCTTTTCTCTCCAATTAGGGTGCTGCATAACCTGTCTGTCAGCTGTCAGGCAAAGTGACATTTTCCTGTCAAGAAGATCTCAGGACATTCTGTACAAAGAAGAAATAAATTTGCTATCAGAAGATTGAAGTTTAATTAGGTTGGGCAGCCAACCTTTGAGAGTTCTTGAGTCTTAAAAAGTGCATTGTTACCGCTAGTGCTTCTGGGGTCTCAAATGATCCTTAGCATCCCATGAAGTTGATTCATGACCCAAAGTAAATTATTAATCACTTAATTTCAGCTACATTTAATACTCCCCAATTCTTACAGCCTCTGGGAAATTACATTTTCATTCTTCGGGATGACAGGAAGACAAAATGGAAGTGACTAGTTATGAGAAAGATTAATGTAAATTTTGAACAAATTACATTTGATGTTAAAAATCATATCTTGAATTATTTGCCATTTTGCTATATTGGAGGCATAATTTAAAAATAAAACATCTCCAGCTGAAACTATTCAAGGGTAACTTGCTAAGTGGTCTAAAACTTATATCTAAAGTATATAAATGTACTGCTTTTTAAATAAAAATATTATTTAAATATTGGGAATAATGGAATACTAGAAAAGCTACGAAGAAAGGAATTCAAAAATGTCCATCAACAGAGAAATAGGTAAATAAAATGTTTCCAATTCATATGATGTAATGTTACACAACTCTTAAAAGGGAGGAAGTAGATCTTTATGTCAGTAGCATTGATCACCATAACAAATTTAAGTGAAAAGGTAACATGAATAATTTATACCCCATACCTTTGAACTGTATATATACATACTTAAGGTAATAAATTTTTGACAGATACATGTATGTGTGTGATATATATTTTTTTAATTGAAAGGGGGAAAATAACCAAACTCATTTAGTAGTTGCCTCTCACATGAGAGTAGGAAGAATTAGAAGTGAACCAAAGGAGCTTCAGCCATGTTTTATTCTAATAATTCCTGAAAGCGATGTGCCAAAATACTAATATTTTTAACATCTGATTGATAGGAACAATGATGTTTATGATTTTTAAAACTTATATGTGACTTTTAAAATCATAAAAGGTTCAAAGCCAGGTCTTTAAGCAAAAAATTCCCATATTCCCTGAAAAAAATCAACCTCAAGTCAACAAAATATGGATGCCGTGTAGGTAAAATATATGTAAACTAATTTTAACAGAAGTATAATATTTGTGTTCCAATAAGAAACTGACTACAAGTTCATGGTTTTTACACAGATGACTTCTCTTTATTCAAAATAGATATAACAATCCTATCTGGGGGGAAAAACACTATTAGGGAAACAATCAATATTTAAACTATTAACTATTAGGTTAAGTAATTGGTTATCTTTTTTTGTGCCTTTATTAAAAAAACTGGGGCATGGAAAGTAAGAGTGTGGTGCTTCCAATAAGCAGAAAGAAACCAGAGACTCTCAGGTAGAAATATGAACACTGTCTTCATTCTGACCATAGAATAGTTCGTTACCATAATAGAGATGTGTATGGGCAGAAGGGAGACCAGAGCAGTGGGAATATTCATGGGTCTCTCTACATTCTCAACAATGACCACGTTTTCCCTCAAAGATAAGAAAAGTAAAGGACAAAGCATAAAGCAGGGACATTTTCCCAGATCAGAACACACACATGCACGCCAAGAATGTTGCTGAAATTATAGCATGGTACCATACTAATATTACATTTAAGAATGAATGTTAATGGTACAGGCCCTGTTCTTTTGTAGGTCAAACAAGTTTTTGAAACCCAATCTGAGAATTAAAATAGGTTTTCAGCAAAGTCTTTTTAAAAGAAAACACTTCAAGAACTTCTGAAAATGCTGCAGCTTATGGACTTCTTGAGAAATAATTTTACTTACATTATTAAAGGGTATCTTTGCCTAAGCAGGGAATTTCAAATTATAAAAATCTTATTAAATATTTCATTAAAATAATATAATGTAAATTTTAATAAACTAAATCTTAACATTATAATGTTTTACACTTTTTAAAACAATCTCAGCTTAGCAAATGCTTTATTTTGAAATTAATGTGTTTTTGGCATAGTTATCTCTAAATGTGGATGTGAAATCATTTAGAAGTTACTAATTTTACTCTTTAAGAAAATTCTTCAACTTCTACTTTCTGCAATAGATTTAAATTCCCTTCAGATATGAGCAGTGAAAGAGGCAATATGAAACACTTAAAATGCACTAAGTAAACCCTCCTTCCCGGAGAGCTGCCTGGTCTTGACTGTCTTCTGAAAGGCGGTGTGGCAAGGGTCCCTTTTCTAATGTGGTCGCCATATGGCCACACCTGCTGTTGTTTTTGGCCACGTGCTGCTTTCTCAAAGCTCTTTGTATTTCCTCTCTTTCCCATTAACTACCTTAAAAGTTTCCATGATTCTGTCCCTGAGTTCCCTGTGTGGATGTAAAAACAATTCACTCTGGCTTAAAGATGAAGGTGCCCTGTATTACATGTATGTTACATCACATCTGGTACAGATTACATGCCCGGGCACATATATCCCACTTCATAGTATGCTATAACCCCTGGCTATGAAATGTCACTTGGATGCAATGCAAAATCACTGGTTAAGACAAGACAAGGACAGATTAGTAAAACAAATACTAAAAGAATGACTTATTGCACTAAGCACAATACAGTCCAGCTCACAAATGGCCAGACAGGCCTGCTATTGAAGAACACAATTTATTTTGTTAAATAATTGATTATAACATGCCATTCTTGTTAATTTTTAATGTGTCTTTCTTTTATAAATGAAACTCAGTCATATGTGTATAATCTATAATTTATGTTTACAGTAGTACTATAAGAAAAGAGATGACTTGCAGTTCAAAAAGCAAGAGAGTTCTGACCCCACTACCTGTTTATTTGAAGCAATACTGAAAATAAATTGTATGACAACAGATGCATTCTGTAATTCATAGGAGCACTTGTCATATACCATAAATCTTTAGTTTTTAAAAAGTTTAATGCAAAGATGTTATTAAAATTACTTTTGTATCATTTTCTTTAAATTATAAAAGCAGCATATATAGTTATATATATGTGAGGTCTGTCAGGAAAAAGCTTGGCCATTGTTAATATAACAAGAACAGTTTGCATGGCATCAGTGTAACCTGGCAGCCGAGGAGAGTGGATTGGAATGCACATGTGTTCAAATGACAACTTCGCTGTCCTAGTCAGTGGGGTGGTAGATGCCATTGAGTAAGGATGTGTACTGTGTGGCTGTCTCATCCAAAATGACTGAGCAGGTAGAGCAACAAATCTGCATCAAATTTTGTGTTAAGCCTGAACATTCCTATGTGGAAACTTTGGGGATGATTCAGAGGGCCACAGTGTGGGCGACTGCTGATTGACAGCTTCACCACTACAACATACCCATTCACGCATCACATGTCTTACAGAATTTTTTTAGCCAAACATCAGATCACCCAGGTGACTTAGCTCCCCTACAGCCCAGATTTAGCACCCTACGACTTCTGTTTTTTTCCCAAAACTAAAATCACCTTTGAAAGGGAAGAGATTTCAGACTACTGATGAGATTCAGGAAAATATGACAGGACAGCTGATGGTGATTGGGAGAATTGTGTGAGGTCCCAAGGTGCCTACTCGGAAGGGGACTGAGGCATCATTGTCCTGTGTACAATGTTTCTTGTATCTTGTGTCTTCTTCAATAAATGTCTCTGTTTTTCATAGTATGTGGATAGATACCTTCTGGACAGACCTCGTATAATAAATTCTTATTGCATTAATGCAAGTTTATTAGCTTAACACACTAAAGAAATGGAGCTAATCCACAAGGATAATTTATTATTTTTTCCAGAATTATTCTCTTCCAAAATATAAGAAGCATCATTACAAATTAAATGGTGAAGATGCTGATATCTGGATAAATCTCCCACAAAAAATATAAATTACTAATCCAGTAAAGATCACCTTTCTGTTTATACAAAATAGAGAAAAATTAAATAATGAACCAAATTAATTTCCCAAAGTAGGACAATAGAAAACTATACTTTTAAAGTTATTCTCTTTTACTAATAAACTATTCCTCATGATTTCATTATTATCAGTCATTTCTGAATCTGTATTCAGGAAAATGGTTAGGTCAGGTCAATTACCCCATATATATAAATATCACTCAAAACATATGTTTTAAAATGCTTTTAGATACTAGCAACAGTACCAGAATATAGTTCCCTGTTCAAAGTTAGCATGTTTAATGTAGTAACATTAAGTTGATTTCAGACATTGTATTTTCTTGCCTGTTTAAAATACTCTTATCAGAGTAGACATTTGACTATTAACAGATTTTCTGGAGTAATGTAAATTAACAATGTTATTTGCTACTTTTTCTATAGGACCCTAAATCAAAGACTAAACTGCCCTTGTTTTCAAACATAACCAGTAAAAACTTTCTGGCTATTATTAGACAGTGGAATCTGAAAGACTTCATTATATTAGTCTGTTTATGAGAGTTTGTAAACGACATAATTTTTTTCTGTAACAGTGCAAGTCTCTATTTGTACTACATATATCTATCAAGATTGGGGTGAGAAAAGAGGAAAAGGGACTGACACATACTCCAAGCATAAAATTACTTTAGTTCTAAGCTTATTGAATAATATATCTATTAAGAATTTTAAAATCCCATTTTCATCACAGCATAGTCAGACATCTCATCTTGAAATAATTTGTGAACAAGAGCATGAACTGGAAAAAAAGGTTGGCAAGTGAGGCAGGACCAGAAAGTGATCAGCTGTAGTCAAGACTAGACTGATTGGTCCAGCTACAGTGTTGGATCTTAGAATTCAAAAGTAGCTCTCATATATCAAATATAAATTATGTTACCTTCATGTTCCAATAAGTTATTTTTTTAAATAAGGGTTTTGCTATTTTTTCAGCAAAATAGTTTCTACATTTTTATGCTGGACTACAAAGGTGAGCACAGCACTATCTGTTATAAATTATTAAGATAAATATTGGAATCATTCCCATAGTTCCATGTTGCTTAAATTAATAGGAAGCGATTGTATAAGAATTGTAATCACTACTCATAAATTAATGCTTTAAATGCAATTTATTTTAAATATAGTTAAAATTTAAATGACTGTATGAAATGTAAAATTTGTATTTCTGCATCAGTATCAACCAAATAATAGCATCAGTAAATATAGTTCGAATTTAATGCATACTTATTTATGTCAGATGCATGACTAACAGTTGGTTGAGACTGATTTTATTCTAGTCGACATGACTCAGAAGTCTGTGGGGCTACTGTATGTTTCTCAAAAAGAATAAAAAGTCAAGTTATAAAATAAATAAAAACTAGTTCTGTTGAAAATTATAAATTCTCAATGAACGGATGAGATATTTATTTGCTATGCATAAAGCACAGATTGTTGAAACATGTCTCAAGTGAAAATATTAGATCTTTCTAACTATAAGGTCATCTCTTGATAAGTTAGTAAGAATTTTAGTACTTGCACTTTAAATTTTAATATTTGAAAACAGTTGTATTGCAATATCGCATTGACCCTTGAATGGCGCAGGGGCTGGGGCACTGACCCTGTGCAGTTAAACATCCCTGTACACCTTTTTGACTCCCCCCAAAACTTCACTGCTAATAGCCTCCTGTTCACCAGAAGCCTTACTGGTAACGTGAACAGTGACTGACAGATATTTTCATATTATATCATGTATTCCTACAATAAAGTAAGCTAGAAAAAATGTTACTAAGAAATCATAATGAAGAGAAAATACAGTTGCAGTATTTATTAAAAATATCTTATACTTATAAGTGGGCCTGCACAGTTCAAAACCATGATGTTCAGGGACCTATTTTAAAAGTGTACAGCTCAAGGGTGCTTAGTATATTTAAAGTTGTGTGATGATCACTGTAGTCTCATTTTATAATATTTTCATAGCACCCAAATGAAAAGTGTACCTGCCTATAGTCAGTCTCCCCAGTTCTTGAAACCATTTCATATAAATGAGATAATATAATGTGTAATCTTTTGTGACTGGATTTTTTTCATTTCAAAGAATGTTTTGCAGACATATCCATTTTGAAGAATGTATCAATGCTTTATTTATTTGTAGTTTCAAATAATATCCTATCATCTATAAAGACCGTATTTTGTTTTTTTCTTCAACTGATGGACACTGGGTGTTTCTACTTTTTGCCTAATGTAAATAATGCTGCTATGAACACTGTGTACAAGTTTTTGAGTGAGTTTATGTTTTCATTTTCCTAGGAGTGGAATTGCTATGTCATATGATAACTTTGTTTAACTTCTTGAGTGTCTATCCAACCGTTTTACAAAGTAGCTAGCTGCACCATTTTACAAGGCCACCAGCAATATATAAGGATTCTAATTTGTTTTACAATTCTAGTGGGTGAAGTTATGACATAAGAGGATCACTAGCTATGGAAGTTATCATACTTTTTTGGTTCCAATAAAAACTAAAGTCCAATGTTCAACTTCATATATGTCAATGAAAAATACTTCCTCATTATCTTACTATTTCCCACTGGCCAAGCTGGAGTTGAAGACATCTGGTGATAATGTATCAGCAAGGTAGAATATTCACCTCAATGAAATGTTACAAGTAAAAATATTTTACAACATCAGATAATAATATGTTTAGAAAAATATTCCAAATATTTAACCTTCTCTGAGTGGTTTGCAGTGCTTAGAAACTGTGAAATATATTAAATAAACCTGTGCATATAATGTGCAGATGACTAACAAATTCAATGTTCCTTGGCTAGGCTCTTCCTTAAATAATACTACAACGCAGCATTTAAAAAAATCAATAATCACTTTTATACCCAAATGACTAATGCTACTTAGGTAATGATGTGAAAATAAAGAAATCTTGGGGCTTTTAACCAGCAGGGGAGAGGCTGCCCCTTTCAGTGCTGTTCTTAATCTAGTGAGCTGGGGGACAAATCTGACTTAATAGATGATTTATACAAATTTTCAGATCACTAAATTTGATTTTAATTATTTTTAAGAGCTTGGCTATGTTTTTAGTACTCAAGGATGTTCTGATCCATTACAAATGTCCACAACCTAATCAACATCTTCCAGAAACCCCTTACCAATTTCCAAGCCTGTACTTGAACTCTGGCTATTCTCTGGGCTTTGCTCCTTCCTAACATGCTCCCTCCTCTTGAAACCAACTTCCAATCCTTTTCCAATCTACCCAGCACATGAATTACTGCTCTTTCAGTTATGTATTCAGATTATAAGGCAAGTGCTAAAAACTATAAATGTGACTTTTTTTTTTTGAAAAATATCAGCACTGCAAACTGCTTGCATTTTGTGGTAATACTGAGGTAATTAAATTCTAAATGAAAAGATTAGTTTCGAGTCGTGATATCAAAGCAGTTAGCCCTGAATTTCCAAATCTGCCCTGTCCGAATCACTGGCCAGCCAGTGCCTGCCTTTATCTTCCGACGGTGTCCTATCAGGTGGCCTCACTAAATGGCCATCTATAACGATGTAAATGACACTAAGGGAAGACACACAAATAGATAAAATGGAATAAATGCCAACTGTTAACAGTGCAATTTAGAACTGCGGTCCACTTACTGGCAGCTAGTATTTTTTAAGTGACTCCACTGGTCTTTTAATCGAATTTTGTAAATGTCTGGTTATTGTGACTAAGTGTTAAGTACATTCTCAATAATAATGTCAGTACAGATAAAAAAATTTATTAAGTAACATCAGAAAATAATAGCAGGACTCTCTTACAAGCATTGCAAATTGATGGCAAACTGAGCAACTTCTCAAAATCACATTAAGTATGCTTTGTGTGTATGTGTTTTGGACATAATAATCAATTGAACATCCCTAATAACATTTCATAGTAAAACACATTCTAACCCATCAGTCACATGGAATATGATAGTTACCACTATCTGTACCAAAAAATATTTGTTTAACCTACCAAGGCAATTTTATCTCTTACCATTGATATGATTTTCTACTAGAAATGTAAGCTATTGCTATTATGAAAAGTTTCAGAGATAAAATCTCATCATCACTATAATAAAAGAACAACCGCATAACTTAAGAGGAGAAAAAGGGGAGACATATCTATTATTTGGATTACTGTGCTATACATTGAATGGCTGGCTTCATTCTATATGCATTCTAAATGTTTGAGACTAAGGAGTAAACATATAATAATGATGAAGTTCCAAAAACAAATTAAAGACACTTCCAAGGCATAAAAATCATTGATCTTAAGAAAAATTTACAGAAAATGGCTGATAATATGTTCTTGCCAAGTCTAGTTTATTTAAGACAGTTATGTTTAAATATTTGTATTAAAATTTTAATGTAGCACATGAGAACAGGGGCAAAAAAGCAAAAACCTTGAGATAGTAGAATTACATTTAAAAAATCACGTGGTGATGAATGAGCAGGGAGGGGGAAATGCCATTTGGAAAAAACAGAAGAGGAATAACAAAGCATTTTGTAATAAGGAACAAGATACACATGCAGACATCCTTCAAGGCGTGTGAAAATTCATTGCTTATATTTTTCTTTGGGAAGATATCTTGATTAAACTCCTGATGGAACATGATCTTCTCATTTCAGCTTCTCAAGTAAATAAAAATGACTAAATAAGTTATCTTTTTTCAATACCTGCTTTATCAATGGGCAAACAGCATTGTGTAGCTACTGGACTGAAAGAAGTCTTGTAGAGTAGGAAACCATTTTTTCCATGTATTCTAACAGCCCATATATGGAAACTTCATTTAAAACATATAAACGAGACATTAAATGTTCTATGCTTGTCTGTAATAGAATTTTTAAATACTTTTTAGAAATGTATTAATTTTACAAACACACATACAGAGAATGAGAGAGAGAGAGAGAGAGAGAGAGAGAGAAAGAGAAGCATAGATTTGTTCTTCCACTTATCTATGCATTCATTGGTTGATTCTTGTATGTGCCCTAAACAGGGATTGAACCTGAAACCTCGGCATATAGGGATGATGTTCTAACCAAATGAGCTACCCAGCCAGGGCTGTGATAGAATTTTAATGCAGTTACCCCTATCCTTTTCTTTTCTCTACTATCCCTTTTTTCTTTATCTGTTTTATTTCTCTTTGAGTCTGGAAAAATCGTGATTGGGAAACTGAACTATTATTAAAGCTTTTTTTTTTTTTTTAAATCACTGCCTGGGAAATAAATTAGCCTCTGTTCCCACAAAGTAATAACGTCAGTAAATGAGAGCTTCCAGTTATGGTGAAGGAAATTAAAGCAATGATGGCCAAAGCTTTAACAAAGTCACAAGGGACTACATGTTATTGATTCTAAGAAAAGATAGATTCTTACACTTCCAGAAGATGACATGCGTCTCAAAATAAATGACTAAAACACAAAGGAAAAACTTGAGTCAGTTCCCTAACAGGAAAATCTGCAAATATCCAAAGAGAAAAAAATCAACATAAAACACAAATAAAAACAAATAAGGAACTGCAAAAGAGCAAAACCAAACTATTAAACACAGTATTTCAAGTAGCATAAGGTCACAAATAAGTATGACATTCAATTTAGTATCTTAAAGAGGAAGTGCTTTGATTGAAATGTAAAATCCTGTGATCTGAGAGAGTTGTTGCTCACGGGTTTCTTTTTGGGGTGATGACTATGTTCTAAAATTAGATCAAAGTGTTGGGTGCCTAATACAGCGAATGTTCTAAAAATGGCTGAAGAGTGAATTTTATTGTATGTGAATTGTATCAACAAAGATGTTACTTATGAAAATCCTATGATCTATCTAATGTCTCTTTCTTAAAATGTCTTTACAGGCAACGCTAGATAATTTTTTATGTATTCCTAATCTGTTCCACAGTAGTCAGTGGAATCCACAAAATAATCCACAATTCACAGTGTTAGATTCAAGAGAAATTACCATCAGTTACATTGAGACAGAGGGCTTTCTGCAGCCTGTCGCTGTACTGAAGAATAATATTCAAAAGAAGTGAAATGCACTTCTTTTAATCATGTTCTTGGTCTCCCTGTGCCAGCATATATTCTACTTTGACTATCTTCCCAGTAACTCTGGAGTCCTCTTCTTGTTTTTCCTCCTCAAGAATCTTTTCTTGCAGGAACTGAGCTGGTTCATCACCAGCATATTGAAGGCTGCTGATTGATGGTGGAAAAGGCATGAGATTTGGCTTATTAACTCCAGGACAAACGGATGTTACCTAACCTCACCCGAGCCTTCACTACTGCTTGGACATCTTTTACTTAATGTCTAATTAGCTCCTTAACACATTTTCTGTAGTGCTCATTTCAAAGCTTTCAAATCCCCTGTGCTGTCAGGATGACCTCACCTGATTATTCAGCAGAAGTCAGCGTTTCCTCCTTGATGGAAAAGCTCTTCCACTTCAAAATATACCTTACAGGGGGGGGCGAAGTAGGTTTACAGTCTTTTGTGTAGAAAATAATACTACGTTAATTAAGAAATAATAATGCAAAAATAAATTGTTGCGTGGACTCACAACTGTAAGCCCACTTTTGCCCCACCCTGTGTGTGTTCTCTCCACACTCACCTCAGGAGAGAGGGGCATTTTACCATCTCAAACACATCACAGTGTGGTGGAAATAAACATGGCTTGTTCCATCACACGTCTGCCACTTTTTAGCTCTATAATCAATGACAAGGCAATTAATACATCTGGAGTTGGTGAATACTAAAGACGCTTCGGTACAAAATCAAGGTTTTCCTCATCTTATATCCAACCTTGGCCTTTCTACCCTCCTGGAAACTTCCTTTTATGTATATAAAACAAATGAGGCATTTTTCTCTGTAGGATTTTCCTCCTATCAGCTTGACGCTTCACAGACTAGACAAGCTCGGAGCTCCATTTTTTTTTAACCTTTCTGTATTACTGTTATCTGGAGTTAATATTTTCACTCTCTATCAATCAAACTTCCTCAGGGTGTAGATAATACTTGAAGACTACTTTTTAGTGACTTATCTCCTTTCACACATTCTAATTTGGCCTTTGCTTCTAGCACTTTATCAAAATAGTTGATGCGAAGGTCAAATGATTTTTCCTCGATGCTTATCCTATTTGAGTTATCTTTGACAAAACACACTATGGTTTTGAAACACCATCTTGAAACTTCTCACTCTCCCTGAACCCAATCTGGTAGTTTTCTTTCTAAGGCTCACCTGGTCTCTTTCCTATTTTTATTTTCAATTTTCACTCTTCAATCTATATCCTAAGTGTGGCTATTCATCAGAGATCTATCTTGGTCACCTTTCTAATCTTTTCCTATTGAATCTTTTATTCATTCTCAGGATGCCAAATGTTATATTGAAGTGGATTACAAAACTATGTTTCGTGGAGCTCCTTGAAAGTATACTGGACGGCTTCACATACGTGTCTCGCGGATTTAAAGGTATACTGGAAATGAAAGTGACCACTCTGCCCCAGTACCCACCTGGGGAGCAGAAAGGAAAACACAAACTCCCTGCGCTCCTTTCTCTCTGTTAATGACTAATCATCTCCCCAGTGACTAGCACTGACGTGTCTGCAAGAAGAGGAGCCGTTAGTGCACCGTCCTCTGAAACACAGTTTTAATTCCCATTTGACACACGCCTCAATGCCCTGAAAAATATTAAAATAATCATCTCTTCCTAATTACTCAAGGTTATAATGAAGATAATGAAAAAGTGTGCTGCTTGAAAACAGCATTATACCAAGTCTCCGTATTTTTTTTTTTTTTCTTTTTGCATCATAACAAAAGTACAACCATGAATTGCGTTACCCTATTTGGTTCTCCAGTTCCTTCACTGATTACTGTGAAGTGATAAACAGACCTTAGCTATCAGGAAAATTCTAAGCTTTTATTTCCAGCAGATTTAAAAGTGAGAAAATAAAGAAAGAGAACATCAACTCACACTTTATCTGTTCCGTAGCTCCTGTAGTCTACCGCAGCCGACACGGCCACGATGAGCGCGGGCATCCCGTAGCCGACCAGGTAGAAGTACTTCCTGCGTGAGTGCTCGCTCTCAAACACCTCCACCAGCATGATGTAGAGCTGCACGCCCTCCAGGAACATCCAGGTGAAGGCGGCCAGGAAGAAGAAATGTAAGAGAGCAGCAAAGACCGCGCAGGCGATCTGGGGGAAGGGACAAACGATTTAGTCAAACAACTCCTCAGTGAAATAGCATCAACCACCATACAATGAAAATAAATATTTATCAAGACTTCGGTAAAAATATAGGTCTGAAAAAGAATAATCTGCATGAGATTCTTAAACTTCAGATATTAAAACTTATTTAAATACAACCAGTCTTTGAAAACTATATTTAACATTTTATTAATAATGGCTGGTGGTGATAACATAGCATTTGGAAAAAGTTCTAAGAGCCTACTGATACTTATTGATTAGTCTAAAGATTTTACAAATCGATTTGGGAATATTTTTTATCTTGATCATATCACATGTGTTAATGTATTAATATTAGTAAATAAAAGAGAAATACTAAAAGCAAGAAGAAAAGTTCTTAAAATTAAATAATTTAATTATAGTAATTTATAATAATTAATCCATTATTATTAATTCTAATTTATTTCCTCCCTCCCTTGTTTCAGAAAGGATATAAGGTAGCATTGGAAAGTTCATGCTACGTAGGCATAAAATTAGATCTGATGAAAATAAAGTGTTCCAGACGTGCCTTCCCTCTCAGGTTTTGTACTAAATATTGTTCTAGACAAGCTTGGTCAAAAAAGGCAGCCAACGTTCAAAGCAGTGTGAACTATTTTGTTTGGCACATTTTATAATGTACTATAAGTTTCAGCTGACCATAGCTAACATTTCAGCTAACATTAGTTTTCTCATGTTAGTTCCTAACATGTCCACTTCTTTGAGGGGTATCTTCATGTCTTATAAAAAGTCATAACTAAAATCTATAGCTTCTATTAGAAAGGGGTGACAAATTTATAGGTCTTATCAGATTAGTATGGATTCAACGACTCATATGATCCTTGAGAAATGAGACAAAAGAGGTCAACTTCTTTGGTTTTGAGAGATGACAATGACGGGGAGATGAGGAAGTCCATTGTCAGAGGGCTGGAGAAAAAGCAGAGCCTGCCCACCATGTGATGCAGAAGAGGACACCTGTCCCACAGTGAGAGTAAACACAAGCTGGGCTCTACCCAAGGTTTTCATATCAAACATTGTCATTTATGCTCTTGTCAGAAGTTAGTGTTGTGCAGTATGCAACATTTGGTGGAATTTACTATATTTTATGTAACATCAGGAAACAAAAATAAGAATAAGGTTGCTAAATGAAAAGAAGTAACATGCCATTTGAATTGCTAGTTAAGAAGACAGTAAAATGATTTCTCTCTGAAACATAAAACACTTTTTCATTTCTTGTTTTTTAGAGTTAGAATTTAAACTATTAATTTTTATCAGAAAGTTTTACTTTTGGGGTAAAAGAAATGTGTACTTTGCGTATTCATATGTATGTGTTTATGGGAAAAGCTGTCTGTCACATTTGTATATGATAACCAATTAAAAGCATAATCAGCATAATTGTAGCTTTTACAGTCATTAATCATGAATGTGCAATCACAAACACAAACGCAATTGCATGTTTATTATAAAGTACTCTATACATAAGGACACATACTACAAAATAGCATTAAGTGAATGAATTATTCATTATGCCTATGAGTCTTTTACAAAAGTAAGTTTTCCTTTGCAATTTTAGACATGAGAACAAACTTTACTATGTGCTGGAATCTTAAACAAATATGAAGGGTTTCACAAAATTATAACTGGGCATGGTCTGTGCAATATATTATCTATTATTTACATTTTTAGTATTATTTTACCAAGAACAGTTGGCTAGTACTGTTCCATTTTTCTCTCTCTCCCTTCCTCACTTCCTCCCTCCCTCACTTCATATTTTTCTTAATATGATTAAATGCAGGTACCAATAATATTAAAGTATGAAGCTGGCACTTAAAGATGTGAACAGAACTTGAACAAATAAATTACCAAACAAAATTTGGAAGAGTTATATATTCAAAAAATTACCTGCAGTTTGATCTATTTTCCAAAATATGTCAATTAGAAAAACTTATTTAGGCATGTATTTCTAATATAATATTCATAGTTTTTAAACATTAAACAGTGTATTATAAACTCCAAAAAAATAACACATCTATTAGAAAAGATACTACTCCATTCCCCCAAGGTTTTTTAAAAAGAATGAAAAATCTAATAAAGTCACACATTTCTTTAAAGAGATTTATAAGCAAATTTCTGAGGAAATGTATATTCATATATCCATAACATTTGCTGCTGCTTTATGACAATGGAACATGATGAGGGAGGAACTGAATAAGATTTGAAAGTTAGTATCAATCTTGGATAACTGGACATGCGGGTATTTTCAAACTTGTGTGTTGCCAGTACTGCACAGCTGGAAGTAGAGAAATTCTTTACTCATATCAATGTAAGTTGCTTACTGGTTGGTCAGTTCGGTTGATCCCAATCAGGAAAAGCAGTTCTGCTACAAAGAGGCTGATGCAGAGGTTCTTGTGGATAGTGTTACGGTCACTTTGGAGCCCGCGGAAAAAACAAAATGTGAAGATGCAAATCAGGAGACAAACAAGGGACAGCAAAATTCCAACCCACGTGATCACATCCAGAAGGAGGTCATGGACTGCATCACTGTGCTGGAAACACAACAGAAAAGCCATAAATTGCAGATATGCATAACCAATTATAAAGAGTTACAGGGCCTGGATTAATGAAGTATACTTTTAATAATGTACTAAATATTCTCCACATATACAATGAATAAGATAATTATTTCAGTTTTCTAGTCCATAGGTAAAATATTTTATTTTTTCTCTGAGGTATACATCCATTTGATATTCAAGGAGGTCAGCAGTGTTCGCACCTTGATTAGCTACATACATCTTCAGAATATAAATAGTCGAAGCAAATCAACTTAATTCTGGACAAAGATTTCAAAATATATTTTTTTAACCCACATTACTTCTAGGCTAATTTTTTGACAAGTATTATTATGGAAAAACCCCATTTAAAAATTTAGCCATACACTTAGCATAGAGGAATCTCAACTGTGGCAATGATTTTTGAATCACTGGAGGATTTTTATAAAAATATAATTCCTTCATCCTATAAGTACTTTATCAGAGTTTCCAAGGTTGAGTTACAAAAGTGTGTATTTTTGTAAAGATACCCAGTTAATTCTGATGAATAGCCACATATTCGTACCATTTATTTAGTGGAAGATCTAAAAGAATGAGGATGTTCCTGGATTTATATTCATATTGAATGACTTGAGGAGATCAGGAAGTTTGAACCCTGAAGTATTTTGCATGAATAAATCCTGTTATACACAGATTCAAAATAAGCATTTAGAATTACTATACCCAATAACAGCAAATAGATCTAAGAAAAAGCTCATGAAAACTTGTGTATGAAATTGTGTCTTTTTTTCTGTTAAAGTAGTCATGTGAGCTCCATGCCTGCCATGTTCCTTGGTCTGTCTACTATCACTTCTGTGCATGTTTTAAGATTCAGAACTCAATTTCTACCCTATGGAATGTGCCTCCACTCAAAACCACTTCTGCGAAGCTTCAGAACTTATAGTGGGCCAGCACATCAGTGTGCCAAGCTGTTGGAGCAGAGCTGAGAAATCATCTACAGCTGTCCATTCCTCTTTTCTTTCTAGGTTTCTTGAAAAGAACTAAACACCTAACTTCCATCACTGAGGGAATGAATAAACAAATAATGATTAATTTATTCTAAAGAGTAGTAGAAAATCAGTATTCTGTGTATCTATAGTGGTAAACATGGATACTTCTCAAAAGTCTAATTTTTTAAAAAAGATTTTATCTATTTATTTGTAGAGAGAGGGAAGTAGAGAGAGGGAGGGAGACATTGATGTGAGAAACATCTGTCGTTGCCTCTTGTACATGCCCTGACAGGGGAAAGAAAGTGCCACCCAGGCATGCGCCCTGACAATTGAACCGGCGACCTTCTGCTTTGTGGGACAACACCCAACCAACTGAACCACATGAGTCAGGATTTAATATTTTATTTTTTTAAATAAAAAAAATCCATACAACATAATACTATCTATATAAAATATTAAAAGACATAAATCAATGGGATTGATGTGCCTAAACACTAAAAGTATAACATATGCATGGGCAATCTTTTAGTAGAAAGTAAAAAGATGTATTTCTAGTTGATGCCTTTTTAACTATGTAAATCATAAACACTGGTTTTTGATTTAGGATGGGAATTACTACATTTAGTTGTTTTCCACAATGCCAACTTTCCCTAAAAATACATAAATATCCAGGCTTTTCATTTTTATTTGTTTTTATTCAAACATCACACTTCTATGTTTTATACAAACCACATATAAAGAGTATTCTTAATGTGAAAATTCTTCTTACAACTGAGGTACCACGCTGTAACTTGAATCGTAGCACTTCTCGTATTGCCAGATATGACTTCACAGTTGTTATTTGATTAAAAAAAAACCCTCTGCTAGAACACTGTCAATGGAACAGTTTTGAAATATTCCTGCATAACTCTAGATATATTTCTCAGAAGGAGCTGAAATCATGAAAGAAAACCACATAAAATTTTGGTTTAACAGCTTTCTTCTCCAGGGGATACTACTAAAGTAGTGTTGGGTCTCTGATAGCTTAAATTACTTTTACTATTTGAGAGTGGAGAGTGGTTAGTGCTGCCTGGTTCCCTGAACAGAGGGCTATTTGCTCTCTGCTTTGACTCAAAGGAAAGATGCTGTGATTGAGTATCAAGCACCAAACTTCAGCACAGCAGTCTTCCACAATGGGAAAAATCGCAGGCATAATACATTCTCAAATGTATCCTAAAGACCTAAAATACTAAAAGGAAAGAAAAAAAAAGAAGGAAAAAGTCCTGCACCTCTCTGGGTAGTTGCCTTATTAGAAATGTATTTATTTTACTTAGTGCCTTCACAGGTCCTGCAAAAACCCCATGCAGAGTTATTAAGAGAATAATGCCAGATGTCAAAACATCAGCACAAAAAGCACACACCACTCAAAGAAAACAAAAAGTCTAGTGATTAGTCCACCTTTCAGATATGACTGTGTAGCACAGAAAACATCAATGCCAACACGCCGTGTATTCTATACTGTGACAGCAGCACTCGTTGGATACAACCCACAACTAGGGTTTTATCAGTCACATGAAGGGAAAAGAACAATGGAGATGAAATGCCAATAAGAGCTGTTAGTATAGCCTTCTTTATAAGTGCCTGCCTCTGCCACACTAGAACTTCCAGGGGACCAAGCCATGAAAACAACCAAACCCCCTTCAAGAGGATGATGACCAATTGAATAAAATGCCTAAGTATAGTTGTAACAATGTGGTCATGGGCCAAGCATTCCTATTTCCAAGGTTCCACATTGGTGAGCCCCGTGTAACTCGATCACCTAGTATAAGAATTATATACCATTATGTGCCTTGAGATCTTTTAAATCTTATATCTTGTTAATATATCCCACCACCCAGCACTGGGTTTGACATATAAAAATTTAATAAATATTTGTTTTTAAAAGATTATAATAATAATCCTACTCAGAACAAATCACCTTAGAGCTGACCCTTTTTATGTCAGTATGGCTTTAGCATTCATTTAATCTTGAATGTTTAAAAAGGTATCAAAGATTATAGGTCCAAAACTGACCCCTGCATCCTACCCTATTTCTCTACTCCCCACCCTCCCAAATCTGCTCTTCCCTGTTTTCTCCTTTCCAGTAAATAGCAACTTCATTCTTTGAGGTGTTCTAGCCAAACACCTTAGGAGTCGTACAGATTTCTGTCTTTCACAAACTATGATCAATCCATCAGGAAATCTTGTAGTTCCTGCCTTCTGATTCTGGCAGCCTCTCATCACCTCAATTATACCAAATTAGTTTGATTTTTTAGTAGTTTCCTAATTAATCTTCATACTCTGACCCTCACATCCCCCTTAATAGTCATTGGAACAGTTTAAAACAAAGTGCATGCCATATATATGACTCATTGATGAAAGCATCCAATGTCTTCCATCCATCTCAAAAGTAAAAAAAAAAAAAAAAAGTCTTTATAAAGGTCAGCAAAGGACTATAAGATATGTATCCCTGTGTATCATTTCCTATTTTCCCCTTTATTCAGTTCATTCCACCTTTGTTGGCCTGCTCTGTTCTTTGAATATGTCAAGCACATTCCAGCCTCAGAGTTTTTGTACTTGATATGCCCTTGGCCTAGAATACTCTTCTGAAAGATACCTGTATGGCTTACCTAGTATCTTCAGTCCTTCATTCAAAGGTCAGGTCACCTTCTCACAGAGGGTTTTCCTGATTCACCCTATCCAAAATTATAAACATCTCTCCCCATTCTGATTCTCTATTACTTTTCCCAAACTGTTCTTCTGCTTAGAACTTACCTAAATTATATATTTTGTTGATACTTCTTATTTATTGTCTGTGCTCTCCACTAGAAATACACTCCAAGAGAACAAGGTTTTATTGCCTTTGATTACCAATGTATCCTTAGTTCCTACAAAACATGTCTACCATAGAGTGAACAATTAATATGTTGATTGAATAAATCAATCTCTCTTTGATTACCCTCCTTCTCTACAATGGATTTAGGTTATAAACTACAATGTGCAGCATGCTGCCCATTGCCCAGTTTTGAGTACTCTTTGGTTCTTTGATCACTTGCTCTAAATCTTGATTAAAAGTTTCAGAAAATAGAACTGGAGAATGAAAAGGTTGTTACACCTTACTATCTTGTCAGACAATTATGACAATGGAGGTAAATTACGTACAGAAATAAGAGAACGTTGAAGGTAGTCTTAGCATATACAGACATGAATTTAACCTTGTCATTCTAAGTTTGAGTTGTTACCTTGAACAAACTACTTATCTATCAGAAGCCTCATATATAGAGAAATAAAATCACTCAGGCTTTAGGTTATTGTGGTGAGTAAGTAGGGTAATATATATAAAGGTAAAAAAAAAGTCCATGCTTCTTTCCTTTGTAATCTGAAAATATTCTGGATTTTTTCATGTTTGACAGCAACCTTCATATAAATAATTAAAAGTCTGTATGAAAGATACAAGATGAATCAGAAAAATAATAACTATAATAAGAATAAATGTCAGTGTTATTTTAACTAAGGACACAAAACACTACTCCAACTAACTGTTCCTTAATTTCACTTTATAACATTGACGTTTAGTTAATATTATTAATACTATCTGTGCTATTGATCAGTTGAGGCCTGTAAATACCCAAAATATATAAAGGAGGCAGATTTTAACTTCAGAATCTGAATTTCACCTTAATTCTATACAATTGTGTTCATGACTTCTAAATAACAGAGGTCTCAATTTAACCTATGTATTCTTCCTTAAATTATAACAAGAAGACAAATCAAGACAGGTGTATATTTAAAAATGTGACCATAGTCTGTACGATAGACTAGTATAATTTGTTGCAAAGAATGCTTGGAAAACTCACAAAAAATAAAAATAAGCCAACAATTAAACATTATATATAATTTAAGAGGAGATGGGGAAGTGTGAGGGAAATTAAGATATTTTTAGGAAATTCAATGATTCTATACTGTCTATAATAAAACTTTTTATTAAAACAACACTTGTTTTTTAGGCTTCCTATAATGTTTCTATTCTTATATAAAATGCCAGGCATGTTTAAAAATTACAGAAAATTTATGATTTTCCTTTCTTATTTTTACCACAAGGACTCTGCTTGGTCCCATTATTATGGGTTAATGAGCAATGCAAATACTGTATAAGGGCAAATGCCACATTGCGGGAAACAATATGGTTAAAACAATGATGTTTTCTAGCCACTGTCAATGTGAAACTCTCAAATCCACCTATAAATACTATATTTAATAAAACTAAGTCCAAATTCATGGAATAGAAAAATGTGATATTTGCCTCATAATTTAAAATAATCCAATCAAAGTATACCAAGGTTTTCTGCGAAAATCTTGATATTTCTAACTTTATTATCTAAAAAACAAGTCAGCAAACAATATAGAGAATGAGATTTTGAAATGTTTTTCATTTAATTAGTGGGACATGAAAATTAATTTCGTACTCCTCTGGATGTTGTGTTCTTTTTTCAAAAATAATTTTAGAAAGTTGCACTTTCTAAACACTACTTGAACATGCATGGTACTGTAGGTAGCAGCTAGTAATGAGCAGCTGGAGGGAAAATAAAACAGGGCCCCCACCATTACAGTCTAGCAAAGAACTTATAGCAGGAGGCTGGAGACAAAAGGAAGTCATGTCCCCCCCAATTAACTCAGCAGCGCTGAGCCTGGTCCCATAAGATTGCTTGCTGGGTGATCGGAACATCACAACAGGGACAGCGCATGAGGAAGGGAGTCCTTAAGACTCTGTGCTGGGAAAGGGAGCCTCTGTAACAATTTCACTAACTAAGATAAAGAGCCTTTACTAACTGAGAAAGAAAGCCCTTGTAGCTGTACATTTTCCTCAAGGTTTAGAAGGGAAAGAAAGAGGGAGAACCTAGAAGCTACTGAAGGCATATAATCCTTGAACCCTGATAGTTGGCATACTTAGGTGAGCTATGTACCTGCTTGTAGCCCGGGCTCAAGTGTATAGAACAAAAACTCACTAACGAACTTAGTAACAACTTCATGGCCTCTATTCATGGGGCATTTAGGCTAGCCAGGTGCCTGTTTGCAGCTTTCTCCTCGTGTTTCCTAAATAAACTTGCTACCTTCCCTTTTTTTTTTAATTTTAATTTTTTATTGTTATTCAATTACAGTTGTGTGGCTTTTCTCCCCATCGCTACCATCCCTTATTTCCACTATACATGTCTATCTCTCCCTTGAATCCTTCTCTTGAAAGCTAGTCAAGAACTGAGAAACAAGTTTCAGGGGGCCCCTGACTTGGGTCTCTCCCAGGTAACAATTGCCCTATGATATTATTAACTCTGGACTAGCTATCATCAAGAAACTGTTTAACTATCTGCATAATACTATTTTAATGTTGTGTCAAATTTCTTAAAGCACAAGAGTATGATTTTTAAATCATCTCTTAAACATACCTTGTTCTGAAGTATTTGTAATATGGCTAAAGTGCGTTTTCTTTTTCTTTTTAGCAAACCTATGAGCACTTGACTTGTTACTGATGTATCACATAAGCATTAAGGCATTGGTTTGAATGGTGAATTTCACTGAAGCCAGTAACGTTACGAAAGGCCTATTTTTTGATAAATGGTATGAACTCTGTGAAATAAGTTGTTAGCAGTGCTCTAAGTCCTGGGAACCATGTCATCAGACACAAAGGTTGCCCCACAAATGCTTGGGAAAATAAAGAGCTCAATGGTCTGAGGAGATTAGGATTTACTTTTCGGAACAGGATGAAGGTCAGAGTTAAATAACAGTAAGAAGAACAATATAACTGCATTTCTTATAATTTTATAGTAAATAAGCCAAAAGAACTCAGCAACAATTTTCAAATTTGTGTCAAATTGACTAAAACGCGATCTAAATCTTTTCAGGCATGAACTGTTGGGAGAGAAACACCAGCAAAGTAAGACCACATAAAAAACATTCATATCTAGTTGTCCTCTGGATTTAATCAAACTTATTCAGCAAATCTCTTTGATATCAGAAGCATAGTACAGCACAGTCTAAGTTATTGAGATTTTACTTGCTTTGAATTTTTTAAAAAGTTGACTGCCACCACATCTGGTGAACCAGATCTGCAATATCCATATTGAAGGAAACAGACAGAAAAGAAAATAGTAGAAAATGTGTGTATTTAGTGTTTTGCAGTAGCTGAGAATTATAGACAGATATAGGCAGGAAAAAAAGATGGATTAAAGTTGATAAACCAAAAAATGATTAGTGATCAGTAAGAAATTTCTATAGGAAATGAACTGATAAAGCAAAAAGTAAGAAAAAGATTTTAGGAGTATTTGGAATCTTTTAAATACCATACATGTTCTTTGACTAGTCCTTTGCCCATCTTTCCACCATTATCCCTCTCTTCCCACCCATCTGGTCAGTCTGTTCCATGTTTCAGTGCCTTTGGTTGTAATTTGCTCATGAGTTAATTTTGTTCGTTAAATTTCTCTTATAGGTGAGATCATATGGCATTTGTCTTTCACCGACTGGCTTATTTCACTTAGCAAATTTTCCAGTTCCATCCATGCTGTCACACAAGGTAGGAGTTCCTTATTTCTTTCTACTGCTTAGTAATCCATTATGTAAATGTACCACAGTTTTTTGATCCACTCATTTACTGATGGGCACTTAGGCTATTTCCAGCATTTGGCTATTGTAAATAGCACTGCTGTGAACATAGGGGTACATAAATTCTTTTGAATTGGTGACTTGGGATTCTTAGGGTATATTCTCAGGAGTGGAATTGCTGGGTCAAAAGGTAGTTTCCTTTTTAGGTTTTTGAGGAAATTCCATAATGTTTTCCACAGTGGCTGCACCAGTCCACATTTCCACCAACAGTGCACTGGGGTTCCCTTTTCTCCACAATCTCACCAGCACTTGCTGTTTGTTGATTTATTAATGATGGTCACTCTGACCAGTGTGATGTGGTATTGCATTGTCATATTCTATTAGGGGTACTTATTTACTTTATTAGCATACTCAACCCTACAAAACACTATGATATGCTATCATTTCCAATTTACATATGAAAAAACAGAAGCACAAAAACTAAGCAATTTGCCCAAGATTATTCAGCTAGTATGCAGTAGAGACAGAATTAGTGGTAGACTGCCAACTGCCCAGGTTTGCTCAGGATGTCTTTGTTTCAGCAGTTGATTTTGCATCCTGGGATAGCCCTCTCTAAGACATGAACAAATTTCAGAGATCAGAGATGGGTGTAGAAGTTTAAAAGAAAAGTAAAAATTCCATATGTGAAAAGAGAGGCTGGAAGCAACACTATTTTTAGTGCCAAATGGATGTGGTATCAATTACCCACCTTCCTTGGTGACTGCTGCTGTTTTTCACCCTGGCTATTAATGTTGGCAGTCATGATTTGACATTCGCAGTAACGGAGCATTCATTGTTGCACCACTCCGTTGTGATCCTGAGTTCCTCTTTGACTTTGCATTAACTGTTGTGTTTTATATCAATACTGTGCTACTTTAATTTATAACACTGTGAATACTGTAATCACATTTTCTAATAGCTCGATGAATCTGAGAATGATATAATATAATAAGGTGATAATAATGAAAAAGAAGGTGAATGTGTTTTATTTTTAAGGACTCATGGAAGGACATACAAAACTTGATTAGAGAGATAACCAAAACACAGCATACTGCACACCATGCAGAAGTGATTCTGGGACCCGGCACGACAGAGAAGGTTGCGTGAATGTGCACAGGAAGGCTGAGTCTCACAAGTCCAGGATGAGGCAGGCCAGTTTTTGTAAAATCAGAAGGCTTTTTTTTCTTATAATCTTCCCATACAAGACACCAATACTGAGTTGAAATTAATGGTTGTGGAATAAGCTTGAGTAGACAACAAGAATATACATGAATTATTGTTTTGTTTCCCTGTGCATCAGAGTAAAGTCGCTTTTCCTGATTCAGAGGATGCAACTAAAATGTCCTGTAAGTAAAAGGTGAAATTTTTGTAACCAATACTTTGGCTTCTTTAGGAGCTGATTCTGGCAGATCTTTCTAACGATCATGCTTTCGAAAGTATATCAAGTAATATGTTGAATCATAGCAACAGAACAAAAGAATAATGTTGTCCTTAATTCTTATGTATTTTAATTTGAAAAATGGAATTTCAAATCACCTTGTTTTCTATAAAGATTTTAATGAAACTTTAGAAGACATAAAGAAAAAAAATTGATAACTTGGTGCACTATAAAGTAGACTTTGCTCATCTATCTGCACATTCAACAAATAGTGCAAATGTAAATTTTGGAAAATTCCATTCAGCCTACACATTTATATAAGAAAATGAACAGTTCATACCTACTCAATGTCCTGTACATCTTACAAACAAGGTTTGTAAAAAATGGATGTGATTTGCTTACCTGTGATAATGAAATTTTGTAATGGAAATTTTTGGTCACTTCTCAGTTTCCTCAAAATGTGCACAAGGACTTAACAGGCTTTTTAACTTTCTTGAAATGGGAGGAGACAGTCTCTTGAGACATGGGCCTACAAGACTGCTGTCATTGTATGGCCATAGAAAAATAGTAACATAGTGGCCTTCTGTAAAATTATATTTCAAAGTATGTGACAAGAAGAATTTTATTTTTTATTTTTTTTAAAGATTTTATTTATTTATGCTTAGAGAGAGGGGGAGGGAAGGAGAAAGAGAGGGAAAGAAACATCAGTGTGTGGTTGCCTCTCACATGAGACCCCCCCACTGGGGACCTGGCCTGCAACCCAGGCGTGTTCCCTGAATGGGAACTGAACCCTTTGGTTCACAGGCTGGCACTCAATCCACTGAGCCACACTAGCCAGGGAAAGACAAGAAGAATATTAAAAAGAGAAGAATTTCTTCCTATAATTTTGAAATATATGACAGATGAGAATGAAGAAAAAGATTATAGTAAAAGAAATTTATATGCTGTTTCTTTAAAACTGTGTGATGAACTACCAACAGGCTATAAGTAAAAAGATGAACTAACTTTACTTGTGTGTATGAAGTTGTGCAGGTTCAGGACAAAAACTCAGAGAAAAACTGACTTATTTGGGGGACTTAAGATTGTTTCCAAAATATAACCAGAAAATAAGTCAGATTAAATAGGACTTCCTCATTTCTTTATTAAAACTATATCTTATTTGAAATTCAATATAGATTCCATAATACAAAATTACCTCAGGGCTTTAAAACCATTTTCCATGATAGTATTTTACCTACTGTTGACATCCAATATGCTTGGAAGCATTTAAAAATAATGAACATTTTGGACATTGGCAGCCTATCTGATTAATTCACAGATGTGAAAGAATTGATTGACAAACAGCTAATCTACCAGAAGGCGCCTATAGATACAAAGGGGGTGGCCATTTTTAGAGAGCTGGGGGCCCATTCCCACAAGCCTAATACTACGAATTGGCACTGTTAAGAAATAATAACGCATGTGCATAATTACTTGTTACATATTAAACACACATTTGATCTTCTCGTGCTATTTCCTAAAACGTTGATCACCCCCACTGGTGGCCACATACTCCATGCTCTAAACACCTTAGCTCTCAGCGGGGAGGACCACAGACCCTCTTCTGTATTACCTTGTGTGACCCAATTATATTAAGGTTCTTACAATTGAGCAGAGCTAGGGGTTCATGGGTGACTATTTCTTCACCATCCTTTGAATGCAATAATTAAACCCAGTGGTTTTCTTAAAACAAAGTTTGATAGGGGTCATTCAGCAAACTTGCTGATTCTCAAACAAAATGGGTAACTTCTAATAAAAGTTTGCTAAATTGATTCTAAGAATATTCATCCAAACGTGTGTCAGGTACTGAATAAAACAGAATGTGAATATAAATATACATACATACATGTACACACATGTGGACACACAACCCATTTTTACTCTGTTATTCCATTTTCATTTGGTTTTCTTAGCTAAAGCAGTTTCAGGCAAAAGAAAAAATAAATGATTGTTATGTTTTCATTTTTCGCTCCTCTTGAGCAAATTTATTACATTTCCAACAGAGTAGGGGTCTTCCAGATAAAATCCTTCAGATCTATTATCTCATAGGCCTAGAGGCAATAAGTAGGAACCAACATTAAATTTTACAAAATTAGTATCTTAAAAGTTCCAAACTTCCATGAATTGGACTTTTAAATCATCAAGTAATGGACCATAGAAGATCTTTAAATAACAATACTTATGCTTTTAAAATATTTATATAAGTTGACTTTATTGCCTGCCTTAGAAAGATATATATATATATAACTTTTGGAAAATATAGCCTAATTCCTCTAGACTACAGTAGTTCTCTAGTTTTATCACCATATTTACTAGACGCAGTGGAATGAAAAAGGCCAGGAAAAAATTTTAAAAAACAAAACACCGAATACTATCAAGTTTAAAAAAAAAGGCAAATTTTTGTGACCTGAAATAAATAGAGTACAGTTGGTAAACACATCAACTTAGAACAATTCAATGATTACCAAAAGCAGTTAATCAATTATGAATATTTTTAGAACATTAGGATAGAAAAAGGGTTTTATACTTGTTTTGTTTGCTTTGTTGGTTGATCATACTTTATTAAGCATGGGTAAACTGGGTAAGTACTGCCAGTGTAGTGAAAATAACTAAAACTATTTCAGTTTTCACTTAATGTTAAAACTCACCTCACTAGCTAAGAAGCATCCCAACCAATGAAAAAGACTATGTGCACTCAGTATCAACTTACGATTGTATTTAAAACTGAATTTGGAGGTGCTGACATCCTGGGACTTCGCAGGGGCTATGTAAACAAGCGTTCGGAGAGTTGGGAAGTTGTATGTAGTCTTGCTATAAATCCACTATTTGATACTTTCATCGTGAAGAAAAAGTTTTGCTTTGAAAAACAAGGCAAAACACTAGCTTAAATTTCTCTTTTCAGAAAAAGCTTACCTGGATAGAGGTAGATCGATGATTATTGTTTATTAAAATCTCAACGATTTTAGCCTTAACAGTTAACCTTTCCCCAAGCCCTCCAGTATCAAGGGCTCAGGGGCTTTGAAGACAGTGAAGCAAACAGTGAATTTAACAAATCATATTTGTAGAAAAGTTTATAATTCTTAATGTAATTTTATTATTCAGTCCCTGAAATAATCCTGAGATATGTTAGAAAAATTTTAATAGTGTTATCTAACCAACTAATGATGGGAACAGGGAGTTCAGACAACCTGCTGAAGAGCAACAGGCAGTTACTCAAGAACAGGAAGCAGGATCCGGAGTGTCTTGATTTTTTACTTGTATTCTGACTACCTTTCAGATTACAAATTGGGCAAATGAATCATGATAACAATATCTGTTGTGATGTTTTGGATTAAATGAGTTAGTGTAAGTAGACATTAAAAATGATATTTATTCCTATAATTACTGGACATACTGTGCCTTTCTGAGGGTTGAAGTCTTCACCCGATCTCTACTTTTTAAAAGCTCTATAAACTTGGTTACTTACTTCTCATAAAATATTTCTCACTATAATTACAGATGCATATCCATCTCCTGTTTTTAGCCAAGCTTATTTAATGAAAATTATTTAAAAACCTAAAATCTATAAGGATAAGGACCCAAGCTGGATATAAGACTGTAGGTCTTTCTTTACTTAAAAATTCTGTTACAACCCAGAAATAAAAGTAATCAGCATAAAACTGTTATTGATACTAGAAAATATAAAATTTGCTAAAAAATATATGGCGCAACCATACAAATCTAGCCTGATTTCACACCCCCCCGCCACTCTCCTTTGCTTAAGCAGGTATGTCACTTCAACTACAGCACTTTCCCTGACCCTCTAGGTCCATTGAAGCTATTCCCCATGGGTTTCTGCATCATCTTGTACTACAGTGATGAGATACTTCTCACAAGATACAGATTTTGCTGATTACTTATCTACATTACTAATTAGACTTAAGCTTTGCCTGTGACACAGATGGTACTCAATTATTTAAGGACCAAATAAAGGGTTGGCTAAGCATGTTACATTTTTATAAAACACAAGTGCCTCTTAATTACAAAATGTTATATGTTCCTGTAGAAAGTAACTTTAACCAAGCAATCAAACTCAGTAAGAGGCCTCGCGATGCAGTGGGAGGTATAGAGATTCTCCTACATTATATGCCAAATATGCTTAACCTGAATCTAATTATGAAAAAACAATCAGGAAGATTGCAATTGTGGAACATTCTACAGGACAAATGACCTGGATTCTACAAAACGGCATTTTCATGAAAAATTACATGCAGGAAGGCTTGTGCATTAAAGAAGACAAAAGAGATCTGGCAAGTAAAAGATACTGGTCCTGCATTGGAAAAAAGAAAATAAAAGGTTTTAAAGGACATTATTGTGACAACTGGGCAACTTTTTTGTAGGGATTATAAAATATATAATATGGCATTTATTTAATTTTAAATTTCATGTATGTTGATGGTAGAAGAGAACATTTTTGTTAATAAAACATTTGCTGAGGGATTTAGGAATTAAGTATTATAAAGCTAGCAATTTATTTTCAAGAAGTTAAACAGTATAGCAACATATTTTGCACCAACATACACAGAAAAGTGGCAGTCAAATGTGTCAAAAATTCAATGTAAATTCAGAAAAAGGGGTAGATGAATGTTTATTGCACCACCTTTCAACTTTTCTAATAAAGCTCTATAAAAACAGTGATAGAAAAGAGTAATAAAATAATTTTTAATGGTTTATATTTCTCCAAATCCATAATTTCAGCTCATCTGTCCCCATAGCTAATTTTGGATATGTCTTTCCCTTTCATAAACTTAAGAAGACATAGTATAATCTAGGTGTCAATTTCTCTTCTCAAACACAGATGCAAAAAGAACATCCTCTCTATCACTAGGTACGTTCCTTTTCCTCTCTTCCTTCCTACCCTCTACAGAGATAAGCAGAGGGGAGAATCTATAGAACTTTCTCTTCTTCCTTTAATAATTTTACCTACTCATAGCAACTTACTAGAAATGAATTATAAAAGCCGTAGGCAATTGCTGATCCCCTGTAGTGCGGGGGAAGGAATATGGCCACAGCATTCTTCATTCATGTTATCTGTCAAAGGACATTAGCGTTGAGGTCCTGTGGTCCTCTGGGGTCCATGGTGGTGGGGAAAATTCCCCCACTGCATCCATTCATATTTTGAAATATCTGTCTTATTCTTATTACTCAAAAGTGATATAAAATTTTAAAAACTATCTCTGAAAGTTAAAAGGCATGTGTTTGCAAGTTTCTGGTACGGGGGAAGGGGTGTGGACAGTTGAAGAAGGTGGTAGTCGTCATTCTTTTATTAAGTAAAAGGGATGTATTATTCTTGGTCGTCTGGACAAAAATTTAAGCAACTCGAGAATATCTTCAATTGTTATAGACTTAGTTCTAGGTGTTTAAGACTCCAGAATAAATATAATAAATGTCTCAGAGAACTTAAAATTCAGAGGGACTAAAATACATAAAGATAAAGTACCTTGCAAAATACATGTTTCTCACTGAAAAATCTAATTCACACTTTTAGGAAGTATATATTGCATTGACCAAAAGGGTTTTTTCTATAAGATGGCTCTGGTAGCACTTAGTTGTTTTTAACTTCACTCCAGATAATTTTTTTAGATTGTATTGTGACAGCAGTCATAGAGTGCACTTAAAAAACAAACAAACAAACAAACAAAAACATTGCCCTGGCTGGTGTGGCTCAGTGGATTGAGTGCCAGCCTGGGAATGAAAGGGTCACTGGTTCAATTCCCAGTCAGGGCGCATGCCTGGGTTACAGGCCAGGTGCCCTGTAGGGGGCATGCAAGAGGCAACCACACATTTTTGTTTCCCTCTCTCCCTCCCGCCTTTCCCCCTCTCTAAAAATAAATAAATAAAATATTTTAAAAACCATCAAATTTGGTGATTTTTTGTGTACCTTTTTAATATTGAAGATGGAAGAAAATAAGCAACATTTTCAGCATAATATGCTTTATTATTTCAAAAAAGGTAAAAACAGAACAGAAACACAGCGAAAAGATTTGTGCAGTGTATGAAAAGGTGCTGTCACTGATCGAATGAGTTAAAAGTGGTTTGTGAACTTCCCTGCTGGAGGTTTCTCACTGGATGATGCTCCACGGTTGGGTAGACAAGTTGAAGTTGATAGCAATCAAAGTGAGATATTAATTGAGAACCATCAATGTTCTACCACGTGGGAGATAGCTGACATATTCAAAATATCCAAATCAATAAAGGTATTTGGTGAAAATAAAAAATGTGTCTTTTATTTTATGGAAAACAACTAAATGGACTTTTTTTGCCAACTCAATATATCATTTAGAGTTAGGGCATGGATGAAATTTCCTTTTAAATAAATATATATCAAATTGGTAGATCTCCTTAAGAAATGCATATCAAACTGGTAGATGTAAAACATTACATATATTACATAGGTATGTGACAGATCATGCGGCTCCTCTACTCAGAGCTCTGCACTGAAGTAAAACCCACACCCGAAGTCCTTCCCCTAACCTACAAAACCTTTTGTTCCAGACCCTCTGACTAGCTCTGCTAACACACTTTCTCTCTAACTGTTTCCATTCTAATGACCCTGCTCTCCCTGCAATTCCTCTGAAACATCAGGCTCACCCCAGGGGTCACCAGGGTTCAGGGTTTTGTTTTTGTTCCATTTTCCTGGAAGAATCTGTTCCCAGATGATTTGCAAGTCTGATTCTCTCACATCTCTCTGCTCTTAATACTGAACTTAGAGTCTAGTGGACGAGTAGACAATAAAAATTCATACTAGTAAATAAAGAATGTCAAATTTAAATAAATCCATGAAGAAAATACTTCCTTATAAAAGTATTCAATGAGAAAATCCATGAATAGTTCTTGGTTTGAGAAGGCTGTCAATTGTTTAATATAAAATTATTCAAGACATTTAATATGAGAAAATATTTCAATTTGACCATTTTTGAAACCATTTTGTTTTTATGAAATAATTCCATATTTGGAGGATATTCAAATCATCAGTTATCTAATTTTTCCCTAAATAAATATACTATTTAAAGCACTATATACCAGTGATGATTTTTAATTTCTACCTCCACCTCAAGTCTATCACACTATAAATGGACAAATATAAAATTAGCACAAATATTTTGGAATGGAAGTGTACCATCTTTGGCACCATATAGTAGACATTTTATTTTTCACTAATAAAGCATTTCTTAAGCTCAAAGTAACATTTCTTATTGGACTTTCAAGAATAAAGATATTTTGTTTTTAAAAAATAAGTACTTTCATGGGAATCTTCTAACCCTTGCCATGTAAAACTACCTCATGTTTTATTCTAGCCTAGAAAAAGTCTGTCTATAAAATTTTTGGCAGACTGAATCTATTGTAGAGATTTAAAATTTTGCAAATTGTCATTATTTGAATCAATACTAAATTAAGAAATCATTTAAAACAATGATTTTAAATAGCACAATCAATGCCTATACTTAGACAGGCATGAAGTTGGGGTGGGGGCAGTAAAATACACTAAGTTAAAGGGACAGAGACAGCGAGAGAGAAATATAAGCATCAAACTAGAGGAAGTGAAGCCTTTTAAAGATAAAATTCAACATCAAGTTAAACTGACAGAAAAGAGCAGGTAGACTTTTTGTTTTATTATCTTCCAAAGAATTAGAATTTGAGTATGGGAAAGAGGTGATATAAATTGTCAGATACTTTTCTAAAGCATTTATTTATAATGTTCTATAAAACCATAGTAGAAATATTAATTAGTCAGTTAGTTTGAAATTTATGCTCCTGTAAACTACAATACTTCTCCTGCAACTGGTGTTCCCAAGAAGAATTACTGGTAAGAGAAGAGATACCCACTTCAATTTAGTGTGTGTAACATTCTGCTGAACAACAGAAAAGCAAACCTGTAGATGATTCCCAATGATGGAAATGTTTTAAAATATAATAAATACTATCTGAGTTTAGTATAGAATTAGATTACTTAAATATCTGTAAAGCTTATTTTCCTTTTTTATTTATATTTATTTATTTATTTATTTATTTATTTTTAGAGAGAGGGGAATGGGTAGAGAGAGGGAGAGAAACAACAATGTGTGGTTGCCTCTCACATGCCCCCTACTGGGGACCTGGCCCACAACCCAGGCATGTGCCCTGACTGGGAATGGAACCAGCAACCCTTTGGTTCACAGGCCGGCACTCAATCCACTGAGCCACCCCAGCCAGGGCTGTAATGATTATTTTTCTGTCTATAAGACAGTCATGTGTTCTCTTAACCAGTAGATAAGAGAGAATTGACAAGTAATTAACCAACTGGGCTGCTGCCATGGGACAGAAGCATCCCCTTCCTTCTCTTACCTGCCGATAATTGACCTAGCTGTGAAACTCTCTCAGCACCACTTTCAAAAATCAGTGTCAACACTTTTCTGCCTTGATAAACTATACATTCACTGAGGCCAGGGGCATGGTTTTCTTTATTCCCCACAGTATTTTGTGGGGGTGTGGTAATATGGAATTTTAAAAAAGATAGGAAAGGAAAGCATTTTTGAGAAGGTGACAAAGGAGCAAGGACTTGACCGAGATAGCTCTTAAGTACAAGACACCTGATGTTTCTGTGGAAAGGCAATGAGACTGGTGCCTCTGAAGCCAAGTAAGCAAGGGGAAGAAGTAGGAAAGGAGGTCAAAAGATGCTAATGCAGTCAGGATTTGGAATTTTGCTGTTATTGAGATAAGGAGGCCTCCAGATTGGATCAAAGGTCTGAACTACCTAATTTGCATTTTAAAGGGATTATAGAACTGCTTTTTGAGAATGAATCAGAGGAGTGACAAAGTCTGACTCACATTTTAAGAGTATCCTTCCGGGCATTATGCTGAGAATAAACCTAAGGGGGCAAAGAGGAATGAAGAGAGACCAATTAAGGGTCTGTGGCTACAAAATAGAGGAGAGATGACAGTGGCTTGAATCTAGGTGGTCGCTATGAAGGTGCTGAGAAGCTGACAGATGCTGGGTCTGGCAGGATACACTCACAGGGCTGGATGTGAGCATGAGTGGAAAAATACAAAACAAAACAAATCACAATTTGGTTTTGGAGCAGGTCATCTGGAAGGACATTACATAGATGAAAAGAGTCAGATGAGAGAATACCAACAGTGTAGTTGTAGAATTGTGACACTTACTATAAGTCTAGGTGGACAAGTGAAGCCAGCAGTTGAATCTGTGAGCCTGTCGTTAAGAAAGGGAGATAGAAATCTGGGAATCATGAAATGCTGTTTAGAGCCATGTGACTATGTGAGATCATCTATGGAGGAGAAACAACTTATAGTGCCTAGACTACATATAGAATTACACTGGTGGTCAGAGCAATTTTGGGAAGTCATGGAGATGAAGAGGAACCAGCAAAGGAAGTTGAGTAGGATGAGTTGCTGAAAAAGCAACAAGAGAGAATGGTGAACCCAAGGCAAAGTGAAGAAAATGTTGCAGGAATGTGGTAAATGCAAATTGCCCAAAAGTTACCTTACAAAGTACATCCAATCCATCCTTCAGAGCAGGGTACTCTTTTGAAAAGCTCTCTTAGAGCAGCCCCACCTCAGTTAGATGATCCTCCTGTGTCCCTACATCACAGTGTTGACCCGGACTATAACACTTCTCAGAGTTGCAAACACACCTTCACTTTTGCCTTTGCCTTCCCCTCATACATGAGCTCCTTCAGGGCCAGAAGCTTCACTGTAATGAGAAATCTAGAAATATCTCAGGTAGATGGGAGGGGGAAGTTATGTTTATTGAGAACATACTGTATAGAAGGCAACTTGTCAATACTTCTACTCAGATATTTAAAAAAAATGGTAATGAGAGAATGAAGGAAGTGCTAAAAGAACAGCAGAGATCACACAGATGAAAGGTGAGGGCAACTCAGTACACAGGTCAAGCCCTGGAGTGAAGACCCATGCATCAGGGAACCACAGCTTAAGAACAGTAACTCAGGATTACTCAGCTAACTCCTCTTTCTCTTTTTCCAAGATTGTCAACCACAGTCTCCAAAATAATTTTGTTTCCGTTACCAATCTACCTGTGAAGTTAGAAAGTGACAGCTACAAACATAAATAACTGTTCCAACCATCTGTTGGATTTCTCACTGTGCCTGAAAAAGTTAGCCTTCTGTTTTAAACATTAGTGTAATAAAGGTTTGGTTAGTGTGTCAACTCTTTGTACTTCTAGATATGATCAATCTGCTTGCTTCCTGTTGTTGTCCAAGGGTCAAAATCATGTTGTAAAATCAAAATGCGACCAACTTAGGTAATCAGAAGAGTATGTGATACAAGAGACGCAAGGCATGCATACTTGGTGGCTGACTGATAAAGGCAAATATTGATTTCTACCTATTATATCTCTTGTTGACACATGATAATGGTCACAGTCGGGATTCTTGTGTAATAGACTGGGTAGACGTTGTTACACAACGAACTGAGCAAAATGGTAATTGTTGTTGCTTCTAATGTGATGTCTTTTTTTTTCTGAGTTTGCATTTATTCTCTAAGCTATAAAGTAGAATCCTGGAGCCATACTAATGCATGCCAAGTTTAAAGCTAACATTTGTTAGTGTGGCCAAATTGCTAAGCTAGATCAATTTTCGATGCCCTGACAAATGTGTTGTAGTCCTTTAAAGACAAAAATCTGAACTGTGCTGACACAGCTAAGGCAATTAACTCTTAAGGCATAACTGGGCTTGCATTTGGTCTCCCTCTGGGACGCTTGTACCATCTTTAACTTCAACAGTGTCAAAGAAAATTTTGGATGGAAATATTTGGATCAATGACAACAGGTAGATAAACCTTTGCTACAGTTTTCCCTTTTCTAAATTTGTTACACAGTCATACTTCCTCTATATTTACTGACACCAGGGAGATGAGAATTCACAAGTATATAATTTTTTGTTAATGACTCATCTATCAAGCTCCATAAGCATGTTAATCTGAATGTTGTATTTTTATGTCCTGAGTATATTTAAAATCTAAATCCTCTTCACACCCTCCATGATAGCTAGAGACATGCTGGGAAAAGACCGATGCTGCCAAGTTAGCGATGTCTCTGACTTTGGAAACTATCATGTGGATTTTTCCTTCGGGTGGTGTTTTCCTGAATGGCCAAAACCCATTACATTATGTTAGAATTGCTAAGCTCTTTGCATTACTATGCATTTTGCATTGTGCTCAATGACTGCTTTCCCAAGAGTCACTTTGACAGAATTTAAACTCACTCATAGTTCCTTAGTCTTCCACGTACCAGAGCCCAGCTCCTAACCTCACCACACTGGCTTTTGGTCCCGGGGTCCTTTCTTGTCCTGTTCATAAGGTCTAACATTTATTCATAGAATATAAAAGCAGGGGAGAAACTTCAATTTTATGAACTACGTTGACAATAGAAAAAAAGAGTTCTTTGAATCATCTAGGAGTATATGGGTTGAACCCCAGAAAGTTCCTGAATAAGAATACTATGGAAGTACAAAAACTCTGAAGTGAGTCATGAGACGGGCCCAAAGAGTTAGGACTTTTTGCAGCTAGTGTCCTGATTGTATACGTTTTCATTCCATGGTATATATCTTACCTTAACTTCCACATGTGCCATCAGTACTGCAAAATTGGTTAGGTGGTTGCAAGAGCATGTAGTGTGTGTCCTATTTGTTGTCAGGAGCCGGCAGCCTTGAGTTGACCAATAGCCTGTCATTGTGCGCTTGGAGTAGCTCCAAAATGAACAGTTTGGGTTGAAATTTTCCTCGGACTGCTACAGGGAAAAAAATCAATACAACCAATAACTACTTTATGATCACATAAATTAGGTAGACATTTTCTTTATATCAACACAACTTCATGCTGTGTTATAATTTTTGTGAAGATGTCTACCCATGATTTCCTATTAAGTGGGACTCATCATTTCTAAGCAAATTTGTTGTTGTCTATTCCTCCCCAGTTAGGGGTGAGTTTACTTTTTCAAAAATTAATATTTAAGTAATACTAATACCAATGTCTCAGCATCACAAAGTAAAGTATCTTCAATTAACTTCATAGTAAAGTATCTTGCCAAGTAAAGAATTCAATTGCTCTAAACAAATAAACTTCTGAAAGGATGGTCTTTAGAAATCTGTTTTTAACTTAGAATATAATCTTAGCATAGCACAAAAGTATATCTATACACAAAGACATAATTACTTATAATCTATGTGAAGCCATGTCCAGTTCTACTGAACATATTGCTATTTCTTTTTAATTATGGAGAGGCATTTATAAATCTATCTCTGAATGTTTCTGTCATAAAGCATTTACATATTCAGAAACATTCTCCTTCCCCATCTCAGAAAAAACTACCATTATCATATAGTAGGTTTTGAATTGCTATATTACAAAAAAAATAATATACTTTATGTGCATGCTGTAACAAATACAGATAATGTGGGCAACTGAACTTAACATGCCATTTTCTTACCTTAATGTGTTTAACAGTGAACACCACAGGATCAGCCAAATAAACCTTATTACTGAATTCCTTGTTTATCGCTGCTGTAATAACAGGGGAATTGACAATAACAGAATGATTGGTGGACATAGCTTCTGTTCCCAACTTCATGCTGGCGTTCTCCGTGGATAAATACGGACCCAAGTTGTTATATAGAACAAAGGCCACTCTGATCTCTCCTAAAATAAATGCAAATGCGAAATATAAATTGGGGAGAAACTGTGATCACTTTGTACATTTTACTTAAATTATATAGTTCTAATTAGATTGTAATCAGATTGTATAATACATATTCACAACAAAAGTTAAGCATTCATTTTAACCAAAGTGCCAAGTCATTCATTAACAAAGGAAAATCAAAAGATGCTGAAACAACTATATGTAAGTATTAAAAGAAATAAACCTTAATCCTTTTCTCACCCCATACTGAAACTTAATTCAAGATTGATCACAACCATAAACATAAAAAGCAGAACCATAAAGTTCCAGAACAAACTATAGAATATCTTTGTGATCCTGGGGAATGCAAAGATGACTTGGTTAGGACCTCAGAAACACTAATTATAAAAGAAAAGAAGGGTAAACTGATTTTTACCAAAACTGAAAACATGTCTATCAAAATGCAGCATTAAGAAAAGGAATAGGCAAGCCACAGACTAGAAAAAAATATATACGTGATTCATAAATATATAAAGCATTTCTGCTAATCAATAGCAAAAGAATAAATACCAGAATAAAATGACAAAGTACATAAACACACACTTTAGAAGAAAAGATAGAGGATAGGCTAAGAGACATATAAAAATTATGAACATCATTAATAATGAGGGAAATAATTATAATCACATTGAGATACCATTTCATACCCACTAGAATATCTCAAATAAAAAAAAAAACTGTCCACACTAATGTTGATAAGGATGTGGAAAAATTAGAAGTCTTGACATTGCTGGGGAAAGTATAAAATGTTTAACTATTTAGAAGAATGTTTAGCAATTTCTTATATAACCGAACATATATCTACCTTTCCTAGATCAGTGAAAACATAAATTTACAATGCAGAGAAAAAACTTGTATAAGAATGGTTATAGCATCATTATTCATAATAGCACCAAACTGGAAACAGCTCAAAAACCTATTAATAGGAGAATAAATTATGGCATATTAATATAATGGAATATAATATGCATCAATAAAGAAAAAAACTACTATACTGATCAATGGAGCATCATGATTGAATCTCAAAAATATTGAGTTAGAGAAGACAGAGAGAAAAGAGTTCACACTGTATGATTTCAGTTATATAAAGCCTAAGAACAGGCCAAAGTTGTAATGAGAAGAAAGCAGTTTCATCAGGTGGGGACAGGGGGCAAGCAGAATGGAAAGAGACACCAGGGAATTTTCTGGGTCATAGAAGAGATTTATAGCTTATATTATAAAGCATTATGGAGGATATGTACAGCTGTCAAATTCACCAAGCTGTTAAACACTTTTATGATATGTGCATTATATTACATAAAAACAAATATAAGGATTCAAAATTTTTACCTGTCTTAAACCTCAATTATGTTCTTTTAAGGTCACTATCTCCATACATCCTTCCACATTATTTTTTCCCTTATGATAATCTCTTATAGATAATCCTCTGTAAAAGTAACCATCTTTTAACACATTTTTAAAATCATCTGTCCTTTCTTAAAGAAGTCAAGCCTTCTATTATGAATTCATATTGCTCCAATAAGAGGTACTGCCCTGACTACTATGGATATTAAGATAAGTAAGTCACAGTTTTTGTGATTCAAATCTTAAAATCAAATGGGAATACAGACAAATAAATTGTATTTTTGAGGAGGGAGAGCACTGTCCAACATCTAAACTGTGTTCCCATGTTTGGGAAATTCCATACTCTTAGGGATTTATAGACACAATATTGGCATATACTTGCTTTCCCAGCCTGCCATGCAAAGAGGTTGCTCTGGGCTCCTCAGCTAGATGCATCCAATCAGATGCCCTGGCCTTGGACTTTGGACGGTTTTAGTGACACAGGAAGCAGGGGGTGGAGCAGCAGCAGTCGTCATTTGTGACACCAGTGACAGCTATGATTCTGGGCAATGGTACAAGCTGCTATCAGCATTCTTGCTTTTGTGTGTTTGGGGGCCTGACTCCCCAGCCCTGTCAGTGATTCTATGAGGTATATATATGAGGTATTTTATTATGAAAAGAGCTACCTAAAGGAGAGGGACATTCTGTAACGTTCAATCCACGTCTGTTAACATAGTACAAAGCAAACAATAGTAATTCACCAAATACTTTCTGGGTTCTTACAACACAGAATTGAATTTTAGTTCTTTCTTCTAGATTTAATATAAAAATGCTGATCTTTAGAAGGCTAAACATAAGAACATCTATGTATTTTTCTTCTTGACTATAACAACTTTTATTTCATTGACTTTTATTTACTGATATTCATACCAATTTCCACTCTCGGGATGGTGTCACGTTGCTATTACTGTAGGTAGCAGCCAGAAATGAGAGGTCCAGGGAAAAATAAAGCGGGGCCCCCACCATTACAATCTAACAGAGAACTTAAAACAGGAGGCTGGAGACAAAAGGAAGTCATGTCTCACCATGGACTCAGCAGTGCTGAGCCTGGTGCGGTAAGATTGCCGGGTGATCGGAACATCACAACAGGGATAGTGGGATAGTGCATGAGGAAGGGAGTCCTTGAGACTCTGTCTGTGCTGGGAAAGGGAGCCCCTGTAACAATTTCACTAAGACAAACAGCCTTTACTGACTGAGAAAGAAAGCCTTTGTAGCTGTACATTTTCCCCAAGGTTTAGAAGGGGGAGATAGAGGGGGAACCTAGAAACTGACTACAGTATATAACACCTAAGCCCCAATAGTGCACTCAGATTAGCTGAGTGCCTACTTGTAGCCTTGGCTCAAATGTATAGAACAAACCTACTAACAACTTTATTTCCTCTATACGTGGGGCATTCAAACTAGCCAGGTGCCTGCTTGCAGCTTCGTGCTCCTATGTGTTTCATAAATAAACTTGTTATCTCATTTCCATTACACATCTTGTCTCTCGCTTGACTTTGTCTTTTACCAGACAGACAAGAACCTAGAAACAAGCTCAGGGCCTAGGAGTCCTGACTCGGGTCTCTCCCCAGTAACATTGATATCTGACCTTGTTTTACCAGTGCCTTTGGTGGTTTATATATATATACACATACATATGTGTGTGTATGTATATATATATGTGTGTATATATACATATATACATACATATGGCACATATATAAAATATATGTATTCTACAAATCCTCCACTCTAAAATTAATGCTTTTTTCTCTCTCACATGTACAAACACACACATACACACATACATTAACTTGATAAATAAAATAAATGAACACAAAACATACAATGATTAATATAGAAATATATTTCAATCTTCATTAGTTTTGTCTCTGAAAGTTCACGTATTTATTTGATAAATTTTTAGTAAGTGGATCCAGGCACTAGTGTTATATCCGTGAATAAATTAGAAAAGGTCTCTGCTGTTATGGAGCTTACTGCTTAGAGAGAGGGTCAGATAATAAGCAGGTAATAGAAATAAAAATAAAAATAATAATTTTATATGCTGGCAAATGAATAAGTGCTATGAAGAAGAACTGGTTGATTGTTTTTACATTTCAAAAAAAAAAAAAAGAGAAGAATTGGCATAAAATGGCTAATGGGAGAAATGTCTATCTCTAGGGAGATAGGGAAAACCTTCCCAAAGAGGTAATATGTATACTGAGTACTGAGTGCTAAGTAGCTTATATATAAGGAATTGTGAAAACTGCATCCCAGGAAGGAAAAATAAAGCACAGAAAGCTGACACAGGGACACTCTCGGTGTGTTCAAGGCATAGCATCAAAGCAAGAGCAGGGAACTCTTGTGCAGTGGTGGTCAGCAGGTAAATCGGTGCAGCCACTATGGTAAGCAGTATGAAGGGTCCCTCAGAAAATTCAAAACAGAACTACCATATGATCCAGCAATGTCACTTTTGGGTATTTATCAGAAGTGAAAAACTAACTTGAAAAGATCTATGCACCAGACCTCCATGTTCCCGAAACATTATTATACAAGAGATGAGTCATGGAAATAAGCTAAGTGTTCACAGATCGATGGATGGATGGATGGATAAAGAAAATGTGGTATATACAAATACAATGAAATATTATTCAACCATAAAAAAGAAATTTTGCTATTTGTGACAACATGGCTGAATCTTTAGGTCATTAGCTAAGTGAAATAAGTCAAAGAAACACAAATACTGTGTGACCTTAATGATGAGATCTGTCCAGAAAGTATCCAGCCATGCACTATGAAAAGAGACGTTTATTGAAGACACGAGAAACACTGTACACAGGACAGTGACACCTCAGTCTCCTTACTAGTAGGCACCTTGGGACCTCACACAGTTCTCCCAACTGTAGCATGATGTTCCTTCTGCTCTGGTAGCAGAAGCCAAGGATGAATTTGCCACAACATGTTTAATGCCAAGATCCTGTGTCAAAAGTCTCAGACACAACAGTTTTTGCAATCCCCGGATCAGCTTCTAGCTCTCACACTGTGGGTCAGCAACCTTTGTTGACTGCAGCTGGTACCGTTCAACATTCTCAGGTGATCTGCTTGTTGCAGGTCTTCCAGAACATGGATCACTTTCAACAGATCCTTAACCATCTCTGAAGCATTTGTGCCACACTTTTATTTGCACTGCACTCACTGCATCATCCCGAAAGCCTTCTGACTCATCTGAACAGTTTCCATAGGAGAATGTTCAAGCTTAAGGCAAATCTGATGCAGATCCATTGCTCTACTCGCTCAGTCATTTTGAATGCAACTGCCACGCTGTAACATGCTCACACAAGGCATCTAGAGCCCTCACGGACCAGTGCAGTGAAGGCATCATTGTTCACACACGTGCATTCCAGTCCACTTCCTTGGCTGCCGGGGTACATTGACGTCTCACAAACCATTCTGGTTTCATTAACAATGGCTGGGCTTTTCCCAGACAGACCCTGATATGTAAAATCTCAGGAAAAACCATCTCATAACTGACTGGTGGTTCCCAGAGTTGGGAGTGGGGAAAAAATAGGAAAAAAAAATGGGTGAAAGGGAGCAAAAGATACAGTATGGGGACTGTGGTTAATACTGTACTGCATATTTTGAAAGTTAAGACAATAAATCTTAAATGTTAAAAAAAAACACAATAGTAACTCTGTGATGGTAGATGTTAACCAGACTTACTGTGCTGTTCATTTTGCAATATATACAAATATCAAATTATTATGTTGTATACCTGAAACTAGTATGTTATATGTCAATTATATCTCAATAAAATAAAGAACTGAGACTAAACTGTCAGGATCACAGAGTGAATGCTGAAGACAGGTGTGATGTGGGGCACTGGAGGCAGGAAGGAAGTGGACCAGGCAACACATGGTAGGGCTAATTATTTGATTTCATTCAGAGTATAACAGTCAGCAAACTGGAAAGATTACTGTTTCAGGAAGAACCTTTGTCAATAGGATATGGTATTTGAAGGCAAGAATAAAAGGAGGGAAGCCAGTTAGCAAGCTAATGTAGGACTGATTTTGTTCTACATAAAATTTACTGCTGCCTCCAAATCCACATGGTCAAAATAGCAACATAATAAGGATTTACAATTTCAATCTTATAAGATTTCCAACATTTAAAAAGAATTTTGTTTGGCTGACAACAAACAATTTGTTTTCCTTGATATTAACAGGCTATTAAAAAAAATCTAGTCACCTTGCAATATGAAACATCGGCTTTGAGATGGTTGCTAGAACTTGAGGTCATCTTCCTATCACTAACAGATTAAAAGATCTTACTTCCTTGGCAAAAATATACATTTTAAAATTAATATTAGTGAGGCTTGAGATATACTGTCTCTGTGGGATTATTTATTTATTTCGTTTTAATTACCTTCAGTGAATTTAACCCAGTCCTAAACTGGCCTGTTTACAAGTTCCATTCCACAGAAGCATCTCTTCACATTAAATTTTCTATGCGATGTGTGGAAGAAAAACATACAAACACCCACCATCAAAAACAAGTGAATAAGGAAAAAACACATTAATTTTAAAATTACAAGCAAAATTGTCACTGAAAATTTTAGAAACCAAACTGACAACTGAGTAAGAGTTATTTATGTCTTTCAAGGGAAAAAGTCAGATCATCTGGATTTCCTAATTTTCTAATTTCTCTCATATTTCACTTTGTGCCATTTTACTACAATGGAAACAATCTCGAAGTCTGAGAATGTTGTAAAATGAATGCTCTTGCTATATTGTTTGTACAGGGCATAGGAAGAGGAGGAATAGCAGGAGAATGAGAACAGTGGAGCGAGAGGAGACACACAGCAGACGACTTGGACATCAGATTTTGAACAACACGTTTAAAATTCTAAGCCAAGAAGCTATGTGCTGCATTGATGGCAAGTTTGGTTCGACCAAGCTTCACTCTGACATACCATTTCGGCCATTTTGCTTCAACGTATTTGCAGAGAGCTGGATGGTGCTTCCAGGAGCCACGGTTTCTGGAAATTTTAAGTCTTCTAAGTTCCCTTCTGTGCTCAGCCTTGCAACTTCTAGCTCTGTGAACAGCAAAGAGGTATCAGCACTTATTGGGAAATATGACAAAGCTAAGGTAATTTCCTAAATCACTGGAATAGTTCTGAAGTCAAAATATTGGAATTAATCTTCTATTTGTTATGTTTTACAGTAGTTCAACCTTTTATTTAGAAAGTATTATCGTATAATCATAAGTTTTTTCAAAATAAAGCAAACAAAAGCTATGAAAATCAGGCAAATAATTCAAATGTATCAGTTATGAGTTGAAATTTAATATTTAAACTCAAATACTTTGTCATTGACTTAAAGTTTATTTTCAAAATAATATCTCTATTTTACACATCAGACAAAATACTTTTATAATATAGAGCTGCACCATTTTATCAATATTGATCTATCATTAAATCTAATAAGTTGGAAACAGCTTTATCAAATGTTTTAAAATAAAACTGTCAACTACATCTTTATATACAATAAAATAGATTTATCCTCTTTATGAGCCAATAACACAATTATCAAAAATTGTTTTAACCCCTAACTTAGATGACTGATTTCTTTACAGTATATAATCAGAGGCACTCCTATAATAACTGAAGTGAATCATAAGCCCTGCACTATGGGGATTATGCATATAAACAAATATACATTAAATACTAAAATAAAATTAAATGGACCTCACTGTAAGTGATCTCAGGCTAATATGTCCAATATTGGAATGTCCTAAGGAGGATAACATAGATGATTACAAGGACTTTTTTAAACCAATGACAGGTGATACCTTCTTTTTTTTATTAATTTTGTTATTGTTATTCACTTACAATTGTCTGCATTTTCTCCCCATCCCTCCATCCTACCCCAGCCAAGCCCACCTCCCTCCCCCACCTCCACCCTCCCCCTTGATTTTGTCCTTGTGTCCTTTATAGTAGCTCATGTAGACTCCTCTCCCCACTATCCCCTCCCCACTCCCCTCTGGCTATTATTACATTGTTCTTAATTTCTCTGGTTATATTTTGTTTGCTTTTTTCTTTTGTTATGTTCTTAATTATAGAAAAAGAATAGAGTATCATTCATAATATCTAGGCCGCCATAGATACTTTTTTCTTTTCCCTCTCCTGCTGTACAAGAGTCTTTGGCCCTTCTGTAGAACAAAGGCCACTCACGAATATTGTCTGTGTTCTCCCTGACAATGTCAGTCTTCAAAAGGTTATCAGCCAGCACAAAGGCACTTTCCTCCACAGTGTCCAGCAGCATGGTGGCTGCTCGGAGTTGATCACTTGTAGTCAGGTCTCTCCACGCATTCAAGGCTTGTGGCTGGAGGAGGTTGTTAACTGTCTCGACCATTGCCTAAGAGAGGGTGAACAGAATGGCAGAGGCCTCTAGTGAACCCACCAAGCTGTCAGACATCCAGGTGTACATGTTGCCGAGCAAGCAAGGACCAGCAGTGTGCATGAGTTCAGTATTGTCCCAGCCTCCCCTGTGACATGCCGCCGCAGAAGCATTCATTATTTTGTTCTGTAAAACCTGAGCTGAGGCCTTGCGAGGCAAGAGGAAAACCTGCTTTTGTTTTGAAGGACAAAAATATAGCCATGCTTGTTTCTTAGAATGAACAGCAAAGGCTTCATTAAGACTATAATCAGAGCTTTAAATTATTTGGCTGGTGAACTGCTGTCAAGTAATTTAAACCAATACTTTTATTACATCATCCACAGAAAATAATTCTTTCGATATACCACCATAAAACTAGATGCTGAACATAACAAAAAATAAAAGGATATCTATAGATAGGATAATACAGGAATTTTTTGCCTATAGGTTGAGGCCTCACTCAGCAAACCATTTTTTTCTTAGCCAGCTAGTAAAATGTCGGAATGGGGAAAATATCAAAGCGTACAGACTCCCAGGAGCTTTGGATATGTTGTGTGTGGAGAGACACCTTCACACTGTTTACTGTTGTGGAGGGGAATAAACAGTTGGAACTTGCTCTTATGGCCCTCAGGTGTTTTTCCTTGAAAAAATCAGCAGTAGGTACACTCCCATGTAGAGATAAAGCACCACATTTCACATTGCTTCATCCAAAAGAATCATCTCTGTAGTCATATTTCCTGTGGTTAGCTTTATGTGCTAGGTCACGAAGAAAAAATAGCTCTCCAAATAAGGCCTTCTTAAGGTTTTATTCAAACACAGAGAATTGCGAAATAGAAAAATACAACATCTGAAGTTTGAATGGAATCATCCCTGAGCCCTTTGATTATGAAATACCCATCTTATCCAGAAATGAAGTTGAATAAACAGCCAACACAAGCAATTTCTAGGCAGCACATAAGGTTTTAAAACAGGATTCACGTTATTGACAGGTTGGTAGGGATTGGGAGAGACTGGAGAAATAGACAGTACGCTGCAATGTTTTCTTCTGGTTGGTGTTTTCATAGTAACCAAGTAACAACTCTTAAAAATTCAGCTTCATAATGAAACACCTTGGCTGACAATTAACCCCAGCCTCAAAAACTAATTTGCCTTTTGATAAAAGTTGTTTTTCTTGATATTTTTCCCAGCTATTCCAAGTTCTGGCCAAGTATCAATTTCACTGGACTTTTATGTAAAATAGTCCTACTTGGAACTCGAGTACTTTGCATCATTTAACAAAAATCTCTCATGAGTCTAACGAATGGAAGTTAAAACATGACCTAGAAGCCAGACAAAAGCATCTCTGGATGACAACAAAATGAGCTGCTTTCCAGGAAGTTCTCTATCGGGGCGATGCCAACAGGATAAGCCAAACAGGTCGGTGACCGATAGAAAACTAACAAACAAAAGTTTTGTTATTTTCTAAAGCCAAATGGAGAACACCAGTCTCTTAAATTCAAGGAATTATTCTTTCTGGGATTAGATGATCCTCTGAGTGCATTAGAAATGCTCTGAAAATCCCACTTGCCACAGGAATTATGCCTGTCCTGTAAGGAACAGCCGATTTAACAGTAGTCAGTAATCTTCCCTTCATTAATTTTAACCTCATCCCAGGGAAAAATATTTTGAAGACAATACAATGTCCTGGCCTTTATTATTTTTAATTTTTTAATTAAAAATGCAAAAGGAAAAAATAACAAAAAAAGAAACAACTATGATCAACCCTGCAAAGGTTCTAAATAGGAACCTTTTTATAGGAGATTTCTTTAATTAAAATACCATGTCTTTGAATTGGTAGCAATGAATCAAAGGCACCCCTCACTAATTTATCTTAGTTTTGCAACTGAAAATGTATAAATGGCAATATTTCTTCATAGTTATAAATTATGAGTATATTTTCAACTACTGCATCTTCCCTTGAGAGACAGTCTTTAGAGAAACTTTCTATGAGAGACCCCAAATTTCCAAGTATATCATAGAAACTTTCGACTTAAAATATGGCCCTAAGCTGCCTTCTTATACCACATACAAGAATAAATTCAAAATGGATTGAAGCCTTAAATGTTAGACTCAAAACCATAAAAATCCTAGAAGAAAACACAGGCAGCAAAATCTTGGACATTGCTTGTAGCAATATTTTATCAGACATATCTCCCCAGGCAAGGGAAACAAAAGAAAAAATAAACAAGTGGACTACATCAAACTAAAAAGGTTTTGTACAGCAAAGGAAAACATCAACAAAAGAAAAGACACCCCACAGGATGGGAAAACATATTCACTGTTACACCTGATAAGGAGCTAATGTTCAAAATTGATAAAGAATTTACAAAACTCAACACCAACAAATGAAACAACCCAATTAAAAAATGGGTAAAGGACCTGAATAGACACTTCTCCAAAGAGTTCATACAGATGGACAATAGACAAATGAAAAGATGCTCAATGTAACTAATTATCAGAGAAATGCAAATTAAAAACACAATGAGATATCATCTAATACATGTCAGAATAGCTATCACCAATAAATCAACAAATGTAAGTGCTGGAGAGGATGTGGAGAAAGGGAAACCTTTTTGCACTTTTGGTGGGAATGTAGATTGGAAGAGTCACTATGGAAAGAAGTAAGGAGTTACCTCAAAAAATTAAAAATGCACCTGCTTTTTGACCCAGTGATTCCACTTTTGGGAATATATATCTGAAGGAACCCAAAACACTAATTCTTAAGAAAATAAGCACTCCTATGTTCACTGCAGCATTATTTACAATCACCAAGATATGGAAGCAGCCTAAGTGCCCTTCAGTAGATGAGTGGATAAAGCAACTATGGGACATTTACACAATGGAATAGTATTTGGCCACAAAAAAAGGAAACATTTACCTTTTGTGACACTATGGATGGACCTGCAGAACATCATGCTAAGTGAAATAAGCCAGTCAGAAAAAGACAAATACCATATGATTTCACACATAAGTCGAATCTAATGAACAAACTGAACTAACAAGCAACCTAGAGACAGACTCTTAGATGGAGAGCAGGAGGAGAGCTAAGGTGGTGGGGGGTTAGGGGTTGAAGGGATTTAGCAAAAAAGCAAAAGGGCTCATGGACATGGACAACAGTGCGGTGATTGCAGGGTGGAGGGAAGTATAAGTGTACTAAATGGTAATGGAAAAAATACAATAAAAAATTTTTAAAATAAAGAAAATAAAAATGCTTTGTTAAATCTTAGATAAATAAAGAAGTTTTTATTTGTCTATTTGTTTTCTATGAGAAAAAATATGGCCATAAAATCTGGGTAGGTAAAGACACAAATATAACATTTATTTTTATTATAAAACCACTTATGATTGTTTAAGTATAATTGCAAGGAAATGTCAATACAAGGCTTGAGAGACAAAGTTCTGTAGAATCAGAATGTGGGATTTGGAACTGTATCTGCTGAGATTCCACCTGGACTCTGCCACTTATTAGCTGTGTGATGATGGGCAAATTATTTAACCTCTCTGTCCTTCATCTGTACATTGGCAATAATAATATAATCATTTCAAGGTTGCCTGGCTCATACTAAATGCTTGAAGTAATCTTTACATTAATTTGACATAAAAGTCCAGTGTGGGGAGCAGAGAGGTCGTCATGGAAGGAAGCACTAGTCATGCTTGATAATTGCAAAATATTCATCTGAAGTGAGATCTGAAATGAATAACTCTTCTGCAATGGAATTTTCATGAACAGACCTTTCATTGAACTTAACTTTAAAGACTACATATACTACATGAGCTTTGAGGAATGGGAGAGTATAGCAACATGTGCATTACCTAGTTTATAATGTGTGTTCAAAAGGCTTGAGCAAACTAACATGTTTTCTGCTACTGAGGTAGCCCAATTAAGTCAATCTTAATGATAAGTTTATAATGAATACAATTTGTTTAATCTTTGTGAAGATTGCTGACAAGTCCCTGTTACCAATGTAATGAAGGCCAATTAAATGGTCACGACTTCTCAATGATAAGAAAAATATATCTATATTTTGTTTTCCTTATACATTTATGCATTTGTACATTTTTACCCACAAATGATGACTTCTGATTATAAAATATTTTTGTCAAATTATTATTTACATTGTTTTCATTAGGTCAACACCTCTCTTTAAAATAGGTTGATTTTCACTTTATTGGATTATAAAGAAATGAGCTTAACTATACTATACGTAAAACAAGGTTGAACAGAAATGTGCAAGGGATTTGATTAAAATAAGGTACTGGGACATCACTTTAAAGTCCAATGGCTCTTGGTGATTTCTCTTCTCTACCATAAATATTTTTCTGACATAAACCTTATATTCTAAAATTGGAAGAAAATAAGATTGGTCCTGAATTTATCATAAAGAAATTTATATTCTTATCACAATGCGTTGACCCAGAAAGACAAAAAAAGTCACCTAATGGTTTTGACATATACAGATTGAAATAATCTAAAGGTTTGAGACCTGAATTTAATTAACAATCTCTTTGCCAGAATTTGAATGGTAATTCACTTAGGTAATCACTTCTAAATTACTAGAAATTAAATAGGAGATGGGCACTGGAAATTTGCATTCCACTTCCGCCACTAAATTTCAGTGTGCCTTTGGACAAATTCATGTTTGCTAACCAATCAATAAAGTCAACTACACACACAAAAATTCTCATCGTGTTTCATATGAGGCTACTTAGGGACATCCCACTATTAGATTACACTATTCTCATTATATAGTCCATTAACTAGACTCTGAAGTGACTTTTGATTGTTTTTAAAAATGAAATATAAATTAAAAAGTGTCAAAAGTCACTTAGATTCATACCAGGGACATGATACACCATGTCCTTTTGGACATACATCTACTTTACAAAACTTTATTGGGTCTCTCATAATTATTCAGACCTTAAGTGAATTCATTTGACTAGTTTTACTCATAGTATATAATTGTAGTATGTTTGTTAAAAGATGGTATGAACTGTATAATCACACTTTACATATTTTAAAAGGGAGAATTTAGTTGTTTTACTACTGTGAAAAATTTGGGGGAAACCAGCTCTATATCCTTCCAATAAAAACATTTTTTAAAAAAATGTTTCTAAGAGCATGTGCTTGTGAAATAGGTTAGGATGCCTCAGTAAGAATACACAAAAGGATCAATGGTGAGAAACACATCGATGTCACTTCTTACCCAGGAGAGCAGTACATTTCAAACTAGGTAAGCAGAGTACCTGGAGAACATACCTACGCCTCGTCCTTCATTGAAAACCAACAAAATAAAGACCCAAATCAAATGAACACCTTGTGAAAAGGTACATAACCTTATTACCATTGCATTTTTCAGAAGACAAGGTTTTTAATCATGAACTCATCCAGGTTTTAGCTCAAGTTATCAACTATTCAAAGAGGTCTTTCATTATCAGTTTATCTAGGAAGAATGACCCCAGCATTAAATCAATTACCTGGTTTGTTTTCATGAATCCTTATCAAAAGTATCTCATATATTTATTTACCTAAATGACTTGACTAGTCCATGATATTCACAGGGAAAGATCTTGCTCATTTTGCTCCCTGGGGTATATATTAGTACCTTCAGATATTTGGGGGTATTTAATAAATGCCCATTAAACAGATAACCTATTTTTACTATCGAATCATTAGTGACCTTATATAAAAGAAAAAAACTGAAAGCATCTTCTTCTAGTTGTAGAAATTTTTGCCATGTATTCCGAGACATCTTCTGAGAGATTAGGTGCTCAGGTACCACTATGGAATGGGAAGAAGACAGGCCAAGTTAGAGGGAATTAAGAAGATAATCAGAGTTCAAAGAGAAACGCAGAACCACAGGTTACTGTAGTGAATGCAGACCACTATGCACAACAATATATTTAAAATGTTAAGTGTGCCAGAGCTCACTTTCCATGTAACTCAGTGAGGTTTTATCCCATATGTATGATATGCAAAGAACTAGGGAATTGACTGCTTGATGGAAAGAAAAGAAACATGGAGTCTGCCCTCACTTTGCCTAAGGTCGAAGGCAGAAGGTATTCCCAGAATAGAGCTAGAAATGCACAGCATATAAGACAAAAAGTAACACATTCTTGCTGAAGAAGATGAAGAAAAGATCCCAGAAGCTGTACAGTTTTGAGTTAGACACTGAAAGAGAAATAAACGTTCCTTGATTATGATAAGCAACTTTGAGGCTAAAGGACATAATAAGCAAGTTGATGATTAAAAAAAAAGGTAGAAATGTGTGGGGTTTGGGATAAGGAAAATATATGGTTCATGGAAAGAGTGTTGAAACATCAGTATGCTGGGAAATGGTAGGTAGAAGTCAGATCTTTGAAGATCTTAGGTATCATAAAATTTTAAAGAGTTTTATGGAAAGGAGTTATATGGTTCGATTTCTTTTTAAACAAAATTTCCTCTGAAAATATATTAAAGGATAAATGGAGAACATAGATATACGAAGCCAAGAAAAGTAACAAAGTAGGGAATAAATTCTATGTAAGTTCGTTATTTTTTAAAATATTTTTGTGTTAAAACAAAACACATGTATAAATAAGGAAATTATTATTAGGCAGCCCATTAGAAAGTTAAGAGCAATTGTTTCCTATGAGTAGATAAATTTGAGTTAATAAATAGCTTTTCTGTTGGTGCACGCAGTGATGCTGAGTGAGCATCACTGAAGTCTCCCCGCCTGCAGTCGTCTTGTAAAAGTCAGAGTCTCCCAAAGCGCCGGGACAGCTACAGAAGTGATTTATGGAAGGTTTGAGCTTTGAAACAACAGATGAGTGTCTGGGGAGCCATTTTCAGCAGTGCAGAATGGTCACAGACTGTGTGGTGTTGTGAGATCCAAACACCAAGCTCTCCAGAGGCTTTGGGTTTGTCACATATGCCACTGTGGAGGAGGTGGAGGCAGCCATGAGTGGAAGGCCACACAAGGTGGCTGGAAGAGTTGTGGAACCAAAGAAGGCTGTTTCAAGAGAAGCTTCTTAAAGATAGGGTGCCCACTTAATTGTGAAAAGATTTTTTCAGTGGTATTAAGGAAGACACTGAAGAACATCACCTAAGAGATTATTTTGAACAGTATGGGAAAATTGAAGTGATTGAAACCATGACTGACCAAGGCGGTGAGGAAAAGAGAGGCCTCGCTTTTGTAACCTTTGATGACCGTGCCTCTGTAGACAGGTTTGTCATTCAGAAGTACCATCCTGTAAATGGCCATAACTGGGAGGTAAGGAAAGCCCTACCTAAGCAACAGCTGGCTAGTGCTTCATCCAGCCAAAGAGGTCAAAGTGATTCTGGAAACTTCGCAGGTGGTTGTGGAGGTGGTTTTGATGGGAATGATGACTTTGGTTGTGGAGGAAACTTCAGCAGTTGAGGTGGCTTTGTGGGCATCCATGATGGTGGTGGATACGGTGGCAATGGGGATACAATGGATTGGGTAATGATGGCAGCAATTTTGCAGGTGGCAGAAGCTACAGTAATTTTAGTGATTACAACAATCAATCTTCAAATTTTGACCCATGAAAGGAGGAAACTTTGGAGGCAGAAGCTCTGGCCCCTATGCTGGTGGAGGCCAATACTTTGCCAAGCCATGAAACCAAGGTGGCTACAGCAGTTCCAGCAGCAGCAGTAGCTGTGGCTGTGGCAGAAGGTTTTAATTAACTGCCAGGAAACAAAGCTTAGCAGGAGAGGAGAGTCAGAAGTGACAGGGCAGCTACAGGTTACAACAGATTTGTGACCTCAGCCCAGCACAGTGACGGCACGGCTTAGCTTCTACAAAGAAGATGTGTTTTATTTTAGACAATACTCTTGTGAACAGGCAAAAAAGTCGAGGACTGTATTTGTGACTAGTTGTGTAACAGGTTATTTTAGTTTCTATTCTGTGAAAGTGTAAAGTGTTCCAACAAAGAGTTTTTAATGCAGTGTTTATTTATTTATTTTTGCACCCATGCTGTTGATTGCTAAATGGAATAGTCTAATCATGGCACTGAATAAATGTGTCTTTAACAAAAAAAATTAAAAAATAGCTGACATTTTTGAAACTGCCTAGAAATACTTTACTATTTACTTCTACATCTTTGTATTTTGATATGTTCTGATAGTAATATTTCCTTATCAACATATAATGTAATAATTTTGCTGAACATTTTTGTTTTAGTCTTATTGTATGTTATATAGTTATGTTTAATTATTTTTCTTTGTGATTAAATATCAGCAAATAGAGAGAGATAAAAATAAGTTTTCAGGTCTGCTCTGCTCTCATCTCTTGTTTTATGAATGTATTTATAGAGTCAGTTTACATTGAGTTATAATTTTTTAAAAATAAGAACTTCAACTCTTCATTTTTGTCTGCTTGATATGAAGTTTCTCAGTTGAGAATAAAATAAAATAGAGTATAAAGTTAAAATTATACTGAATAGGGAACATTTTACTTATGTTTAGATATTGACTCAAATCAAAATTTTAAAGGTCAAGTGTTATAAGCCTTCAAAACAGTTTCAAACTTGCAGGTTTTTATTAGAAGTCAAGTTAAGTGACTGATATTTACACATCTGATCAATAAACCTAAGTTTCGTTTTTATAATCACTGTCATTTAATATTATTAAGCATGTAAACACTACTAATCTCTAAACTCCCCTTTATATTACAGTGAAGTGTTGGCACTTTCAAGTCTTAATTAAGATTAGGTTGTATAACACAACTGATCATAATATAGTAATAGGAACATTTAAGGGTGGAACAAGACGAAACTAAAATTTCATAGAAAACACTCTGCCCCTTCAAGGGACCGCTTGTTGTTTAAAAATGATTTGTTTTTAGCAAGCTATAATTGACTTATTTTATAAATCTGATTTACAGTTAAATAATTGAATCCTCCCAAATAAATATCTATTGTGTTACGGGAATTAAATGGAGCTATAAACTTAACTCAAACTTCTTTCTAACTCAACATTCATTCAGCAAATATTAACTAAGCAACTTCAATTGGAATGCTGAAGGAAAAACAGCTATATTCTTTCTCCCTCAAAATGATGACAATAGAGTGAGGCCAGACAATTAAACAAGTAATTAAGATACTACGTGAGAGGCATTATAAGAGCGGAAACAAAGGGTTCAAGCTCTGTTTTGGAAAGGCTCCATCAGGATAATTCCAAGCTTAAAATGCACATTGATTAGACAAGCCAGGGATAGAACATGTGCTTATAGGTACACAGGTGAAAAAGAACATGTACCTCAGAGGAACTGAAAAAACAATTCCTTATGGCAGAGAAGAGTGCAAATGGCTCAATGGCCAGATTAGCAAATGAGTGAAAGCTAGTTTTCAAAGAGGCTTGCAAATCATGTTCAGTAAGATATCTGCAATTCTTCCTAAAGGTAACAAGAAGTCAATGAAAAATGAGAAGTAGGTGAGTGATATAAGTTATAATGGTTAATGTTTATTGAGTGTGTTCTAGACTATCATCTGCATGCTTTCTATGCATCAATTTCTTTAATTTTGACAATAACCCAGTGAGGTAGATACGATGATTACCCTCATCTTGCAGTGAGAAGATTGAGACTCATAGAAGTAACTTGCTAAAGGATAATTAGCTAACATAAGGCAGAATGAGGGTTTAAGTCCATGCATTCTAGCTCTGGGAATGAAGAAAAATAGAGATTCCAAAGATATTTAAAAGGAGTTGTTGATTAATTAAAGTCAGTTGGTGAGAGAAATAAAAAGTGCAGTGCACGGAATTTGGAAATCGGCAATGAGGTGACACTTAAAATGGGAATAAAGGAAGAAGGGCAACTTTCTGGTCATTAAAAGGTGGAGGGTATTTGTGGGAAGAATGTGCTAAACTTGATAAATTCAGAGTTGCCTATTTTGAATGCAAAATACTTGAATGGCACCAATTAGAAAGGTTTAGATAAGCCTGGTAGGTGAGGAAAATCCTTTCCTCTACCTTGTTAGGCACTGTGACTGGGCCTGAGAATTAAACTGACATAAGATAGATTAACAGAAGAGCACAAAAATTTTACTAAATATTGTGTACACAGAAGAACTTTCATAGGAAAAATGAAGACCTGAAGAAGCAGGTAGCACTTAGAGCTTATATACTTTTTAAACAAAGAATGATAAATTTGTGACATGACAAGATAAAGAAAAATGGTTTAAGCTTCTAGCAGCAGTAAATTGAGGGAAAGTGACTAGAAAATGCATAGTAGAAACAAATGGAAGATAAGGGTTATTTTAGTAGGTTTGTTTGCAAAGATCCATTTTGGCCTTGACTGGCAGGCTCTAGTGATAAGAATGTTCTTCTCTGACTGGTACATGGAAAATTTTATGGTCTTGCTTTTAAGCAGAAAGGGGGAGAACATCTACTATTTCTCAATTGCCTTCATCTCAAAATAATCAATATGCCGAAGTGGCATATTTGAGGGTGGCATATTCTTAACTCCTTCAGCTTGCAGGTTGCTCAAATATCTGACATTGAGGTTCAGGCATCATAAATTTACATAAGCTCATGGAAGCCACTGAAATGTCTGACGTCGCCCAGATAAAATGAGTATAGAGGAAAAACTGATGGCTCAGAAACACTACCAATAGGAGAGAAAATGCAGAAGGAATAATGGGCAATGGAGATGAAGAAAAAGTAGCTAGAACCGTGTGGTATCACAGAAGTCAAGGGCAGTGGGTTACCATCGGCTTTAAAATGAACTCAGACATAAACAGCATCCAAAAGGCCCTTCTCTGAATAATAATAACAGTAGATTATTTTTCTGGGTACTTTGTAAGGTGGTTATTAAATTAAGAGAAAAACCAAGGAAAAGATGCTTTTGAAGGATAATCAGTTCAATATTGTGTATTTTTACTTTGAAGTAGGACATGTTTCATCAATAAATATTTCTTTTGCATTTAATATGTGCCAGCATTGTTTTAAACACTTGGAATACAATTTAAACAAAGTAGAGAAAAGTAAACCCTGAACTTTCTGGCAAGGAAATGAAAAAATGGATAGATGATAGACAGATATATAGGTAGATACATAGGTAGGTAGGTACACAGGTAGATAGATGGAAGCTAAGAACCATATAAAATAAAAGGAAACAAGCCATGATAGGGAGACCTAGAGTCAGGCATCAAGGAGTAGGGTTGGGAAGATGGTGGCTTGTGGTTTTCAGTAGAACAATCCAGGTGGGCATCACTGAAAAGACAACAATTCAGAAAAGACAAAGTTGTTGAGGGAGTTAACCATGTCGATATTTAGAGGAGATATTTCAATCAGAGGGAACAATCAGAATAAAAGTTGCCAAGTGAGCACATGCTTTGCATGTTCCCAAACCTAAAGGAGGCAGCCTTTGGAGCAAACAGAAAGAAAACAGTAGGGTGGAGCTGACCACATACACTGAGTAGGTGAAGACTGCATATAAAACTAGTTGTGGGTAAACATTAAAAATTCAGTTGTGGACAGGAATGGTTGAGCTGTCTATTTTGCAACAAAATGAAGATACTGAGAAGTTTGCTTGAAGGTTAATTTAGGAGTTCGGGAGAGGAGTCTATGTTGGAGATCACATTTGTGTGTCACAGCATACTGGTGGTTTTCACACCAGACAGATTACCGAGGGAGTGACCGTGCAAAGAAAAAACAAGAAGATTAAGTATTGAGCTAGAGGACACTCCAACCTATAGGGTTTGGGTGAAGAGAAGGAAGCAGCAGAAAAGACTGGAAGAAAGCATCAACATAGTAGAAAGATGAAGGGAATGAGTTGTCATGATCCAGGTGTGACAAGGAAGAGGGAGTGATCAACTCTGTCAGATGCTTCTGATTGGTCAAATAAGATAGATGGACAACTGACTATTTAGTTTAACAGCATGATGTTATTAATGTCCTTAACAAATGCAGTCACAGTAAAGTGGTGGGGCAAAATACTGAGGAAGTGAATTTAAGGGAAAACAGGAGAGAGATGGCAATAATGAGTGTAGAGAAGTTGTTTGAGAATTTCTACTGCAGTGGACATATTAGTAGGCAATAGAAATTCAAGCCTGAGGCTTCACTTAAACAGTAAATATTTAGAGGTCACTTCGCATGTGCTAAGTAACAATTTAAAAGGTCTTCAGAATATAGAAATAAAAGTGGCACTGTTCCTTCCCAAGGAGCTCAGAGTTAGCAAAGTGAAGATATATTAAAATACAGGTTGATAATTGTTATAATAAGAGGAAAACTGAAGGTGCTATAAATTCACATAATAGGGCATATATCTAGACTAAGTGGGACAATGAATGCTCAGAGTAATTGACATATAAAGTGGATATTGTCAGGTTAAGTCAAAATTACTGAAATGAAAGGATTAGAAAGGAGAACAAATCTAGAAATAATTTTAGCAGAAGGTGGTATGACCACAAAGGCCTAAAGACATGAACTGCAAGTACTTATGTGGTTTGGGAGTGTAGGATCCAAGGATATGGAAGGGGATGGTTAAAGTACGGGAAATCAGCAAAAAAAGGAAAAGTCAAAGTCTCAAACATTGCAGTCCAAAAAAGGAATTTTTTTAAGAGAAAAAGAGCATAATGAAGACTCTTTGAGTAGGGTCAAGTCATGATCAGATCTGCATTTTTTAAATGTGGTAGAGAGAATGTATTAAGTTCTAAATGTATAAAGTAGTTGGCCAATATTTTTTGAGAATCACCTACATAGAAGTGATAGCTAAAGCTATAAGAATTGACATTAGAAGAAAACTGACTTTGCAACCAAAATAATCTTGCAAAAAAGATAACATCACGTCCCTAGTTAAAGCTCTTTAATGGTATTCAGAATCTTGACTCCCATAGTTTTCCTGCACTTGTATTCTCCTTCAACTGATTGCTTCAGGATATTGGCCTTCTTTCTATTTTCAGAACTCTCCAAACACTCCTCAGATGACCTTGTTTCTTCTAGGTGACCTCTGCTCATGGAATGCTTTCTCCTCTGATAGACATAGGGCTCATCTCACATTGCCAGGACTCAGCTTAATTGTCATCTTGTTAGAACGTCTTCCCTGACAAACACAATCGAAAGTAATCAACTCGTCACTTGGGCTCACATGACCTTTCATAGTATTTCTGCCATTATCTTATTTTATTATTTTGATTGACTTACTGTCTATTTCCTTTCCATACTCCAGTCTGCTGATACAGGTTGTGAGCCCTACAAGAATAGAAATTCCTTCTGTCTTTACCCCGGAATTGTTGCACCTGGAACAGTGCTTGAAACATGTGAGTGAATCCATAAAAACTCCTATGCGCTTCTTAAAGTATAGAGGCTAATTATTTCTTAACGGCAAGTATATTTTTCTGAAATTAAAAGGACAAGCCTGTAGGAAAGTCTAAAATCCTGTCATAACTAGAGGAGCCTAAAAAGACATGACAATTGTAGTATTATGCATCTATGTAGGTATATAAATATATGTGTACATATGTATGTATATATATAACATAATATGATATCCTGGATAGGATCCTAAAACAGAAAAAAAAACAAACATAAAAACTAAGGAAATCTGAATAAACTGAGCACTTTAGTTAATTATAATATATCAATATAGATTGATTAACTGTAATAAATGTACACTGTAATAAATAAATAAGATAAATTATATTAAATGTGAATACTAATAAATATATTAAAAATTAAGGAAATTGTATGTGTAGGGGGAATATATGGGAATTTTCTTTAATATTCACTCAGTATTTCTGTGTATCTAAAACTGTTTGAAAGAATGTCTTTAGTAAAAAAAATTAAATGCGAACAGACTTACAAAATACAGGAATATGTTAATTATCACCTGAAAGTTTGTGAAACAATAACCCCACCTTGCCCCAGAGGAATCACTTTGACATTTCACTGTAGTTCCCTCCAGACCTGGAAATATTTACACACACACACTGACAAATGTGATCATTATAATAATGCTGTTATCTGTTGGCTTTTGCTTGCTTGTTTGTTTTCACTTCATAACATATCACATTCATCTTTCTAACTCAACGAAAGGTCTACCTCATTCTTCCTGTGGCCCAAGAGTATTCCAGTATTTGATAGAGCAGTTTATTCACCTGGTTCCCCACTGATGAAGAGTTAAGTTGTTTTGTTGATATAAACCATGATACAAGTCTACCTTGTGATCCGCTCTACATGTTTGCTCTTTTCAGCAGTACAAAGCTACCTCATTTGCCACAAGCTAATCCCAAAGTCTTCTTCTCTAGGCAAGAAAAACAACACCATTCTGTGGCTGTATAAGAAGACTTATAAAGAAACATTATAATAACATGAATGTGACTTTAAAAGTTTCTCTGGTAGGATATTTAAAAGGCTGATTACAATGATTGCTTTGAAGGAGAGCTGAATGATGGAGAGAAGTAAGATGCAAAGTTGTTCCATTAACTCCAAGTGGAAACCACGCAAACACGTCACAATGCCAGAGGCATGCCCCAGAGTTCGTAATGCAGCCTCCCTACCTTCTGGATTTTAAGCCATGTCTCCATATTAGCAATTCAGAAAGTTACTTGAAAAAAAATAAAAATGCTATCTGAGACTAATTTGCATAATTGTTTTATTCTTTAAATAAAATGATTGTCCTCAGACTATAACTAACAGAACAATCAAAACAACCCAACAATCTGTTGTTAGGGTTCAAATGTAACCATACTATTGTTATAAATCTATGGTAGGCTTTTATGTCAAAACTAGATGAAGATATCAATGTTTATCATTAAATAAGAATAAAAAGTATTTCTGGTTGCATCTAAGAATGCTAGCCTCCCAATAACTCTCTTACTTTAGGCGCAGAATCACTGGACACTATGCCCAGCTGCAAAACTCTATCTATGAATGTAGTGTTTAGCTATTGAGAATGACTCGCCCGTGCAATATGGTCAGAAGTATTTGGGTGAGGCTTCTACAATACAAGAGATGAATCTTTGGTTACTTGTCTTTCTTCTTCCTGTTCAGAAATTAGCATGAAGTGATGATTAGAACCTCAGTCATATCTTGTCATATTGAGAATGGAAGCTCATGTGCTAAAGATTATGGAGCAGAAAAACAGATGAAACCTTGCTTTTTTGATGTGGAGTTTTCATGCTAATCCTGGACTGTCACATCTGCATTTTTTCTTTTTTTGTGAGAATAAAGCCCTGGCTTGTTTAAGTTACCACAGTTACATTTCTGTTACTACCAGCTATACAAAATTCATACATCCGATAAGGGAGAATAACAAAATTATAACTCTGTTGGGAGCGGTACTAAAATATCATTTGTTTGGTTCCAAGCCATCAGGCAACTACTTTGCTGCAAATTACCCCTTAAAATTTCCATTTCTTTTCTGACCTGTACCAGAAAAGTTAATGATACTTCCAGAAAGTAGGATCTTAAATCTGTAATACTACTTTAAATATCTTTTTCCTTCTGGTTTGCTATGTGATCATAAAACTGTTAAAGTAATAGCAAAATAAATTGGTGCATATTCTCTTGTTTGCATAGAACCATCTACTTACATTCTATGGATTTAAATTTTTTCTGAGGGTAAACTCATGTTTAGAAAGCAAGGATCATTTCAGTACTTTACATTAACAATTTTACAATTAAATAATGACCCAGGCTTTGATCAGGGATTATAAAACAGAAGAGAATACCACGTGTTAAAATAAGTGAGAAAATACTTTTGTTTTCGATTAAAACATTTTAGTTAAGAACAGAAGGCCTTTTGTTTTCTCGCCCTCATTAGATTGCTTCCCGAAGCTTTGGAAAACCAGTATACACAGAACGACAGCCAGGGCATTTTGCTTGTTGAAAGGAAATGTGTGAAATAGATGAGCCGGTCATAAATGACTTTGCAAAGCTGCCATGTCTGCTAACCTGACACATTAACTACAGAGATTTTGAGAGATTCCCAGAATGACTTTCCTTGCAATGTCAAAGCAGGATTTCCATCATCAACATCTGTCACTGTCCTTTGGAGGTTTTTGTTCACTATGTTTATAAACTGACCTGTCTAAGTTCTTAAATAATACCTGTATAATTTACTCTGCTTACATTACATATGGTTTTATGGACTTTTGAGTCAATGATTGCTTTATAAATGCATTTAATAACAATTTACAGAAGAGAATTCTTATAACTTTTTAATCTAAAGAAAACTACTCTGGATTTGTAGATAGAAGTCACTTTCTCTGATCTCAGTGTCTTTTAGCAATAGGTTCAGAACACCAGAAACATGCAGGGTACAGACTTGTATTTTCTCTCTTACTGACACAAATCAAGTGCAGATTTATCAAGCTGTGAAATATATTAAGTTCACATGGTTTTAACAAAGGGTTACCAAACCTCAAGAACCTGCTGTGATTCAAACTACTTTCAGATGTCCTTTTAATTATATTAAATGAAAGTTTGGGTTGGCTTTGATGCTATGGGCAAACATTGAAATCTCTTGAAAGAGCTGCTAAAAGTACTCCCTGTTGCTGTAGTTAATATACTACAATTTATGCACACTGCTAGCCAATTTATTCCAGCCCCTTTAACAAGGATATCCAGCCTGACAGGCCACACAGAAGAGTATCACGAGTCAAGCAAAACACAAATCATTAGAGGACTCCGGAAGTTGTCTGACATGCACCACAGAGCTCTTTGTCACACAGCCAATTAAGTGACCAAACAAGGAACTCAAAAATACTCATTAATTTCTTCGTAGCAGTATAAATGGAGGTTAGAATCCTTCTTGTCTCATACACAAAAAGCACACAAGTAAAACTGGCATAATTCAATTTGCACATTATCAAAGGTGGAAGTAGCAACTCTGGTTCACAGAAAGTCTGGATTAAAGACAAAAAATTAAGGAAAATGTAAAAATGTTTAGATAATACCTATAATAACAGATATCTGGATATTGGAATTTTTAAATTAATCAAGTATTGACATTTTATCCTTGAAAAGCTGTATCAGTATTTCTGAGCAGATCCAGCAGCACTTGACCTCATTTCCTTCTCTGGGAAACCTGAACTTGAGTAGACTTCTGGATGCCTTCCTCTCTAGGCCTTCCTCCTTCCTTAATGCTGCTCAATCACTGGGTTCTCTTCTTCTTCCTGATGTCTTAATGTGACAGTGTCCTGGAGCTCAGTCCTGGACTCTTTTCCCTCTCTAAGCTCAGTTCCTTGATGGATTTATCTAGAACATGGGTTGTAAATGCCACTTAAAGTGAAACATTACGAAATTATTTCATGCCTGATGTCTTAGCTGAACTTCAAGCTCATATATCTAACTGAATGTTTAACATCTATATTGCATATCTAATAGGAACCTCAAAGTTAACATGCTCCAAATAAATTTTTGTGACCTGCCCAATAGGTCACAAATTAGATCACCTTAATAAATGGTGTCTTCATTATTCAAGGTGCTCAGGCAAATCACTTTCTGTAATTTTAACTTCTCTCTGACACTTCACATATAATCCCTTAGCAAATTCTGTTTTTCCCACTTAAAAAAGTCCTGAATGTGAATAATTATCTCAGTATCTCATTCTCTTTTCTACTACAAGTGACCATTATTTCTATTTTTTCTTTTTTATTGAATTTATTGGGGTGCCATTGGTTGATAAAATTATGTAGCTTTCAGGTGTACAGTTCTATAATACATCATCTGTATATTGTATCGTGTGTTCACAATCCCAAATCAGATCTCCTTCCATCACCATTTATTCCCCTTGTCTACCTTCCCCCCATCAACCTTTCCCTCTGGTAATCACCATACTGTTGTGTGTGTCTTTGAGGTTTGTTTGTTTTTTGGGGTGGGGGTTGCTTAATCTCTTCACCTTTTTCACCTAGCCCCATAATCTCCCTCCTCCTTCCCCCCACAGCTGTCAATCTTTTCTCTGTATATATGAGTTTGTTTCTATTCACTATTTCTAAATTGGTAACCTTGTTTCACCTCTTAATTTTCCTGCTATAATCTACCTTCCACTTTTTCAATTTACCAGTTCATGTCATCTCTCTGGTCAGAAACCAGCCCTGGCTGGTGTGGCTCAGTGAATTGAGTGCGGGCCTGTGAACCAAGGAGTTGCTGGTTCAATTCCTGGGGTTGCTGGTTCGATTCCCAGTCAGGGCACATGCCTGGGTTGCAGGCCAGATTCCCAGTGGGGGATGCATGGGAGGCAACCACACACTGATGTTTCTCTCCCTCTCTTCCCTTCTCTCTCTTCTCTCTAAAAATAAAAAGACCAGTGATTTACACTAGAATAAAAGTTAAAAGTCCTTGGAATAAAATCCAAAGTGCCAAAGTCCTTGCAATGGTCTATCAGATCTGGGCCCTTGCCCCCTCCCAGAGACCCCCAGGGACCCCCAGACATGCTAGAGATTCTTGTCCCATTACCACCTTCTCCTTCATTTGGCTCCAGTTGCAATATCCTCGTGGTGTGAGGAACACCACCAGACATATTTCAACCTCAGAATCTTTCTACTAGATCTGCATTTGCATAGCTCACTTCTTCACTCTCTTTAGAGTTTTGCTCCAATATCACCTCAGTAATGTACTTCCTGTTTTTGTAGGAGAGAAGAATTTGCCACTCCAAAATATGTCTGTATAGCATAATAATTATTTTAAGGTAGTTATTTTTAAGAAGTAGCAGATGTAGGAGAAGCTCTGAAAACTTAGAAGAGATATCTGCATTTATAAAGGAAATTTTTATTAAAAATTTTATAGATAGAATTTTTTAAACTTCATTTTACTTATTTATTTATTTATTTATTTATTTATTTATCTATCAAATAGAGTGGAAGGGAGGTAGAAAGAGAGGAAAATATCAATGTGTGGTTGCCTCTGGTGCGCCCGCCACTGGGGACCTGGCCCACAACTCAGGCCTGTGCCCTGACTGGGAATCACATGGGCAACCCTTTGGATCCCAGGCCACCACTCAATCCACTGAGCCACACCAACCAGGGGTCTTTTTTTCAAATTTAATACATGAAGTTCTTCAAGTGTATTTTATTCCTATTTCATAGAGAGTTCAGAACATGCTCTGAACATAGAAACAATAGCGAACACAAACCTTTAAAATTCAGATAGACTAAAGTATTATTCACTCTAGAAATTCATAGAATAATTAAGCCTAACAGAAGTAATGCCATGTATTAACGAAAAGAGCATTTCCTCTTCACTGATATTCTGTGCGTATTTGGTACTTTGAAGATGTTTGGTCAGTAGATGAAACATTTACCTATAGCCAGGCAATTATAACACCAGGAAATCAGCCACTGAATAAACCGTGCTATTAATTTTCCATCAGAGATTTGTGTTTGAATGACCATGCATTTCATACATTTACATACTGAAAGGCTAATTATCTCCAAGGCCCCATTGAGGGGTTAGCACAGATTGCAATCAAAAACAATTCTAAAATTGCTCAGAAATGATCTTCAGCTTTCATTGCTGGAGAATACTTTCATTACTGGAAAATACTTTCATTGCTCTATTGCACATACTAAGAGGATATATACACACACACACACACATACACATACACACATATATATATATACACATATATATACCCCAAAGCAATTTTCTTTCCTTAAACCTTAGAAAAAATAAACATGAACAGTTTCTGACACATAAAGATTCACTATTTTATAAAGTAAAATGTAAAATCTTATCTTCCTAACACCTGTTTGGTATCTAAATTATTACTTCGTTCTTTCTAAACGACTCTTTCCCAATGTACCCCTGTTGTGAATAGACAGGTCAGATTTAGTCTCCGTACCGCCAGTCTGAGAACCGGCAACTGGTTTCTGAGGGTCTCTCTCTCTCTATGCCATTAGCCTTCCTCTTTAAAAATGATATGATCCACATAAAGAATAAAGTTTGTAGTCACAGTTCCATATGTTTCCTTCCTTCCTGAAGAAGGGGAGCATCGCATAGCACCCCAAACTGTTCACGGTGACATGTGGATAATTTTTAGCTGAATCCCATCGCCTCAGGAACATTTTTACCTCTCCCTTAACTATCTAAAAGAATTTAGATAGGAAGCCTACATCAGAAAAAGAGCTATTACCAGAAAAGTCATTTTTTTTTAATCTGAAAGATTTGTCTGCACGGCAGGGCCAGCATCTGTTTACCAAACATCTGTGCTTCTCATTTTGTGCGTTTCCCTCCTCCCCTTTGAAGCCCCAGGCCCGATCCCTTTCCTGGGCCCAGAATGGCACATAAACCCCAACTGCACAACTGCCTTTGAGTCCCACGTCTTCATAGGGCTCCCACACATAATTAAAATTCTTTTTTCCTGCTAATCTGTCTCACATCAATTTTATTATTAGACCAGCCAAAGACCCTAGAACGGAAGAAAGGAAAATTTTCCACCCCTACACTGCCTTCCTTCCTTTCTTGTAAAAAGAACTATAAAGCTTATTACTGGGATTTTTTGTTTCATACAGAACTCATAAATACTGAAATGGTTTTTACCTTGCTTAGAAACAGACTATACCATGTTAACTGGAGAAAAGCTACGTTTACTTTGGGATTAAGCGCAGCACACCTCCAACACTGTGGTTTGGAAGCACAGTACAGCAAGCACCCCGGGCTATTCCTGTCTTACCACAATCTCACTGTCATTCGGAATGACTTGCTACTCACACATTAGCTGGCCCCACATAGTAATGAAATGTTCCATACACACCTCTTTGAGGAAGTCAGAGAGAAATGCATTACACCCAACTCACCTTTTAGCGATGATCACACTCCTCACACCCCAAGTTGCACCTCCTTCTTACTCTTTGGGTCTCTTGTATGACAGAGCGTCGGCATTGCCACACCTTTTCAGCACATACCCTTTCGTATGATTTCTCCCTTCCCACCCTTGGCACCCTCCCTGAAATTTTAGTTCAACAGTGTTTATTATACTTTTTTTTTCTTTCAGATGCCCATACATGCTATCACCAGCAAAGACAATTCAACAACTTAACACATTTATAAAAACGCAGAAAGTACCTGGACATAGGCTCTGCAAGAGCGCTCTCTTTTCTGAAGCTGAATCCATTAAGACAGCAGATTAAACACAGAATAGAAAAAACAAGTTAGTGACAGAAGGAACAAGAAAAATAAAAGAACACATCTACACAAAACACCTTATTTTGTTGTGTACTACTTTCCAGAAGAGAATGAGAGCTAAGCAGCAGCAAAATGTAAGCCGTGGCTTGAAAAATAGTGGCCAACACACTTTCTGAACAACCCAAGTGAAAACTGGATGGTGTGAAGCTGTTAATGATGGAAAGAAATCTTGGAATAAATTTAGTAGAAATTAGTAAAAATCAATATACTTCATTCATTTGAAATGATCCATTTCCCATCTAGTTAGTTATTAAGTCATGGGCCACAAATGAAGACATATGAAATTAAGTAATGTATGACAAAAATTTGGAACCCATTGTTCAAAGATAGGATGTTGTTTGTGGTTCACATATTATATAGTTGGTTAGTATGCAACCACCAACTATGTGTTCAAACATACAAAAAATTCTCGTTATCAGAAAATATAAGTGCCCATTCGTTATGACTATTTGATTCTAAGGGACAAGTACCAAGAGATAAGTAACTTCTGATTGAAAGACTGTAAACAATATCCTGATTTACCACTGCTTTTATTTCTTAAATAATTTCTTTTGACAGTTTTGACCAAATAAAAATTTATACATTTTAGAAACTTCTGGGGGATAAGAAGCCTGTTTTTATTTATTTGCACATACAATGATGTTTTACTGAGCAAAGATTAATAGCAAGTCATGTTCATTCCCAAACATTTTTTCCCGATAATAAAAAAGAATAACAAGCTTATCTGCACTATTTAAATAAATGACCCCAAATTATATAAACTTGATTGTGGGTTTTCCTACTCTTTCCTATTTTTTCCTTCCATAGCCTTATTGTTGAAGGAGAAATTACTCAGTTTTGAGATAGTTGCTGTGATGCCTTTTGTGTGGCTAACACTCTCCCAACGTTAGTGCATGCATTCTTCAATGGGCACAGAGCTGTTACTCCTCTAAAGAATTAAGCGAGGAATGAATGCAAGTAAATTTCCAGCACTGTCATTTGGATCATTGACTTGCATCTTGAGTTTTGCAGGACTCTAAACCCTCCAGAATTTCAACATAGAGCATGATTGATTTGTAAGGAGTTGACTTTGCAAATATGATGGGTTATAACTGTTTCAGGGAACAGTGCGAACCACAGGAAATGAGAACAAGCCAGCAAGCAGGTGAATAACCTTTGCCCTCCCATCTCTTTACCGCACCATGCAAATTAACATATGACAAACCACATTATATAAACAATTGAAATGAGCCAAATGGGGAAAAAAAGAGCATAAAAAAGCTTCACAAATGGAAATTTGCCCATTATGTAGTTATTTGATATTCAGGGTAGGCAAGCTGATTAGCTGTAGCCAGTTAAAATGTGACATTAATTGCCAGCTTTACCTGATACTTTCAGACATCAGCACTACTTTTAAATAAAGATACAAAGTATTGCTATACAAGTAATGTTATGGATATGTAACATTAATAGAAATTACTACTTGCAGTACATTATGATAACAATAGCTGGCGGCAATAGTCATTAATAGCATCCAGTCAGCCTGCGTAATAACACGTTAACATCGCTGCACGCTCTGACTACTTAGGCAACTGTAGATTATGTTCTACCAGGGGCTTGGTTGATTTTATCATGGATTTAACTGACAAAAATAACTCCTTTATGCTCTGCAAGAAAAAATAATTTTATCTAAAATATAAAACTGAATATGAAATTGCATCAAAAAAAACTTGCCAGATAAAAATCAGGCTTTCTTATGTCATACCATCACTATTTAAAATTTTTCTTCCATTTAATGAGTGAGACCCTTAGTTTAATAATGCACAAAATATATATATATACACACACATATACCATGCTGCAGTCACTTTTCATTTTAAAGGGAGATGTTCATTTAGTGAATTCCATGAAAGACATTGTCAGTGCCAAATTCTTACTTTTTAAGTGGTAAGATTATCATGATATTCAAGGCTTTAAAATCCAGCTTCAATAACTGATCATCTCTACCACACAAATACTTTTCAGAAAACACAATTAGACTTGATGGCAGCAATCCTAACATATTTTTACCATGAAGTTGATTCACCATGTGAGATGTTGTTACATAAATTATATTTGTTATAAATGTATAAAATAAATTCTATATATTTAAGTAAATAAGGTGCTTATGTAGTATATGGTTATATACAGTATACATATAAAATGCTTACATGTGTGTATAATGTATACATTTACATTTATAAATATAAATAAAATATATAAAATACATGCTTTCTGAAGTTTAAAAAATGAATTATTTACTATCAAATTTGCTGAAATATATTAAACCTTTTAAATTTTATTGTAGTGATGTAAAATCTTAGCAATTTAAATATCAAAAGGAAATAAAAATAGAGCTTGTCAGGATGGCCGAGTGGTCTAATATCAAAAGGAAATAAAAATTAAAACCTAGTTACCTGCCTGGGGAGTTTTTAAATATAATATTAATTAGATTAAATTATTTCATTTTAAAAATATCTAGAATGAATTGCTAATATCCTTTCTCATTGTTTTTATTTTCTAAATTTCTATTTATTGATTAGACATTTGCTTTATTGTTGTTGATCATTTTAATAGAAAGTTTGAAAGGAAAAAATAGAAATAAAATAAATTACATTTATTGATCCTGCCAGAATTTAGCACACAGAACAGAGTAAATAGTATAAAAAAATAGGAGTGTAAATTCAAAACATATATGGAGAGATTATCATTTTGGGGGATTAAAGCTAAACAGAGTCATGATTACAATGGGACTGAAGCAAACTGACTAGGTAACTAGCAGTGTTCTTTAGCATGATCTGATTTTATTTGAAAAAGAAATTAACCAGGGAAGTCTCACTGACTTTACCGCAACGTTGAAGTTCTGCATCACTGAGGTCTTTACCTTGTTCAAGCTGCGTGCAGCGCTGTCTTTTCCGCCGGGGGTCAAGTTCCGCAGTTGTACGTCCAGGAGGCCTACCAGCTGATCCATGGCACGGACAGAGTAGGTGATGTCTCCAGCATTCAAATGATTCCTTGTTTGTTCAGCCAGCTCTCTAGCAATGTTGGCAGCTGTCTCCCCAGATTTCAACTGCAATTATGAAAACAGAGTAAGAAGGAAAACCATCTTAAGTAATTTTATTGGTCTCCGTGGATAACTGTTTTGCATATAAGTATAATCATTGAGCCAAGAAATAGTTATGAAACTCCATCTTTGTCTGGAATACATTCTCCGAGTTTTCCTGTTAATCCATTTTTCTCTACAGTACCTGATTTGAAATTCATGTTTTCATGAAGCTCCTCCTGAGGAATCTAACTTCAAAAACTTGTCCGTACCTTAATTATCCATTTGGGTAGCTAAGTCTATTTGCCCTATGATTTTTCTAAGTTTCTAAATTGGATGTTGATGAGGTTGCATTATGAATCCCCAACCGTATTCTTAGTTCTCAGAGGCAAGTACAAATTTTCCATTGTGCCTAATTCAGTACTTAGTATACAATGAGTACACATAGCCTGCTAAGTTCTGTGAAAAGTTTATTCTAAATAAAATCTCTGCTTTTCACAGTGGTCTTCACCCCTTACCTACTAAATAGATATTTGCTCCTAATGCACTAGGTAGCAAACTATTGCTGTTTCTAGCATTTTTCCTTTTCTGAAACTGTATGCTGATTTTTCAAGTACATTATACAAGAATGTATCAAATGTCAAAATTCCAAAGATGTTCTAAGAGACAAAGGCTAATCCCATTATCATGTGAAGAAATCTAATGGCTCTGAAGATAGAAATACCTTGCCCTATTATAACTTAAGTATATTATTGTCAGTATTTAGCAGTTATTTTTCTTTGGTTAAGCACGGTCCAATATAGAACTTAGGGTCACAAACAGAAAAGTCCTCTCTTTTCAAAGCAGTCTCCCTGCTCAGAAAGCTATGAAGACCATAACTAAAACTCATCGTCAGGTAGCTCATCACCATCTACTCAGGGATGTTCAACAAATGTGTGTAGTAGGACTGAATATTAAAGAAATGAGTACATTGGAGTGATTTGAACATCAACATTGTTAATCACCGTATCCTCAAGTGCACAGAAAAATCTCATTCAAAACATTACAACATTGAGTAACACTAAGGGTTAGCAAGGATTTGTGGAAATGTGCATCTCCCTCAGAAACCACTAGTGAATATTGGCACAGCCCATGTAGAGCAAACAGCAGTTAATGTGTTTATTATACTTTATGTAACATATATAAAAATAAGTTTAATGTTTTTATAGAATCATTATTGTTTTAGTTTGTTAATCATTGTGGTCTTGTGTAAGTTGTCTTATTATCATTGATGTTGTTGTTCTTGTTATTAGTACATTGTTTTCTCTGTGGGTCACCACATAACACTGCACCGACTTTCATCTCATCTAACAGGGAACATTATGAAAAGCAAATTATTTATCAAACAGAGAAAAAAGAGAAATAATAGCACTGGTATTTTCATAATCTAATTTCATTTTTTTTCCTGAATAGATGTACAGACATAGCTTTTATTAATTATTAAAATACCAGATAGAACATAATAAGCTGGAAAATAAGGCCTATGTAATTTCTTTATGTAAAATGTTAGACTTTTTTTTATATATACAGTAAGGAAAAATTGGAAAATGTAGATATCCAATAAGTTAAAATATAATTGTTCTCAATGTAAAAGATGATGCTGCTGACTATATATATATATATATATTCCAATAGCAGATAAAAATAGTGAGTCAAATATGAAAATCACTAGTTCATGATCTGAAAAATCATAGATACAAGTTAGCATTCAAGAAGTATTCATTTATGAAGAATAAACCTCAGTAACTTTGCAAAAGAACTCTTAAACTCAATATGCACCAACAAGAAAGTTGTGAAACATATCCCTAAAGTATAAATTAGTTGTAAAAATGTTTATAGTAAAAAATACGAGAAGCATGTTTTTAAAGTAAAATAAAAATCATGTAACCATTCGGATCCCATTTTTCTCTTACAACTGAAGAAACCATAGTAAAAATCTTTCATTCACTCTAATCATTTGGGCACTTGTTATTCCTTGAGTAAATAAAAACAAATGTTATGCAGCTTTTGCACTCAGGAAGCTCACACTCTACCAGTCAGGGTTGGGGTAGAGCACGAAGAGGGTAAAGACATAATATTAATTCAATAATGCCATTTTTAATAACAGGAATGTATATGAGGCATTATGGAAATATAGCACAGGGGTAATGAACACCTGGAAATGGGGTGGAAATGCAACAGCAAATAACAGCCAGTGAAGCCTTAGAGGAAGCTGAAGGTGACCAAGTAAGATGGAGTATTTTTCTGGGCCAGTGGAGAGGAAACCAGGAAGAAGCTAGATAAAAAGTAAACTCTAGAATAACCATGGTTTGGGAAGACAGGCTTTCCCAAACCGAAAACATGGTTTGGGAAAGATACATTTATTTTTACCTTCAGAATTCCATATTGATATCTACGTAGCATAAGTTGTATATGTATATAGTAAATATATATTATACAAATTTTTAAAAATAGTATGAATATCTCTTTTTCTACCTTTAATTTCAACAATTATTTATTTGTCTATATGTTCAGTTGCTTTTTAACCAAATTTGAATTTCTAATAGAATTGTGCTATCCGTAATTTCAATGGGATACAAAATAGTTCCCAATAACAGAAGGAGCTTACACACCAGCACGGGAAAGTGCTGTTAATAAACTGACTACAGAAGTATTTAATTCCAACTTTATGTAGTGCGATACAGAACCCTCGCTTAAGGGCATTTTAACCTGGTGTATGAAGTCAGGGAATAAGTTAAGAAATGCCTCTCTAAGGAAAGAAGAAACTGGGTTGGGATGAGGGTGGGGGTCTCCAGGTAGAGAGAAAAGCTTTGGTGGGGGGGGCACTGTAACAGGTTTAAGCAGCTGGGGAGCTGAGCAAGGAGAGGATTAAACATCCCCTTTTGGAAGCCATTATGAAGATTTTGAGAACTGTGCCAAGATCCGGGTAAGGTACTAAAGTGTCTGACTAGGAGTGGTCCAATCAGATTGGCATTTGAAATAACACTCAGGAGAAAGTTAGAGCAGCTATTTTCAACCAGCTTGCTGTGGCACACTGGTGTGCCACAGAGATTTTTAAACATGCAATACTTGACTATTTAGTCAGGGGCACCGACCTCTTTTTCCTTAGATGATCAAATAAAAAAAAAATGACAACAGCCAACACAACAATAGCTGTCCAGTGTAAATGATTCAAGTTTGTACCTATTATTTTTTGTCAGACTGGCAGAAAATATAGTACATGTTTTGGTGAGTTGCAGAATTTTAGTAACTAATGTGTGTCACGACATGAAAGGGCTGACATCGCTGAGTCAGAGGGTTTAGGAAGCGAATGAAAGGAGGCCTGCTCTGAGGACAGGGGGGCAGCAGCTGCTGTGGATCAGGGTGGCAGCAGTGAAAAGGGGCCTGACAGGGAGAGGCCACAAGTTCATGGACAGGCACACCGTCTGACATGGAATGGGAAAGGAAGGTAGGCACCACGAGCCATGCCCAGGCTTCTTGTTTCCACGAGTTAGTGGTGTGCCCTAAACGGGATTCTCCCACAGCCACTGAGACCTCAACATTCATGGCTCCGTTAAAGGTTGCCTTTCTAGACCAGGCCTTCACTGACCATATTCTTTCCATTGGCATCCCAAAGCTACTCTACTGTCTTTCTCAGGCAGTGCCATTCCTTTTTATCCCCACTGTTATCGAGGACACTTATCTTATTTCCATGGAAAAATATACACATATCTTTAATCTCCTTCTGAAGCAGGGTGCAGCCAAGAGGAGGGCCCCAAGAAGGGATTTGTAATGGGGTCCAGGACTCAGGGTGTCCAGGAAATATTAGAAAAATGTATGTAGGATGTCTTCACCCCCACAGGCCTGAGCCAAGGGGGATGGGACACATGGAACAGGGCCATTCAGAGCTATTTTGGGTAGCAAGAGCTTTGCAGCTAACCCCTGGCTCAGTCATTTAACATATCTATAACCTTTAACTGGTTTCATGGATGTGTTAAGTAGCTGTGGCCATGCTTTGAGCCAGGGGGATGGGACCAAATTCCACCCAGGATGGGACTGGGAAGTAACTCCCCCTGGTTACAGGGCCTGTGTGAGAGCTTGGAGATGATTGGCTCCATGCCATGGGGCCACACCTGCCCAGACTTACTATGGCAGCCCAGTAAAGCTGGAAGAAGACAGGGATGCTGGCAGGTGTAACTGACTGTAGGAGGAGTCAGAAATGGGGCTGAAAAGGAAGATGGGCACTGGGATTTAAACCTAGGCCCGGCAGCCATAGAAAAAGAAGAGACCACGCGGCTCCAAAAGTAGTAGGGAGGACCACAAGGTTTTGGGGGAGAAAGAAGAGACCATGCGGCTCTGAAGGAAGGAGTGAACCACGAGGCTCTGAAGCAAGTAGACAGATAGAGGTCCATGTGGTTCTGAAGTGGGGAAAAGGACCACGCGGTTCTGAAGGAGAGTAAAGAGGACCACGAGGTGTTGGAGTGCTTCTTCTTGCCACGCGGCTTAGGCAGCAGGAGAGACTTTGCAGCCATAGAGAAAGGGGAGAGAGGACTCTTGCTGCCGGGCCATGAGAAGGTGCCACATGGCTTTGGATTAACTGGAGATCGCAGCAGCCACACAGCGGATGGTGCCGGGAGCCTGAATCACGGACTTCTACATCTTTTCCTGAGACACAGTACCCTGGACTGGGCACAGGGAGAGGGAAGGACTGTGCATCTGTGGGTATTCTAGAGGACTTTAGTATCTTATTGAAGACATTAGGTCATTATTCTAAGTTTGTGTAACTTTTAAATAAACAATTCCTTTCCTTTTCACCAGTCTCTGGCATTGAGAGACATCTTTCCTCTGGCGGCGGGCATTGCGAACCTAGCAGGTGGGCATGGGGGGAAGGAACCTCCAGAGACAGAAAGGCGGAATCCTTTCTGTAATAATTTATCGTGAAGGAACCACCCCCCCCCTCCCGCTCTGTAACACTTCTAGTCTTCTATGCAGAGGCAAGATTGAAATAAAGTTATCCTACATTTCCTAGCTAGCAGACCTTGTTAAAATGTCTACCTCTAATATTTCTTTTGCTAAATTCTACTAAAATCATTTCTGAGAATAAGCATATGCACACTGAGAAATTGTATGAGTTTTCTGAGGGTGATTAAATTAATGCTTATATTGAAATGGGATTATAGCTAGGACTCAAATAGGTGAGGGGGAAACCCTGTAGCTTTACTTAATGAAAATAATTATGACAGAGATGGATATTATTTACATTTCATCTTTAGACAAAAGTCAAAACAATTTTCTTTGACATAAACTTGACACTTGATGAGATTTATCATATCCAACATTAATGTGGTTTCAAAATAATTCATGAAGAATTTACTCCTAGTGTTTAAGTGTGTGGCTACTATTTCACTCAAAGATCTACCTGTTTTGCTATAAATCTGAGTCATGTAGATATGTAAACACTCAAATGGTTCTTTCTTACATCTCAAAGAAGGTTAAAATATTTCTAAAGTCTTGAAAAACCCACCAAGTTTTGATAACATTAAGACGTAATTTACTTTCATATCATATTGAGAAAGAATGGAGGAATTAAAATCTAGGTAACAGGATTGAACCTAGTCTTCCAGGGCAAGTAACTGGCTTACTTTATATTGTAAAATAGCAATAATATTTTCTAGATCTACACATTTTTTTTTAATTGCAGGAAGAACCCTACTTCCCTCAGAATTTGTCAGTATCTTATGTACAAACAAAAGAGACCCTTTGGTATGCTAGAAATAGAAAGACTATTTCTCAGTGACAATTCAGGCATTTCTGTCCCATACAATAGTTGGACCAAGTAATGAAGTAGGAAGTACACCTCTCTTTACATGCAAATAAATATGGAAGCTATCCAAAACTGTAATCTCACAGAATTTTAAATTGAAAAAGAGTAGAGAAATTTTAAGGTGCAATGAACTCTTTAAACATATGCAAACCAGAAAATATAAACCTTTTTTGAAAATATGACTAAGCAAGAGACCAAGCTGAAGCTGGAGACCATCATTTTGGTGAGCGGTCACTAAGAAAGGTGAGAAACTAGGATATTTTGTCACGTATGTTTGAGAAGACAGAGCTCTGGATCAATTTGTTGGCTTTCAATTAAAACTCAAAATATTTGTAAAACATTAATATGGAGATGTAGCTATCTTTCCATCCAGCCATTTATTTTTATCTGCCTTTCCTTCTATCTATCCTTCCATCTGTCTATCCACTCCCCCACCAGCTTTTCTCCCTCTCTCCCCCTCCTTCCCTCTATTGTTGCTGAGGTAAAGGTCCCTTTGTGTACATGTTTTGCCTTTCCCTTTCTGTATAAATTATGCTTTTAATTTAATTTCATCACTCTGAAATATTCTGGCTAGTTTGTTTATAGTAAGTTTCTTCATGATGTTCTGATTTTTAAAGGCTTACGTTTTTCTCTAGTAAAATGTAATCTACTCTCTATTACCACATGAAATTTAATTTATAATGCCAACCACTACAAAAGTGGCTTGAATTCATTTGTGAGTCAGAAGCCATCAAGATTCTTTGCCTGTTTTCTCCCCCTGGCTTGACTACAGGGGGAAAATCATAACTCATTTCTTAGCAAAAATGAAAATATAAAGCTTGCTCTTCCTCACTAAAGTAAGAATCCTGATCCATTTATCGGAGTATGCTTCCTGTCTACAATGCCTGACATACATGAGTAAATATTATCAATAATGAAATGATCTTCCCATAGTAAAGAGGCAGACTATGACCCAGAGCTGTTCTTTCCTTTAAATTCCTCAGGACTATTATGAAGCCAGAAGGAGGTGCCTCACACTCCAGGGTACCTTCGCCCACAATCCCTTGCGGAGTGAAAACTGAATAAACTGTTTCAAGAAGAGAATGGTCCTCTCCTTTCTTTTTTCATCTGTGCTTTCATGGGGGTAAAAAGCATTCCTTCACTTTAAAAGTCTGAAGTTCACAGAACTACAGTGGAGGAAAGAGGGGAAGAATGAGTCATTGAAGATTCCTATTTTGCTTTAATTTTCCAACATGGCATTAAAAAATCCATTAGACAAAAGGGCTGGGGAAGCCAGAGCAGAAGACAGGGGCTAGGACAAGGGAAAGGAAGGAGGGAAGGTGGGTGAATGAATAGGGAAAGGCAAGAGACGGGGATGGAAAGAGAGGCAGGGTATGAGAACAGGAGCTAAAAACAGAGACACACTGGGTATTTTCCTTTTGCTAGTTCAAGGCCACTTCCTATCCTCCTCCATCAGGTTCTTTGCCTTACCAGGTGGACTTACATGTACTTTATTAAGAGTGCCCCTCTTCTCTAGCTTCCCTTTGGGTTTGGCCAATGGGGAGGCTGGGAAGGTAAATGAGCACGGGGGGAAGTGAGGTCAGGGATTTAGTTCCCTAGATCTGTTTTTGAAATGTTTCTGGAGGAGAGGCTCTATCTCTTGTCTATACATCTTCTTTCCGCTCAAGGACACCCTGATTCCAATTTTCAGTCAGTCCTTGGATCCAGCAGCCACAGGCCTGAGTTTGGGAACAGCTGTGCTCCTATTACTAGCTCTGGGTTCCTGATCTGTCTCTTGCAATTCTGCTTTGCTCCCCGAATTCCGCTGTAAACAACCCTCCTCCAGTGTTCTATCCACTTGCTGGGGCTCTGGCACTGAGGGAGGAAATGAGCAGATGTATGGATTTGGAGGAGGCTGCTTTTGGGAAGAGGGAGAGAAAATACAGACATGTATCTTTGTGAACACTGCGTACGAATTCTCTTTTGGAAAGAAATCTGTGGAAATTTATAGAAATTTACGAGTAGCCTACTGTGTTTAGTGGTAGGAGGGAACACCAGGTACAGGGGTGGAAAGAAGTGAAAGAGACTAGGTATGTGATATAAAGGCAGTCATAATCTATTCCCAATTAGCCAGAGTGGGGGCTGTGCATGAAGTCTTGGTAAAGGCAGACCCAACTAAAACACCAGCTCCAACACTGACCTCGAGTTAGTTACATAAACCAATCAGCTTTGCTCTAAAGCTACTTTTGAAGATTTTGTAAATTTAAGTAATCAACCTAAGGTATTATCATAAGTTCCAATTGCCTAAATTCTATAACCTTAATAAAATTAAAAGAGCATATTTTTGTCGCTGTACAGGATTAAACAGAATGCTCAGGAAGAATGGAACATGTTTGTTAGAAAACAAAAGCACCCCATCCATAAATCACATGGACAACAACAGCTGTCTGGTCTTTGCAAGGAATTATCTCTTTTGTCATAAGATTAGCAGGTCTGCAGAGGAAAGAAAAGAATTAAGCATCATTAAAGTCGCCCAGTAATTTCTGCAATAAAATAGTCCAACCATATTCAGGAATTGTCATGAAAACCACTCAGCGTTCTAGGTGAATTATTACTGAATTAATATTAACCCCTGGGCTAAGTATGTAGGGAGTATTTCTTAAAAGACAGTAATGTATGGGGCTACTGATCTCTTAATCTGATCACATCTAGCAAGAGTTATTTGCCCTGGGGTCTGAGCTACATTGTAATAAAAATCAAAGGACATAAAAACTGTGGCAGGAACAGTGCTGAAATTGGAGAAGATCATTATGAATAGCAACAAGTATGGAGATGCATATGTAAGAGGGTAACTAGAGTTAATATAACCACTGTTCTTCCATGATTTAGGGTAAATAGATAGTTACGGCTCATCTGCTAAATGATCTACTGGGTAGATATTTATGGATTATTATACAGTATATTATTGAGGATCAGCCTAGTTAAAAACAAATAGAGGAAAGAGCAAATGGCACAGACAGGCTTTTAGTAAGGCCATCATTTGTAATATTTCTCAGGAAAAGTCTCTTTCAGAAATTCCGTAGCATAGCTAATGTGCCATAGAAGGACTCTCCATTTTGGGAGTGAATAAATCCACACAAATTGCTATAATAAAGATTCATCCCACAGCCCTTTTGGCATAAATGCACATCTGGTCTGTGTTTGTAATGAAATCAATTCGAAGCCCCACAGTGCATTAATAATAAAAATGTTCAACATATTGCAACCAAATAAGCCCTGCAAATTTGAGTCTGCAAAATTCTGTCACACATGTGTATACTTTTAACACTGATAAATGATTAGGTTACAGGACATTTATCAAATGGCTTAAGATTCCAAAGGCAGACATTTTTACTGTAATTATTATCTCCACAGGGAAGTCTCTATGTATGTGTGCTAGAAACTTTTGCATGCTTGATTTATAATATCTCTTGGACTTTTTTAATATCTATAGTTCACAATACCAAATAACTTTTATCAATAATAAAAATTACTGTGAGTAATACTGCCTGGCTTAGATGAAGTTCACAAATTTGCACTTTAAGAACAACAAAATTTCAGAATTAGCTCATAGAATATCAGAGGTTGTCATTAAACCATAAATTAAATTAAAAGGAGGGAATTTTTACACATTAAAAAAAAAAAACCTTGACTACTTTGTTTGTAGCCATGACGATCAATAGCACGGGCCCAGGTTTAGCAAACCGTTTCAGTCAGTGGCATGACTTACCTTCTGCGTGATGTGGTTGACCCAGGGAGAGGAACAGTTGCTCAGATCTGGTCCCTGGGGGTCCCAGATTCCATCAGGAGCCAGGCACAGATAAGTTGATACACCTAAAATAATGAGAGAAATAGGTCTTTGATATTCAAACCATTTTTCTTACAAGGCCTTTTTATCCATGCTATGCTTTAATACGAGCAAAGGTAAAAATGAGATCATTAAACTGAGATAATGCCTATTTTAACACCATGCACAGCAACTGGCTGTGGAGAAATGTAATACAACAAACTAAAACACTCAATGTTTTTAAAGCCCTCGCTGGCAACTATGCTGGGTACAGGGAATCGCTTAATGAACTAGATGGCCGTGGTGCCTGTCTTCACGGGCTGCTTGCTTGAGTTTTCAGAGGCAAGGGAGCGAGTCTTGTAGCAGTTTGCAGGCTTTTCAGGAGAGCAATGTGGGAAAGGGCATTTGCTACGGAGGAACAACATGTTGTGTTTGGGCAACTTCAAGTGTTTTGAACTGAGGTTTACTGGACAGGAGGGCTGCTTAATGGAGTTGGAAAGGCAGGTAAAGACAGATCCTAAACTCCCCTGTCTGTCTTCTGGGTGTGCTGGGAAATCAGTGAAGATCACGAGGCAGGTGAGAGAACTGAGCTAGTTAACAGAAGGGTAACTGTGGCGGCCTCATGGAGGATGACTTGAGGGAGAGATGTGGAGGTTGTGGGAAGCTGGGCAGTGGTCCCAGTGGGAAGCAGTCTGGACCTGAGCAACAGCACAGCGGAAGGGACCTGGAAAGGCAAAAATGAGGCCCCAGTTTATGAACAGTCTTGTGGGGGTGGAGGCCTCTGAAGGCTTCCTTTAATTCTCTTCCTCAGTTTTCATAGAAAAATAATGATTTATCTCTGAGGGCAAAGTGCTTTCAAATAAAGTTACTTCACTAACTCTGACAACAAACATCAGAAGTAGGGAGCTGTAATAACATCAGTGAGGAAGGAACTGAGGCCCAGAACTAAGGGGACAGTGCAAAGAGTGAAGGTTTCAAACTGTTTCCTGATTGTATTACCACAGAAAACTTTACCACTACACATGGCCTCCCTTCACAAAGGAAAGGTAGATTTCTGAATAGTTTTAAACACTCTGCTGAAAAAACTATAAACATGCACCTTTGTAATAGCCAATATGCCTCTGCTCTTCCCACCAGTTCATATACGATGGCATTCAGAATGATGTATCCACTTTGGAACTTCTCTAAGAGACACCTGCTTCCTTAAAGTAACCAAATCAATAACAGTCAAAGATACAGTGTCTAAGAATGCTGCTCCAGTGACATGTATTGTGCATTTGTTTTATTTACATACATGGAATAATGCAAATTTTATTCATTGTACTAAGAAAAGTTTCTTGAGGATCAATGCATGTACCAATAAGAAAATCAGACTATTTCTGGTTTAAAAATTGCATGCAAAATATGATTACCAATTGAGGATATTATGAACCATATCAGTGAAAAAGAAGGAGTGAAGAGCTAGTTAGTTCTTAAATATCCCTTGGAGAAAATGCAGGATGACTCTCTGTAGTGAATGTTGAGTAAGCAGGACTCTGGCTTCTGCCTGCATGAAGTCTGACAATGTAAAGAGCTTTTGACTATTCAAGGGCAGCTACAATGACTGGTAAAAAGAATAGTCAAACTATTTTGTTAAAAATAGTTTAACAAAATCAAATCTATTTTGTTAAAATTTAGTTAGATTCAATGTTTGTCTTCTAACAGAGAGGCATTCAACTTCACTTTCTGCAATTGATATTTGAGGCCATTAACAGACATGAGCACCACCCCCCAGCACTCCAGAGCTTTCTCTCTAGCTGTTGCATGAAGAGCTATCTCCCTGGAGTAGCCTGAACACTACAGCCTAAGGGTAACTCCATCCAGAGACCCCACACCAAGAGTGAAAAGTGCTGATCTCAACATGTTCCCACCAAATTCTCAGCGGTTGCCTCTATAGAATGTGTTTTCAAATTCTGAAAATACATTGCTTTAAACTGACATTTAGCTGAGTCCAGAATTTAAGTAAATGTGAAGTAACAAAAAGAAAGAAAGAAAGAAGGAAAGGAGAAAGAAGAAAGAAAGAAAGAAGAAAGAAAGAAAGAAAGAAAGAAAGAAAGAAAGAAAGAAAGAAAGAAAGAAAGAAGAAAGAAAGAAGAAAGAAAGAAAGAAAGAAAGAAAGAAAGAAAGAAAGAAAGAAAGAAAGAAAGAAAGAAAGAAAAAAAGAAAGAAAGAAAGAAAGAAAGAAAGAAAAAGAAAAAAGAGTGTCAGAAGAGCAAGCCAAAGTAACAACACACCTTTAGCTTAGCTCTGTAGGACAGACATACCTATAGTTCCTGCGGGACATGGCTGCTTTGCCAACTGTCCTTGGCGGGTCTTAAACCACATGATTTCTCGGGCTTCCACAGCCTCACAGCTCTCTTCCTGAGCTGGGATTTGGGATGATGCTGATGGAAGGTGTGTGATAATGTCTTCAAGCACTTCAACAGCTGGAGATGGGGTGCTGGTACTCCGATTTCTTCTTCCTGACACTGACGGGGTGGTACTCCTGCCTGAGCTCCAAGTTGTGGTCCGAAGGGTGGTACTGGTGGTGGTGCTTCCCATGCCAAGTGGTCCTGTAGTAGAAATTTCTGGAATAAAATTCGAAAGAAAATTCCTACATTGCTTGTTCATAGTAGGACCTCAAAATGTCCTAATACTTTAGACACCATTTTTATTTGCCAGTTCAGTGTCCTAAACATGGGGAAAAAAAGCCAATTCCAAGGTCTCAGAGTGGTGCTTAAGTACCAGGACAGCCATTTAACCCATACCCACCATAGGTTCATGGTTCTTCTCAAATCACAGGAAACAAATTACTCCACAGTTCAGCTCTGCAGTAAGCTTCTTCATGTTTCCTGTCTTTATACAATTACAGGATTATAATTTAAAGCCCCTTCCTTAGAATTTTCAAACTTGGCATAGAAAGGGAGAAAGCATATACAATATTCTCTTTTATAAAGATTTTATGTACTGATTCTTAGAAAGAGGGGAAGGGAAGGAGAAAGAGAAACATCAATCTGTTTTTGCCTCTCACGCGTCCCCTACTGGGGAACTGGCCTGCAACCCAGGCAAGTGCCCTGACTGGGAATCAAACCAGCGACCCTGAAGTTTGCAGGCCTGTACTCAATTTACTGAGCCACACTGGCCAGGGCACAGTATTCTTTCACATTAAATGTAACGTGAATATCTAAAGGTGCAGCAAATAGGGGAGAGGCAAAAAAATCAAAATTAAAAGGCTCCTGGCCTGAAAAGTAACATGCAGTTATAGTGTCCTTAACACAAATTAAAGTAGATTGATGGAGCTACCCTGATCAGAACTGACCCATGGCATCAAAACTTTCAAACTTGACATTTACTAATGTAAAATGTAAGTAGTTTCCAATTAATTAGGTCCATAAATTATTTCCCAAGATTATTTTAAAAAGGGGAACATGTATTTCAGGTTCCACATAAAAGTAGTTATGCACCTTGCTGAGATAGCACAGGTATTTAAACCAATAATGTATTCAAAGGAATGTCCTGCCCATACTATGGAAGTAATCACTGTAGTGAATCATCTTTCTGGAAAAATATATTCATAATCTCATCATAGGAATGCTAGAGTACACACATACCCACACTGCATTCTTCACTATAACATTAGAAACTACTGTAGTATTCCTAACCTCACAGACTGGCAGGAAGTCCTAGGGGCATTGACTCCAGCCAGATTCATAGTAGCTCAGGTTTAAGGAACTGAAAGGAATCTTGTAGTGAGCTTCCTGATGTTTGTTATTCATTGTCTGCTTTCTTTAACCTGTCCTCGACTTGCCTGGGCTATCCCAGAAGAGGTGCCAAATCCTTCACAGTGTATTTGATGTACCTAAAACTTCCAAAACCAGTACAGAGATGGCAGGGGGCAGTGGGAGTGAATTTCCTGCACAATGATTCATTGAAATTGTAGCATTTTCTAAATGATGCTATTTGTTACTTGTCTTCTTGTTCTTCTGTTTCCTTCCCCTTTTCTCAGGGTTCCTCCTCTTTCTCTTGTGTTCCCTCTCTATGTGAATGATAATGTTCATAAATATATTTATTCAAAGTCCACACAAGAAGCAGAATATCTTTGCTCCTCTTCTTCCATAGACAGCATCTGCCTCATTCATTTATTTTGACCTCGCCCCAGTCCCCGTAATCTGCTCAGCTCACTATCATCAATGGATGAAAACAGCAGTTAACCTTGTTTGCTAATGAAAGCAATACCAGAGCAAAATGCCAATACCAGCATTTCAATATCTATATTTGGAAAAGAAAAATTCAGAATTCATAAAATAAAATGACTGACACTATGCACTTAACAATTCAAATATAAAATTTAATATAACATTCTGAATAAATATAATTGAATTCTTAAAATTACATACAGTAAAAATATGAATATAAAAATATTGTATGCTTCAAAGACTTTTAAATGTTTCAAAAAGAAAAATCATACAATTAAGAACATGTAATGACAACTGAAAATGTATTTATACCAAAATTAGTTAATAAAATAAATTAATATTAAATACCCATTATTTTATTGATGTTAATCATTAGCCCTAAAACACATGTGTCAGTGTTGCCGCTGCTGAGATGCAAGCATGGATGCTGTGCAGGTTTTCCAGCTAGTGGAGGAACTCTTTTGACTTCATACTACTTGATGAAGTAGTTGGGCAAGAGTTAAAAGTTAACTGCAAGTATTTTTGCTGTCTCCTTCGATTTAAATAATGTCACATCACATTTGTACTTCGGAAGGGGCCATTGTAAGTAATCTAATTTTTGACAGAGACCCTGAACTTTTCATTGATAATGAGCTACAGTTTTGGTTTCAAACAAAGCATTTCTAGCTCTTCTTTGTCTTATTTTGTTTTATCATGTAAAATAGAGATTTATTGCAGTTAACTATATTATTTAACTAATGCTCAAAATTTAGAAAGTTTATGAACTAGAGTAAAACTATAGAATCCCACATGCAGTGAAAAGATCTGTCAGCCTATTGTCTCCATCACACAAATCATAGATAATTAGCAATGATACCTTATCACAAGATTTTTGTTTTCCGTGACTTTGTACTTGGACAATTTGAAATAGAGCTATCACTAAGCATAGAGTTTATATATATATATGTATATATATATATATATATATACACACACACACATATACAAATACATATGTGTATATATAGAATTTAAAAACATATACACATATACATATATACACATTTATTCCTCATGTATATATATATACACACACACATCATATATATATATACATAATACACATACGATATATATTATTGCCCCAAATTTAAGTACTCTAGGTTTCAGGTTTTAAAGAGTACACTATCACACCAAAATGGATTTAACAACAGCACCACAAAGGAAAAATCAATGTCCTTTATTTTTCTCTAAAGTTAGCTGTCAGACCATTCTCTACCTAGTGCCATAGACATCTGATGTGGTATTAATTGGAATATTTTATTCCCCAGACTAGCATCCTTAAATAGTTTTTCTCTGTTCTCCAAAGGCTGGGCTCTTTTTCTCTGCACCTAAAGCTCTTCCTAAATCTATTTCCCCAGTTCATTTATAATGCTTCTTCATCTTTTAACTCCACACTTAAACCAAATAAAGTTACCAGTAGTTTTCCAAGTGCACCCTCTTCCTTCTGCCTCGGGCTGTTTGAATATGCTGTAGTGTTCTGACTGAATTTCCACCTAGTTAAGCCCTATGTATTCTTTGGGCTTGGATTGCATGCCACTTCCATCAAGGGGCCTTTTCAAAAATACCAAAGTGGGGTTATACAGACACATGTGTTTTGTTCAAGATTATTTCCTGTTAACCTTGTTCCTGATCAAGAGTAAATAAAATCACAGTGAAGACAGGTGCATATCAGGGATGGTCAAGAAAGAAGAGAGGGTCTAGTTGTGAAATTTCACAAAAGAAGGGAAAAGATAGAGGGAAATAGTAAATAGGACAGCTGAAAGTTCCTACAGTTAATACGATGAGTTATTTATTTATTTGTCCTCATCTGAGGATATGGTTTTTTTGTTGTTGTTGATTTTAGAGGGAGATGGGGGAGAGAGAGAGACATCACTGTGATAGAGAAACTTCGATCGGTTGCCTCCCATTAGCACCCCGACTGGAGATCGAACCCACAACCTAGGTGTGTGCCCTGGCCAGGAATCAAACCTGCAAGCCTTTTGGTGCAGGAGACAATGCTCCAACAAACTGAGCCACCAGGCCAAGGCCTGGAGAAGTTATTTTATAAATGCATTTTCTCTACATTAAAAAAAAAAAACACTAGACGACTTAGAGAGAAAATAAACAGGAATGATACTAAGCCCCCTCTTTCTCAAACTGTTTCCATGTTAGAACAACCACATTTAAACTGACTCTTTACAGTCCTCTTATGAAGCACTAACACTGACAAAGAAGATTTTTTAAAAGTTCAATTTGGTGTGGCGTACATTGCAAGCACTTCATTTAATATAGACATACTAATATTAAGCCTCAGGAAGGAACTTATTTCCTTGGAACTGTGCCACAGAGAGATGTCTACAAGCAGGGTTATATCATTCCTTTTGAGTTTAAGCAGAATGAAAGTCAATTTTAAAAGTTGTCCTTGATCCCCATCCTTCCCTTTCCGTTTACTGCTGTGTGAGACTCCCAAGGGCTCTGCTCAATGCCACCTCTCAGCTGCGTCAGTACTAGTGATGTACAAGTTGTCACCAGTGCCCCAGAAAGAACGTGTGCTCTTGCTAGATGCTGCAGATAAAGATCTAGAGTCACTGAAGAGTCGTGGCAACACCTTGGCCGGGCTCCAGCCTACATCATACGCCTTGAGAGTTTGTTTCTCTCTTTTCCAGGGAGGGAGAAGCGATATGACACTTTTCGAATGTATACTCCTATTGAATCTTACTTGGTGACATTTGCTAGTAATGCAATTATATGGTATAAAGTACCCCATGTGCTTGTATATCAAAGAAAGGTCGCTGTGTAAAAGAAAATAAGTTTGAATTACTACTTACATATAAAACCTTATCGAAATTATACAATTTTCTTTATGATTTTGTCATTGTTCTCATACAGATTAGTACTTTCATAAAAGTAACTAAAAAAACTTCAAATAATATTTTCCTTTCATAATTAACCTTGTTTCCAAAAGAAAAATTTAATTATCCTGTCTCCTGAAATGTATTGCCAATGGCTTATTTCATACTTTTATTTTGATTTGTTTTATTTTTTTTCCTTCAGTCTGCCTTGAAAAGAATAAATATCATTTTGAATATATCTACAGGTTATAAGTTTGTGGTGTATACTAATAAAAAGCAGTAAACATAAGCAACATTTCTATAGGGTTTTACCTTTTGCAATGTTTTTGTTTACCTTTATTATCTCATTGAATTCTAAAAAAATGTTCAGAGTAAATGTAACTATGAATTTCTACTATTACAAATGAGAAAATGTAAGTTCAAATGGCAAATGCATCATAATCATACATGCAGTAGGTAAACCACTGTTCCCAGATTCTATGTTCTGTGATTTTCAAAATAAGGCATCAAAATGATATTCTGGTGGGGGGCACTAGCCTGCTGCCTGGAGCAGCTCTCTCTCTGCAGGGCAACCAAATGGGCATGGTGATGCCCTGGCCTTCCCTTTGCTCGCTTAGGGGGAGACAGAAGACTGAGGAAATCTAGGTGGGAATGTGATGCAGTGATCTTGCAGCTTCTCTAACAGTTTCATTTTTGTGTTTTGTCTCATCTGGATGCGGAACTCCTTAAGGCCAAGTCCGACACTGGACTAGACTCTTGGGAGCATGTCACATCAAAAGGCCCTGGTCCCTGCCTTCATAGGGGGAAGACTAGGAAAGTCAGGAGCTGAGGCACAGAGAGACTAATTTTACAAGGTCATACACCAAGATCCTGATTTCACAAGGCATTGCCATTTCCAAAAGGACTTGCCTAAGACATGGAATTTTATACTGCGATTTCTGAAGATGCTCCAAATCCCTTTTCAAACTTTGATCTACAGTTGTGATATCTTTGGACCCTGGTTTGTCCGCTTCACTTCTGAACTACTATTTGAAAATGGTAACAGAGGCTTCAGTGGTGCACTGCAACCGGCTGGCAGGGCTCACAGGTCTGCCTGCTAAATTTTCAGAAAAATTTTAAAATGGGTTAGATGAAGATATTATTACAAAGTAAACTTTATAAATTTACAATTAAAGAAATGATATCAAGGCAAAGAAAGATGACATTCTGAATTATTTCATATATTTTCTGAGTCTTCCATAAAAAAGAGACTGAAGAAAGTAATTCTAATGAAACATTATTACCCTTGAGCAGAAAATATATTTATTATTTGGGATGGACCTTGTTATGGACTTAATTGTTTTCACCCAACATTCCCATGTTGAAGCCCTGACCCATATCTGGCTGTATTTGAACATAGGAACTTTAAAGAGGCAATTAAGATTTAAAGGAGGTCTTAAGGGTGGGACCTGCCCTGAAAGGACTGGGGTCCTTGTAAGAAGAGGAAGAGTTACCATGGACCCATGAACAAAGAAAGATCAGAGTCCCTGGGAGGGCACAGTGAGAAGTCTACTATTCACAAGTCAAGGAGAGGGGCCTCAGGAGAAACCCGCCCTGGCAGCACCTTGACCTTGGACTTTTAGCTGCCAGGACTGTGAGAAATGAATTTCTGTGGTATAAGTCACCTAGTCTGTGGTATTTTGTTGTGGCAGCCTAGCAGGCTAATACAGGCATTTATAAAAATGTACTATTTAAAACAATATACAATACGATAAACTTCACAATAATTGTTTACCCTCTGTTTTTAAGGTGCATGGACTTTCTTCCTGATTCCCTTTTATTATTTTGTTTCATTCCTCTCTAATGTACATACCTCCCTCGTGGTTTTCCCTTTAGGAACCTTTATTTTGTTTTAACTTTCTTCCAAGATACCATATTTTTGCTGATTACAAAAGCAGTTCATTCTCCCCATCCTCCAAGTATTTATTTAATTCCTAGGTCAATTATTCAAGAACTCTTCCCAAGGGCCTGATAGAGGAAATAAGAAAACTGAAACCATAACAACGCTGCAGGTAACTTTCGGCAGCCTGGCCAGCGCTCTGGGTGGAAGACGGAAACTCTGCCGGCCCGTGGACATCAGTTGGTAGCAGCAGATTTGACTGTGCCTGGTTTTGTTTTTAAACATTAATATCACCAATATTAAAATGATACAACTGCTTTCCAAAGACATTTATAGTACTTGGCTTTATGGCCTCTTGAGACAGTGAGAATTCCACATTTTCAGCCATGTGAAAGTATCTCTATTTCTGTAATTTGAGCCATTTATATTTTCTGATTCTCTCACAAGGTATATCCTTACTATAAATAGAGGAAAGTATGTATCTGTTCTAGTCAACCTGACCTTGCAGTGGCCCCACCATGTAAATTTATAAGCTAAAATATAGAATTTGGGGGCATCTTATTAAAATTATCTGAGACATATTTGGCCCTATCATACCAGGAAGTCTGTTGTATGTGTTATATATTTGCCCTCATTTAGTATTCATAATAACCTTTGAATAAGTATTCTTCATTTTGGAGAGGAAGTAAATCAAACTGATTAGTTTTTCCAAGCTTACATAGCTGGCAAATGATAAAATCCCCTTTCCATTAGGACTGTATGCTATAGGTAAAACTTTATGCAAAATTAAATGACAGCAACACCTGTAAAACCTCACGATGAATTTGGAAATTAATCTGTCCCAAACATTGCTCACATATGCTTTTCATGGTATTGGCATGGTCCAGACCCGTTGGTACTCACGGACCACTCAGTATGGACTAGGGACTATTCTGTGCACTTTCTAGGTACTGGTCCATTTAATTCTGACAACAAATTTGTGAGAAGAAACTATTAATTATCCTCATGTTAGAGATGGTAAAACTGAAGTCTCAAGAGATTCAGTAAAGTTTCAAAGGTTAAAAACATAGAAATAACCTAGGCATTGTTACAGAGACTCCCCATTCTTAACCACACTGACTTGCGCGGAATATTGAGAAACTCGGCTTGATCTGCGAGAAAGCAGCCTGCCCACTGCTGATGACAGGGGAGGAATGTTATCCTCTTTGGGCTCATTTCCTTCTGTTCATGGCATTTCTGGTTCTCTAAAAGTAAGGATTCGAGACCAGTTTAGAAAACAGTGCAGAATCCAGAACACTTAATACATTTTTCAGCATATAACCAGGCAATAAATCATCAGCCAACAATACTGGGACATAAAGCTGGCTTTTTTCATACCCATATCATGTATCAGGAAGTATGCTATGCTTTACATACAATTGCGGTATTAGAGAGGTTAAATGAATTTCCTAACTTCACACAGGTTTGAGGTCATTTTTTAAAAATGAATGAACTGTGGCATATATTATTTGCCTATAAGAGAGCTCAGGTCTGAAAATTACAAGATCATTCCATCCATATTTATTAATCAACTACTGTATGTCAGGCATTGCATTGTGAATAAAATGTTGAGTATAGATATCATGTTCCTTGCCTTAGAAAAGCCTTCTCTCAGAGGCTTTATAGAAGTTAATGAAGATAGCAAATAGGGAATAGAAAGAGGAGAAATGTGCTAACCATATTTATTCATTCACTATGTATTTGCTGGTGTTTGCTTTACATTACACTTTGTGCTGGGCATCAGGGATTTGGAAATGAAGCAAAGAGACTCCCTGAAGGAGATTATGGCATACTGTATATTGTGGAAGGTACAGCTATGCCTATGCCTATGTATGTGCCTATGCATCACTTAGAAAAAAATCTCTGCCAATTACACTCTGACATGTCTTCAATAGGTAGGCACATTCCAACTTATGAAATGCTAAAATGTGAAATCATGAGAATCTTCAAATTGATAAAGTACTGTAATAATAACAGAAATTTCTCATTATACAATGAGATAAATACTAATTTAAAAGAGATGTGACTTTGGACAAAAAATACTTCTCTGTGCCTTAGATTTTTTTATTTTTTTCACTAAGCGGACAAACAGGTGTATCTCAGATACTGTGGATTTGGTCCCAGACTACCAGAATAAAGTGAATATCACAATAAAGCCAATCACATTATTTTTTGGTTTTCCAGTGTGTGTAAAAATGTTTTACACTATAATGTAGTCTATTAAGTGTGCAATAGCATTGTATCTAAAGAACAACATACATGACTTAATTTAAAAAATACTTCATTGCTAAACAATGCTAACCATCACCTGAGCCTTGAGCAAGTTGTCATCTTTCTGCTGGTGGAGGGCCTGGCCATGACGTTGAGGCTGTCTGAACAGGGTGTTGGTGGCTGCATGTTGTGGTGACTTCATTAAAATAAAATAACAATGAAGTCTGCTGTACCAGTTGACTGTTCCTTTTGTGAGTGATTTCTCTATAGTAAGTATGGGCTGCTGTTTGATAACATTTTATCCACAGAAGAAATTTCAAAATTGGAGCCAATTCTTTCAAACCCTGCCACTGCTTTATCAACTAAGTTTATGTAATATCTTAAATCTTTTGTTGTCATTTCAACAATCCTCACAGCATCTTCACCAGGAGTTGACTTCAACTCAAGAAACAGCTTTCTTTGCTCCTCTATAGAGAGCAAATCTCCATTTTTTGAAATTTTATCATGGGATTGCCGCAATTCAGTCCCATCTCCAAGCTCCACTTGTAATCCCAGTCCTCCTGCTGCATTTGGTGCGCCCACTGAAGTGGCCCTTGTAATTGCCTTCAAGACCTTTTCCTTTGCAGTCGTCACAACTTGGCTGACTGAGGCAAGAGGCCTAGCTTTAGGCATTTCGGCTTTGACATGCCTTCCTTACTAAGCTTAATCATTCCTGGCTTTTGTTTTAAAGTCAGAGATGTGTGACTCTTCCTTTCACTTGAGCACTTAGAGGCCACTGTAGCATTTTTAATTGGCCTGATTTCAACATGTTGTGTCTCAGGGAACTGAGGCCCAAGGACACAGAGAGAGACATGGGAATGGCTGGTTGGTGAAGCAGTCAGAACACACGAGGCTTCAGGTTAAGTTTGTTGTCTTATATGTGCATAGACAATTATACGTGGTGCTTCAAGACAATTACACTAGTAATATCGAAGATCAATGGTCAACATAACAAATATAGTAATAATGAAAAAGTTTGAAATATTGTGAAAGTTACCGAAATATGACACAGAGGCATGAAGTGAGCAAATGCTGTGGGAAAAATGGCACCAATGTAGGGTTGCCACAAACTTTCAATTGGTAAAAAGTTTCATATCTGAGTTACTTCAATACAAGCAAGTGTAATAAAATGATTATGCCTATAATAATATACATAATTATTTAAAAATGGTGATATGGATTTGAAAGTACTCGGCAAAGTAAGTGACAGAGAATAACATTTTAATAAATGTTTACTATAAGTAATAGTATTGCTATTTATTTCTTAATTCAAGCAAGGAATATTCATTGCTTAGTATGTGCCAACTGCTATTGTAAGTGATGGGGATCAGAAATGAATGAAACAATGACAACAACAGCAAATCCCTGCCCTCATAAAGCTTGCATGTTAGGAGGAGAGCTAACCAATACATACGACAAGAATTAAAATATATTAGATATTAAAAACTGCTAAGGATGACAAGAAGAAGAAATAATGCAGGGAAAGTAACGGGAAGTGTTGGAGCAGGGGGACTGCACGTTTTACAGCGTGTCAGGCATAGTCTAGCTGTTAAGATGACAAGGAAGACCTGCTGGGAGTGGCTGAGTGAGAGATATGAATAACTGGGGGTCATTCCAGGCAGAGGAAACAGCATCTGCAAAGGCTCAGACACAGTGAAGTGGCCAGTGTGGCTGGACCAGAGTGTGTGAGGGAAAAACAGTAGGTATATAATGAGGTCAGAGAAACAGTGGAAGATAGTAGCACATAGGACTTTACAGGTAACAGTGAGGACTTAGGCATTAACTCCATCTGATGTGGGAAGCCACTGGAAAGTTCTGAGCAGAGGAATGAAGTGGTCTGACTTACGTTTAATAGTATCACTTGGCTTGCTGTGTTTAAGAGTGGCTGAATGGGAGAAGAAAAGTAGAGAGGGCGATGATCTATTCGACTACACACCTGAGGTTGCAGCAGTATTGATGATGACTAGAACGTGATGGGACGCACTCATATAAAAAAGAGCATGGTGATGACCCAGGACTGTCGGCAAGAATTTGAGACTCTAGTTTATTAAATACCAGAAACAGGAGGTGATGGCTTTTGAATGTGAATACTATGATCCTCACTGGCATATGGTGGGTGCTCTGTAATTGTTGGTCAAACTGATATTTTCCTTTTCTTAAAAGCTTTATTTATTTATTTATTCATTCATTCATTCATTCATTCTCAGAGTGGGGGGAGAAAGGGAGAAAGAGAGAGAGAGAAACACCAATGTGTGGTTTTGTCTCATGTGCCCCGGACTGGGGACTGGGCCTGCAATCCAGGCATGTGCCCTGACTGGGAATTGGACCCATGACCCTTTAGTTCACAGGTCAGAACTCAATCCACTGAGTCACACCAGCCAGGGTATCTTCTTTTTTTTTTTTTTAATAAAAGAAGACTTAGAGTCCTTCTTATGTAAATTCTTCTCCAGCTCCCTATCAATTACTGTTAGTTATTTAAAATTGAAACAACCACATAAATATATACTTCAAACAGGAAGTTTTATAAATTTTCTATGAGAATATGCCTAAGGATTCCGGACTTACAAACAGTAAAGTTACATTGGTGTTCTCATTACTGTAAAATTTCTATCGAGTGTTAATTTATGTGAATATCAAGTAAACCCTGGTGGTGAGAAATCAAACAAACAAGTAAAAGGGGAATAAATTCATCTGAATTTCAGTTTACTGATTTCTTGACAACCAGCAGCACATTCAAGAAGGGTAAATAGTTGAATTGTTGTTAGGATTTAGAATAATTTTTTACTCCTAGCTTTGATATTGGGATTTATTCCCCAGTTTTGACATTAATGTTATCCAGTTACTGGAGTTACTGCCTGATACCTGCAGTGACATACGTCTTATTATTTTAAGTTGTGAAGTGTAGTTTACCTCTGAAGATACAGTGATACTGAACTGTAGGGGTTATGGATGATATTTACAATTATGAAGTTAAAATAAAATTTTAAAAATTATTCTCTTTTTGGAAATGAAACACTTAAATTGAACAGTAAAGGAGAAGTCATCACTTAAACTCCTGTTTATTTAAGAACACAGTGTTAGAAACTTTGATCCATTGCGGGTGCTTAAAATATGTATTTGTCCATCCTTGTTACAAATGCAAAGGTTTCTGAGAAACTTATAAAATATAAGGCCCTGTTTTGGGGTAGCCACTGTTATTTGGTTTGTTGTTTATAGTTAGAATCTAGGAGAAAAGGATAATATTATATTTCTTTTAAGTGCCTTAAATATTTCTTAAAAAATAAAAAGAGCTCAAGCACTGATTTTTCCTCAAATAAATCTAAGTGTGACATAAAGAGGAGATCCAATCAGCTGCTAGAGTGGAAATACCAGGTTGCACAAAACAGGGTCCCTCTCCTAAAAGAGCTTATAAGGTGGGTAGGGTTGTCTGATGAGGAGTCGTACAAGCCAAAGTGTGGCTCTTCGCTGGGCCCACCGTCTAACACTGGTGAGGCCACCAAACAAGTTACCAAGTGATTTCAATAATACGAAGGAAAAGAGAGCTCCATGTAAATGATTCTTAATTTCAAGTGAAACCACAAAAATATTGGAATTCCTTCAAGATCACTTAACTAACAGCACACAGATTACAAACTTGATAGATACATCATTCTGCCAAAACTACATTTATACCCTACAACAGAAATTTTCAACCTCTGTCATCTCATGGTTCACATGAATTAATTACTAAAATTCTGCAGCACACAAAAATATGCTTTTTGCCTGGCTAAAAATAATAGGTATAATAGGTATAATATTAATTATCTATCTTTTTTTGCTCCATAGTGACTTTTTAAAAAATCAGGTGCCTATACTTGTGTATATGGATTCCTGTTACCAAAACTAACCAATCAGATGCAAACTGATTTGGTGGCATGACCAATCAGATGAAACTGTTATACGACCTATGTATTTGTGGTTCAAGACAGGACATTCATGCCAGATGGCTATGGTCATGTTGGATGTTGTCATTTTTTTTTTATTTGACAATCTAGGGGAAAAGAGGTCAGTGTCCCCGACTAAACCGTCAGGTACTGCATGTTTTAAAAATTCTTGTGGCACCCTGGTTGAAAATTGCTGCTCTACAACTCTTCCTGAGTGCAGAAAAATTTGACATTCTACCCTGTTTTCCATGCACATATGCTACCTGACATACATTAAACCCTCAGTAATGCCTGCTGGGTGAGCGACAGGATAAATATGCTGTATTCTGAAGAGTATTTTCAGTATAACTGTGTATACTACTGTACCTCAATTACACTATAAATTTGATAAAGCTGGATTAAATAATGTGGTCACCTACTCCAGATTCGATTTTGTAAGAAGACTTACTATACTAGAGTTTCAAATTTCTTACTTACACAACATCAGTAGCCATAATATGAGTACCGGAAGTTATAGACCTAGGCTCTCAAGAACTTAAATATTTATATAGATACTATTAATTCATAATTACTTCCACCTAGAATAAAGGAAAGGGTATGAACTGTCTATGTTGAACTGAGGATTAGGTGGTTGAATGATGTGGCCACGGCATTTTCTGTTATAGATTCAGGAACAGAATTCGTGACATTTATCTCTAAGTCAAATGTTTCAACTAATCCTCAAGTTGAGAATTTTGCAACTTCTCCTCACTCATTTGGACACCAAAGAATTTATTTTCTTTTAATATTCATGCAAACTATGCCTACCCATCACCTTCCAAATTAATAGAGTAACACAAACCTCCCCATTTTGCTTTCTCCTGATTATTCTCTGTTTAAGAGACTGGAGTTGTGCATTCCACAAACAGTGAGAAATGAGTCTAAGAAGCCAGTTGATTCTGTGAGGAAATCTTCCCACAAGATAATACTTTTCATATTTCTCTAAAAAACAACAACAATCATAAAAGACCATCCAGACATATACTTATGTACATACAAATATGTGCGCATCACATATATATTTCAAATTGCTGGAGAAACAAGTAAATAAAATAGATATTGATTATACTGGACTCTTCTACTCCAAAAAAATTCTTTGTTTATATTTGAAAACCTGTGAGGGGACCTTGAAAGCTTCCTAAAACAGTTCATTTACTGCATTAATAATAAAATAAGATAAAAGTCAGTGAGGAGTCCTACAAGGAGCATTGATTTCAGGTTCAAATATCAGATACTTATCTACTAGCGAAAGTGTGGCTTTAAGCAAATTAATCTTCCAGAAAGCCAGAGTTTCCTTCAGTTTACCCGTGTGGTGATGGCGGTGACTGCGAGGGTGGGGAGAGAGGGGTGGGCGGAGGCGGAGGAGGAGGAGGAGGAGGGCATAAGGATAAATGGTAGTGGAAAAACTCTAATAAAATATTATCCTGGAAAAATATGGACTTCTATATTTACTTTGACAATACTGACATACAATAGACATTCAGTAATAATAACATTATTAAAATCAAATTTAATTATCCAAAGATGTCATCAACTCTGTTTCAGGAGAGCTATAAATAGCCGTCTAACTTAGAAAGGTGAATTATTTCCTGCATTTATATAATAAGAAGACAAGCCAGCCTGAAGTAAAATTATAATGTTTATATTTTTTGTTCTTGTTGTTCATTTACAGTTGTCCTGCCTTTTACCCCATTGATCTCCCCTACTCCATGCCCCCCACTCCCACAGGCAATCCCCCACATTGTCCATGCCCGTGAGTCCTCTATTTCTGTTCCTTTGCTTGCCCCTTCCTTTTCTCTCCCCCATTATCCGGCTCCCCTCTTCTCCCCTCTGGTCACTGTCAGTTTGTTCTTTATTTCCAAGTCTCTGGTTCAATTTTGCACATTTGTTTGTTTTGTTGATTAGGTTCCACTTATAGGTGAGATCATATGGTATTTGTCTTTCACTGCCTGGCCTATTTCACTTAGCATAATGCTCTAGTTCCATCCATGCTGTCACGAAGGGTAGGAGCTCCTTCTTTCTGCTGCGTATTATTCCATTGTGTAAATGGACCACAGATTTTTGACCCACTCATTTACTGACGGGCACTTGGGCTGTTTCCAGCACTTGGCTATAATGAATAATGCTGCTGTGAACATTGAGGTATATACAGTTTATCTTTTTCACCTCAGTTTCTGAAGGACATTGAAAACCCCAGTAGTAATCTACCACCTACTTTACCCAAACCAGTTTAGGAAGATGTGTCAGCCTGTTATCTCACTACAATGGAAGCAATTTGTTTTAAGAAAAAAGAAGGTAAATAAAGAGAAACATATTTCTTCAAAATCATTTGCTTGCTATGTGGTATTTCAAATTTTGAGATAGATTTTGGGGGCATATAGAGTATATCATTTTTTAAAATTCAGTATTTAGCTCCAAAAACAAAATAGAGGGGGAGATGGGACAGGAAAGGGACATTTTAAATCGATATTGAAATGTATAATATGAATAAGATCAAATTATTGTGGAATTCAAATTACAGATGACCCATATAATTTTGGAGTTCACAAGTGATAACAAGTACTACCAATAGTTCGATCTCTTGGAAGCACAGAATGGTCTTGATACGGGAGAGTGTAGAAAACGTGTACAACACTCTCCGCAGGCCGAACTCTAGCGGCTTTCTGGCAGCCCAAAGTCTGAAGAAAGACTGCTGCTGTTTTGCTGAGCATCCATCCTCAGGGCCTTGAACAGCGAGGGACACAGAGGAGATACTCTATTAAAATTTTGTGTATAAACGCATGCTAATGAATTGCCTCAATTCACTCCTGCTTGATTGTAACGGTCTTTTCTAAAATTATTTTGAAATATGTATAATCTCACAGGAAGCTGCAAAAATAGTACAAATAATCTTTTTCCTCAGCTTCCCTCAATGATGAAAACTCACATTAGCTACGATAGAATATCGAAGCCTGCAAATGGGCTTTGATATGTAACTGTTAATTTGACAACATTTTAATATTTAGTCTTCACCATTTTTAACCTATATGCATTCACTCATTCATGTGCATACGTGATTTTATCTCATGTACATATTTATGTGACCACCACCACATTTAAGGTATAGAATTTATCTTGTACCTTTACATAAGAAATGCCTTGTGTTATACCCCTTTGTATCCATCCATACCCCCCCATCTCTACCTCCAGGTAACTACTTATCTACTCTCCATTTCAATAGTTTCCTCCTTTCAAGAATATTATATAAATGAAATCACAGGCATGAACCCTTTAGAGGTTGACCCTTTTTCACTGAGCATAATGCCCTTGAGGTCCACCCAGGGAGTTGCAGCTGTCAACAGTTGTCATCTCCTTGCATACCCATAATCTGCCTTTCATCTTGTACCTGGAGAGATCTCTGGGAAAGGTAATATGGGGTTGTGGCTCTTTAAAAGCTCCCGCCTGGCCTTACTATAAATTCAAAATCTTTAAACATGGCTTAAAAGCCTGTTAATCCTCACCCTGCTACCTCTCAAGCCTCCACTTAAGCCTCCCTGCCTTTGCTCTCTCCCTTCTAACCACTAAATATATTTCCTGTGTCCCAAAAAGGCCCTTTGTCATCTTCAATGGTGCAAATGTTTCTTTCTGAAGTACTTTCTTCTGAATCTTAACCGCTTTCTCTTCCACATCACACTCCCCTTTAAATCACTGATCCTTTCAATATATAATCTATAGTTATTGCAAACAAAAAATGGGAAAGAATGAGTAAACTGTTATTCTGGATTACTCATACTTGAATAAAAATATATGTTTATTATTTTTAGAGTATAATTTAGAATAAAACCTCCAGATTTTATTATTCCTGGCAGTGACAACTTTTTACACCACCAGCTAGGCAGACCCACATGAAGGGACATCAGCACATGGGACATCATCAGTACATGAGTGCCAGCTCCTCCACTTTCTAGCAGAGAGACTTTGGCAGGTATCTAAACCAGGAGGAGTGCTAGTTCCTTATAAAATATCGGGGAAAATACGCTTGTGAATAATAATGCAATAGTGTACATCTAGTACAGTTACTGGCACATAATATGGCACATAAATATTGGGTGTACTTGTGAATATTTAAGACACACAAATGGTGCAAACATAAATGAAAGTTATTTGACGGAAACAAAAGAAAAAACTATTTGACTATATAATTTCCTTGTCCCTAAAAATTATGCACAATGAGTGCAATTTTCTCCTATGAAAGTGAAAAATACACTTGGTGTCTACCATAATACAGTTTCAGCAGTCATCACATAAGCATCAAATACATAGTATATGCCTTACAGTATGTCTAATAGTGAAAATATCTGACAAGAACTAGATGTTATTTGTACATCTTACAAGAACACAAATGGATAAAATTCAATGCAATCACACAACTCTTGTTCATTAATACTTGTGTGTCCTTGCTTAACGATGAATCTCATTAATATTTTAACCTCTGTGGTATCACATTCTCACCATTGAAATTAACTTCCAACACTGTTATAAACAGATTATAAACTAATCTGGTTTGTACGAAGGGCAAAGGCAAATACTTAATGAAAAAGTAAACAGAGGAAGTTCCCCAGCAAGACTCTAGCAAACAACTTTTGTTATAACAAAATAAACTTAACTTATGGTAGAGGGAAATTCAATATTTATTTTTCTGTTATTTAATTCCCATTACCTTCAGTTATTGTTATTCCATTTAACCTATTTACAATTATGTATTTGAAACGTAGAAGAATCTTCATCTATCAGTAGCAATGAAGACGAACCCAAGATGTCTTTTCCACTTCCCAAATCCCCAATCTCCAACCCCCACCTAATGTGAAAATTCTTCATACAGAGCTAGAGAACGAAACAGACGGGGGAGGAGGCAAACGGTGGCAAAGCACAGGTCCACGGAGAAGCAGGGCACTTTGAGGACAATACAAATATTCTACACAAATGAAAAAGTAGTGGTGACAGTCACCTGTGGTCTTCCCTCTAATCCCTCAGTATAATATGCAAGTGTTTAACATTTAGCCTATTAACTTTTAAAATAGCAACAGTTTTTAAAATGCAAAACCAAATAGACAAGAACCTCCCTCTGGCAGACAGATTTCTAAACATCCCCCACGATCCCTACCTACTGGTATTCACACTTTTGTTTATTTTTACCCTTGCATGTGGGTAGATCTGTCTTTGCTTCTACCCAACATGACAAAGGTGGAGGGATGTATGTGAACACGTGCACAACTGACGTCATTTATAACCATAATGTCTGTCTTGTGAGAAGACTTTCCCTTCTGGCTTTGAAAAAGCAAGCTGCCATTTTGTGAGCTGCCTGTAGAGATGGCCGTGGGACAAGGGGCTGAGGACCTCAGCCAGAGGACAGCGAGACCCTCAGTTTGACAGTCCACAAAGAACTGAATGCTGCCAAGGACCACACGAACTTGGAAACAGACTCCCTCCCAGCTGAGCCCTCAAATGTGAACTCATGGCATCATGACTGCAGCTTCATAGAAGACCCACCTAAGCTGGGCCTGGACTCCTGAACCAAGTAATATGTGACATGACAAATGTGCATTCTTTACGCCACCAAATTTGGGGTAGCATTGTTACACAGAGTGGGGCAAAAGTAGATTTACAGTTGTTGGTATGGAAAATAGTATAATAATTAATACATAATAGTACAAAAATAAACTTTTACTTATAACTGTAAAACTCCTTTTGATCCACCCTGCATACCAGTAGATATAATACAAACTCTAACTCTTTCTCCAGTTTGTGAATTGGAATGAAACATTTAGGATATGATTTGTATTCCTATCTTTGTTTAGAGAAGTAATTCCCAACCTTAATGTTGTTGACATTTTACAACACACAGGTCTTTGTTGGGTGGGTGTGGCTGAAGGGGGTTGTCCTGTGCATTGTGGATGCCTACCTTGGATTTTACACACTAGATGCCAATAGTACGACCTCCAGTTGTGACAACCAAATATATCTTTAGAGCCCTGGCTGGTGTGGCTCTGTGGGCTGAGTGCCGGCCTGCGAACCAAATGGTTGCTGGTTTGATTCCCAGTCGGGGCACATGTGTGGGTTGCAGGCCAGGTCCCCAGTAGGACCATGTGAGAGGCAACCACACATTGATGTTTCCCTCCTTCTTTCTCCCTCCCCTCTCCTCTCTCTAAAAAAGAAATAAATAAAATCTTTAAAAGATTATCTCTAGAAATTGCCAACGTTCTTTAGGGGTAAATCACCTCTGTCTGAGAACCAGATTTACAGGGATTTGTTTACCTCTAATTCGTGTTTGTTCATGACAGGGCCACCGTATGCTGATAGTTTTAAGGACCTCTTAAAGACACATTACCCTAAACATGAAATGGCTGGAGGGTTGCTTTTCAAGTTGTGAAATGTCTCAAAACCTGTGCATTAAAGGAAATTGAATGGCTTTCATAAAACACAGATTATGCCTTTTCAATTTCTAGTGATTCAAATACTTCTAAGACCCACTTCCACAAATCACACATTAATATTTAAAATGTGGTTTTCTTTAGCTGTTTTACTTAAGGGCAACATACAGCCCGAATGCATGCTTGAACTGGGTCAAGGGTGGGCAGGGGAACTGGGAAGAGAAAAAGAAATTGTAGTGGCTTCATGCTTTCTGATTTCAGTGATTACACCGCATAGAATGAGCTCTGCCACTCTCTTGTTTACTACCTTCTATCTGCCTTCCAGAGACGTTCAAATGCCTCTAGTGTCCAGTTGCTTTCTGAGTGAGAAATCTGAGAATGAAACTTCTTGCTCCGTTGCCACTTCATTCAATGATCACAAATTTGTAGCTTTCACATAAGCATACCTCATAGATATGTTCTCAAGTTCAACATCTAAGGGAAGAATCATGAAAACAAACAAATCTGCTCTCTGAAACCAGTTTGGTTCTTCCCCTTCCTGTTTATTATACAGTTGGAGTCACATCATTAACATGCAAATCGTACTGCACTACAGTGAATTTTAAACAAAGGACTGAAAGCAGGACTTGTACTTTCTATACGGGTTGACAAGAGGATTTTACCTTAAAAGCATAAAATAAACTCTGACCACGTTGTGTTTACATGTTAGAACTAAATGATAATTTTAAAACTGAACAAAGAAAATTGGTGCCCCTCTCCCCTTGCCCATAGACACTGTTTAAGTTACCCTGGTCCTAGGGTGAAAATCTAAATACTGCTATAACCAAGGTAAACAAAAAATACTGATTTTTAAAATGCTGTTTGCTTTGTTCTGGGAGACAAAATGCTTTCCTTTGCTTGAATTGCTAGGCATTTTTTAAAACAAGGTAAACATTGAGACTAGCAACTGACTTGAGATGGATTAAATAAAAATCTGAGCTAACCCATGGGAAAAGTCTAAAATAAATAATAAACAAATGTAAATCATCTTACGAATTATGTATTTTTAGTGTCACCAGCACTACTAAGTATATGCTAAGCATAAACCAGTATGGAAAGGATGGGAAAATTAATATAGTTTCGGAGACTCCATTCTTACTGAGAGAGAGAGAGAAGTTGCCTTCCCTCTAAGAAGGCCACACAGCTAACAATGATCATTACATTCCACTGCTCATCTCCCTTCCATGGTTCTCTCCTCTTTATAGGCTATCCCCTTAAACTCCTTAGTGTGTTTATAACGGATCCTGAATAACAGGGCTTCTCCTTTCCTCAACAGCCTTTTTTATAATCACATCCCATCAACTATCCTGTGATCCGGGTTTTCGTAGTGTCTAAACACACCAGTCTGTTTGAGATCTGGGTGTGTCTGTCACTTCCTTTTTGTGACAGAACAGCTCGAATCAGTGCTTCATTCTTTTGAACTGCTGGATTATATTCTATTTATGAAGGTACCACATGGTATTTATCTATTCATCTGCTGATGGGCTTTTGGGCTGTTTCCACTTTTTGTCTGCTATGAATAAACGCTGCTATGAACATTTGCGTACACTTTTTAGGTGAACATATGTTTTAATTTTTCTTGGATATACACCAGGAATTGAAATTGCTGGATTGTATGGCAGCTCTTTGTGTAACCATATGAGGAACTGTCAGACTGTTTCCCGAAGTGGCCACACTGTTTTGTAATCCCACCAGCAGTGTATGAGTGTTCCAGTGCCTCCATATCCTTGACAACACTTAAAGGTATCTGCTTTTTTTATTACAGCCTGTCTACTGCTTATGAAGTAGTATTTCATTGCAGTTTTAATTTGCAAGTCCGTGATGGCTAATAATGCTGTCCATCTTAGCATGATATCGATATTTTATATTTTCCTTGGATAAATGTCTGTTCAGATCCTTGGGCCAATTAGTAATTGGGTTGTTTGATTTTTTTATTATGGAATTGTAAGAGTTCTTTATATGTTATAATACATCTCTCTTTTCAGATATATGATTTACGAATAATTTCTCCAGTTCTGTGGGTCTCTTCACTGTTTTAACAGTTAGATCTAAAGTATAATCACTTCTCATTTTAACAAAGTCCAGTGCATGTGTTTTTCTGTTTTGCTTGTGCTTTATTTGGGCGTCATATTGAGGAAACTAATGCTTAACCCAAGGTCACGATGATTTATTCTTGTTTTCTCCTAACAATTTTACAGTTTTAGCTCTTACATTTAGGCTTATGAGTTAATTTTGTGTTTTATAATGTACGAGTCCAACTCCACTCGTTAGCATGAGGCTAATGAAGTATCTTGGCAAGATTTGTAAAAAAGACTACTATTCTTTTCCCATTGAATTGGCTTGTTTATAACTTTTTGTGTCTGGTGTATACTTACTCACTATTGAAAGGAATTCAAGTTCTACTCACACTGTCAATAATTATAGAACTATGTTGTTGTTTTAAATCTTAAATCAGTGAAATGAGTATCACAAGAACAGAAATTACATGTTGTATTTGATTTTTTTTTTCATTTTTGAAACTCTCAGTGCCTGCTACATAATGGGCATTCAGTAAATGTTTTGTAAATTAAAGAACCTTTCAGGTTGATCTGGGATGACTGGCAGTGTTCTGATGACTAATAATATAAATGGAAGGCATTTAAATTTGGGTTACAAAGCTATAAAAGTAAGCTGAGGTGATACTTTCTACTATTTTGATTGTCTTGCTAAGGACTTTAATTGCCTACTAAATTAGTTAGAAACTAAAGCTTCTATTGAGGTTTATAAGCAGAGAATGAAGTTCTGTTTTAGGAAGATTAATTTGGCAACACAATACAGAAGATAAGAGAAAGAAGAAGTAGAAGGAACAATTAGTAGGTTATTACAATAAACAGTAGGGCTAAAGGATGGTAGGGTCACAATGGCACTGGTGATGGAAAAGGTAGTGTGCATTTTAAAATGTTTTCTTATTATTAGTTTGTTATCCAGACAGAGCTATCGAACAGGGAATTAGAAACTCATTATTGGAGCTCAGAAAGAGTTTGGATTATATAGGTAGACTTGGTATTTATCTATTAAAATGTGCTAATGGTAAATGGGGGCACAGATGAAGAAAATGAGGAAAGAAAGAAGAAGGAAAGAGGAGAGAGAGAGAGAGACGGACAGAGAGATTTCTTGATATTTAGAAGACTCAGAACTGGAATTTAAGACTTACTGAAACCCAGAGGGAAAGAAAAAGGTGGAAAAAAGGAGAGAAGCTAGGGAATTTTGTTGAAAGATGTAATCTCTAACTTACTTTCATATTTCTAGGACCTTTAAAAATCAAAGACATTTTATTTATTGGCAAAGGAAAACACACATATCCTTGGAAACATTTATGTTTCAATTCTTCCTTTTTTTACTTGTGCATGTCTAAATCACTACCTAAGCTGGATTTTCCATAACTAACTTCAATGAAAACAGGATTTACAATAAGTTTCCAACAAAGAAATCTGGGCTACAAAATAAGTAACAGCACACAGAGGAGGAAATCCTTTTTCTTTATATTTCTACTTAAGGGGCATACCATAAGAAAATTTTACAAAAGAAATCCATACATTTATATAAAGTAATGTGTATTTGTGTTGTTACTAGGGAGGAGATATAAATAATACAGATACACACAGTAAGAGAATTTGTTAAGTGGCTTACAGATTATTGCCACTGAAAGTGATAACTGTGCAAGCTATGTAGCGAGATATTTAAGAGTTTGCATAAAACATGTTTTAAAAATTTAGTAAGTACAAGGCCCAACATGTGCCTACTAAGTATTACCATGTAAAAACTGAGTAACTGGCATAGCACTGGAACAGAGCATAAATAATAATACAAAATGAGTTACACTTTACATTTCTGGATTGAGTTACATAGATTTGTTAAGTAGTCATCATATTATTCTGTATGGAATATTTTATGTTCCTTGATTTTTTTCTCAAGTTCCTTAAGTCATTGGGATGTAATTTTTTAGTATATTTATAGATAACAAGTTTATACAGTAATGGTATCAAGAATAATATTGAATTTATCATAGCATTATGGTAACTTATATTACAACCAATTATCTTATATATTGAGTCAGAAGACCCTTAAACAAAAAATAAACCTTACTCTTACATATTGTACTAACCTAAATAAAGAATTGACATTTCATGTTAACCTGCATATTATGAAAGACAATTAGAATGTAAAAGTCATTTTAAAAGGTTCTCTGGTTCACCCTTTCATAAAATAAGTTAGATTATATTCCTTTTTTGGAGTATGGCCCACGTTCCTACAAATAAACTATCAACTATACTATCACCAGAAACACACAACATTGACATTTTGATTAAGTAACATTTCCTGTAAAGAAGAAAAGGTATAAATTCAAAAACAAACAAATACCCATTATGTCTTACAAGTATTCCAAATGTATTTAGTAAAACTCCAAGATAATGGTTATTCAAAGAACTTTTAAAAAATAAACAAATAATAATGTTCTTCCTTACTGGACCAACTTCAAATAGCAAAACAAACAAACAAACAACTCTTTGCTCACATTTCACCATAAACATGGGATGAATTTACTAGTTCAATGCGCCGCTTAAAAGATTCTACAGGACTGATGCACTGATCAAGTTCCATTTTATAGCTCCCTCTTTAAAGGGCAGGCACTGTCTGATCTTAGCCTCCTCTACATGCCCTTAGACTCAGCTTCACTCAAATCCTTTTGTTTGGTAATGTTTGGGGAAAATATACTTACTAAGCCATTTTGGAAGGGCAATTCTAGTAACTATCAAAAACAACTACGCACTTAGAAGTTATTTCAGGGAATCTGAAGGTGAATCTTCTCTACTTAACTGGGAGAAAGTTGGTCCTATGTCATCTGCTGGAATATCCGCTCACAGGTGTACCTTCTGGGCCTCCTGCCTCTCTTTCTCTCATAATAGTCTCCCCTCTCGTTAACTTTTAGGCTTATTTAATTAACGACTGGGTGCTGATATGATTATCTCAAAAAAGTCATTTACATTTAGATGTAAGTTTCTGTTGGTTTAATCTAACCAGTAATAATGTAAATATTCCCTAGCATATCTGTTAGAAAAAAAAAAAAGACATGAGCTGATACCATAATCCTCTTTCTGTTATTTTTACCCTAGGAAACAGAATTTGAAGGCCAAGTACACAAGAGTTTTCCATATTGTAATCAAAAGAAGCTTGAGACAAAGTCAGTAAGAATCTGTGCATCATCTCTGCTGTGCCTGCAGTGGCCTCTCAGGGAGTACAACTGAATGTCATGAGCTTCAGAGGAGCTCAGGAGTTTTTCTTTTGTCTTCCTTAATTTTGTTTTTCAACCAGCGTGTGGAGGGTTGATCAACGTGACACTACCTCGCATCCCTAAAACAGATTTGCAACAGACGCGAGCAAATAATAGTCCCTCAAAGAGGGCTGGAGGGTGTGCTCCAGGGAGAGATGCTTTTTAGTTAATGCCAGAAAGGGAAAGGAGTCTTTGGTCCAAAGACTAACTGTACGGGGAGTTCTTTAATTATGAGGTTTCAGAAAGCATGCTGGAAAGCTTGGAGGCTTGGAGTGTTTTCCAGCCTCACTGTTGACAGGAAGAAAGAGAATGAAATAGTTTGGGGCCAGTACCAATAGTACCTAAATTTCTCCTGACACAGAAAACATACACGCCGAGGACAGGCTGCCCAGCCCCGAGAGCAAACGTGACGTCACTGCAGACTGCAGACACTCCGAGGCAGCTCACTGTGCGGCTGCAGCTGGTATGGTGATGTGCCTGTGCACCCACTTGCATAAGAAGGGCGACATCTGCCACCATCAAATCTATTTAAGGTTGAAGGGCTGGGCTGTTCGCTTTTCCCTCATTTAAACCCAATGAGAAAGAATTCATGGGGGCTTAATATGTATTCCCACATTTGGGGGGAGCAGAGGAAGAAAGGCCAAGACACATTATGAATTAGCTATAATTCTACTGTACAGCTGAAAGCAAGGCTGCATGAGTTTCTGAGGAACCAGGGGAGGGCCTGGCCTGGAAGTCCAAAGGGGACTTTCTGAAGGTAAAAATGTAGTATCGACAGAAGACTTGTACAGCTGGATTCCCAAGGGCAGAATGAGGAAATGTAAGTAGTCATCCAGCTGGAAGAACATGCATCATTCCATTTTACAGAAAGCACAGATACTCCTCAATGGGAGCTTTCAGTTTCAAACATCAGCCCAAGCCAGAGATTCATCTTTATTCTTCCTGTGAAGAAACTTTTTTTTAGTGCCATCCAAACCTATCACATAAGAACTTTCCTGTGTGCCTTATCTGCCCTGCCCTCTTTTCCGCCCACACCTAACCACGAGGAGCCAGAGGCAGCCTGGCCAAGCCTGAGCAGCCAGTGGAGAAATAGGAGAGGAAGCCCAATAAGCAACCATTTTACATTGCAAGCTTCCTACCTACAGTACTGAGGAGAAGGCAAAGTTTGGAAGAAATTCTACTCTCAATGAACTGCAGAAATTTTGCTACCATGTGGAACTGTACATTGAATTTTCAATACGGGATTATTGTGTGGTGAAGGGGACCCATAAGGGCCGGGAGATTTATGGCAGGAGTAAATCAAAGTTGTTCCATGACTGGGCATGGGGTCCTTATTTAACGTGCTGATTACAGTCTGATTGGTTACACCGGTAGGCTGCAGGGTTGAAGCGCAGCCTTGCAGACATACCTGCTGTTTTAGAAACACTGTCGGGAGGACAGTCAGTCCTGCAGGCTTCGGCTGGTGGAAGGAAAGAGCCTAGTACAGTTTTTGAAGTGACTGGGGTCTGAGATTTAGTGGGTTGGTTGGTTGGTTTGTTTGTTTTTAAGTAGCTTTGTTGGGAGGGTTGGGTGGAAGTGAGGGTAGGGGATTGCTACTGTTACTATTTACAGTTATGAGTCAACCAAACATATCTTAGATACTGCATTGTTCCACAGAAAACTGACTATGAAATTAATATCCATGATACTTGATGATGTGGTAAAAAAAAGTCACGTCTAGAAACAACCATTACAAAAAGAAATGTTAGTATTAGTGCACTAACCAGGCTTCCTCAAATGTAGTCTAGGAGTTGAATGGGACAAGTGGTGCCCCCTAGGAACATTTGGCACTATCTGGAAACATTTTTGGCTTTGACAACTTGGAGGAATGCTACTGGTATCCAGCGGATAGGGGCCGGCGTTGCTGTCCAACGTCCCCAAATGCAGAGGACAGCTCTCCTCCAGGAAGAATCACTCTACCTCCAATGGCGAAATGCCAAATGGGCGCCTGCCCAGAGTATAGAGGCTGAGAAACCCTGGGGCGGGCAAGGAGAGAAGAAATACGGATAAGCTGTTTAAAATTAATATTTTTCTATTAAATACAGCTGGTGTGTGTGTCTGCTGTTTCAGGGGTACTTGGCAATCCACTTGTTAGCTGAAGTGACACAGGGTGAGATTCATAAAACAAAAACATTACCCTACATTAGTAGGAATAGTAAACACTAATTTCCACTTTGCTTTCTGTGTTAAATATTTGTTGTTTTTGCTTCCCTGGCTTTTCCTCCCTCCTTTAGTGGAAGCACCTCAAGTTTGCTTTGAGACACTTTCTTGTGCCTACAAACTTGTGAAATGCCACTCAAGTTGCCCCGCTCCACCCTGGTCCAGAGTGCGTCTGTGAGTCAAGCGAGGCCAACCATTCTTCCTGGCAACCTGTGTCTTTGGTGAGGTGATACCAGGATACAAGAGAGTTACCCTAGGCCCTGAAGAAAATGGTGCCTTCAATTGTTTTTCATTTTTCTTGGATAGTTTCAAGATTCTCATTGAAAACATTCACTTTATTTAAGGCTAAAATTTAATTTCATATTTCATGCTTAGCTTTATAGCAACCTCATTCAGTGAGATATAAATAAAATACTTAGCAGATAAGAAACATTCATTCCTAAATAATAGTTTCTATATTTTATCAAACGAGCTAAGAGTCCCCAGGTTGTGCATCATTAGATATTTGAGTCTTTCTGGGTCAAAGTCACAAACACGTGACAGCGTACACCCCCAAACAAAACAAGAAAACACACTGGAACCAGGCATTACTTACTACACTTCTGATTACTGCATTTCGTTGCAATGGCTTCACAGTTTTACTAGTTTTTCTAACCTGTTCCTTTTATTTGTCTTTGGGGCACTATTCACAGAACTCTCTCAGTTCAAATAAACGTATAATACCTTTTTTTCTCAGTCAGTTCAACACCAGATTCAAAAAATCTTGCTTGAAAATCCCATTATTTGCTCCAGCTTCTGCTAGTGACCTTCGGTTGATTTGTTGCCTCAGAAGTGTAAAGTTATTCTAACCACAAATAAAAGGAAATACTAGATCAAAAATCTGACCTTCCACAGCCAGCGTTACTATAGTTTCTGCATGTGTCTTAGGTAGTAAGTGACTTTCACAATAACATCTGAAACCTTGGCTTTCTGGTGAGCTCAGTTTAACATAAGTATCTGATACTCTGGGGCTTTCAAATGTTCGAATCAAAAGTAAGGTAGGGAAGAACCAGGATTTTATGCTAAACATGCGAATATTTACTGAGGCTCATGAAAGGCCTTTTGCACTGAGGAGAATGCTAGTTAATTAACCCTTCTTGTTCTGATTGGGAGTTTGAATTCAGTAGAGAAATCATCAATAACTTAGAGAAGTTATCTTCACAGATCAATCTCCAATATATCCTGCTGACTGACTGATACATTAGAATGCATGGCAATCATTCATGAGTTAACTGCTTTGAAAAGATCTGAGTGGGTTATTTTAAGTTTAAAACTAAGGGCTTTAACGGAGGAACTGAAATTCCAAGGTAAGCTGCAGACACAGTGTGCCCCAGTGACAGCTCAGAGTACCCCGTCTCTCACTTACATGTACCGACACTACCTTCAAGGTTTTGACGATAAGCTGCTCGTCATACAGAATACAGTCTATAAAAGTTCATCTGTTTAGAAACCACTTTCCTTTGGCTCTCTGGCAAAGCTAGATAGAATAATCAATGCCGACCAAAACTTCCCATGGATGACCGCAATATAGCATTTCAATCCAAACACCTGATAGAGCATAATTAAAATATCCTTTAAAAATTGGTCTTTTCAGAAACTATGCCACACAAAAATCGATGTTTATGAAGTGATGCTTGTATGACTGCAATCGTTTCAAACTGTGCCCTCATGCTGGCAGTGAGGTTTTGTATCTTTTTTTTTTTTTTTGCCAATAATAACTTACTGCCCTGTAGTTACAAAATATCTAAATTCCTCCCACAATCAATGTGATATATTTGTGAGACTTGCATTACATAACGTTTGAGAATAAAGGAATGACATGTGTACCTATGTGTGTGACTGTGTGTATACTCCTACCATCATAAATATTCATTTTATCATACTTCTTTAAAGACAAGGGACAGGAATTCCTGAGAATGAATGGCATCCAGATACTACGTGTGGTAGAATGTCTCCTTGTCAATAATGCATTGGTCTTTGTCAGTGAGTTCAGGGTATCATGCATATTACAAATGTCAGAACAGAAAGGGGTCAGCCTGTTCATCTGGTTCGCCTCGCCCTTCTCAGAGCAGAGCCGCTCAAAGTTAAATGGCAAAGCTGGACTGCAAATGCCGGTCTCTGAAATCCAAGGCCTGTGTTCCCTCATCCATGCTTATGTTTCCCCGATCTACCAAATCAGAATTATTTTGGTGATGGCACCTAGGAAGCTGAATTAGTCTGACCTACAATTCATGTCCCTGCTCTCCCCAAACCCCCCAAAACTTGTTTGTATGCACCCCCAGGATGAGAACCAGTCACATAGGAGGTGTGTCGCCTTGTGCTGGAGGAGTGTTCAGCAGTGCTTCTCAGACTTTAGTGAACATCAGATCCCCTGCAGAGCTGTTTAAACACAGATTCCTGGGTCACCTCCCAATGGTGCTGATTTAGTCAGTCTGGGACAGAGTCCAGAAATTTGTAGTGCTCCAAAGGGAGGCTAACACTACAGTCCAGGGATCACACTGGGAATCGAACTCTGTGGAGACTAAGGACACGAGCGTATGCAGAAACTCGGAGCAGAGGTTTCCCTACGGGTAGTGTTGGCGAAGCTGCTCCACAGAACAGCAAGGACCATGCGTGAGGGGACAACAGTAGGCTTTGTTTCACCCAGGGCCAGGTTACTCATCATCCTGCCATAGGCCAGTCTCCTCCTCTTCTAACTCACATTTGACAGTGTCAACAAACAACTCTAGTTACAAGTGAGCCAAGCCAGCTGAAACACGCAAGTGCTTGTGCTCTGGCTGATCTAGACTCTGGCGTGTCATAGACACAGCCCTGCCCCACGGTCTCCATCTTTGGTGCATCTTTTGAATGTGGCATTGGCATAAAGAAACCAATCTGCCCTGGTTTTCCTGAGACTTTCCCAGTTTTAAAACTGAAAGGCTTATGCCATGGTAAGCCCCTAAGTCCTGGGGAAAGCAAGAAGATTGGCCACTCTTCCTTGCCATCCCCCCATCAAAAGGGAGAGTCTAATTCACCTCTCTTGAGTCTTTGCTGTCCTTGTGACCTTCTTGTACCAACAGATTGTTCCTGAAATGATGCTATACTGCTTGCAGGACAAGGTCATAAGAGGCTGTGTGGCTGCTGCTGTCCTCTTGGAGCACCTGCTCATCTAAGAGATGTGGGGCATGCTCCTCCAGAAAGCTGACACCATGCTGAGAGGAGCCAGCCCTGCACAGAAAAGCCACACGGAAGCATCCCAGTTGTCAGTTCTAGGAACGTTGGGACTTCAAGTAATCAAGCCCTGTACTAAAGCTTCCAGATGATTCCATTCCTAGTCATTCAGATCACCTTCAATGTTCAAGTCTTCTCAGCAGGAGGGGCCATAGACATCAAAAGCAAAAATAAACTGATTCCCCTATGCCTTGGATGAATGGCTGACCCAAGAATTCATGAGCAGAAATAAATGACAGTTTATGTTACTAAATTTGGGGTGGTTTATTATGCACCAATAGGTAATCATAACCCCATCTAATTGGAAAGGTGTCATCTGTGTTCTGATTTAGCTGTGGCTCTGTGAAGATTGCCATTCAAGCATGCTGCTCTCAGCTGAATGTAATCTTTCATTCCTTTGATTCTTTAATTTATTCCGACCCAGTAATGTAGTCTTTCAGAATTTTTTTTGCAAAACAAACCTTCATACACACTAACTATTCATCAGGCATTACTTTAAATCAGTAACCTATATTATTCTATGCAATATTCACAACACCCTGCGATGCTATTGTTCCCCATTTCCCAGATGCCCAGGTTGATATTTTATAAGCACTGGATTCTGATTCAAATATATGTTTCACTCCAAATCCTTGCTTTTAGCAACCATGCTATATTCCTTGGCTCCCATCTTCCCCTGCTCGTTCCCTGGTAATCCTGAAGCTGGTTTTCTTAATTGAAACTATGCTTAAAAAAAAGATTCAATTTACCTTTATGCCTATCCTATTTCAAAATGGTGTCTCCTGCACACAGCAACACCCTATACCCTCACTATACTAGAAAACAGATTTTAATATTTTATATGTAGAAATACTTGCCAATTTGACATGAAATTGTGAGTGATTTTACCCAGTAATATTTGGTAGCATAATGTAGGGGAAAAAACAAAGACTTAAGGGTTAGACTGAACATGGCTCTTATCCAGGTTCTGTCACGTTCTATTGCTGAATATGTCACTTTATACTTGCTCAGACTCAGTTTCCTTATTTGTAATAAAAGAATGATGATAAAAAAAGAATGATGGCGATAATGATAACAACTGTCTCATAATATTATGATCCTTACATGAGAAAACATAAAGTACCCAGAAGAGCAGCTGCCACACGGCATGCTCTCTCATGGCAGCTACGAATACCTTGAAGAAGCTCTGAGAGACTCTGTGCTGGAACGGGGTGTTTCAGCGACCCCCCAGGGTAAGTACCGCAGATGGAGTAGCGAGGTTGACAAGATTCGCATGATGCTGGCAGGAACAAACGGGCCCAGACATTGGCGTCCGCACAGGGACTGACTGCCAGCATTGGAAAGGTCTTCTACTCCACCCAGATTCAGAGAGATAAAAGGATTAGTTGGCAGCTGCTATTATCCTATGTCTGCTTGTGGGCAAATTTGTTCATTTCAGATCAACAATGTAGATAATTCCACATTTCGCTCCAACTCTGATAATGTGATTTTGGACAATGCCAGTAAATAAAAAGGGCATAAGTTTATCTCCACATTGTTAAGGCAAAAGACCAAAAAAAAAAAAAAAAAAGAGTAGGAAAGTGGGTCTGTTCTTCAGGTTAACTGTTCCAAGCTGGATGCCAACAGCTTAGGAAGAAGGAAGCCAACAACCCACACAAGCATGGAGAACCGCGCACACATGTACGGTTCTCCCGTACCCGTGTTTCTCACTCACCCGTGTTTCTCAACTTAGAGCTGCATGTTAGGAAGGACCTGGGAGATTTTAGAAAGGACATGTGCTGCCACCCTGAACCCAGTGAATCAACACTCAGGTCTGAATCCACATGCAATTCCAAAGTATACCCTGTAGTTGGAAGCTTTGCTCCAAAATAATGACCACAGAAATGTACATTTATTTCTAGTTTTCAAGGTAAGGGTAAGGACTTCTACCTTGGAAACCACCCATTAGCTTTTAGTTTAGTGTTATTCATGTGAGAGCAATAAGAGCAGTGAGACCTCTAACTCAGACGAGCATCAGGGGAAAAAAAGATAATGCCACTCTGTTTCTTTAACATGGATAATCAGGCACTAACTTGCTTTCTTTAACATCGGTTTCACTGATGAGGTAACTGACCCAGCTTACTGGCTGCCTCTTCCGTAAGAGTAACGCCTCTTTAATACTACGTGCTTCAGAACAGATGGTTACTGTTGATCCATTATCACAGTTATTTCCCAGTATTTAATCAGAACTAAACTATGAATAACTTCTAATAGTGTTTTCAATGTTTTTGACATTTGAATTTCTACTTCTGATAGAACTGCATGAGGTTATTGTTGTTCTTAGGTCATGCTTTCAAAACCTTACAAACGGGAAAGAGAAAAACGCTTTTGAGGAAATGTGGACTACAATTCACTAAAATCTACTTAATGGTTAGGGTTTTTATGAATAAATGTTTTTCGTTAGTCGCTTTCAACATCAAGGAATTAGGAAAAACAAACATCATTTAACAGCCTCATGACCAGAATATGAAAATTTTAAATTAAGCCACTAATTTGCCATATTACCATTATTAATATTTTATTATTACTTGATCTTTAAATTATTTCAGAGTTCTAAGCATTTCCTTTAGTCTCCTTCCCACTTATCTAAATTAACAGGTAGAAAAAACACACTGCCCACAACTTCCAGTGTTAAACAGCTCTAAATAGGATGTTTAAAGCTTCTATTAACCATCCCTTAGATATTTTCAAAAGCCAGCTCTACTGCAAACAGCCCACTAAGCACTGAAAAGTACACAAAATTGGTATCAAACAGCACGTGAGGTCCTGCTGCCCGCCACCACCCTCTAGGCAACATTCTAGAGACAAAGGTTTGGCCACAAAGGAAAGGAGTCTTTACTCAAAAGCTACACAATACTGAATAACAACTTTCCACAATGCATTAGCCACTTAAGCCTATCAATTAAGGCTACACTCTTTAACAACTGAGTTTCCCTATCATTCCCTGTGTTAGTTTTTAATTATCTCATTCCTACAGGATTAGTTTACAAACTAAAATAACAAAAGATACAAAAGCTACACCATTTTGGAAGAACGGCAGGCTTCTGCTTCAGAGCTCATCCCCTCTAGAACAGCCAAAGAATAACCCTGACACCCTCCGCCAGATCAGCCCAATCCTGGCCTGTGCCAGGAGTTTCTTCCCCAGTACAAAATCCATCCCAAATATCATCCTTTGGGAAACACAGGCAGCTGCAGCATGCTTATACAAGCATCCTCCAGGAAGCCAGACCAAGAGCCAGTCTCCACCCTCTTCTTATTTGAAGTATTCTGGCCCATAAATAATGATGAGCCATTCAGCTTTTCAACCAATCCCATCCTAGACTGTTTACTATGGCCTCAGGCAACCTCCTCCTACACCCCTTCCTGCTCCTCCTTAGTGAATCTCATCAGATCTTTCTGTATCAGAATGAGTCCAGAAGTGCTAACAATATATTTCATATACAGTAATTTCATACATATATTTCACACAACTAACATGTATAGAATAATAATTATGAGATTATTTATAACAATACAGAATGTGTTTTCCTTCCCAAATCTCATTTGTTGAGTCCAATCCAGTAAATTTTGGCAGTTCCATAACCATATTGTAGTCATACTCTCTTCTCCATTAATCCATACACATGGCCATATTTACAGCAATCACTTTAGACTTCTCTCTGTATATAGATGCAAAAGCATTCCTATCTCCCAGGCTGACTTCTTCCTAGATCTAGGGTAAAAAATAAAGGATCTTGGGCTAAATGTGCTCTGCCACCTGATTTCGTGCAGTCCATTCGGGCAGATTTTTCCATTTTTTAATAATTGGTGGAGGGGGAGAAGACTACTTCATGATGTGAAGATCATATGAAATTCAAATTTTAGTGTGCATAAAGTTTTACTGGAAAGCAGCCACACTCATTCATTTACATATTGTCAAGGCCTGCTTCCCACTACAACAGAGCTGAGTAGTGGCAACAGAGACCTTCCATCACCTTCACAGACGGAAACACTGACTCTCCGGTTCTTTACGGTACAAGTTTTCCGACTCCTGCTGTAGATCATTTCATTTACCAACCTTTTGGGCATGGCACCTCCTCATGCTATAGGTACAGCCAACTTCAGATGTTAACACTCAATGCATTTTCTTTCCTCACGAACCAATTTCTTTTCCTTCCAGTCATGCAGTCATTTGTGACATCTTTACTTTTACCTCTTATCAAGGATCAAGTTCCAAATGATCCTGCTTCCTCAATGTTTCTCACATTTGTCTTCCTCTGTCATTATTGCGAAACTTTAATTCAGACGCCTCACACAGACTACTAAAACAGTTACTTAACACCTTTCTCAGTTGTTTATAATCTCCTGTTCCTCCAAAGCCTTCCTCAACTTTCTGCCCATCGCACTTAAGAACTCTTGTAACACCAGTCTTAAGTATACAGTATTTTATCATAGTGGATGACATTAGCAGTACTAGGGTGACAGGAAGTTAAAACATGCCCAAGACATTCTGATCGACAAGTCACCTTCATTGTCCTTGGTAAAAATCTACTAGAATTACTGATTATCTTACTCCCTGATTTAGAACCCTAGTCAGTTTCATAATCACCCCTGTAACTTGGTATATGCCTGCATGTCCAGATATTTCTCTCATAGAACCCCTTCTATTATAAAATCTCAACACCCAGAATGGCCTAGAAATTCTCAAACACCAGCAATTGCCTAAATTTAACATACTGCTTCAGGCCTGTAACCATACCTTTGGTTTCCCAACTATTTTGGTGTGGTAAATATGTGTAAGCTGTAGAATCACCTGTTCTGCAAAGCTTTTTCCAATTGCCCATATCCTCTGCAGTTGATGAATCTTTCTTCAATGCTCTCAGTGGAGCCAGAAAAATAGTTCACTTAATTACTGCTATTGATTAAATGCTCACTGTCCTTTACTGGACTGTAACCTCTTCAAAATTAGGGACTAAGTTTGTATCCCCAGAGCCTAGTATGTGGTAGGCATTCAATAAATGTTGGCAGAGAAACAAACAACAACAATAACAAAAAAAATACTAAAGGAATTATATCTATCATCCTTCAGTGACTATTTGGTAAGTATTTTCTTCATTGAAAGCTCACAACCCTTGTAGAACTACTTTAAATGATTTAAGGTGGATTATTAATGTCCCAAAGTGTGCCAGTTATGTATTTTATTGGTGACAAGTTGCTGATATCTGAAGGGACATAATTCAATCTGTCATGATATTTTCAACAGTCCCCTAAAAATTTAAAAGTGAAAATTAATCTTCACTGTTATTCCCTATCAGTCTCAGCATTCTTTATCAATAGTCAATTCACTCACTAAACAATGTCTTTTATATCAGAACTCTTATCTATGGAAATGCAAAGCAAATACAAAATAGTTTTCAAAGTTACTGGACTTGACTGCTTCTAGAAAATAATCTTCACACAAAACTTAGTCACTAACTCATAAATGTGAGACTTTTGGTCTTGCGATTTTCTTTTAAATTAACTTGTTACTTTATAATAAAAAAGTGGTTTCTAGCGTATTGCATACATTTTGAAGAGCTAATATTGCAACCAGTTTCCTATATACCCAGCACTGTTTCCTGTATTTGTAACATCTTGTATTACTATGGCACACTTGTCAAAAATAATAAACCAATATCCATAAATTTTTATTAACTAAACTCCATAGTTTATTTGGGTTTCATTAGCTTTTTCCTAATGTCTTTTTTTTCCTTCTGTTCCAGGATAGAACATTGCATTTAGTTGTCATGTCTCCTCTGCTTTCTCTAGACTGTGACACTTTCTTGCACTTTCCTTGTTTTGGGAGATCTTGACAAGTTTGAGGAATGCTGGTCAGATATCTAAATCAGATACCGCATAGAATATCCCTCAGTTTGTGCTGGTCTCTTGTCCTTTTCTCACGGTTAGGCTGGAAATGTGAGTCTTTGGAAGGATGACCACAGAAGTGAAGAGCCACCGTGGTCACATCACAGCAAGTGCAGGTACTGTTACAATGTCTTATTGGTGATGATGTTCGCATTGGTCGTCTGACCCAGGTAGTGTTTCCCAAGTCTCTCCGCTGGAGACTTACTTTCTCTACCACTTCCACACTATATGCTTTGGTGTCAAGTTACTAAGTGCAGCCCACACTGACGGTGTTGGAATTGAGCTCCATCTCTTTGAGGGAAGATATTTACACAAATTACTCAAAATTCTTTTATACAGGTGATTTGTCTCTCTTCCTCCATTTATTTATTTATTCAATCATTTACTTTTATCAGTATGGACTTACTGATATTTATTCAAATGGTAGGTTTCAATTTAATATTATATTATTTAATCTATTGCACAAATGATTTTATCTTTGGCCATGGGAGTTCTTTTGGGTTGATTGTTCTGGTCTTTCTTTGACATATCCTCATCATTTCTTTTTTTAAGCATTTCCTTACTTCTTGTCACTATAAGATTTTCTGAGCTTATTCTGTATGTTTTCTGCCCCAGCCCCAGAATCAGATATTTCTCCAAGGAACCTGGTTCATTTTGGTGGAGAATTATATTAAAAACCAGGTATTGGGTGTTAGATATTTTTACATTTTTGATTTTAGCTTGAAATTTGTGAGAAAAGTATTGACCAGTCAACTTTCTGGATGACTTGCATTAGAGTCCACCACTCCTAATGAATATGAATACCAGCATATTCACATACATATGTATTTCTACCACTAAAGAGGCAAACCACTCCCAGATTCTCTGGCTTATAATTATGCAAAAAGAGAAGATTTCTTAGAAAATAAACCAAACCACATCTGCAAATGATAACTGTAATGTAAGAATATCCATAACTACTCAAAAGATTAAATATGCTTTCAATGTCAAGTAATCGATCTCAAATACAGACTATGAAAAGGGGTTATAAAGGAAAACAATTATGTTCAGGAACCATTATAGCTCATACTTCCCATATCTGGCTCTCTGCTGTTAAGGTTCACAAACAAATCTGTCCCTTGGGGCAGCAACTGGGGATCCTGGAAAGTATGAATAAATCTCAGATACTAGGAACTATATGTAAACATCAGTTGAAGAAATGCAAATCATGCAAAGATAAACTGCTTCAGCAGGTAGCTTTGAGATTCAGTGGGTGGGAGGCAGAAGACACCAACATGCTTTTTCAGTGTTTCTAGGAGAGAAAGGTTCTTCTCCTTGAAACACTCAGGGAGAGAAATTAAAGTAATTAATAATGCTTTATAGACATAAATACTTTTTAATTTTTCCAAGTATTTCCATAGCCATTATGCTGTAGCCAAAAGAAATTATATAGTAAACCAGAAGAAAATTAGCAAGCGATGGGGCAATAAACACACTGTGAAAGCTCACCGATGGTTTTGGGAGAGAAAAATCTGGTAAAGATACTCCACTCTCCTCAGAAATCAAACTGTGGTATAATAAAAAACTGTGTTTGGTCATTGTCTCAGTTCCTGGCATAGAGCTCCTAAACCCCTTGGCTAAGGGTGCTTTTGGTTATTCATAACAACTCTCTTTCTACCATGTAGAAGTTTATACTAAAGAGGTGGTGACTCTGGGTGGGACCCCTATATGAGGCTAGCTATGAGAAAGATCAAACACATGCTTAGGGAGTGCGAACTTCCAACCTCACCCCTCAGCCTCCCAGGAGGGAAGTGAGCGTCTGGGAATTAGGTTATAAAACTTTTAAACAAGGATATTCAGAGAGCTTCCAGGTTAGTGAACACACTGATGTGCTGGGAGAGTGCGCATCCAGCCAGAGAGCTCACTGGAGCTCTGCCTAACCCCACCCTCAACCCAATATAGTACCTTATAAGTCAGTTCTACTTGGTAGTTCCTGACTTCCACCCTTTATAATAAAGCTGGGACTCTAAGTAGAGCACTTTCCTGAGTTCAGAGTTCTAGCAGTTGTTCTACTAAATTATTGAACCTGAAGTAGGGGGGAGGGAGTCATGGGAACTTTCTGAATGTGTAGGCAGCTGGGTCGAAGTGTGGTCACCTAAGCATCTATTTGTATCTGGTGTCTGAGATGGAAACAATCTTCTTGGACTGAGCTTTTCAACTCTGGGGCCTGCTCTTATTCTGAGAGTTAAGTGTCAGAATTAAATTGAATTGTTGGACGTTTAGTTGTCAGAAGACACAAACAATATGGAAACAATCCTTAAAAATGAAAACATTTATTAAAGATACAATATTTGGTCCCTAAATACTCTTTAATTTCAGATTAAAAAAAATCAGTGCCTTCAATTCAGTGTTAAGTAAAACAAATAAAACCAAACAAATTAACTATTGTCATTAATTTGAAATTGCAACGGAGAGCTTCTTTTTCTTTTTTTAAAGATAACATTAGGCACCAATAGCTTCTTAAATATGTTTTTAGTAAGAAAGGAGAGTAACAACCCAAGAGAAAAACACCAGGAATACATTTTCACATAAATTAAAATAAAGCCACTTGTGGGGATACAGATTGTTAGCCGCCCAGAGAAGAGATGGTGCTATGATGTTGCAAAACTTTGAACTCTAAATGGAATGTTAGCACGTCGCATCACTTACACTTGTTGAAAATGTGAAGAAAGGCCTTGTATAAGTAAGTTTAAAACCAAGGAATAAGTAGTTAGAAAGCTCTTGGAAAGACAGTGTAGGTACCTGCCTGAGAGCGGCTCCCCAATGCCTGCCCAGGACACAGATGGAACCCTCCATGTCCCTCTTTACCAGAACTCAAACAATATCCTTTATTCTGAGACTCTGGCCTTTTGCATTCTGCCCTTCCTCACTGGAAAAGGATGTAAAATATTATTTCCCCTTACAAAATGAAGTCAATAATACTTTTATTAAATATATATATGAAATTAATATCCTTACTTGGCAGAAATTTTTTAAAAAGATATTCAATCTTGTGTTTCTCAACCCTTATATATGGATATATGTATTTTTTGTCAAGTTACAAGAAGTCACTTAACTTACAAGAAGTCTCCTTTAGGGCACATAACCTGAATTGCTAAGGTAGTTTGGGTGAACTGTACCAAGGATAATAGATTGGGTGGAACATAGAGGTAGATTAAAAACCATCAGCATTATTTATCACCAAAAAGCAATGCATTTATTCCAGTCCTTGATGTTAGTTAATAACAGGTAAATCTCAACGAGGACTGTAGACGGCTGTGCGCATCCTTGACTGGGGAGAAGTGGTCAGTGCCACAGAAGGGTCCATCGTGATTTAGACCAAGGAGGGAGGGGGCCTGACAGAAAACCTGAGAGGATCTCTGTTTGATTTTTGCATTAAAAATCAATGTCGTTCTAATGAGAAATAATGAATTCATTGTTTAATAGATAATAGATTGCGTGTGTGAAATGTATATGTTAGAACAGGCTGTTTTATTGTTTTGTTTGTTTCACCCATCTTGTGAAAAGCCCTTGAGACCTTTACTAATTGTTAAATAAATGTTAAGAGTTTTCATTTTAAGGCAAGGGGTTTCCATAAATTCACGTATTAGTTTTGTAACTTTGGGCACATTGCCTCACTCTCTGGGTTTCAGTTACCTTGGCTATAAAGTAGGGAGAAATAGTGCGTACTACATAAAGTTGTTGTGAGTCTATAAAACAGTACTTTATAAAGCGTACACAGTGTTGCCTAGCACATAGCACATTTAACACATAGTACTAACACAAACTGTCAATAATGGAGGCAACACTAGAGTCAAGAGATAAAAGGGCTACAATTATCAACATTGCCTTAATTTGCTTACCAATGCAAATTCTGTTCCACCAGCACCAGAAAAAATAACCAGAATCTCAGACAGAGATGGGCCATGGCAAATGCCACCCAAGTCACTATTATGCATCTGAACATGATGACTACCACACCCTTAAGTTGATACTGGTTTACATTTATTCTCTATGTTTACGTTTCTTTACGATATATTAATTGCTTAGGGAAATCAGTGAATACTAGATTATTAAATCTTGCCCTAGAGAGTTCAGACTGTAGACCAGTGGTGTCAAACTCATTTTCACCGGGGGCCATATCAGCCTTGAGGTTGCCTTCGAAGGGCCGAATGTAATTTCAACCCCTTAACAGTTAAGGAGTAGTTACATTTATACAGTCCTAAAATTATTTCAGCCCTTTGAAGGCAACCATGAGGCTGATGAGGCCCCCGGTGAAAATGCGTTTGACACCCCTGCTGTAGACTTTCTGCTAAATAACAATAGGAGAGGAGATAACAGAAGGATGAACTGCTAGTAGGGACACTTCTCTAGGGCACACAATAAGCTTCTTTCTTCTACAGCCAGAAGCTGGTGATGCTAAAAAGAAGGAGTTGTATGTGTTTTTAAAAAGTAAGAAGCTGAGCTCTAAAACAGAATTCTTCTTTGAGCAAAACTATCTACCAGGTAACTCCACACATGTTGAGACTTGACTCATAAGGATTTTTCCATATTTAATTTTATATATTCTAACTAAATGCAGTGAACAGACCAAATAAACTAATTAAGGCATCTGCACTCTAAAAACAGGTTTTTAAAAAAATTATACCATATAATGAATCAGGGTAACATCAATGTTAACTAAGCAGAATTTAGAGAAACCAAAACAAACTATTTTTCTTTTTTTCTTTTTTAATATTTCAAAAAACTCTCCTAACAAGTAAATGAAAACACAGTAATAGGGCCACCCTCAAATTTGTTATTTTTCATCCTCGGGGGCCTCCCAACATATAAACTTCCACATCTAAATTTTAAATCGCTTTGGAAAAAGTTATATACTAACATTATATATTTTAGTTATGACTTTTTCCTCCATACACATATGTACAACTACATAATCAGTTTTGGACAAACTAAAAGCTCTTCCATTCTTTTTTCTACTTGTATGGCAAAACAAGTCTTTACTATTGCATGTTCAGAACGTCTTTCAAGATTTAAAAAAGTAAATCATTGCATCCACTATGTTTTGCCAATAACACATAAACAGTTTCACATGTCATTGGAGAGGAATATCTTAAAAAGAAAAAAATACTTTAATATGTTATTTCTGGAAACACTAGAGAGAAATTCTTCAAAAATACTCTACCCAAGTTAGTCTGTAGTAACTGTCTTCTAAAATTGACACTCAAATGCATTGAATCAAGAACCTCAATTTGTTGTTCACATTACAGGTACCTAATAAATGCTCTTGAAATAAATACATTTCCTTTTCTGACCTTTACATCTTTGTTCAACTAAGTTACTGCTAAAGATTTTCATAATTTCTTGGCATAACACGACTATTGGTTAAATAACTATACTTAAAAATAAACAGATAGAAATTGGATATTAGAATAGCATATATGATAAAATAGTAGATAACAGATAAAATTACACATGTTTCAGAATAACAGATATAAAGCATTTAATTCAAATTTCAATTTTAATTCAAATTTCAATTATTGAATGATTAAAAATGCCATTGGTGATTGCTGGGGGGAGGTGGGTATAAGGGGACGAAATGGTAATGGAAAAATTACAACAGAGATTAAAATTTTTTAAAAAGGCCATTTGGTGCACTTTTTAATGCAACTTCCATAATTAGGAAACTTGCTCTGTCAAAAATTATATTTTGGCTTTTCCTTTTTGTTGAATAGGTAATACTATCTAAATAGTATATTGATAAACATTTTTAGAGTTTTCTTCTGTATTTAAATTTCCATTCAAATACAATCCTATATAACATGGAAGGTATTTAATGCTGTTAACAAGAAGTAATAGTGCTGTCCAAATAGAATATCTATTTTAAGTGTAAAATGCTGCAAGGAAAATGCGGTCTAGAGAGGTCCCAGAGAACCAGTATTTTTAGGTTTACATTTCCTCTGTCGTTAACAATACAATTTCCCTGCGCAATCCGAAACTGTGGCCTAGAACAAAATTAGGCAAAGGGATCTAAAATGGATCAGACTATTCCCTTAGTTACTCAAGTTAACTTTATTATCTCACTAAGAATAGTAATAGAAACTAAAGTCTGATAGCGGAACCCATTCTACTCTCTTTATTTCACTGATTATAGGCATGCGGTAAGTTGGATAATAGCGTTTAAAAGTAGGGCAAGAAACTCAGTTATTTAATTTACCTAAGATTCAGTGTCTATACTTTTAAAAATAATATAATAATAATAAGTCAAATCTGTTGTGAGGATAAAAGGAGTTAAAAAACATATGGTGGTTAGCAGAAGGCATATGGCCCATGGCACGGGTTCAATAAATATTAAGAAAATGTGGACTGACCACCACAATGTCCTGGGTCAAAGAATTCCTCTAGTTATTGTTTTTATCAACACCTGAATCACTGGGCACCGCTACATACCTATTAGGAATAAAGATTCTGATGTCCACAAGAGCAGAAATGAGAAAAATTAAATTATGTTGAAAATCTGCTTGCATATGCTAGATATTATGTCATATAAATGAACAGAATATTTTTCAAATCAATCTGTTTTTGCCAAAGCATTCTGTTTACATGTAATGTTTTTATACCTAAAATACCCATGGCAGTGTTTACTGAAATATGAAAATATTTTAAGCAGTCCTCAAATTAGGAGTAAACTAAATGTGTTTGGTTATGTTGATTGCATTTTCTCTTTGTAAGAAATAAAGTTGCAGCTGGCATTTAGCTATTAACTGAGTATAATATTTGTAAGAAAGAACTGGAAATTTAAACTACAGACAATTGAAATCAGAGATGAGAAACAGAAGATCCAGAACCGTTTGTAAAGCTTACATACAACTTCCATATAAAATGTATAAAAAGGCCCCCCAAAATGCTGCAGAGAGAATGTTTAATGGGGTTATGCAGTAAGAGTTAAGATATGTCAGTTTGTACCCAGTGAAAGAAGGGGAGCATTTGTTGAACCACATCCCACAAAAATTATACAAAATGTGCCTATTTTCACCCTGGCTGGTGTGGTTCAGTGTACTGAGCACCGGCCTGAGAACCAAAGTGTCTCCCATTTGATTCCCAGACAGGGCACAAGCCTGGGTTGCAGGCCAGGTCCCCAGGATGGGGCACAGGAGAGGCAACCGCATGTTGATATTTCTCTCCCTCTCTTTCTCCTCCCCTTCCCCTCTCTCTAAAAATAAATAAATAAAATCTTTAAAAGAAAGATTCCTATTTTCACAGAAAAGCAGAAAACTAATTGGAAGCCATCCTAATGAAACAGAGAGTTTCAGCACTAAGTGAAGCTGGGTAATAAAGACGACACACAACATTTAGAAGTTTGTGCCCCAAGGCATCAAATACTTGGCAATGCAATGCTAAAGAATCATTGGATTTAAGTGAAATTGGAGCATCTCTATAAGGAGACTGGAACTCTGCAAATAACAGTAAGAGCCTTAAATAAAAGAAAGTGACATTCCATAGTAGGCTCCTGTGAGAAAAAAATTATAAAGAGAAAATGATCAATAGAACTTAAAGCAGGGGAAGACAAATTGTACCAGTTTAAAAGAAATAATTATTTTACAACAGCATCTAAGACATTTCACTAGAAGAAAGCTGGTTATTCTTATCATGTCTTAAATGTGTACTGCTAAAATCTGAACTTGTGAAATGCATATACCTCCTACTTACGTGAGCTGGCTCAGTTACTACGAACTATTTAGACAGCTTCATAGAGCATTTCTGTAAACATTGTTATGGACTGAGATCTGAATGAGCTGGAACTTCATTCACTGCCTTTTGCTGTGAACGAGACACCTGTCACATCAATAGCAAGTCTCAGAAAATCCTCAATGGATTTTCATTTTGCTGTTACGTATTTGTATGTAAGAAGATTCTGGAAAAGACAGTGGTCACAGGATGCTACATTAAGCCTTTTAGAAAATTAATCACTCAATTAATATCTCTTTGCATAAGGTAATAGTATGAAAATTATTTACCTTTGCATAAGGTAATAGTATGAAAATTATTTACCTACAAGTAAGAACTACTATTCTCTCATTACTAAAAGTACCTTATAATTTTTTGAATAAAATGTAAGATACAAGGGGTTATGGGTAGAAATGTATCCTCCAGAAAGAGCTTAGGTGAAGTTCTAATCTTCGTACCTGTAAATGTGGCCTTACGCAAAAATAAGGTCTTTGCAGATACAATCAATTAACATGGGGTCATACCAGAGTAGGCTGGGCACTCTGTCCAATGTGACTGGTGTCTTGACATGGACACAGAGAGAGGACAGCCATGTGAAGGGTGGGGACAGAGATTGAAATTATGCTGCCTCAAGCCAACGAACTCCTGGGCTACCAGAAGCTTTAAGAGGCAAGGAAGGATCTTCTTCTAAAGGTTCTGAAGACATCACTGGTCAGCTGACATCTTGATTTTTGGACTTTAGGCTCCAGAACTATGCACAGAATAAATTTATGTTGTTTGCAGCCATTAAAATATGTAGTGCTTAGTTACAGCAGCCCTAGGGAGCTAATAGACATGGCTTCAGCCTTAGAAGTAAGAATTATTATATCTCATTATGTTACTGGAAACCAGAGTTTCCAAGTACTGAGGGCATGAAACCAGTTTAAGAAAGTCTTCACAACTGCCCAGGGTCACGCTGAGGACATTGAGTTTTACAGCAAAGCACCAGGATGCACTTCTGTGGGGCATGGGGCCACATTGCCCGGGTAACCATGCATGTGCCTTGTGAACTCCCCACCCCTGCCGCTGCCTCCCCGCTGCTGGCTGCAGATGCCTGGCCCTTCCCACGGAGGCCTACCCCGGTGCTGCCTGAGAGGCCATGCCATGCAGAGTTTCCAGAGTTCCTCTGCTTAGGCCTTTGGATGACTTGCTCTCTGATGGTGGGCCTCGAGTCTGCAACTCGCTGCATGTAGAAACTAGGGCATGGGAGGTGTGGAGTTGAAGGGTCAGGGGTGTCTCCTCAAGTGGCCGAGAGGGTGGCAGGGGGAGGTTCTTACATTGAGCACGTGCAAGGCTACAAAGATAAATGGATAAAGAAAAAAGCCTTCTTCGCTTTTGGCCATAGACTGGGGGTGACACCAGAAGAAAGCAAGCATAAGCACCATAGAAGTCAAAATGGCAACAGGGGACATGTTGGACCAAAGGGACCTGTCAGTCTAGCCTGGGGAAAGATAGAATTGGTTAGGAGGTGGACCCACCCGAAGTGTGAGAAAGCTTGGGAAGTTGATTAGTCATTTTGAGAAAGCCCCTGGCCTGCCCCACACCCAAGCCAATATAAACCCAAGGGGAACAAAGAAACTCTCTCTCACTGGCATGTGGCCCATGGCAAGCCTCTCTTACCTTCTTGCTTACTGGTATTACATTTGCCTGTGTGTTTGCACACTCTCCAGCCCCGGAGTAGGCCACCTTTCTACCCTAGCAGCCATGTGGCCCATGGAAGGAGCTTGAAATGGATGGAAGCTGGAAGAAGCTAAGCCACCTAAATGAATGCTTAGCAGCTGCCCATGGGCTTCAAAGGACTGTGGTTGACTTTGGAGTAGGAGCTCAGGACACTGGCTTTTCCATGGTTTTGCTGAGCAGATGGGCTTTGAGACTAGGAGCCCACTATTCTCCCAGATCGTCTAGCACCTGAACAAACACTCTTTCCTGATTCACTAGCAACTGCCTCATGAGTTTGGCTTTTGTGGCGGCAGGAAGCCAACCCCACCCTTTTGTTCAATAACAATAAGCAAAAATAAGACTACGGTTTATTAGATAAAATTTTAGATACATAATTTAGAAATAGTCTGCCCTTCTATCACTATTTAAATATTATTAATTCTTCTAATTTAACATAAATTCCTTGTTTGGGACTTTTAGGCAACAGAATTCTATGATAAAAATGTACTGATTCTTCACACAAAAAGTGTAATATCTACTTTCGTGTCACACAGACACACATTCATACTCACTCTCCCTTTAATATGGCAACCTTTTTCAATGGCTCTACAGGGTTGGTGAGATTTGGGGGAAAGCCCTGCCCCCACCCACCCCATAAATTGCTGCTTAGATGGTAAAATGGTGTAATATTTCTCTAGTACAATTGTTAATGAACATTTAAAAAGATGTTATAGCATTTTGCTTAATCTTTAATTTAGAAATTCCATTACCTAGGAATTTATTCCCAGAACACAATCATAGGTATGTACCAAAAATATAATCACACATTTTGTGAGAATATTCACTGCAGTGCTCTTTGTAATAGGAACTAGTTGGAATTATCCTAAATATCTCATAAAGATTGATTTAATACACTACCTATGCTCATACAAATGAAATACTATAGTAACATTAATAATACTGTAGAAAACTATTTATTGATGTGGACAGTTTTTTTCATAAACTATTTTACATAGCACAGTACAGAGTAATAATTGTTAATAAAAGACAAGAGAAAATATACAAAGGAGATCTGACCACCAGTCATGAGTAGTTTCTTAAGAGATAGTCTGAAAAACAGCCCTGGCTGGTGTATGTCAGTCGAGTGAGTGCTGGCCTATGAACTGACAGGTCGCCAGTTTGATTCCCAGTCAGGGCACGTGCCTGGGTTGCAGACCAGGTCCGTAGTAGGGGGGAGGGGCATGCAAGAGGAAACCAATCGATGTTTCTCTTTCTATCTTTCTCCCTACCTTCCCCTCTCTCTAAAAACAAGTAAATAAAATCTGAAAGAAAGAGTCTGAAAAATAATAGGTAAGGGGGATAACAAGATATCTTATGCCTCACAGAAAATTAAAATGCAAAAATAAAAAGCTACCAAAACACACAGTAATGAAGAATTTTATTGTACATACTAGAAATATATTTGATGACTGTACCTATCCACATGAAATTTTAAAAAGAAACATAAACAGGGGAGTTGGCTTGCTGTAAGAAAAACTCCTCCTTTCTTCCCTAATATTTAATGAATAGCTACTATATTCCCTTTAGACACACAGATCCCCTGTAGGATGAATAGTTCAGCTGTTTTGACTGGCATGTTAAAAATAACTGCATAGGATGTGGTTAAGTGTGAAAGAGATATAGGTACATAATAGCAGAAGAGAATGAGGGAGGTGGTGAGAGAAAGGAGAAAAAACAGTCCAAAGGCAGCAAATGTAGTTTGACTCTCTGGAATTGCACCATCAAAAGAAGGAGCTTACACCCTTTGCAACAGCATGGATGGAACTGGAGAGCATTATGCTAAGTGAAATAAGCCAGGCGGTGAGGGACAAATATTGTATGATCTCACCTTTAACTGGAACAGAATCAACAGAAGAAAAAAGCAAACAAAATATAACCAGAGACATTGAAGTTAAGAACAATCTAACAATAGCCAGGGGGGAGTAGGGAGGGGACAGTGAGGAGAGGGGATTACAGGAACTACAATAAAGGACACATGGACAAAATCAAAGGGGAGGGTGGAGGTGGGGGGAGGGAGGTGGGATTGGCTGGGGTGGGGTGGAGGGATGGGGAGAAAAGGCAGACAACTGTAATTGAATAACAATAAATTTTTTTTTAAAAAGATGAGGAATTGCAAAAAGCAAGGACACTTGGAATGGGTATGAAGCCTACATCAATGGCATGGCGTTCAAACTATGGCACTGCCTTCATTGCCATTTTTCACTTTCTGCCAGGGTTTTCCCAATTTACAGAGAGGAAAAAGTAAATATATAGACTTTAATTAATTTGTTCTGAAACCTTTGTTATTTTTGTTTTACTGATAATAGTTGCTACAATAAAACTAGCACAGAAAAAAAATAAGAAAACAAAGATGGAAGAGAAACACAAATTAATTTTAACAATTTTTTGCAGTTTGGAGAGGCAGAGACTCTCCTGAATCTAATACAGTCACAGTCCACTAGTGACATTATTACTGGATCTTATGTTAGAGCGTGATAGGATGTTTAGCGGTTAGCAACAGAAAATCCAACATAATAATGGCTAATTCAAGAGATCATTTCATTTCTCTCTCAAGAGAAAACAGGTTTCCGGGCTAGTATGGAATCAGGCATCTTCTATCATGTTCTTTCCTTTCTTTAATGCACAAGTGTCTACTGTGTGAGCTTATTTAATGGCACATATAACAAACAGCCAGTCAGAATAATAATTTTAAAAAAGGCAATAAGAATGCCACCTTAATTCAAGAAGAGGTCCTAGAAGTTGCACACAGCTCCTCTCTTTATGTATTGCTGGCTAAGACATACCTTAGCTACAAGAGAAAATCTTTGTTTCCCGTAGCCAAGAGTCCAGCTAAAAATGAGAGCCCCACCACTGAAGAAGGAAAGTGCTAACAGATAGCGGTGGGTAGCTGCTTGTCTCCACTACATGATTTTGCATATCTGTAAGTTTATATCTGTACATTGAGAAATGACATCAACTTGACCCAATTTCTACCAGTGAAATAAATGAATACTTTTATAGCATGACAAATACATCTGTGTCCATGTCTCTGCCTCTGTGCTATCACACCCTTCCCAGCTAGACTCACGACTTGAAATATTTGATCCCCTGGTGTTCTGATTCCCTTTTCCATTTGAGTCACTCAGTACTTGTATAGTGGAGGTAATAATCCTAAGATTTCTCATCTAGGCTTTTTCTTTTCTTACCTGCCTTTCCTTATAATTTACTACTGCGGGCAATCTGTAACCACCCTTACAAAACCAATGCTGGGACACCTGTTTCCAATCTCCGACATATAAACTACATCCCCAGAGCAGACTGCCTGCATTCATTAGAAGCCTCCATTTAGCTGATCTTTTTAAGAAAATTATACTGAAGTCATCAGCTATTGAAAACAGCAAATGATACGGCTTCATATAAAACACAAACTGCTTTCAAGTAGAGTTTATATAGAGTCATACTTCTGTTTCAGGATTATGACAAAATTGATGGATTTCATTCATCTGGAATCAATACCTTAGTAACATTTTGATTTTTAAAAATAATACAGTGAATTATTACTTTTTTTTTTAAACCGAGAACACCTGAGAAGATGGTTGTTTGGCCAGATGCTTTTTTTTCTCCCATGGGAAGATGACTCAGTCCACAGCTGTTTTTGCGCCCATGTAACCAAATGCAAAGGAAAACCTAGCTCACTGGCCTTTTCAGTCAACCAGTCACCTAAATCTAAACTCTGAAAGCACTAAAGCGGAGTGATGAAGATTTTATAGGCATTAGAGATACTCCTTTAGTTGTTCTAAAAGCAAATATCTTAGATTAAAAACCACCTTAGATGAGAACAGAATGTAAACTTGATTATACATTTAGCTATGTAGAAAAATCCACAGGAAACAAGAAAGGAGGGAAACAGAAGGTGTAAAAATATCTTCCTAGCCAAAATACGATTTTCATAGTCATCTGAAAACATTTACATTGGTTTCCTCATATGAAGGATATTTTAACCTATATAATTTACTTTCACATTTCTTGGTAAGATATTGCTTTTGGTACTAAAAGGTTTAAACTATATAGAGTTTTATTCACTAGTACCTTTTAAAAGTCTCTGTATTACGAAATTCAGTCATACATAGACAAACAGATTTAAGTTAGGCTTTGGGAGTTTGCCATCTCATAAAATTTTCCCTTAGGAGTTTCAGCTAATTAAACAAATGATTGCAAAATACCCACATGTCAACTTCGCTGGCTCTTACTATGGACAACTAAAGCCAGATTTCAAGCTATGCATGCTGGCCTCTTTCCACGCCCTCTCCCTCACTCAGTGGAAGTATGGACTATAATAACAATGTGTGCAGGGGTAAGAGTAAAATTCAGGCAGCAAGGAGCTCAAAACTTTCAAGAAAATACTAGACAGGTACAAACTATTTCATTATTCATTCAGCTATTCAGCATGGAGATTACTTTCCTTATGATAAATAATTTTTCATTCTGTCCAATAAATTTTTGTTTCTATTCCATAATTTTGAAATTATTTCATGGTTGTTTTCCTTTTTCTCCTCAGAGAGAATTTGTCCTTCTTCTTTGACACAAACCTTCTCTGTCTTCTTTAACACCTTTATCTCATTTTTCATTACCCATGAAGTTTGGGGTCAACGAGTGGGTAGATGAAAAGCTGTGGAGAATAGAAACTTCCTTAAAAATGCATGCTATCGTGGTTTTGACTTGAAAATCACCCGAGAATATTTGTAAGCCCTAAGGATGTATATGGAAATTTAAAAAACTAAATAATTTATATGCTAATACATAAGCGAGCCTCCAGCTTGTTGGAAACCTGTGGTGATCAACAATGTTTTAGGGAATTTTGGCCTAAGGATTATGATAATGTGACTTTTCCAGTGTTTACAGTGTGAACTAGGGTTTTCGTTGTTGCCATGGTTGTTTTTGTTCAGGCAAAAGAGGAGGAGAAAAGGAGATGGCCTAGTGTAGGGAATGCAAGAAAAGAGTAAGGGGAGGCCAGCTAATAGTTTGCCTTTTAATGGTATGTCTTTTATGAGAATGTGGAGTATCTGATTTTAAAAACCTATGCGATGTAAATTTTTAGTGTACACTGAAAAAGTACAGCTGGATTTAATTATTACTCTCACTTGAGATTAGAGGAAGTTCTGGGAGGAATTATTTATTAGACTTTGAACAGAAAAGAAGGGATGGGAAAAGGAAACAATTCTAAAAGACAAAAATCTAAAACAAAAAACAAAAAACAATCTCCTCTTCTTTCACTGAAAAGGGAAACTTTTCCCTCAGTAGCATATTAGGATAGATAATCCAGAAACAAAGGCAATTCTTTTAACCATTTCTGTCCGAATTCTGATGCAAACTCACGAACATTGGCTGTTTCCACAAGTATCTAGCTCATTGTTTTAAGGAAAAAAGTCTCATTTTAAGAGAGAGCAGCAAGACAACTAAACAAACAGAAAACAAGAAACACATTTATTATAACATCCCAAAGCCCTTAGCACAGTAACTAGTACAAAAAAAAAAAAAACACTAAAAAAGAGAAAAGCAAAAATCGAGAATTTCGGTAGTGTTTGGCTAGTTAAAGACAGTAGTACATAGAGATGCTGATGGGATTTTTGGAGGTTGAGCTCAGGCTTAGATTCACAAAAGGACACACTCAAAATGTATTGCCAGTCATGAAATGTTAGAGTCCCTGTTTTCATATATGCAAATAGGATTTTTATATCACTTAATGTATATTTGTGAAAATTAAAGACACAAACTTGTTAATTGTTAATTCCTTAAATAAAAAAGGTAATATCATTCTATTCCATTACATGAAACCCTGGATTTGCCTTTTTTTTCAGACAAATTTTTCATATGTCTTATCTCCAAAACCTAAAACTAAATCAAAAACAATTAACCAATTGAAAGCAAGGAAAGGATCTCACAAGTTATAACAAAAAGAAAAATGTTACCACATGAATTATTTTCCTGTTAATAAATTCAAGAATCACAATATGATTATAAACATTGTAGTTATGAGGGGGAACCCCAGAAAATAACATCGATTTCTGTAGGGCTGGCCTCTTGTAGCAAAAGCTTCCCCCGCTAGGTGTGTGTTCTAGGAACCCATCTGCATCAGTGCACTAGCTGGCGCTGTTGTCAGAGGCTGCGTTCGGCTTCAGTAAATTTTTCTTTAACACCCTTGCAATGCATTTGATCATTTCATGATGGGCAATTTATGAGTGCACCTGCTCACATCATGCTGAATGTTTAGCAGTTTTTGACCAAAACGAATGGTATGACTTCTGTACCTATTCTTCCGGTCTTGCCCCAAGTGACGTTTTTTTGTTTTCCTGGATGAAAAAAGTCCTCAAAGGAAAATGTTTTGCCACTATGGAAAAGGGTTACAGATGCATCAAAATTGCATCAAAATTGACAAGTTCAAAAAATGTTTTGAGCAGTGGAAAAAATATTGCAATAGATGTATTGTGTCAAATGGAGAGTACTTTGAATGTGACTGAAGTTTAAACATGCAAGAATAAATACACAATTTTTTATAAATAAATTCAGTTTTTGGTCCTTCCTCATATATAAAAACAAAGAAAAACATCAGTAGGAATGCACATTTTATCTACTACATAAAACAGCAGTAGATAGGTTTAAATACTCTAGCAAACACCCTCCTCCTTTTTTTTTCATTTCACCACTCCACCCTACCTATCAAATTTCTTTAACAGAATCACTCTACCAACACAACTCTCTATATTATTCTAAAGACCGCTTTTGTGTTCGTTTGCTAGCATTCAATTCAGATTTCTTAAAAGATCAATTTCATCTTGAATAAGAGTGCAGGTATACAAAGAGTCTTTTAGTTTTCGTTATGTTGAACCAATCCCTTATCTCCTTCACAATTAAATACAACAAAGGGAAAAAATTAAATAAATTGGCATCTGCATACCTTTTCTTAAATGTAAAAGGCACAGACCTTTTTTTTTATTTTTTTTACTTTCAACTGGAGACATTACAGTTTTCATGTGCTAAAACTTCACTCATTGATACGACAAAGTTGTTGATTCTTCAATTTGTCTACTGTGAGATGTTACACACATAGTGATATATAATATAGCTACGTCTATATTTCACCAAAGGTAATGGGCTCAGAACAGGCTTCCTGAAAGTGCCCCACTTTGGCCTGTGGATTGCTTTGAGCTGAAGGCAATCGAGACCCTGTGGACACAGGAGAACTCCTGCCTCTCCCCTAACTACCTAGAAGACTCTAAATTGGAGGCCTTGGCCACAGTAAGATTTATTACCAGAAATAACTTTTTTATGACCTACCTAGGTGTCAGGGAAAACCTCTAATTACTGAACACCTGCTCTTCTTATCACCCTGTAAATTACTGTCTGCCCCTCTTCAGCTTCGGGGCTCTTTATTCCCTGGATAAGCATGTCGGGTAAACCTCATTTTACCTTTCTATCTCTGCGCATCTCATGTATTGAGTCTCTGACTCACACGTGTGGGATTCCTGTATGTAAGTATGTAGTTAAATCTGGTTATTTCTTCTTATTGATCTGTTTCATGTCAATTTAATTATTAGACCAGCTGAAAGAACCTAGAAGGATAGGGAAAAACAATTTTCTTCCCCCACAAAAGTAACTCATTTGGAATGTCCTTATGTAGTTCTAATTTACTTCATTCCAACAAATTTGAAGTTTCAACAAATAAAAGAATGGTCTTGAATTTACCTACCTGACAACCTTATATTAAATAGAATCTTAAATAAGACAAATGCTTAACTACCATGAGAAATCCCATAAAATGTTTTCCTGTTTATTTTTGTTTCCTTTTTATAGAACCAGGCTCACATTGCTTCTGGTAAGTAATTTTAAACCACTATAAACACATCCTTAAAATGGCTCTGCATTTTTCTGAAACTAAAACACAAGGTTTCTTGATTTTAAATTTGATATTTATCTTTATGAATAATGAGATGGTTGAAGTGGTTCATGAACATTTCTTCCTCTTTCCCTCTGTGATAGAATCCAACAAGTGTAATTATTACTAAATAATATCACAATATTGTTTGCATTTAGTCATAGATTGGGGTCTGGGTAATGTGACCCATACTAATGAGAGTTTGATGAGAAACAACAACAAAAATCTTTGTCAATAACAACAAAACACAATTCTAAGGCTTACTCCTAACTGCACGTAGGCATAATGACAAATGGAATTCAATTTGTTTCATGTACCTATACTATAATAATGCAATGCCTCCCCCCAAACTCCACCTGTGGGAAACAAGGCTTATTCACTGATAACGATGTGTGACCTTTTCTTCCTAGAGGTCTATGATAAGTGTGATTTTTCAAGTTGTTTTCTAAGAGATGCTAATATTTCTCCACTGTTACATTATTTCCTGACTATAAAAGCACAGTTACAGTTTAGAATCCGTTTCAGAGTCCTAGCTCTAGCACTTGATAGCTGCATAGCTCTGGATGAGCTACCTCATCTTCCCTCAGCCTCCACTTCTGACATCTATAATGAGGATAAAGATACCGACCTTCCCAAGTTTTCATAAGAATTAGAAATAACCTAGATGAAGCACCAAACAGTGTATCCGGCTTAAAAGTGACATTCAGTCAGTGGTAACCTTTCTTGTTTTTATTTTATGTACTAACAACATATCTAATGATATTTCCTAAATCTTAGATTTCAATTTTTCTTCCTTTATTCAGTCTTACTCCTACAGTTACCATTGGATAGATGCTGAGTAAAAGTCGTATTTTAAATTACATGTTTATAAAGGCAAAGATTTCATGTGACAGAATAAATGGAAATCGCTTACCAATTTCTTTCAATATTAAAAAGTTCAACAGAAGTAAATTTCTTTCATGATAAATACAGTCATTTAAAAATGAAATGTTAATAAGTGCTATAATAAGTGCTCATGAATAATATTTTATTCAAGGAAAAATGTTAGCATAAGGAAGACATTTGGGTTTTACACATCTCTTGATTTGAAATTAGGGTACTTCAAATTCACATAGTTTTAGAAATGCACAATGTCCTGAATATCATACATTCAAATTTGATTGGAAAAATTAACAATAGACTATAAAGTTCCATATCAATAATTTAACACTATCTACTCTAAATTACAGACCCCACAAAAAAAAGACTCTAGTAAATTTTATAAAGGAAACAATGCACTTAAATTGTTTCCACTTGGCTGTTAGAACTTTAATGACTGAAAGGTCTTGATTATTCACATTACAAATGTTACTCAACAGTGCACACAATAATGAGTTTACACAGTTTACTAGGAACCCAGTTATAGAATCTTTTTCTAAGTTATCACAGAATTTTGGAGCTTTAATATAATAAATAGTTTTTCTAGTTGGGAAAATGAAGAGATTAAGTCACCTAACTTATGTGAAAAATATAGAAGGAATAAACTCAAAGTGTGAACTGTGAAAAATTGACAGTAGTCTCCCATCCCCCTCTTACCCACTGTTTTGCTTCCACGGTTTCAGTTACCTTTAGTCAACCAATCCCAAATATTCAATGGAAAATTCCAGAAATAAATTATTCAAAAGTTTTAAGCTGTGTGCCATTCTGAGTAGCATGAGGAGGTCTTGTGCCACCCCACAAAGCCCCACCCAGGAACTATAGGGGGTAGGTACCACCCACCCCTCAGTCACTTAATAGCTCTCTAGGTTTTCAGATCAACTGTCCTAGGATCATAGTGCTCTTGTTGAAGTAACTATTGTCGTGCTTACTAACGGCCACAAAGCACAAGAGTAGTGGTGCTGGATATGCCAACGAGAAGCCATAAAGTGCTTCTTTTAAGTGAAAAGGTGAAAGTTCTCAACTTAAGGGAAACAAAACAAATTTTATGCCAAGGTTGCCAACATCTATGGTAACAAAGAATCTTCTATCTGTGGAATTGCCTATTTATAAATTAAATTTTATCGTAGGCATGCATGCATAAGAAAAAAAATAGTACATATAAAACTCATCACTCTCTGCAGTTTCAGATGTCCACTGGGAGCCGTGCAATGTATCTCTGGAGGATGAGAGGGGAGGGGCTTTTGCATGGCAATTTTCCTTAGATTAGATATCCTTCAGTTTCTGCAAATGAATCTAATTATTGTTCCCAAATTCCCAGCTGTTCAATGGATCTGATTTAATAATGGTTATAATTATACCCAAGAGGGAAAAGTGAGCTGCTTACATTTTGGAATTATTTTATTCCTACTGAACTAAAAGCAATTTACATTTTGTTGCCCCATAGCTTAAAATAGGTGCTATATCTCAAATGTTTCTATTAAAGTAGACAAACATTTATTAAATGATTAGTGTTCAAAGCAAGATTTGTAAATACCATTATTTACAGTCTTTTAATTGTGATGGTACATACCCTGAATAAATTATAATTAGACCAAGGGCTTCCACGATGTTGCTATTATAAATTTATACATTACTGTTTATAAATGTATAAAGTACTATTTTCTACCATGTGTTATTTCATTAAAAATGTTTAAAAGATTTTTCCATTTATTAACATTTTCCTTTCTTTACAAAGATTCAACATGTTTTAAAGTATATTTTCTTGAATTTGCTCTGTTCCTTAGCAGACGTTAAGCCCGATTTCAGTGTGTAGGATAACTGTAGCTAGTTACTAATGTGGTCTTTAAACACTATAAATAGGGCTAGAAACAAAAAGGCAAAGTGTTCACCTTTGCACATTTTTTAAAATGTAATATGAACCAAGTGCCCTTGCAAGAATTATGCTAACTATTTTGCATAAAAATCCAGTGTAGCCCATCTTTTTCCTACCACGTATGCAATATGCTATACCTTATACTCACGTCAGTCTTGGCATAAACAGAAAAAATAAAGTGAATTTGAGGATAAAGATAAAAATAAATATAATTTTTTCTTCCTATTTTCAGATAGTGATGGTTCTTCATGGTTTTTATTTTGCCCACAAAAACACTCAGGATCTTGCCCGCAGGATGCCATAGATAGTTATGTGGCTCTACATAAGCCTGGTGGTCAGAAAGGTGAGAAATAAAATGATTCTGAACTAATCAAGAAATTATAAAACCAGGTTTTCCGATAAGGTCCAAATGAACAAGCTCGATTGTTTATGCAGCAAATCCAATGAAGATGCGAGAAAAATACGCATACGACAACAGAAAAGGGAGAGTAAATTACCAGAGGTCCCTGCCAAGTACCAGTCTGGTGGTTTCGAACAGGCACTGAGGTCTAGTCAGCTATCTAGTGCTGGAACTTCAATGTGAGGCTTCCTCTGCAGGTTTTGGAATTTACTGCCAGCCAACTGAGCCTTGCTGCCAGCTCCCCTTGCATTCTGCTGACACTTGTCCAGGGGTTCAGATGTGTAGGAGGCAGCAGTCTCGCTCAGTTCCCTGGGGAGCCTGTATCCCTAAAGCGTCCCAGCCAGAATCATTCTAAGTCACCTTAGCATGAGTTTTCACCAAAAAACCGTTAATATTATTTATACTCATCATTAAAAGATTACCTACTAGGACATGAGTACCATAATGGGCTTTCCAGTCATTCAAGTCAATGGGGTACTCTCTGTAACTAGTGTGTCTAGTGACCACTGGTGTCTACGCAGAGAAAAAATGAGGGGCAGCTCTGTCTATGCCAATTACAAATATGTCCGTGTAGTGGGACTTTGCAGTTGGATTCTTTACCAGGACCAGAGCGTTTTAATTCTTTAGGAAATTAGGAATAACTCCCTGTTGTCCCCACCTATTATCTGTGCCTTATTTCTCCTTGATGGCATTTTTTTAGTTGTATAAAACATGCCTTCCATAATTCATGGCTTATTTAAGTTTACAACTCCAATGAAAAAGTTAATAATCTGCCACCGTGTTTCCAGTGTGAGTAACACCATGCATCACACTGAAAGGGAAAACTGGGTGGAAGCCTGCAGGTAACAGTATGATATAGGCACGGCCCTCTTGTTGGTAGCTCCAGCCTTTCAAATGGTGAGGCAACCCTAATATGGTGTCGGTACTAATGTAGATTCATTCTCATACCATCCAACTCTATTATCAGTTTATTAATATTTTTTAGTCTGCAATATTCAGGTTTCCCCCCCTAATCCAGGAGGTCTGATATTTTATTGACTCCAAAATTGTCTTTGAGATTTATTTTCCAAAGGGTTGGTCTCACCATCGCCCCAGTCCTAGGGGCCTCATTAGTCAGCAGCTGAGATAACTCTGAAAGGAACTTTTTCAGATAGTTTTTTTGGCCGGGAAGCTTCACAATAACTGAAGCTCTCTCTAATAGTAACCTTGAAAACAGACACAGTGAGGCTCTGGCCGGATGTTCCTAACTCCAGAGAAAGGGACCAGAAGGTCCTGCAGGGGCCATCGCGGGAACATCAGGATTGAAGCACCCTGGCTGTTTTGCATTTCATTCAGCTCTTCTCTCCCAAATCTAAGCTTCTTCTCCTTTTTACCATCTCTCTTGTACGTATCTTGTTGATAGTGACATGGTTGAATATATACTTGTTTATGTTGTCCAGTGGAGACACATTATTTTATTATTATTATGGTAACAAAAATACATAAAATGAAATTTACTTTCTTCTGTTTTTAAATGTGCCCTACAGCATTGTTAACTGCATGCACCCTGTTGTGCAACAGATCTCCAGGGAATTCCATTTTCTCCCCAAGAGCACTGTCACTTTACCAAAATCACTCTGAAGTTCTATTGTAAAAGAAACTAAGGAACTGCATTATTATTGCAAACAGATATGCCCACTAACACGTGAAATTTTATATCACATGTAATTCACATTTGCCCTCTTTTAAAATTTCATAAATATAAACAAAATATCTTGTATTCTAAATTCCCAAAAGGGGATGTCAAGTTAATTCCTCGTGTTTACAAAAGGGACCAGTGTCAGGAGGAGGAAGTTTGCAGTCAAAGTGACATGGATGTACCATTCATTTGTATGGCCACTAATTCCATAGGGCAACCGGTCATAAATCAAGTGCCTGACATCCAGTAATAGATGATTATATCTGACATAATGAAGTTTAATGGAAGGTTCACACACTGCTTGACTATTAAGTGCCCATTTATTGTCCCTGCACCAGGTGTGATGGTGATAGGCTATACAAATCATCCAGAAGAAATGTCAAAATAGGCTCCTTTGCTGATAGAGCACCATGCATGTTTATTAATAGAGCAGCTTGTCTTAGAACTGGCCCATCTGCTCACTTAAAACAAGTCTTTTTCCTATAAACATGTTAAAGTTAAGGACATGACCACTAGTACTAGTTTTAGAGTAATAGGGATGGGTAAGGAAGAAGAGAAAAAGGAAAATAACTAGAGCTTCAGTAAAATATCATGCCCTATCTTCCACCTTAGACAGGTTTAACAGAGGACGGGGGACTTGCTTTAAATCAGTGTAGCAAGGGCTTAGGCCTTCGGAAAAGGTGCAGGTTCCATCTGTTGCTGGTGCCAAATGGAAGATGGCAATTTTCACCAATGTTTTCAAAGTACATATTTCAATGAAGTGCACAATATGAGGTACTCAATTAAGAAATTCTCCAGAGTAATAGTTCATATGCATTTAAAGTCATCCAAAATTATTTTTAGCAGGGTAGGTTTTATAAAGAAAAATAATACCACAGACTTTTCTGGAGAGAAGATTTTAAAACTGAGGATTTGTTTCTTAAAACCCATTTCCTATAAGACACCAACATTGCATTTTTATATAATGGGGGGAACAATAGAAGCAAAACTTAAATGCTAGCTTCTTTTTCTTTCCCTTTTTTCCTTTAAGAAATCAGAAATGCAAGGCTAACACATTTTCCAGCTGGTATTCCATGCTTTTACGGTTTCATGCACTTGCAAGGCAGCCAGTAGCTCTGTGCTCTGTCTCCAAGAATGGTTTTATCGAACAAACAAGTGTGCCCTGAGATGCCCTTCTCAAATGAACATACGCATTTGAAATGAAGAAGTAAAATTGTTCAAAATAGTGGAGCAAAGGAAAGGCATGGGCCACTTGGTAACCTGAGATGGTTTTCCCTCTTTGGCCATGGCTTTATGTATTCATTCATTAACACTGAAATAAAATCTGGCAGACACGCCTTTCAGGTTCCAGAAAAGAACTTCATCAAACTCAGTATCACATAAATCCACTAGTCATACTTTTCTAAATAAATTACATCTTGAAATAACTACCTGGTAACAAAAAGGCTGATTCAATTACCTGCAAAAAGCTAGAGGTCTCAGATACCCCTGAAATTACTTTTTATATCTCCGATAAACTAAAAGGAAGCAATTTCCAGTCATATTTCAAGTAACTTTACTTTCAAAGAATAATGGATCATTTTTAGTTTGAACATGAAATTACTCATCTTCCAGAACAGTATCAGTATCTATCAAAATTGATGCAAATTAGAAATCAAGGAATTATCTTTTTTTTCTTTCTCAACATATCCAACCAATCAACAAGACTTTTTCTGTTTTATCTGTAATGTCTATGACACCCTGTGGTCTTTATTCCCATTGTTAATGTCTTTTAGTTTACACTCTCAAGAACCCATTCTTGAACTAACCTACTAATTCTCTCGGCTCTCAATCCATCCTAAGCACTGGAGTCAGTGGAGGTTTCTATGCAGGAGTTGTATTAATGCCTTCTGTGCCTGAAGTCCTTTGTGGTTTCCCAATGGTTACAGGATACTCAGAATTGCTGGGCTTGGTACACAAGGATCTGTTATAATCTCAGTTACAAATCCTTTAGACAGTTTCTTTCTTCCTAGTTCACACCATACCAGTTATGGACACTGAAGCCTTGCCCAGTTCCAAAGGAGATGCAGACTAACCTGACCAATATATTAATAGCCTTACAATCACTAGCCGTGTCTATAACTATTCCTGCTTTAATAGGATCAGTACTCAGTGTGCCGAGCATAGAATTTTTATCCTTATGGACTCAGCAGATACAGTCTTTTCTCTGGTTATCTGCGAGCAGCCAGTGCCTTTCCTCCCTGCAGGGACTGTACCTCTAAGGCATTAACTGGAATCCAGGCATGTGTTTCCTCAGATCTTGCTTCTAAAGGGCTTAGCATTTAGTCCCACTGCTATCCGAATTCACCTGTTTCCAAATTCTTCTGCTGCTTCTGGAGCAGAGACGAGAAGTCACACTTAACAAGAGGCCAGTAATGTGGAAAATGGAGGGGAAAGAAGGAAAGTGAATCTTCAGAGAATTTAAGTGGTTAAGAGGAAAAGAATTCCCTCTTGTAAGTGAAATTTTAAAGAAAGGCCACACCAATATGATGGGATTTACCTCTCTCTAAGCCATTCTCCATTCTCCGTGTAGCTAGAGGCATCTTTTAAAAATCGAAATCAAATTATGTATTACTCTGTAAAAACCCTTCAGGCAGCCTCACAGCTTTTAAAACCTCAACTGCTTTTGTGGCCCACAGGCTCACAAAGATTCTTTGCTTGACCAAACTTCAATTAGGCTCCTGAACCTTCTCCCAGGCCCATCTGTGCAGTTCCTTGTAAATCCAGTTTTAGCACAACTCTTGCGAAGGCAGTTTAACCAGAACCCCCCACCCTGGATATCTGCTTGCCCTCCTTACATGATCTGGCTCCTCATTCCCTACTATCCCCTGGTGGTATCTGACCACCCTGCCGTGTCTTCAGCTAAAATCCTATCAAGTGTTTCCAGAATCCCCTCCACTCCTGAGTTTAGTAATTTTCTATCCAGCGACACCCCGCCCCTCCCCCACCCCCCCCATCCCCCGCTCACCCCTCCCACCTGCCCACACTCTAATCCTTGGCTATAAATTCCCATTGGTCTATGCTATATTCTGAGTTGATGCCCATTCTAATCTACGGTCTCTTTGGAAAAAAACAAAACAAAACTGTTTTTAGCACTCTGCATTCTACTGTCTAGCCCTGTTTGTTTTTCTTTGAAAAGGCTCTGTATAATTTGAGTTCTGCCTAAACACTCTGACTATATCCCCAGTACCCATCCACGCTCACTATGGTCCAGCAATCGTCATGTCCATTTGTTGGTTTACTTTTATTTTTGTTGATTTATAGTTTGTTTCCTCTCTCTGGAGTGCTGCTTCATGTGAACGTAAGTCTTGACGGACTTGCAAACTGCACAAGTCCATCATGACTGACACATAACAGGCCCTGATCATTATTTGCTTAGTGAATACATGAATTGACATGCCAGGACTTTTTTACTTGAGGACCTTTGATTACACTATCCTTCAAATTTAACCTTGACCAACCCACTCTTACCTTCACAGTTCAGTTCACTAACCATCTTCCTTGAGTGGTTTTCCTTGATATATATATAACAATAAAATTGTGTGTGTGTGTATACACACACACACATATGTATATGATCAAGATATATATATGTGCACACCTCTCTCTCTCTCCAGGATGATATATGATCATAATCTTGATTGTTTAATCCACAATTGATCTATTGATTAGCTCCCTCCATGACGAGGTAAAGTCCATGAGGGCAAACATCTTTTCTCTCTTGTAACTCACTGTATTTCTAGTACTCTATAGAGTGTATGACACAGAGTAGTAACTCACTATAGTGTAGTCACGTGATAATTAATTTGGCTTGCATTAAACTATATACTTTAAAGGATTTTGAGGGGAGATTTCATCTCCCATTTTACTCAATGAGCACATGGCTGGAGCAGTAGGAATAACATTTTCTCAGTTTTATGTCTCCCTACACCACTCATCATATGAGTATCTCTACACCCAAGAGAGATTTTGGGTATTTTTGTGTTCACATTTTCTGATATTAAGAAATAACTCTGCTGGAAATACCATATTTTATGGATAATTCAGAGGATTTTTTTGAAATTGGGTTTTTTTTTCATTTTTTAGCTTTCCCACTAATTTCCGAGTCTAAACCATGCCTAAGATGCAACTGCAGAGAAAATATTAGTTGAATACTGAATGAAAGTTAGTCTTTCAGAAGAGCATGGAGAAAAGCTGATGTACAGTTTTACTGTTTGATGTAAGTTTGAAATTTTAAATGTATAGACATTCACCAAGAATATGCTTATTTTTCATGTAAAACTGTAATATAATGAAACCAATAGGATTTAATGAGGATAAGGACATGGCAAACGCCCTTGAGAACTTATTTTCTTGATCTTAATGTGTATGAGCTACACTGAGTTTTAAACTAGAGCAATGAAGTATTGCTGATAAATTATATTAAATAATATTTGTAGAGCATTCTATAGGGTTTAGAGTACTTTCACATGTAATATTATATTTAATATTTAATACGTACACAATCCTGGGGAAGAGGTTGTTGCTCTAGTGGTGAGATTTGTTCACGATCATAGAGTTAGCAAACTAGGGTTATCAGGAGTAAATGTAAGTATTAATATTCAAGCTGCACAACTGCCATGTAACTCCACCCAGAAGAATCCTATGCCAAACACAGGAGGGGCACCTGCTCCTGTGAGAGAAAATGTTTTTCATTGGACTCTTAACAACTGAAAATAATTGCCATACTCAGAGCTGTAATGAACAAAGAGAATAGTGCTTAGTATTGAGGGGGTGAAGTAGCTTTTAGTGTGAAGCCAATGCTGTTTGGGGTGTTACAGGAGGGACGATAACCAAAGTCAGCTCTTCCCCTACAGAAGCATATGCCTTTACACAGTTGAGGAAACAAGCCCCTCATCCTTCATGGGTGAAATGAAGGTGGATGCTGCATCTGTAACAGTCCTAGTCCCTACTGTCCAGATATAAAAATGCATAGAAAAGAGATCTTTATCTAATCTCAGACAATTGACTCCAAGAGGAAACGATATTTAAAAAAATTTGTAATTTATCAGATATAATTTTTTTAACAACCTATCTTCTAAATCTATTGTCCAGTATGAATAGTTTCATTGAAGAACATACTTCGAAGTGACGTGCATGCCTGTGCACATATGTACGGCAAGGAACTGCAGCCTTGCAGCTGTGGGTGTTCAGCAGGTAGATGTGAGGGTAACGGCTACTTGGAAGTCAAGGTCGCTTCCTTCTTCACCCCATCCTAGGCCTCGGTGGTGGCAGAAAAAGTGGTGGCAGTCAACACAACTATTAGCCAACTGTCTTCTGCTCTAGGCAGTAAGGTCATTAATTGTTCATATACAGGTATAAAATTATTTTCTGGAAATTACATAAACAATACCACATTGGGGAGAAACTTAAAAACTAGATTCTATTTTATCATAAATAAAACATAAAATTTAAGTACATTGATATATAAAATACTACCAGCATGGCTGAATTCTTTTTCTACAGTATTATTTTAGATACCTCTTTGGAGACAAACGGTAAGTCGTTCTATGAAAACAGTAAAAGGTAACAGAGCAGCAGTAGAATAAAGACTTTGTATTTTACAAAAGAAGACAATGGACACACCAAAAAGTTTTGTTTGTCACTTGGCAATAAATAGCATTAGATGTTCAAACTCCTTGTGCCATGTTGTGTTATTAAGATGAATAATAAACATGGTAAGGGATTTTCTCATACTATACTATGGATAGTCAGGTTACTCCCATCCCTTGCTGATAATATATTTCACTACGAATTACTTTCTTTAGTATGGAGCGTTGGAAATTAAGTCAAAGTTCCTTTTGTATAGCTGACAAACTGCCATAGAAGGTTTTTATAGATGCCTGAGTTTGAATCCTGTTGAATCCTGGCTCTAAAACTAAATACTTGCCCGATCTTTATGAAGATAAAAAAAAAAAAACCCTCTATGTTTCTGTCCCCCCCCAACAAAATTACTACTATAAATCTAATTTATTCATGGAATTGGCAAATAATTGAAATAATAATCCATGTCAAGTGTTTAAATGGAGCTGTGCAGGTAAATGTTAATATTTAGTGTCCATAGCAAGTCCACTCAAAATGGTGGTATCTGTTAAAATGTCCCGAGGAATATTATTTAGGCTCTCTTCGGGAACTGGGAGCAAAGGTGTCATATACAGGTAATTTTTAGTTTGAACATATGATTTAAAGTTAATTTGCTAAATAAATGTTACCTATTATTATTACTGACTAACAATATCTCACTGTAAAAAGCTGTGACATTTAGAAAGTACAAAATATTTTTTCTTTGAACAAGACAAAGTAGTTTTTAGTCTGAATGAAAATAAAAACTAAATAAGACCAAAAGTAGTATGTCCTGGAACCTAGAGTAGCAATATTAGGAGTGGGACCGGGAGCTGGGGAAGGGAGGAAATGTGAATTTCAGAGAGCAGAACCCTGAAATTCTGAATAGCTGCTTAGAGACATCCTAATTCCCACGCCCGTCCCTCACCTTGAGCAACAGTTCCTTGGGGAAACCATCATATTCAAATCAAGGATCATTCTCATGGGATCTGCCATCTGCCACGTCGATTCTGAAGGATAATGTTCAAATTACAACAGTATTGAGTCTACATTTAATGTCCTTTGAACGCTAAGAATATCATTCCATCAGCCAATAAGGAAGGAGAATTCAAATTCGATCTCCCCACTCACTCAGGCTCACTGAGAGACTGCCAAGATATGTTGACTAAGAACCTAATGTAAAAAAACTACCAGATCACACTACTTCCTAGAATAATTATTTTCAGTATATGAGGAGTATGCTAAGTTATTTCAAAAGACAAATGTTGGCTCTTAAACAATACCTTAATACATATTTGAAAGTATAATTTAAAAAACCCTCACACTTATTCTTAACAATATTGAATAACATGTTCATTTTACCATTAAATTTATATTTAAGTCCAATTAAATTCAACCCAAATTCAATTATTACTACATAGTATCACAATAGTATGCTTGATGCTAGAAATACAAGCTATACCCCCTTCTTCGATCTCGTAGTTGTTCACAGTGTACTTTAAACACAGCAAAAATGTTGGCATTTACCGGTGAAGGAAAGTGGTGTTTATTTAACATGGTTAAAGCACTCTGCTATATGCGGGGGCGGAGGGGTATGCCTTTGAGTTACGAGTGGCTAAAGCTAGGGAATTATGTTCTACCACATAATGTGTGCTAACCAGATAAGTTATTGAGGTAGAGAAATGCCACTATGAATATTAAAGCACAGACTTGGAACCTCCTCAATACGAATGCCAGATGTCTTGTTCCTATTTTATTTTAATCAATTTCAAATGTTTTTACATTTTGCTAGATAATGTCGTATGTTAATATCTCTAATTTGTGATGCTAAATCTTTGGTTATAGCCTATTTTTAATATAGATGCAGCAGGCAGGACCATCTGTTTATTTTAAACATAAAAAAATATTTTCAGTGTGTGGAATTGCTGAATGTAATTCAGTTTGTACACGGAACTTAATGCCTGGCATTTTTCTAGCTCACTGATTATGTGCTAATTAAACAATGTTTAAATTATTCAGTTTATTATATAAAAAAGTAAACACATAGATTTAGTTTCTCAAATGCCTCAAATATTTTAAATTTTTCCATGAGTATAAATGGTAACTATCAACAACTACCAAATGCATAAATTGTATTTAGTATTAGACATCTGATTAATTATAAGACCCTATTTAAGAAAGATTATACAAAAATTATCCAAGTTAAAAACACTGCTGTACTCGCCAGCTTTATTCCTAGCAGCTTACCACCTTGGAAGGTGAAGTGTTATCTGGTAACTCAAATTTTCTATGTAGCAGAACATAAAGATACCATCTTAGTAATAAAGATGGAGAGTGCTTTTCAGAAGTTCATCTCTTTTTGGTTATTAAAAGGAATTTTTCTGACTTGAATTGCTGGTTATGCGATAAAGAATGGCTGGGTTGGGTTCTATAATTGACTGCTAAGACTGTCACCAAATTCTATAGGAAAACAGAGAAACTAAAACAGCCAAAAACAAAATGACAAAGTTACGACTGAAAGGGATGCCCCAACGGTGTATTTGACCTTCAGATAATGTAATCATCTGTTTAGGATTCTGACTCAGCTTCCAATACAAAGTCTCACCCAACTACCTTCACTGAGTGATTCTGACTGTAAATAGACATAATTCTGGAGTGGGATGTTTTTCACGGGGATAGTTGGGGGCAAAATAAAGGTGGGCGAAGAAAGGAGAGTTGATGAGCACACACACCTTCAGAATTGCAACTCTTACCGAGCCCTCCCAAGAGCTGCACTGTGCTTATTTACACACCCACTACAAAATTATCAGAGTAGTTTTTCATTTCTAATTACAATATACAAAATTGGGGAATATATCTGAAAAGCATATTGGACTTATTTGCATACAGAAATACATAATCGATCCCATTAAATTAACTACAAAGTTCTAACAAGTTATTTTCATAATGAAAGGGTTTAAAAATAATAGTGCTTCTAGATAAAGCTATTTATCTAATCATTGAGTCCTAACTATTGAGACTTAGGGCAAGAAAAATTACTATAATGGCGAATGCTGATTCAGGGTCTTTTATGAAGTAGTTTATAGGGCGGGCTGTGACTATTTTTCTATTTATAGTGGCAGCTCTGGTTAATTACCTTGTAATGTATTGTGACATTAATGCACTGGTAAACTATTGGAATTTACACCCCTATTCAGGAATAAAATCTGTAAGTTGAAGAATGCATATAAAGTCACCATAGACATAAATTATGTGACCAAATGCCATGTAGGATCACATTAGAATTGAACAAAAGAATCTCTCAAATTTACTCATCAGTGGGTAAGAGCCACTGAATGGATATATTTTGGCTACTTTGAAATGCTGATTATAACATTTTATTCCAGGCTATTTGGTAACAGTACAACATTTTCCATATGGTTACTAAAAGCTTGTTGGCCACAGTTAAAATGCACAATTCCAAAGAAAAATATACTGTCACAAACAAATATATTAATTTCCCAAACTATTTTCCCTAAAAAATGAGCAAAACTGAAAAAAACAAGAAAACTGAAAGGAGGTAGTATTGTGAAACGTGAATTAAATCTAAAATGTTCCGTACGTGATATAGAACTTGAAGGGGCAAAAAGAAAGGAGTGAAATTGTTATATCTGTACCTATGTATATTTCAAACAGCAATTATATAATTATTTTTCAAGATAGGGCTTTAAAACACAATTTCAATGTTGCCAATAATTAGATCATTGTCTCAAATACTCAAAGCACAATCATTATCAAAAAGAAAAAATTATTAAAAAGAAGTAATCCAAAACATTTCAGATGAGAACAGAATAAATGGTAAAATATCTGAAGCAATATGATGTGTTATTGTATGTTAGATAGTTCATATTTCCTAGCAAAAAGTTCTGTTTGCTGATATTTATACGTATATTAATACACTTAATGTTTTGGCTAACTTGATAAATATCAAAAAATTAAGTATGGCTTCCCTATAAAAAATAGTCAAGACTGTAAAATACACAAGAATTAATTTATAAAGCAATAATTCTCTAAATATTAACAAACACGTAGACAATAAACAAAATATAGACCACTATAGGTCAATATGGGAATGGGAATATCTAGCTATATCTTTTATATTCATAACATGTATAAAATTACAGCAGAAAAATGGAAAAAGAAAAGCTAAAATGAGTGGCTAATGTTAGTTTCCAGGCACTTTAGAGGATATTTCTATATAATCTTACAAAAAATTATTGGAGGTAAAATCCCAAATTATTTAAAGAAACTAATTTATATTATTGTAGTAATTCAAATAAAAACGTATACTATACATGTAAGATTATCTCTCTCTCTTCTCTCTCTCTCTGAATATAGATAGATAGATAGATAGATGATAGATAGATAGATAGATATAGATATATAGATATAGTCTGTCCAGAAAAAAGTCCAGCTCTGTTAATCTAATGAGAACAGTTTCCATGCAATATCGATGTAACCTGACAGCCAAGGAGAGTGGACTGGAACGCACATGCACGAACAATGATGACTTCACTGTACTAGTCAGTGGGGGCCGTAGACACCATTGAGTGAGCATGTGTACTGTGTGACCATCACATTCAAAATGACTGAGTGAGTAAAGCAACAAATGTGCATCAAATTTTGCATTAAGCTTGAATATTCCTCCATGGAAACTATTCAGATGATTCAAAAGGTCATAGCTACGGGCAACTGTTGATCAGCAGCTTCATTAGGACAATTTGCCCACTCATGCATCACATCTCATGTAGAGTTTTTTTTTTTTTTGGCAAAACATCAGAGCACCCAGGTGACTCAGCCCTCCTACGGCCCAGATTTGGCATCCTGTGACTTCTGGCTTTTCCCAAAACTAAAATCACCTTTGAAAGGGAAGAGATTTCATACTGTCAATGAGATTCAGGAAAATATTACGGGGCAGCTGATGGTGATTGGGAGAACTGTGTGAGGTCCCAAGCTGCCTACTTTGAAGGGGACTGAGGCATCATTGTCCTATATAAAAATATGTACGATGTTCCCTATATCTTGTATATTCTTCAGTAAATGTCTCTATTTTTCATATTACATGGCTGGATGCCTTCTAGAAAGACTAATATTCTTTAAAATATTTTATTTATTTTTATTTATTTTTAGGCAGAGGGGAAGGGAGGGAGAAAGGGAGGGAGAGAAACATCAATGTGTGGTTGCCTTTCACGTGACCATGGCTAGGGCCCTGGCCCTGACCCAGGCATGTGCCCTGAGTGGGAATTAAACTGGCAACCCTTTGGTTCACAGGCCGGCACTCAATCCACTGAGCCACACCAGCTGGGGCATACTATTATAGATATAGATATACATAAATAGATATATAGTAGAGTTCTTTTGTAAAATTTGGCTGCATGTAAATTCCAACAACAGTTTACAGTATGACTTAAAATAGTAATTAAGGATGATGGGTGATAGTTGAAAGTTGAAAGGAAATACTCATGTTTCCAAGGTAATGGTATTATGCCATATCTATTCCATTCTCAACATTATTTTAGAAGTAGAATACTAGATTTAAGAAAAAAAGCAATGATTTTTGCAATGTTATTTTGGTGATTCTTACAAACCTCTTGATCTAATTATACTATTATTTTTGAACTGTAGTAGTACAGCACATGAGCTAGTGACTATAGCTGCAATACCAGTAATCACCATGCAGTTAAGGAGGGTCTCCGGGTCAGTATAAGCAGGGAAATGATATGAGAACTAGAAGGTAACAAGACAATCATTCTAAGGTCATGCTGGTCTGCTTGGCTCTGAAGCCCAATTTCTCCCCGTATGTTTCTGCAAAGAACCCAAAATTACAGAGTAATAGCCACATCTTATCTAGGGCCTGCAAGATGCCAGACTTTATTCTATATCACCCCTAATCTTCACCAAAAGACACTGTGAAGTCCTTATATCTGATCTTCTGTGTACTAGTTGAGTAAACTAAAGAAAATTCTAGAATTCCCAAGTTTAAGTGTATTAACTCTAAATCCTTTTTTTATCAGTCAGTTTTTGTCTTACCTCATTCTCAATTTATTTTACTCTTTATCTGACTAATTATGGTTGTTTGAAATGGTCTAAATCCCTCTTTCTGTATTCAAGTTCCTTCGGCTTGTGAAATGGAGTCTATCTCTGAAGTCTGGGGTTGGCTGACTTGTTTTGGCCAATGAGACACAGAGCATAGGACACAAGTGGAGTCCTGGAAAACATCTGAACTTTGGGACTTGCCTAGGTATTGCTGAAAATCCTATCACCATGGGAATATGCCTGCACGAGGCTGCTGGATAATGAGAGCCATATGGTCCTCAACCCAGATGACATCCGGTCGACTGCCACATGTGAGTTCCCTCCCCTGCAAAACCAACCTGCCTGCCAACTGCCAAACATCCCAGTGAGCATGCACGTGACAACCAACTCTGAGAACTATAGCAAATGTTTTTGTTTAAAGCCGCTAACTTTTAGTGGATTATTACACATCCTATCTAAGACTTTACAGTACTCTTCCCAAATCATACTGAGATCATGTCTGAAAAACTGAATTACATTAAGGCCACCAACTTGCATAAGTAGGCTTCCATCTTTCACAGGAACAACATCCTGCTAAGAATTAACGTATCTAAGACAATGCATCAATTTAAAAGTCATCTATTCCTCATGGTGAGGGATTATGTCATAGCATCCAAGCTGTTAATCAATATAAAAACCTTAGAGGCATTTTTCTTCCTTTCCCTGGGTCTCTTCAAAATATTCCCCAGACCTGCCATTGCTGACAACACATTCCTACTTTTCCAGTCATCTTTTACCAGTCCTACTGAAACAGCCTCCCTCTACCAGTCTCTCATCATCTATGCTGACGTCATAGATATTTTTCTCATATCAAGAACTGATAATGTTAGGATGTAACATCCCACTAACTTAGGAAGAGTTTGTAAAAATTAAAAATATTTCATCATTTTTCCAGGATAAAATACAAACTCCTTGGCATGTGATACAGAATCCTTCATGAGCTTCCCTATTACATCTTTCTAGTCTTTTCCTTTAGAACTGTTTCCATCTTACTGTGCATTTAGCATATTCCCTTAAAAATACCACAACGCTCACATACTTATGTTTTAGTTCATTCTGCTTCCCTCTTCTCAGGATTCTCCTTTTGTCCCCACTCCCTTTTCTCCTTGAAAACTGATGATGTATCCTTCAAAACCTGGGTCGTCACCTTTAATTTTAGCCACTTAGAAATGGTTGTATGAGTGCCTACTATGTGCCAAGCACAGGCCAGTGGCTGGAGAAGAAATAATAATTATGACACTCTCTGCCCTCAGGGACCTTATGGAAGACAAAGGGAAACATGCACACTGAAAAATAACACACAATGTCTTAAGTGTAAAAACTGAGCCAAGCACAGGGGGCATTGAGGAAATAGGCATTCACTTAGCTCCTCCCTAGTAAAGAGTCACAAAAGCTTAACAGGAGACAGACTAGCAGCAGTCAGAGGGAAAGGGGGTGGGGCTGGGTAAAAGAAGGTGAAAGGATTAATCAGAGAACATATATGCCTGACCCACACACAGGGACCATGTTTGGGGATTGACTGCCTGAGGGAGGAGGTGTTGGGTGGAGGGGGACTAAGAGGAAAAAAACAGTGACAACTATAATAGCATAAACAATAAAATATAATAATAATGGTAATTGCCTTGAAACACTGGTAAAAACCTAACGGGTAAAAAAGAAAAAGAGACTCCTGGCAGAAGAAAAAGCATGTATAGAAAACATGCTCATAAAAATCAAACCTAATGGTTTTATTGCATCAAGCAGTTAATACTTTTGAAGATGTAAGAAAATATATTGCATTACTTTAAAATGAAAAATTAACCTTAGGATATTTGATATTAATAAAATAAAAGACATGTCTATATCACATGAGCTTTATTATAAAATGTTTCAAAATCAATAAATATTTCTTAAAAGCAGGAAGACAAATTATGTATATAGGTTATGTAATTATAAATGTTATTTTAATTTTTATTTTGACCAGTTTCTTGAAAAAAATCTTTAAACAGGTGGTATCCACATAATTTTAATTTACGCATATTAAAACTAAATGCTACTGATACTAAAATGACTTTTTAAGAGAATAATAATGAAATATAAAATATAAATTTGTAAGGAAATAAATATGTCAATGACTTAGATTAAGCGATCTTCATTTATAAAAAGATAAGATAATATAAGAAGAAAGTTCCAATTAAAAATGTAATGGTGATCTGCTAATCTCTAAACCTAGGTTGGTTCTCAACTGGGCTTCCACTAGTTGAATCACTATGCTTCCCTAGTTCTTATTTTGCTTTACAAATATTTCTCAGAACCATATTTCACATTTTAGTTCATAAATAAGACTCATTCTGTCATCAGGTTTCTTACACACCATTTCCCCCTGTTTTTTAAACAGATTCTACATAGTAAAATACATATTTACAATTATCTTTAACTTAATTAATTGCCTTCCTCAAAGAATAGAGTTCCATTTTCCTTAAATTAAGAAGAAGAAAAGAAAAACTCACCTCTAACAGGGGGCCTTTCTATCTCAGAGTCAAGGTGAATTGGTGGGGAGATGTACGATACCTGTCCATGATGTGCCTGTCCTGTGGACCCAAACATAAACATTAGAGACATAGCAGCCAAGTCGCTATACTTTTTCTGTTTTATGATGTCACATTCTCCCCTCCACACTGAATTAACAGCCATTATACAGTGCAGACAGATCTATCCAAATGCAGAAACATTGTGTCATCCAAACATCAACCGATTAAATCAGTCTTTCTTACACAATTCAGTTTTTGTCGTTGGTGTTGCTATTGTTGTTAAATTATAATTTTATTGTGGAGTGACACTTAAAAATACAACTCAAATGATTAAAGAAAAATGGAATGGAAAAACCAAAACCAAAGACAAAATACAAGTCCTAGTGTTTCATTGTTAGATTAAACAGACATTAAGTACTCTATGAGTCTGTGATACATTTTCCTAAACATTCTTTATTCCTTCACTTCATGGCTGACTGGCATCAATGTCAAGTAACACTTTGAGTAGTACTTGTTTTAATAACTTTACAATCCTAATCAATTTTTATTCTTATGATTTAATTACATTCTTTAATAAAATACTACTCTTGTTCTCTTACATATGATGAGAAAAAAATAACAACAATATAAAAACCAGGTAGACGAAGTCATTCTCTCTTGCTTACAAAGCATTCTGCAAGCTCACATTTGCATTTGTAATGTACTTTCTGTCTTATGAGCTAAAGTATTAAAGTTGATTTGAAGGATGAGAGTCTTGTTAAAATAACTGCTATATTAAAACATCCCTAATTTTTTTTTTCTAATGTTCAAAGCAGCTATAGTCTGTACAATGGTGATCCAGCAAGCAATTTGGGTTTTATAACAAGAAAGCACAAATCAGTTCAATTTCTGAAGCCACCTTATAGAAAGAAGGTTTGAGTAGAATTGGAGGACCCACTCCTTCCTTTCTACAATGGGAATATGCAGTTATAATTTATACATTTACTACAGCAATTTACAGGGCTGTTAATCTCTTTTCCTAAACAAGGAAAGTTAATGATACATAGACTATGATAACAGTTAGAGTAACCTTCCCGTTTAAAGTAATATTCAACTTGTAATAAACTGCTGATTCCTCTTATGAGGCACATTTCAAATAATTAATATGGCTCCCTGTTGATAGTAGCTGCTGTTGCTCCCAGCATTCTTCTAGCTGACAGCGGACACAGTGGAGTTGCTGTAAGATACAGAGCCCCTCGTAATTGTAACTGGAGTATTGTGCATTCACTGGCCACATTTCAGTGGAACAATAAAGGTACTATTATAAAGGAAATAAGACAGGGATTGTGCATTGCCAGCAGTTTGTGTGTAAGATAGCTTATTAAAAACTTCAGATTATCTTAATTATAAAAACATCTGACGCTTACCTACATTGCATATTTATTTGCAAAAACATTTTTGTTTCTAAGTTCCTGTGTCACTACCAATGAATTGGTTTGAAACTTTATTGATCATGTAAATGAAAATAAGCATCATTCACTTTCTATGCCTTCAACATAACCTCATCTTATAAAATAATATTGATTTCATGTCTAATTGGGGAACATGGCTTTGAGCATAAATAATAATAACTGCCATGCACTCAAAAAACCCTCCATTCCTTTCATGCAACCAACATCACCATGAGGATTTAAAGGTAGGCACCAAGTTAATATTTTCATATAAAGAAGTAGAGGAAATTAAGCAAATTGCTCAAGCACCTAGTAAATAGCAAGGCCAGAGGCATTTTGACTTTAAGTCTATGCTAAACCTAGAAGAAATATGTATAGATTTTAGTGATTTAGTGACATTTGAAAATACAGATTTTGAAAATGTCAGCCCTCCATTCAGGATGAAGTAAAGAGACCCTTTCAGTCCACATTCGTCTCCGGTCTCTAGATGAGCCTGAAACCAAGAGTGCTGAATATGGATGCTTTAGGCAGCACTAGACCACAGCGTGCATGTCCCTAAAGGGAGTGGGGACATTAAAGAGCCAGTAGAATAGGACGGAGATTATTGATAACCAAGTCGTAAACTTACACTGCCATAATTTTCCTTCTCTCTCCAAGGAGAAATCTAGCAAACTGCAGGGGATGAGCCACGGCAGGGAACACCGCAGTGGTAGGAAGTGACTGAAACTGTAAGATTTAGAGGACGGTCTAAAATGTGGTAATGGATTTCAGTTTGCGGATGGTTCTGATTGACAGAATGAAAACTAAAAATTATGGAGTTTACTGTCAATTAACTAAGTATAAGAAAAAGGTTTTTTTTGTTCTTTTTTTCTACTGTCAATACTGTACTTGCATACCAGACCATAGATATACTTCTTCAGAACCGCAGAATTTGCTTGAAGAAAGATATTTGATAGAGCCTCAAACCCACATTTTGGAATAAGGAAATGATCTTGAGAAATTGGTGACATTCACGAGTGAAATGAGGTGACAGTTGTCAATCGTGATGTCAGCGAACAGGAAGAAAGGCAATCCTTTACAGGAGCCTACAGAAAATTGCCCACAACCCCCATCCTCTCTTCCCTTGGAAGCCTTTCTTAGTGAGCCATCATTTGCAAGGCATGATCTTTCAGTTGTGTGGAGACATTAAAAAGAACCAGAGCTAGTTATTTATGAGAACATGCACTTTCCCCATTAGGCTTTGTGTATAAATAAAGGCAATTTAGCGTAACAGTGCCTGGGAAACATAAATGCCTATGTCGGTATCTGGAGTGTGCCACTTTTTAGCCATATTACTATTAGCCATATAAGTTAGTTGTTGATGCCAGCAACTATCAAACTGTTTAACTTCTGTGTGCCTCAGTCATATAATGGGGTTATAACAGCACTGACCTCATAGGGATGTTTTGAAGACTAATTTTGCACTTATGTTGTAATTAGAACAGTGCTTAGTGCATAGTACAGTACTTAGGAATTTTAGCTATTATTTTATACATTAATTATTTCATTCATTAATTCATTAATCAATATTACTTCAGTGCCTAACACATGACAGGTGAGTTTTTTCAGTTGATTGACATACATCACAGAACAAAATGAATGATGACCCACACCCTTATGTAGGGGGAGACAGTGAGAAAGCAATTTACACAGTAAATAGATCAATGATATTATATGTACAGGATGCCAAGGGCAATGGAAACAAATTAGAACAGGCTAAAGGGGACCTGGATTGGGAAGGGCAGGTTGCAGTTTTAAATAGGATGATCACAAAAGGCCTAACTTAATTTCCATCAGCAGTATTTGAAGAGTTCAAGAGAAGACAAGAGATAATATCTGACTTTTATAGGAAACTATAAAGGTAAAACTATAGATAAGGGTGCAAACCTAAATGTAATAACTGAGAGTAAAATAACGAAATGGAGCTGGTAGCGGATGCTTTTTCCTAACAGATTTATTTAAAATTTTACACATATTCATAGTCATTCATGTGACCAATGCATAAGACAAATAAAATATGAAGATATGTGATTAGAAATATGAACACAACTTTTTTTCATAAAGTAGAAACCCATTTTACTACCACAAAGCCCTCATTGGTTTCTCTGCTTATACCATTTTTTCAACTCAAATTTTACTCATTTTCTACATAGTGTTGTAAACAAGTTTAACAGTTTATGTCCCTCCTGGCAGATTTTATGCCTTTGTTTAGTTTGTTTGCTTTAGAATTTCAACTTCTGATCTTGATTATACTTTCTAGAGATATTACATTTCTCCTCCCTAAGAAAACTAAATTAGATCTCAGATTTGTGATCCTGGGGTTTTTAATATTATCATTTTCCTTTACAATATTTAACATGGTAGCCAGTGCCATCTTTGCATCTTTGCCCTGCTACAATAATCCACGTGGACTGAGAAAACCTGTACTAAACTACATTTAAGAATGGCATGGCGAATTTTTCAAAGTTTTTCTAATACTCAGAAAGTAGCTAAGCCTCCCCCCCCGCAAAAAGTTTATTTCCTTGTTGAGAATAATCTCAGCTACGGATGAAAAATACCAGAGGTCAGCGTGTTGTCTGTGCTGACGGAAAGTTGGGCGTGCCTAGCATTATAGCAGCTTGCTTTTTTTTGTCTTCAAATCCCAGTCTGACTATAACCATCTGGCATTTATAAAGGCAGTATTCAGGTGAAGATGTAAACGCCAATCAAAAGTAATCATTAAAAAAAGATATTTGTAAAGTTGCCAATTTGATACCTACCTTCTTTGGTGTCCTTTCCCCCTTCATCTTATTACTCATACTTACTTTCAGTGAATTTAATTAACTAAGAGGTAGCAGAGAAACAACTTCATGCTTGACTTATTGAGTATATAAAGTCACTGATGAAGGAGCAAAGGTTAGTGATGGACTTTTCCCCAGTGAATATTACTCGAGACAGAAAACAGAGTAATGTGAAATTCAAGTAACTTTCTTGTGGTGTGTGTGTACGATTTCAATCAGCAAGTATTTCTTCAGAACCTAGTCCCTCTCTGTGGTCAGTAATAAAGATACCGTATGAACAAGGTAATAGAATCCCCCTCCACTGAGAGAATTCATTCTGGATGCAGGGTTAGGCGATGATTGTGAAGTATGGTATGTAATCTTGATAAAGATGACAGAGAAGGGCACGACAACAGCATCTAACCGAGGTTAGTGGCATGAGGGACAGTACTGAAGGAGGCAGAGACTGAGGGAAAGGCAAGTGGTACTTAGTGAAAAGCTACGGCGGGCTGGGGCCCGGGAGGAACATTATAGGTGGATGCCGACAGATCAGATGAGGAAGAGGAACAGGGGACAGGGAACCACAGATTGAGTGTGAGCAAAAAGGTGATTAAAATGATTTAAAAAATTCAAAAATGTACAAAAAATAATGAAGAATACACATGAAGGGAAGCAGAATATGCCACTTGAAAATATGCCACTCTGGCCTATTGGTTATTTTGAATTAAAGTTTCTTGAGAGAGAGCAAGTGCAGTAAGGGCCCTCTGACCCCACTCTCCCCCTGAAAGTGGGAAATAAACCTCCCATGTGAAGGTACCCTCCCTGTACCAAGAGGGTAGAAGGCATCCTTATCAACAAAGGTAGGGAATCCAGGGCCAAGGGAGATATATAAACAAACCTTGTTACTTCTTCTCCAATCTACTTCCCCAAACCTGAACTCCTTTGTCTTGTCAGTTCTTCAAAAAAATATGGTTTCTTAGCCTAAAAGCTTCCTGCTACATTCACTCCTTTGAGTTCATATTTTGATGGGTCTCCTCTACATTAGAAATGAAATTTGTTTTTCTCCTGTTTACCTGTCTAATGTCAACTTAATTATTAGGCCAACCAAAGATCCTAGAAGGGAAGAAGGTAAAGTTTTCCACCACTACCCATGGCTACCATCAGCCTCATCAATGGTCAATTCAGAGTCTCTATTGTCACCTGTCTGTACCCACATCTCCTTCCCCATCCCAGAATATGTTGAAGCAAATCCCAGACACTGGATAATGTCAGCTGTAAGTTATTTGAGTACGTATCTATAAGACAAAAGAGTTCTTTCAAAAACAATAATAATATCATTATGGTACTTAAAAACTAAGATACATTATGAAAAACTGAATTTAATATAAAATTTAATACAGCAATTTCCAGGAAGAAATCAACCAGAAATGAAACCTTTCAGCCTGCAAAACATCACATTTGTCCTGGTTTTGAAATGTTGTTGGCTAGAGGAATTCTTTATATTTATGGTGAACTTGAGGTGCTCACAAATATAGAGGAAAATTTATTTTATAAAACCATACAAATGCTTTTCCACAAGCGTGAAAAATAGACTTGGTAGTCAAATGACAAACACTGCATTTTCGAAGCATCGCTTCAAAATTGTTCCATGAAGTCTCAAAAACCTCCTGTAGCAAGTATTACAACCATAAAGTAGAAAAATATATGGAAAAAGAAGTCAGAGCACTTATCATCCCTGAATTTCTAGTTTTTTACAATCCTTCAAAAATAAACAGGAGTGGACACATTGGAAAACTGAAGATCACATTAATAAGATGGTTATTTTCTAGGAGCCTAATACTAAGAAATAGTCTGAGGTAAAAATTGTTTTCCATTAAAAAAAATTAAGTAACTAAAGCTCCATAAGGTTAAAGTGTATTTTCAAGGTCACACAACAGGGTGGGTTGGAATTAGGGTTCAAGTCCAGAGACCATGTTCTTAACTATATAGCTCACTGCCCCCGCATCAAATAAATATATCCATGGGGGTGAGAAGAGAAGGCAAATGCAATATAATTTCTAAAACTTTAAAAATATTTAGTGCTCTGTTTCTAAGCTACCTAAATTACTAAAAGACTACATCACAGTACAATCAGGATTCTAAAATGATGTTTCTCAGACAATGTGTAAAGTGTTACATTCTATGAGAGTAAAGTATATGATCCTTTTCCTGGGATTTTTTTTTTAATGGAGGACTTAAAAAAGCATTGGGTTTCAACATGATTAAAGGACCCATGGACAAAGCCAAAGGAGGGTAGGATTGAGGGTAGGGGGTGGGGGTGAGTGGGGCAGGGGAGAGTGGTGGTGGGGAAATGGAGACAACTGCACTTGAACAATAATACACAGAAGAAAACAGCAGTAGGTTTCAGTAGTACAGATCTACTTGAATTACTTTGCTAGAAGCTCGACAAGGGACTTCTGAAGTGGATCTCCCCACCCTCCACACACACATACTCACATCTTTTCTTTTCTTTTTTTAAATTGTATTGAATTTATTGGGGTGACATTGATTAACACAATTATATAGGTTTCAGGTGTACAATTCTAAAATGCATCACCTGCATATTGTACTGTGTGTTCACCACCCCCCGTCAAGTCTTCTTCCATCACCATTTATCCTCCCTTCGCCCCCTTGTAACTTCACCAACCCCCTTTCCCTCGGGCAATCACCAGTGTTGTCTATGAGTTGTTTATTGTTCCTTTGCTTAATCTTTTCACCTTTTTCAACCAGCCCCCTAATCCTCCTCCCCTCTGACAGTTGTCAGTCTGATCTCTGTATTTATAAATCTGTTTCTATTTTGTTTGTTAGTTTATTTTGTTCATTAGATTCCACATATAAGTGAAACCATATTGTACTTGTCTTTCTCTGACTGGCTTATTCACTTAGCATAAAACTCTCCAGGTCCATCCATGTTGCTGAAAAAAGTAAGGTTTTCTTCTTTTTTTACAGCCGAATACTACTCCACTGTATACATGTAATCCAGCTTTGTTACCCACTCATGTACTGATGGGCATTTGGGCAGCTTCTAAATCTTGACTATTGTAAACAACACTGCAATGAACGCAGGGGTGTATATATTCTTTCAAATCACTGTTTTAGGGTTCTTCAGATACATTCCCAGAAGTGGAATCCTTGGGTCATAAGGCAGTTTCATTTTCAATTTTTTTTAGTTAACTCCATATTGCTTTCCACAGTCGCTGCACCAGTCTGCATTCCCACCAACAGTGCATGAAGAGTTCCTTTCCTCCACATCCTTGCTGACACTATTCAAAGAACATCTTTCCCATTCTTTATCACCACTGTACAAAGCCCAAGTTTGGCATTCAGTGGAGTAAGAAAACAATACTATTGAATCCATTAATACTAAGGCCTATTCCATTAAACATGTGAGCATTCGGGGTAGGGACCTGTGAAAAGCTAGATGAAAAATCAAAACTGGTTAACAAGACAAACCTAATCAGAAAAGCTGTGAACATAGTGGTCAGCGATTACAGTTGTCAATTAGTATGGGACATGCAAGGAGCTCTTCCTAAGGCTCCTTGGCGGCCAGAACAAGTTTGATTTAGGAATAAAAGTTACCTCAAAATTTTGCTTATGATTTTGGTAAGCAGATTGATGGTCTGTTGAATATGCTCACCTCCTAATTCCCAGAATTTGTGAATATGACAGATTCTCACATAGCAGATGGGACTTTGCAGATGTGATTAAGGTTGAGATGTGGAGATGATGCTATGTAACCACAGGAGCTCTTAGAAGTCAAAATGGAAAGCAGAAGAGTCCTTCAGAGTGATGCTATGTGAGTAAAGCAAGACAAGCGATTGTTAACTCTGAAGATGGAGGGAGGGGAAGAACCAAGGAATGGGGCTACTTTTAGAAACTGAAAACGGCAAGGATCCTTCCCAGAGTCTTGATGAAGAACTGATTTTAGCCTGGTGAGACTAGAGTAACGTAAGGTAGTAAATTTGGATTGTGTAAGCATTTAAATTTGTCGTAATTTGTTCCAGCAGGGACAGAAAACTAATACACAACTTAGTAACTGGTATTCATTTTCATTCTAAAATTCCTGTTCTTATTAACTGTACTAATTATCTGAAGAGGTAGTACAAGCACATGGTACATATTCAACTGGGACAAAATGACAGCATATAGCCAACCCGATGACCTCCTGCAGACGGCCTCTCTTTCCTGTTTCCCGCATGTTTCCTTTCTGGCGTTACTCCATGCTCTTAAAACAAATTCTCCTCTCTTCCTCTCCCTCTTTCTCTCTCTGTCGCAAACATGTATTTATTTATTTGAATTGTTGCCATGTGAAAACATATGGATATTCTGCATTTTGTCAAGCCTGCTGTTAAAGGTAATTTAGATCTTCAACTGCTTACCAAACATTACAATACATTTAGATACTTATATTACATTTAGATCCTTATATTAAGGATCTCAGAATGTAATATGCAATATTAAGAATGTACATCATAAAATATTACCAATAGCACAGATAACACAGCGTTTTTTAAATCAGAAATAGGAGAACATTTTATAAGACACTGTAATAACTTGATGACTGCAACTAAATGTAAGCATAAAACACAACCATACATAGTGAGATAGTTAATTAGACAAAACAAAATATCAAAGATAGGATGGTTTTTTTATAAATCCTCTAACTCACTTCTATAATTTAGGAGTAATAGGCCCAGACAACATACGGGACACCCGTGAAGGTCTCTCTCTAGCACAGGGCAGAGGCAGACACAGGATAATAGTTATTACACAAATCCTAGTAATATGTTCTTTCCTCTGTACTACTCTGTCTCTCTCTCTCTTTTTTAAACATTAGTATCAAGGCTTTACTTTTTTAGAGCAGTTTAAAATTCACAGCAAAACTAACAGGGAAGGTACGGAGATTTCCCATACACCCCCTGCCCCCAGAAGAGGTAGAGCCATTATCAGTGCCCCCCACCGCCATGGTATGTGTGCTATTACTGACAAACCTACACTGATACATCATAAGCACCACAGGATTGGGGCTCACCATTGCTTTGTATATTCTGTGGGTTTGGACAAATGTGTAATGATATGTGGCTATCAGTATGACATTGTATATTGTATTTTCACTGTCCTGAACATTCTCTATACTCCACCTATTTATCCCTGCTCCTTTTTTTTATCTTTTTTAATGATAGAAAATGTAGAAATTGCATAAGCTTTTTTGGCTAAAAACATAGGGCTAGGAATGCTGTGTAAAAGTAAGATGTTAAGTCAATTCACTTTTTTTGAAATTATATAAGTCACAGGTTTACTCTGAGAATGCAATTAATAGTGAAATAATGATTATTAGTGTCTACTACAGAATCAAGTTTCATTAAATATGAGTTTCTTTATCCTCCCCACCCCTTTAATAAATATTACCTTTTGGGTCATTTCATTGCTATGGTGTGCATTTCAGACTGTTTTAACAGAAATGATAAACATAAGGAATAATATGAACTTAAAAAAAATTTTATCCCCTAATTTTTGGAGAGAAATTAAGACAATCATTTTGGGCTAACTTGGAATCAAGCTTAACCATGATTTCTGACAGTTAAAATCTGACCGTGTAGTGGGAGATTGAAATACAGGCAAGCTTAGCTATTGCTTCAAATTTTCTAATATATCAGCTTCATTGCTTATAAATATTCAGATATTTCATTAAACAACATAGTTATTCTGTGCAGGACTATGATAATGAAGTAGATATGATCTTGATGATATATTTTTGTTCAAGGATTAGTCATTCTAAAATTGTAAAATTTAAAAATAAATTATTTAATGTTAGTTTTATACTAGTTACTGATTCTGGAGCTTGCAGAGACAGAGTAAAATAAGTCTTCAACCCGAATAATGACAAAAGAGAAAGGAACTATGAATGACCTTTCATTAATCCCCTTTATTACACTTTCATTCATTAGGACAATATTTAATGAGTGCCTAGCAGGTAACTAATACCAGGAATAAACCCTAACTGTCAACACTTGGAATTTACAATCAGAGATATAAAATTATAGGCTTTAGTTGGGAGATTCATTTGCTAAGGCAGATCTAATAAATATGTGTGTGACTCAACAGTCAGTGTTCAGTAGATATTTACTATTTTTATCTATAAGAAAGACAAAAAATAACCCTGATAACTGAGAATTGTATTTTCTTGGGTGACTCAGGAAAGGTTGGCAGAGGAACAAACACAAGGCTGATGCTGCAGTTCTGTAAGGATGAACTTCTCTGTTAGATCATGCTGTTAATTCACTTATACTATTTGGAAACATGATTCGCCAGATTATAAAGTACTTTTGAAGAGAGAGAAAAAGATGAGGTATTGTCCATTGTATTATATTTATGACATAATTTCATAAAGAACACAGTGTGGATTTATTGAACACATATTTTACTTATAATTCAACTTACCTGTCTAAATAAGAAAACTAATATTTTTAAAAAAATACCAATTATTTAACCTTTTCCAACATGCAGGGTGGATAGCAAACTCTAAGATAATGAAAAGGTGAAATTGACTTTATATTCATTATTTCCATTACTAAAAGTTGTATAATATTGAAAAATTTGTGTTCCCCATCAATTGTGTATTACATGAGAAAATGTGAATAGCAATTATGTACATATATTTTATATTGATATTTGTATTTATAGTTATATACACACAAAGCTTGGTTACTCTCAAATTATTCTAGAATTTCTTAAATGTATTTTAACATTTGTTATAGTTTCACAAATAATAAAGCCAAACCTTCCTTTCACTTCTCTAACCTGCCTTTATTGGAGGAGTAATCTAAATGAACACATTTAGTGAAGACTACATAGGACAGTTCGGATATAAGACTCCATGAGGACCGGAAGCATAACAACTACAGCTTCTACGTCTTCTCTGTCATCCTAGGTCACACCAAGGTGCATTAGACATTGTATGAGCTCAATGCATTTCTGGTAAAAGTTCATATGAATAATATTGAACAAAATTAAAAGAGATGTTAAAATGGCTAAAACTCTGGGAAAATTTCTTTCAAAAATAGAAAGAAATCCATAGTGCAACTAATTTTGTTTAATTGGGAAATGTTACAAATTTGATTACTATGGTAAGTCTCTCAGCCTGTTCATTTCTAGTAGACAACATCCGTGGGGTTCTTGATTGTCTCTACCAAATGAGACACGTCCCAATTCCCCCAAATATACTTTAACCAAATGCATTTATGTAAAGTAGATCTATTTTATATGTTCTTCTAATGTACTTTATCGACTTCATTTCCCCAATAATATAATTATTAAGTAGGTGACAATTACATCATTATGATAAACTGAAAAACTTGGATGAACAGAACTGTAGATAGTTGATGCCATAAAAGATTGAAACTATATGTACAGGAGAAAGGGTTCTGGTGCCTGGAAAGCGATATTAGAATTACTTCATAGGAGAACTAGCAGGTGAAAATTTGCCTCTAGAAAACCACAGGAGCAAGCAGCAAAAAGAAAAGTGTAGACCAGAATATTCACAACAAAGAGGTTTGTTCCCTGGAGTACAGAGCCAGGATACTGGCCTGCTGTGCTTATGCTTTTAAAGTCCTACTTCAAAGCCTATCCTAGCATGCTAAGAAAAACATGTTAAATGTTCTTCTTCTCCCTGCTGATAGATCAGAAAACATCCAGTAACACTAACTCAAAAAAAAAAAAAAAAAAAAGCTTGTTAAAGGAACCCAAAACAAGGTACAAGGGTGGATAGCAAGAAAATGCTAACACTTCTCCCTAAGCCCCTACTCCCAAGGATGTGAAAACTAGCAGATGGATTTGACAAAAAAACATCAATGGAGTAGAGTGACAATATAGATCTCAAAGTAAAAGCTACTCATTGTGCATTACTTGCAAATGGTGCTCATCAGGTACTTCTCTCTGGGGTCCTGAGCCAACAAATCTTAGAGAAGAATCATAGCAAATGTACCTCAGAGAACAATCAAAAAATCCAAATATACTCCATATACTCCTTATAGGTTCAGTGCGCAAAGAAGCATTTTATATGTATAGTGTTATAGTCAGTCAAGATAACAATCAGAGGAGATACACACACACATACACACACATGGTTTGTGATATTAACTGTTCTTTCAAAGATAAGACAGAAAGACACTTATTGTCCCCGCAATTAGGTCAGAATTTCTCCTTTCTTTTCATCAATCCATGTGACCTATGAGAAGATCTCTCAAGAAGATGTCTCAGCAGGACCTGCAGCATGCTCATTTAGTTCACAGAGACTAACATATGCCCCCAAAGGCCTGAAATGAGAAAATCCCACGCAAACGTATTGCACGCATAGCTGACTAAAGCAGAATCAGAATGACCCAAGCATAATGTGACCAGACTGGCACACACAGAAATAAAAGGATATGGATATTCTCCCCAGAGGACGACAGTGAATTTTACCACGTAATTCTTTCCAATAAACTCTAAAATATATCATTGCATAGAATGAAATTTCCTGTAGTGAAATTCTGACAGCTCCCTTCTGTGTGCTAAAAGGCTGTCAGATGAAAAATCTGAACTTTTGTGAAAATTGTTCATTTTTGACATTTACCCAACTTTACTGTTTGCAGTCTGAATCAAAGGAATTTGAAAAAGTTAGAATCCAGCTTTACCTTCAAAGAATAGGAATCACTATTAGCATAATTTGCAGGTAATAGGCATTTATATTATATTATAATAAAAAATGAAAATTGTCATAAAAGTGAAAATGTTTATAAAATAACAGTATACAGTTTGACTGATTTTAAGATATTCTATATTGGATTTTAATAAAAAATATTTTTTCATAGTTTTGCCATTTTATTTGATAGTTTTATGTTTTCCATTTTAAGAGACAGAAATTTGATTTTTGTATTTCAAAAAAGGCCATCTTATTTTTTATTGAGCATTATATACAGTTAAATGAATCCCTTGGATCCTATTATGTCTCAATTTTGGTGAAAATTTTGCATGGTACAGTCTTTTTTTTTTTTCTTCAGACTTTAAGAAATAGCATCTTATAAGAGATATTTCAGCTTGTCTCAAGTGAAATCAAAGTGTTACTTATTATTTGTAAAGGATTTTATTTTAAGATTTCTATTTGGGAAAACAGCAAAGAAGCAATAAATATGATTCTAATTTTATTAAAAATATCTCTGCTAGTGTAAACTTAGATGATTTTATGTTGGGTAGAAAGTATGTCTATTCCCTTTTCCAGCATTCTTTTGTTTCAGGATAAATACAGCATTCAATATTCATCTTCCTCAGTTTGAACACATTGGGTAAGCTGACCCTGTCCAGTATCCTCTAAATCCTGAGAGGATATTGGACAGGATAATGTGAGTTCATCACACAGGTTTGCTTACTCAGAGGTGCTACATATCAGAAGACACCATCAGATTCTTCCCTGGAATTTGCTAGCACTAATAGGGAGAAAAGACACTCCTTCTATGAGAACCTGAGCTCCATGAAGAATACAGGCTTGAAGATGCCAGAGGTCATCTGTAGACATGTGGAAGGAGTGTACCTGGAAAGTGGGCCACTCGGAAGACAGATAATTTAGGGACTGATATAAGGCCCTTGATAACAGAATATGAACACTTTCTTTTTTAGGTCTGAAGCAAGCCTCACTCTTTGGATGTCTAGTTAACTGAGACATTCAATTCTTTCTTTTAGTGCTAGCTAATTTAACTTAGGCTTTTCTTACTTTAAAACAAAAGCACTTCTGTCCTGGCTGGTGTGGCTCAGTGGATTGAGCACCAGACTGCGAACCAAAGGCTCACTAGTTCTATTCCCAGTTAGGGCACATGTCTAGGTTGTGGGCCAGGTCCCCAGTAGGAGGCACTTGAGAGACAACCACAGATTGATGTTTTTCTCCCTCTCTTTCTCCCTCCATTCCCCTCTCTAAAAATAAATAAATGAAATATATTTTTTAAAAAGCATTTTAATTAATACTATGTGTGCAGGCATGCATATGTTGTCTGTGAAGCAGAAATATTTTCTTACTTTAATAAGTGCACACTATAGAAGAAAGCTAATTACTTCAGCTTTTTTTCCCTTGACGATTCAAAAATTTATGAATATCATTTCAAATCAATTAATTCAGCCACATATAACACAACTAATATATTTTACTATTTTATATCACTTTTTTGAATAAGAATATTTGGAGGGCTAACATATGATTCTTTTAAAATTGCACATTATCAGTTACTCAAGTGCTTATGAAGCAGCAACAAAGGGGAGACAACTTGGAAAATTTAGATAGCAAAGTTATAAAAAACTAGAAAAAAACTTGCTAAATCATTAAATAACATGTAAATAACTTCATATGTTAACAAGGAAGAAACTTTATGCATGTGATTTTATATATATTCAAGATCATGAAATCATTAAATCATTAAGGAGCACTGGTACATCTTGATAATGCTTTGTGTGGACATTAGACATCACTCAAGAATCCTAACACGAAATTCATATGGAACCATAAACGAGCCTGAATAGCTGCAGCAATTTTGAGAAAGAAGAACAAAGCAGGAGGGATCACAATACCTGATATCAAACTGTATTACAAGGCCACGGTAATCAAAACAGCCTGGTACTGGCATAAAAACAGGCACAGAGACCAATGGAACAGAACAGAGAGCCCAGAAATAAACCCAAGTCTATACGATCAATTAATATTTGACAAAGGAGGCAGGAACATAAAATGGAGCAAAAACAGCCTCTTCAGCAGATGGTGTTGGGAGATCTGGACAGCTACGTGCAAAAAAATGAAACTCGATCACCAACTTACGCCATACACAAAAATAAATTCAAGGTGGATAAAAGACTTAAATATAAGTCATAATACCATAAAAGTCCTAGAGGAAAACATTGGCAGGAAAATCTCAGACATTCCACGCAGCAACATCCTCACAGACACATCCCCTAGAGCAAGGGACATAAAGGAAAGAATAAACAAATGGGACCTTATCGAAATAAAAAGCTTCTGCATGGCTAAAGAAAACAGCACCAAATTACAAAGAGAAACAACAGTATGGGAAACATATTTGCTAATGATACCTCAGACAAGGGCCTCATCTACAAAATATATAAAGAACTCACACGACTGCACTCCAGGAAGACAAACATTCCAATTGAAAAATGGGCAAAGGACTTGAACAGACACTTCTCCAAGGAAGACATACAGAGGACCCAGAGACATATGAAAAGATGCTCAGCATCACTAGCCATCAGAGAGATGCAAAGTAAAACCACAATGAGGTATCATCTCACACCAGTCAGAGTGGCCAACATAAACAAATCCACAAACAAATGTTGGAGAGGATGCGGAGAAAAGGGAACCCTAGTGCACTGTTGTTGGGAATGCAGACTGGTGAGGCCACTGTGGAAAACAATATGGAATTTCCTCAGAAAACTAAAAATGGAACTGCCCTTTGACCCAGCAATTCCGCTGCTGGGATTATACCCTAAGAACCCTGAAACACCAATCCAAAAGAACCTGTGCACCCCAATGTTCATAGCAGCACAATTTACAATAGCCAAGTACTGGAAGCAACCTAAGTGCCCATCAGCAAACGAGTGAATCCAAAAACTATGGTATATTTACACAATGCAATTCTACGCAGCAGAGAGAAAGAAGGAGCTTATACCCTTTGCAATAGCATGGATGAAACTGGAGAGCATTATGCTAAGTGAAATAAGCCAGGCGGTGAGGGACAAATACCATATGATCTCACATTTAACTGGAACATAATTAACAGAAGAAAAAAGCAAACAGAATATAACCAGAGACATTGAAGTTAAGAACAATCTAACAATAGCCAGGGCGGGGGGGGTGGGGGGAAGTGGGAAGAGGGGATTACAGGGACTACTATAAAGGACACAGGGACAAAGGGGGAGGGTGGAGGTGGGGAGGGAGGTGGGTTCAGCTGGGGTGGAGTGGAGGGATGGGGAGAAAAGGCATACAACTGTAATTGAATAACAATAAAAATTTAAAAAAAATAAAAAAAAAAGAATCCTAACACATCCTACTATGAGGATCTGTTGCTTATATGGGAAATTTAGACTTGTTATTGTATCCTCCTTCCCTATAGAAGGAACAAGTGATGCCTTATGTTATAAGGCATCATAATTATTTTTAATCCTCACCCAAGGACATACCTACTGATTTTAGAAAGAAGGGATGGGGGAGAGAGAGGAGACAAACATCGATGTGAGAGTTAAACATCAATAAGTTGCCTTTGTAGGTGCCCCAAGCAAGGGACCTCTCCCATGTGCCCCAACTGGGGATCAAACATGTAACCTAGGCATGAGCATGGACCAGGAATCAAACCCATAACATTTCAGCTTACTGGACAACGCTTCAACGGAGTAAGCCACACTGGCCAGGGCTCTTTTTCCTTTTTGTATTAAACTGCCACAGGATTTAGAATGTGGTAGTCCAAAGATCTACTTGTAACAAGAAGCTATGGTTTCAATGAAGGGATGTTGTTTTTTTAAATTTAATGTACTACCCAACACCTTACTTTCATTAAAGTAAGATTCTATTAAAGAATAAAAAAGGTTAAAAAATGAATAGAATTTAAATCTACTCTTAATTCAAAAATCTGTTTCATATTATGATATTCATAAATCATTTTTATTAATAATATTTTACATCATGCGCTGATGGTATATTCAAATATCATTGAGATTCTAAATGTGTGATTCTCATGCAAATGCTATATCAGGTTAAAAATCATACGAAACTATTGTAAGTCATAATCTATAGCCTCCACTTTCATAATAGCTTTACCAATTATTAATGAATAACCTCATTTCTAAAAAGAAGCATACAAGGTCTGTCCGGGAAAAGTCCAGTTATTGTTAATGCAAGGTGAACGGTTTGCACAACATGGATGTAACGTGGCAGCCAAGGAGAGTGAACTGGAATGTACAAGTGTGCACAATGACGACTTGACTGTACTAGTCAGTGGGGGCAGTAGATGCCTTTGAGCATGTGTACTGTGTGGCTGTTGCATTCAAAATGACTGAGGGAGTAGAGCAACAAATCTGCATCAAATTTTGTATTAAGCTTGAACATTTCTCAGTGGAAACTATTCAGATGATTTAGAAGGTTGCAGCTATGGGCAACTGGTGACTGGCAGCTTTATTACGATGATGCACCTGCTCATGCATCAGGTCTTGTGCAGAGCTTTTTGGTGAAACATCCAATCACCCTCTTACAGCCCAGAGTTGGCACCCTGCAACTTCTGGCTCTTCCCAAAACTGAAATCACATTTGAAAAGGAAGAGATTTTAGAATGTTGATGAGATTCAGGAAAATACAATGAGGTAGCTGATAGGAAGGGGAAGAAATGAGTGAGGTCCCAAGGTGCCTATTTTGAAGGAGGCAGGCTTCATTGTCCTGTGTACAGTGTTTCTTGTATCTTGTATCTACTTCCATAAATATCTCTCTTTTTCACATTACATGGCTGGTTACCTTCTGGACAGACCTCGTATTCTCAAGTAGATTATTTTGCAGAAGGGCAGACAGTCTTACCAAAAGGGGCCAAAGCAGAAAAGCAATGTCAAATACTAATGGGCACATTCATCTGTGACTGAACACATGGGGTGACTCTGTGCTATCTTCATGGAAAGTTTGAGGCTATTGGACTTTCTTAACAATTTTTTCAACCTAATAAAATTGCATTAACTGTGTACAAAAGCAGACTCATCTATATAAACCAGACACAAAGGACAAGATCTGTAAACCTGGTGACAAAAAAGCAAATAAATAAAGCAATCAGACTTTTTTACTGTAAAGAAAAAACATTAAATTGTTATTCCAGAATATTGTCATCACAGTATCTTGAAAATATTATATACATGGAGGAATCATTTTCACAAACCCCTCCTCAGAATTATGCTTGATGGTCTACAATTGGCTCTGATACTGAGAAGGCTCTACAGGAGTTTAGTCCAAACCTGGCTATTCATGACCCTTTAAAGAAATTATATTATTAGAAAAATCACCAAAAATATTCAAACATATATTTTCAGTTATATTTTAGGATAATTCAAAGAGAACTTCTTGATTTTAGTAGGTTAATTAAAACAATGTGAAGGGTTCCAAAATCTACCTTCAGCCTCTGCTACCGTCAATCCAACTCTGAGTCAATTATTTTCAGTAGACAGATGGCCAGATATTAACTTTTTCTGACTACAAGTGCATTTATATTTCTCAGTCCAGATAGATAACTTTAAGTATAGTATCCTTATCTAAATACCACTTTGCTTCGTGTCAACAAACAGCCAATGATTTCCAGTCAAGGCAGCAGCATAGGCAGACATGGCTCACCTCCTCCAACAACCACATCAAAATTACAACTAAAATATGACACAACCATTACTGGGAACAGTCAAGAAACTGACTTGAATGGAAGTCTAATAACTATGGAATTAAAGAAACCACATATATCCAGACTGGTGGAGGGGGAGGGTAGGAAGGGCACAGACTCTGAATGGGTTGGTCCCATACCCATGTGTGGTGGATAAAAATTCAGGAGGGGTATCTCTGGAACAAGGAACCCCAGCCCCACATCAGGTTCCCCAGACCAGGGTTCCAGCACCAGGAAGATAAGTCCCCACAACTTCTGTCTGCAAAAACCAGCAGGGATTGAGTCATTGAAAGAAATTTCTGGAGCCCCAGGCAGGTCCTCTTAAAGAACCTACCCATGGACTTACCTACTCAGACATATTCTTTCTAAGCTCCAGCATCTGGCTAGCTTTTTGAAAGGCACCAGTGGTATACAAGGAGAAACTGAAGTGTCTGGCATCAAGGCAAGCAAAGGCCATTGTTCCTTTTCTAAACCCTGCCCCCACAGAGCCAGTAAGCTGGTGCCATATCTGAGACCACATCAACCTGGCTAACACAGTTTGACCCATCTTGCCCCACCCAATGTATGGGCCCAGCCAAGCTGCTTTTCCATAATAATAGCTGGTCTTGGCTCATGCTTCACAACTTCCTAAATCCTGACAGAGGCTGGTAGTCATAATCAGTTCTTATAGCTGACTGGACTGGGTAAATCCCTCCCATTGATCTTGCTTGTCAACAGCAACCAAGGCTCAACTACAAGAAGAGGGTGTACTCAGCCCACATGAAGGGCGCACCTCAAGTACCCAGCCTGGGTGATAGGGGAGGCTGTACTGCAGGACCCTATAGGACACCTACTACATTAGGCCACACTACCAAGACATGGAGTCAAAGCAGCTCTACCTAATACATAGAAACAAACATAGGGAGGTGTCAAAATGAGGAGACAAAGAAACACAGCCCAAATGAAAGACCAAATCAAAATGTCAGAAAAGGAAATAAACAAATAGAGATAAGCAATCTATCACATGAGGAGTTCAAAACATTGGTTAAAAGGATGCTCAAGGAAATTAGTGAGGACCTCAGCAGCATAAGAAAAGATCCAGTCAGAGCCATGGCTGCTGTGGTTCAGTGGATTGAGCACTGGCTTGTAAACCAAAGGGTCACTGGTTTGATTACCAATCAGAGCACATGCCTGGGTTGCAAGCCAGGTGAGTGAGAGACAACCACACACTGATGCTTCTCTCCCTCTCTTTCTCCCTCCCTTCCCCTCTATCTAAAATATAAATAAAGTCTTTGAAAAAATCCTTCAGAAATGAATGATATACTAACTTAAAAAAAGAACAATTTACAGGAAAACATCAGTGGAGTGGATAAAGCCATAATCAAATCAATGATTTGGAACATAAGGAAGCAAAAATTAACCAATCAGAACAACAACAACAAAAAGAATCCAAAAAATGAGGATAATATAAGCACCTCTTGGAAACCTTCAAGAGTTCCAACATTGCCATCATAGGGGTGCCAGAAGGAGAAGAGATTGAGCAAGAAATTAGAAATCTATTTGAAAAAATAGTGAAAGAAAACTTCCTTAATTTAGAAGCATAGAGAGTCCCAAATTAGTTGGATGCAGAGACCGACTTCAAGGTACATCATAATTAAAACACCAAAGGTTAAAGATAAAGAGAGAATCTTAAAAGCAGCAAAAGAAAACCAGTTAGTTGCCTACAGAGGAATTCCCATAAGACTGTCAGCTGATTTCTCAAAAGAAGCTTTGCAGGCTAGAAGACATTGGCAAGAAATATTCAAAGTCATGAAAAACAGGGTCCTACATCCAAGGATGCTGTACCCAGCAAAGCTATCATTTAGAATCAAAGGGCAGATAAAGAGCTTCCAAAACAAGAAAAAACTAAAGGAGTTCATCATCACCAAACCATTATTATATGAAATGTCACAGGGACTTTAAGAAAAAGAAGAAGATCAAAACTATGAACAATAAAATGGCAAAAAATACACATCTATCAACAATTAAATCTAAAAAATAAATTAAGCAAACAAGAAGAACAGAGACAGAATCATGGATGTGGAGAGCATTCTGATGGTTGCTGGATGGTAGAGGGGTATGGGGAATGGGTGAAGAGGTGAGGGGATTAAGAAGTACAGATAGTTAGTCGCAGAATAGCCATGGGGATGTAAAGTACCGTCTTGGAAGTAGAGTAGCCAAAGAACTTATACACATGACCCATGACCAATGGTGTGAGGATTGCCCAAGGGAGTAGATTGTGCTGGGTGGAGTGGGGCAAAGGGGGAAAGATTGGGACAATGTAATAGCATAATCAATAAAATGTAATTTTAAAAAAACAAAATAGCCAAAAGACATGCAGACAAGAATGAAACCCCTAAAGCAGACCCATGAAAATAATTAGCTAACAGTTTTGCCAAGTTCTCTCAGTGTTCAAAAGTGTCACTCGGTATTCCAAAACAGTAGCCATTCCTGCTTAATCTCATGAGGACAGCTCAGGTCGTGTCTCAACTGTACTCACTAGGGAAATATTATACATACACATATCCACACATATATGTGTACATGCCTATAAACATGCATACATACATATTTTTTCCTGTTTCACTTTCACTGCTTTGCTCACTGTTACTGAGTTGAGATAGGTTTCACTAAATTAATCAAAGTTGTGTATCCCAGAACACATGAGCTTCAGTGGTTAGGTGATGTAGTGCTATGGTTAAGAACACAGGTTTTAGAGGTACGAGATCTGTGTGTACTAATTACAGTTACAGCTGTGGCCTTGGGTATATTATGTCAGTTTCTTCATGTGTAAAACATAAACAATGACAATCCCATGTCATAGAATCGTGGTAAGGGTTTAAAAAAAGAAAAAAATATATAGTTTTTATATATAGTTTACATCTATATCTATATCTATACCTACATATCCGAAGGAAAGAGCCTGCCACAATGTAAGCACCTTGATGTTGAACTATTGTCATCACAATCGTTTGCATCACTATTTCACACTTGTTTCTTCTGAGGCAAATGAGGTAATGTCAGCACAGTTAATCAAATCCCTTCTGAGCCATAGGGCATTTTAGCCTGGTGATTAGGAGACAGTATTTACAGATGATAATCTTAGCAGAGGATCAAAGCATTGCCTTGAATGGTAACAGCGGACAAGTTGGTTGGCCTCTTGGAGGTTCCATTTCCCCATCTGTAACACAGCGATCATGATAGATATTTCATACGCAGGGATCAGCCGATGGTGGCTTGTAGGCCATCAGACCGTGCCCTGATTTTGTGTGACCTGTGACTTAAGAATTGTTACTCTATTTTTAAAAGGTTAGAAGAAAAAGAAGTAGGAGAAGAAGAGAATGAAGAAGTGGATGAGGAGCACCAGCAGCACCATACGTAGCAGGCAAAACCTAAAGTATTTACTGCCTGGTCCTTTACAGAAGAGATTTGCTGATCCTTGTCTTTGGAGTATTGTGAATATTAAAGGAGACAATATTTGAAATATGCTAAGCAGAGGACTTGGCATAATTGTAGTTATTATTCTTGTTACTAACCTTCTAAGCTTTCATCTAAATGTCACATAAAAGAAGCAGTAATTCTTCTTGTGCCACATTTAACTGCTGATGTGGAAATATCTGGTGTTCTAAACTCATTAGAAAGAAGCTTCCAAAAGGCTTCTTCTTTTCTTGCTTAAAGAAATATGCTAAATAAGGCAGAGGTGGATGTATGATATAAACTTTGCCAGGAATTGTTTGGCAAAAATAGTTTAGATTATTTTGATTGATGTAGCTGCATTTATGGGGACTTAGTCCTATAGCAAAGATCACCATTTGGACACACATACACACACATACAAACACAGAGAAATTATTGTGGGTGCTGCTTTGTGTGTACCTACCGTTTGCTCAATTTTATCCTAAAAGACAGTGACATACTACAGGACTCAGGAATAATAAAAGTTTCAATGTGATTTTGTATGATTTTATCTCTAAAGTTTTTGAACCTAGTAATTGTTGATGGTCTCTCTTGCTATTTCATTAGTAACCAGTACATACAACACAAGACAAGAGAGGGAGAGATAGTTGCTTCAGAAAATACTTCCTCTGGATTTTGTCCATAAGGTACAAAGGTAAAAATGAAACAAAGTGTGAATAATAAAGATTGAGATACATTTCTTCAGCATCATTCGATTATCCTAATCCTTCCATTTGCGAAAAGTAATAGAAGGCTATGTCTCTCTACATTAAGAGATGGGTGTCCCAGTGACTTTTCTAAAGTCCTATCTGCAGATGTAGATATGAAAATAAAGTAGTAACCAAAATCAGTTGATAATGACATGGCTCCTGATATGCTGTTCCGGCATGAAAGAGAAAATTAGTCCATTCATTAAAAATCAAGAATTCATATGCATAATAGTTAAATTTAATCAAATTGGAATATATGTTTTGGGTTCTTTCCCTTATAGCATGAATATTTGGCTAAACATGTAGACTTTTTGTTTTGATTTTTTATTGGTTTGTGTACAGGCAAAGTTATAACAATAAAATGATAATAATGATAATGTTGATACTTGTTGATTAGTTAACTCTATGCTAAATTCTCTGTTTTTCCTCACAACAAATCAATAAGGTAATCATTGTAGTTAATCACTATTTAACCAGTGAGAAAACTCTCAGCTTAAATTATGCCTTTTACCCCAGATAGTCTGCCTCAAATCTGGGGTAATTTCAGAAAAAATATGACCCTCAAATTAATACTAAGGACTTTAGTTAGAACTATGCTTTTGTAGGGAACTTAATTTCCATATTGGTCTAAAAATTAAACAATTCACATTTTGAAACAGTCATCATGCATCAGAAAGTTCTAAGGCACCAGAGTTTTAACCAAAACCATGATTTTCTTGTTATAAAATTACTTTGGTTAACTTCCCTGTGAATGCAAAGCAATTAAAGAACTGAAAGAAGAAAAGTACCACCAAATTTCCTTTGAATTGGCCATGTAAAGAAAAAAAAAGGCAAGGGCTACTAAAAAATCTCTTTAATTCTTTGGAGAAGCAAAGAGTTTGTATTTGAGAAGCAAAGTAGAGCCATCCTGAGAGAAAGTGAAGGTTGTGAATGATGAACTTTAAAGATTTTAAAGAAAAGAGGAAAAAAACTCCACCACACAATCAAAATGTTCAATTAAAAAACCCAAAATATAGAAGGGGTGCAAAATGTTTGTTTGGGTTTTTTTTTTTGGCATTTGAAATTTGTTTCTATTTTGTTAGCATGAGATCCATTAATGCTTAAACTATTTTAAAGAAAAAAATTAAATTATATCTGGTAAATAACTAACAATGCTGTGTAAAAACTAACACTATATAAATATAAAAAGGATAGGCATTTAGATCAGCATGAAAAATAGGTAAAAGAGAAACCAGTAAGGCTGTTTTCAAAGGTATAACAGATGTAATCAAGTATATTAGAACACACATTTCTTTTATTAATTAATCAACAAATATTTATTAAAACCACATAATGTGTTAAACCAGTGAGTCTCTAGCCCCGTATCCCTCAGAAGTATCTTTAAGGCATTTGTAAATACCACAAGAGCTCTGACTTCAGTTTCTGATTTGATCCTTTTAGTTTCAATCCAGAGGGACAGTCATTCTATCCCCACCAGGAATTACTTTAGTAATGAGGCACAGATACCAATGAGAGGAGGAAATCCCTCAGATACATTGGGGTAAAAAAATTGAGTCTGACTATTTAAAAAATATGATAAGAATTCATGGGAACTTGTGGCCAAGATGGAGGCATAGTTAGAAATGCTTCACTTCCTTGCACAACCAAAAGAAGGACAACGACCAATTTAAATACAAAAACCAGCCAGAATTGCCAGAAAATGGAACTGTATGGAAGTCTGACAAACAAGGAGTTAAAGAAACATTCATCCAGACCAGTAGGAGGGGCAGAGACGGGCAGCCTTGGCTGAGAGCATGCATGGGAAGACAGTGGCTGGCAGACGCAGTGGATGAGACTGCAGCTGGCAGACCGGACAGTCCCACATCCGCATGTGGATAAACTGGGAAGAACAAATGGGAAGCAAGACAGACCGTGCAACCCCGGGTTGTAGCCAGAGGTTTTGAAAACTTCTGGTTGGAAAATCTGTGGTCATTACAGCAGGAGAAACTCCCAGTCTCATAGGAGAGTCCATTGGAGAGAGGGGCCTTAGAACATACACAAACCCACCCACCCGGAAATCAGCACCAGAAAGGCCCAATTCACTCGTGGGTAGTGGGGGAAGTGACTGAAAGCAGTGCAAGAGCAAAGGAAGTGGCATTGTTCCCTCTCTGACCCCTCCCCCATATACAGCATCACAACGGAGTGACATGGGTTGCTCCTCCCTGGCAAATACTTAATTAAGGCTCTACCTCTTACTATGTAACAGGGGCACTGAGACAAAAATATATGGCTCAAATGAAAGAACAGATCAAAACTCCAGAAAAAAAATACAACTAAGTGATAAAGAGATAGCCAACCTATCAGATGCAGATTTCAAAACACTGGTAATCAGGATGCTCACAGAAATGCTTGAATATGGTCACAAAATAGAGGAAGAACTGAGGCTATGCAAAGTGAAATAAAGGAAAATGTAGAGGGAACCAACAATGATGGGAAGGAAACTGGGACTCAAATTAACAATTTGGAGGAGCAGGAAGAAATAAACATTCAACCAGAACAGAACAAACAAACAAGAATTCAAAAAAATGGGGAGAGGCTTAGGAACCCCCAGGACAACTTTAAATGTCCCAATATCCAAATCATAATGGTGCCAGAAGGAAAAGAGGAAGAACAAGGAATTGAAAAGTTATTTGAAAAAATAATAAAGAAAAACTTCCCTAATCTGTGAAGGAAATAGGCATGCAAGTCTAGGAAGTTCAGAGAGTCCCAAAGAAGCTGGACTCAAGGAGGAACATACCAAGACACATCATAATTAAATTATCCAAGATTAGAGCTAAAGAGAGAATCTTAAAGCAGCAAGAGAAAAGAACAGAATTACCTACAAAGGAGTTCCCATAAGACTACCAACTGATTTCTCAAAAGAAACCCTACAAACAAGAAGGGCTGGAAAGAAGTATTCAATGTCATGAAAGGCAAGGACCTACATCCAAGATTACTCTATCCAGCAAAGCTATCATTTAGAATGGAAGGGCAGATAAAGTGCTTCTCAGATAAGGTCAAGTTAAAGGAGTTCATCATCACCAAGCCCTTATTCTATGAAATGTTAAAGGGACTTATCTAAGAAAAAGAAGATTAAAACTATGAACAGTTATATGACAACAAACTCACAACTAAAATACAAAAACAAATTAAGCAAACAACTACAACAGGAACAGAACCACAGAAAAGGTGATCACATGAGGGTTATCCGTGGGGAGGGGGCGGAAGGAGAATGGAGAAAAAGGTACAGGAAATAAGAAGCATAATTGGTAGGTACAAATTACACAGAGGAAGTTAAGAATGGTATATGATAGAGAGAAGCCAATGGAAGTATATATATATGACCCATGGACAAGAGCTAAGGTGGGGAATGCTGGAGGGAGTGGGAGTGCAGGGCGGAGGGGGAGAGAGGGGAGAAAAAATGGTACAACTGTAATAGCATAATCAATAAATTGACCTTAAAAAAAGAATTCAAAGTAATTATGGCATAAAACTCATTCCAAAATATTCCATTCTAATAGGAGACACAGGCATGTATTCAAAACAAAAAGTTTACAGTGTGTTCAGCATCATATCAGAGGTCAAAAGCAAAAAAATTGGAAAGACGCATCTCCATTTGGGGGAAAATCACAGAAGAGATAAGCTCCATGTGGGACTTAAGTAATGTGACCATTCTGCCCTGGCTTAATTGACACCTATTTTCAGACTTCCTGTTTGGTTAGCCCACCTTTTCTTCTCAAGTGTCCCAATTTGAATGATAAATTATATGATCATCCCAATCTTAGAAGTTACATTGGAGTCTGCCTTCTGAATGAGGAGAGGCAGCATTAAGGCAGCAGCCGGTGCAGAGGTTCATTTGCCTGAAAGAGCTCAAGGACAACACCAGTTCTTCCTGTTGGAGTACAAACTGCAAGCACTAAAAAGTGGGATAAGAGATAACAAAATAAGCAGGATCGGGTTACAGTGGTATTTTCCAACAAGGCTGCAGAACAATCTGTTTAGGGGGTTAAATAAAAAATGATCTTTTACGAAACTAGTAGTTCTTTTGGGTTTCTCTCTGAAAATCACCACATTTCCAAGAAATAATGCATATTTGAAAGTTATTCCTTTGAAAAGTGTAGTTGGTAAGCCGGAAAAGTGACTCTGCTTTATGTATACACATATTTAACATGAATAGCTGAAAAGTATTCATTTGCAGATGGTAGTTGATAAGTTGGAAAACTGATCATTTTCTTTATGTACATGCATTTTATTTTCCAAATTTGCATAATATATGTACTCTCCAGCCACAGTTAAATGGAAATGAGTTAAAATTATTTTTGTCAAGGTCACATGTGAACTGAAAAAATGAACCTTAAGAATTCTAATGAGTACTTGCTCTCTAATCATTCTTTGATCTGTTCTTTTTTAAATCTAGGTTGAGCTCAAAAGATTTTTTTATTTTGTTTTAGAAAATAGCTATTATCTTTTCTATAAGACATACAAAAAGATCCAATGAATTGCTCTTCAATTTCTCCTCAGTGGCCTGACATAACACTATTCATGTAAAATGCATTTATTTCATAGGAATTTTTTGAGCTGCTTAGGCATGCAAAGAGGTTAGGTGATAAGAAGTTATTCATGTGGAAACAATTTTAATGGCCATAAGTGACTTTAGAAAATTTGCAGTTAAGATCTATTCTATGCTCAAAGTTTTCATTAGTTCACAAGCAATTGTGACAGAAAACTGAAGGAGCCATCACCTACTGGTTTACCTCATTTAGACTCTGGGACTTAAAAATGAGCAAGTGCCTCTTACAACTCTGCTATCCTATTCTTTAAGTCAGTCAATCATCACCAAGTGCCTTTGAGTTCCTCTTCACTAAGAATATCTCCACAGGCAAGTGTACAATCACTTGTCTTTCGTTTCCAGGAACCTCAATAAAAGGAAGCTTTTGTTTGTTTCAAATTGGAAGAAATAGACAACTAGAAATGAATCATGGCTATTCAATTAGCATTATCTCAAACTGAATTCATGGGAAAATATAACCGTCATTATTTAGGAAGAGACAGGTGTTCTCTTTACAGATTAATTAGTTTAAACTCCTAGCAGAAGTATAAACTCCTGTAGTGGGAAAAAATACTAAAGGCAGGGTGTTATGATAATCCATCTCCTTATGTCCTTACCTTGTGAGAACAAAATGACCCACTTGAAATGTTCAGGTCGCAGTGATCCTTCCACCACCTTTGGTAAAACAAGTTTATAAGTACATAAAATAGCTAAATGACATTTTTGTGTATTGTCAACTAACCTAGGTCACATGTTTAAGACTCTTGTTACTACAAAATAAATATGACTTATCTGGTTCTTTCAAGGCAATATAAGCTTACCAAATATGACAATCTCTGCAAAATAGGTTATAGCATCATGGAGATGGCAGTTAGCATCCTGTTTTGTAAAATAGATTTGCTATGATTCAATGTACCGATCATTAAATATTAAGGGTTTATTATACCTTCTCTAAATCTTTGATGTATTTAAAATATTTTTACTTAAGCTTAAATTAACATATTTTTAAAGAAATTACAAGGTGGAACAGAAGTCAGTTTACAGTTGTGAGGATGCAAACACAGAGTTTATTCCTATACTATTATTTCTTAATTATCGCCTTGTTTATTTTCCATATGAACAACTGTACACCTAATTTCCCCCTACCCTGTATATAAAATGCATTCTCAACAATAGAATAGATTTAGATGAAATTATGACTATACATTGTTTATGGTTCAGACTATATATTGAGGTCATATCTCTCATAAGTTTTACAGCTTATATTAATGGCCTGTCTGGGTAGCTCAGCTCCTTAGAACATCCTCCTGATATGCCAAGGTTGCAGGTTCAATCCCTGGTCAGGGCTCATGCAAGAGGCAAGTAATAAATGGTGAATGGGTGGATCAACAAATCAATGTTTCTCTCTTTCTTCTTCCTTACCTCCCTCTCTCTAAAGTTGACAAATAAAAACATTAAAATTTATTAAAATGTTCTTATTCTTCAGCTCAATTTTAGAAGTGAGGAGCTGACTCTATTTAAGATCCCATAAGTGGATTAAATTTAAGTTTTAAAATATACAATAGATTATACAGATATATAGGGTAGGGGAGGCACACTTTGATATTTCACATAAAGAAATCATACTTTGGAAAGCTCTAGTGGTTTTCTTAAGCATAAGCTCATCATGAATCAGTAGAAGAATATGGATTCTTAAACTTTAAATACACTCTCAGTCTATATTAAAATGGCTTAGTATTCAGATGTAGATTGAAATCCTGGCTCTTAAGTTTAGGAGTAGTTTAAGCTTTGCCGCTGCAGTTTCTTTATCTGTAAAATGGGGAAAATAAAACTATACAGTTCATTGGAGAAGCTCAATGAATTTTTGTGGTTACTGTTGATGATAGTCAAATCACCTCTCCCCTGACCACATTATAACTTTACGTTATGCCTAGTTTTGAGAATGAAAGTAGAAAAGGAGATAAGAAATCTGAGAACCATGTCACAAAAGATACGTGGTTGAAAACTAAGGATGCTCAGGCTGTAGAATACTGAGAAAGGATAATTATTAAATTTGTGACGGGCTAATGTATTTAAAGGAAAGTTGATTTATTGCATCCCACTCCAAAGGGAAGTGGAAAAAATCAACTAGATGAAATGTACAGAGAAAAATATTGATTCGGTGTAAGGAAGAACTTATTACACTGGAACAATGGAATCAATTTTCAGCAGTACAATCCATTCTCCAAAACTGGAACCTTTTTCACACAATTACAAAGGGGGTAGCCATCTGCACAGAAATTACAGCAGATATCTCCATATAAGGAGAAAATCTGGATTAAATGACATCTATCATTTTTAAACTCTTAATATTTGATAACAGTTTTTGTCATATTCTCCTTTATAGTAACAGGTCCTAACTATCAAAACTGTAGCCAGGTATCAGAATATGTAGCATGCATTTTTAGCCTCATTACTTTCTTTATTTTATCTATTGTTTTTCTTAGTTTTTCCCTGTTTTAATCTATGTGCTTTTAATCTATTCTATGTACTAGCGTGAGACTTATCTTTTTTCTGGTTATTTTGGGACCTATTCTCTATCTTGATTGTGGTGGTGAATTTATGACTACATTTATCAAAATTTACAGAAACCTACACTAAAATGGGTGAATCTTACTGTATAAAATTTATACTTTAATTTTGTAATATGGAGAAATTCTTTTAGAAATAAGGTTAGGTATTAATAAAATAAAGAAAATATATTTTAAGGAGTTTTGGAAAGCTTTTAAGTAGCGGTAAACTGAAAGAAAAATAGAATTGTTCTGAATGGCTTTGTTTTGTATATTAAATTCCACTTGCATTGTTTTCTCCCTTCATAGGCTGAACCTAATACTGAAATCTGTAAAGACTCTTTGTGGTGTTACTCCATTATACAGGAAAAAACACACAATAACATTTCAAAGAACACAGTGCTAGACATAATATGGTGGAATGTTAATACAAGATCAATATCATGTGTACCTATGATTCTTTTTTATCCATGATATTTTTGGTAATTGAAAAAATATGTTTCCTATTTTCATTTTTTACTTTTTTTATTTTTAAAGATTTTATTTATTTATTTTTAGACAGAGGGGAAGGGTGAGAGAAAGAGAGGGAGAGAAACATCAATGTGTGGTTGCCTCTTGCATGCCCCCTACCAGGGACCTAGCCTGCAAACCAGGCATGCACCCTGACTGGGAATCGAACCAGCAACCCTTTGGTTCCCAGGCCACCACTCAATCCACTGAGCCACACCAAACAGGGCATGCATTTTTTAACTGTTGTTCAAGTACAGTTGGCTCAATTTTCCTGCACCTACTTTCCTCCGCCCTACTCAACCCTACCTCCCACCCTCAATCATTCCTCCCTTTGGCTTTGTCCATGTGTCCTTTATACATGTTACTTGATGACCCTTCTCTTTATTTCCTTGTTATCGCCCTCCCCCCTCCCTTCTGGTTACTGTGAGTTTGTTCTTTATTTCAATGTCTCTGGTTATATTTTGATCTCGTTTCTTTTGTTGATTAAGTTCCACTTATAGGTGAGATCATATGGTATTTGTCACTCACTGCCTGGCTTATTGCACTTAGCATAATGCTCTCCACGATTTTTATATTTATAAAATGCTGGAATGTTTGAGAAACAATGTGAGAATAATTGGACAGTTTTACAGAATTGTAGTATGCCCCAAAATACCTGGATAGCATATGTTATTAGTAGAAAATAATAATTCATTTATGTGACATTTCAATTAAAGAGAATGATACCTTTCATTGTGATGTTAATGAGCTATTAACACAATTTGTCATTTGCAGGATAAAATAGCAATCCCTTGCCTTTTCCCTTGCCTCTAACAACTTCCTAGGGCATATCTAGTAGGAGAAATAAAAAACATTAATACATTTATTTTAATTAATTAATTTCTGTGCCAGATTTCTCTTTATTTTTTGTATGCTGGTGAGTTCCATGAGTATTATTAGCACAACGATTTTCTGAGAGGTTTTATTTCCTCTTTTAAATCCTGAAGAAACTTTTATGTAATCAGAATAAGACTTCAGAAAGATCTAATTTTAGTTACCATTACTGTAAAATGAGGGTCCTCAAATATAAAATATTTGCTTTTATCAATAAATTAATAATTCTCTCTTGATTATAGAGATTATTATAATTGTAACATAGCGATTATTTGGGGTACCACAGGATACGTTCCATCCTGTTTTTCAGGAAGCTCAGTGGCTCCCACAGTCAGATCTAACTGCGCACTGAGAAAGAAGAAATGTGTGAAAGTACAGTGGGAAAACATTAGAATATTTTTCAGACCAAAAACTCATTTAGGGTAAAACACCCTATTAGTTCATAACTTCATCTGTGGGAAAGAACTATGATTTTTTTAATTCAGTGTTTGTACTTTCCAATATGATAGCCTTTCCAGATAAGGTCTTTGATTAAAAAGTAAAAGCAAACAAAAACTATGGGAAATGGAACACTCTGTTGGCCATAGCTATAGTAAATAAGGTAAGGGTACCTCACCAAATATTTCATATCTTCTTTCTTTCCCATGGCCCCTCATACCTTTTAAATGTTTGAGTATTATTCCATCATTTTATTAAAGTTTCCCCCATAATTTTTTAGTTTGGTTTACTCACTTAAAGCCAGTGGCCCCCACGCCCCTACTGGACTGCATTCATTTTGGGTAAGACTTATATCTTATACGTGTTAAATCCACACATAGGGCCCATCAAATAACCTCCCTCAAAACAGCATGATTGAATTAATGAATCAATGTTTAAACTATAGGAAGAAGAATAAGAGAACTATTTACCAAATGCTAAACACTGACTCCTTACCGATCACAACTCAAACCTTATACATTTCTAATAGGGAGATATTGGCCTTTTTGAAAACAACAGCCAAGCCAACATTGAGTGGCTTTCTGTTAGCAAGGATGTAGATATTAGCAGTGGGGACATACACTAAAATTCTACAGATAAAGCTGTAAATACTATCCAGCTGGTATATACAACTATCTTACGTACATAGTGTTCCAATTTATAAGAAGAAAACTCTGCTGTCCAGTTAGGTAACATGACACACCTAGTATCACTGAGTCACCGTGTCAGATGTGGTGATACTCTTATTTATCTGGATTCGTTTGTGTGGCCCGAAAGTACTGTTGGCTTAGCATGCCTGGGGAAAAAGCAAGTCTCTTTTAAGGAAGTAATTTTTAGAAACACCATTTCAAAAGTGCCATTGTTTCCTCATAGCCAAGGTTTTACTCTGAAAATGTTACACTAAGTTAATGTTAGCAAAAGCGGTTTCACTAAAACCATTAAGGGTAACCAAACACTATGTGAAGGATAAAGTCCCTGCAGTATAACCAGTTACTATAAGGAATTTCTGATAGTGCTAGTAATAACACGGCATTGCTGAGATTTTATTTGTTTAAAGAAAAAGAGAGACTAAGAAAATTATCTGAGTTTATTCAGATAATGTCTGACAGCAGAGTTGCTGGAACAGGTGGTGACTTCTGGTTTCCACTGTAAGTCAGCTAAACTACCAGTCCATAGACAGTCAAGCCTTAGCTTGACAGGTACTCAGGCTCCAAAACCTCTTGTTTCCACATTAGGCATTGTAAATAATTCTGAAATGTGTTTAGATCTTAATAATATTGCTACCTACTTCATATGAAAAGTGTCAAATCACAGAGTTGTTAACGCAAATTCCGCATCATTTTGGAAATGACCAAAATTACAGAAGGAGAAGAGCACTGTCAAAATAAAACTGACTGAATTGAAATGTTTTAAAATTATATTTTACAAAAATTATAATTTGGCCTCATCTTGTGGTTCCTTTTTTATGATTTTATTTATTTATTTTTAGAGAGAGGGGAAGGGAGGGAGAAAGAGAGAGAAACATCAATTTGTGGTTTCCCCTCATGTGCCCCTTGCTGTTAACCTGGTCCACGACCAGGCATACGCCCTGACTGGGAAAGGAACAGGCAACCCTTTGGCTCACAGGTCAGCACTCAATCAACTGAGCCACACAAGCCAGGGCTTGCCTTCACCCTGCAGTGTCTAACCATTTGTTCATGCTCCTTGTAAGAAGAATGAGGTGAATACTCACCCACAGGCTCTTCTTCGGATATCTGAAGACACCTCCTGATTTAGCTCCTGAAGCCTCTTATTTATTTACCTGTCAATATGTCTGTCTGTCTGTCTATCTATCTACCATCTATCTATCTATTCTGTACCTACCTCTCTAGCCACTTACGCATTTTTAGCATTTGTGTGTCACTTATCATGTTCCATTCATTGTTTTAAGTGCTTTACAAATATTAATTCATTAACTTTTCTGAGCAAATCAGAGATTATGCAGGTACTGTTATAATTCCCTTATAGGTGAGGGTACTGAGGCAAAAAGAAGCCAAGGAACTTTCCCAATGTCACACAACTAGTAAGTGGAAGAGCCATTCTGAAACCCAATCCGATTTCATAGTCTTTCAATCAAACATCCCGATCCTGCAGCCTTTCACCCAATGAAGCATAGTTTCCCACAATATAAAACAAACTAGGTATCCTTCACCGGATGAACTCTCACGGATTGACATTGCACAGAAAGCTGGTGCCAAGTTCTGAACCAAATTCTTAGGAAATATTTTGCCCAAATGGGAATAGCATGAAATTTTCTCCTTTATTCGACTTATCATCATCATCTTCCTCCTCTTCTTCATCATCAAATACAGTTGAAGAGTTCATTCATCCTTACAACCGCAAACCCCAAACTATTTCTATATATTTAATCTGTGCTCTCCCCCCCAAAAAGTAAAAAAAAATCCCTGTCAGCTTGTGAAGATAGGGACTGACTGTGTTTGGGTCGTTGCTTTGTCAGTATGTTTTGCAATGACTGACGAACAATGAGTCAACTAATATGTATTTAATGGCTCAAAATGAGCTAAAAGGTTTTTTTGTTATTGTTGCTTTGTTTTTTTACATGAACAACTGTCTAGCAATCTTTTCATTTTGAAATTATACAATAAACAAACAAGCCTAAACAGAGGACTTTACATTTATCTACATTAGATTTCATCGTTTCTGTTTTACATTATTAATACAGATTATCCAGAACCATTTGATTCTTGATTTTATCATCTAGTCTATCAGTAAATTCATTCTCATGAATTGGTCATCCAGCAATGCAAATTGCCCGGTCTTCTATACCTTCATCAAAGTTCTTGATTAGCAATATTAAGTAGGAAAGAGCCAATGACAGAACTTGTTACATGCCCAGAAGACCACCTCCTACGCTGACTCTGATAAATCAACATATTAATTTAATCTCATTTGGTAATTAAGACTATTTATGAAGACATTGTATTATATTAGTTCAACTCATATGGCATTGGTAATTTTGCACATCAAAACTGTCAATACTGGCAATTTTCTATAATTTAAAGTAAACTAATCCAATTCACATCACTTCATCTTAAGATTGTTGTATAAGATTTTGCAAAATGCCTATTTAAATAAAACTAAATTCGTGCCAAACATGACTTTTGAAAGATTTATTTATTTATTTGTTTGTTTGTTTGTTTGTTTATTGATGTTTGTTGCTATTCATTTGGTAAGTTTTATAAAAAACTAAAATATTTGGTTATTTGGCATTATGGTAGGCAAACAGACATGAGCAGAGCAAGGAGAACGATGGGCCAGGTACAGAAGGTCACCAGGGCAGAGGTGCCTAGCAATGGGCAAAACTGGAAAAACAAGGACCTCCCCCATCCAGGGTGACCTCTCCTCCTCTAGCATAGTCATGCAGTTTAAACTAACTCCCTGATATTTCATATTGCTGGCCCTGCGGTTTGGACTCTATCCTGACCTTTCAAATCACAAGTCATGCAGGTCAGACCCTCCCCTGACCTTTCCTCTTCTGGCATGATACTAGTCATGTGGCAGACCCCCTTAGAGGAGGAAAAGGGGGATGGAGAATAGCCTCATACGATGCCCATACAGTGCCTTGTATGACCACTTCCTTAAACTTTAAGCCCTAGAGATATCATTTAAGCTTCAGTTGTGTTTCATTTCCAGGCCCCAAAAAGCAGCAAAACCAGACCAAGTGATGCCACAGCTGACACAGTCAGGAGTGGCTGCATAGTCAGGAATGGCTGCATGACTAATGACCCCGTCTCCTGGCACTGACCAATCAGGGAAGATCATAGCCCTTAAAGGACAAACCTGGAAATAATGAATACTCTATTGAGACCCTCCCCTAAAATCCCTGCCATATAAGCTCTTAGGACAGAAGACCCAGCTTGGTTCATTCTCTCTCTCTCTCTCTCTCTCTCTCTCTCTCTCTCTCTCTTTCTCTCTCACTCTCTCTCTCTCTCTCTCTCCCTTTCCCTCTCCCCTCTCCCTCTCCCACCCTTTCCCTCCCCTGCGCCCATGCCTTTCCTCATCCCCTTTGCCCAGGGCATTTTCCTTGCCTATCTCTCTCCTGAGCTCCCAAAGCCCTTCTTTTGCCTCAGTAACTTGTTTCCTGAGTCCATTTCTTCTACAGCTCACTTCTTCTACCACTGTGACTTTCTAAATAAACTTTCTTTTATAGTTTGAGTCTTGGCTGTAAATTCTTTCTTAGCCAGAACTCAAATAGTGAGCTTGTTCAACCAAGGACTAACACCTGGTGCCGTTTCACTACCACGAAGGTGACTTTGTTCAAGTGCGCCTCTCTAACGAAATCGTAAGTTTATTATCCACAGGGGCAAGGCTCTCGCTCTATGTCCCACAACATTCAGTAACGCGATTTGCACATGATGCACGTGCACTAAATGTTGAATAAACAAAATATTCTGAGTGTGGTCATAACTTATTGAACAAAAAAAAATCTCCATTGATAGGCTTTATATACAATTTCCTGGATCTATCTCTTTTCTAAATATCTCCTATAACCAATCTATCTTCTCTTGGCTTTAATAACTTTTGGCATTTCCCACTCATATGAGACTCATATCTGACAGGTACAGACAAGGGTAAAAAGCTTTTTCTCATTAAAATAACCTCTTCAGGCCTGTGGGAACTGAATATATACTTAATCACCTAGTTGGCTTGGCCCAGATAGGAAGACACTGCTGATGGCGTACAACAAAAGAATAAAGTAACATCACCTGCCACAATCATAATGAACCCCCAAAATAAGTTATAATATCATACCCTAAGTTACTATTTCAAGAAATGTATGTTTAATCTGTTTGGCCCTCAGGCAAAATTGACTCCATATTAAAATACTCTGATATTAGCGTTTCATATCCTTGTATCAGATACTCTTTGACACTAATGCACAGCCAACAGAAGTAAATTTTCAGATAACACCAGGTCTAGTCAATGGAGCCTGGGAATACTTTTTATAAAAATCAAAATCCAGAGCTCTTAAGTGCACTTATGAGACAACAATGTCACTTATAATTAGAGGAATAATATCAGCAGTGATTATGGGATTCTTTCCCATTATGGATTTCCTAGTGCTTGAATTCAGACTTTTTGGCTCTAAAATGAAGCAGACTAACACACTCAGACTATGTCTGTCAATATTGCTGGGCTGGAAAGCTCACGTAATTCCAGGATTCTTGGTAAGCTGTCTGCCTCCTTTACTGGCAGTGTTCTTTTTCTATGGGAGTTAATTGATTATTAAAAGATGATTGCTTACCTTTTATTAAAGTTACCTTCCATTTTCTACCTATGTAGTAGTTTTATGTTAGGGGGTAAACAGGGAAATTACATAGACTGTTCTTGATATGTGAAGGAGTATGTATTTATCTGTACTATTCTTTTCAAATCAAAAGCCAAAGGATTCTATTCAGATCCTTTGCCCATCTCCAGGGAGGATATACAGAAGGCCCATAGACATATGAAAAGATGTTCAACATCACTAGCCATCAGAGAGATGCAAATTAAACCCACATTGAGATATCACGTCACACCTTTCAGATTGGCCATCATTAAGAAATCAACAAACAACAAGTGCTGGTGAGGTTGTGGAGAAAAGGGAATCCTAGTGCACTGTTGGTGGGAATGCAGACTGGTGCAGCCACTGTGGAAAAACAGTATGGAATTCCCTTTAAAAACTAAAAATGGAACTGCCTTTTGACCCAGAGATTCCACTGCTGAGAATATAACCTAAGAATCCCGAGTCACCGATTCAAAAGAAATTATGTACTCCTACGTTCATAGCAGCACAATTTACAATATCCAAGTGTCGGAAACAACCTAAGTGCCCATCAGTAAATAGGTGGATAAAAAGAATGCACATTTACACAATGGAATACTAAGCAGCAGAAAGAAGGAAGGAACTCCTACCTTTTGCAACAGCATGGATATAACTGGAGAATATTATGCTAAGTGAGAAAAGCCAGTCAATGAAAGACAAATACTGTATGCTCTCACCTATAAGTGGAATCTAATGAACAAAATAAACTAACGAGAAACACAGGCATGGAAACCTGGAGCAGACTGAAAGTGACCAGAAGGGAGGGGGGGAAGGGACAATGGTGGAAAGAAGGGGAAGGGCCTAGAGAAAGAACATGGATGAATGACCCACACAGTGTGGGAACTGGCTGTGGGAGCGGGGGTGTGGGATGGGAAAAGGAGGGCAAAGGGGGAAAAATTGAGACAACTGTAGTAGACTAACAATAAAAAATGACTTTAAAAAGTCAAAGGATTCTAATGTAATTTTTCTTATAATCTGACAATTTCCCCCCATTTGTGTGAGGCTTATTATGTTTATCTGTAGATGACTATTGTAATATTTTTAGTACCACTTATTAAAAGTCATCACTTGAAGCTTTGCTCAATATTGCTAATTAATTTCTTCATTACCAAAAGCATGCTGGTAAGCACACTACTGTCATAAAATTTTTAAATGAATAAGCAAAATCATGTAATATAAACAATGATACAGCTGCTCATTGTCTATACAGCTCAACAAATAATAGCCAAGTGCCACAGACTGAACAAGTGAATATTATTCCTTCTCATTAGTGGAAAAAGAAAGAAATTTAGTGTAAGCTGTGCATGTCAAAAACCGGAGAGCTCATGTATCTAGGATGCAGGCAGTGTTGTACTTCTGCCTATGGTACCCATCCATACTCTGCCAAGTGATGAGTACATCCTACTCATTTCATTTAAAACAGTATAGTCAGTCCACTTCAACACTAAAAAGAATGCCTTTCGAGTTAAAAAAAATCAGTTATATTACATAGTCATTCTAGTTCACTTTAAATCTTGAGTAAACAGATGAACATAAAACTAAGAATTCAGTAAGTATTTGGTAACAGTGTAAACTGTGTAAAATTTTTAGCCATATATATAAAACAATTCAGAAAATCTAAAAGGCCTCCACATTATCTCATAGAAAATATACTTAGAATCTAAATATGTAATCATGATGGCTATTAGTGAGATAAAAAATGGACCCATATTTTAGATTTTTCTTTTTCCTATAGTTTCCAAAAATGCAAGAACATCCAAGGTGTGTAAGGCTTTAGAGCATTTTATTGTTTTTACTATTTCATGTTATTTTAAATATGAACAGGAGCAGAATTGCTTTACATCCTAATTAAAATACAGTACAATCTAAATTAATAAATCAAGTTTGATGCAACCACTATTAATGACTGTATTTTCTGTTCTAAACTGAAGAAAGAGGGTGTAAAGTTTTTAAAAATTAAAGTGAATTGAATAAAAGATCTCTGGAACAAGTAACTACTATGTACCCTAGTCACCAACACAAGTATTTCTAGGAATAAGCTAATAATGCACATAAAAACAAGGAAGTAAAGCAAAAATTTAACATAAAGTTTCTCATAAAATGGTTATTTATTTAAGACACAACTTCCATGCACAATTTTAATTTAAAAATTAAAAAGATACAAATTTTTGAATCCCTTTTAAGCATACCAAGAAAATTCACATCTGAAAACATGCTTTTAATTTCATAGTCTTATTGGGTCAAAGCCACCAGAGGTTTTTGTCTTAAGAGAGGGAAGCGAGAGCAGCAGGGCTGGGCCAAACCAGGTTTCCACATCGGCCTGGTTCAGGGCGGGCACTTGCTCTGAGTTCACTCTGATCTCGGTTGGCAAAGCTGAGTCTATTCCTGCTGGCCTTGAGCCACCAGGGTGAATTAGCACAGTCAAAAAGAGTGACTGAACTCAGGCAGCGACACAGCATTTGAAAACAGCTCTGCATCTGCCCACGTTTAGGAAAGTCAGTAGAATGGACAGAAGAAGGAGTCATGTGTTATGGCCTATGCCTTCATAACCTTGGAAAATTATGAATAAATGAAAAATTCAGAAATCTACCTACCCCCACTTTTGAATGTGAAACATACATTTCCTGTAAACTAAAATATGGAAGTCTGAGGTACTGGTTATTGTGACAAGGAGACTCTACTGGTTCCTACATTCCTTTAACTATGTGACAGGTCTAATTTATTTCCTTGCCCGTTGTTCACCTTTTTGTTGTTGTTTGTTTTCCCCAAACAGGGACAGACCATGAGCAGCTGCAAGGCCCTGCATGATTGCCTAGTCTCGGCGCTCCTCTCACTGTGCTAATTTATTCCAGCTATTCAAGGTGAAGATGAATGGCCTTGCTTTGCCAGGACAAGTCTGAGAGGCGACGTGTCCATCCTGTATCATACTGCCGTTCTTTTCTGTCAACCACACAGGTGGTAATTCTATGAGGACACAAAACAGAGTCATTTAATAAAACAAAGTGATGCATTTCACTGTCAGAGCAGCCTTAGCCCACAGATGGGATAGTTGGTATGTATCGCTCCACAGATTCTTAATATATTAAGACAATATTTATGCTAAGATATAAATTCTACTGAAACATTAGGGAATCTAGAGTAATGATTATTTCTCAAACCCAGAATCACCTCTTAAAAATACTATCCTGGGGCCTCATTTCACATCCAAAGTCAGTATCTTAGGGCTATAATTTGATGGAATGGGGAGAAAGACAGAAAATCTGAATTTTAACATGCTCCCGGGATGGTTCGTGCTTCTTCTTTGCAGTAGTCATTGGATATAGGATTGGGAAACACTTATTTAAAGGCAATCAACAAAACTAGCCAAAGAAATTTAAAAATGAAAAAAAAACAGTTTAATGTTGCACTCTGTAGTATATACTAATATAGTAGAAAGTAGGCATTATGGCCAATAGAGTAATTCTCAGATTTTGCAGCTTTTTTAAAGCAGATAACTGAGCTATATCCCCAGAGCTTCTGACCCAGTCTGAGATGCAGCCTGAGAATTTGCATTCATAACAAGTTCCCGTTAGAACGCATTTTGAGACCCATTGTGCTATGTAACCTAGGAATCAGGTACCTATAATCTATTTGCACGTTCTTAAGTTTTATTAAACAATTAAATATTTTAAAAGCCTTCTAATTCACCAAAGTATTTAAACCCACCTATCACTAGAACAAAATTATTTGCCTCCCAAAATAATTACGAAGAAATTGTGGTAAACCATTGTAATATTTTCTGTACAAATGTTTTTCAATATCATTACACTATGAAAATGACCCTTCTCTCTCATTAAAAATAGTCATTGAATATCTAGTTTTAATGGCTAATAGTTAATGTTCAATTAACATACCTATTCCTTCTTAGAAATGTAAACATGAACATAAAAAGATATAGCTATATAAATAAAAATAACACTGGATATTTCAGGTGGGCAAACTTATCTATTTCACTGTCAAAATAAAAGTAAAAAGCTTTCAATTTCATCTCTGATTAGAATGGTTGCCTCTCCTTTCCCTCAAATTCAACCTTAGTATTTTAAACTTATGATTTTCTTTTTATGTTTTTCCTTTTACAATTTTTCTCCTTACAAACAACTGGTAAAAATTGATGGTTTGAACAGTTAAAAGTGAAAATCGATAGAGAGTACTGCTAAACCAAATAATGTAATGGGACATTAGAACTATTTATTAAGTCTCTGGAGTGAGAGATGAGCCTACTCTGTTGCTCCATATTCCCATGAGAGAGTAGATTCAGTCTCGTGTTACACACTGGGACTCTGTAATCACGGGGTAGGAGGAATCGCTAGGAACACCCAATACTTTTAAGAACTACAAATATTTCTCCCTTAACAAAGAAAAATATCCTAGAAATGAGAAAGGTTCCTCTCTTACTCTTACTCTCTCACTCTGGCTCTTTCTTATTTGCGTGTCCTAGTCACAGGGGGTGCCAATTAGTTAGTTGGGTAATTCTCCTGAACAAAATTATAAGGACTTTTTACATTTGAAATACATTATCAGTACTGTATTCTTGATAAAGATTAGGTTAATTTTTACAACTTTATTTTGCTATTTCAAAAACTGGGCACATTCACTTGCAAATATGGTAAAATCCAGAAACAATCAAATTTGAAGCATTTGAGAGTTAACTACCATTAAATGTATGCTTGTTAAAATAGGTACTCCATGTAATAAAAATAGGCATATCCAAAAATAACCATTTTAATAGCATTTCACAGAGATTTTAAAACATAAACAATACTACAAAATAGATAATAATTTAAATTCCAAATCATTTAAACTTAATTTTTTTTAAATGAGGAATGTATAATGAACATTTGTTATATCACTAAATCATCTTACACCACGTAGCTGTTTTGGTTGCACTGTTGAGACATTTATGAGTGACCTAATAATCATATACACATTTAATGGAAAAGTAGAAATCAATATATTCAAGAAGAACATATGCAGTATTTGGGGGAAAAGTTCTCACAGCAAGTATTTGTCTGCACAGAATACCTATGAAACTCTTTGCTAATACAGAGGAGTTGCATGATAAATACATTTAATTTGCACGAATTGAAATAGCTCTGTTATGAATTAAAATACTGTACAATTATACTTTGTAAAGGTGCTTTCTACGATGTATGATATATATCGCACAGTAATATATAATACTACCTCTGTACCTTATAGGAATGCATTTTTAAAAACTCACTATGTTTATATGGAATTTCCTCAGAAAACTAAAAATGGAACTGCCCTTTGACCCAGTAATTCTGCTGCTGGGATTATACCCTAAGAACACTGAAACACCAATCCAAAAGAATCTGTGCACCCCAATGTTCATAGCAGCACAATTTACAATAGCCAAGTACTGGAAGCAACCGAAGTGCCCATCAGCAAACGAGTGGATCCAAAAACTATGGTATATTTACACAATGGAATTCTACGCAGCAGAGAGAAAGAAGGAGCTTATACCCTTTGCAACAGCATGGATGAAACTGGAGAGCATTATGCTAAGTGAAATAAGCCAGGAAGTGAGGGACAAATACCATATGATCTCACCTTTAACTAGAACATAAGCAATAGAAGAAAAAAGCAAACAAAATATAACCAGAGACATTGAAGTTAAGAACAATCTAACAATAGCCAGGGCGGGGGTGGGGGGGTAGGGGCGGGGACAGTGGGTAGAGGGGATTACAGGAACTACTATAAAGGACACATGGACAAAACCAAGGGGGAGGGTGGAGGGGGGGAGGGAGGTGGGTTCACCTGGGGTGGGGTGGAGGGATGGGGAGAAAAGGCATACAACTGTAATTGAATAACAATAAAAAAAAGAAAAAAAAAAGAAAGACAAAAAAACTCACTATGTTTTATAAACTTCTCAAGGAGTTTGAAAAATAACTTTGATCATTTAATTATTTAATATAGGACTTCAAGCTCTAACTCCAAAACACAATTCAGCTCCACTAGACGATTACTTTTTATATTCCTTGTGTGAATTCTGTCCTGAAATTCAATATTTGCTGGCACATACCTATTCTGAGTGACTATCTTTTGCAGTACTAGTAACTCAGAGAAATAGAACCCCCGCCTTCGTTCACATATAAGTCTTCTTGTTCGCTGTTGTTTTAAAATTTTAGCTTTTCCATGCTTGAACCTGTGTTGTGGAATTTCAAATTCTTAACACTGGAACATGATCAGCCAAATCACTGGTCTTGTTCACCCACTGAAGTACTCTGCCACATTGCTGAAAGCTTAAAAATTATAGTTACACTAAAAGGTGTCATAGAATCTGGAGTGTATAACAAGTCAATATATTTACACTTAAGGGAAAAGTCAGTGAAGATGATATAATCAATGATTTTTAGGCATTTAAATTCTTAAGAATTATTTAATATATACAGTAGCTAAAACACATGATTGTTACTACTACAGGTCACAATCAGTGCAAATTTCAGAGTAGAATTTTCCTTTTTGACAAGAAAGGGCTTCTTTTATGACCAATTCTGCGATTTCATAGAAGGAGTTGTAGGAGATGAAGGTTGCTGATGCTTTGGGAAGGTGCCGTCCTGGGTCTGTGAGTTACTAACGCTAGCTTGATGCCCGATGGGCCTGCATGACCTATGTTACTAGAAAAGGGGATTCCACTATACGGTCTTTTCTTATCGCTTCATAGGTGCCCATACTTGGCTTGGTGTATTCCTTTCTATGGAATAGCTGATCACATATACTTCCCTCTACTCTCCACACTGTGCAGGATGTTCAAATTTCTGGTGCGAGTGCAGATAGTTGTCCATGCATATCTTCTATTTTGGCTGCTTATTATTCACACATTGTGCTCTGTCCTCCTTCCCTAACCTATCCTGTGTCCTTTCACCTACTGTGGGGCAGTGGGGCATACTACGTTTTTACGTTATTTTAAAGACTACAACAATGAACATCCTTGTGCAAGTCTGTCTGCCCACAAATGTGACTGTTTCTCTCGGGAGGGAACTGAGAAGTGGTTTTACTAGAGGTAGGTTTTATTACATGTAGCCAAGTTGCTCTCCAAAGTGCTGATAACAATTTACATTCCAACCAGTAAGGTATAAGCATTCCACCCTTTGCCCTTAATTTTATCTTTAAATATGAGGTTATTGAATAAATCTTGGGAAATAACTTATTTAAATTTTACAATGTGTGGTCTTTCATCAGCTTTGATAAAAAAGGGGAACTCATTCATTTCTTATTATTTAGTTTTAGTAAAAGTATATTTATTTCCCTTTCATTTCTCTCTTCCCTTTCTACTTTCTTTCTTCGTTTTACTTTTTCAACATTCTGCCAGGCTTGCTCATGGAAAGGAACCATGAAAGTACCGCCAGCAATATATAAATTAAACAAATGGAAGTAAAGTATGTTAAGTAGAATTAAATCTAATAAAAAGCCAGCCCCTAAATCTCTCAAGTGCTTCACATTGCTCAGAATTTCTGAGAAATTTTCATCTTCTAATCCTCCAATAATTCAATCTGTTTCTTCAAGCATTGCCTAGATGCACACACACCCTCACACACAAACCCAGACACACTGTAATTACATCCCTTCACCATTCTAGCACATTCTATTATACAGTTGTGTTGCTTATACTTTTTTTCCCTTGTAAATATGAAGTGTTTTGGCTTCATGGTTTAAGGTTAAATAAACCTAGGTTTCTTTGAAGCCCACACCTACATTTACAAACTTGTTTTTTCTGGGCAGGTGACTTTACATTTTTGAGTCTCATTTTCTTCATCTGTACCCACTGGCATTTTTTAAGAGTTAAGGTATGTGGGTTCACATCCCCAGCACAATTTGGAGGGGATGGTGGGAGCTCTGCAACATTAGTTACTGTGTGCTTATTTAACAACTAACTGAAGGTGGGTGGGTCCTTGCTGCCTAGCATTTGCTACTTCAGCTTGCCAGCCTTACTTACATTCTAGTACGTGAACACTACTTTTCCTGTGTTTCTTCTTGCTCCTTAGCTGTGCCATCTATATCCCTCTTAATCACTGATGACATAGATCTCTGATACGACATGACAGATCTGAAAGTCAGACTAGGACTCTAACTGTTTCTGGTAGACAGTCTTTCCAGAGTGCCCGGGAAGTCTCGCCCATCAGCCAAGATAGCTGCAGGGGAAGGTATTACACTGAGCAGATGAAAGGCTAGTAAGATAATTGGATAGAGAAAAAAGCCCCCCACCCCTGTTCTGGTACCAGATTGGGGTGGGACCAGCAGAAGGCAGGCCCATGTGCCTCAGAAGTCAAAATGGCACAGGGGGAGGTGCTAGACCAAAGAGGCTGTCATTCTAGCCAGGGGGAAGGAAGGTATTGGTTGGGACTGGACCCAACCAAAGGAAGCAGAAGTTTGGGAAGCTAGTTGGTCATTTTGAGAAAGCACCTGATCTGCCCCACACCCAAACTAATATAATCCCAGGGAAACAAAGTCTCTGGCTGGCTTGTGTCTCTGGCTTGTGAGGTCCACTGGCCAGTTCTCTCCATGGGCTATGCAGCCTTAACAGGCACGTAGCCCATGACGATTTTCTCCCACCGGGAGAAATCTCCCTTGTTCTCTTGTCAACCTAGTGACGCATTTGCTAGTGCGTTCATGCTTTCTTTCCCCAGAGCATGTGACCTTGAGGCCATAGCATCCACATGGCTCATGGCTCCAGGAGGAAGTCTGACATGAACAGCAGCTGGGAACAAGCTACACTACCTGGATGGAGACCATGACCCCTTAGTAGCTGCCTGCGGGCTTCAAGGATGGTACTTTACATTGGAGCAGGAACTTTGGACCCTGCCTTTTGTCTTGGTCTTGCTGAGGAGATGGGCTTTGACACAGGAGTCTGCCATTCTCCCAGACTGTGCAGCACCTGAATAAAACCTCTTCCCTTTTACTCCAGCATCTACCTCATGAGTTTGGCTTTTGTGGTGACAGGCAGGCTAAATCTGTTTTTTTGTTTGGTCACATGATGGCAACTCTGGACTTTATATGTAACATTCAAGTTATTTGCCTTCTCTTATCCTCAATTTCTTCATCTGGAAATTAGGATATTGTTTTCTTTACATGATAAATTTAATATTCTATATAAATGGCAAGGAAAAAAAACAGCACTCGAGTAACAGTAGGTACTACTACTATTTTTGACATCCCACTTTCTGTTTCCCCTTATTTGTTACTCTGTGAGTCCCATGAGGATAGGATCAGTACCTGCCCTGGTCATGGTTGTAACCACAGACCATAACACAGTGCTTGGCCTCAGCTATGCTTGAATACATGTTTTTTGAGTCAATGAAGGAAGGAAGGGTGAAAAGGGGGAAGGGACAGGAGAGAAATAGAGAAACAATTGTGTGATGACATAGTGGTTATGGGGAAAAAAAAAGAGAAGGAATCATCAACCAATCAATCAATGGCTTTTCGCTTAAGCCCAGTTTTGACTTCTTGCTTCTGGTTTCTACGGAAGTTCTGAATTTCACCGTTCATTTTCAGCTTTTAGTTAGTATGTCCAATTACACTTCCAAGCTTCTTCTCCAGAAACCATTACCCCTTATGCCTCTCAGGGAGCTTCTCTTTAAAATAAAAAAGTCCAAACTTACTGTTTCATATATAAGTACATATGTTATATAGCAAAATTATCATTGATTTTGAACATTTTAACATGTTTTAAAACCACAGTCTTTTATATTTTTATTAGTAGAGTGTTTCCAAAGACAGTACTGTTTTCTTTTTCTCAAAAGTAAAAGTTTCTTCAAAGACAATTCTTCTTTTAAAAAAAAATGAGTAAATGGTCATTCGAAGTCGTGAAGCCAACAAATGCTTAAACCTTCACTTGCCTTTGTATATTTTTGCTAAAATTATTTTTCTAACATTACTTTTAACAATATAGATTTTAAAGCTAAATACTTCTATAGCAATATGCCTCAGAGAGAAAGCACTGAATAATTTTCATGTATATATTCAATGGACTAAGTAGATGCAGAGAGTTTGGTCATGAGTTTTTACTACTGAAAGGCATAAAGATAAATAGGCAGAATAATTATTAAATGAAAAAACATAGTTTTCATTGTTTTCAATGAAATCTGACATGTCTCGTCCTATACAATTATAGAACACAGTAGATTTTCACTGTCATTTGTGTATCCCAAATTATTTACTCATTAATCATTATTATCTGAGAATTTAGCTTTTCTTTGGAAAAGTAGTTATTACAAGGGAAATACCTTTGTGCTTAAATTCATACTTTCTCGCCAGTTTATTCTAAGGTGCTTGAGCACTGTAAAATTCTAAAACACAGAGGGAGAGCAAATGTTAGACCTCACCATGTGATAAAGACAATTTTCACTTATCTGTGCTAATATGGGTGGAAAGTGAAACACCCTAGGTAATCAGAAATCTCATTTTAGTCCCCTTACAAGATGTGCTGATAACGCGCAGCAGAACTGTTTCAGTTCCAGCGGCTCGCCCTTGAATAGGGGTGCTAGTGAGCACTGACATGGCTACAGGTGGGACAGCTGGTGTGAGTGGGAAGCTTATCCACAGGGAACTCGTCTTTTTAAATTATTTATTAATTTATTTTTAGAGAGAGTGGAAGGAAAGGAGAAAGAGAGGATGAGAAACATTGATGTGAAGGGGAAAACATCGCTTAGTTGTCTCTTGTATGCACCTCAGCTGGGTGCATACAAGGCATGTGCCTTGATTGGGAATTGAACCATTGACTTTTTGGTTTATGGGACAATGTTCCAACCAACTGAGCCTTACCAGTCAGGGCAAGAACTCATCTTTGTATGACTCTGCCTTACATGTAAAGTATGATTTTGATTAGTTTTTTAATAATTATACATTTATCAGGGACATTGTTCTGTATAAGTGAGTAACATTTGTGAAACCTCTTATCCCTTGTATCTTGTCTCATTTATTAGGAGGCTCACCTAGATGTTAGACTGATGGCTAACGCTGGGCTCAGCTGTAAAAGCCAGGTCCAGGTTTGCTTTGTACATACAGGAATGTTATTTTAATATTCAGAGCCTGAAAAGTAAAAGGTGCCATTCTGGAAAGGTTTAACTTTCAACTATGAAGAAGGAAAAGTACAAGAAAGGCACAGTAAACATAACACAATTTATCTGATGGCGTGTGGCAATGAAACAGCTATTGTGAAAGCGGCAAGTATTACCTGTGCTCCCTGAAAAATCACCGGAAACACTGCCTTCGAGGCAGCAGCTGCCACTATAGGTGGTGAAGAAGTAAGAATTAGAGAGAAAGAGAGAGGGCTCCTCCACACATGGGGAAACAGCTGATGCATAAAAGTATAGACCGGAAAAATAGAGACCAGGACGAAATTAGCAACAAGTAGCTGACTATTTTTTTTTCTTTTTGGTAAAGTTCACCGAGCTACTAAGACAGATATAAATGAAACTTTAGAGACAATGTGGCATCCCAAGCGGAACTGTGAAGCAATCGTAACCCACAGGCTGAGAACAAGTCTGAGATAAGATCCCACCGCTTTCTGGCTCTATTTTGTGTTGAGGGTGCACCATATTTAACTAAACCATTCAAGAAGCAAACTCAACTACCTGTTAAACACGTCAGTTTCAAAATGTTCAAGATTCTCTGCCTAGCACTCACATTACTCAGCTGTCAAAGTAAAGGCCTCAGATATATGATGTGAAATTACATTTTAACGAGGTGTCATGTGTGTTTAAAGTTCTTATTCATCATTACATAGCCACAGCTTTTACTGGCAACACAAATTCACTTAATTAGCATATTATAAGGACAGAAGGTTCACCTTATCTGCATTGCTAAACTGTCTTATGTAGGCTTTCTGTTGTTATTTTAGAGTCTACTATCTTCAGCACATGTAAGAACGGTCACATTTACATGATCTCAAATGGCTTTCATGAAAATGTGGCTTGTGTTTGGGAAGCAGAAGAGCAGGTTCAAGACAGTAGCTACGTGTCTTCATCATTGGGTTGTTTGTACTCATCGCTTCATATACTTCATTAAATCTCAACCAACAGATTTTTTTTTGATCTCTTAGAGGCACTAATTTTAGGCAAATTTTGGAGCTAGACTTCTCTGCTTATTCTATTACCAACTTGAGCCCACTCCCTCCCTCTTAGGTAGGAAATATTGGAAACATTTGTATATTTGACAAGTTTATATTTCTGTATGAAGAGCCTAGAAACAAACTGGAAAAGTCAAGGAAAATACCTCACCACACTCCTATTTATTAATAAATAATGAATAGTGAACTGGACAAGGTGGTTTGGGACAAAAAACTAAATGGTGAAAGTCAACAGCAGTCACTGGTAATAGCGAAGGGCAAGCGATGGAATGACGTGACTCTCCCACACTGTATAGATCAAAGTGTAAGGCAGTGATTTTCAACCTTTTCACCTCATGGCGCACCTACAACTAATTACTAAAATTCTGTGACAAAACAAAAAATGTGGAATATTTTTGGCTAACCTGACAAAAATAGGTACAATATTGATTCATTCACACTGGATGGATATTGTTGTGTTGGCCGTAGTCATTTTTTTTTAAACTTTAGAATTTATAGGAAAAGAGGCCAGTGTTCCTGACTAAATAGTCAAGTACTGCACGTTTTAAAAATTCTTGAAATTTGCTGATGTAAGATATTGTTTTTGAATCAAAATGTCAACCTGAAAATCACTCAAACCACCTGTGAAATAGCCAAATATTATTTGGAGGTTTTTATACATATCTTACAAGAGTTAGCCAATTAAAGACAATGATGAATATATAATTTATATCATATCTTGTAAGATAGGAAAAAGACTCATTTAAAAGTTCTTTTGAAGAAAATTCTAGATCAGATATTTCTAAATTTGGTGCTCTGATCAGGAAAAGTAGAGAAGCATTTTCACATTCGTATCAAACTCAGGTGCTAATGCTTAGAAGCATGTATGTTATAGGTGTCTAAAACTGAATCACCTGGTCTACATACAAAATGTATTTTTCAATAGAGCATAACTTTTACTCATTTCCTAATATACTACACTTTCCATTTTCTCCAAGTTGAAGAAATTCCTGCAATTTGTCAACTGAACAATCTGAGACTGTATTCTGAAGAAAAAAATTCATTGAACAGTTGCTCACTTTCTTCCCTATTGTTTAAGACTAGTGACTTCAATTTCTTCTAATTATTTCTAGGAGAAAAGTGCATTAGGTCTTAATGTGCTTTGGCACTTCTCCTTATTACCTGCTAACCTTCCTTCAGGTTACCACAGCTCACCACAATCTGAGCAAAGAAAAGAAGTTATGTGTGGGAGGTGTGGGTGGGAATAACTAAGGTGACTTATAAATCCTCTAGATTATATTTAACATATAAATATAAAGATACATCTAATCTTAATAAAATAAAATTTAGGACTAATTCCCGTAATATCTTGAATAAGAAGATTTTTAAACATATATGCATATACAGGGCCTGGCACAAATAACACCCCTTTTTTATTACAAAATCTTTTATTATAAAATCTTAAGTATGTCATTCTGTAACATAACAATATCACACTCAAGCATACCATATGACATTTAAGTGAAATGTTCAAATTCAAACTATAAATTATTACCCCCATATTATTATTACTCTACTAACCACACTCAAGCAGGCTCTGCCAAACCCGGTATATAATCCATTCATTTATTTCTTAAAGTACTCGGCAAGTCCTGAGAGATCAACTATTATTTATTAGATACTCACTAAGAATTTATAAGCAATAATTACTGAAACAATGTCATATGATTAGTTCAATGTGAGTCAACGTCTCACTAGTTCCTGAACAAGTTTTTTAAAAATTAAAACTTTTTTATTTGTATATTCTTGAATATATGAGATCTAATTATATTATTAAAAATTGTTTCTACAAAATTTACAACTATAAACTATTTGTATAGCAATACCAAACAAGTTGTGATTCATTTTCCCACTAATTTCATGCTGGAAAACTTCAAACAAAGCTGGCAAACAAGCATTTAAGATAATGCAGAATAACTAAAGAGAGTATAATGTTCTGAAAATGTTTTGAGAGTAAGGTGAGAACAAGTTTCAGATTTTTCAATACTCTGCCCAGAAGAACAGGCCCACGAAAGAACTCTGGAATGCAATTCTATGGCAATTATCTAAATGAGAGAACTACGATTAGACTCGCATCAGTGACCATTCTTTCCACCACCAGTGTCACAGAAGGGAGCAGGGACCTAAACCTGGGCTGCACTGTAACAGATGGGAGATTTTTGGCTCAATTATATGCTGGAATATCTTAGATCCCTCATTTAGAAAATATGGATAATAATGGTTTTTGTAGGGTTGATATGTAGTTATTAGCTTATCACATTATTTATTATTTCTCTGGAGACAAGTAGAAATTACTTCCTGTTCCAATTAGAAGTAAAAATAAAAATGCCAAGGACTACTCATCAACAGAGTTTTCTTTGTCAAAATAAAAATTGTGATTAAGAATATCACAGCTCTGAAAAAATTGGTTTCCTACAATACTCTGGATGATTGAATTTTGCTTAGGTTTTCAATTGAAAGGTGCACTGGTTTAAGAAACCTTACCTGCACAGCGGTGAGTCAGGTGCTGCACTTGAGTTCAATATTCTAGAGGACTGAGTAAAGAGAAGTTGCTTTTGATGCTTTTACATAGTTAGTCTTCTTCCATAAAGGCAATTCAAAATAATATCAGCACAGCTGGCCATGGAAAGAATGCTGTCTCTCTGAAGCCTCTCAGGCATTAGAGAAAACGCTACCTAATTTGGCATTCTATTATGGTAAGAAATGAAAAGGAATTCATTCATTCATTTGTTCATTCATTCATTCATTCATCAAAGAGTTATTGAGTATTTTTATATATGCTACACATTACACTAGTGTCTGAGAAGGCAGAAATAATGGTCAGATTAAAATATAATGAAAGTTTGGGTAAGACAAGGTTATTGGACATGGAACTTCAAATCTAGTTGTATAAGAAGATGCATTTATGTGTTACAGAATTGTATACCTGAAACCTGTGTCATTTGATATTTTCATTAAATAATATCACCCCAATAAATTCAATAAAAAGGAGATATGTATAAAATGAACAGAGTTAGAAAGCAGATTAGATTAGCTTAATAGTAAAGTTATGATAAAAGCAATAGAGAAAATAAATGTTAATATTTAAGCACTAAAATAAAAAAATAAACTTTGAATTGCTACAAATATATTGTGTAGGACTCCTGAAGCATTAATACAAGCCAAGCCTTTGATGTTTTCCACGTAGAGAACAGTTGTGAAGGCAAGTCAGTTAATTAGACAGATAGCCTTCTACCTTAGCAAAGATTCTGTGTACTACACTGCACAGGAATTAATCAGCTAATAATCAAAATGCCCTTCAAGAAGGGCTAAATATTGAATACCAGCTACCCAAAGGAGAAAGAATCAGTCGCTTATACATTTTTATAGCTGAATGAAGGTTAACAACAACATTTATTTAGATGAAAAGACAATGAACCATTGTTCACTTCATAGGCCAGAAAAAAGACCACAAAGATAGTCAAATTAAAAAGTACAATAAACTTGTTGAGAACAAACTGTAAATATTTTCCCGCTTGAGACCCATCAAAAGTCAAACTTACCTGCTCTACTATCCAGAGGTCCAAAATCCAAAGAGTATTTCACGACGTGATAGTTATTCCATACGTAAAGCAGGTTGTCCCTGGGGTTGTAATCCACAGCTGCTATGTATTGGTAGGAATTGGGAAAGGGTACATCCACCACACTGTCCTTACTTTGGTCGGTGTTGTAAATGTAGTCAATCTTATTCCCTGTGGCCTCGTTGTCATCATCCTCATATACAGATTTGACCACATACAGAATCCCGCAAATCATAAATGCATTGGAAGCTGACCTTTTATCATACGCAGTATCCCACGTCCCTTCAATCCGTAGGGTGTAAGGGTTCAATTGACTAATGACAATTTTACCATTGTTTTGTTCTGTTGCATAGATGACCCACAGCCCATTCTCATCCACTGCCAGGTCTATGTCAGATTTGCCTCCCCATCGGTAAGGGGAGGTATCATGGTAATTGGCATTTGCTATGATAGCCTCTCCACTCTTTATCCTAGTCCGCAAATCAAACTTTACTATGTTCCTGGTACGCTCTTTGTTGAAGAACAGAGCTCCATCATACACTACAAATCCAGTGCCATCCACCCTGTGAGGGAGCTTGTAGGTTGTAGTTGGCCTTCCAGCAATGAAGTCATCCTTGGATGAGTACTCGGTTAGGGTATCAGTTCTGTACGGTGTCCAAGGCATGTAATAAATCTTGTCAGAAGCCTGCAGAGGGTCTTTGCACCACGCCCCAGATTGGTGGTCGGACTCAAACAAATGTTCACTCTGGTACACTCCTTTTAGCAGTCCAGGACAAAGAAAAACTGTTGGAAGGGAGAGAGTTAAAATAATAAATATATAAATTTTAATATTTTGCTATTTATTCTTATTTTTCACCAACTTGATGCAACTCTAACAAGAACTACCCACCGCCACTTATTTTGCTGCATTCTTCTAAGAACATAATATAGTCATACACATTAATATTGACTTTTGTTTAAAATCATTTTGATTTCATTTGCTGAAAAAAGTGGCCTTTTTATGAGTAGCTGTGCTTTCCTTTGGTTTTTACCTTTGTACACATGTATTACAGTATTTTGGGATATATGTCTACAAATGTGATGTACATCTATGTATTCCATAGACATAGCAAATGCCAATGTTTATACATGATGGTTTTATTCATCTTATTTTAAAATTTCAAAAAATATTGTTTTCACTCTGATATTAGCTATTCAATACTTATCATTAGGAAATAATTAGAAATCCAATACTAATTAAATATAATAATAAAATAACAAAGGAAAAGAAAAGCCCTGCAAAACAAGCCACTGAATCTTCTAGCAAAAAAGCTCTTCAAGCTGCTAAAGCACACACAGAGCATGCAACCCACACGATTAAAATGAGTGATGGATGAATACTGGAAGGCAAAGGGGAAAGGAAGAAAAAGAAAGGAAAGAAGGAATAAGGAAAGAAGAAAAGGTGAAAGGTTACAGAGAAGACCCCAAGATCTAGATTTTAATCAGTTAAAAATGTCCTGTTAAATACAGTAGCATTGGAACTCAAAAACATGTACCTTTTACTGTTACATGAGAAGAGCATTAAAATCAAGATTACTTGCTATAATGTTTTGCTGCTCATACTTCAGACTGAAATGGGCAAGAATTATCTGATGCAGTTGATTTTTAGTATGACTCAGTAGCACAATGGGTCAGTGGTTGTAGGAAAGCTTGGCTGACTGCTCTGTAATGAAGGGGCTATAAAGCAATGTTTCCCAAAGGGTGGTCCTCGAAGCCCCTGTTTTCAGCAGTATAGCTACATGTTACACAGAAAGAAAAAAAAGGGTCCTTAGCCCCAAGTAAACTCATATTGTGTTAAATAGAATAGTGGCAGAGATCCCAATAGCTTACGTACATGAATGAATCTCCAAAGCATGAACAAATTTTGCCAACTAATTTGACCATTACCCTTTCTACCGAGCCTCTTAGTAGTGGAGTATTCTTCTGAACCCGCTGTGGGAAACACCGCTCTGATATTTTTGCAAAGCAAACACACTGAAATATAATCATGCAGTCCACTGTTATGTCTGAAATGACAGTACGTGTGTTGGGTGGAGGAATTAGAAATTCACAAGGCACTTGGATATTTACCTGCATTTTAATGATTAATGAAAAAAGGTATTATTTTCTTGATATTAGTCATTAGCTCTAACAGAAACCATAAGCCTAGATACAATAGAAACAGCCTGAAATGAAACTCAGCTAGGATTTGGAGGTTATTAAAAAGGAAAGTACGTTATTAAAGTGCCCAAAGTTTTACTTTAGGAGAAATGAAGTTTGGGGGAAAAGTTGACTATCAAACTCTTATATAGCAAGGATCAAGAGCCATTTTTTCAATTTATACTCAATAACAAAACTGATTAGAATAATTTCTCAAGATTTTAATATGATGACTATAATTAGAAAGGATGGGTAGGCATTGTTGTCAAAAATACATGTAAATTTTGTTTGTTAATAATCAGCTCTTGCTTACTAAACTTGTTTACTTTAAGGTATTTCAAGAAAACCATCTCTCCTTTCCCTCAATATTTAACAAAATAAAGAAACAGGGGAAACCACACCTGAGCTATGGAAATTTAGAGTAGGAAAAAAACAAATCTAAAGCATTCACTATCCATCACCATCTAATGGATTTCTGACTACTTATTGAAAAATAAAGAGGAATAAAATACACAGTTGAAAATTGCACACTATTAAACTGTTTTAGGATAAAAGAATCGAACCAGCATCGGTCAGTACAACAAATTAAAGTGAAGCTGAGCAGCAGAAGTAGTAAATAAATTTTCATAAATAGATAAGAATTAATAACAAAATTAATTTAATTAAATGTTAAACTGTTAAATAACTTAGCCTATAAGTAAATAGTATATAATTTATGAAAGGTATTTAATTACCTTTTTGTTCCACTTCTATTGGAGAGAGAGAAGTAAAGAGAGAGAAAGGAGAAAAGAGAATAGATTAATGGTACGGTATTGGCCAAGCACTTTTTAATCACCTCTTCCAAACTGAAAGTAAATAATTTATTTCACTCCTACTAGCTTTATTGAACATTATATGTGTTTTTACAAACCCATTCCTCCAGCAAAATTATTTTTTAAAAACAATCATATTATAAGCTTAAAAATACAGTAAAAACTTGGAAAAAATAAGGCAAAACTTAAGCTAAGATTAAATAAATATATCCTTTTCAGCTCTATTAATTGGAAATACAATATTCATAGTAAAAACACCAATATTTCCATTTGAAAGGTATCTCAGTAGTATACACAGAAAGCTTTTAAATTGTTTAGCTGATCTCATTTTTGAAATACTAAAGTTTATACCACTACTTACTATAATAGTATCACATTTTATCCATTTCAAAAATGAATCTTTTCAGAAGAAAGGACTCTGGCTCATTTCCTAAGGCCTGAGATATTCCATAGCTTGTCAGTCTTATGAGAAATGCAGCTCGTGAGGCTACCCATTAACAGGGAGTGCTCTCAACATGAAAAATGGATTTAGAATCCTATTGAAGAAACTCTCTTCCTCACACTCATCAATATTTTATAATATAGTAGAAAAATACTGCCTTTTAGAAAAATCTGTATTAGAAGGTTGATATAAATAATAAGTCACTGCTCTGCCCTTTTCTGAAAATCTTAACTGAGCTTTTCAACATTCATGTAAGAATAAATTGAGATCCTCAAACATGGTTACATATCTTCCAAATTAGAATCCATTATTATATTTCAGGTACCGATCTATACAAGTCAGGGAAAATTATAGGAAACTGCAACATATTCATGAAACTCATCAAGTAGTATCTTCACTATCCTATAAATATTTGCCTCATCATGGACAATTTTCCTAGATCACAGCAAGGAAAAAAAAAGGGAGCAATGACAAAGAGAGGAAAAAAGTCAGGGAAGAATAGGCACATATTACAAACTTAAAAATTAAAAAGCACAGATTTGAAGTTATATAAATCAAAGATAAATTCAAAGGAAGGAATAAACTGAGATATTGTACACAATAAATAAATTTAAAGTTCTAGGAAAGTTTCAAAACAAGGGAGAAATATTGTTTTGGATAATTATATTTGGGTGAGATTTTTATTCTTTGACCTAAGCTCATGTCTTTAATTATTGGCAAAATTATACTCACTTCTATTCATTGATTTTTTTGAAACTTTAATCATATTCTTATATATCAAGTTATGCTTAAGAACTTAAAAATGGGATTATGTTTTTTAGACTCCTCATCTCACTAATATGCAAACCTTATTTTTAACAGTAAATATTTCTAGGACTCAAAAATGATTCTACTGTTATAATTTATCATCATCCTCAATTAATCTTTACTGAGTAACTGCAGAGTTCTCTGACAGTAAGGGAAACGTTTTACCTAAGAGATACACTTCATGCTATGACTGGAATGCTAACAAACGAGTTCAGACTGACAACTAGAAGAAGCATAACTAAGAGCCTTACACGGTTATTTAATCAATAGTTTCAAAGGCGTGGACTTGAGGACCATCACAATGTAGAAGCTGAGAGTGGAAATCACACTGATGCTGACATTTTCAAAGACTACTCCACAAAAAAGTTTCTAGAGCTAATTTTATTCTTTGAAATAGCTCTAAATAGATATCTTTTTGAGAATTTTAAAGGAAGGTATTAATATTCTAAAATATAAAATGTATACTCACACAATTTTAGTCTTATTTCCAATAAAATTCTTAGTTGCTCTTATAGTTAAAAGCAAATATCCTAACTTCTTGGTGACTGGTATTTCTCTCTTCAACAAATAATGAGGAAAATGGAATATGTGATAGGAGGTATTGTTAAGGTATTATAGTCTGTAAATACTGTGTTACACTTTAATGGATTCTTTTTTATTTTCCAAAGACCTTTCACCTCTATTTTCTTAATTGTCATTAGCTAAAAATTTGCTTTTAATTCTCGGGTTCTGATCTAATTTCAGAAATATTGGCATAAGCTCTACCATAAATAAGTAAAGCTTGCCTCTGTTATTTGCTGGTCACTCAAAAGTAAGATTAATTTGCCAGTTCTACTTTGGAGAAAATTATTATGGTCTTGCCTATGTCATGACTGGTTGTAGCTCATTTATCATGTATTTGCTGTTTTCAAGATGGAGGTAAAACAGTCCCATAATTTAAGTTGAAACAAGCACACACAAATCATATTCCCATAACAAAAACTGGCAAGACAAACATAGTTTGTCATTGAAAAGCTTAGTTACACCTAGGATTAGCCAGTCATTTGTCCATCAACTAATTCTAGAAGCTTCCTTTCCCTGAAAACAGACAAACAAACACTTTGCATGGGTACAAGAAACATGATTACCACTCTTTCGTTTACGACCTCAGTGCCTGGCACATAATAAATTCTCAGTAAGTAGCTACTGAATTAACACATAATTCAAATAAAGATGATTAATTCTGCTTCCTGATATTTTAAGCATGTAGTAAAAAGAAAGAAAGTGGTAAAACAGAATCTGTATTTCCTATATAAAATCATATGTGCAATGCATAATCTGCATAATATCTTTAAATATTTCAATGGTCAAGGAAGGAAGTAAAATGAATGAGCAGTTTGTATCTACAACTCATTCAACAAAAGTGGAGGGAAAAAAGGAAATGAAGAAAAACGTATAGATGGTTTTGAGGGTTAGTTTGGCAAGAAAAATGTGTTGCTATGAAAGAAGCTGAAATGATCTAAATATGTAGTCCAAAAATACGTCTTTCTCTCCTCTCTGTATTAAGATCATAAATAAATGAATTGTAAGATGTCAACTGTGTCAGGCTTTCTTCCAGCCCTCCTGTCTTTTTGTCTGGTCCAATATCCTGACTTCTAACATTATAGCTGTCATTATTCATTTCCAAACCTCTTTGGAACTAGTTTCTCTTTTTTCTCTCTTTACTTTTAATTCCCAAACTATTTTTATTGCTCATTCAGCCTCAGCAAATGCATTTATATGTTTTCTTAAAGCGATTTTGTTGTTGTCCTTTGTCAAACTTAACATCATAAGCTATATCCTGTGGTTAGAATAAATGACAAATTCAAACTAAGGGTAATTTTACTCTGTATGAAAGGAAGAAATAGGAAAGAAAAAGACACACAATTTCCCCTTACTTCCCAACAGTTCACAAAATAGATGTAATATATAGTCATGTTATTGTTTAGAAAATAAGATGTTATTAGTCCTTTCCACTCCTGCACCATATGCCATACTTTTCAATCGCATTCTTTAGTCAGAAAAGGTATGGATGAGAGAGCATATGTACACATTGCCACACATTTTCAGATTGTACTGAGGATTAGAGTCAAAGAAAATTGGTATGTCCCAAAAATTGTTAGTGCCATAACTAAGAACTATGAAATTATATCTAATTCTAATATAGCTTAAAACTTCTTTTAAACTGTAAGCCATACTACAGATTTTCTATCTACAAATTAAATGTTTGAAATGGAAAGTATTATAATCCAATGATACCTTATATTACTATAATACAAAAATAAAGAGTTAATTATTGGGAACACAAGATGGCTATGATATTAAATAATTTATAAACAAGTATTTTTTCACTGAAACATAGCAGGATTTTAAACAGAATTACTTTCTTTTACATTGGCTTAGACTATTAAAATACATCTGGGTACCCTTACCACAGGGCCAGTGGGCAGCTAGGGAAATGACAGAAGGCAAACTAGTTATATAACAAAGAAAAATCAGTCTTTTATGAAACTTTACTGGTGAATCAACCACAGACAAAGCCATCCATAAGTGGATAATCAAAAGCCCAAAATAATACTTTATACTTGTATAGCAGTTTATAATTTTAAAAAAATGCTTTCACATGAACCCCTTGCTTTAATTCTTTAAACAACCCTGTGCTGTTGTCTTTATTATTTCTAGAGCAGAGACGAGCCTACCAAAACTGAAAAGGAGAACGGGCCAAGATTAGCACCAGTGTCACACACTGGTTCTTCTACAACATGTCAAGCCAATGAAACACAGTCTGTTGCATTCTGCTCTTCGTTTCCTCCCAGTCACCGAATCCACAGAAGAGCACACTATTTAGAGATCAGCAATGTAAAAGGACTCTCCCTGTGTCTGTTATAAGAACATCCATTGAGCATGTATCACAGGCCACATATTGCTTTGAAGTTTTGCCTGCAATACTGTTTAATTATCTTACAGCAACTTTATGAGGTAGATATTCTCATTATATTTATTTTTCATGTGAAGTAACATGTGCAAAGATGCACAGCTCTTGTGTTCACAAGTGGTAGGGTTGGAATTCAAATCCATGTTTTGATCTTATTCATTATTGCATCTCCAGTGCCCAGCACATAGAAAGATTTCAATTAATCTTTCTCATGGCTCCACGCAATGATCAATTGCACTGCGGTATCTCCACAAAGGGGACTGAATGTAATGCTTCTCAATGTTATCAACCCTGAGACTAGTGATAAAATGCATCCCTCCGAAGAAGATAAAGTAGTATTTAAAAAATGAGTTACTAATTCTTTGCCAAGGAAACAGGATATTTCGTATTGCCCAAAACAAACTTATGCCAAATACCTCATGTCCTATTAATTCTTATTGTTCTGAAACAGAAAAGTCTCTCTTATTCCATTTCACTTCCACCAAGAAAATACAGAAGCACTTCAGTAAATAGAGATAAAAATCTGTGGAGTTCATTATTATTTTTTGTATACTGCGTATCAAAACCTCTGACAGACATCTGTCTCTTTCAGTGAATAGAGTGCTAATCCTTTATTTGATGAAAGACAGGGGTAATCATTGCGGCTCAGCTTCTAAATTATGTTTTTCAAACAAAACCTGTGCATCAGTGAATAAAAGTGCCACTCAAGCACCTTGTATTGTATTGACTTTATATAATGTGTTTCCGAAATTAATACCTCCTAATGAATTTCATCCTGGAGTGTGTAGATTAAAAATGTCAATAATTTATAAAATGCTTTCACTAGCCACATTCTAAATTCAACACTTAAATTCAGTATCTATAGATGCTACAGAAACTGAAATTATTTTTTATTTTGTATTAAAATTTTTCATCCATTGATGGATCTGTAAAATCTTTCAAACTGTTAATTTAGTCTTTTCAAAGAAAATGGTGTTACTAGTAAACTCTTTTGAGGATCTGTTGGTAACAGGTCTTATAAAAATAATAATTTTTCAAAGTTATTGGTAAGAATTAAAGTCAACATTACATTTCATTTAGGATGTACCTTTCATACTCAGTTTCATCCATATGCACAACCACATGGCATTTGTATATATATACTGTTGATTACATTTCTCATGTGCAAGGCCCTCAGAGCTGTGAATACAGAGACACTAATAGACCATAGTACTTAAAAGTTACTGAACATGTACTATGCGAATAGTCCACCTGTGCATTATTATACTTAATCTTCAAAGGAACTCCGTGGATTTGGTGGTGCTATTATGAACACGCTACAGAGGAAGAACTGAGCTCTGCCTCAGGGATGCTTACAGTCTAACAATTGGTGATTTTCAGTATGCTTATTTAGCAACATAAGCTATTCTCAAAACCGTTCAAAGAAACCTGTATAAATAGATTAAAAACAGACAAGAATAGATGTGAATGACAGAGACAGGGGGAATTGCTAAGAGAAGCTGAAGTTGGAAACAAAAAACATTTTGACTAAAATGAAACTTCTTGCAGAAAATGTTGTCCATTTATTCCTGAGAAATATAGGTTACTTGACTGTGACTATAACTAGATTCCATATATCTAGGTCTGGATATGCAACAAATTAAACATTCAAAATGAACCTACATCTAATCCCAGACATTTAATAAATACTTTATAATTGATATGCCTAGGGTTTGGGCACTGAAATATATTTTAGGTGTCATTGAGTTCCAGCTGATATTTTATAAATAAAAAAATAAAGCCAGAGAATTAAGACATTAATCACAAATCACAGTTTTTTAACTCAACAGAATTAAAAACAAGTAGATATGTGATAATTTTTGATTCACTCAATTTTATGTATTTTGAGGGCAGGAATGGCTATCCTAATTTTACTGATGAGATAAACTAGAAGCTGCAAGAAGTCAAGTTACTCTTCTTCTGGCTAAACCTTGTTCTTTCAGCCTTTGCCAGAGCTCTTCAAATCTTATGAATTAACTCACAATTAAAGGGGGTTTTTTTGGTTTATTTTGTTTTGTTTTGGTTTTTTTACGATCACTTGGTACACAAAACGGGACGACAAAACTTAAGGAGGCATTAAGTAAGGGATAGAGCCCCCAACACTCCGAGGAATAGATCAGGAATCTGAGGAGCTACCACATACTCTGCCACTTGGTAGAAATTTCCCAAATACTCCAAACCACTTCAGACTAGATTCAGACCAGCCAAAGAGTAGAACATATTTTGATGTCATAATAATCTGATTAATGATACACATGTGATTTCTACAACTATAAACAAAAACAAACACAATTAATTTCAGAATTCATTAGTAGAAAAGAGACAACCGAATATCTAGAAAACTCGATTTAAGATCCTTACTCATTTAGTTCTTTGGTCTTGGATAAAATTTGAGTGCGAATACAAATTCATCTAAATAAATTCCAGATTTTTGATTTATTATTATAACTTACCAAAAGTGTGTTTCTTGTAATTTTGTGCCTTACTAACCCTATAGGCTGACTATTTTCTTCATAACAGTGTACTCATTTCTGTGGTATATATTCCACACCAAGAGTCATTCCTCAACCCTGGCTCACATGGTTGCCCATGGTTAGATCTCCTCATGCCTCTTATTTCCTAGTTAAACCAAACTCTATCTTTTGGCTGTAAGTTACTTTTTCATGAACACTACTTTATTTACTAGCCATATTGAATAACTGTGTAATTTTAACATAGTGTATGGGAGAGTTTCTAAAATAATGTTCTAGTTTAGGGATTCACGAAATTGTTCTGCGAATGGCTGAATAGTAAATAATTGGGGCTGTGCGAGCCACATGCAGGTGTGTGGCACAGATGTGGTTTCTTTGTTCGTTTGTTCGTTTCACAGCTCTTAAAAATATGAAAGGTGTTCTTAGCTCATAAGCCAGTACAAAAGCAAACCAGTGAGTGGATGTTTATCCTGTAGCCACAGTTTGCCAATAGCCTAGTTCATGTCACTTATACTGTTTCATTTACTATTATCTTGGTACTTGGTATTTTTACATTCTCTCTGTCTGTCTTCTAGAAATACTTGGAGGCTCTTGAAGGCAAAGAACCCTGTATCACTCACCCAGGCATCATTAAGTGCTAACTCAATGTCTTATTGTAACTGCTGGTCAATAAATGTTGGCACAGGAATGCTTTTAAAACCACAGAGAAATGGCTCCAAATATGAACATGGTGTGGTTTGTTCAATGATGTGAACAAGGGAGGAGACAAATCTTAACAATGAAAAAGGGTGGTTTTTACTTCTGCTAAGTAGGCACATAAAGTCCTCCCGAGGCACTAGCTCTTATCTCTCGATGGAGTCCATTACTCCTCTCATTATCTACTTACATATCTACTCTGCAGAATACTCATTCTACAATCAACTGCAAAGAAGTATTTTTCAGTCTCTGTAGCACTTCTACTTAATGATATTGAAACAAGTTATTTTTGGCCCCAGTTATTTAGCATTTACACTGTTGTTGTCTATTCGCTGAATACTTTACCTGTATTATTTAATCCTTGCAACAACTCTGTTGAGATTATTGTCTTTATTACAGATATCAAGAGACTGAGGACAGAAGCCATATTACCAGCAGTCAGTAGAGCTGGTATTTGAACTTCTGCCTACACTCTGCACCTCTATGCTATGTTCTCTAGCAAACAAGAACACAAATAATGAGAATAACTAATATTAATCAGGTGCTTCTACTTACAATTTTTCGTACCCCAGAAATGAAGTAACACAGTTTGATGACTTATTTCAAATGTCAACAAATTTAAAAAGTAGATTCGAATGTATGATATTTTGAATGAAATCTCAAGTTGTAAATTTTCACTGTAGAGTGTTAAGGGAAGGTTTAGATTTCTTAGATTTCTCAATGACATCTTAACTCTCAAATCTTTTCTAAACATCACTTCTCACGTTACATGCATAGCATGGATTCATAAGACCATTGTGAGGTCCCATGTTTGGGAGGCCTACCAATTTTGGAAAACAAGAGAGATCTGTGATGGAAAATTATAACTCCTTAGCGACAAATATAAAAATCAAATGCTTCTTCTAGGAAAGGAAGAAGAGAATGTAAAATTCTGGTGTGTGGCAGTACTATGAGAATGGGTTTTCCTTCTTTTTGAAATCAAACACATTTTCTTCTACTGCTGTAAAATGTATGTCTTAATATAACATCTAAGTTAAGTTTAAGCATTTGGAGGAATTGGCAGGCTTTTATGAATGTTCAGCTTAGTAAACCACACATTGCCCATTTGAATTCAGGGCCATTAAATTCTCGCAAAGTGTTTACTGCACGACATATTATTGGCCCTGTCACTGAGCAGTGCCCTCTCTCTGTTTCATAGCCCGTGTAGCGTTTCTCCATGGCATCGATAGATTAAAACATTTACTACCAGAAAAAGTATGTGAAAATGGAACAAGTTCATTTTGCTACAAGCTAACTCAATAAATCTGTCTAGTTCACTGAAGTTCACTTCCATTTAAAATCGGTACATGTTTATCTTGAAGGCAGAGAAATAAGTTATTTTTCAAGAAAGCAATGCTGCATTATTAACCTTAATAAATGGCAGTTTAATAGGGCCGGATCTATATTCTGCTATGTACTTGGAAGCATTTAGAAAAGGGTCAATGAGGGGTATGTTAAGACTCTAAGAGATTCCATTGTTTCTGAGCTATGCACTTCACTTAGAAAAGCAAGGTAGCTTAAGTTAATTATTTGGGTTTTAGGTTAGTTGGATGTCTTTCCTAAATTAGTCCCCAGGACAATAGGTCATTAACAAACCTGGTATATTTCCAGCTGGATAGAATAAAATAAAATAAAATAAAATTTTTCCTAAACATTATTCTTAAGATCTTAATTGAGAAATAAACAAAATGTTTGAATATAGTCAGTAGTTCTTGTGACAGTACTGCAGAGAAAAAGAATTTTCTACTCTGCAGACAGACAAACTCTTCCTTTTTCTAGTCTCTTATGTCCCAGAGTAAATGATAGTGGGTTGGGCTTATTAATTGATCCCTCAGAGCCATTCTGACCAGTTGGTAAAGCATGCAATGTTTAGAATAGATGCTTACAGAAAATACAACCTGCTCTCTCCCAGTTCTGTGTAACAGTCACTTTATCCTGGGTGACACCAATACAATGGAAGAAAAACGGTGATGTTTATTAAACCAGATAATGCTCGCAGCTGTAAAATGCTATACTGTATCATCTACGTACCCACCACAAGTACAAAATATCTCTCTCAGTAGATGTATGTCAGAATTTTTATGACACACTTGATTTTACTTCTGAAAAGTTATGTATAAATGAATGCCTTCTTTCATTTTTATATAGTGGCTTATTTCACATAAAATTCCCTGTCTCCCAAGAAAACAAGTAAGCTGGTTCTAGAGACACTCTCTCCCTAACCATCTCTTCTGGGATGAAACATAGTTCTCCGATACCTGTGCCCTTGCACACACCACTTATCATTTAATACTGACTTTCACGATCGCCAACGCATTGATGTAAGATCGGGCGAAATTCCACTCTTCTATGAAGTGTCCAACAACTTCTTGTATGCCCCGACTATCTGGAAAGCCTGCTTTTGAATGCTATGCCCTTGGAAGAAAGCTTTGCTGCAACTGGGAGACTGCCTTGGGAGATCTGGAGTAAGACATTACCCCAATTAGTATGTTAACAAGAAATTCAGTAATCAGTACAATGCCAGAAAGGAGCAGATTTTCTGTAATATCAGCCAAGTGTTTCAAACATGCAAATGTTACTTCACCAACAAGACTGCAGCTGCTCTCCACAAAGGTAGATAACATATTAAACGTTAAAAGAGGTGGCAAGATTATTAACATTTTGTCAAAGCAGATTTACAAAACACTATGAATACTTTTGTAACTCTAAATAATTAAATAATAGTTGTTAAATACTCATTGATTGATGATGCCCACAAATGTTTTCAGTTGCTCAAATATAATCCAAATATTCCTATGGATATAGTGTCCTAGTTTGGGATACCTGGCAAGTAGAAGGCAAGACAATTTTGATGTGAGTAGGTTATTTGGGAGGTGATCTCAGGAAAGTAGTATGGAGGAACAGGAAGAAAGGTGCAGAAAAGGAAGGAAAGCCAACTTATGTGCCGTCATTGAAGTTGCCACTGTTGGCAAGGAGGACCAAAATTCTCCCACATCTCTGAGAAATCTAATGCGGACGTAATGGTGCACAGACCTTCTTCCTTAGTGTTTAAGGACAAATTCATTAGCACAAACTCCCCTGAATACAAGCGGAAGGCTGCCCAGCTGAGCAATTTACTGGCCTTGGGGAAAGCCTTATGGCAGAACGTTAAAAGACAGATAGGTGAGAACTGAGCTGAGAATTGGGTAAGTGAGGTAGGCCTGACTGACCACGAAATAGTTCAATTCACTTCAGGTCTGGGTAAAGTCCGAGCTGAGCCTACTCTGTGCACGCCAGCGGCATCTGCCAAGGGGGTAAAAGTGTGTGTGTGTGTGTACACATGTAAACAAAACAATACCGGGACCTTAATCTCTAGCTCCCATAGTCTCATGAAAGTGACTTTTATGTTTATTTAGCACTCACTTCAATTTCAGATAGTGCCAAAGGCATTGTTAATCTCCTAGTTTTTTACATGGCAGCTTTCGTTACTCTCTCCAGTAATTGATTTATTACTGCCATGTTACTACTACCTTATATTTGTTATGCCCTTTCCAGGTACATTGTAGTCAGAAGTCTAAACGTTACACATTCCAGAGAAATTCTGCTCAAGACATAGAAAAGGGACAAATGGAACTTGTTGTGGCAGACCTGTCTATTCTCATGTTAACCCCAGGGATGGACAAGAGAAAGATAAATCACTAAGATCATGTATCCTGAGTTCACAGGCAGCTAAGACCCAGCTAACAAGCAGGGCTTCAGCAGAGGTAATAATTCTTTTCTACCACTTTATTTTATCCTATGATAACATCCATTAAAAGTTAGCCCTATTTGGGTAGCCCTTCCTATTTTGGTGAGAAGATGTGTTTAGATAGACCTCCATCATGAGACTCTATTAGAAATACTTCCAACAAAAAAAATGGTCATTTCCTATGTTATTTGCTGGCTTTTCAATATATGTCAAAGAAAGTAACGTATATCATCGAAAGTTACGTTAAGAAATTGTCTGCTGTTCAGTGTAGTCAAAGGGAGTCCACGGGTCTTGAATAAGTAGTATGAAAGAGATGGCAAAACTTGAAATTTCACCTCACACATTTGCATTTACTAACTTACATACAGAAAATGAGCCTTTGCAACATTTAATATTCCGAGAACATAATTTACATCCAGAACTAGAGCAGGGTCAGTTAATCTAACACAGAAAATTAGCAACCCATCTGAAATATTTATAAGCAATTTAAAAGCAAAAGAACATATTGATATGTTTTAATGAACCCTGGATATACAATATACACTTTATGACTGATTGACCTAATGAACATAATGATGAATTAATAAAAACTGATTTCTCGATAGAGGAAGAATATACAGAAAAAAATTTAGTACACTCAGTGCTTGTCATACAAGCATAATTGGCTACAAAATGTTTTCATATTGAAGGAAATTAGCACAAAAGGCCATTAACAACTGGAGTAATTAAATATAAAAGACAGTATGTTTATTAAGACAAAAGTGGGCTCCACAATCAAGCTGGTGATATAATAATATGCACTCATGTTTACATACGTACATACTTAAATATTGATAACATCTCATCATTGCATATACATATAATTACTGTTTAATGACCAGGGTACTTGGCAGTAGCTGCAACATTAAGTCCTCACCATTTTCCACATTCGTAGGTATTATGCAACTTAGATGTGTACCTAGGGTTAACTGACAGAATATTTGGAAAGCACATGACAATCATTTTTGTCAAAATGGCAATCTTAATTTTAAAATAACACATTTCAGTGCAGAAACCCAGAACACAAGTGTATACAGAGGCAGCTACATCACGAGACAAAAGGAAACAAAACCACAGTGAAGAATCGGGCATCGCTTGCCTCCGGGAAGACGACAGCCATCTCTTGAATTTAAATAGGTAACAAGTATGCTCACACAGTGGTATCAGTTATGTCACTGTGTGGACCATAAAGAGGATTTGAATATATCACCCCCGTAAAACATGGAGCATACTAAATATTTTAATCAGAAGGACTGTGAGGGAAAAAAAAAAGTTGCAGGAAGAACTCTTTGACCTCCCTCTTCTTCCCTGGAGCAGGTCAAAAGATCCTCTTTTGAGAGGTGTCCTACCTATCCCCCGAAGTATGGAGCAGCCCTATCACTGAAGACAGAGGGACGCTGAGAGGAATCCAAGAACAGGCCTAAGTTTTCCTCAATTTACTACTCTTAACTCCTACCCCTCGTCCTATCATGGTTTTCCACAACTTTCTACTCCACATCAAACCTAGAATAAAAACACTCAGGTTTAAGCATTTCATTGGATCTTCATTTCCTTTCCTGTGTTACACAGAATCTATATTAAATTTTTATGAGTTCTACTTGTTAATGTCTTTTGTCATTCCAATGCTCAGGGCCCGAGCCGTGGAAAATGGGAGGGTAGATGGAAAAAATGATGTTTTCCCCTTCTGTAACCATAAGTAAAATCTTCTGGGAATTTGGATATATGGTAGTGAATTACATACTTTAATTTTTAAATTCTGTTTGAGTGATTTCTATATACTTGGCATTGAGTTTAATATTTTACAACTTCTCATTTATTCATCTAGTACTTATCTTCATTTTGCAGATGAAGGATTGGGGGCTCAGCAAAGTGACTGGTGACTATGTGTCTAAGGACACATAGCTCACAATTGACAAACTTGGGTTTTCAATCCAGATTTGTAACATTCTAAAACCTATATGTTAAAAAAGTATGCTAATACTGCTGTTTGTGGATATACCAGAGTATAGAATGGAATGCAGATGTAAAATATAATGTTGCTTGCAATGATCCCTAGAAATCTCTAGAAATGTTTTCCATGGGCTGTTCAAAGTCAGTGTATTCTGACTGTCTGAATCAGTGGCATCTATTAGCTCTACAATTGCACTGTTTTGCAAAATCTCTAAAAACATATGTTTCAAAGTAGCACAGTTCAGTTCATAGCATCCGCTGTTGCTATCTACACCCTAACCTCAGCAATGGACAGAAAGGGTAGAAAGAAGCTCCAGCGATTGTTGAATATTCTTTTCATAGGAGAACTCAACGTTGCAAACTAAATATCATTTATAAGGAGTGCAATGAAATATATTCTCCCGGTGAAGCTGTCACAGTCAAATAATATGTGTTTGCACTTCCTCTGAATGCTGACAGTGGTGCCACAATGTGTATTTTGTCATGAAATCGGTCACTGATGTAAGAAGCAGCTGTATTCAAAAAGCTATGTGTCTAGTTAGAAGCATCCCCCGGATGGAATGGTAAACCGTGTGGACTCCTGAGGTGACAGGTGGGGCATGATTACTCACAGTACTGACAATGCCAAACACCCAAACAGACAAACATCAACCGAAAAACAAAAATGAAAATGGTACAAACAAAAAAATAAATCAGTTATATTTGTTTGAAATGTATGACCTTTTCTTGACAAGTTATATATAAGTATAGCATGTCAGTAAATAGTTATGTTGAGAGGGCAACAAAATAAGTGAATAATAATGCTATATTTGTGAGCAAAATTTAATTCATTCAACAGAACCAGCAAGAATCTGGTAGTAGTTAGGTGTGTTTTAAATAAATGCACATAACCATACAAACTCAGGACCCCCAGCACATGCTCTGAGCATTACCTCGAACACTCTTACACAGTGTGCAGTTGACCCTTGAACAACACGAAATTGAACTGTTCAGGTCGATTTATACGCAAATTTTAGTGACTGCTATAAATGCCTTTTCTCTTTCTTTTAATAACATTTTTTCTTTAGCTTACTTTATTATAAGAATTCACAATATAATACATAAAACATACAAAATATGTGTTAACAGACTATGTCATTGGTAGGCTATTGGTAGCTAAGTTTTTTGGAGATCAAAAACTACATATATGAGAATTTAAAACTGCACAGGGATTTGGTGCTGCCTAACACCCACATTGTTCAAAAGTCATCTGTCATTCTTTCAAAATCCTATTTAGGAATTCAGAAATTCAACAAACTGTGGTCCTGTTGGCCTGCCACTGGAGCAAAAGAATCAGTGGATCCACCATCCACAGCGCAAGGCAATGGCTCCCGTGGGGAGGTGTCTGGAATCCTGCGGGGAGAGTGCAGGGGCGCCAGGAACAGAGGACACGGAAGGCCAGAGCCTCCCCCATGTAAGTTTAAGAATATTTTAAATATCAACACTGGATCAATGCCCAAGTCCCAAGACTGACTCATCGGCTTTTCTGTAAAAATCACTTATTGTTTCCAAACAACAAAGTCATCAATAAACTTTCTTTTACAAATATAGAAATATAAACTTCATCAGGCTTTGCCTCCGAAGTCTGGGACAAACCTCCCACCCAGGCACTGCCTTCAGAATTACTTTTAAGGACAGAGTGAACATATTTGGATAAGAGAACAAACCTACCACATTTTCAAACAACCCTAGAGTCACTTCCATTAAATGATTCCAGTTTTAAAAAATAATAATTGAGTTTTCTATGGTAATCATTTCAAAGCTTTAGTCATAGCAAAGTCAAGTTGTCTATGATAAAAAACATATGTTGCTTTAAATAACTGTTGTCTGGATCACAGCATGCCCAGGCACTGATACAGTTCCCTGGGACTTAACAGTAACCCAGGAAGTTCGACGGATTTACCTACTTAACTATATTACCATGTAGTTTAATCCTCTGGCCCAAGTAGGAACTCCCCTGAATACACCAAATTTGATTGTAATCGTTAATAATGTTTAAACTCACCCTTATTGGCAGAATTCAGATTGATCCATTTAAAAACAATTTATTCAACAAATATTTCATTGGGTGTTATTTTGAGGCATCAGAGTATTGTAGTGGTTGAGAGAAGAGACTTTTAAGTCATTTATTTTCTAATGGGTTCAAATTCTGGCTCCATTACTGTGTAGCTATGTTTCAATGGGTGGGTTACAGAATCTTTCTATGATTCAGTTTCCTTGTTGTTAAATCGGAGTATAATAAAAGTCCACACCTCTCTGGTTTATTGTGAATTTTTTGTTTTAAATTGTGAACCTTAAACAGGGTCTGGCACAGAGGAAATGCTTGGCAGTTCCTAGGTATTGCTGCTGCTGTTGTTTTTGTTATTTTATGCAAAATGACTTAATAAAAGGAGGACCAATTCTAAACACAAAACAAGGAAAGAGCCTTTCTTGTCTTTCATAGTTTTATACTTTTACTAAAGACATGAGGTGTGCTCATTGAAAATTAAATCCATGGGCCAATTAGGCAACATTTAAATGTAAAATAAAATACCATCTTAAATTTCAACTGGGCAAAAACAATGGGCTAAATTTAAGAAGCAGACGCAGTGTGCTAGGAATGGTCAGAAGGCTGTAATATCAAGATCCCTGACTCTTTACGAAAGGTTCTATGGGTAAAGTGGGTCTCAAACTGGAGTTTAAGAATTGTTTAGAATTAAATAGGTGATCGTTAACTGTGATCAAGTTTTATTGTTAACTTATAAAAATATAAGTAGAAAACACCATGTCTTTCTTTGAATTTTACAGAGATGTCCTATTCCTACTTTTAAAAAATAGGTCTAAGAAATTTTAAATTTTCAACTTAAAAAATTTTCATTAAGAAAGCAGTGAAGACCTTACGATTTTAAACAACTAACTTAGTAAAAAACAATACCTTTAAAAACATTAACAATCATCAAAGCTTTCTTGCTAATGATATAGAAAAAAAGAAAAAGTACCCAGTAACTACAATTAAGGAACGGGATTTGAAAGGTAAGATTTATGGCTTTGATACTTTACTTAGAATGAGACAATTTATTACAGTTCTAAATCTCCCTGCATCCCGAATGACACTTACAGTTGGCACAGCGACGACTTTCTTCCAGCACCAGTGTAAATCCACATGGTATTTTTCAGGAATAAGCATGAAAGTGTCATCAGTGCTAAACAAAGGGGACATTGGCAAGTTTGGAAATAATCCAATACCTCTGCCAAATGACCCACGAAACTTGAATTTCTGAAGGGAAAGTCTAAACTATGGGTAAATTGAAGGCAGCATTCTGAAGGACCTTTAGTTAAATCACACAGGATAGCCACAAAGGAAAGGGAAGAATAAACGTGAGACAGGATAACCCACACTGAGTTTGAAATAAATGAATACAAGCAGTGGCACGGTGAGGTAAGCTCTCTGCAATGCTTGTAATGGGGTCCTTTCAGGCTGGCCTCAGGTTTGCTAGTACATATGGGCCCGTCATCAGGGGGTCTCTGAGCAGTGGATGATCTCGCACACCACAGAGTACACGCTGGGATACACATGAACAGAGATAAGTACATGAAACTCCGGGGCTTTCATTTCTTTTCATTATCCCTCATTTGTTTACAAAATATTCTCAGTGCACGCACACGTGCTGAAAAGTATTGCTAAGTTCGGATTAGAAAACTAAACATGTTCTTATGTTTGAAAGAGTTATTAAACTAGCACAGCCGTAAGGAAATCAAAGTCAAACACAAGCCTTTAAAATTCGTTGAATAAATAGAAATATTAATCTATTAGAAAGATAACAACAAATAGTAATTTTTAAAATCAAAACTCTGACTCTGTATTTTAACTTTCTTCGATGGTATTAATACTCAAAATAAAAGGGCACATCACATGGAAATGCTTACTTATTGGTAAGTGGAGAGACCATGATACATTTTTTCAATCAATCTTAGATTTCCTGTGATATCAAATAAAAAAGCCTGGGCAAATGACGTTCTTTAGCGATTATGATTTTTATGTCCCCATTAAAATCCTTCAGCACTAACAGCATTGTCCCGTGAAGCATTGTTAATTAGGTTTAAAAGACTGCTATACATTAGGTCTTCTAGAGAGCACACGTACCACCCCAGAGAAAGAGTGTCCCGATCAGCATTTTCAAATTAAGTGATTCTGAGCCCATAATGAAGACTGACCACCTTCTAGAACACAGATCCTATTCGTCATATTTTCTCCACTTGGGCCTCTAAACAAACCTTTTTTATGGAAAAAGGGAAGTGGTTAAAATAAACGTCAAAGCAGAGAAACAGCAGATACATCATAAAGGAGAATCGCACAGCCTGGTGGAGGAGGGGGTGCAGTGGTGGCAGTTTGCTTTTTTTAGCACCACTGTCTCTGTCATCTGCCTCTCTGAGTCACTGCCCAGCAAGACCGTCCTAATTCCCTCTCCCTAACAATAGAGATAACAGTCTTCATGTCTATGTCTTTTACAAATTGGTCCACTTTTCCTAAAACCACACTCTATCTTTTCCGATACTGGGGATTTTAACTTCAAATTCAGAAAGCTATTTTCAGATGTTGGATGAATAAACAGAACCCTCCATTAATGCATATTTTAACTGGATAGATATCTCCCACAAGCTGTTTATGTAAAAATAATTAAATACTAAGTTTGCAGCATAATGCTTTCATTTCTTGAACTTAGTAACCAAAAAAAACCACACTTTTGTATTTATCAACAATTTATTGTTCCCCAAAGCACTTTCTCACTAAGGTTGTAAATGGATCATACCTCTTAGTCAAGACTGGGGTAATGAAAAGATAACAACCAGGATTTATTGAGCTTTTACTTTGTGTAAGATATAGTCTAAGATTTAAATCCTTTTAATTCCCACAACAGTTTTATAAGGTAGATACTGCAGCGATTCCCTCATTACTGATACAGAGACTGAGGTATAAAGAATTTGAGGAAATTACTCTAGCATCCAAAGCCACTGTGATATACTAATTCACAAATAAAAATAATAAAACACAAAGAAAAGTTGCAGGGAAACAAAAATATAGACAAATGCTGTTTGTCAAAAGGGAGAAAAGGTATGTTTAGGGAAACATATTAATGATACTAGGTTAGGGCACCAGCAAAATTCTAGAATGAATGAAGAGATGGCCACTAAGCACCCAAAAATGAAAACAGAATCACAAATTACATCAAATTAAAAAACTTTCTTTCTAGATATAAAACCAAGAAATGCAGGAGTAAAGATTTTACTGGACTCCACATGGTTTTGACAGTTTACGCTGGTCTGCAAGTGGACAGATCATAGAAATGAAAGCAACAGTGATGATCCATTGAAGAGGACTCAAAGCTGTGCCCAAGGAGCTGAACACAGGTAACAACTGTACCCGGAGATATTCCCAGTAAGGTTCAGTGGGACAATGATTTGTGGTGGCTTTCAGCAAACCACTGTCCTTATGGAAAGCCTAAGAGTGAAGTCTACCATCCGCACAAAGCTTTAGGGGCTTTGAGGACAAAGAAGTCTGAATGAGGGTCTGAGCGTCTTTCAAGGCCAGGCAGGAATGAATGGCTGGAAGTCAAGGAGCAACAATGCAAATGCTAAAGTCCTAAAATAACCTTAAAAAGGTGTCTTATTCTCATACAAATGTTGTACAGTTACTAGAATTATAAAAATTCACCTAAAGCAGATACATTGAGCAAAATTCAAAGGAATCAAGACAGCATGAGCTCGTTTGATCGTGCTGTCCAAAGAGACAAACCGCACAGAGCCAAGGACAAGAAATGGGAGTGCTGTTTCCATTCCTGAGCACATTCTGAGTGCAGCGTCATCGAGGTGGACTAGTCCAAAGATTGAAACAAGATAGGGGTGGTGTCTGGAAACCATGAAAAAAAAAGACTGGAGTAATTTTCAGGAAGCAATAATTCAGGGCCTGGCATTCCTACCATCGCTGTAAGTGCATCTCTGGTCAGCCCGGCACCCACCCTGGCTCTGGGGTGGTTCTGACACACACAGTCGCTAATCTAGTAGCCTTGCTCTTTTATTCTAGTTTAATACAACCACAGTTCTCAGTCTGTTTCATGACTTTTCTTCATTTTTTCCTCCAATTTTTATGCCCAGATTTAAACTGTTCTTTTATCTCCACACTGTTACCTTTAACATTCCTCAGATCCTAGTAACTCAAGGGGCCTTTTTTCAGATTCGTCATCTGTCCTTAAATATGATTATTTTCTTAAAAATATGTTCAATCTGTATTTTCTAGGTTAAAAAATAAACAAAGATGATGCCTAAGCTAACATGGAGTTAATGCCCTGTTTTAATTAATTCCCTGTACCTTAACGTGCTAATGTATGCTGTGGTTCTAGAAGATGGCGGGCGGGGGGCGGGGTGTGCAGCATTGGCAGCTTCTTACTAGGCTGGCCAAAACATTCATATGGTTTCTGTAAAGTGGAAGACACATTTTTCATTTTTACCAATAACTTTATTGATGTGGATATTTTGAGTATGTTGGCTATCGCCTGATTTGATTGTTCTCAATTAATGTCTTGATTTGATCCCTATCAGCTTAAACTGGTCTACCTGACTATGGAGCATCATCCTGTGAGAAATCTCCGGCAGGAAACTTTGCAAACCACTTTGACATGTTCGATCAGTCACAGCACCTTCTCCATACACTGCACAAATCCTTTTCTGCATTTCAGTTGCATTTTTACCTTTCTTTAAATAATAATGCATAATATGCTGAAAATGTTGTGTATTTTCTTCCATCTTCAATGTTAAAATGGCTACACAAAAATTCACCAACTTTGATTTTTTTTAAATGCATACAGATATGTACGACAGCTGTCAAAATAAGCTAACAAATTGATTCAAATGAAGTTAAAAACAACTATTACTAGAGCTTAGTAAAATGAAAAATAATAATAAACTTTTTGGCTAACCCAACATTTTGTGTCTTACAAATGTACTTGACAATAAACGGAATCTTTTACTTCCCCACCAAGTATATTGAATGGCTAAAAATTCCATAAGTGAATGTGCTTCTTTTTCTTTAAAGTTTTTTTCCTGGTTTTTGTGACATTAGGTTCTTTCCTAGATTTTGGTTGAGCTGCTTTCAACTTTGACATACCTTCTCTGGGTACTTCTTCAGCTTGTTTTCCTTCTGCAGACCTGCAACTTAACTAAATTTTGTTCTATACTTTTTGCTTAGTTATTTTCAGATATTTGCACCATCCTCAAACTTTCAATTGTACCTCTATGCAAATAATTCTCAAATGTTTCGTTCCTTCTCCAGTGGCAGCATGCAGCATGGGTGTAGTACCTCTGAAGGATATCAAACCTCAGGTCTCTACTTATTAGCTCTATGATGTTGGGTTTAAGTAATATTTGCTCAATAAGTTGTGAGAATTGAATTAGGTTACAGATAAAATGACTCAAATACTTCACATCCATTATTCTTCTTTCCCAGCCCAACCTTCCCCTCACCCCAGGCCATCATCACTGTTGACCCCTCTATGTTCCACCAGCACCTCAAACCCATGATGTTTCAGGCTAACTCCTAACACCACATCACACAACTTTGTAAAATGACATTTCTTGTTTTTTCTATTGTAGATACTGGCATCAGCACTTATACAACCACCATGGCTCAACCCAGTCACTGAATTTTTACTGCACTGGAGTATTTGGTGTGTCTGTCAAATCTTCTTCACCACCTCACGCCCCTGTCATCTCTTCCCATCACCATAAACAGCACCGTAGGTCCACTGGAATTGAACATCTAGACTGTGGAGTTCATCTGCTAATTCATTTGCCTGCCTATTCTTTTCAGCATCTAAGGCACTCTAAATGCCATAGCCATGATATTCTTTGAAATTGTTCTAGTAACACTCTTGTCTTCTTTTAAACCGACAAAGGAAGATATTTTTTCTTCAGTCAAAACTTGCTATCTTAATTTCTACTGTTTTCTAATGTAAAATCTACTTAGGTTTTGTAGTTGAATTAAATTTCTTCTTTCATATTCCCATTTTGTGGTACTTATGGGACTATGTCTAGTACTAGAGTTTTTATGTAATTATTTCTTCCAATAAACCATACATACTTGAATGAAGAAACAATGTTTACATCTATATAGTCTATTACTTTCCATAATATTTGTGAAATAAATGACATAGTATTTGAGAATTTATTTGTATACATTTTCATAGATTATCTCATATTAGACTCTCCATTATTGGTCATTTTCTCAAGTGATGATTTCTTTTCAGAACTCCTATAATACCTTATGTAGACATATGAAGTATATATACATATATACACACATACACATATATATATTCTTATTATCTCAGCACATATCTGAACTTTCTTATCAGAATATAACTTCTTATAAGCATGATTTCCCCACAATACTTTCAAGTTAAGTATTTTTCAAGTAGTTCTTGAATCAATGAAATAGTATATTTTATCATAAAATTCAATACATTGAACATTACTTATTTTCATAGAACTGAATGTATTTCTGTAAGTGATTGTTACTTGTTTGGGAACCACTGAGCATTCAATTAAGAGGTAAGAGCAAAAACAACTAGTATACAATGTTTGAAATAAAAATCCTAATGAGTTTTCTCTGTTCACTCTCTTAAACCCCCTATTTCACATTCTACAAAGAGTAAGTTTTAAAAAATAATCCAAAACCTGATTTAAGCATTCCAGCAAACTTTCTATATTCCTTTGGAGTACATGATATTCAATTTACTCCTCTCCTGTTTTTCTATCATGTTAAAATGCTTATTGCATTATATCTTAGTGCCCTCTTAAAATCACTTGTGGAGAACTCAGTCCTTCTCCACCCAATCTTTCCATTTGTAAAACTGAAGGAATCCTTTTCAGCTTGTGACAACATCTCAAATGTTACATATATTTACAAGGTCATATTTGAAAGTGCTCAAGACTTCTTTAGATGAAAAATGTTACCAAATATGATATTATTCCCATTACTGACAGGACTGCATTCTGAATGGAAAAGTATAAATGGGGGCTCCCAGAGAAGCACACTAATGGTTTAAGTAAGATGCTGAAACCTCAAGATAAATTAAGTCAGAGCTCCAGAATTAAAGAGAAAGTAATTTTAACTGGATTAAATAATGCTACTCATTGCATAAGAACAGCCTGGCATTTACATAAGATAAAATTTTAGATTGGATTTTCTGGAAGTGCATGTAACACACAGTTATCTCAGTTTATAACCTAGGGCTGGAATCAAAGAAAGTGATACCCAATGACTTTGTGGAGAATTACACACCAAAATCATTACAATACTTAATCACACATGTTTCTTAGGATAAACTCACATACTACTAAAATTCTATAGATAAATTATTTAATGTATAATTAGAGGAATTTTAAAAATAGGAATTTGAGAGTCACCAGAACTTGAGTAGCTGTCATAAGAACTTAAGTGAAAATCTCACAAGAACTCTTTTCCACTCTGTAAGATCAGTAACCAACTATCTTTCATTTTAGCCTTATCTTTTCACCTGAAGCCTAACACACAGAGCACTGGAGATTAGCAAACGCATTTTGAATGAATCATGGAGTTTAGAAGCATTAATACTGTATAACTCCATTGGAACTAATGTTACAAAATGAGAGACACCCAACAGAGAAAACTAAGATGAGTCACATTCTAATTCCTAACAGTGGGAAGCCCCCTGAAAAGTATTTATGCATTCTAAATATTACTCCATACCTGAGAGATAATGGTATAGGTCTGAATAATCTGCTATACCCTAACGATCTCTCCCGGGCTATATGTGGCAGAAATATCTTTGTAGTTTAGTGGTAAATAAGGCAGGTAAAGTAAATTTCATTTACTTAAAATTAGTAAGTGAGGTTCCATGTTAATAGCATAGGCCCTCTGAGAAAGAACTGGTGTAAAGTTTTCTCCCTGCTTTGTGGATTTCCAAAGAGGACACTAGCTCAAGTTCAAAGACACAGCAAAGTCCCCTAAACTTAAACAAAGGCCAACTCCTGGATAATTCAGAAATGAACAGAAATCCAGATGATAGTGTTTCCTTAGTAATTACTAGGCCAACTCCTGAATAATTATTATTAAGCCAATTCCTAGAGGATTTTCTTATAGGGCTCTCCCTAATATTTCATTGAACTATTTGATGTCCCCACCTACTTTTATCAATTTTTAAATAATATCAAATATGTTTGATTTAAAAAGGTTCTTGAGGTCCATTTTTTAACTTACCTCACCACCATTATGTGTATCTTAAAATCTTCATTTATATTTATTTTTTGAATATTTCTCTCAACTTCTATATATCCTGGTACATGTTTTTTTGTTGTTGTTATTTTACATTTTTAGGACTATAGTAGTTATTTGTACACTTGTATTATCTCACCTATTTGGCGATAAGCTTTTTAAAAATATTGAGGTCATCTTTCAATTTGGTCTTCAATTAAACATTTAATCAATCCTATTTAGCATCTGCTATATTTTGGATAATGTAACATATAATGGGATATGAACAAAACAAAACACAGAGTCCTTGACCACATAGAACTTGAGGAATATATGTCATTCGTATGGAAGGCAATTAATGAATATTTGTAGAATGTAGATGAGAAAACATTCCCCCCACCCCCCGTGGTACTTGGGATTGTAAGATACAGCATCTGTTGCAATTATAATTAAAATATAAGCTGGTTGGACTTCAATTCTACTCAATAATTAAATTACTAAAATATCACCTAAATCCATAATAACAGTGGTAAAAAAAAGAAAGTAGATAATTAAAATGACATTTAATATTCTATTTTCTTGCCCTGGCTGGTGTGGCTCTGTGGATTGAGCACCAGCCAGTGAACCACAGGGTTGCCAGTTCAATTCTAAGTCAAGGCGCATGCCTAGGTTGCAGGCCAGGCCCCCAGTGAGGGGAACATGACAGGCAACCACACAATGATGTTTCTCTCCTTCTCTTTCTCCCTCCTTTCCCTTCTGTCTAAAAATAAAATAAATAAAATTTTTTAAAAATATACTATTTTCTTAGGAAGAAAAATTAGCATGAAGAATAAATATCACTTCCAGGTAACTGTCAACCCCTAGGCAGGCAAAACCCTGTCCTAGAAATCACAGTTCTTTCTGGAACAGGATATCCCCCCTGACTTTGTAGATTGAAGTCAGATATTGATTCTGAAATGATAAATTTCATCATTGAGTGAATGTTGAGTGAAATAAGTCAGACAGACAAAGAAAAATGCCATATGATTTTACTTATATGTGGAATCTATAAAACAAAATAAGCAGAAAAGAAGCAGACTCCTAGATACAGAGAACAGTTTGATAATTGCAAGAGGGGAAGGTAGGTTGAGGGGGATGAAAAAAAAAAGATGAAGGGATTAAGAAGTACAAATTAGTAATTACAGAGTAGTTATGGGGATGTATAGTACAGCATAGGGAATATATTCAATAATATTGTAATAACTATGCATGGTGTCACATGGGCACTGGATGTATCAGGGTGGTCACTTTGTAAGTTATACAAATGTCTTATCACATGGTCATTCACCTGAAACTAATATAACATTGTAGGTCATCCATAAATGAAAAATTTAAAAAATCATTAAAAAAATTCTACCGTAAAAAATTCACCACCCAATGCATATGCTTTGTTAGAGTTTCCTTTGTAATAGTATTTACCATAAACATAGCTGATACCTGTTTGTATTTAACAACTTTCTGCTGCATTAGGAAGAAAAAACTGTAAGGGCAGAAAAATGAGATGATCACATGATGGGTGCCTAGATTACAAATAAAATATACATAGAAAACATACTGTTTTGAAGTCACTATCATTTGCTTTGTTCAGAAATAATATTGAGAATTATATAAGATATACATTTTCCAAAATATTTGAAGTAGAATACTATGGCTTATCAAAAACCAATTAGAAAATAAATATCATATTTGAGACCTACAGATATGATTCAATTTTCTAACATTAGGAGACTCTAGAAATTATAAACTATCTTGACAAAAATTTTGTACTTCCTAATGCTCTTCTAAGTAGACTTGCAGTATATCTGTTTCGTATTACTGTAGATAGTCTTTACCAAATTTCACAAGATGATATTTAATATTAACCTGCAGAAAGCTGACACCACCTGTCCTTCCTTGCCAAATACTGGAAAATCTAATTAAATAGACATTTGACTTCAAGAAGGCAATGTTGAAAACTAAATAAACTTTATCTTTTTAACCTTATTGACTGACCAAAGTAACACAGAAATATCGATACCTCATTCACATTGAGAACTCATAGTGGATGAACTTTGTCTCTGTCAAGGATATGATTACTAATGGAGCTGGTGGAGCCAGACTTAAAATCAAATTACTCTGATGTGACAGCTTAATCTCAGACTTAACTTAATCTTTATTTTACCACTTTGAAACTTCTTGGTGATTTAATGATACTGATTTTAAGGGTCTAACATCATAAGCTTTAGGCATGCCAGTTAGAATTCTGGCTTGTTATAGCTTTGGGTTGTCTAAAACACACATAGAATAATCGAATAAAATTTGGTTGAGCTAAAGTTATATACTTCCTTTGAAGCTTTAGAAAAGTGAATATGATAGTTTAAAGGTTAATCTAGTTGCTTAATGTAGGAAACTAAACAAACAATGGTTAATAGTGAGTTAAAGCATGGTAACGGAGTCCAGCAAAAAGGTACCTCTTCTGTAATTATTCCAATCACTGCTTTTCTTTTCACAAAAGTGGAGATTATTAGGTCTTACAAAACTAAGAATGAAAGAATTTTTTTTTTTTAAAAACTGTCCTTAACTGTAAGTACTCTTATTCATGAATTTTGACATTTTCTCCTGAGTTCTAAAGTACTTTCACACAGGGCAGCATTATAAAAGATAAAATTATACGACAGTTTGGGGATATGAAAGGATGCTGAGGATCAAACAAATTGGAGCATGATAATTTTCAAGACAAGGAGTCACATTTTCCACGTGACTAGCCAGGAACATGACTAGTCAGAAACACATGGAAGTTACCCACTATGTTTGTTGAATATTAGGATCATTGAATTTTTCAAAGAATAATAAATTTAACAAAGTAAAATAATAATTGTAATGTGAGATTCAATTGGGAAGGGATTCTTCATAGTTAAAAAAAGTTTTGACACTATCAATATGAGAGAGAGAACAACTGAATGACTAACGGTCAGTTAAAAGGCAAATGAAACTCAACAATCTGGTCCCTGGTGTATAGTTCCTTATATGGGGTTTGAGGACAAAGAGGGAAACAAAAGGAAGTGAAGAGGGTAGAAAAAGATTTCCAAAATGAAATAAAGAGAAAAACGAGAGGTGCAATTAGAGAGACATATACATAGAAGATAATATTTTCACATAATGCTAAAGAAATGCTTGGTAAAAAATGAGAAGGTAAATGGTCATATTTACTGCACAGATATTGAAGAATGATTTCTGTGAAAATAAAGTTTGAGTCAATGGAACATTTCAAATGATTTTTGATAAAATATTATCAGTAAATTTCTGGAGGAAAAAGACAGACTGCTACGAGGTACCTACTAACTGCTTACAGTATAAAATTAAGATAAAAAACAAAAACTAAAATCAAACTTGCAGCCTTGCTGCCATTACAGAAATTAAGTCATATGTGTAACAGTCCCTCCTTTACTGCGTAGTTCAAAGCCACCTTGAGTAAGTGAGCTGTACTACCTGTGAAAAATGTTATGATACTCCCCAAGTTTATTAAATAAAAACTCTCCAAAGCAAGTGACTGTACAGATATTAAAACAAATGCCTCAAACATTGGCAAAGGCTAAGAATTGTCAAGGGTGTTTGGTCAGTCACTCTGGTGAAGAATTAAAGGTCACAGGTTCAATCCCATTCAACTTTACTCCACAGCTTGAACCATTAACTCTAGTCAGCAGACAGGTTCTCCCGTGTCAAGCACCTCACTGCTGTTTGAAAAGATGAAACAAATGATTCTTAGTAAACCAACCAAGACAATCTTTCTGGAAAATACTTAAACATTCACCTTACTACATACATAGCAAAATAAAAAATCAATTTCCATGAAAAGAAGAATGACAATATATCATCTACATCTACATCAACCTGTAAGCTAATAAAATTCTACCAGATGACTTGTGCGAAATTCACAAGATATTGTACAGTGAGAAAAGCAAGATGTATACAATATGATCAATCCTGTTTTTATAAATGCACACACACAAATCTATATGCATGCAAAGGTCTCCAAAGAACACTTGAGTACAGAGAGAACTGTTAAGAATATACAGTAAATCGTGTGTGTGTGTATAAATCTTATCCTTGTAAAATCACACTTTTTGTACATATGCATTAAGGCAGGCCTAAAAGAATGGTCACTACTAAGCTAGTTGAATTTATCTCCAGTGAGAAAAAGTCAAGTAAACTTCACTGTCAGCTTCATACAAATTTTTGTAGTATTTTTATTTGATTATTTATTCTTTATTTATGTAACCATAAAAAAGACATTTTATTGTACAAGAATAAGGCAAGTGACTTGGATTCGATGTAATCCATCAGTCCGAAATCAGCCATGAACTGCCCATTTTCTCCTAAAGATTCATATACTCATTAAATAATCACTGATAACTTGGTTATCAGATATACTTCCCCATTAAAAATCAGAGCTTTACATGTGTTCTGCACTGAGTTGTACTTTTTAAAACACAAATTTTACTTAATTCAAACAAACCTGAGATAGGCTGAATAAAACCCTCCCAACTGTTCGTGTCCTCATCTCCATAATATGTGAATGTTTACCTTTCATGGCAAAAGACATTTTTACAGATGTGATTAAAATTAAGATATTGAGCCCTGGCTGGTCTGGCTCAGTGGATTGAGTGTCGGCCTGCAAACCAAAGGGTCGATGGTTCAATTCCCCATCACAGCACATGCCTGGGTTGCCAGCCCGGTCCCCAGTAGGGGGAGTGTGAGAGGCAACCACTCATTGATGCTTTTCTCTCTCTCTCCCTTCCCCTCTATCTAAAAACAAATAAATAAAATATTTTTTTTAATTTAAGATTTTGGGATGCTCCTGAATCACTAGGAGGGCCAATCTAATCCCAACATCATTATGAAAGGGAGGCAAGAGGGTCAATGGCAGAGAGGTGATGTGAGAACAGAAGTAGAAGTTGGAGTGAGGTGATCTGAACCTGAAGGAAGAGGCCACATGCCATAGAATGCACGTGGTCTGGGGAAGAGTAAAAGGCTTGGGGAAGAACCCAAGCCCTGAAGAATCAAGTAGGTTGGTCATTATGGTGTGACCCAATGGATTGAGTGCCGGCCTGTGAACCAAAGGGTCGCCGGTTCAATTTCCAGTCAGGGCACATGCCTGGGTTGTGGGCCACGTTCCTGGTGAGGGGCGTGTAAGAGGCAACCATGCATTGATGTTTCTCTCCCTCTCATTCTCCCTCCCTTCTCCTCTCTCTAAAAATAAATAAATAAAATATTAAAAAAGAAGACAAGGACCCAGATTCTCCCCTGAAGCCTTCAAAAGGAAGGCACCCTTGAGAACACCTTAATTTTAGACTTTGAACTGCTACACCTGTAATAGTATAAACTTGTGTTGTTTTAAGCCACCATATTTGTGGTACTTTAATGTAGTAGCAGTAGAAAACTAATGCAGAAGCTTCACAATTATGAATAGCAAACCCACATTATAAATAAGATTCATTTCAGGGCAAGGGTTACAGAATGAGTGACAGTGATCACCCCACTGGTCAACTGTAGTTTTTCTGCCTCCTTGTTTCAACACTAGGTTCCCAACAATGATCCCTACCTCATGATTAAAAATCTTCTGCCGTCAAGCTAACTTCCACAGATATTTTAGGCACCAGGCCAGGGTATAGTAAAATATTTTGCAAAAGATAGGTGATTAGCCTTGTTAATTCCAAGACACGAAGATATTTTATCTACTTTCTTCAGCAGAATGAAAAAGAACAAAATCTCATGAGTCAAAGAGACTTGTATTCCAATCCTGCTATTTCCCCTTGCCACTCATCTAACTAAGCATGGGAACTTGGACAAGCTAAGGACTTAACTAATATTTTCATCTTCCTTATTTTGCTGTGAGAACAAAATGCTATTGTATACAAAGAATTTAGCACAGTGTTAGCATTTGGAACTTGTTCAGAGAACAGTACCTACTTTTAGAAAAATGCTCATTTTGTTTCTCCAGAAATTTCTCTTTCTTTTTTGATTTTAACAAAGAGTTAAGAAAATCAAGTGAAGGATTTATAGTCTATTTTTATTAAATACCCCAACATATTCTTTCTCAATAAGTTATTTCCTGGGACATAAGCTTCTAAGTCACTCCAGTTTCCACTCCAATCAGAGAATAAGCTTCTAAATGTTTAATGATTAATTTGCATCAAATCATTAGCTAGCAACCATCACTAATATAAAATTAGACCTGAGTTTCTTTAAAAAGTTTATAATCTACTAAAAGAATACTGATTAATGTCAGAATTTTTACTCTTAAAAACACATCCAGAATATCTCAAGTGCTTATGTAAGGAGTGGATGATATTATTTATAGCTTGGCATTCAGAATTTTATGATTGAGTGTTTTCAACAATAAACTGCATACTCTATCCATAATGTATGGAAAACATTACAATAATAATAGCAAAGTTTTATCAAGCACTAATTGTGTGCTAGAAACTATTTTATTCTGTTCTGTATATTACTTATTTGAATAGTCAAACATTTTGAAGGAGATGCTTACATTAAAGAAGTAAACTAATCACATTTCAAAAGCATTAGATTCATTTGGGTATTTCTAGTAAACAGTGAGACTCTTCATCCTACTATCCATGAAAGGGGAAAACAAGGTCCTGGCTTTCCACTACTTTGGTAAAATAAAATGGTCATTATAGGTTGGTCCCTATGAGCTCTGGATCTCCAACACTTTTAGAACCAATGATAATGGGATTTTTAAGGAAGAGCTCCTATTGTACTCGAGCTACTTCCTGAGGATAAATAATGTATTTCAACATTTTAGAAAATGTCATTTGATACTTTCAAGAAGCAGCAGCTGGTAGAATTCAATCAAGTAATATAACTCACCATAAACTCTTAAATTTTGTATTGGAATCAGTGCTAATCAGAAATGCAGGCCAATATTGAGAAATGACAAAGGTTGCCAAGTCCTAAAGACACAGAATAGCATTGTTTCATGCTTTACACTTTTCACTCATTCTTAAAAAGGGTAACATCTGCCATCTATTGCAGAGCATGCTATTCATAATTTATGAGACCTAAGCTGTATTAAACCCTTTTAATATTAATTAGCATTAGTAAATGCATAAAAAAGGAAAATAAGGATTCTTAGAGCTTTGCTTCAACAATATCTCCAATAATATTCTCATACTATGTAGGCATTTTTATTGAAGTTAAGCTTGATGAGTCTGGATGAATAGCTCTTCTTGAGTAACACATAAGGATGAAACCAAAATACAATCATAGAACACACTTCCTGTTGGACTCTGATATACATAAGTAACTGGCTACAAGTTCTATTAGAGCTTTAGCAAACATAATGAATCCACAAGAACAAAAATGAAAGCCTTCTTGCAAAAACAAATGCATTCTGTTTCCAACAAATTTGAATATGATCTTTCTTTCTGAGGCTTCCCTGTTATGTTGATAAACTTAACACAGGTGGCTCTCTAATTGGTAAGGAGAATAGGGAAGAGAGCAAGTCCGGGGAAGTCACAGGAAAGCAAATGGTAGGTTCTACCTTTTGGGAGAGATTCATTCTTCTTTCCATAATTCCATAAGATTTTTTTTAACTGCAAACAATTTTGGAATCTGAGATATCAGTGTTGCTGAGTATTGTACTTATTTCAAGCTACTCTAAAAACTGAGACCAGAAGAGACTTGCCACATAAATTTGAATGCATGTATGAAGGCTTCCAAAATAAATGGTTAGTGTGAAGATAAAAGCAAGCTGCATATTCCACCTTCTCTAAAAGGTTCACTTACTGGTAATTTTGAACTAAACTTATCAGAAAGGCCATGAAGTTTAAAATCAAGCCACATAAACAAAAAGATTGCTCTTTCTTTCTTTTTTAAATTGTATTTTATTGATTATGCTATTGCAGTTGTCCCAAATTTCCCCCTTTGCCCCCCTCCACCCAGCAATCCCCACTCCCTAAGACAATTCCTCCATCTTTGTTCATGTTCATGGGTCATGCATATAAATTCTTTGGCTACTCCATCTCCTATACTGTACTTATCTTTCAAAATACTGAGAAAGTTGTGGGGTTTTTTTTTTTTTTTGATCTCTCAAAATACCCCCATCATTAATTTCATTAATTATAAGACATATTGAAGGCAAATACCAAATAATCAAACAGTCACATTAGGATCATTTTGAATCCTGAAATCTTTATGGAAGAATTTGAATTAAAATGAGAAAGTGAGTTTGAATGCCAAATTTCAATTAAGGAGAATATATTACAATCTTTTATTATTTTTTTTTATCTTTGAGAGTAAGCCTTAACCACTCCTACCATCTCTAGACCGTAGAGAAACTACTTTGAAATTCAAAGAAAAAGAGAAGCATGTTGGAAAGACAACTCAATCAGAAATTAAGAGTCAATGAGTTTTAACTATATAATCATTGACTATTTCATTTATTCTGAGTCTCAGATTTTTTTACCTATAAAAATTAAAAGATGGGTTTATATTGCTTTATAATTAATTCCACTGTTATTGCCTAAAGACAGTATGTGAAGACACATAAAGCAGTTGCTCCACCATTATTTGCTGACTGAAATAAATGACATGGCCAGGGTCCACCTGGAAACATTTGAGGAGACTGGCAGCTTCTTATCCATTGCTATCTAATTGGAGAAATGGGGCTGCAGATAAACTAGTAGTAAAAGCTAACACCAATAGGAAAGTTCATGCCTAAACTTAATGGCAAGCTTGGGTGTGATTCATGCAATTACCATTACCAGCAGGGCAATCCAAGGGGGCTGCCGATTAGGGAATGTAAATGGGAAGAGAATCCACAGAAACACAGTGGACTGAGTGTGGATTCAAAAATTTCCCTGAATTGTCTTAGTATCGCTTGGCATTAAACAGAGCAACCTCTTAAGTGAGATCTGGAATGAGCGCTAAATCATACAGAAAATGCCCTTGGGCCCTGGCTGGTGTGGCTCAGTGGATTGAGCTCTGGACTGTGAAGCAAAGGGTCACCAGTTCTATTCGCCGTCAGGGCACATGCCTGGGTTGCGGGCCAGGTCCCCAGTAAGGATTTGCAAGAGGCAACCCACATTGATGTTTCTTTCCCTCTCTTTCTCTATCCCTTCCCCCCTCTCTAAAAATAAGTAAAATCTTAAAAAAAAAAAGAAAAAAGAAAAGAAAACGTCCTTGTAACTAGCTCTGAAAAAAACTCAGAATCCAGAGGTGATCCAAAATAAAAAAAAGATTTCAGACAGAGGTCTTGTCTGCAAAATTATACAAAGAGTCAAGAGTGCTACATAATGCTTAACTCATTCATGCCTGGGGCTCTTCAAATCCTGGGAAGAATTAACAGCATTACATAATTCCCATCCCCAGTGTACAATAGCACTGGTTGTCCAAATACTTCAACAAGTGTTGAAATTCAACAGGCACATTAATTTGAATGGCTATAATATACTGAGTGTTGCTAATATGAACATCACTGTACAAAGCTTTTTACATATATTTAATTTTAATTTTCATGGAAACTGTGTGAAGTGATTATCATCCCTATTTTCTAAGTGAAGAGGCTCATTCACAGAGCAGTAAAACAGTTTTATTATTATAACACAGCTGGCAACTTCAAAGTCAGAACTGAAATTCTGAGGCTCTTACTATTAACCATTATGTTATCCTTTCTCAGAGGCAAAGAAAGGGAACATGTGGCAGGACCTGACAGAGACCCTAAGCAAGAATTAGAAATTTACCCTGCCATAGGCACATACTGGGAAACAGCCACTTCTTTTTCACCATATCACTGTTCTATTCTGCATTGGTTGACGTTGTAATTGAAGTAGAAAAGCAATTGGCGTAGTAAGAAGAAAATACATATTAACAAAAACTAAATACTATTGACTTCCCTTTCCAGTCTTTGATTCTATGTTAATCTGATTACTTGAAGGATGATAGAATGATGAAGAGATTATAGGTTCTTGGAAATTAGGAACCAGTCATATGTATATTATTGGGGGCACGTGGACATTGTACAATGTTTTAAAGTTAACTAGGCTTTCACTAAATGTTGCTAAACTAAATCAAATTGCAAATACAGAGCAGATTTGGAAATCCATAAATATGGACTTCATTCAATGTTTACAGGTCAGTCATTGTGAGAAATTTCTTTATGTTTAAAGATGTAAGGAAATGTAAATGGACACTCACTACATTTATTCATCTTATTTACCTAGCTCATACATTCAAAATCCACTTATTTCCCCATTCACTATTTTAGCTGCCTCATATAAATGGCAGATAAATATAATATAGTAAAATTGATTTCACTAAGCACTCACTTGACTTGAGTTTGATATATTCATAAAGAGAATTAAAATGACTTTTGCCTATACTGATGTATTGCACATTCCACGTCCAGCCAGTCCAGGAGAGACTCACCCCCATCTTAACTGGGCTGCATCAGGTGCTAGATGAGGCCTACCTCTTCCCAATCTCAGGGTCTTTGGAACTGACCGTCTCTCTGCTCTCAAAGTTCCTTCCAGGCTCCTTGCCTGACTGTCTCATTCTCATTCTCTGTTTCAAATATCCTGTCTTATGAACAGATGTTCATTACCTTACATAAGTTGGCCCTTTCATTACTCTTGAGATCATATGATCATGTTCACTTTCTTCTCCTATTTTATCATTGATGAATATATACATTGGTTCATGTGTTTATTATTTGCCTTAGTCACGAGACTGCCAGCTCAAAGGGCCCAAATCTATTTCTCCCCAGCACTTAACACAGTGACTGACACATAGCAGACACTGATAAACTTCTATTGGTTGAATTATTGTTGGTACAAGAAGTCATTGTTATCTTTTCAAATTAAAAAATACAGGTAGGAATGATTTAGAGTGCTTTTACATCTATTAGCATTGATTAGATCCAGCTGTAGACCAAGAGTTGTAAATTTAAGTATCGTCAGAAGCCAAGAGACATTTTAAATGATTATGGTGCACCAGATATATATAACGCAGTAAGTGCTGGAAAATACAGCAAGTAGCAAAGAACAGGCCCTGTTTAAAAAGGGCAGCACCCACTGAGCTCTAGCCTATTGTTGCCCAGGAGTAAGCAGGCTCAGTCTCCAGACCTTCTTTGACTTGCAGGTGTCAGGGAGGCCTGAGGAATTCTCTGCAGGCTGAATCTGGCCCAGAGCCACCAACCTGCAGTCCTTGCTCGCAGGTCCACTGAAGGGCCAGAGGCTTTCTAATCACTTGTAAGCTCTTTGCCAGTCTCATTCTCCTTTGGAAACAACACTTCGATCCTGGATCTCATGCAGTCTCCATGACCCAACATAGATCATTACATGAATTAGATTAGATGGATCAATTTGAAATTCATCGCAATGCGGAGTCCTTAAGAGACTGTCCACCACTTCTTGCTCTCTAGGTCGCTGGATAGCAATTTTTCGGACCCGGTTTTCACCTTTCTTTCTTTTGATTCTGTAACTACTACTTTGAATCTGCCTCCCTAACCAACCTCCCACCAGAAAAATGCTTCTTTTTGTAACTTAAATTAGTCAAAATTGGTTTTTAAAGCTTTCCAAACAACCATTTCCTATCAATATGACAGCTGATGACATTCAGAAATAGTTTATTGTCTCTGTGCTACACACCGTGATGCAGATGAGGTCCCAGAGGAACCAGGGCATGCAGGAAGTATGCCCTATTTTATACAGGCACCACACTGATTGGCTTTTACATTTACCAGCCTCTGATCTTACATTGTTCTGTTTGCTAAAAATGATTGTCCGACTCACTAAAGTATATTCAGCTCAAGGGTCATCTCCAGAAAACCTTCCCTCAAGGAAAACCTTCCCCCTACCTCATACAATCACCCACTCTGGATGCCTTCTCTGTAAACTGCTACTTTGAAACTGTCCATTGCTTTCCTGAACTAGTAACACAATAACTTTGGGACCTAGAGCCCCATTTGAATACATTCCTAGAGAGCTGAATCTTTACCCTAGCTCTCTGCCCTAACGTTTAGCCTATTTCCTGGTCTGCAATAGCTGTTGACTGATAGAAGAAAGATAAAGTGAGAGGTATTGAAAGCAAATGATATAATGTAGTTGAGAATAATTTCCATGAACATTTGAAAAAGCTAGCCGAAGGTATGAGAGAGTTTTAGTATGAGAAACTGCAAGAAAATATAGCCCACCTATCTTTCCTGGTTTCTAAAGTGATGTTAGCAATTTTTCATAAATATATAATATTTGGGGAATACAAAGGTTAAGTTAAATACTAAGTAATTACTGATCACTTTGCAAAATCCTTATGGATTATCTTTTAGGTATAAGACATTGTGAAATGGAAGCTATCTGACAGAGAAAGAAAGAAACTGGTGAGAGAAAAGGGAGAAAACAAGTACCGTTCCTCTTGTCATATATATTCTAAAACAAAATAATTCAGATACTGGCGCTGCTCTTATAGAAGGGAAAATTTTTAAGGGCCAATACTTGCTATATTATATGGAGGTATGTAGAAGACTATGAAAAACAAATTGGTTGCTAGCAGCATTGAAGAATATAACCACAATCACCAAACAATTTGGAGAAACTAAAATTCATATAACCTGCATTTTTGCAATAGAGCTTCCCTTTGAATTAATAAGGTCTTGTTTGTAGACAAGGATTTCTTATTTTTATTATTTTAGCAATGGATGTAATACTTCTGGAGCCATTTAACTAAACTTCCTTTTTCCTTTCAATCATGCAATATATATGTATTTCAAGTTCTCTGTATGTCAGAAACTGAAAATGGCATTGAGGTACATTGATAATCAGATGATATCTTGTCACTTGTGTGACTTTTTAAATATAAACATATGGTTTCCTTTCAGCACAATAGTTTTAAAATATGTAATTATTTATAGAATAAAAACAAAAGTATGCATATATTAAAATATGCACTTATTTGAGCATTAGCTATAATGTAGTTATTTATAATTAGGTAAAGACTTCTCTATTTTAAATGCTAACAATACATTTTTCTTATAGTTAAGAAGTTAAACTAAAAGATCATATAATTATTTTTAAATATTCAGTTTTAATAGTTCTTATTTTACACATCTTTCCATAAAGACAACCATCCACATAACTCTTCAGATGGCTGATGTAACTGGTGAGAAAGTCCCTAAGTGCTATAACATAAGATTGATTTAATCAAACACTGCTTTTTAGTAGCTCTAAAAATTGAATGCTTCCTCCCTCCACTTCTGAAGAAAATCCATCATGACAGAAGGTTGTTAGAATAAGTAATATGTGCTTTGTATTTCTGAAACGAAGAAACAAAGAATTGAAGAGAAAGGCGAGATTGGGAGAGAAGATGAGCACTTTTTGAGTTTAATGTGCGTGAAATTGTATGCCTTGGAAGAAAGACAAATTGTCAGCAGGATACAAAGTAAGTTTCTTTGCTCAGAAATACCCCATGAATGTGGTTAGTTGTTTTATCATTTTCTCCCTAACACAAGTTCTTTCTATAAACTGAATAAATGAAGGAAGCTCTACTTGAAGATGCCACAGTTTCAATTCCAAATCCCACCAGAAGGGAGGGTGTTGGGGTGAGAAGGAGGAAGCTAGGAGAGCAAAAATGTGGCATTCTTAAACACTGAGGTTTAACCTCTGGAATATCTGTGTCATCGCGTGGGGAGAAAATATCGCTAAGGAGAAAAATCAAACCTCAAAAGAAAGCACGAAGTCTGTAAGTCACACTGGAACTAAGGTGTGACAGGAACAGAGAAAAGTATAGATTTATCTGTTCCAAATTTGGTCACAAACAGGATATCTGTGAACCCAAACAAGAAAGTACAGACAGGAGGAAAAAAGTTAAAACATTAACTACAGCAATTCAGAAAAATTGAGTATAAGACACTGAAAGAAGGTGGCCTCATTAAGTTGTTTTCAATCATTAATTTTTCCTAGTTTCTTTCTGGTCAGTATCTTTTACAAAAAGTCATACCAGATGTTTGATTCAGTCTCAGTTTCTTCCAAAACTACCACTGCTAACTGATGTACCTATTTACTGACTCTTAAAAATCTGTGAAAATTTATTGCAAGCTTCCCTTTGGTATTTGTAACTTTATATTTTTTCTGTGTAATACAATGAAATTTGTTGAATTTTTGTCTTAATTAGCTGTGATATGCTTAAATACCATTGATATTGATGTTTTCTTAAATATTTAAGTTTTTTCTATATCTCTATATTTTCTTTTTTTCTACATTTTTGCATGAAAAAAGTATCACCTTAAAAATCAATATTACTATGGAAACACACATGAAGAGTATGTTAAAAAATATCAATACTATTTGTCCACAAATATTAAGAAAACATATATCACTATATACAGTGAATTTTGTTGTCTTAAATACAAAAAGAAGCTGGATATTACTGAATTGAATAAGAAATAGCACTAACATTACTTCTTTGTTTATTCAAGTTGTTCAATGAGAAAATGGAGACAACTGTACTTGAACAACAACACAAAGAATGAAAATCTTCAAACATTAATTAACCTTAACTCTTAAGTTGATATTCCAATAACACAACAGGGATATTTTAACGAGTGTAAGCACAGAATTTACTCTTACAATGCAGGTAATTTAAAAAACTTCTTAATTTACCACTTTGCTAAGAGTATTATTCTAAACAGTGGGTAGCATTTTTTATGGAAAAAAACTACTTTACGTCATAAGCCTTTAATACATGTTGAGAAAAATAAATTTGCAGTGATCCATTTGCTTTTAGCAAGATATATAAACCTCTTAAAAGTAAAGAGCAAAAGAACTAAGAAAAAGGGACTGAGTCTTCGGGGGACTTGCTTTCACCATGTGCCATTGCTGCACTGATACAAAATTATAAGTCAAATATTGAAGATTTACTAAGTCATAAAAATATAAAGTACAAAATCTATGAGGACAACCATAGCTGGGCCCTTAAGCACGGGTATTAATGACAACTCAAGTCTTGGCTCTGCCATTGTCTAGTTAATCTGCATTTTCCAAGAGACGTTTACTTAGTTTACTTATCCAATGGAGCCTCAGTTTCCCCTCCAGTATAGTGGTGATACTCATACCCGACAGTTTGGATATGGTGAGAATTAAATAAAATGGGCTGTGCAAATACTTAACCCATGTTGTAAATGGCATGCAGTAAGTGTCAACAAACGATGGCTATTATAAATAAGTGGATATTTTCAGCATTGGGAAAGACTATTTGCTTTATGTTAGAGACAAGCACAAGAGCTCAGTGTTGGTTAAAATCATAATTTACTGCAGATCAGGGAAGATCTACAAGGTGAGATCCAACCTTACCTGAACTAAAGGGCCCAGGCTATTAGTTGCAAAACCAGAGGCAGGCTTCCTGATCTCGGGATCTAGTAAACCAATCTACCTTTTCAGTGAGTCCCTATAGTTTATTTGAAAGGTTTATATTTTATTTTGGGTTATTTTTTAAATCAAGTTGAACTTGCTAAAGATATTACCAATTATACTTTTAACTGAAGCATACTAAAAATAATGTAAACAAATGCAACTTGCTGAACCATGTAAGTTAAACTGGACCTCAAATATCATTTCTTTAAACTGTTACTAATGAATAGAAATGGTCAGTATAAGCTTCCTATTTGCATAGAAAGGTTCCTGAGCATAATCTCAGTTGATAGTTCAGCCAAACCTACACACTTACATTTTTGTAACTAAAACAATCAGCTTTATAAAATTTCACTGAACTTTCTCTAATCAAATGCACTATAAATAAAGCACAAATAAACCTTTGTCTTGTTTGCTTTCATTATTATTTGAAAACTTCAGTTCACTTTTTGCTGGTCAAATTGTCCACTTACAACTCACGAGCAACGCGCTGCCTCTTACGAAATGAGCAGAAACGAGGCAGGCCCGTAGCTGTCTCCTGGCGGTCACCTCGCGCATCTCTAGACACCGCTTCTTCTGAGATGTCAAAGGAAGGCGGAACTTTGGTTTTGCTTATGATCTCAGGTGTTTTGTACCTCTGGGATAAGCTGAATATCTGATAGGAGAATACAGGACTCCCTGAGTGAGCTTCACTAAGGAACCTCGTGAATAATGAACTAGAAAGCTCAAAAATATTTTCCTTTGACATGGTGATATTTCCCTTGGGTAAAACAGTCAGAAAGTGTTTCATTTTTCATTGTTTGATTCTTCATTATTTCTAAAGAAAAAAATAAGTTGTTGGTATATACCATATCTGACATAAAGGTTGCAAAGACCTAATTCTTGGGGCTGTAAAAGATACATTCTGAAGAGTATTTTAGTTCATGTAATCTTGTATTTTCTTTTCAGTCTACTCTCCTTCGATGAACATATTTTTATTCTTGAAATACTGACAGCACAGGAAACTTAGATAGAATTGCTTCTATCAAATTCAAAATTTATCAATTTCTATACCACTATATATGTGTGTGTGTGTGTGTGTGTGTGTGTAAAATATAAGGGTATTGTTCATGTTCACTACCTTTTACTTGGACCTGGAGCAATGTATATTGGCATGCCACTTTCAGCCGTTTAAAAAATGTTTCATATTCTTACATTAAGAATTGAGTTTTAGAAGAGATATTCATGTACAGAAGTGTATAGTCAAAATTAGAAGCTGCAGTATCATGTAAGCAACATCTAATTTTTCCAATGGTGAGAAGAGTTTATGGTCTTGAAAAATTAAAATTACCTAGTTTTTTTCATATAATTTCTATTACTTTAATGTTTTCATATAGAATATTTTACACATGCATGCAAACAAAACTTAATCGTTTTTTTTCCAAGAAAATGGTAGGAATATACATACTGTAAGGGACACATTCATACTGCACTTCAAGGTATTTATAGGTTCCTGGACACGGGTCTGGAAATACATCAGGGCCTGCCACGACCGCACACTGGGTTCTGTTATTGCACCTGAAGTCAAAAGAAAAAAAAGAAATAATACACTTATGCAAACTTAAACCATTATTAGCACCAATACTAATTTTATTTTGGTTCCTATTACACATATTTAGGATTTTAGACTAAGGAAATTATCTCGTATACTTTAAAATAAACTAGAGGTAAAAATCTGTTTATTCCATTTACTCATATTAACTAATTTAATATCTGATTGAACACAACATGATTTTGATTTGAAAGTTAAATACTGCTTAAGCACAACTGACTGGCCAAAAGAATACTGGTAGGAAAGACTCCCTCTCGCTGTAAAATCAAATTAAGAAAAGACAACCATAAAGTCTTATTAGACTGCTGTAAAATAAACTCACTGATTATCATGACAATCATTTTAAAGACAATAAAATATGGTGTTAAAAATCATTTAGGCAAACCAAAAATATAGTAAAAAGTTAATATTTAAGTACTAAAATATATCTAAAAACTTTTAATTTATAGAAATGAATAATAACTACCCCAGAAGTAAAACCATTTTAAAGAATTGATTCTCTACAACCTCTCCAACACTTATCATTACTTCTCATGTTGTCAGTAATCATTCTAGCAGGTGTGAGGTGGTATCTCTTTGAGTTCTGATTTGCATTCTTTAATAGCTAGTGAAGTGGAAAAAGGGAACCTTAAATCACTGCTGGCGAAATGTAAACTGGCACAGCCATTATAGAAAACAGTATGGGGGTTCCTCAAAAAATTAAGAATAGAATTATCATATGACCTAGCAACTCTGCTTCTGGCTATCTACCCACCAAAATTGAAAACATGTATTTGCAAAGATATATGCACCCCAGTGTTCACTGTAGCATTATTCTCAGTGGCCAAGACATGGAAACATTCAAAGTGTCTTATGATAGATGATTGGATAAACAAAGATGTAGTACATCGGGATACTACACAGCCAAAAGAAAGAAGGAGCTCCTACCCTTTGAGACAGCATGGTTGGAACTGGAGAGCATTATGCTAAGTGAAATAAGCCAGGAAGTGAAAGACAAATACCCTATGATCTCACCTATAAGTGTAATCTAATCAACAAAACAAACAAATGAGCAAAATAGAACCAGAGACTTGGAAATAAAGAACAAATTTACAGTGCCCAGAGGGGAAGCTGGAGGGGAATAATGGGGGAAAGAAGGGGAGTGGTCAAGTCAAGGAACTTGTATAAAGGACACATGGACATGGACAATGGGGTGGGGGAGGATTGAATATGGAAGGTGGGAGGTGGGGAGGGCAGGGGAGAGTAATGGTGGGAAAATAGAGACAACTGTAATTGAACAACAATATAAAAATAAATGAAATCATTTGAAATCAGAAAGGAAATATACATAGCATATATATATATATATACATATATATATATTACTAGTATACATAGTAGTATACTATGTATACTACCATAGTATACATAGTAGTATACTATGTAATACTACTCAGCCATAAAAAATATGAAACATTGTCATTTGCAACAACATGAATGGACCTGGAGAATTCATGCTAGGCAGAGTAAGTCAGACAAAGATTCAAGAACCGTATCATTGCACCCATATGTGGGATATAAAACTGAAAGCAATCAATAAAAAAAACAAGGGAGGAGAAAAGAACAAATTGGTAAAGGGAATCATTTATATGGTGATTGAAAGAGACTTAACTCTGGGTATAAACACATGATCCAACCTACAGATGATGTGTTATAGAATTGTACACTTGAAACTTACATAATTTTATTTATCAATGTCACTCCAATAAATGTAATTTAAAAGAAGAAAAAGAACTAATTCTCATTTTCTTATGTTCAGCCTAATAATGACACTAAGCTTACAGATTATTGTCCACAAATGCCAATATCCTATAATTTAAAATAACTTGAAATATCTAAAGAGAATGATAAAATATTACCATTGAAACAAATACAAAGTAGACATCTTTTGTGGCAATAGAGCTAAACAGAACTGGGCTAACCTGATTTAATCATGGGTAAATACACCTGTAATAAAATTGATTCCTACTTTGAAAGACACACATTTTTTTTCTTAAAAGATTTTATTTATTTTTAGAGAGAGTGGAAGGGATGGAGAAAGAGAGAGATAAATATCAACGTATGTTCACCTCTTGCACGCCCACCTCTGGGGGCCTGGGCTGCAACCCAAGCATGTACCCTGATTGGTAATTGAACCAGCGGCCCTTTGGTTCACAGGCCAGCACTCAGTCCACTGAGCCACACCAGCCAGGGCTGAAAAAGGCCTACATTTTAGAGTGACTTTGTTATGGTAATTTTTACTAAAAAACTTTCTAAATTCGATAATTTATCAATCAATAGATATTTGTGAGGAAAAAATAATTATTTATTCTACCCAAAATATTGACACTGAGACTATAAGATGAGACAATCTAGTTATCCTGTGTTTATGTTCTTGTTTATTCATCTCAGAAATATTGTACCTCAGGACTAGATCTTTGTGTTACTTTCTTAGAGATGTTTCATTCTCTGAAAAAAACTAGACTCTGATTCCTTGCCAGCATACCGCCAGAGTAGGGAGCACTGAGGGCAGAACTCATTTTGATTTAAAGTAAAATGCTTTGTGTTTACTGGAGGCCTCTACTTGTCAGGCTTGATGAGGATTTTATTTAGTCCCTAAATTAAAATTGATTCTTTATTGAATGTCTTAAGCTTAAAAATATATTCTACGTTATCACTGAAAGATTAATAAAAGCCAATATTCTGTACTTATCAGGCAATTGTGCTTTACAGCTAATCCTGAGAGTCAACACACTCCACAGTTCTGTTGTGTGGATTCAGTGTCTGAGGACGGTTGTCAGCCAGCCCGCCAGATAGTCCCAGTGACCTGCATGTGACTGTCTTCACACATGCATGCAGACAGGGAGCTGGACACTTTGGTGTACTCAGACTTCTGAGAGAATAGCACTGCATCCCTATTTCATACAAAATACATTTCAGTAAGCGGTCTCAGGTTAAAGGGCATGCTTTTGCAATTAAAGTAATATAATTTTCACATTATACCTTAAAAATAAACTCATAAATCTATCTGAGGATTTCATACAATGAGCACCTATATAAATTCTGTTATTTCTATGATTATTATAGAAAATTAGCTATTATCAGGAACACATATAAAGTAGAAATGATTAAAGAATGAAAGAATATATGATAACATGTGATGATATGTAAATAGTCCATAAATATAATATCATTGTTGATCTCCAGTTTTTGCCCTACTGTTGTTTTACTTCATATTATTAACCTTTTTTTCTAAATACTGCATATCTAATAATAAAATTCATTTAGAAGCTGTGTCCATTCTTGTAATTTTCAGATATAAGCATTTAATTGCAAATATTTTATTATTTAAATAATCAATGTTTAATGTCAACAAATAAGATTACTATTCATACATATGAGTAGGGCATAAAGGTTAAAATTTACAATTATGAAAATGTTTATTTCACAGGAAGCTGTTTTGAATCAAGAAGAATTTCAAGTGATTATATTTGTATAAATTGGATTAACAATATAATGGACACTATATACATCGTCCATCCACCCAATTATCTAAACATGTGCGTTGACAAATTTACATATAATTTAAGTTTTAAAAATACTAATGATTGATGTATATGTCAGAAAAATGATACAAGCAGCCATTTGTTATCCATGAGACTGTGTTTTGACATGGTGTATGGGAAGGGGCATACAGACCGAAACATGCTGTACAGTAGTATGTTGCAGTCATTGCTATTGCTACTTTATAGGAAACAAAAATGACGACAATGCCTGTAATATAGTATAAGAAAATATAATGTAAGAAAAAAATTCTTATAATCTATAGAAGTATTAAGGCTTATCCATGACGAAAGTTTCAATATTTTTCATCAGAAACTTTATGCAATAAAAATTTTTCTACCCTGAAAATTGACAATTTATGAATGAAGTATAAGCAGGTGACACTGACAAATACTAAGTAGAATTCTCAAAGAAATCTCCTGGAGCTTCAATTTTCACATACATTACATGCAGGTGAGTTATTTTACTGCTTCCTAAGGTTGATATGCTTCTAAAATGCATGAAAAATGAACAGTATCTATAAATAACCATTTTGTTATTATCAGGTATCATTCTTAACATTAGTCACCTGTTTCACGATGGGTTAAGAACACTTCATTCCAGATGGATTGAGGAGTCTTTCGAGAGAAACTTACAATACAGAAGAAGGGCCACATAGAAAAGCACATACATTTTTTTGAGAGTAGAAACATGAAAAACAGATTCACATTAAGAACAAACTGTAAGCCCTAAGTAATCAGCTGTACGCAACCTACTTTTCCTGCGACGCCCTCAGTCCAAGATTTACAGTAGCAGTGCCCTCTCCCTGTGTAACCCTTACACTGAGAGTATGTTCACAAATAGCACACTACTTGTTACTTCTTTTTTGAGATGAATATCACTATTCCCAATTTCACAGAGAAGGAAATGGATGTAGAGACATTAAACGACTTTTCAGAATCTCAGTAACCAAATGATAGCCACGAGACTCCAAAACAGCGACCTGAAAACCACGATCTTGTTGTCTTGTGGGAGCATGAGTCACACATTGTATGGTCACTCTGGGAAACCAGTTTAATTCCCGTGGTAGATTCTCAGGAGTACTGTGATGATCTGATGAGGTAAACACCAGCTGCGAAACACCTAAGTGGCCCGGGACTCATTCAGTCGTGGTGAGATTCAGGCATTCCAAAGAGGTTCTGAATTTGAATTAACACTGCAGAGCCAAGCTCTCTCAATCAAAATTGGCACATGGCAATCGGAAAGAGCAATCTCTGAACATAAGGTGGAAGGAGTAACAGGATAAATGAGCATTTGTTTATGTACATAAACTATTCCAAAAGAAAAATAAACTAAAAAAGAGGCCATTTTAATTCAACTCATTTATAAACCTCCCAGTTAAGTACAGTTGCCATCTACTGATAAAGTTTAATAAATGTTATTTAATGTATTGAATGCTATTAGCAATAAATTTCAAGCAATTTTGTTTAACTTCAATAGATGTCTTATGACGGCTGCAGGGAAGTGCACATAATCACAGGATTAGTAATAGGGTTCAGAAGCATTTGCTGCTAACTTTTTCCTCCCAGTGTGGCTCATATAAAAACAAAATTAAGAACAGTGAAGAGCAAAATTAGTTAAGAATGATAATGAGTGGGGGGAGGGGGATGCAGATGACTACAATTGAACAACAATAAAATAATTTTAAAAAAGACTGATAATGGAAAAGTCAACTCTGGGCAAAAAAGTTCCTCTATTTGTGACAACATACGGCAACATACAGTAAAAATGATACCACTGGGTTTATGAACTATTCAGATAAGCTCTTATGATATATAAAAATAATGAGTCTCCTTTCTACTAAATTCAATAAGGTAATACTAGTTTTAGCTTCCATTATTCAAATATTAGCAGCCTATTATCTCACGTTTGGTTACAACACTTATAGATGAAACACGTAAAATAAGTCTCTAACATAACTATACTTCAAAACAGTCTCATATAATAGACACATAAACATGGTACAGGTGGGTTCCACAGCTCTTGTTATCAAATGTGGTACCATTAAAATAATTTAAATAAAATTTTGTTGTATTTATGAAATGGGAGTATAATTCACAGGAGTTCTCTATTAATAAAACCTCCTCAATCACCTACTCCTATTACATTCTAAAATCAGTGTGTACAAACAAGCCATTCCTGGGAATGTTAAGGAACTGCTCAACTGATTCTTCAGCCCTGTAAATATATAAAACTTCATTGAAAATCACTGGAACGAGCCTGGCTGGTGTAGCTCAGTGGATTGAGTGCGGGCTGCAAACCAAAGGGTGGCCAGTTTGATTCTCAGTCAGGGCACAAGCCTGGGTTGAGGGCCAGGTCCCCAGTAGGGTGTGCACAAGAGGCAACCACACATTGATGTTTCTTTCCCTCACTTTCTCCTTCCCTTCCTTTCTCTCTAAAAATAAATAAATTTAAAAAAAGAAAAGAAAATCAATGGAATGACAAATATAATAGTGTAACAAACATAAGTGCTCTGTATCTTTTTGTTAGCAAAATTAGCCATCAATGTAAATTCAAAAGATGAATTAATGAAATGTCATTAATTTATCAAGTGACATTTATATAAAAGCATCTGTGTTGAAAACACACATACACTTAGTATCCCCAAGTAGTCTCCAGGATCTAATGTGACAAAACAGTGTTTGCATCATATAAGAATAAGACCCTATGATCTAAGAAGAAAACATTTTAAAGATATCTATTAATAAGGCAAAAAACGCACCACCATCACAATATTGTAATGTTTAAAATCTGAAAATGGTTTAAGTAGTCAGGGTACTAGGAGTTTTTAATTCTCAGGAAAACATGTAGCAATGAAAAAAAACCATAAATGCATTTGTGAATAATAACATTTTTCTCAATGCCAGTGAAAACAACAACTCTCTTTTCCTCCTCAAGACAATATAGTATTTCCCTGAGTTTACACCGTCTGCCACTGAGACCTGCTGCATTCACTGCGGACTTAGAAGCCTGAGAAGTCTAAGGCAACTATCTCTCAGTGAAATATGAATGGAATCTAGATCTTAAATGGTGAGAAAACTAAGTGGTCAGAGAAAAAAATAAAACAATTGCCATGATTAAAAAAAATAAATTATCTCATTTTTATATTGCAGCTATGTATCTAGAAAGAATACTGCCAATGTTGTTACAATTTAAGTGGCAATTTATGATGAGCAAGATGGTAAGAACTCATAATTTTTAAAAATATTTTATTTATTTATTTCAGACAGAGGGGAAGGGAGGGGAGAAACCTCAAATGTGGTTGCCTCTCATGTGCCCCCTACTGGGGACCTAACCTGGCCTGCAACCCAGGCAAGTGCCTTGACTGGGAATCGAACCAGCAACCCTTTTGCTTTGCAGGTCGGTGCTCAATCCACTGCACCACACCAGTCAGGGCAGAACTCATAATTTTCGATTCTGTTATAAACTAAACCTATTGTGGGATCTTACATTGTGACAATGTATGTAAACCAAGTTATGTTATTCACAAGATGATTCTTTAGAATCATCTCAAGTCTTTCATTTTCTTGTTCCTTTTATATGTCATTTAACAAACATTCCTTCACAGTGAAATATAATTTTATACAACCAAGTGACAACGTGACCAAAATAGTGAGTGAGTGAGGAGCACTACAGAAACTAGGGTACTGAATTAGTTTTCTTGTTGCTTTTGAAAAAAAAAAATCATAAACTTTGAGGCTTAAAACAATGAAAATATACGGTGTTATAGGTTCAGAAATAGAAGTCCAAAATGGATCTTAATGTGATTAAAAGCAAGATGTCGACAGAGCTGGTTCCTTATGGAGGACCTGGGGACAAATTTTCCTTGCTTCTTCCAGCTTCTAGAGGCTGTCCCCACATTCCTTGGCTTGTGGCACCAGCTTTTCTAATCCTGATCCTGATGTGATATCACTTCTTGTCTTCTTTGTCCTTCTTGCCTGCCTCTTAAAAGAACACTGTGACTACATTTAGGCTTCCCTCCAGAATCCAGAATAATCTGCCCATCTCAAGAGCCTTAACTTCATCACATAGTAAAGTTCCTTTAGCCACACAAAGTACCATCCCCAGGTTATGGGGATTTTGATGTCAATATTTGGGTGGGGGACATCATTCAGCCTACCAGAGGCACTTACATAAAAAGACATATTGAAAACTGTGTCTCCTGAATTGGGCACCTTGAAAAAGTCTTACAGAGTTAGAGGTATGTCATGGCAGCAGAGCACGGCTGTATGGAGTTTAATGCCTCCATAATATACAGTTTTACTTCTTAAAAGGATGCATATTTATCAAAAGGATGCATAGACCGCCACTTACATATTTATATTATAGCACAAATAAATGTTCTGAGGATAATTTGGCTAAACGACATTATATGTTTTGTTTAATCACAATGCAATTCTCAGTTTTATAGTTTTTAATTTACAATTTAATGAACCTTAAAGGCTTATTCCTGGAATTTCCCAAATTAATTTGATAATATTCTGAAAATATAGAAAGATATTTGAAAATGTAATAATCTTGCAAAGAAGTCCAATTCCCAAATATTCCACACAATTTCTGTGTAATGTTTCATAAAAGACATTATTATGATCATCAGTCAACATCCATAGAATATTCATGGAGCCCATTCCACATATAAAATTATTAGCTATGTCAGGCGCATAAGTGCAACTCAAAGAAACATGCACCCAAAAGAAATGAAAATGTGCTTTTAAAATCAGCATGTTCACAGACACTGCTTGGCAAATCACTTCAGTCTGGCATTCTGGGTTGGTGATTTCTAAGCGGTAATCTTCTAGTCGTAGTTGAATGCTGTAACAAAGGTTGTACAGAATAACGAAAAAGTTTTCATTTAAAAATGACTGTAATTTCAACTGTATTAGTTTATTACCATCTTCTTGTGGAAGCATGTCAGAGCTAAACATTCTTTACTGTCATGTATGGTTAACCATGTAAATCAGAGGGTGTATCTGCATTCATTATCTGAAAGTGTAGCAAATAGAGGCACTGCTTGTTTTCTCCTAAGTAAAAAGGAGCACTACTCTTACGCATTATTTTATATGTATATATTTTTTCTTTTTTAAATTTTAATTTTGTGAGAAAGAGAGAGAAAGAGAAAGAAAGAGAGAGAGAGAGAGAGAGAGAGAGAGAGAGAGAGAGAGAGAGAGAGAGAGAGAGAGACATTGATTTGTTGTTCCATTTATTTATGCATTTATTGGTTGCTTCTTGTACGTGCCCTGACCAGGGATCAAACCCTCATCCTTGGTGCTCTAACCAACTGAGCAACTCGTCCAGGGCCGTATGTATTTTTCTTAAGCGAATATAACATGCAGTTTGCTGAAAGTTAGTTAGGAAGTTCACAGGACTACTTGTTTATTTATTTAAGTCACAGACAAACTTAATTCATTATAGTTCCTGAGAATGCTGCAAGGCAGGCTTTTCTTCCCTAAGCTACAAAAATGTCTTATCTGCATGAAAGGGCTAAGATGAAGAATGTCACACAGAGTCATTTAGGTGTTTTTTTTTTTCTTGTCAATAAGTGGTATTTACAAATCAAGCTGTTTATATATGAGAAAAATAAAAAGAAATAAAATCAAACTATGAGAAAGAGAATCGGAAAGATAAAGGGATTTTACTAATGTTGGTTACTGAAGTAAGTTCACATCAAAATCCATAAAGAAAACAATATGAAAACAGCTAGAGAAATGCCTTTGGCTTCCTTATATTTGCTCTTTTCCCCTAATGTAAAAAGATAGATTTTTATTGTCCTGATATTAAATTATAGTGGGAATTACACATGCACACTTGCTTTTAAAGTGCTAAATGAGAGCAAGCTGCTCACTCTGTGTGTGTGTGCAGGTGCATGCACCCCCTGCACACACAAGTAAAACAATCTCCTGTATATATTTTAAAAGGCTTCAATAGCAGGATTGCACAGCAGAGAGAAGTACACATTTGTGCCTAACTCTGCCCTTATGTTGATACATAGATTTTTGGAAGAAGTGCTGTGTTTTAATATTAAATAAAGATAATGTCAGTTGTCAGCGTGCTTTGTAAGTACAATGCAATAGACGAGGTGCTCATACAAACTATGCAAGAAAGCCTGTGCGTGCCAGTGCCTGAATGCTGCTAATTCTCAGGGGTCCCTCTCCTTTCAGGTGCTTCTCTCACTTCTGACGCTGTCTGGGGCTTGTTGCGCAGGCTCTGTTAAGTGATATCCATTCATGACCTCAGAGAGATCAACCCAAGCATATATTCTATCTGTTTTGATTTATGGTATCATCAGAAAGCAATAAATGGAACAGAAATTGCAAAGACATTTCTATGTGTGCCAGAAAAATTTAGCTGCTAAACAATAGCAAATACAAATTTAAGTGGCTAAAAGTAAGGGTTGTATCATTTCACATATTAAAAGTTGGAAGATGGGCTGATTCAGGTTGACAAATTCACTTGGTTAACAAAGTCATGGTCATGATTTCGAGTCTATAAAATTCTCTTGGACTTTGTCCTATGGTCCTAAGATGGCTAGTGCATTTGCAGATGTCACATGATGCAGGTAAAATCCAGAAAATGTAAAGTTTCTGGTGTCTCATTTTACGAATAAGGATATTCTACATATGAGCCACTCTGTAAAACATAAAACACTTAAAAAAATAAAAACATTGGTCAAAATGAGCCAATGTGCATGTCTATGCCTAAAGCACTAACATAAAGGGAATGACCTCCATGTGACTAGTTTTACCCAGTGACCATCACAGGGCCAAAGAGGCACCTGGTCTCCTCTGGAGCACCTAGCCAATTACAGGAGAGTGAACAAATCAGGTCTGTGTTAATGAGGAAGAAGGGAGGGGTGCAGTTAGGGTACGGGTTTATGGCAGGCAAACAACACTGAGATATACTATTCCCTCAAGTTTCCTTCTCTAGCAAAAGTACCTCGTGTTAAGATATGAGACAATTTAACCCTGGCCAGGTAGTTCAGTTGCTTAGTGTGTCATCCTGATGTGCCAAGGTTGTGGGTTCGATCCCCGATGAGGGTACATACAAGAAACAACCAATGAATGCATAAATTCACTGCATAAAGTGGAACAACAAATTGATGTCTCTCCCTCTAAAAATCAACAAATAAAATTTTAAAACAAAAAAAAAACTGTAGAGGAGTTACCCAAGAAAGACATTAAAACATAAAAATTTACTCTGAAAATATATGGAACAAGCATTTTAATGTATGGAATCTGGTTAAATATATTAAGGTGCATCCCTTGTACGCAATGCTAGATACCATTGAAAATGATGAAGTAACACTTTTCTTTATCAAACTGGAAAAAAAGTCCAAATTGGAATGTAAAATAGAAACATTAAAAATAGTTATGTAGCTCTACATATGTACACATGTAGAGAATAGCTATGAAAGATTTGTAGCAACAGTGATTATCACTGAAATGTAAGGTAATGATAATTTTCAGTTCCTTAATACCTTTCCTCCTTTTTTAAAACAAAGTGAACATTTATTATGTCATTATCAGTCCAAAGCACATTTAAAATTTAAATAGAACAGAATTCTTTCCAGACTACCCATATTAATTACTTCATATTTCGATAGCCTTTTAACTCAAAATTTTACAAAACATCTACACAATGCAGCTTTCATATACATTATTTTTCTGCTAAATTTCCCAAAAGTTTCTCCTATGTTTACTGGACATTTCTCTGTCTCTAAACCATTACATTGTTTTCAGTATTGAGTTGACAAATAGCCCCTTTCTAGAGATAGTGTACAAGTGTAGGGTACCTAGGAACTCAGGCACAGTGGAAACCTAACTTGCCACATGCCCGTAACGCTGGTCTGTATCATTCACAACTGCATAACTTCTGCTAAAGTTGCTGTGGGCATAAAGATGATGTGCTGGTTGATTCATCTTAAAATGCTCTGATAACACCTGATGACAGCTTATAATGAGGACAGACACTGTTTTCAGGGAGTGTTTCATATTTGTCTTTTTCAAAGTTGTGGTCCTTATTCCATATCCAGCAGAAAAATATATTCAAGTAGGATTATAATATGAGGTACAGAAGCAATCCACAGCCAAGAGGTTAGAGACCATTAGTGATATAGAAAGTGTCCTAGAATTAAACTCAGAAGCCTACCTGTGAACCCATACTATTGAGGAAAACAAGACAAGATAGGTAACTTTTCAGGGCCTCAGTTTTTGTTTATTTGTAATTACAAATAACAAAATCGCATCTGTGATTTTGTGGCTTTAAAGCAATAACATGTAGGACAATACCACATAAAACCTAGGAGAGTATAAGTGCCCAATGTATGTTGTTACTGAATTATAGATGTCATAATTACTACTAAATATAGTATGGTGTAGATTATTAAGAAGGTACAAATAAAACAAGTAAGTTTTCTTTAAAAAATTGGTCTTTTTTAAGTCCTTAATTCAGAGTTCCGAATAAAATAAAACAAGTTCATAGGCAACGAAGTACAGTATTCTACCATCTAAACTGCAGTCTCACGCCTGGCCCGTCGGGTTCAAGGCGGAAATGACGCTGAGCAGAAGGAAGGCAGTTAGCACCCTCCATTTCACTCTCCCTCCTTCACAGTGGGTGCCGTCAGCTGAAGTTATTAATGTGTGGTGATCTTTACATCACCATGGCATTAGATTTTATTCATGAACAGCTTAATTAACATACTCTTGATCAATACAGACAAAAACAGAAACTGTTTCTTAGGGACGAATTGTGCTGTGTGGGAAAATCATGGCCCTGTCCAAACACAAGCAATATTTTTGTCTTTATAGAAAACCTCCCTGAAGCCTGATAATGACTAAGAAACATGATATTTTTTTGTAGTTAAATGAATGGAGTCTCTGTGGGTGTAGTCAGAGAAAGTAAGATTAAAATGACATATATGCCTTAATAAAACTATCTGAATCAGGAGTACATTCAAAGTAATAATTGTGTAAGCCAATGTTCATCCTTCTGAGTTTTACTCACTCATGTGTAAAACAACTAGAATAGGCTTCACCACCCGACATCAAAGGTAAGCTGAAGTGAGCAACACTGAGGGAAATGTAAATATTTTATAATTACCAGGTTTAATAACTTCAATAGAGGTTTCACTGAAGCTTACATGCATAAGAATGTAAAGCTTCCTACATTTAGTACATTTACCAAAAATTATATCATTCTATCAAGGTGTGAAATTTTAGATTCCAGCATCTAGAGCCTCATATTTGGCACGTGATGAGGTATTCAAAATTCATTCAATAATGTTCCCTGACTCTCCCCACCCTCTCTCCCAACATCCAATCAGCCCCGGTAACCAGTGTGTGCTCATTCCTCCACCTCTAGTATTTTCCCAACCAGCTTCTTAGTTCAGCTTTTCTCTTAATTCTCACTTAATTTCCATGACCCTCATTCCCTCCAGGATAAGAACTAAACATGACATACTAGGCTCTTCAGAAGTAGCCTCTGCTCTCTGATTAACCTAAGTCTCTGGTGGGTCTAGAATGGAAAGTACAAAATATAAATACCTGAAAGTGAGTCTGTAAGCTATAACTTTCTTCATTTATATTTTATAGATAAGCATGATGAAATTAAGTAATTTCCCCAAGGCAGCACTCACAATGAGAACCCTGGAAAAAGAACTAAATGTTCTCTGTTCCTGGTTCAAAGTATTTCTATTTCTGTTCTCTTTGTAGTAATTGAAAAATAAAAATTAGGTTGTTAGGTATTATGTGACATTATTAATCCTTGTAATCGTTTGTATCATAAGATTAGCTTTTTAAACAGTGAACAGTGATTTGTTCATAATGGGCGTGTATTAAAAGTCCACTGTGTGCCCTGTGCTAGGAACACAAAGATAGATTAGATAATGAGACATGGCACAAGCTCTAAAGAGCTTGAAAGCTGGAGGAGACAGACACATGAACGGATTATTAACATACCATGAATTCAGTGCATGTGATAGGTGTGTACATGCAGAAGTAATATGAAAGTACACACAAGGATCAGAGTTATAAGCTGAATTGTGTCTCTCCAGAAGATATATTTGAGTGTTCAACCTGGTACTTCAGAATGAACCTGATTTGGAATCAGTCTTCTTGCATATGTAATTAGGTAAAATGAGGTCAGACTGGAGCAGGGTGGGCCCTTAATCTAATATGATGAGTATCCTTTGAGAAGAGGGAAATTTGAACAGATACAGAGACACGCAAGGAGAACAATGTATTAAGACAGAAGCAGAGACTGGAGGGATGCAGCCGCAAGTGGAGGAGGACCAAGGATTGACAGCCACCGCCAGAAGCCAGGAAGAAGCGAGGAAAGATAGAATTCAGTCTCAGAGGTGGCAAATCCATGCTGACATCTTAGCATTTCTGGCTTTCAGAACTTTGAAAGAATATATTTGTTGTTTTAAGCTATGTAGTTTGTGGTACTTGGTCCTAGTAAACTAACAGAGACAACCTGGACAAGATAAGGGACATCAGGATAGGTTTCCTGGACAAGGTGACATCAGAATTGAGTGTTAAGAGATGAGTACCAGTCACCTTGGTGAAATTAATGAGAGAATAGAAAAGACATGTCACTCAGGAAAAAGAGAAAGGGAATTGAAACAGATCTAGAAGCCATTTGGTGCTTTGAGAGTAGAAGCTACAGGCTGACAAGAGAGGAGGTTAGAGACTCTAATATAGATATTTTGCATAACATGTTAACCAATGATAATGGCTAACACATATTGATTGCTTCCTCTATGCTCCACACTGGGCAGCGTGCTTTATGTACATTATCTTGTGTAGCCTTCCCAATGACCCTAATGGGGCTGTGTACGTGTCTAAGTGAGAAAGCCAAGGCTTTAAGCAATTATGTGCTTCATGTAAAGGTTACCTAGCTCATAATTAAATGAGTCTGGACTTGGTCTATTTGGTTCAGTGAAATCATGGAATGTGTAATAAGCGAGGAAGTAGTAACCTCTCATTGCTTTTGATATAGGTTGATGTGCCATTTCTAGAGAAAATAAATCTGTGGAGCACAAGCCTACCGGCATAGGAATCTCATAAGAGAGATGGTGAAAAATGGGTGAACCCAAGAAATATTTGAAGTGGTAAAAATTGGAAGGTCTTCACAATTATTTGCAACGTCAGGAATTACAAGGAAGGCTGACTCCAGCTTTGAAAGTGGAATGGCTAGAGGTACAAAGAAAGACGGTACAGAAGGGGGTAGAAATTGCAGTGGACCTAAAAGGAGGAAATGGTTGTGTGTAGATGTGTACACAGCAGGAGCCCTTCACGGTGGCTAGCCATCCTCCAGTGCCCTCCAACAGGCACTGCTCCTCTGCCACCCCGAGTTCCTCTGAGCTATGCTGTGGCCCAGGAGTAGGCAGCAGCATTCTGCTACCAACAGACTCCTGTCTCTGGCTCTCCAATGTTTATTGTTATTCCCCCAAAAGATTAAGATATAAACCTAAATCTCAGATGTCAAAATAAATAAATTTGCCATCTTTCTTTGATGTTAATATGTAGTCTAAAACATTTAGCCATGGCCTATATGCCATAGTACAGACAGACTTCTATAATCAGGTTTTTGTTTTATCATTACTGTTTGTTCTTTTTAAAGAAAGAGACATTTTCAGAATTAGTAAAAATACTCAAATTTCTCAGAAGAGCAAATGTAAGAAATGGCTTAGGCAATCTGTTAGCTACAGAATTAAAAAGACAACCTTGTTTCTTAGCTCTTACTGTTAAAAGGGAATTTTTTGGCACCATATTTTTAAGAATAGAGTCTCCAGAGAGAAAATACTTATGTGAATAAAATTCCTGTATTGTCAGATATTGATTTGAGTTACCAGCAGTTGGCAATATATTTTCGAACATATGCAGTTACAAATAAACATTTATTTACCTAAGGCATACATGTATATCAGAGAATTTAGCTGTGGAGGGTGATGAAGTTTGAGTGTGTTGCAGAGATGATAGTCCCTAAAGGAGTGGGAGAAGGTGGCTGTTTCCTTCTGCAGCGTTCCCCATGGTCTAATTATAGAGTGATGTTTGCATCAGCTTGAAGGAAAGCCACTCTGGTGGCTTCTCAGCTGGAAGCAAGTTGCATTAAAATGATGGAAAGTCCAGAAAGGACAGGGGCAAAGGGGGAATAGCACATATGCTCCTCATTGGTTACCATATTTCAAGCATTTTAATCCACTTGATAAGCAAACACATTTTAGAAACAAAAAGTACCACAAGAGTAGACATTTGGCAAGTGTATGCAAACTGAAGAATGTGTTTGCTGCTTTTACAAGGGACAAAGAATACTGGGAGACTGCCATGAATATAGCACGCCTACTTAGAAAGGCAATGGGCAATTACAAAGAAAGAAAACAGTGGAGGATGAAAATTAAGTATTTGTAATGGTTAACTGAACATAAAATGCCTAAATGGACAGGAACAAGCAGTTAACTAGCAAGCATGATGGTATATGCTGAGTGTGGAGGGAGGTAAAGCTAGGAAAGTCATGTTTCGGCTCTCTAAGTCTTGCATTAGCTTTCTTTCCATCCGAAGAGACCCACTCTAGGAATGTCGCACACAACTACCGCATCTCAACTCGACCAAATCTACAAATGGTAAAGCAAAAATAGAATCGCCCTCTTGAAACCTATATAATTTTATTAACTAACAACATTCTAATAAATTCAATAGAAATTAAAAAAAAATTTTTAAATGTTTTATTGACTTGCATTTTACCTATAAATGAATTACCAAATAATTCACTTATATAGTCACTTGTAACATTGGGTTTTAACTTTGGATTCCCAAATTAAGGAGCGTGGGTTCCAATGCACATTTACGCTAACTTTCGAGGACTTCTTGAGTTCACTGCATGTAGCAATAAAAACAAAGGTGTTAAATAGAATATATTTTTGGATGTTTCAACCAATTCATGTACCTTTTTTTTTCACTTAGTAATGGTCATATGTGCATTTAACCTCATATAGAAAAATTAATGATTCATATTAAACTTTAAAAAATAATTTGTATTCTTCAATTACATTTGACATACTATATTAATTCTGCATGTACAACCCTGTCATTAGACATTTATATAACTTACAAAGTGATCACCATGTGAAACGTAGTATCCATATGACACCATACAATATTACTGTATCATTACAATATTATTGACTATATACCCTGTGCTGTACTTTCCATCCCTGTGGCTATTCTGTAACTACCAATCTGTACTTCGTAACCACTTGACCATTTTTACCCATTTCTCCCAAACCCCTTCCCACTCAGCACTCTTTGAAATGTTCTCTTTATGAGTCTGCTTCTGTTCTTGTTTATTTTGTTTTCTAGATTCTACATAGGAATGAAATTATATGGCATTTACCTCTCATATTAATCTTTTACACAAACTGAGATTCACAAGCTTCGTGTCACAGTCTGCTGAATAATAAAAAAGCATGCCTCCCTAAAACAACAAGTGCCTTTTTGGCAATAAGGTGATCATTTCATGTTGTATTTAGCCACTGGAGGAAACCACCCCGAGGGGACTAAGCCAACCACCAACCTTGATTTCTACATTGACAGGGCTGCAGGTATTTTTCTTTTCTGCGAGTGAGTCAAATAGATTTCAAGTGCATCTAGAACATCAGCAATCCAAAGAAAATGCATGGTTTTACACAAAAAGCTAAAGCTATAATGACATTATATTTGTTTTAATTAATTTAAATTCAAGTCAACTATATACTTAGAGTTTCATAAGAAGAAAACTAAAATAAACCTTATTTAAGAACTTAATTCATGCAGAGGTCTCATTTGCCATTTTATAGCCCAACACAGTGGCCAGTGTATAGAAATCACTGATTTAAAGTCTTTTTGAATGAATCCATCAATCTACAGAAAAATGGAGTTCCTGTTTGCTATTAACTATAACCTCAATTTTGGGGCACTTGGTACTAAAACAAAGTTCAAATGTAATTTTTTCTTAGTAAAATAGTCATAACCATTGCAAAACTTTTCATTACCAGAGGTATTAAAAACAGAAGGTTTTTTGAAAGTTTCAAATTTCTTAATATGACTTATTACTAGGATATAAATAATAAGAGAAATCTAACTTTTACCAAAAAGTTACAGCTAGTGTAGTTCCACCCCCCCGCCCCCCCAGAATACTTTTTCGATGTGTTATCACCAAAGACATTCCTTTTAGTCCAAAATACTCAAAGAAAGATTCCTGGGGGATATAGTAAATATATGAAATTGGAGCATTGTTGAAAAGTTTTCCTAAAACAACTTTTAGGTTAATTGAATGCAGTCCACATCCATTTGCCCATTTGGCACATGGTCAGTGACTGGTTGAGGGACAGCCATGCAATCCAAGAGAAGCCAGTAATATCCAAATTTGAAATTTTTGCTGAAAACTCTGAAAAGAAAACATTGTTAGAATCTAAAACTGAGATTAAAAAGACAAGCACAGCAGCCTGGTGCTGCTGGGGCCATTACGCTGACACCTTCCAACGCTGCCTAAACCAAAGGCCGAGAGGATTCGAGACAGACGGATTTCTGACAGCATCACTTGGGACCCTGGATGAAGAGAGACCCAAAGTCAATTAAACCCGGGCATTTTTAGTTAACAGAGTAATTCCTTTTTCTGTAAGTCACTGTAAGTCAAGCTTGAGCTCCTAGCGATTGATGGTTCCCAATATGGTTGAGTTTCTTCAGGCCTGACCACATCATGTCTTGTGTGCACAACACATGTGCTGATTTACATCATTGTCACTCTACCACTGGAGTGCAAACATTATTCATGTTTGCATCATTACTGCTAATTTTTCTTTGCTCATGGCAAGTATATGGTAATTGGTGAATATATTAATTAATAATTCTCTTTATAGCCAATACATGAAAAATGCTCTTACATAATAATGAAGGGGGTTATAATTATGACAGAAATATAAATATTGTGGGGTCAGGGAAGCATAAAGGGGGGCAATCTTAGAAGAGCTTATACATTCTATACCCAAACATTTTTCTGCAAAGTCATTTTTAAAATATACCATAATATGGTGATATCATATATAATGTATGTATGTATGTATTTTTTTGAGGTCAGTATAACTTTTCTCTAAAAGATGAGACAGTAAATATTTTAGGCCTTGTGGGACTGAAGGGCTCTTATAGCAACTACTCTACTCTGTCACTATAGCAAGAATGTCTCATATACAATAAAGAAATAAGTAAGTTGTGCTATAACAGGCATCATTTGGAACGAGAGCCATTATTTGCTGTTGTTTGTTTTAGTAAATCTATCCAAAGAACCTTTCATTGTGATTTCAACAATAATAGCTATCTTTAACTTTCAGATTGGGTAAAAATAAGATGAAAATAATTATTAAAAGCCAATGTATACTATCATTAAGTAATTAAAAAGCCTGATTAAAAAAACTGCCTGGTACTAGCATAAAAACAGACACACAGACCAATGGAACACAACAGAGAGCCCCAAAATAAACCCAAGTCTCTATGGTCAATTAGTATTTGACAAAGGGGGGAGAAGCATAAAATGGAGCAAAAATAGCCTCTTCAACAAATGGTGTTGGGAGATCTAGACAGTTACGTGCAAAAAAATGAAATTCGATCACCAACTTACACTATACACAAAAATAAATTCAAGGTGGATAAAAGACTTAAATATAAGTCACAGCACCATAAAAGTACTAGAGGAAAACATTGGCAGGAAAATCTCAGACATTCCACACAGCCACATTTTCACTGATATGTCCCCTAAAGCAAGGGACATAAAAGAAATAATAAACAAATGGGACTTAATCAAATTAAAAAGCTTCTTCATGGCTAAAGAAAACAGGATTAAAATGAAAAGAGAACCAACCATATAGGCAAACATATTTGCCAATGATAGCTCAGACAAGGGGTTGATCTCCAAAATATATAAGGAACTCACACGACTCCACTCCAGGAAGACAAAAAAAATTAAAAAATGAGCAAAAGATTTGAACATATATTTCTCCAAGGACATACAGAGGGCCCAGGGACATATGAAAAGATGCTCAGCATCACTAGTCATCTGAGAGATGCAAATTCAAGCCATAATGAGATACCACCTCACACCACTCACTATGGCCAACATAAACAAATCAACAAACAAGTGTTGGAGAGGATGTGGAGAAAAGGGAACCCTAGTGCATTGTTGGTGGGATTGCAGACTGGTGCAGCCACTATGGAAAACAGTATGGAATTTCCTCAAAAAACTAAAAATGGAACTGCCCTTTGACCCAGCAATTCCACTGCTGGGATTATACCCTAAGAGCCCTGAAACACCAATCCAAAAGAACCTATGCACCCCAATATTCATAGCAGCACAATTTACAATAGCCAAGTGCTAGAAGCAACCTAAGTGCCCATCAGTAAATGAGTGGATCAAAAACCATGGTACCTTTACACAATGGAATTCTACATAGCAGAGAGAAAGAAGGAGCTTATACCCTTTGCAACAGCATGGATGGAACTGGAGAGCATTATGCTAAGTGAAATAAGCCAGGTGGTGAGGGACAACTACCATATTATCTCACCTTTTACTAGAACATAATCAACAGAAGAAAAAAGCAAAGGAAATATAACCAGAGACACTGAAGTAAAGAACAATCTGACAGTGGGGAGAGGGGTTTTCAGGAACTACTATAAAGGACACATGGACAAAACCAAGGGGGAGGGTGGAAGGGAGGGAGGTGGGTTTGTCTAGGTGGGCAAGAGGGGTGAGGAGGAAATGCAGACAACTGTAATTGAACAACAATAAAGTAATTTAAAAGTGAAAAAAAAAATCCCTAATTTAATTAGATAGCTTTACATCCATATATATGTTGTAAAAAAATCTTTCAAGTTATCTATCTTATGGGTCATCCCTACCTACTTGCCAAAATTGTTTTCTTTTTCACATGTTCCAGTTTTGTTGGAGGGTATTAAAGAAATTATTTTATAATATGCTTATGCAAACTTTATCAACAAGATTGGTTAAAAATAAATACTTAACCCAGCTACCACTTCTTTGTCTTAATAATATTTTAAAATTTATTTTAAATAAAACAATTTTTAAAATATTACTAAAATTATCCTAAAAAGTAAAAATAATTTATTTTAAAAACATTACTCAGTAAATATTTTAAACCCTCCCTAAAAGAAATACTATTCTTTCTATGAAGAATTTTCATTCCAAATCTCAAAAGCACTACCACATAAAATATATTCTCAAATTCACAGCTGCTGAATAAGGCTATTGTACATTAGATGTGCTCCCATACAGCAATTAATGACACAGAAGTGTTCATAATTTAGTGGGGGTTTTTTACTGATTTCAGAAACAGTATATATTATACTGCATTTAGTCATATGTATATAAAATGACACATAGCATATATAATTATATATGTAGTGATATTTATTTTTATAATATACTTGGTTATAGTGGTTTAGGAACCAGTATAAATACAAAGATGTATGTATGTATATGTAAACATCACCCAGTTGGTGTTGTTTGGGATTGCAATTATTCTTGCAACACAACACAAACAAGAGTCATTTTGCTTTCTAATGGATCACTGATGATTTGCTAAGATTTCTAAACTCTTTCTTACATGGAAAGTGTCTTCATAATGTAAAATCTTTCCTCCCAACATTTTAAAGGTGCCAAATTAGTAGGAAAAATCATTAATTTTGTCCAAGAATCACGGTAATTGAGGCTGATTATATATTAAATCTCTTTGTCCTTTCATTGATCCCAAGCTATATTTTTCTGTTACTCTTTTTTGTTTATCTTAAGCAGGCAATCAAAAATTTTCAAGCTATACCCTTCCTAAATTAGTTATTATTCATTGTCCAAAATAAGCATGGGTTTTGCCAACTCCCACTTCATATGTAAATATAAAAAGCATATTAACTTTCATTATTTTCATATTTTAATTTAAGTCACTTTACATACTACACATAAGGTGAAGGAAGGTAATCTTGTAGTCAGGAGGTGAGCTTATCCTCTTCAATTCGTAACAACTCAGATCAAATTATCACCATATACTCATTTATGGCAAAATATTCCAAAATATCAACAAAAACATAGAAAACATGTTAAAGAGAAAATATATTTTTTTAAATTACAAAAACATGAAGGCTAGTATTCAAAGCCTATTTAAATGAACAGAGTGGTAAAAAAGTTATGATTAGAATTTGTTATTTAAATTTTAGCAATATATCATCACAAAAAATATACAATTCAAAATCTTCAGTCAAGTGTTAATAATATGACTACATAATGAATCTGGTAAAAGCTTTGGAAGCCTTACAATATGCTTTCATTCAATAGATTTTTTTCTACTGCTAGTGAGTATGTATTAGCAATAATTATAATTTACTTTAAAAAGTAACAAGTATTTGAGAAAGGATCAAAGTTCAATTTTATTATAGTTTCTGAAATAGTATTTTATTTTATTGATTATCCTGCTTAATAAATTTTATTGTACATCTGATAACATGAGAAGATATATGAAAACATTTGCTATTGTTCAAGACAAAAATTAAAAGCTCTTATTTCTCTTGGTTAGATACATCTGCTGTGAGTTGCTTTTCCAGTTTCACCTTTTTAGTTGTTTACAATGTATATTGTTGTTACTTGAGTACAATTCTCTTCTCACCAGACAATAGGTTGCAGCTCTACCCCTGACTGCCCATCCTGAAAAAGGTCACAGGGAAGCCTAGGGAAAGTTGGTTCAGTAAATCTTTGTGACCTTTACTAGAACAAAAATCACAATTCCCTCTTAAAATATGAAGGCTCACCATAACACAAAAGAAAATTGAGATGTGGATTCCAATCCATAAACACACACACTCATGTGCGTGGATCACCGTGGTGTAGAGGTGATAACGGATGTAGGAGCTGTATACCACAGGTGCTCCTACTTTCCCTGACCTTGTACCTGACAGGCTGACAAATCCTGGGGTTGATACAGTAATTTTCTCATCTATAAAAAAGGACTGAACTCTCTCTCTAAAATTCTCATTTAAACAACAAAGGCTGTAAAATAACATAACCAGTCTTTAGGATTAGTCCTGGAGAGCTTTAGTGCTTTTCTAATTGCTAAGATAAAGGATACATCATTAAAGAGACATGACAAAAGGTTAAATCCTCCACAAAGTACATAAGTAAACTATAAATGTAGCAAAAGCAATAAAGGACCTCTAGAAAATAAAGAATAACATAAAAAGGCAAACCAAAGTTCCACCTATAAACTTACTGAGGATTGAATGCGTACAAGTTAAAGATAAACACATTCTGGGAATAAAGAAAGACCTAAAGCCTTAATTTTTATTTGACAAAGTTGTATGATGCTGCTATTAAGGATAAAATAATTATAGACCTACATCTTATTAATAAAATACTGAATATGGAATAATACATAACTTGTTATAAATAAAAACTTATGAACTTGATTTTTTAATTAATAAAAAAGTGATGGTAGATCCACTTACAACTTAAAAATAAAGAAATAGAATTATATTTCGAGCATGCAATTCCAAAATTTATTTTAACTGTAAATATCTTGTTGCAGAGCAATATATACAGTAATATTCCATTTTCTTATATGTGATAAATATATGTTGCATTAAAGTATTACTGTTTAAAGTGATTACTTCTAAACACTCAGATTTGATGTTGGAGAACTTTATTTCTATACATTAAAGAACTTAAAAGAGAAAGAAATTATAGAGAATACTGGAAAGAAAGAACCGAAGGCATATGAAACTGTATTCTTACTATGTCCTTAGTACTTTTAAGGTGTAAAACTGTAAAAAAACAATCACCATTCATTAGGCCCCAATTTCCTCATCAGCAAAAGTGGGACAATATCTAAATGACTAGATTAAATGAGGAGTAGTTGACATGATATATGTAAGGTGCTTAACAGTTTCTGGTACATGGCAGCCACTAAAAAAAATGCTAGTTGCTCATTTTCCTCCCTTGTTCATTAGTGAAGAGCAACCATGTTTCATATTCTACACTGTTCTTTCTTCTCTAATTAGAAAATAGAAACATAACTTATTCCACATTTAGCTTCACAGACTTGAAAGAAGAATACTCAGCACAGGAAAAGACTTTTGAAAGCTAAAAACAAAACAAAAAATTTAGTACCAACCATATCTGTGATGGGTAAGAATGAAAATGGAGACAAATCCTCCACTAGATTCATTTACAATGTAGAAAGGATTATGTCTAGTTCCAACACAGTTGCACAGAAAATCACTCATTAAGGGTTGTCTTCAGCTGAAAAATATATGCAGATCTCATTCCCAAACTCGTAAAAGCTACTCATTAGAATACTAAATTAAGTAGAAAAGATTTAAAACTCCTGCTCTGTGAAAGACAATGTCAACGGAACAAGAAGGCAGTGCACAGACTGAAAGAAAAATTTGCAAAAGGCACATCTGGTCAAGAACTGTTGTCCAAAAGACAGAGTGGGCAAAAGTAGCTTTACAGTCGCTTATATGGAAAATAATACAAAAATTAACAGATAATAATGCAAGAACAAACTCTGTGTTATGTGTACTCAGAACTATAAGCCTACTTTTGTTGCACCCTGTATACAAAGAACTTAAAAGTCAACAACAAGGAAACAAACAACAGGATTTAAAAAAAATGAGCCAAAGACCTTAATAGGCACCTCACCAAGAAGCTATGCAATGCAAATAAGCACATGAAAAGATGCTCCATATCATATGTTTTCAGGGAATGAAAATTAATATAACAAGATACCACTGCCCACTTATTTGAATGGCCAAAATCTGGACCACTGACATTAGATGCTGAAAAGGATGTGGAGCAACAGGAAGTCTTCATATAGTACCAATGAAAATATAAAATGGTAGTCACTTTGGAAGGCAATTTGGTGGTTTCCTACAAACTAAACACACTCTTACCAAAAAATCCAGCAACTGTACTCCTTAGTATTTACTCAAAGAAGTTAAAAACTTATGTCCACCTCAAAATCTGCAAAAAGATGTTTATAGAAGCTTTATTCATAATTACTGACACTTAGAAGCAACCAATATGGCCTTCAAAAAGTGACTAGATAAACTGTATTCATCCAGACAATGGAGTATTATTCAGTGATTAAAAAAAAAGGAATGAGTTATCATGCCATAAGGAAACAAGGAGGAAACTTAGATGCATATTCACTAAGTGAAAGAAGACAATCTGTAAAGCTTATATATTGTATGATTCCAACTGTATCGCATTTTGAAAAAACTAAAAGTATGCAGACAATAAAAATACCAGTGGTTGCTGAGGGGAAGAGGGTGAACAGACTGAGCATAGAGGGCTTTTAGGGTAGGAAAAGTATTCCGTATGATATTTAATGATGGTTAGACATCATCAGAATTTTGTCCACACCCACAGAAAGCACAACAGCAAAAGTGAACCCGACAGTATACTACGGACTTTGGGTTTTATGATTTTCTTTGATCGTGATTTATAATGTAGGTTCCTTGGTAAAAAATGTATCATTCTGGTAAATGATGCTGATAATGAGAAAGGTTGTATCAGAGTTGGGCAGTGGGTACAAAAGTAATCTTTGTTCCTTGCAATTTTATTATAAACTTAAAACTGCTTTAAAAAATAAAGTCTTAAATTTTTTTGAAAGGTGTATCGATTAGTCCAAAAGACTGAGTATCTGAAGAAAATGAAATGGAACCCTCCTCTCTTAAACTCTGGTTAGTTTTCACACATACACGTAAAATAAATTTATCCTAGAAAAACAAAGTATTTTTGTTTCAAAGAAAAAAAAACCAAAACCATCAAAATAGAACTCAAGAATGAAAATGACACTTGTTGACTAAACTGTGTAAAAAATTATTAAAAATGATCTCTTTTTATAAGTACAAGTGGGTGAAAGTCAGTAAGTTTTTTAAATAAAAGGTGTTTTATACTAATAAAAATACATATCGAGTGTGTAACTTATACCAACACCTGAGCCACAGATCACTATCACTGAAAGATAAATTAATAAAAAGCAGTTCTCACACTCTTAAAGTTATTACATGGAGAAAAGTTAGGCATAAACCAATAAATCAAAAAAGATGATGGAGATGTGTCACATCTATAAAGTCACATGGAGAATAGCATGAACAAGGGCTTGCCCACAAAATCCCACATAAGGAGATGGTCTGCCTTTAAAAGGCAGTGACGGTAGCTATGTACACAGGAATCTTCTGTGGGACGTCACTGAACTTTAGTTTCAGTCCACAGAGGGCAAAGGTAGCATCCAATGGATGTCATCAATGGCAGAGTGACCTGTTATATAAATTACTCTCGAAACATGACATCTGGAAAAAACATGAAATTAGTATTTAATTAACCTTTCCTATTCAAATAAGCCATATCCAATTATTTCTTCTTACCATACTCTGCTTATTGAACAGCCTTAGTCGGTGGCAGCATCATGGTCTAATCTGAGTATTTGGTCACAGCAGTTTAAATGATTCTAGCCAGTCAGTTTGCTGAAAGTAAAAAGAGGTGTTAACTATTCTGAGCATTTCTTGTTTAGGGAGGTAAGGATATAATAATACTCTGAACCACTCCCTAGTTTCCAGCTGTCGGAAAGAAAGTCGGAAGTAATTTACTCAGACAATTCCAGTCTCCTTCAATGAGTATAACAGACAGCCTCTGTGAAATACAGATGGCCTGGACTGTTTTTTCATATAACCATAACTTGAGGACTACGTAGCAATCTGCATAGATAACAAAAATTACCTGAAAGATGGTCAGTATTAATTAGGACCTAACATAGGCCATATGACTGAAGTTTAAAAATTATGGTTAAGAACACATAATTCTGAATGAGAAATATGCAGATTCGTTCTCTTTAATTTAGCCCACTATTACGACTACAATTTTAAAATCCTTTTTAATGAGATTTTATGACCTTTATGCTACTTCAGTTTATACTTGACTTGCTTTAGTTGAGTCTTAAGCAAGATATTATAATATATTTTATTAATTGAGTAAAATAAATACCCCTAATGAATCAGCCCTACTTGGGATAATAAACCTACTTTCCAGAGAGATTGTAATTTATATTCACCCTTTACAGCACTGAGTTGCAAAAGTAACTCTTGAATGTCTTTTCTGAGATCTCCCAAAGATGAAAGATTTCACAACCAATTTCAGAACACAGCAGTAATATTTAATCCAGTTTTTATAGAAAGTTTTTCTAGCTTAAAAAAAATTGTGCACAATCATTTTATAAGGACATGAAACTACTCACATAATACACTAAATGTTACTTCAAAGTCTTATCTTCTAAGAAAGTTGTGGAGACCTAAGGCCTCAACAGCCTGAGATCTTTAACAATCATCACAACACATCCGTCAGCCTTGAGAAGGTTGAAGATGGGGTGGGGGGAGGGCGGGGGATGGCAGAAAAATATGATTGAAAATAATGGGTTTGCAATGTTAGAATACAAAGACAGGCTGGGTTGGCATTTGGCCCACTTCTGAGACTACTGTATGCACATAGAAAACAGTCTCTCTTGTCATTGGTCTCTTGTCTGCCTTCAATAAGCAGGTTTCATTCTGGGACATGAAATCTGAATATGACTGATTGGCTCAGCACATACGGTCAATTCAACAGGTCACGAAGTCTTATGCCACGTGATGCTTAACGAGAACTATGCTCTTTACAAAAGAGACCAATAACATGAGACATAAGAGCAGGTTAAGTAAGAAGCAGGGGAGAAACTAAATTTATATACTTAGAGCTTTTTATAAATTTATAGAGCTTTTCAGAATCATTCACGGATGTGAGTCAAAGCCAAAATTTCATCATTTAAGATTTGTCCTGGCCACTGATCCCTTCAATGATGCTGGATAAATAAACATGAGTGGCATCATCCCTCTTCAGAGCAGGATAACCATACTGAGCCTTTCCTGTTTAACTTAGAGTCTAACTTTTAAGCATGAGAAAGCACCATGTATATAGAACACTTTGTAAACTGAAGCTCAGAGTATAAATATTAATATTAAATATTTATAGTAGTAGTTTACTAGAAAATGAAAACATGGTGCACATTGGTCACTTAAAAAAAAAGACAAACTCAATTAAAAAAATGTTTGTATGCCACACCACAGTGCCACAATGAAGCACAGGATATTCTCATTACCCCAGGTCTGCTCAATCCTCACTTGGTTAGCTGAGAAAAATAACTCAGCTGATTCCTACTGCCAAGAAACCATACAGTATATCCTTTGTGGTGTCTGGTTTTGTTCATCCAAGAATTGTACATTTTGTGGCATATATCAGATTTTTTAAATGTTAGTGAGTAATCTCATATTGTAGGAATAAATCACAGTGTTTATCCATTCTCTTATGAATGAACAGACTATTTCTTGTGTTTGACTATTATAAATAAAGCTTGTATGAATATCCTTGCACCGGTATTTTGGTGACTACGTGTTTAATTACTCATAGACAAATATTTAGATTTAGAAATATGAGAAACTGACAAACAATTATCCAGTCTGACAATTTCTTCCATTAAATTGGAGTGTGTGGCTATTTATATTCAATGCAATTATTTCAATGTTTGGATTTAATTCTATTATCTAGGTGTTCCAGTTGTTTAATTTTGTTTCATCCAATTTCTATTGTGTTTTTCTTTTCCTTCTTTCTATCTTGTTTTGGACATGGGTTAATCTAGTATTTTTACTATTCCATTTTATCTTCTCTACAGACTTTTTATTTGTGAGTTTTATTCAGAGTTTGCTAGGACTGCTTAACACAGTTCCACAAACACAATTATGGATGGCTTAATAAGAGAAATTAATTGTCTCACAGTTTTAGATGATAGTATTCTCAAGAGTTCTTTCTGAGGGTAATGAAGAAGTGAAGAAGACTTCTTTTTGAAAACTATTCTCTGGCATATTAATTCTCAGTTGATAAGGACTTTTGGTAAAGATGGAGGCACAGGTAAACATGGCTTGCCTCCTCGCACAGCCACAGCAAAATGTTCAACTAAATTACAGGACAGCTATCACCAGAATTGTCAGAAAATCAAGCTGTATGGAAGGCCTGACAACCAAGAAATTAAAGAAGTCACATGCATTTATTTGAATAGGAGGGGCAGAGATGCGAAGACATGGAGACATGGAATAAGCTGGTCCCACACCAACAAGTGGTGGATAAAAATTGTGAGGGATATCTTGGGAGCGAGGGATACCAGCCCCACTCCAGACTACCCATCACAGGGTTCCAGTGCCAGGGAGAAAAGTCCCCACAACTTCTGGCTGAAAAACCAGTGGGGGTTGGCGCAGAGGAAGAAACTTGGAGATCCTCAGGTGTCTCCTCTTAAAGTGCCTGCAGCAGACTTAGGACTAACTCAGACTCACTCCCTCTGGCCTCCAGCATGGGGGCAGCGGCTTGAAGGCATCAATGACATGTAGGGAGAAACTAAAGTGTCTGGCATCAGGGACAGTGCCAGGGGACATCTTCTTCCCAGACAAAACTCCAGAGATCTTGCAGTGGCCAATGTTCCTCTCTTGAGCCCTCCCCCACAGAGAGCCACAGAGCAGTGGAGCCATATCTGAGAACCCATCAACCCGGCTCGCACGCACTGCCCTGCTCTGGGCAGTGCCAAGAATTACATATGGCTCTGCCCCATCCAAATTACCCTCACTTTTCTACATTACACCATGCCACTAAGACAAGGGGTCAAAGCAGCTCTACCTAACACGTGGAAACAAACACAGGGAGGCTGCCAACATGAGGAAACAAAGAAATATATCCCAAATGAAAGAACAGAATAAAACTCCAGAAAAATAACAAAACAAAATGGAGATAAGCAATTTACCAGATGCAGAGTTCACAACACTGGTTATTAGGATGCTCAAGGAATTCATTGGAACTCAACAGTGTAACAGAGACCCAGGCAGAAATTAAGTGAAATAAAGAAAAATTTATGAAGAATCAACAGTGGAATGCATGAAACCAAAAATCTAATCAATGATTTGGAGCACAAGGGAGAAAAAAGACATTCAATCAGAACAGCAAGAAGAAAAAGTAATCTAAAAAATGAAGATTGGGTAAGGAACCTGTGGGACAACTTCAAACATACCAATACTCGAATCATAGGGGTGCCAAAAGATGAAGAGAAAGAGTAAGGAATTGAAAACTTATTTGAAAAAATAATGAAAGAAAAATTCCCTAACTTGGTGAAGGAAATAGGCATATAAGTACAGGAAGCACAGAGAGTCCCCAACAAGATGGAAACAAAGAGAACTACACCAAAACACATAGTGAATGCCAAAGGTTAAAAGATAAAGAGAGAACCTTAAAAGTAGCAAGAGAAAAGCAGACAGTTACCTACAGGGGAGTTCTTGTAAGACTGTCAGCTGATTTCTCAAAAGCAACTTTGCAGGTTAGAAGGGATTGGCGAGAAATAGTCAAAGCCATGAAAAGCAGGGACCTGCAGCAGCCAAGATTGCTCTACCCAGCAGAGCTGTCATTTAGAATTGAGGAGCAGATAAAGGCCTTCCCAGACAAGAAAAATCTAAAGGAGTTCATCATCAAACCATTATTATATGATATGTTAAAGGGACTTATTTAAGAAAAAGAAGATCAAAACTATGAACACTAAAATGGCAATAGATTGAATCAACACAACTATCAAAAATTGAATCTAAAAAAGAAGCTAAACAAATAAAAGAAACAGAATCATAGATGTGAAGATCATTTGGATGGTCACCACTGGGTTGGGGATGGGAGACAATGGAGAAAATGGTGCAGAAAGTAAGAAGTACAAATTGGTAGGTACAGAAAAGGCAGGGGGATGTTAAGAACAGTACAGGAAATAGAGAAGCCAAAGAACTCATATGCAAGACCCATGAACATGAACTAAGGCGGGGAAATTGCCGGAGAGAATGGGGATTACTGCGTGGAGGTGGGCACAAGGGAAAAAATTGGGATGACTATAGTAGCATAACCAATAAAATATATTTTTAAAAAATCCAGGTGGAGAGATATTTCTTTCAGAATTTTAAAGATGTTACTCTTACATCATGGCTTCCATTGCATCTGATCAGAACCTGATCATCATTTACATCACAAGTACTCCGGTACTGTCTTTTGTCTCTTGTTGCTTTCATGAGTTTTCTTTATCGTTGATTTTCAGTGTTTGATTATAATTGGTTTAGGTGTGTTTTTGTTTCTGTGTATGCTGTTACTGTAGAGAGAGCACCTGAGAGCCCCCCACCGGCCACAATGGCGGCAGGGGAAGGTTCTTAGAATGAGCACACAAAATGCTAGCTAGATGATTGGGTAATAAAAAGGGATCTTCCCTCCACCTTCTAGTACTGGATGCAGGGGCAGAACCAAGAGAAGGCAGGCACATGTGCTGCAGAAGTCAAACCTGATGTGGGGGAAGGTATTGGACCAAAGAGTTCTCAGTCTAGCCTGGGGAAAAGAGGGATTGGTTGGGAGATGGAAAAGTGTGAAAGTTTGAGAAGTTGATTGGTCATTTTGGGAAAGCACCTGATCCATCTCACACCCAAGCTAATATAATCCCAGGAAAACAAAGAAGCTCTCTCTCTCTCTCTTGCTCATGACCTGCACTCACACTGGCATCCACCTATTCTCTCCATGGGCCACAAGGCCTTAACAGCCATGTGGCCTATTGCCTCCAGGAGGAAGTCACTGTTTCTCTGTCTCTGTCTCTGTCTCTATCTCTCTTTCTCACCCACCTGGTAACGCACTCACCAGTGTATTTGCATGCTCTCTGGGGAGTATGTGACCTTGTGGCCCTAGCAATCAAAATCCCCATGGCTGTGCCGGTTCCACACACAAACTCCAGGATGGAGTCTGAAATGAAGAGCAGCCAGGAACAAGCGAGGCTCCCTGGATGAGGACTGTGGCAGCCACCTGCTGGATCCAAAGCACTGTACTTTAAATTGGAGCAGGAACTCTGGACACTGGCTTTTGTCCTGGACTTGCTGAGGGGATGGGCTTTGAGATGGGAGTCCACCATTCTCCCAGATTACACAGCACCTGAATAAAACCTCTTTCATTCTGCACTAGTATCAACCTCAGGAGTTTGCCTGTTGTGGTGACAGGGAGCTGAATTTCCTGTTTGTTTGTTTTCTGTTCAGTTGCAATACTTCTTGTAGTTCTCTGTTTTTTTGATCTCTGTTTTTTTCATGGATTTTGTAAAATTATTAATTATTATTGAAGCATTTCTTCTCTCCTTCTTTCTCTTCTCTTCTTGGAGCTCCAATTAAACAGTCACATAGAAATCAGTTACTGTTATATTTCTTCATGTGTTTCAAGTTACAAAATTTCCATTGTCCTGTCTTTGGTCAGATTCACTCTTCACAGATACTTCCTTTCATGTTAGATTACTGATAAGGACATGAGAGGATTTTACATAAATATATATGTGTGTATATATATGTGTATGTATATATATATATGTATATATATATATATGTATATATATATGTATATATATGCACAGTATTTTTCATTTCCAGCTTTACATTTCATTTTTTCTCATAAGTACTACCTCTCTGTTGAAATCACCCATCTATTCATACATGTTATATACCTTTTCAAATACTTCCCATATTTATTAGCAGTGTTTTTAAAGATTTTACTTATATATTTTTAGAAAGATGGGAGGAGAAGGAGAAAGAGAGGGAGAGAAACATTGATATGTGAGAGAAACATTGACTGCTGCCTCTCGCGTGTGCCCCAACTGGGGACCGGCCCATAACCCAGGCATGTGCCCTGACCAGGAACTCAACCAGTGCCCTTCTGCTGTGTGGGACGATGCCTAACTGAGTCACACAGAGCAGGACCATTAGAAGTGCTTTAAAATTCTATCTGATAATTACAACATCTTGGATCTGGGTCTATTGATTCAATCTCTTCTCTCTTGGCAAAGGATCAGATTTTTTTCCCCTTTTCTGTGTATTAGACTTTTTTGATTGAAGTGAACATTGTGTTTAAAAGAACAATAGGGCCTGAGGTGAATAACGTTTTCACACAGAAAAGAACACATCTCTTGTTAGAAGAGCTGTCTGAATCAATCTACTTTAGGGACATGGTATGAGCTAAACTACCATATTTTGCCATGTGTAACATGCGCCCATGTTTTTGTGCGCATCATACATGGGATTGTTATACCCATTTTTATACCCGTGGTATGTACCCATCATACCCATGGATAATGTGTATCCTTATTTTTCCTTCAAAAATTTGGGCAAAAAGTGCACATTATACATGGCAAAATACAGTATGTCATCTCTAAATTTATATGTTGAAGTCTGAACTCCCAGTACCTCAGAATACGACTGTGGTGGAAAATAGGTCTTTAAATAATTGATTAAGGTTTATGAATTCATTAGGGTGGGTCCTTATACAATATGACTGGCATCCTAACAAGAGGAGGGAATCTCTGCACAGAAACACACAAAGGAAGACCATTCGAAGACAGGGTGAAGACAGCCAGGTATGAGTCAGAGAAAACCCCAACTCTGGTGACACCTTGATCTCAGACTTATAAGACTCCAAAATCATGAGAAAATAAATTTTTGTTGTTTACGCCACTCAGTCTGTACTTGTTGGTTGTGGAATACCTAGGAGACTAATATAATGGATGTGGGCTTTGTTGTTTTAATTAAACTCAGTTCACCACAGCCTTACATTCCAAGATGAAACCAGAACATTCACTTTAAAGTCTGCCTGAAGGTTCTGTCTTAGATCTCATACATGTTCTGTCCTCAGATTCCTTGCAGGTGTATGTCAGCAATCCATTCTCTGCCCCAGTGGTATATGGCCATATTCCCGGTGTTAGATAGGACAAGGGTGTCAAAGTCTAGGCCATTCTTACTAAATGCTCTTTTTACTGAAGGCTAACATGTAGCTCATTATTTTGCAGACCATCTGCAAATAGGAAGAGCTTGACAGGAACTCAGCTGAACAAATGTACCCATCTACAAAGAAGAAATCAATGCATAATTGACCAACTAGTATATATAAACAATGGCTAAGCCTCCCCTTGGGGATGAGGAGCTTGGGATATGAATCCCTTCTCCTTTACTCGCTGCAAGTAAATGAAACAGTCTTGCAACAACCATGTCTATTTCTTGAATAGGGCGCCCCAAAGTGTTGAACTTCCTGAATTCAGTAACAGTGGTATTCACAAGAGCCCAGGGTGCCTGTGGGGGTTCTCTAAGTTCTGATCTCACCCCCTACTCCACTGCTGGCACCTCCTCCTGCTACATCTTCAGACTTCAGTCAACAGGTCCTCTTCACCTGTGTCCTAATGGACTTTCCTCTCAAAGTTCTTCCACTTCCCTCAGTGGGAGACAGACACTGACGCACTCAATGAAGAGTGCCTGCAGGGCTTCTCTCAGTTCTCCCATTGTCCTCACAGGTAGGCAGGCTGCATGGGAAGGCTCAGCTCTCTTAGTCCTCCCCCTACCACACCTCCAACACAGCTCAAGGTACAGCTTTGTGCCAATGCACCTTAGATGGGGTTGGGGGGACATCCTCCTGCCCCTTCTCATGTGGCAGGCTGCCTCTGCCACTAGTTTAATGTAACGCCCAGAATGCAAAAGTATTTCTCTTAGTTCTCAATCTTGACACTGTCTATGGCAGAATCAGTGTGCCTGCTCCTCACTGGACACACTCCTCAGTTCTTGCCCCCACCCCAGTCTTTGTCATGAGCTCTCAGTAAAGGCCAATGGAAGAAAGATGGAGAGTGAGGAAAGATCCTCCTTGTATCTAGGACTCCTAGGAATTCTATTCAGGATTTTAAAATTTCCAAGTTCTGCTGTTTTATTTTTACTGCATCTATCATGACTTACTTCTCCCACATTTCAAAAATGAAAGCAGCCATGGGTCCTGTATACCCTAGGAGAGGTTTGTAAAAGTTTGGGTTTTAATTTATGCAGCTACTTCGGGCCTGACTCTTTGATGAGCTAAACTAACTGATTTTGTAGTGTGTTCAGGTGGGTTTCTTATTAGGTAGGGAGGGCATTCTCTTGCAACCTCCAATATCCTAAACAGAAACAGCACACCCATCACATTTCTATTTAATTGTCTCTTCTAATGGCCCTGTTTCTTTACATTTTTATTTCCCTCTCTACTACATGCCTGTGTGTTTTGATGTTGCAGTGGCCTCTCTATAGATGGAAGTTTTCATTTAATTTTTTTGTCACAGCTAAAGGGTAGCGTGTTTACTAAGTAGACACACTGTATTCAAGGCATTACACATATTATGCTATTTAATTTTCAGAAGAACTCTACAAGGGAAACCTATAATGATGCCCCCTTTCCAAGTAAGAAAAATGAGTCTTAAGTAACATAGGCAAGGTCACAGAGTTTGGACAGGGTACATTTAAAATGAGGTGGTTTGACCTTATAAGGAGGTCTTGACTGGTAAAGTGGTTTAACTTTCCAGTACACTGATACTTGTTTCTTTTCTGTGCCCTTAGAATCCATGAAATCATCTACTTTCAGACTGTAATTCAAGTGATTCGCAATTAGCATTAAAACTGGAATTCTGCACTTTAATTGTGCATTATGAAAAGGGACATGCAAAAGGTAGAATAAACTCTGGATTTGTACATGAAATAAAGGCTAAGCCTAAGTGGGAGTCCCAAACAACACCCATACTTAAAAACCCAAAGTACAACATGGGTCCAGTTTTATCAGATTATTACCTCAGGAATAAAGGAATAAGAAAAACTAGCCTGTGGAGTCCCAGTCCAACGCTTACTATGTGTATGAGAACACGATGCAAGTGACCCTCCAAAGTGCAGCTCTTCCCTATGTTATAAGGAATAATACCTGTAAGCTCCACAGAGTTGCTGCAAGGAACAAATAAGATAATATATGTGAAGGCACATGTAAAAACCTGTAAATGACTTTTAAAATTTAAGATAGAAACATCAATGTTATTACTAGGAAGCTCCAAACTTTAAAAGCTATCAATGTTATATCCTAAAAAAAGTAATGAGCCTATTAAACAGACTCATATGTAGTACATCAATACCAACCATATATGAGAGTTCAACTAAGGTGAAAAACATTCCGGAAACCCAGGAAGGTCATTTACCTCAGCTAATAATTACAATTGATTAATAATTTATATTTATACCTTTAAGAAAAGCAGTAAGATCTATGTGTAATCATCCTTAGTAAGAGCAATAAATTCAATACAACAAAAAAGTTGTCTGGGGGTAATGAGGCTCTGAAATTGGAGGCCGTAATTAGCTTCCTGGTACGAAACATCAGGGACCAGTATCTAGATTAGACTCAGACACGAGTTCATTTTTATCATGGACTTAACCAGCATGACACCAGACTCTACATCTAAAGGCTAAACAAAGACTCTTCCTCAGGTTCCAGGCAGGGCATAAAATTTTTAAACTGGAAAGAGCAACACAGGAGGCAGTTCTCTCATTGATTTTTAAACAATATATGCTTTGATGATGACTACTGCTTCCTTTTATTAACTTAAAAGAACAAGCTAATACTGAGGTAGATTTAAAGACTTAGTAACACCTTCTCATCTCTAAGGTGACTTTTATAATGTATACAGACATTTTCTTTAACATGGAAAAATTATTACAGCCTTAAAATTTCTAGTACAGAAAAATAAATGGTTTTCTGGATAAGAATTTGAAATGCGGACATTTTCTAGCATCATCATTTAAAATAAAATAATGTGTATATAGGTATAGTCACATAAATATTACAGAAGCAATGATCAAAATCAAAAGTTTGATTTGTCCTATTAGAAATTATTATTTTTGAGTGGCTGTGTGTTGTAAGAATCTCTCTAGATATTTTCTTTCATAGTTCCCTTAAGAATCTAGCTAAGTAAATAGTTTTTAAGTAAAACAATACTAATTAAATTACTCTTTTTGAAATTACCTTAAGCTTTTTTTCAAATAACAAATACTACATTTTAGCAATTAATTTCTGATTTTAAAACTCACTTCTCTCCTCCTCTAGGTAGTTATTCTAGTCAATATAGGTCTAGTAACTACTTTCTACATACCCATTACATGGTGTCATTTCATAATTTTTGTTTCAGCAATGCATAGGATTCAAAGACTATGAAAAACAACCAAGAATCGCATCTAACAGTGTACCTCAGCAATTCCCAAACACTGATCTATGGAACACCAGTCTCGTGAGATACTGACAGACATTCCATGGATTCAAGGTCAAACACTTTTTAAAATGCTGTCATAATCAACATTACACACGTTTCTTTACTGTGCAACTTTTCAGAGCACTAGTGTATGCTTCAAATTTCCAAGGGTTGACACAGTATGCACCCAAATTTATTTAGCCTTAGAAACTTTTCATTATTTTTTCCCAGAACACTCATTAATATCTGACTGGATATGACTACTTCACAAAACCAAATTTAGAAAGTGCTGATCTAGGAGAAGTCAGGATTAGAAAGATGCCCCTGGAAATACTGAGACACGTACAAATTCATTAATCATGGCAAAGAAACAACAACCAGAAAAACCTTTAAGCATCATATAAACAAGCACACAGGAGAAGCACTAGTCAAAGGTAATTGCCACATTGGCTTCAGCTTGGGACTTGGGGAAATAATAGAATGATCAATAGAACTTGAGACACTGATAGGTATGCCTTCCATCTCTTACCTTATTCATTAAATCATACAATAAATATTTATTTAGCATGCATAATTATTTAGGCTATGAAGGTGGCTAGTGAAGGAAAACCTATTATCCCAGTTCAACCACAATAGCTTAATAATTGAATTACAGTATGTTCTAAAAGATAATGTAAGTAGACATCTTCCAAGGAACTGCCCACCGCTTCTTTGAGAACTACCACCTACATTCCTGTCCAGGAAAGGGCACCACATTTATATATGAACTTTGCAGAAGTTCATGACCGAGATTTACAGCCTAACCCACGCACTCTTCCCGGAGTGTTTGGCTAGCCAGCCTTGGCAGGTTTTTTAAACTGCTGACATGCAAACATGATTTCCATGATATTTTTGGGGACATTTGCATACTTTCAACTGTAGGAAATACTTAAGACTGAGAAAATTAGAGTGGTAAAGGAGAAAGGATTATAAAGAGACTAAGGGAAATAGGCTGAGAGGAAGGGAAAGCCATGTAGCTTTCTGGGCCCCTGATGTCCGTACTGTTCTTTATTCCAGGACAATATGATGTCAGTTGATGACACAATGTTTTTTAAGAAAAGATTTTTCAATCAAGATATTCTTTACTAAGATCCTATTACTTGTAGTAAAAACACATATGACAAATACAGAAATGTCATACACTATTATATGCAGTTCTAATAACAGTAATAAATATATTACTTCACCTTTTAAGTAATATTATATTCAAAACATGTGTTATTTTCATCCTACTAATCAGTTTGAAAGGTTAAGAATGTCTGAAATAATGATATGTGTGTAAGCATACTATAATAATTTAATGGCCAAAATTAAAAAAAAAATGTAATAAAATACTATTCCAATCTCTATAGTACACTAAGATCCATAAAAAAGTATAATATCTTTGAAGTACAGATTTCACAGGAGTAATCTTTCACATTTAAACAAGGTACATATGCAAAAATACATAGATGAAGAGATGTAAAATGTTGCCCTCACTCTGGGGTGTTCAAATGGCAGAACTGGGAGCCATTTGCCCAAAGATTGGCATGAATTCTGTCAACGACTTAGCACAGTAATTGATGGGAAATCCAGAATGTTTAGACAGAATTGATTGGAATTAGTCTCCAAAGAATAGCATGCCAGCACATGGGTACAATTACCACACATGTTCAATGCAAATGACTCTGGGTCTGGCAGTCTGTATTATGATTTTTGGATGAATCCAAATTACTTGGACTTTTTTAGAAATGGAAAAAGAAACCAAGTAGTACTTCAAATACTAATAATTTATGGCCCTGAATAAAGATGAAAGACGTATGCTGTTAAACTAAAAGCACAAGTCAAAACCTAATAATAGGGGCAGAAATAACTAATCTCACTACATTGCCATAAAGATATACACTATCCCATTCCTAATAGTATCACCATCAGGTTTTGTAAATAGTACACATTGTCCTTTTAGAGAAAATGAAAATACCAGTAAATATACTCTATCTCCATAACATTTTTAAGGCAAAGGAGGTTCTAAAAGGGGAAGGGGGATAATGGGGGAAGGATCGTCAAGGAACGTGTATAAAGGACCCATGGACAAAGACAATGGGGGAAGGACTGAGTGTGGGAGGCAGCGGGTGTGTAGGGAGGGAGAGAGTAATGGAGGGAAATGGGGACAGCTTTAATCGAACAATAATAAAAAAGGTGAAAAAAGAGTCTCATCTGTATATGGTAACTTTCACTCATTCTCACCTTGCTGATCCGCAAATCACATCATTCTCACTAAAGTCTCACTCATCTTTTCAGCATCAATTTGTTAGTCAAGTATGGCAGTAAGTCTCCCATTCCACTGACTCAGGCTGTCTGTCATGCAGGCAAGGTTGCATTTGCTTTGTAGGAACGGGTGCGTGTAAACAGAAAGTACCAGGAATGTGCACTGGCAGCGCCTATTCTCGGGCAGTTTATATACTATCACAACAGAGGGATGTCCAGTTTCATCTTCTCTAACACTGAGAATCTCAAACAGGACTGTCCCTAAACTATATTTTGAAGTAGAGTGTTGAGTTTTGGCAAAGCAGTTCCCAACCTCTATACATCTATCTCTTTGAGAAGTGAACACTATGATTTAAAATTTTGATCCTTCTTTTATAATAAAAGGAATCATCAGTGAAATACATAGTGTTAAAAGGAATTGCTTAATGAACTCAGCCATGGGTAAATCATATTTTAATTGCTCATTATTCCTCAAGAACACCTGTGTTTTAAAATACTTTACCAAAGCATTCCAAACATGCATTATGTTTGTCCTATTTTGTCATGAAGTCACTGTGGCACAATAGTAGGAGCAGGTTGGGACAGTGAGGTGCATTAGGTTGGCCGTGCAGGCTAACACTTAAAAGCAGAAAAACCTGGGATCAGGCTGCTTAAATCTGTATACAGGCTTCTCTACCTCATAAGTGTGTGATTATTGACCAAGTTATTAAATTCCTATGTCAGAATTCTCATACTGTAATAACAGCACTTATATAATGACTTATAAAATTAAGTAAATTAATAGCAAGCGTAGCACATAACCAAATTAAGTATTAGCTGCTATTATTATTATCATTCTTATTATGCTGGGTGCCTCTTCCTACCATACTATCAAGTTAACTACAAAAAGAGCTACCATGTAGTACTGTACCAATTTGGCCTAAGAGTCCCTGTTAGTCAAGTTTGCTCTCTAGGTATACACCCTGGTTTCTCTATCTCCTCCTTTCTTCCCTATGTTCCCCTGTCCCACCCAGTCACAAAAGAAGGTCAAGACGCAAAATTTTGTAGAATAGAATTATACTGTTCCTTGATATATGAGGAAAATAAAAATAAAAAAATAATATTAATCAGATTAAAATAATAAATTGTAAAATAGTACGAGGTCTGTCCAGAAGGTATCCAGCCAGGTACTATGAAAAATAGAGACATTTATGGAAGAAGATACAAGACATTGATACACAGGACAATGATACCTCAGTCCCCTTCAAAGTAGGCATCTTGGGAACCTCACAATTCTCCCAACTGCCATCAGCTGCCCCAGCATATTTTCCTGAATCTCATCGAAGGTCTGAAATCTCTTCCTTTTCAAAGGTGGTTTTAGTTTTGGGAAAAGCTAGAAGTCACAAGATATCAAATCTGGGCTGTAGAGGGGCTGAATCACCTGGGTGATTTGATGTTTCACCAAAAATCTCTGCAGGAGACGTGATGCATGGGTGGGCACATTGTCATGATGAAGCTGCCAATCACCAGCTGCCCACAGCTGTGGCTTTCTGAATCATTTGAATAGTTTCTGTGGAGGAATATTCAAGCTTAATGCAAAATTGGATGCAGATCCATTGCTCTACTTGCTCAGATATTTTGAATGTGGCAGACACACAGTACGCATGCTCATTCAGAGCCGTTCACTGCCTCCACTAACTAGTACAGTGAAGTCATCATTACTCACATCTTCTCATTCCAGTTCACTCTCCTGGGCTGCCAGGTTACACTGATGTCACACAAACCATTCTCGTTATATTAACAATGGATAGACTTCTTCCACACAGAACTTGTGTATCATTATTTTAGGTGGCCATGCATAATGTTACATTTCTAATTTAATAAATGAGGGTGATAAGAAAAAAAATAAAATTGTGTACTATTTTATGTCAGATACTTTGCAGGGTGACAAGTATTTGAAATTTCATTAATTTTTATAAAAACGTTAGCTTTGTGCTATTATTCCATTTTAAAGTTTAAGACAGGAAATTTCAGGAAGATTAAATAAAGGTAATTTCACTGATAAACAGAAATTGTTATTTAACTATTATTTAAATATCAATATCACTTTAAAGCCTGTGTTCTTTTATTAACCTCAAAGTACTTCCCAAGTTTGCTTTCATGAAGATATAATAGAAAATGGAATTAAAATGTGAACAACTTATAAGTATAAATTAGGAAACATCCTTGGATCTGGAATAACATTTTTAATTAATGATTAATTATTTTGCTGTCCTTCATCCCTCCAGAAGAATGAATTTTACTACATCAATCTTGCCACAGGGTAGGCAGTACTAACAGGATAATACCACAGAGATGTAAAGAAAGAAATCCTTTAAAAAGTGTGGGGAATAGCGCTGCCTGGTGTGGCTCAGTGGATTGAGTGCCAGCCTGCGAACCAAAGGGTCATAGGTTTGATTCTCAGTCAGGGTACATGCCTGGGTTGTGGGCCAGCTCCCCAGTGTGGGGAGTGCAAGAGGCAACCACACATTAACATTTCTCTCCCTCTCTTTCTCCTTCTCTTTCCCTCTCTCTTAAAATAAATTTAAAAAAATCTTTAAAAAAAGTGTGGAGAACATAGGTAACTTACTCTCAGTGACTCCAACTTTGTTTTTACCCAGCTTTGTGTTTTAAGAACTATGCTGAATTCTCAATTACATGCAAGCCTGAATATTTCATAGTCAGTGGTTGAATCCAAATCAATAGACGTTTGGAGAAAAGGAAATGGATTTAAAGACACATAGACAAAAGATATTCTGCATAAAATGTTCATTTAATTACTACCACAGTATTATTTCTAAGTAAAATGAGTCATTAAATCATGTAAAAAATTAGTTCTTTTGATTCTTTAGATTTTAAAGTGAGAAAGTTAACATCTTTATAAATAGCTTTCTCATTTGATATGAAAATTTTTAAAAAACCATGTAAACTTGTATTGCAACTGTAAAATGCTAGAAAAAAACGTATAATTTAATGGCATTTAATTTACTCGACAATCAGAGTTCTATCTAATGGTTATACATTTGCAGAACCCCTTGATCTTTTTCTATGGTATGCAGAAATATATGGAATATAAAATAGAGCAAAAGAGAATATTGCCAATTAATGCAGTATTTTCCCTTTTTGTATTCATTGTTAAAAATGAATCTTGAAGATGACGAAATGCCCACACCCACACCTCTATTTAGCTTTGTTGCTCCTTCAGGTACTTTGTATCTTCTTTGGGAAGCCTTGCTCACCACACCCATGCTGAGTGACATGCTGTACAAGTGTGGTCTTTCACACTATGGGGACCCATCCAAGTTCTTAGCTTTGTAGTATTCATTTTCATATATCTGCCTGACCTCCCTTAGGGACTGACTATAAGGTCTGTGAAAGGACAAATGATCTACATTCAAAATTTTCAAACTGGTAAATGTCCAAGCAAAAAAATACCATACAATTACCTAAATTTTATACACTAAGTCCATGTACTTTTTGTCACAAATACAATTGATCTCGTCGATGAATTTTTAACAAGGACTTTTCCAAATTCCTTATATAAATAGCAACCTGGCCTACTGCACCCACAAACATATACTTTATCTGGTTTCTTCACTGCTTTATTCACTGTTTGGCACATACCAAGCACCAAATAAATAATTATTGAATGACTGATGGATGAAAAACAATACTTTACCTTAATGTAATTACATCTCAGGTTCAAAGTTCAGATGGCATTATTTCATTTTCCACATTTCACGGTCAATATATAAGATTCTTTTGGATCTATGTCACCATCCAGGCCACTTTTCAAAATAATTTCTAGTTCCCTGCTTCAAAGATAATAATGTATGCATGCTTCTAAAAGAGTTGTAAATATGCAGGATCTGAATAAATTTTTTAATGTAAGGGAAAACATGATCTCTAAATAATCTGAGAAAGCATATATTAATGATGTACATCTACTATTTTAGTATAATTTTAAAGAGACATTTTATAAGTTTTTAAAATAGATTTCTTAACTATATACAACAAAATATCTAAGCTGTTGGGGGGTATCTTTGCTCTTAAGTAAAATGAAGTTGTTATAGTTAATTAATCTTGTCATTCCAATGACTTTTTTCTTCACTTCAAATGCTGACAAACATCTCATATTCATTACATTCCAGACAAAGGTAGAATAATATCCGGCATAAAATAAACCAGTCTTTTTTAAACATGGTTCTGCAAGATCATTAAACCCTACATAAAATGACTTAATTGACTATTTTCTCATTTCTTTTGAGGCTGTTACAAGACTGGTATCATTCTCGGAAAGATGTAATTCACTGCACACAACGAATACGTTAAACAGCATTTAGGGCTTAATTCTTTCAAGAAACCCAGGTTGCGAAGGGGTTGAGTACGCATGCAGTAAGTATTTGTTGAGTTTTCTATCCAAAACTGATCTTCTTCCAGTTTTTACTTTTTTACTGTTATCTATTGAGTAATGTAAACCAAAAAGCCCCAGAATTACCCTGAACATACGGCTTCACATTCTACATGCCATTCATCCTTCTTGTCCAGCTATCGTCCCTCCATGGACTCCAATATCTACAAGAGCTGTGTTCCAATTCCAGTTTGCATACCCTCCCATCAAACTGCACTCTGAAGCCAAACCTTTTCAAAATGAAAAATCTAACAGATTACTATGCACCTTTGTTTAGATCCTTTCAACAGATAGTTACTGGGTTTTTTTTTATTCCTCACCTGAGGATATGTTTTTATTGATTTGAGAGAGAGAGAGGAAAGGGGGGAGAGGGGGGAGGACAGGGAGAGGGAGAGGGAGAGGGAGAGAGAGAGAGAAATTGGTGTGAGACAGAAAGATTAATTGGTTGCCTCCCATACTCACCTTGACCCAAGATGAACCAGCAATATAGGTATGTGCCCTGATTGGGGATTGAACCTGCAACCCTTTGACATTTGGGATGATGCTCCAACCAACTGAGCCACCTGGCCACGGCCAGATTGTTACTGTTTTTAGGTATAAACCAAAATGTAATGTGCCCAACAGGACCTTTCATGATCTGAGATATCCTGTGTCACTAGCCACCCTGTGTACTCATTCACAACCCAAAACTCTGAGTTCCGGTCACACATTTTATATGGAATTTTTAAGTTCTTTGGAAGAGCTTTTGGTCTGCGGTTTCCTCTTCTAATCACCTTCTGATGCTTCTCCTGTGTTTTAGCTCGTTTCTCTTTTAGGGTGGTTTCCCATGGCATGTTCCCATCCCCTAGGCTAGCTCAGATTCCTTTTTTTAAACAATCTTACATACAACTTCTGTCTGACAGGTAAATATACTTGTCCAAGTTGTTATTTGAATATTTGTTTCCTAGGTAGAGACTACGTTTTCCTTATCACCTAGCACAGTGCTTATCATATATCAGGGACACAGTAACTATTTGCTGAAATTATTAAAATCAGGGAAAAACTGAATACAATCATTGGCAAATAAAAGTAATGGTAGAAGAGACTAACTTAGTTCCCAATAGAATAATAATGTGTTTTATCTTAGGAGAAATCTACAAAAACATATTCCCAGAATGACTGATTTCTAAAATTAAAACTTAATGAAAGATGGTAACAGTATTTTGGTTTAACAACTCCATCATACAAAAATCTTTTTTAAAATTATATGCCTTTAACCATACAGCTCTGCTTGAACATAACCCCTCTTTTTATTTTTTATTTTTTGTTTAAAGTTACCTTTTGTTTTGTTCACTTTTGAAATGTCCAAAGCATGCAGACTGTGATGGCCTTTTGAAAAATCAAGACATTAGTGAGTAAAGATAGGTTTATCAGGAAGGTTTGAATGGATGAACTGAGTCAGGGAAGGACCTTAAGTTACAAAAACAGCCATGTGGCAAAGGCAAAATGGAACAGCAGAATAAGGTTTGAAGATGAGACTGGGTCATTCCATCCCACTGCAGAAATGTTACGCTAAGCCAGCTATTCTCAACATTTTCATCTCATGGTTCACATAAACTAATTACTAAAATCCTGCAGCACTGAAATTCAGCAGCACTCCAAAAATATTATATTTGCTGATGATCTAACAGAAATAGTTACAATGTTGATTCAGTTGACACTGGACAGTTATCATTGTGTTGGTCGTTCTCTCTCTCTCTCTCTCTCTCTCCCCTCTCTTTTTTTTTTAATTTGACAATCCAAGGGAATAGAGGACAATACCTGACTAATTAAATAGTCAGATATTGTGTATTTTAAAAATTCTTTAGCACACCAGTTTAAAATTGCTGCTGTAAGCCACAGTGGGAAAGTAATATAGTACTTGATTAAAAAGGCAGACAACTTCAAGTTAGCTTTTAAAATCCTTACCTATTTAGAAGAGTATTAATATGACTTTGGTAAGATACTAAACGTTTTTTTTGGAAAAAGTCTTTTTTTTTCATTCTGAGATGGAAAGACTGGAGACTGAACAGCTATTTTTCTCAATTCTTGCTTAGTACTTCCTGAGAAAAATGGCATCATCCTAGCTACTTTGTGATATAAGTAAACTTGCCATTGAGGAGGAGGAGGAATTAGAATATCACAGGTCTTAGAGATAATTCTTGAAAATGAGTTCTTTGATTTCAATTGAAGCTCCTTTGATTACGAGCTATGTAACTTTACAAAACATTTCAAAATTCTCTCTGGTACGATTTTTAAATGGAAGCAAAATTTTTTATCCACATAAAGCGAATACCAGAATGCCTGGCAGACAGCAAGTATTTAATAAATGTTAACTGTTCTTTTTCTTTTCCATCATCATCATTATATTATTATTAGTGTTACTTTCATTATCATTATCACATATATTTTTTAAAATCCTAACTGATCAAAATACATTTGTAAAGAAAAGCTGAGGGGAAATGGGAGGTAATGAGGAGATTGCTAAGATATGATATCTATTAACATCCAGTGAGGACATTACATGTTTTTTCTTTTTTAATCCAACAGCCATAACATCAATCTTAATATTGGTTTGGGTTCATATTCTCTTATTTTAATAGAATATCACTAAACTAAATTCAGAAGAATTTATAGAATGTTCTACATGGAGATGAAGATATTTGGCTTACTAATATTAAGTCAATTAATGTATAATAATTTTCCTTTAAAGTACTACTTTATTGGCAATATTTAAAAGAGATACAGTCCCAAAATTTTCTTTGTTTTGTATACATGCCTGGAACTTGGTTCTGCAAACTCTCACTCAGAAAACAATGAAAGCAGCACTGTTTTGATATAAATATCTCAAGAGCAGCCACAGGCATGAAGGCAGGCTCTTGATGAATAATTACTGTGGTCTAATTGTCTGACTAAAATTTTGTTTACAAGTACAGACACAGATGAATACAACAATTTCTTCTACCCTTAGTCTTCATTTGAATAAATTTTGCCGATAAAGATTAATTTGCCTTTCCCCTTTTAAAGCAGGAAAGAAGAGGCACAATTGGTTTTTTCACTTTAATTTTAAATTTCACAGCAAAAATTAAAACTACACCAAACACATGCACACTCTAAATCTGCCTTGTTGTACTCAAATTAATTAGTTCTGCTGTCCTGGTGACAGTAAATAAAAGAAAAAACTAGCTGTTTAGAATAATTAACTAACTACTACTGAGCAAAACAAAATAATGTGTCTATACTGGGAACAGTTTATATACAAATATAACCTTAAAGTTGATTAGACCATAATATTTTTTAAAAGTTGAGAATAGGAAGAAAGTATTAACATATATGATAAAATCCCAATATTGAACATTTAAAAAAAATAAAATCAAATCAAAATTGATAAAATTTCTTTTTCCATTCAGTATTAATAATTTATCATGAAACATATTTTCACAATCATAAACACTAAGAATTTTCCAACAAGCAACTGCATCTTGAGATCTATAGGAGGAAAGAAAGGATGCAACATCTCTCTCAGAAATTATCAATTATTACTACATGCTTGTCATCAATGTTATTGATTAAACTTCATATAAAAATTTAATCTGTAATACTTTCATTGCAATCTTTAACCTTCAGTCCATTCAGGTTATTCATACAAAGTATGTGACACCTGTCCAGAAAAAGTCCAGCCATTGTTAATATAACAAGAACAGTTTGTGCGACATCGATGTAACCTTGGAGCCAAGGAGAGTGGACTGGAATGCACACACATGAACAATGATGACTTCACTGTACTAGTCAGTGTGGAAAACAGACACCATTGAGTGGGCATGTGTATGGTGTGGCTGACTCATTCAAAATGACAGAGCAAGTAGGGCAACTGATCTACATCAAATTTTGCATTAAGCTTGAACATTCCTCCACACAAACTAATTGGATGATTCAGAAGGCCACAGCTATGCACAACTGGTGATTTGAAGCTTCATTATGACAACACGCCCACTCATGCATCACGTCTCTCGTAGAGTTTTTTGGTGACACATCACATCACCCAGGTGACTTCAGCCTCCCTACAGCCCAGATTTGGCGACCTGTGACTTGTGGCTTTTCCCAAAACTAAAATCACCTTTGAAAGGAAAAAGATATCAGACCATCGATAAGACTCAGGAAAATACAATGTGGCAGCTGATGGAGGCTGGGAGAACTGCGTGAGGTCCCAAGGTGCCTACACTGAGGGGGATTGAGGTGTCACTGTCCTATGTACAATGTTTCTTGTATCTTGTATCTTATTCAACAAATGTCTCTATTTTTCATACTACATGGCTGGATACCTTCTAGACAGACCTCGTATAATAGATATATAGGTAAACAAATAATTTTAAAATATTAGAGAAAATGTGAAAAATTATTTTTAAATTAATCAAGTTAAATAAGGTTGAAAGTTTATTCATTAAACAAGTGCACTCTTCAAATGAGGACAACCCTATAAATCCTAAGGAAATTGTATTGCTTCAAACAAAACAAAAACAAAAAATGAAAAGCAAAACAAACAAAAGCAACAAATGAACTCATAAAATTGTAAGAGTTTCAGATATGAACTATCCTAAAGGAAGTACAGCTAATTTATTACACTACCTATACCTTATATGAGGGGCAGGAATAAGTCATCTAAACCATTTCTTTGCTTATTACTGAAGAAGAGATAAGAAAAAGAGATAAAAGGCATACAAGAGACACGAGCAGATTCATGTATTGAGCGTCTTTGTGAGTCTGGCTTATTAAATAGCTTTATTTTTGTTCTATTTCCACCTCCAGGAAAACATGGTACTAGCAATACCTTAGACCTTTAGGTGGGATTAGTTTTAGACTTTCTATGATGTCAGCTTTGAACTGAAATTTTTCAGGTCTAGTCAATTAGTACTCATCCATCTATTTTCCAGTTTCCAAAGTATCTAACTGTTCTCTCCTTTGTCACTCTTGCCATTGTTGTGAATGTTATATCTTAGAAATTTCTTTACTGCCATTTTAGTATGGGTTTCGGAATGTGGAGAAATTAGTTGCATGAGTAAAATGTTACATTTATTGGGAAGTGTTCTTGTTTGTACACATGTATTTTCTATGGAGACAGTTACCTACGAAGGAGTTCCCATAAAACTGTCAGCTGATTTCTCAAAAGAAACCTTACAAACAAGAAGCGGCTGGAAAGAAGTATTTGAAGTCATGAAAGGCCGGGACCTATATCCAAGATTGCTCTATCCAGCAAAGCTATCATTTAGAATGGAAGGGCAGATAAAGTGCGTCCCAGATAAGGTGAAGTTCAAGGAGTCCATCATCACCAAGCTCTTATTATATGAAATTTTAAAGGGGTTTATCTAAGAAAAATAAGATAAAAATATGAACAGTAAAATGACAACAAACTCACGAGTATCAACAACCAAACCTAAAAATAAAACAAAAACAAAAATAAACTAAGCAAGAAACTAGAACAGCAATAGAATCACAGAAATGGAGATCATATGGAGAGTTATCAGTGGGGAGGGGAAGAGGAGAAAATACGGGAAAAGGCACAGGAAGTAAAAAGCATAAATGGTAGGCACAAAATAGACAAGGGAAGATTAAGAATAGTATGGGAAATGGAGAAGCCAAAGAACTTTATGTACTATCCATGGACATGAACTAAGGTTGGGGAAAGCTGGCGGGAGGGATACAGAGCAGAGGGGAATAAAAGAGAGAAAAAAATGGGACAATTGTAATAGCATAATCAATAAAATATATTTTAAAAAAGAGATCCCCATCTATTTTTTAAAGAAAGAATACTAAAGCTAACCTTATTAAGTATTTGCTTTTATCCAGATAAGAAGTGGATCGTTTTTGCTTAGTCTTCAGTAACTTCCAAAACTTAAATTTGACTTCTCTAGAATGTAAAATCCTTTGAAACAGTAATACTGAGTCCAGTATTAAATATTTTTAAATAGCAGATATCGAATATATGTTATTAAGTTGAATTTGCTAGTACGTTCTTGAATTTGGCTGATACAGGACAGTCAGAGAAACCATAGGTGGATAATAGCAGTGAATAGTTAGGATTTATAATAAAAACAGAGGACGAGAAGGAAGGAAGTACTGAGCATGCCTTCAGATTTCTAGCTATATCAATACGATTCGCAGTTCAAGGACTAAAGAGTAGAGTAGAGCTGTACAAGTAGAGGCTCCAGAAACACTGGAATGATGCGAGTTTGGGCACATGCAGTTTGGACACTGCTGCCTCTTCCTTGACCATTTTACATGTAAAGCAGCTTCGGAGGAGAAGGCTCTTTCTGATCGAGCAGCAGAGGTGTTTGCCTTGGATGAAGCTCTCAGAATAATTTCTGGGGGAAGGCAAGAGTTGGAAATATCAGATGGTAATTGCCAAGAATAATGAGAGGAATTAAAGACCTAGAAAGAAAGTGTTCATGGAATGGCTTAGAGAAAGTCAAGTGTTTCTGAGTTATGAAGCTTAAGAAAATGTAAATACTGCAATGAAGAGAAAGGTTAAAATGAAGGTAGAAGAAAATAATTAAAATATAAATGCACTCAATCAATAACAAAAATATTCTGAAGGCCAGAATTTATCATAAATAATTTATGTATCAAAATTGATAGCCATGGTAGTAAATAAAAATGCTATGTTTTATATATGTACATGGTTATATTTTCAGATACTAAAAATATGAGAAAAATACCATTCTGATGAACAATGTAGAAGAGACCACCTGCACTTTGTGTTCAAATCCCTTAGGAATCAAAATTAATTAATATTATCCCTATGAGAGTACTCCTGCAAGTCTCGATTTTTATAAATTGTCATAACCACAAGATATAGTCTCTGTATTCTAAATTTAAGATTTTACTTTAGGAAGAAGTCAGAAATTACAAAATCATGTTTAAGTATTACAAATCCATCCCAATTAATAATTTTCCTGGATTCCATTACAAACCTGATAACACCTCAATTCCAGGGCTCATAATATTAAGCTGAAATTATCCATTGATGTGAACTTTTTAGAGACCAAAGTAAGTGAATATAATTTATTTGTAACATAAATAAATAAAAGCAACAGTCACAGTTTATAGTATGGAGAACAGAACTGAAAGTCACAAATTAGTATTAGAAACCCGGGCTTTCCTATTCCAGGTATTGACTAAAATTATACAGGAAATCCCTGTCAACACAGGAGGTCGCAGTCAACAGTTGGATAGCGACTATCTATCCCACTGGCAAAATAGCATGATCAAAAAAAAAAAAAAAAGAAAAAGAAAGAAAGAAAGAATCATCCATACATCAAGTTGTTAGTAAAATACAAGCTTTCTTCTGCAGTCCTTGTGTTGCTCCAAATTCTACACATCTTTTAAGGACAGTGTAATTTAAATTCATTTCTTTTGATCACTGCAACGAAAATCAATCTCCAGTAGTGATGAAATTGTTTTGCGCACTGAACTATTCAATAGATTTTCCTCTCAAAATAAAAATTTAAAAATACCTTAAATTACACTTTAAAACGCTAATTATATGAGGTTTAGGGATCTACTAGTCATGTTTTTATATTTTTAGTAAAATTCTGCTTTTAAAAAACTTATCTCTAACAGTATTTTAATTTTCAACATATCCTTAAAGCATAGTTATTAGGTAATTACTAATCATTCTGATCAAATAATTTAAAACCATACTTTCTTTTCCAACAACTTACATTGTCAACCTTTAAAAATAAATACGTTTTGGACCATTGTCTCTCCATGTGTAATTTTCCCACAATTTTCAATGTGATCTTTATGTATTTCTATTTCTAATGTCTTTCCTGTGATTTGATAAGATAGCCAGTTAATTAAAAGTTATATTCTGAGGTTCTGTGAGTTACAAATGCTTTGTACCCATTATTTCCTAATGAAGAAGTTCGTTCCTTATGTCAAGATGCCCCTGAAAGATTTTTAACAGAACTCGACCTTGATTATATGTAATTATGCAGAGAAAAAAATCAGACTGATAAATTCAAATATATATCTTCAATGAAGAAAACCTATGATGAGTTGATTAACACAAAGTGCTGCTATCAGCTTCAAAATATTATGCAGCAGAAGGAAAGAAGGAACCCCTACCATTTGTGGCAGCATGGATGGAACTGGAGAATATTTCGCTAAGTAAAATAAGCCAGTCGGTGAAAGACAAATACCATATGACCTCACTTATAAGAAGAATCTAAAGAACAAAATAAACGAATGAGCAAAACAGAACCAGAGAAGTAAAAACATGGAACAAACTGACAATGGCCAGAGGGGAGGGGGGAGGAGGATAATAGTGAAAAAAAGGGGAAGGAACTTAGTCAAAGAACATGTATGAATGTCTCATGGGCATGGACAACGGTGTGGGGTTTGACTGTGGGAGAGGGGTGGGGGGTAGGCTGGGAGGAGGAGGACAAAGGGGGAAAATTGGGACAACTTTAATAGAATAATAATAGAAGAAGAAAAAACAACTATGTAGATGAACTTATATGATATCTACAATTTGCTTCCAAATCATGAAGAATTTGGGAGAACATGGTACATTAAACATTATCTTGTTTCATCAAAGAAAAAAGATTTCTCTGTGTAAAATAACGTATTATTTAGACTTTTAGGAATTGGTTCACTGGAGTAGACTACCCCTCCACTCTCACCTCTACACTCCAATTCCTCAGCTTTCCAGGTGAGACAAAACTGGATTCCAGACCATTTAACAGTGACGGGCAAACGGAGACAATTCCTTAAGCCATGGTGTTTTCCTCAAAGTGTCCGCGTTGAGCAGGAGCAACCCAGGTTCTCTCCCAATGACATTGTCACAGCAACAAGAAAGCATATTGTGTCTTTTTTTTTAATCCGGGAAATATATTTTACTTTTATTGCTATAAAAACTTTGAAAATTAAAAAAGATATCAAAAAGAAAATATTATAGTATCTTTCAATGTAAGCCACAAATTCACACACACACACACACACACCTCACCAAAGTGTAGGAAACATTTGTTTTATTAACACTGCTGTTGCCTTCGCTCAAACCCTCATAATTGATTACCTCTAACAGCATGTCCCAAAGTGTGTTCCTCTCAGTCAGGGTCCCATAAAAGACCCAATCTCTAATGTCCAAAGGCATTCACTGTATGTATCAAGCTAGCTTTTGTCTTTATATACATTTAGACTGGTACTACCTATGAATCATGGTTGAAAAAGTTGCCAAAAGATTCACTCACTTTTCTGTAGGGCTTAATTTTCTCACAGAAGACCAGTTGAGAAATTCTGACAAAACAGTAGACCTAGTGAAAATTCAAGAGTGTCATGTAAGATTGGTGGGTGGCAGTTGACAGGGGGAGAAAAAGGAGATGGTTCTGTGGTCAATCATGTTTAGACATTTGTATACAACATGGCCCCAGCTGAGGGATTCACGATGCATATAAACACACTGAATTTTCTAAGAAGTTCTGTAAAAATACTCATAATAATACTAACAATAATAACACAAATAATAAACTACTTTGGCTTTATTTAACTTACTATTTCCAAATTGTATCTTACCATGCAATCCTTTTTCACACACACTCAATGACATTCCCTAAAACCGGTATTCCACTGAACAAACTCTGGAAAACACTGAACAGCTAAGATATTAATGTCCTACCTTGTCACCCTGTCTCCTGCAATCTATTTGCCACATTCTGGCTATACAAATCATTAAACACACACACACACACACACACACAAGCCTGTTCGAATTGTATTTTCTTGCTTAAAATGGTTTGATAGTTTCCTATGACCTAGAGAATAAGATGAAAAATGTATTCTCAAGTCAGATACTCAAAACCATAATTGATTTCCTCTTTCTCCATCAGAGTTTGCAGCCATCATGTCACATCACACGCACACGTACACATACTCACACAAGATTTCAAACAGAATATATAAATTCTTTCTTACATTTTTTGTTTCTTTTTGTCTTTTTGAGTAACCAACCAACAAAGCCCTATCGTATTTCAAAATTCAACTTAAATAGCACCACTTTCTCAAAGCTTCAATATGGCAAGGACTTTCCCCTCTTTTTTCCCACAGAGCCTTGTAGTGGCTTCTAGTTTAACACATACATTATTGATTAAATATATTTTAGTTGTTCTTGACTCCCTTTAGACTGTGAACCCCTGAAGGGCAGTACATATACTTTACTAATCTTTTTATGCCTATTGTCTAGCACAATGTCAGGCACATTAAAGATAATTTAACAATTATTACAAACAGAGACAGCAATCATAACTCCAGATATAGATTTTCTGAAATCTTCAACCTCAGGCATATCTCAAATTAATATCAATTTTTGTTTCCTTTAAAACTACACTTATCATTCTCTTACAAAGAAATAGCTTCCTTTCATTAGAAAAGGTTCTCTGTAAAACTCTTTGTATATTCAAGTTGCTTAGAACATTCCTTATACTGGTTCCAATGAGAAAGCAGGACAAGCCCTGGCTGGTGTAGCTCAGTGGATTGAGTGTGAACCTGTGAACCAAAGGGTCACTGGTTTGACTCCCAGTCATGGCACATGCCTGAGTTGTGGGACAGGTCCCCAGTAGGGAGCATATGAGAGGCAACAACACACTGGTGTTTCTCTCCCTCTCTCTCTCCTTCCCTTCCCCTCTCTCTAAAAATAAATAAATAAAATCTTTAAAAAAAAGAAAAAGAAAGGAGGACAATATATTCCTTCTCATTCCACCCATTTTATGTCTTTTATGTCCCAGGCACTATTTTAAACACTGACATATCACAATGAGCTAAAAAGAAAAAATCTCTACTTCACAGGGCTGATAGTCTAATTGAGCGAGACTAAAATAAATAAAAAGTTTAAATACACTATAATGACTGGTAGTTATACCTGAAAAAATAAATCAGATGGAGAGAGAATCAGTGTGTCTGATGGATGCGTGGAGGTGGTGTGATTGTTCTTTTGAGACAGGGAGGTCAAGGAAGAATTCTTTCACAAGGTGAGTTTTAAGCAGAGACTGAAAAAAAGTGAGCATTATTCCAGGAGCAATATGCCCTTTCTTGGCACCCTGCATTTTCTTTGTCTATTACACTTGACAAATTTACCTTAATTCTCTTAGAAATAGGTTATGGCTATGCTAAAGGATGCTTTAAATTTAGTGTGGCTTGTGGAGACTATCAGAACCTCGCCTTTACATTTTAGCCATCAGGCCCCCAATTGATTGTTCACATCCTGCAGTGAAAGTATTTGCGGTAGAAATGAATGAAACACGGACTAAGCAGTGACCTTAAGCATCAGCTGCCTCGTGCCAAGACAACAGCAGTTGCTTAATAAGATCAATCACTTTCTAAACTGCATGCTACAAAGTTGGGAAAGAGATCCTTTTGAAGTTCGCCACTTGGGATAAATTCAATTTTTTTGAGATTATTCTCAGTGTAAGCATGCATAATGCTATTAGTGAGAGTCCTTTATCTACTGAGTGGTATGCTGGCAGCCTTTGAGACTGCCGGTGACAACTTTCAGTTCTGTGCTGGCTGGTGAGGGTGACTGTGATATTGCAAATATAGTTAGCGGTAGTACCTTTTTACTTTGTAATATTTTCTTGAGCTCTAGATATTTTATTTCCTTTGTAAAAACTCCCTTTTTCAACTTTGTTAAAAATTAAACATGTGGAGAATAAATTTCATTATCCATAAAGAATCTTAAATAATAAATTTGGAACAAACTCACACTGATAATTTTGATGCATACCATTGAGGAATTTAACATATGCCTCTTTCTTCACATTTGGAATCTTCCACTCAATCGTATCAAGTTGCAGTGTTGCTATCACACTTTGCATTTTTATATATCATATATTCCGCAGTTTGCATCTCAGTTTATATGCTTCATTTAACAATGTGCTACTATTATTACAATTGTATCTACTACTGTAACATAGCTGCCCTTGGCCAATTTATAAACACGCAACAATGTTAAAAAGTAACTATGGAAATTTTCAAAAGAACACAGAATTTTATGCATAGGTCTTCAGTATACCATTCTTTGTAGAAAATATTCAAAAAGGAAAAATAGAAAAGAGAAATGAAATTATGCTCTCATTTAAGTGAGCTTCAAAGCTTTTCCACACCAATATACAGAACAATAACAAGAGAACATATTCAGAGCCATAAGCGACCTATAGGTAGACTCTGGCGAGCAAGGAGAACATGGAGGGAGATGAGGTCAGAGAGGAGTTGGGTTCACATCGTATTGAGCCTGGAAGGCCATGCTGAGGCAGAAGATGTAATTATTTAATTATGAGAGCTAATATGTCCCTCTAACAATTTTGCTAAATTAATGTGATTCTATGAGGTTAGGGACTTTGTCTCAATTGCATATAGACATCCTACATAGGATGATAAAAAAGAAAAAACAAAACAAATAGATTCCTGTGTTGAGATTTAAAGAAGTTTTAGGATTTGTTCTTCTCCCCTTTCTCCCAGAAGAACACACGGTGGCTTTCAGTCATGCCCTGGGAGTCACAACTACTAAAACCTAATGCGGGGCTGCCCATCTTGTGTTCAAATTGGCTAGACAAACCTGGCGGGCACACCATTTCAGACATCACGGAAATAACTGTAAATAATTCAGCAGTACTCAGAATAGTGAAATCTATAAATGGCCCTTTATTCTGCATTCTAGGTTGCAAAGGTCTAAATCCATCATTTTTTGGGTAAACAGCAACATAATCCATTTTCCCAATAATAAAAAATAGAGTGATTTTGTACTTAAGGATTTAAAAAAATACTTTTATTTTTTAATTCTCTCTCAAGCTGTTACTGTATGTACCAGAGGTAATAACCATCCCATAAAAGTAAGGAAAAGGTCATTATCTAAAGGTGAACTGTTTAGAAACTAGTTAAATGTCTCTTCATGTTTTGGGGTGATAAAACAAATAAGGTCTATATTTGCAGGACAGAACACAGAATTGCCATTATTCCTTTCACCATCTAGCCTCTGGTGAGTCTTTGACTATTGTTTCTGGTTTTTAGTGAGTATTTTAGTAAACTACATCACATACAGACTTTTTAGAGGTGAAGTAAGCAGGCTTTCCACCAATAAATGTTTCACTTGATAAAGGTCATAGTACCCTCATGGCTGAAAGACAAAATGTTATCAAAATGCTGCCAAGTGATGAGCTATCTTTGTATCAGCTTCCATTTCTAAAATACTCAGTGTATGCTTAAATTTGCCACATTTCACTTTAACTAGGAGAAGGGAACTCTTTTTCTTTCTTCCTGTGAGTTAGTGGGAACATTTTCCAACAGGAAAATAAAACAAATGCTAGTCCATATTTTCAACTTTTATTCTCTTTAAATGGTCAAATTTCCATTTGGTAATGTACTAAGTGCACAGGAAATGCACACTCAGTTTACACTACAGCACTAGGGTGGACTAGTTAGTGATTACTACAATACTTTCCCATTAATTTATGCACAAAAATTTTAAACATGATTAATATTTAATCAACTAATTCATGCACATGGTATTAATTTAAAAAGTGAAAAAGGATATTCACTGAAGATACGTTTCCCTCAGGGACCCAGCTCACCTCCCTGGATATTTTGACTATTCTTTACTCCAGAATGTGGAAGCAGCCACCTGGAGAAACTACAGACCAGTAGCAACCCTTACCAGGCAAGGCTATGTGATTAGTTCTTGCCAGTGGGTCGTGACTAGAGACAACTACCGGCCATTCCAGGCCAGGGTTCTTTTGAGATCTTAGCGTTGCCCTGCATCTAGTCCATGTCTCCTGCCTGTCCTGAGAGCTGAATACGGGGGACTCCTAAGTCCTAGCAGAAATGAGAATCACAAGTTGGAGACACCCTAGATTCTGGGGTAACCATATGAAAGAAAATCACTTGCTAAAGCATCAACTGTGAGCTTCTATATGAACAGGAAGTACACGTCTCTCCGTGAAGGCACTGAAGGAGCCGAAAGGTTGTGTTGATTTATGAGAACCTCCAGCATCTCCCTCACACAGGAATTCCTGCACATATAGACATTTTGACATAATGGATTTAAGGGACACAAACAAATAGAAAAGGAACACTTACTCTATGCCTAAAAACACTGAAAGATTTTGATAAGTAAATTTTGTCATTTTTTTAGTCAAATTGCTAATGCTGATAATATGTGAACATTCTTCATCTCACTATCTCATCAGTATTTATTTTTTAAACCTCTAGGAAATGAATTTCTAATATAAAAGCAATGAAAGTCTTTCCCTCTCAATGTAATAGTGTAATGTTCTGATACGCATGGTTAAAATATCTTTGTTTCTTTTTTCTTTCCACTGAAAAGCAGATAACATGTTAGAAGAATAAACTGAACATCTGAACGTTTGCCTATATTCTTGCTAAATATCAGGGAAAATATGATACACCTTAGTCTGTTGACTATCTCACTATAGTCTCTGTGGTATTATTTCTCGAATTCATCTCAAACAAATACTTAGACTAAGGTTCCTCCTTCGATCTGCCAATCATTTCTACCACTGAGACAGCAAGCTGTACTTCCCAAAGGTTGAAAATAATGTTTTCCTCTTCATCAGACCCTTTAGAGATCAGTCCTGACATAAGAAGGTGACCTATCATGTCTACATTTGAAATTACATATCTTCTAAACTGAAGCTTGTTGACCTACGCCTGGGCAATCTTTGGTAATAGAACTCATTAGGGTTGAAGAAACAGTGCATCGCTCACAGAAGTCTAAAGTTCGGAATGAAGTTCAGAAATGCGGCCCTGGTCTCAAAGAGAAGAAGTAGGGTAGGTAGTCAATAAAACTGCATGTTAAATTTTTGCCTCTGGGGTCCTTTCATAAAGGACACGTGTATCACCCTTCCTATGTTAACATGAAATACTCATAAACATATAATTAATTTTGGTGGATAACGTCCATCCGCATGTTCTGCTTAGTCCAGGACTCTCTGTTATATACTCTTAGGATCTTGACATCACTCCTAACACCAACAACTTTCATTTCAAAAGTGTCTCTGTTTAGACAAAAATACAGACCACCCTACATATGACACATCTTTGGTTGTTGGTATGGAAAATAATACAATAATTAATAAATAAAAATTTAAGAATAAACTCTATGTTTTGTGTACTGACAACTGTAAACTTATGTTTTGTCCCACTCTGTCTATATATTTGTATCATTTGAATTTCTATGGGGAGGAAGTTTATTAAAAGTAGCAAAAGTAACCATGGATAATTTATGAACATTTTATTCTATATATTTAAACCAACTACACACAGATCATTTTTATAACTCAGATCAGAAGCTAGAGGGTCCTAATTTGATATATTTGTTATCACAATATTACACATTTGAAAATAAGATGGGGCATGCCCAAGGGAAAGGATTAAGGCATAACAATATTAGGTGAAGCTGGGTAATGTAATCAGGATTGTACAGGTAAAAACAGAAAAAGGAAATTCAGTAGAAAGAATCCTAAAATACTAAATACGGAGAAACTGAACTAAATAGCATCAGTTAAATCATGAAACAATTCCTTGAAAATAAATCCCAAATATTTTGGCTGTTTTCTTCCTTAACTTTAAAAAGAACCATGTTTACTTCTTTAATTTTAATAGCTAGGCTATTAAGTATTAATCACAAAGAAAATTAATCAGGCACATTCTTACACATAAGTGACTTTATGAAACTTAATAAAGATTTTAAAACAGTTTTTAGAGTATAGTACAAAATAGTACACACAAAAACAGTGTATACAGTATATTATACTTTGCTTTTTAATTATGTATTTGCACAAATGAGTTCATGGTAGTCGATGAAATAATAGTTTTCCAAAAAAAGATAATAATCTTGTTTCAAGAGCAATTGTCACATGACTGAGCTGACAAGATGCCACCCACAATACCCTTAGTTATAATGGGTCAGCCAAAAATTTTGTTTGAATTTTCTGTGAGATGGCTCTTGTAGTGCTTAGTTGTCTTTAACTTAATTTGAAACAATTTTTGTTAGATTGTATTATGACAGCTGTCATTCAGAGTGCATTTTTAAAAACATCAAAATTGGTGAATTTTTATATAGCTGTTTTAATATTGAAGACAGAAGAAAATACACAACATTTTTGGCATATATTCAAGAAAGGTAAAAACACAATTGAAACACAAAAAAAGATTTGTGCAGTATATGGAGAAGGTGCCATTACTGATAGAATACGTTAAAAGTGGTTTGCAAAGTTTTGTACTGGAGATTTCTTGCTGGACAGATGCTCCAAGGTCAGGTGGACCAGCTGAAGTTGATAGTGATCAAATTGAGACTTTGAGAACAATCAACATTATACCATGCAGGAGACAGCCGACATACTCAAAATATCCAAATCAATAAGGGTATGGTGAAAATTAAAAAATGGGTCTTATATGGAAAAACACTAAACAGACTTTCTACCCAAGCTAGTATTTCTTATCTAAATCATATCTTTATGCTGTTGCATATATCAGTGATTTGGACTATACTCAAATAATAATACCAATAAAAAGTGCAGTGAATTCCACACACCTACAATCTTGTAATACTTCCCATAAGAGACTTAACCCCATAAAAAGAAAGCAGGCAGATGTTTAAAAAGATAAAATCAATAGATGAAGATTTCCCCTCTTCCTTACTCATTACCTCCTGTACACATAAAGTTACACATTCAAAAAGGCCAGCAAAACAGCCAAATTAACAAAAGAATAGCAAAGTAATAAATCTGAGATGTTTGGCCCCGAATGACTAAGTTATACTTGGAAATTTATAAACAGTTACATTTCTATATTTTTCAACTATTAAAATCAATGACAGTGTGTCTCCACCTCATTTGACTTAATTAGGCAACATCTGAAATTACTAATAAGTGAAGGTATAGCATTTCCAATGACATCATGTCTGAGGAAAAACAATTTCTAATAAGCCTATAATAATTTATTATTTTACTATCTGGTTCTGACTAAATTTAATTATAAAAACCCAGCTTTGACATAATAATTCCACATTGTGTTACAAAGTTTTATAACCTGATGGTCTTTAACTTCTCCTTTCAAAGCTTCCACCCAAACAGCCTTGCAACACAGTATATGCTACGATTTTTAAAGTAAACTGAAACAAACTTTGATATTGTCTTTTCTTAATTGGAGACTGTGTATTCTAATTAAAATTTCTGGGTAATTAAAATACATTTTACTAAGACATGAAATAGAGTCCCACTCATTGACTTGAAGTAATCACCATTCCTAATATTTCATACTTGAATCCCTTCAAACACTAGTAGATACCAGTAAAGTACAAGATAAAAATCTTCTTCAGGTATATCTTGTTCAACCCACACAGTGTATTTCTGAAGGGACGAAAACTTGAGAATTTAGGAGATTTTCATAAAAATTCAACTTCTAATTTCTCTTTAATAATAAAAAGATCTAACTGTGTATGGCTAGCACTCCAACAGAGCAAACATGGTTCACATATATTCGGTTTAACAGAGTTCGATCTATCTACCCTAAAGCCACCAGAGCTTATCTTTATGTGTCAATAAATATATAAATACACAAACATCGATGGGACGTGTTTGCAAAATGCTGTTTCCTTTTGCACTTCTAATATTTGCCTCAGTATTGTTGGGTAGCTTTGATTTTTTTTTTTTTTTTTGCCCTGCAGTTATTTATAATGCCAAGGGTTCTTAGAAGTTTCTCTTTTTCTTTTCTTTTCTTCTTTTTTTGTATATACTTTTGAAATCATCTCCAGCATTTCACTGTAAGTTAATGGGAACACTGCTTATGCTGTTAACTTGATCACTGCAGGAATTAATAGCATCTTTAGGTGGTGTGTGTCTTTCATGTGGGAGGACACCGTGATGGCTGGATAAGAAGGGGCAAGATTGGAAGTACAAGGAGACAAGACCAAAAGGGCTGGCTGTAGGTGCACAATGGAGGGAAACTGGTCAGCTTTGTAGACCTTACAGGCATCATTCCCTTATCTGTTCTTGGCATACATTTTTCTAAGACAGAAGGCTGGGATTTATGATTCCTGGCAAAGTAGTGTATATGGAAGCATCTTTAGCAAGAGCTTATCTCTATGGTTAATCTGAGTCTGCTCATGCTATCAAGCCTGGACTTGTCAGCATCAGCTTTCAATACTCAATTTGCATACATAAACTTTTAAGAATGGCCTACTGCAGTAGAGAAACCCTGGATATTTTTTTGATATTTGAAAAGTAAAACATGAATGTTTTGTATCAAAGTAATTTTATTGGCAAAATAAAACAAACAGCCTTTGGTTTTTCTCATACATTTGGTTTGAAATCAAGAATCCTGAACTACCCGTAATTTAATCGTATCCTTAGACTGCAAGCAGAACTACTTGTACTTCAGTGTTTATATAGAATAGGAATGACTAAGAGTGCATATTCTTGAAACTTATTATGATCGACTCAAGTGGAGTTGCCAGATGCTTCTAGGAAACAGCATCACATTATCTATTTAGTTTTGTGGCAGATACACATTTGTTATTGACATTTCTTATACAACATCAAGCTCTCATGAAATTAAGTCTTTGCTCAAAAAGTGGAAAAGATTATTTACTTTTTGAAGATCCAAATTATGTGAAAAATACTTCCTCATTTTCTGTGGAAGTGAAAGCCATCATAATACAACTTCAAAGGTTCCAGAATAGTAAACCTTTGATTTCCACTTTAGTAGGTAGTTTCTTCATATAAATTTTCTATTTTTTTGCAGATTAATAGCCTTCATGTATTTAGTTAGTATTAAAAGCAATACACACACATATATATTTTTTCAGTTAAAATTAATATCATTTATGATGCAACACTTAACAATGTTTCATTTAGTATGTGTTAACAAACAAGAGATGTTAGTACTCTGTAAAAACTATAGCAATTACTTTTATAGTGGAACATAAGGAATTGTTTTGTTGAATTTTAAAAGTGCAATTTGGAGTAGAGGAAAGGAAAGTATCATTTGAGATTTTAGAGATTATTTTAAGACTTTTTTTTTTGGAAATCATAAAATTTTAAACATTTTTAAAAAATCTCAGCATGAGATTCACAAATTTCATTCCAGGAGCAAAATGTGATGTCACTTCTCTTTTTTCCTCTCATGGACATTTTATTTCAGAGCAAAAATACCATTGATTACGAAGTTTAAAACTAATTTTAAAAGTGTCAGTTAGTATGAAGCTTGGCCTCTGCTCCCACATGCAGTTTCTTTCATTAGCTTGATTGACCACAACACCCAGGAGTGGAAGGCAGATGTTAACTTTAAGAAACCATCCAGGCCTCGCACCCGAAGCCCCGGGACACACTCAGGAGAGAACATCAGCCCAGGGCTTCACTGTTAGTCTCAACAGACCAGTGATGAAAAGAGACTAAGAATTCACAAAGGCTTTAGATACAAAACTTGTAACAAAGCTAAAATCTGGATTCAAATTTAGTCAGTACCAAATATCTCTCCTTTTATGCAGGATCTCCATGAGATCAGTGGGCGTCCAATGCTCTAAGAACTGTAAGACTTAAACAAACAAATGCACTGTTGTTGTTTTTTTAATCCTCACCCGAGGATATGTCTGTTGACTTCAGGGGTATGGGGTAGGGGAGAGAGAAACATCGATCATTAGCCTCCCATACACGCCCCAACCAGGAATTGAACCAACAGCCCAGGTATGTGCCCTAACCAGGAATCGAACCCACAAACTTACAGTGTATGGGAAGATGCTCCAACCAACTGAGCCACCTGGTCTGGGCTAGCTTTATTTCAAAATCAAAACACCACCATGTGGGGATAATGTTTGTCTTCTTTAATTGGTCATGTTTGGTTTACATGGAGGGAGGTTTACTGCAGGGACTTCTGAGATTCTCAGATTCTTTGTAAATGGCATTGCCATTTCTAGTAAAGTGCAAACCATTTTCTGAATTCCATACAAAGTACTGAATTGCCTTTGGAATAGGGGATGAATAGTTTTGCTTATCCTCCCATCATCTATTTCCCTTGTTTTCTCTCAAGAACATACAAATTTACCTTTGATGAACACTCTTATCTCATTTTTAGGTGTATGCTTTGCTTGGTATTGGAATCTTTTTTAGCCATTGGTGACCTAAAATTGAATGGCAGATGTCAGGAAAAAAAGGAGGAGGAACCAAGATGATGCTGTTGTTCCTTGTTCAATGTTTCTTTCTGGACATCTTCTGAGTGCTGAGAGCTGAGACTTTATTCCCAAACCTGTGTGTATGTATAAAGAGTCTACTTAAATAATTACGGTTCTAGTCTATGGAGGAGGGTGTTTACTAGTAAAGGAGAATTCTGATTCTTTTAGGCTTTGTGGTCTCGAAGCCAACAAAGTATAAGGCTGTACTAGAAAACACATAGCAACAAAATATATGTGAAGAGTCCTGAAGTCTTCTCAATTCTGAGACTACATTGTCCACTGGCATTTCCCTACAAGAACGCTTCTTATCATTTTCACCAGTAACAAACTTTGTATTGAAACCCTTCCCTCTGATTCTGAATATTTTCTACCCCGCAGTTTAGCCTGCTTAAATTTAAAAATGCAGCTTGCTCCTCACTTTGTTGGTTATCTCATTAAGAGGAAAATGCTGGAGTGATGACATTGCCCATAATCTCTCCTAAAATTCTATCTGTTAATTACTAATACAAACAATGTGTGGGTAACTGCTCCTTATGTGATCTGTCAAGATGTTTTCAACGATATTGGCAGAATAAAATGACCCTGGTAACCTCCTTCTCTAAATATCTCTAAACCCCTCTCCTCTAAAAGTCTACAAAGACCATTGTCTGGCGTATCTTACTTAAATGAGGCTTGAAATCTGGGAACTTAAAGTGAAAGCCCCACCCCCAGAGCAGCAGCAGCAGCAGCAGCAGCAGCAGCAGCAGCAGCAGCAGCAGCAGCAGCAGCAGCAGCAGCAGCAGCATCAACAACAGCAGCATCAACAACAACACTTCCTGGTTCTATAGGTGAACTGAATATGATAGAAGGAATTTCCCAGGACACAATCCCTTCACCAAAATGTTGTAAAATAAAAATAAGTAGAGAGAAAAAGTTACCAATCTGAAACATCGTAAACTATTTCTTTAGAATATGAAGCTGATGTATTGCTAAAGACATCATGGAAAGAGATTCTTTCTAAGACAGGAATTCTTTAAACACACTTATCTTCTTACTTAACAGGAAAACAAACAATATCAAAATCCAGAAACATGCCCCTTATTCAACAGCAAGAGATAATATAAAAATATATATTTCTAGTCATAATAATAATGACCACTTTAGCACTGTAGGGCTACATATGGAAAACAGATTTTTCTACTCACATCAGAACCTTCCATATTGCTCAGTGCCAATGTGCCCAGGGCACACGGCTTTAATTTCTAACCAAAGTCTGCAGCGAAGTTTTCAAAGCACATTCTCAACTTACAAGAGGAGGCATAAGCATTTGAAGAGTAGGGGGTGGTTTCTAAGCATCTTTCTAAAATTAATATAATTTCGAAGCTTTGAGAGACATCTTTCTTTAAGAAGTCTTCACACATCTGTTGACTATCCCATTTCCAATTTGTGTCCTCTTATAACTAGGAAATTTTATGTTTTAATTGTAAAGCCAAACACTTTACACTAAGTTATTTTTAAACTCTTGGTAATAAATGAAATATATAATTTTATCCCATAATAATACATGCCAATTTTTCTGCTTTCCAAATAAACTAGTGATGAAAATAGATTTATATAGTTAAATTTAAAATAAAGTCACAGAGTCATATTTAACCTTACTTAATCATATTACCTGTTTAAGCATCAATATTTTCAACAGTAAAGTAGAATAAGTATGTCTGTTCTATCTTCTTGACACACATTTTTAAATAAATAAATGAATAAGAAACATATTCCTCTGCTTCTTAACAAATGAGAAAAAAATTAAAGCCTTTGAAACATTGAACCATTAGGAAACAATGTAACTGTCTGTTTCCAGGAAAAATATATCATTTGTTTTTCATGAAAGTAATCTGCATTCAGAAATACACATTATAAATACATCAGAGGTATGCGCCCATTTATTTGTATATATGAGTGTATGCGCGTGTACACAAAGCTATCCCCACATTACTGGCATAGTAATTTCAAAGTTGCATCTCTAAGGATACATGGAGTGTGTGTTACAACCATCAAAACAACATGGTCTGCAATTATTTCCCACAAGAAACAGCACAACAGACTGAAAGAATCTAGGTATAAGATTTATGCTGCAATTTCTTTATGTCTTTTGTTGCTCATGTCCGTTAAGAATTCAACCACTGTCATCACATATGTATTCTGCTGCATAACATCAAGAATAGAAATTTTTATTTATATGTACTAATGTATAAAATTTTAGGCATACATCATGTACTTAAACTGAGACACATTTTTCTATGGTTTTGTAGGAGGCTTATACTCCATTCTAATATCCATATAGTGCTGCTTCTATTAATTTATGTTTTTCCACTTCTATCACTTTCAATAAAAGACTGTAATATACACAATATCTGTTGTTATAGTTGTAGTATTTTTAAAATGTTACAGCAGAGAACTAAACAAAATGGAGACAAGCAAGCTACTGGATGTAGAGTTCAAAACACTGGTTATAAGGATGCTCAAGGAACTTGGAACCTAAACAGTATAAAAAGATCCAGTCAGAAACAAAGGATACACTAATTAAAATGAAGAGCAATTTACATAGAATCAATAGCAGAGTGGATGAAGCTGAGAATCAAATTAGTGATTTGGAATGTAAGGAAGCAAAAACAAACAAACAAACAAAAACTAACAAAAGAGTAAGAATTAAAAAGAATCCAAAAAATAAGGGTAGTGTAAGGAACCTCTGGGATAACTTCAATCATACCGACATTCACATCTGGAAGCAGAAGAGAAATAGCAAAAATTGGAAACCTGTTTGGAAAAAATAATGACAGAAAACTTCTCTAATTTGGAAACATCAGTGTCTGAGTAATTCATCCGTATGAAGAATGTGATCTGAAAAGGTTCTGTTCAATTTAATTATCATCTACTCACCTTCAAACCCACAATCATCTCATTTCCTCTTTCTGAAAGAACCATCTCTTCCCTTTGTCATTACCTTTGAAGTCTATTTCTTCTTTTTATATTGCAATATCCCTGTGGATTTAACATTCTCTTCCAAGTATTATTTCCTCAATACACTAACAAATCTGAGAAACAGCTCCAAATGTTTATTTTCATATGATTGATAGTAGTAACAGCGATGAATGTTAGCATTTTTGGAAAGGCCTCAAGTCTGTCAAGCCAAAAAACCCATACATATATATTGAAATGAGCCAATGTGCATAAAAAAACATATTGTGCTTTTACTATTTGGTAAACCTGGTTACAAATAAATATAATTTACATATAGCCCTGCTAAAAATGTAATAAAATAAATACCTAATTTTACAAAACAATTTCACCACAAGTATTTGACTGTTATTGCCAGAAAACTTATTCTAAGGCAGAAAGTAAATTTGATAATTACCAGATAATTTAATGCCATGTCCTCCTATTTGTATATGGAAATAATAAGCGCCCACTAATACATGTGCATGAAGGAGGACACACAGGCACACACACAGGCATATTCTTTCGGTAACTGGTTCATACTTGCTTCCTAGGTCAGTCTTATTTATTAAAACCAGTACTCATTTTAGACACAGCTCACAAGGCAATAGATTGGAGTAGTCATGGATTTGGGAACTGGACTGACTAGGTTAAAATCGCAGCTTTCCCAATCACTGTGTTACTTAAACTTTCTGTAGTTCCTCTTCAATGAAGTAAGGATGACAACAGTATCCACTTCACGGGAAGGAGGGCAGAATTAGATTAGTTAATTCATCTAAAGGGCTTGGAACATTGTCTGGCTCATGGGAAGTTCTCAATAAATATTGCTAATATATAGTTATAGCTGGAAATATTTAGTAATATAATCAGCTTTTTTCTATCAAGGCTTGTTTTTTTCTAAGAATTATTACATTATCCAAGAACACTTTACAAACATAATTGATTCAAATAAAAAGGGGGCTTAGAGGCTAGAGAGTTTCAGATCCACAATGATATTAAATTGTTTCTATCAAAAAATTCAATGATAAATTTGTGCATGGCTATAATTGAATATTGATAAAACCTGAGCCAAATAAATTTGATATTTGGCTGAGTGTTTCCAGAGAGGAAATGAGTCTTTTCTCACCATCACGCTCAGGGTCAGATGCAGTTTTTAACTGCTCTTAAAACGTCATCATTCACTCAGCCTTGCTACAGTACTCAAAGCCCCAAATTTCTCAAACAAGTCATGTGTTGGATGAAAATACTCAGCAAGTAAATTTCTAAGTGCTTTAATGATTCCATTGGCACAACGTAAGTAATAACAAAATGTATTTTTCTTAGTGCTATGGGGAGGATCAAATAAAATAATGAAAGGTAAATTCTTTACTTGAGCAGATTGCAAATAAAAAACATGCAATAAATGTTGACAAGTATTATTAACAGTAACAACTGAATATGCCCCTTATTAATTTAAGAACACTATATCTTGAATTTGAAAACTCCAGCTAAAGGAAAGCTGCCTCAGTAATGTGAAGGCAAAGACAGGACACTCTCCCGAACATAAAACTAAATGGCCGTGCTGATCAATCCCGTAGGCTTGGTTTCATGGTTCCATGAAATGTTCCCTAAGTGCACACACCTGGTAACCAGCCCGGATCAAGGCCCAAAGCATTGGACAACCCCGGTCTTGCACTAGCCCCAGCCCTGGTTCCCCCACCCGTCTAAGGAAAACCACGACCTGCTTTCTAATGTCACAGATTCAAACCTGAGCTTTCTAAAAAACTGAGTTTCTGATATTTATAAATCAAGAAATCTTCATTTCCTGCCACCCTTTGAAAAGTTAGATCCAGCAACCCCGGGGCATTTTTGTTCCCTGCAAGCAGCACCCTGTTGAAGCTGGAGGCCATGCCCCTTTGGGAGGATGTGGCCTCTCCTGGCCCACCTGGCTGGACTCCTTTTGCCACCTCTCTAGCCTTCTAGTCTAAGTGGATGCAACACCTGCCTTTTTCCACCTCTAGATCCCAACTTCAATGCCTTCTTACTATCAACCACTTCAAGCCACCTTGTACAGGTGGTATTAGATATAAAAATCAGTAAATCAAAAAGGAAAATAACAAAATTGCTCTTGTTTAACCAACAGGTTGAATTATATAAAATGTGGATGGATATGAATCTGTTACTCGCTTTTTCTAATGATTTAAATAAAGAACTTTCCTGTAACAAAAAAAATTATTCTTACTTTCTTAAAAAATAAAAAAAACAGTAAAAATAAACAAAAATCAACATAGACTTTGTACCTAAAGAGAGCAGGTACGTTGGTGCCATCATATGGTAGTAAGTGAGTAATTTGAGGTAAATTTCTCAAACTTCATGAACTTGGTCTCTCCTCGTCAGTGAAATGAAAATGAAAGGCAGTAAAAATGCTTTGAGACCTACTTGCCCAACAGCCCCAGAAATCTTTAAAGTCACTGTAATGGTAGAGAAACCCAGGCATTTATTCTGAATTCTGTTAAATATTGTTGTAACTTGTTTTCCTCCAGAGTCCAGTGATATACAACTAAACAGCGACAGAATTCATGTTCATAATCTACTCGGTTCTTTCCCACTTGGATTTAAGCTATACTCAAGGTAATTAGCTCAAGTATTTTCATCCAGTATCCTTTACATTTCAAAAACTGTTTATATTTCTTTTCTCAGTAATATCTTATAAGTATTTTCCACAAGATGTCAAGTACTGCAGAGTGTAAAGTTATTGAAAAAGATAGAGGTGGAAAAGCAAATATGGTGATCATTTGCTGTAAGTAAATAAAAAAAAGATTCATATGTTTTATAAATCAAAAGTAAATTAACAAAAATCCCAGGTAAACCTATCAGACTAATTTTACTGCCATGGAAATCCCTTTTAGGTCTATTTTCTTTAGTTTGCTTTACAATCCATTTACTAACGGCTAAATTCACTGGAGTTACCAATAGCACTGATAAATTAGTAAGAACTCAGAAAATTTAAAGAATACCAGGAAACGGCTGCCCCAAACTTCCCAAACTCTGTCTTTACAGTACTGACTTAAAAAAGAAAAAGAAAAAAGTTAAAATCAATGACCCTATAAAATGAAAAACTTTTTTTTTCCAGTATACATACTTATAAATTTAGTTCCTCCAGCATTTTTGTGTTTAGAATAATATCATGGCAGCCCTCAACACCCTGTCCAATACTATTAATCTGTGCAGAATATATCATTTAAACAGAAATAATCTAAATTTCTGTTGTTTTAGTTATTTTGGGTTTTAATTTTAAGCAGATTTTTATAATTTTGTGAGAGTTAAGCATATGGGTGTCTGAACAGAAAATGGCACTAATTTTCTGATTCCTATGTTCTAATTCTCATTAGGCTCTGTATATTAATAGGGACTACTATAAAACACACAGATACTTTTCTCTTAAAAATAATTTGCTCATAGAGAAAGACAAGATTAATTTGAAGCAAACAGAATGAGTATTGTGCACTATAAAAATAACAAAACAAAATATAACTGACAGGTTTTCAGCCAATAAATAGAAATGAAAAAAATAACTGTATTTGTAAAAACATCAATTCTCCTACTTTGTCTCATGAAATTAAGATTCCAAAAGAATATCCATTTATGTGAGTTATATTGATTGATATTTACCATTTTAGAAATTAAAAGTAAGAAAAAAAATTAAAGTACATTGTTGCTACTGCCTTGATCCCAGCTGGCATGCCAACAAGTTTACCCACCATTGCTTTTACACCACCAGTGCCTGTAACTAATACAGTGAAGAAGGCGAAGAATATGGCAATATTGTTATGAAAATAGTCTGGACTTTCAAATAGCAACTTCAAGGAAAGGATGTAGGGATTCTGAGTTTCCATGAAAGAAGCTTAAAGAACAGCTGTACAAAGGGTGAATACTTCTCATGGTCCATGAGAGACCCCAACACAATTCTCTTTAGCATTTACCCAAAACTATGTTTGAAATACCTGAATCATTTACTAATGTTTTAAGTTTAGAATTACACATATCACACTGGCTGGTGTGGCTGAGTGGACTGAGCACCAGCCTGTGAGCCAAAGGGTTGCTGGTTTGATTCTCAGTCAGGACACATGCCTGGGTTGCGGGTCAGGTCCCCAGGTGGGGGCAGGGGTGTGAGAGGCAACCACACATTAATGTTTCTCTCCTTCTTTTTCTCCCTCCCTTCCTCTCTGTCTAAAAATAAATAAATACAATTCTTAAAAACATATTACACATATATAACACAATTTCATTCAAAAATAAATTAATAGCAACAAGGTCTAGGATGAATTTTAGCAGGATTGTATCAAAATGCCGTCTCAGAACTGCAATGAGCCAACATATTAAAGGAGAAGAAATAAATGCCCTTCCGACAGGAATTGCCCTGTTTTTCCATACTCTCTACATTCAGGCTTTGGGAATGGGAGTTATTGTCCTTCCTTCTCTCATCCCACCCCCAACCCTTTTTAAAATAAACATTCACACAGCAGTAATCCTTAAGGCACTGAGTTATGGGTTATAGTTTCTATGCTATCTGTTCTTTTTCACTGCAAAAAAGATGAGTTCAATGGAAAAGTCCCTGATATAAGAAATTGTTTTCGATCTGTTAAAATTCATAAGAGAAATACAAGACTTAATGTAATGAATCTGTCATAGGAGCAAAGGAGAACACTCACATTGAAAAACTCATGTATACGTATACAGTTATTGCAGAACATTCACTCAGCTATGTACATACAAAAATTGCCAGTGGCATTTCTTCTTCCACTGCTATTGAAAGACTTCTTAACTTCACCAGGAATGAATACAACAGAAACCACGATCTTTTGTAAGCAGTAAAATCCCCTGCAGTGGTACTGATATAAACTGAAATATACTTTTTTCAGAAATGTGGGAAACGATTCTCCCACTGCCTCTTTTTTTTTTTTGCATGTCCCTGATGTGACTATGACACAAGAAAATGTAATATTGCTAAAATACTCCAACTTCATATATTTAACATCTCTATTTGATACGAAACTCTAAAGATGGTATTTTTTAAAATGCCTAGGTGTATGATCTTAGGTTCTAAGAGAATTCAAAATGCAAGCAACACACGGGGGGGGGGGGGGCAAAAGTAGGTTTACAGTTGTGAGCCCATGAAACACAGAGTTTATTCTTGTATTACTATTTACTAACTATGGTATTACTTTGCACACAATCAAATGTAAGCGTACTTTTGCCCTGCCCTGTATTCTCCTCCATGCCTCCAGAAATACCTGGTAATATTTCCTTGATATTGTCCCACCAAAAAACCCCACTAAATTTAACTTGATTTCAAATATTCATTTTTTAGCTTAAGAAATAAATAATGCACCGAGGAGAGTCATATAGACAGAAACCAGATTACTCATCGCATGGGGTGGGAAAGGAGATGGAGTTTCACAGTAATGGGTGTGCAGAATCTCACCATGGTGATGGAATTCTCTAAAACTGACTTATGGCGATGATTGCACCATTAATAAGTTTATTAAAAATGTCATTATACACTGGAAATAGGTGAACTATGTGGTATATAAAAATGTTTCAATAAAGTTAAAAAATGAATGCACTGAGTGAGGGACGTCCAAAGCACACACAAAAAAGCATTTACTACTTGAATCTGTTTATTTAATTTACAAAATGGGCAAAACTAATTTAGGGTGTTAAAAGTCAGAATGGGGCAGTTTGGGGGAAGGGGGTATATGGCTGCTACAGGGCACAAGGTGGGGTGTCTGCAGCGCTGTTAATGTTCTGTGCCTTTGGGCGTTAGTTGGAAGAGCTTGGTGAAAATCATTGAGATGTACACTTATGATATGCACAATTTTCCTGTTGTACTCATATGCATATTTGCATATGCATTCACAAATGTCTTTTTAATTTGAAAGATATATGAAATTCTATGTAAAGGAAGACTGTTATATCACATATATTTAAAATATGAGTCATCAGAAGATGCTATAAGGTACCCTGGTATATGATATTCAGACTTCCCACACTTATACAAAGTTTTGTCCAATTTTTAAGAAGGACTTCAAAGGAGTTTTTATTGGCAAGGGGATAAAAGCATAAGCTAATTATTAAGATGTTTTAAGAGCATGTGCAACAGATCTCTGGGGAGGACTTGGGGTCAGGAGGAGGGGTGGGGGCTGGCTTCAAGCAGTGGCATACTAGGAAGAGGCCTTCGAGAGATTAAACAGTGCCCAGCAGAACACCAAAAAGCTTGTGTAGCCATGAGGGAACAGGTTTGGTGACAGGTAACTGAAGGGAAGCTGTTCTCTTGTATCCTTGTTGTTAATCCACTATCTACATCACCCTCGTCTCTTTTGGTTGCACTAATGCTGTCATCCTTTAAGGACCAGCTCACCACTTCCTCTCCACAAACATTTGCAAATACAGAGCTGAAAGAGTGTTCTTTCTTCTGGGTTTTTTTGAACCTTCATTAAATGTAATTGAGATAAAAATAGAATAGTTGGCTAATGATATAGTTGTTTGTTATTTATCTGCTTCAGAAAACAATAGTTTTGGAGGCAGGAACGATGTCTGACTTATTTATTCACCAAACTCCAGAGTAACTGTCATGATACACTATGTTATTATTGGCTTGCAAGTATTGGTGGAGTTAAAATGGGAATATTTCCATTATTTCCTGAAGAAGACATGACAAACCTCAGTTTAATTCATAGTGCAAAATTTCTGCAGTTACCAGTTGCCAACAGTCATTTCAACAGTCATTGCAATGTTATATGAACTATTTCTTAAAGCTTTTGAGGTGTAAAATAAAGCTTTTATTTAAACATAAAATAAAAATAAATAAAAATCACTCAGTTAACAGAGTTGAGAAAATTTTTAAGTGACAAAATTGGAGAGTATATTTTTCATTCATTTATGCACCATTATACATTAAAAGTTATTTTCAGATAAGACAAACAGAAAGCCTGGCCTCTAGAAGCCTACAATTTACTTTAGACAAGGTAACTGTCTAAAATGTGATAATATGGACTTATAAGTATTTAGATACAATAAAGATGGATATAGATGATAATGAGTGAGATTAGAAGTTCTGAGAAGGACAAATATGTGTTCTGGCAGCTTAACAAGTCTTCTTCTTGTGAGATAAGGTTAAACCACTAATGCCCAGGAAATCTGTAGGGTGTGGGGCAGGAAGGCAGGAGGATGCACTTGGATTTGAGACCAGGAGGTGCAGTCTGAACGGCAGGGGAAACCTGGCTTCTCTGTAGCAGGTATCGCACTGCATACTTCTCCTGGGGGGAAATGTGCAAATCAAGTGCCACATACTTTCTGATTCCAGTCCCCATTTTTTTACCTTTAACTGACATATTAATGCACTTTTATGTATGCATTCGTTCAATGTTTATGAAAACATCTGCATATTATAAAAGAGTTTCACGTCTGTCCTTGCCTGTGACTTTTGTCTGATTTATGAGGATGGCACAAGTTACAAAGCCTTTTTAACAAGATTATGCAAGGATACACAAATAAAATTTTTGTTAATAATCCTGCCATCCAGAGTCATGCTTAAAATATTTTGAAGCTGATATAGGACATTTCTAGATAGAGTAAATGAAAGAAAACAATTCTTAATCTCTTTCAGAAAAGACGTTTGCCATTATGATTTAAGTTCAAATGCATTAAGCTGTCCATATCATAATTAGTGGTTGTTAGCATTCTTTAACACTCTGTCAATGGCCTGCAGCAGCTTACAATGTGGACATGGTTGTTCTATCTCTCAGGGGATTAAAAATTGGAACCCAATTTCTTCTCTCTAAGAGTCAAAAGTATTTATTTTGGGCAATTGTAAATATATTTAATAGTCCAAACACAAGCAAGGAACTTGACTCCATGGAGAATTAACCGCAGTTATTTCAGCTAAGTGACAGTTCTTACCTGAGAAACCACCAGGAGAGCTTCCACCAATGATTTACCCGAGCTGCTGTAAAGCAATTTTACTCTGCAGATTTGTCACTTCATAGTTGCATCCCATGTAATTCAGGAGGTCCAGATGATTTTTTGTAATAATTATAAGATTAAGGGCTTATTTGGGGAGCCGTTAACAATATTGATATCAATATCAAAGGTTAAAACAATTTCAATGAAAGGTATGTTGTGATCAAATACCTAGTGAAGTTAATACTTCTGCTACATTTTAAATGAAAACCTAACCACAGGAAAGCAGAATCTCCTCCTCATCTACACCCCAAATGGCTTCTAAAATTTGGTGGTCTGACAGAAACAGTGCATCCATCCCTTAGTACTCGTGGAAAACTACTCCTGAACGATCATTACAATATCTACACAAAATGAAATGATTAGGCTTCTTTTAGGCATAACAGCAGAGAATGTAGCCATAGCTGGTATATGTCAAATATATAACAATGACAGAGATACACAAGGAGAACCAAATGAAACCAAACTAATGTCAAATAGTATCCATAATGTTAAGATCTTATTTCTTATAAACACTCATCTTAGCATGAGCCAATATTTTAAAAATAGACAGACAAAAGCCCTCAGATTTGCCCAGAGAGACCACTATACTTCAGGTATATCTCACATGTTTTATTATCAAAATCCTGGCATGTTATAATTTCTTTTATTAATTGATATAATAGCAGTTTATAAAAATAAGATATTGATTCTACCAGTTTATTAATCACATACAAACATACATAGAATTTTAAGTATATCAGGAATACAAAAGATTAAAAAGAAGACAGGCCTTTCTTAAACACAAGAAAGGTAATCCTTGAAAACTGTTGTTTTTACTTTTATACTTCAATTTGTATATTTTCACATATGCTATGATTCTTCCCATATTTTAAGAAATCTTTAAACAATAGAAGAAATGGCTAATTAAAAATCCTAATGAAAAAACAAATTCACTAAATAAAATGAGTGATAATTTAAAAATCACTTTGTGACCAAGTACTCAGAAAGCAAGAGGGCTTGTATTAAATGAATGACTTCCTCTCTGATTTCTGAGAAGTCACAGTAATAGTAAATACAAGTGTAATATTTAGTAAATTTGTCAAAAATTAATATAGTTTAAACATTCTATATTATCGATCACTACTGACCAGTCTCTTCAGAGTTGAAGACTCTTTTTCTCATCCAGTAATATTATATGGCACCTTAATTTATACTGTTTTAATATAACATTTTAGAAAGCTTAAGTGTATTAAATGAATTAACTTACATACTAATTATTAAAAGAATAACTTTTTTTCATTGTTTCCAAGGCCAAATAATCTTTAATCAAATCTTTTACTGTATTTTGATTAATGGTTATAAAAATTGCCTGTTAATTTAATTTTTATTGTCTTCTCCCTACACTGATAGAAAATAATTGTTAGCATTAAGATAATTTTTCTGTAACTTCTGGAGAAAATTATAAAATCCTGCTTTAGTAACCATAACAAATACATTTAGTTTCTCATCTAATGAGCCCAGTTTTAGAGAATATACAATAGATCATGAAACTGAATAAATAACATAATGAATTTTAATAATTTCCCAAAGACATTTGCAATTTTAATACTATCATTTCAGTGATATGGGGGATAATTTGATATAGAAATACTAGTTCAAATTATCTTCAAATAATACAATACTTACTGTGTTCTTTTGCATGAATATGTCATGCAGATACATATAGGCAGTTTGTATTAAATGCACAAAGAAAAGAATACTAGAATTTGTGTGTGGCATAAAAAAGTGGTTTAGTTTCATTTTTCTGCATGTATCTGTCCAATTTTCCCAACACTATTTATTGAATAAACTCTCTTTAGCCCATTGTATGCACTTGCTTCCTCTGTCAAATATTAATTGACTGTAAGAGTATAGTTTTATTTCTGGGCTCTCTATTCTGTTCCATTGATCCATGTGTCTGTTTTTATGGCACTGTGATGCTGCTTTGAGTACTATGTCCTTACAGTATAGTTTGATATCAGGTAGCATTATTCCTCCAACTTTGTTCTTTCTCAAGATTGCTGTTGCTATCCAGGGCCTTTTGTGGTTCCATATAAATTTTTGAAATATTTGTTCTATTTCTGTGAAATACAACATTGGTATCTTGATAGGAATTGCATTGAATCTATAGATTGCTTTGGGTAGTATGGACATTTTAATGATGTTAATTCCTACTATCCATGAACACACTATGTGCTTCCACTTATTTAAATCTCCTTCAATTTCTTTCTTCAGTGTCTTACAATTTTCCAAGTACAGGTCTTTAAGAATCAATGCAAAATGGATTAAAGATTTAAATATTAGACACCAAAAACATAAAAATCCTAGAAAAAACATAGGCAGTAATATCTCGTAATTTGATTACAGCAACATTTTTTCTAATATATCTCCTCAGGTAAGATAAACCAAAGAAAAAATAAACAAATGGGACTATAACAAACTAAAACATTTTTCCCCCAGCAAAGGAGACCATCAACAAAATAAAAAGACAACCCATGGAATGGAAGAACATAATCAACAATGATACATCTGATAAGGGGATGATATCCAAAATTTGTAAAGAACTTATAAAACTCAATACCAAAAGAAAAACTAAACAACCCAATTAAAATGGGTAGAGGACCTGAGTAGACACTTCTCCAAAGAGGTCATACAAATGGCCAACAGACGTATGAAAAGATGCTCAACCTCAGTAATCATCAAATAAATTTAAATTAAAACCACAATGAATTATCACCTCAAACAGGTCAGAATGGAAATCATCAATAAATTGATAAACAAGTGTTGGTAAAGATGTGGAGAAAAGGGAACCCTTCTGCACTGTTTTTGGGAATGCAGACTGGTGCAGCCACAGTGGAAAGAGGTATAGAATTACCTCAAAAAAGTTAAAAACGTAACTGCCTTATGACCCAAGGATTCCACTTCTGGGAATTGATCCAAAGAAACCCCAAACACTAATTCAAAAGAATATAACTACCCCTATGTTCACTGCAGTGTTATTTACAATCACCAAGATTTGGAAGCAATCCAAGTGTCCATCAGTAGATGAGTGGATAAAACAATTTGGTACATTGACACAATGGAATACTACTTGGCCATATAAAGAGAAGAAAATTTTACCATTTGCAACAGCAGGATGGACCTGAAGAACATTACGCTAAGTGAAATAAGCCAGTCAGAGAAAGAAAAACACCATATGATTCCACTCATCTGCTGAATCTAATAAACAAACTGAACTAACAGGCAAAATAGTGACAGGCTCATGGATAGACAGCAGGCTGACAGCCCTGGGGTGGGGTTAGAATGTGGAAGTATTAAACCAAAAGGAAAAAGAACTCATGGGACATGGACAGCAGTGTGGTGACTGCAGGGGGTGTGGGGGGGGGAGGCTAGGTGGTGGTGGAAGAGTGTATAAGGGGGATAAATGATAACAGAAAAATACAATGCAAATAAATTTTAAAAAGAATATTAGAAGTGTCATACCTTTGAGACATAATCTTATAGGCATCTGGCAGATAGCATCGTATATTCTCCATCTGAGCAGGGTCAGAGTCACAGATTTTGTCATCAGTCCTCCCGTAGTTGGCACTTTCAATCATGATGACATCTGTTCCTGGACAGCGTAGCTCTATGGGGTAACTCTCACAGGAGAGCTCTCTGCGGACCACAGCCATCGGTATTGGGGCACGGCTGAAAGCTGTGGGAAGGAGGAGGAAGGAAAGTAAGTCCTCTTTATTACAATGAAAAGTGTCTGTGTCTGCTTGCCCCGTGTTTGGGGTGAGCCAATACCAAGGAAGAAAGCTGTTGCAATTTATAAGTTTAATTGTGAGTGAGAGACAGAATTTTAATAAACATAAAAAATTATAAGTGAGAGACAGAATTTTAATAAACAAAAAGTGTATCTGTTTTCTTGCTCAGGGTTCGGGGTGAACCAATACCAAGGAAGAAAGCTGTTGCAATTCATAAGTTTAATTGAAGTGAGAGAGAGGATATCTCTCACTTCAGTAACTTCACAGCTATTACTTATTCTAACAACAGTTATCTCTTTAAAAAACCTTGTTAACAGTTTTTTTTTTTTTCCTTATACATGGAAAAAAGCACTGCAAATTTTCTGAAATTTTGGTTGGTATGTGAAGTAAAGATTATATAGAAATTACCAATTGCTACATAAGATTCTAAGGTAAGCCTCAGGGGTATTATGTGTGCATTTTGTTTTTTGTTTTTGTTGGGTTTTTTTTGAAACAATTACCAAAAAATTACACTGTTCTTGTATTTATAAGTATAAATAAATAAAGTGGCCTGTTTCAATTTTAAAATAGTATTATACACAATTATATAGTTTTAAGTAACAGTTAAGGTAATCTGTACACTTGGTGAGTTAACTATAGAAATAATGAATGTTCCTTATTTAAGAAAAGGAGATGTGTAAGGAAAAAAAAATTCCCTTAGATCCCTCCCCAAACCTTTTCAAACACGTCAAGAGGTAACCAGTGAACACCATGATAACCTTCCTATTAGACCTTTCCAAAGGAAAACAGACATGAGATGTTTCCTCCCGCCACTCTTTTAATTTTACTCAGTGAATTTTGCTAAGATTGTCTCACACTACACACATTGTTTCATACCTTAATTTATTTTATTAATTAAACAATATATGGTGAATATATTTTCATTTCTATATTGTAACCCTCATGGTCAATGGCTACATTATTTATAAATATAAAACATTGCTTAAGTGGTCTCATGTTGATAAACATATAGGAATATCCCAGTGGTGGTTTTTTTTGTCATAACACTGCAAAAAAGTATTAATATATTGTGTGCCATGGCTATAATATTTTGGAAAAATAAAATTTTCAAAATATGTTTAATGATATATTTCTATAAATATATTTGAAGTTTGGTAAATATCAATAATTAAATGTCAAAACATTTAATAAAAATGTGCACTTTTACCAGTAGTACTTTCCTTTTCAAAACTACATATTACCAATTCTTTTAAATTTTTCCAAAGTCCTAGACAAAGAATGATACAGTATCCTTATTTTAATTTTCACTATTTTATTTATACAATAAAAATATTTTCATGTTTATTCACCCTTCATATTTCTGAATTGCTTGCTTAAATTCATCTATAGTTACATTTTAAAATATCTTATTGTAGAAAAAATGTAACTTTGTTCTTCATATTTGTGGCAAATAGTTTTTTAGTTTGCAGTTGATTTTAGATGTTTGCTGAACATATATATTTCATTTTTATACATCCAAATATCTATCTTTTCATGTGAAGTTTTACAATTTCCTACTCTAAGACTGTGAACATAATCAGTACATTATTGGAAGAAAGTCAGATATTTAATTGTAAAAGCTCAGCAAGACTTCTTTTAAAATGCATATAAGTGAAATTCTAAGTTGTTTGCCAACAATCTAACAAAGTTGATTTCTATACAAGAGAATTAATTTTAGAGATATTATGTGATAGCTATAAATTTGCACTTATTGTTTAACGCATTAATATGCACATACAACATGTATTTAAATACATATATGCAACTTTTCTTGTTGCTTTTTTATTAAGCATGAAATGTGAAAGGAAATGAAGGTAGAAGAGAAATAAGCAAAAAAAGAAAGAGAAATTTTATTACTATAAATATTTTCACTGGAAACTTAGAATATTGATTTGGTTTGTGAAACCAGACTTACTATTTCAAAATTGAGAATGACATTATTTTTTACCAATTTATTTTGGAAAAGATATAATTGTACCATAGACCCCCTGCATAACTTCTGAGCAGGTCACTTAAAGTTCTCAAGCTGTGTAGTCACTTCCATTCTCTGTATGCCACTCAACATGGTGTTGGTTGTCTCTCTCTCTCTCTCTGTCCCGCAGCACATTAACAGTGGTGATTAAAGAGAGTTAGCATAATTAGAAATGGTTGTAGCATTATATATAACATAGAGAAGGGCACTATGTATCTATTAAAGAAATATTTTGACCAAACAGACTAACCCTCCAGCCACTGCCTTAAGGGGAAGGTACTTAAACAGTTACAGGACAGGTGAATCAGGCATTTACATATATCAAGCCATCAATGCCCGGTTCAAATCTAGTTTATCCATGGGACTGTTCTGCATCCTGAAGGATTCACTCAAAAAATAAGGGCTGCAGCTTTCTCTGCATTTAGCAGAGAATGAAATCTCTAGCCTGTCTTATATGTTTATTTGTTATGATACAAAAACATTAGGAAAACAGGCTATATTTGTATTTATTTTCCAGTTTTTACCTTTATACTTCATTTACCCCAAATTGTGTATATTTAAATAAAATTAAATTTACTAGAGAAAAAAATTAAAGGCATCAATAAGAAAATGCATATTATAAGGCTATTTTGAACAGTAAAGACAAGATGGTTGCTTTATATGAGTAATGGCAGAGAACATATTTGATCTCTGTTTACAAACAAAAATTACACCATTGGATGAATGTTAGGATAAAAGAGAGGGGGACAAGGATGACTACTAGGTCTCTTGCCTAACCAACAAATGGTTGGATGGTAGTGCCATAAACGAAATCTGGACATAAATTAAATATAGGTCAATGACTCAGAAGAGAGGTTTTATAAATTGGAGAATTATAAGTTAGTAGTACTTAAAAGCAGAGCAGAAGATAAGACACCTAGGATGGAGTATGGATTTTATTAAGGAAGCCCATTAGGCAGTTTTAAAACATGTTCACAGTTCTTGGGTAGGACTTGGAGGACCATTTGTATTCCCTTTCCCCTTGGGGGAAAGGGAATACAAATGGGGCCTTTACTTAGTGATTCTCTTCTGATGCACACAGTATTGTAGAAGTGGGAGTGTGTGATTTCCTAGACTAGTTCATTAAGAAGGCATTGCAGCTTCAGGCTCTCTCTTGGATCACACACTTTGCACAAAGCAAGTGACCATATCTTGAAAATACTCAAACCCCATGGCAAGATCCAGACACAAAGCTGAGCCCTGTCCTGCAAGCCACCCTGAACTTGCAAGGCAGGTGAGTCAGGGGCCTTGGCAGCTGATCCTCCAAACACCAGAAAGCCTCCCTTTGGATCACTGAGTGAGAGTGACTAGTTAAATGACACGCCGATTCTAATCTAAAGAAATTATACCATGGGAAATAATAAATGTTTACTGTCTTAAGCTACTAAGTTTTGGGCAATACATTACTAATTATAGAGAGCCCTGAACCAAGCCTGAAGGAATGTTTAAAGAGTAGACTTTGAATATGTTGGACAGATATTGAAAAAGACCAAATCAATAAAAGAAAAATATGAATTACCCACACAGATATTCTAATATGACCATCAATACAAATACTTTTTAAATTTTTAAATATATAAAATGTTTTACTTATTACTTAAATATATGTGTGTATATACAAAACATACAAAATCAGCTTCAGCACAGAAAACTGACTAATAGGTGTTAAAAACATTGTTTTTCCAGTGATCATAGGAAAGGGGGAAAAAGGCTCTTTCAAAAACTTTGGAATGAAAAATAAACAGATCTGGTTCCTCCTGAGAGAGAAGCACTTAAACTACTTGTAAGTCAAGGCTAATGATTTTAAAGGAGTTTCTTAATTTGAAGAGGAACACTTACATATCTAAAAGTGGGCTACTTTGTCACTATTGTCAATGCCTTTTAATAATACTTCATTACTTAACTGCTGCCAAAAAATAAATATCCCCAATTTTAAGTTTGAGCAGAGCCTATAACATAATTTTCTTAAAGATGCTCATTTCTCTGTGCCATTTTACATGCCAAATCATTTATCCAAGTTTGTAAAAAATGCGCTCCAACAATCCAGTCCAAAATAGTTGGCAGTAAAAATAACATTGGAAATCCAATAGAATGTCACCCTACCACCTACTTTCTTTAAAAGTACATGTGCTACCAGTAAGCTTCTAATAAACTGAATTTCAACAGGTCTAATTCAACAAAGAATACATTTAATTTAAATGCTATTTGAGTATTTAGTCAAGTGTAACACAATGACAATAAAAATGGACAAAGGCAATTACGTTCTGAGGTAAAAACAATGAAATTTAGAATTTCCGAAAATACCAGGGGGAAAGTTATACAGAATTGAATATCATAAGAACAACTGTTGGGGGAGGGAGGTGGGTTCAGCTGGGGTGGGGTGGAGGGATGGGGAGAAAAGGCATACGACTGTAATTGAATAACAATAAAAATTAAAAAAAAATAAAATAAAATAATTAAAAAAAAAAGAACAACTGTTGCTCAGCTATCCTTCTGACGTACAGAGCTTCAGCAAGAGAGTAGCACTAATTCTTCCTTTTGAAGATGCACTTATACAAAGCAGTAGCCTTCAAGTAACACTGTTTTCTACCTTAAAAAGGTAGCAAGTATTTGAATAAAAGAATACATATCTACTTGTTATAACTTCTCAACATTTAATAACATTATATTGCACAATGTATCCCAACTATATTCATGAGGGATACAATTTCTAAGATGGTTTCAAATTTCACATATCACAATTATCCCAATGTTTTTCTAAATGTCAGAAATTCCCAACTGGTCGTTTAAAATGTTCTTCAGAGTACAAATTATAATTTCAAGAATCCAGTAAAAACAATTATACAACTCCAAAGAAATAAAAAGATATGCTAGTTTAATGCATACTAATCACCTACAGAGTGTCTGCTGGGAGATATTAAATATAAGACACAGACATTGTTTAAATTCCCTCTCCACATTGGGGATTATCTCAGTTCTAGGAGTAGTCCTATACAGAATGGGATTCTGAAATTGTCAAAGGGTTCTGAAAAGTTATTACATAAAATCAAGAAAGTGATAAAATTAATGTGTGATGGTTAATATTGCATGTCAACTTGGCTGGACTAGGAGTTGCCCTGATAGCTAGAAACAGAATCTGGAGAACACTGACTAAAAACATGTGTGGTGAAGTCCCAAAAGTCAAGAGATGATACCAGTAACAAATGAAACTAAAAGGTTACAGGGTAATGACTAGATCAGTGGGTGAAGGCTTGGAGGGGGGCAGTGAAGATGGGCATCTGACCCTCCTAAGTGTCTCCATGGGACTCTAGAAGCTTGTAGCTGGCTAGGAAATGCACACATCTATGCAAAGTTTTAACACAGCATAAAGCACAGAGAATTCTGTGGAACAGATTAAAGAGTAATGAACATGTGTTGATAAACATTTGTTTGGGTGCTCAAGAAAGATTTCTTGAAGGAAGCAAACTTGAAAACATGAAACATTATGTGAGTACAGGAGAAGAGACAAGATAATCCAGGCAGAGATTCTGAACAAAGAAAGATGCACTCAGAGTCCTGGGCGAGGGTCTCGCAGAGGTACCTGCACTCACGTGTTCACTACAGCACAATTCTCAGTAATCCAGACATGGAAACGACCTGAGTGTCTCTTCGTGGGTAAACGGATAGAGAAGCTGGGGTACATACTGGGTGCGCAAAACGAGGTTTACAGTCGTGAGTGCACAAAACAGTTTATGCTGGCACTATTATGTATTAATTATTGTATTGTTTTTCAAACCAACAACCGTACACCTACTTTCGCCCCACCTGTACACACAATAGAATATTATCCAGTCACGTGAACAAAGAAAATCTGTCCTTTGTGACAACATGGATGGACCTTGAAGGCATGATAAGTGAAATAAGTCAGGCAGAGAAAAATACACTGTATGATTTCATTTGCATGTGGAATCTGAAAAAGCCGAACTCCCAGAAACAGAGAGCAGAATGTGGCTGTCTGCAGGAGGAGGCTGAAGGGCGGGGCAGATGTCAGTCAAAGGGTACAAACGTTCACTGGGAAGATGAATGAGTCTGGGGTCCTCGCGCACAGCATGGTGACTACAGCCAACAATACTCTGTTAATAATAAATAGTTGAAAGTTCTTAAGAGAGATCTGAAATGTCCTCACCACACACACACACACACACATAGACAAATGGCAATTTTGAGGTGATGGGGGTATTAACTAAGCCTTCTGTGGAAATCACTTCACAATATATGTGTTTTAAATCAACCCAGGGTACACCTTAAATGTACACAAAAATTCTGTTATATCTCAGTAGAGTTGGGGGTAAAAAAAGAAAGATATATTCAGTAAAGAACCAGGAACAGATGGGAGGCAGAACTAAACAGCAGTCAGATTGAAAGACCCTTAAAATCAGATTCAGAGTTGAGGTGCAAGTACATAGGACAGTGGAAGAAGCCATTATAACATAATAACATATATAAAAGTTATATATATATATATTTAAAAGCACCAGACAATAGATCAGTCACACGGATTAGAATGAAAGGTAACAGAGTCTGGGAATTATTGCAGAAGATGTTGTGCTAAGCTCTTTAGGGTGATGTGACCATGATAATTGCTAACGTTAGTCGAGTGCTTTCCATGTGTTGGTGTTTGAAAAGTATTTTGTGTCAAACTCTAAACAGTAACAACTCGGCGATATTTTCATCCTCACTTCATAGGCGCGGAGGCTTGGACCAGAAAGCCATATAGGTGAGGGAAGAGGCAGAGACCTCCTTCTGCGTCACAAAGACAGAAAGCAAAACAAGGGGACTTATTTCAGGAAATGCATAAGGAGTTGTGAGGAGAATTGCACTAATCATCATGATATAAATGCCAGTGAAATAAAGTCCAATTCCTGAATATGAAATGCTAAATTAGATATTCCATTTATTGTGTTTGGCAAGGGCTTTTAAAAAAATAGTACAAAACATAACACTATTACTATTTTGAGAATTTCAAGTATTCCTTTGTTTAACACATTGATATTATAACAGAAAAAGTTAATATGAAGATTGCCTTTGCGTGAAAACACATTGCATAGAGGTAGAAACTCCCTAATTTTAAAATGTAGCATTAATTCTCAAATGTAGTCAATATACTTTTCTTGCAGTATATAAATATAATTTTGTGAATAACAAATTTAAAGTTTGTGTCATTCTTACTATAAAACCAAGAAAATCTATAGTCATGCAGATTTTAACAGAAGAAACATAAAGAAAATTTAATGAAAGATAAACATGTTTTGAATAAACGATCACTCTTTCCCCCCTTTATTCTCTCTCTCTCTCCCGCCCTCTCTCTCTCCCCCCACCTCTCTCTCTCTCTCTCTCTCTCTCTCTGTCTCTCTCTCTCACACACACACACACACTTAACTGGAAAGCACGAAGAGCTTTCAGTGGCCTAGAATTCAACAGCATACATCTACAGAAGAGAGCAACCTTATAATAATAATCCTCTTTGTTAATACCTTCAACATTGAAAACATATAAAATGATGTTTATGAATCCTTTGCCCACAAGCTTTAAAACAGCTTTATATGTCCAGTCAGCGTTGGACTGTGTCTGTACAACCCACCTGTGAGCAGAATAAGCCCAACATAAAGAGGCCGAGCAAATCTGTATCTCCACACTGGTATTTCTTCTAACCTAAGCTTTCTCTCATCTGTTATAGCATCTGAAAGTTACCATTCATTCCAGCAGAACGTACCTGCTAGGGATAAGTTTGTAAATTGAACGTGTTGCTTAAAAATGAAATGCTTATTCTTTATTCTATTCCCAATGAAAACTTTTATTAGCAATATTTTCAAACAAATATATTTTTATGAAGAAGTTAACTAACACTAAATACCAAATGTAAATCCTGGTTTACAGACAGTGAATCTCTACTGAGTAATATTAGTGTATTAGCCAACTAAATCTCTCAGGCTAAGAAAGTCCAGATATATCCCAAATATTCAAAATTCGGAATAAAAAGAGTAGGCAACTAGTTGTTTTTTTAATAAGCACTAAATAAAAGAATGTCAGTTTTTTCTTTAAAGCAGAAAAAAATCAGAAAGACTAAAAACCTAGCCAAAAGGAAACTAGAAACCCGAGGGGGAAACAGTGCACGCTGGGTAATTCTGGCCACAAGCAAAGGGGTTTTGAGTGAAAGTGAAGTCAGTTGGGCTAGTGCAGAAGTGAACTCTCACCTCTCACCAGCTCTGTGGGGCAGCCCCCAGGAGTGTCCTACGTGAAGAGATTGTTATCTCCTCTCTAACAATAAAAGAAACAAAAAATATTCTGAAAGGCAGAAAAGCAGCTCACTCATTTAAGTTTCTAAAGCCATATAAAATGACTTCTAAAACCACATTTTTAAAAAAACTGCAGGAAACAGGTGATAAAGGGTAAACCAAGGATTATTTATACATGTAGGAAAGCAGCCATGGAGTGGCATGGAGCACATACAGCGCTCAGTTATGTGTGTCCTGTTCAACCACAAAATATACTATTGAGGTTAGTAAAACACATTTTTCCACCGACAATAAAATTTAATAGAAACTATTTATATAATACATTTGCAGGGCCACACAAGTTTCTTGAAATGGATTAAAATGAATATCCCAAACACCCACCTCAATGTCTCCCGCAATCATTAAACAAATAAATTAGGACATAAAAACTAATGTTCAAAGTGGTGGTTGAGAAATATCTATTTTGACATGACTGAATGATGGATATAAATCCTTCACATCCGTGATTAAGTTAATTTATTCAACAAATGTAAGTTGAGCACAAGGGAAGTGCCAGATACGTCCAGGTTGTGGTTATTGAAGAAAACCAGGTTTGCCACCCTGAAGTTGCCTCTTTGGGCTATGGATTTTAAGCCGTGTATTGAGAAACAAAGGACTCAGAAAGAACCTTTGACTCCTTTCCCCCTTTCTTGCCCAACTGACTCAGACACAGAAAACTCCTTCAGGAAGGAGATATTAGAGAAATCACCACAGTCTAACTTGAATTAAGTATGGTAAATAGGATGGCTTTAGGAAGGGGTCTCTTACCTAGGTACCCACTGTGACCATGGTTTCTGCATTTCCTGCCATGTCCGTTCCCCTCTTCCTCAACTCCCTGTAAAATGCCCATTCTCGTTTCTGAAATCTAATGCCCCCTTCCCCTCTGCCCAAAATGTCATATATACCCAATGTTGCTTCAATAGCTTTAGAATTCCCATGCTTATACGAATGCCCCATGTACATGTATGACAATTTTGATTTTCTGCTGTTAATCTGCTTTTGTTAATTTGGTTGTTAGCCCACCTAGATGAACTTCAAAGGTGGTAGGAAAAGTATTATTATTTTTTTAGCCCCCCACAGCCCTCAATGGTCAATAGAACATTGACTCATGACCTTATGGATTTTACAGTAAGATGGGGACAGGGGGTAAATGTTAAAAACAATTAAATACACAATAATTAAAGAACCTCAGAATGACCATATGAACTATGATGGAAAACAAAAACAAAACAAAATATGACACTATGAGAGAAAATAGCACAGTTTCACCAAATGACAGCTTGAACAACATATCTATTTGCAGATTACCCCCAAAAGTTGGGAGTCTCCAAAATGATTTTAACAAGAGTGTTTTTTAAATTACTAAAACACAAGTTTAAAATCTCATAGTGCTCCATGTTATTCAAAATCACTTATTAAGTCTTGGCAAAACTCTTAGTAGAGGACGATGAAAATGTATTATTACAAACAGACATTTACTTGAATCAGTAAGTTGTTGAAGGGGAGAGCACAAAGCATAATTACATTTACAAATGGTTTCCAGTGATTCATACCAAAATAAGGTAGATGAAGAGATAAAGTACATTATTTTTCCCAGTTTAATCAAACCGTATCACTTTGCAAGAATATCTAAACAAATGAGAAAAAAAATGCTGACATTTGAAAAATGATTTTCAGATCTTTGATTTAACTGATATAGAAAAAATAAATTTTGTTGAGAAAGCATCCACAAAAAGATCTATGCTACCTTTAATAAGTATTATAGGGGGGATCTTCTAATATTAATAATTAATAATATACTAAGGTATTCTAATATGAATTTGTCAATCTATCTCTAAAGAGTCTACATGAGCATAGATATCTTGAAGATTTTAATAGGTCTCCAAGTTATTATATCAGGATTACAAAGTAAAATAAAAGTTGTTTTTTAGGAAGCAATCTCTTTAATTCTTAGAAATTTGCCCAGCTCCAGAAAACAAACTGATCATTAGAAATACATAAATCCAAAATTATTTCTTAATGTGACACATCTTCCTGTCAGCCATATTGGACTGATTGAATTGAGCTTTCAGTATATCCTGCTTATCATTTATTTTTCATATTTTTTATCACTTGGATGCCCACTAGTATTTCCTAGATCCTTGCTTTTAATCTTGACTGCTTTAGCTATATTTCCCTATTATCTAAATGGGATTCTTTTAATATTTGAGGAAGGTTTTGTTTGTTTGTTTGTTTGTTTTTTGTAATTACCTTGTTCACTGAATTTATATGGTGTGTTCAGAGGCACTTTGCCGTCTTTATTTAAAAACTAAATCTTCAATTCTCTTCTGGTCCCAGGCACTGGGAGGGCTGCGGGCTTGATTTCATGGCCAAGTCCAAGAACCACACCGTGTACAACCAGTCCTGAATATGGCATATAAATGGTATCAAGAAACCCTGATCACAAAGATAAGAATCTCTCAAGGGGGTAGACCCCAAGATCCTGAGGAACATGAGCTTTTCCAACAAACACAACGAGAAGGGCCTGAAGAAAATGCAGGCCAACAATACCAAGACCACGAGCGCACATGCTGAGGCTATCAAGGCCCTGGTCAAGCCCAAGGAGGTCAAGCCCAAGATCCCAAAGTGAGACAGCTGCACACTCAGTGGACGTGCTTACACTGCTCACTCCAAGCTCAGGGAAACATGCTTGTGCCTGCATCATCAGCGGTCTCCACCTATGCTGGCCAAAGGCCAAGGCCAAGGCCCAAACCAAGCCCCAGGCTGCAGATGTGGCTGTGGCTCCGGCTCAGGCTTCAGCTTAGGCTCAGGCTCCCAAAGGTGCCCAGGCCCCTGCAAAGGCTCCACAGTAGAGGCCTCTGTCTGCCCATGTGAGGACAGAAGGACTGGTGTGGCCCTGGGGCTGGGGTCCTCCTGGGCTCTTTGTGCAAATAAACCTGAAGCAGGGTCTGCCCGCCAAAAACAGAAACAAAAACAAAAACACCAACTAAATCCTCAAATTAATTATTAAATTCTAAAGTTATATGTTAATAAATACATATGAATGATGATTCTATACATATACCTTACTGGAATCACTACCCAATTATTTCCTATATTTGTACTTAGTGTTATCAGTATATTCAAGGTGTCACAAAATCTCTCTCTCTTTCTTTCTCCCCGCCCCCACCCTCTCTCACACACACAGGGCTGCTTCATAAAAAATGTGAATTTTTAAGTTTTTTTTTTTAGCACTGCTGATGGTCTAGGTCTTATGAATCCATACTCTTTGTCTCAGTTTGATGTGAAATAGGCTTTCAAGACGGCTGGTTATGAGTAAATGTCCTGGTAATAAAATATATTTAGTTGAATGGCAGAGTCTACTTGGTGTGAGAATGAAAATATTTCATTTTAACCTAACAGTTTAAAAAATAATCTTCTGTGTTCTTTATTTTTCTCATTCTACCCCTATTTGGCCAACATTTTATATTTTTCCCTCACATAGTCTTTCAAGAAAGAGAGATCAATGGTTATTTTCAAAAATCATCTATCATTCTATAATAAAGTCCATAATGTCCAATTATTCACAGTTAATATGCTTTCTCTGGTTAGTTTTATATCTGTCCAATTCTAGAAAACAGTGAATGCAGTTTAGTAGACTTTTTTTATGATTTTATTTATTTTTAGAGAGAGGGGAAGGGAGGGAGAAACAGAGAGAGAGAGAAAGTCAATGTGTGGTTGCCTCTTGAGTGCCCCTTACTGGGAAGCTGGCCTGCAACCCAGGGATGTGCCCTGACAGGGAATCAATCCAGCAACTGTTTGGTTCACAGGCCCGCATTCATTCCTTTGAGCCACACCAGCCAGGGCTAGTAGGCTTTTTATAGATATTTGTTGAATGCAAGTTAGAAGTATTTTTTTAAATTTTTGTTTACTAATTTTAATTGGACAGATTCTTTGTCCAAAATCTCTATGAAAAAAGCTATTCTAGTTCATAACTTTATGGAAAATATTAATCATTCAATTACTATCTTACAGAAATAATTCAATATTACATTAATATCAATTTAGAAGAAAACTTTTATTACAAATATAAAGGATTTTGCTCAGGTGATTCATAAGTCTTATTTCAGAAATGGCCCAAGAATTTGGCACAGAAAAAAATCTGAACTCTTGGCAAAAGATGATCACTTACATAAAGTGTCAAAAGCTTTCTTTATATGGGTGGTCTCAAAGATAGGTCAGATCACAGAATGGACCTTAAAAATACATGGAGCATAAAAACATCTGTAATAATTATAAATCTCTGCAGTATTAATTTAATATAACTCACATTAATGCATTAATGGGCCAAACAACTGTGACAAAAGTAAAGTTTGTATTAATCACACGTTGCAGGTATATTATTTAATTTATAGAATTGTGAAATATCACATTGCTATATCACCAGTCACATGGTTTAAATTTTCTAAGGATTGGGAAATATATTTTTCAACACATGTATTAAAATAGGATCCTCTGCTGTCTCTTAGATCATTCAGAATACCACATAAATTGCTCTTTTAAACTATATTCATTTATAACACTCTTTCTTTTCTCACATCGCAACATCTGGGTAAGCTAAGAATTTCACTTCTAAATCGAAGAGCAGTCTGAGCTATAAATTGGCTCACAGAAGAAAACAGAAGGCCATGAGAAGCTGAATGAATGGTGGTTTCCACTGAAACAGGAAAAAAAAATGACACCAGTAAGAGGAACCGCACAGATAGAATTTACCAAGAATTAAAGTTTCTTCTGCACTGACAGTTCCCTAATCAGTTTCTGTAGAGGAATTGTCAGCTCAGTGGAATAATATTTACACTTTAAAAAAGTGATGAATTGCATGATTATAATATTTTCTATAGTTTATGGGCTTGTTTACCATAACAGTAAATCTATTAAAGCAAGTTTTGCCAAAAAAAAAAAAAGAATTTAAAACAACCAAAAGGAATTTTAAAAAGCTCTCTAACAGGTATTATTAGAATCTTCAAAAATACTCAAACAGTTCATTTGGGAAAAATCATTTGATGTGAACCTCTTATTATTTGTAAGTTAATACAATTTATTTATCTATCTACTCAACCATTCATTCGACAAACAGCTGTTGAATTTTATTATATGCCAAGAAATAAGCTTTATTCTCCAGGAGATGAACATGAATGTACTGAATATAAATATTATGGTTCCTATCCAAAAGCTATTTATTCATGAGCAACTTCCTTAAACTTGAAGGAACAGTTTTTCTGTATCAAATGAGGATAATTTAAACCTCTTTCACAGATATCAAATCACTTGTTAAGTATATAATGTGTCAATCAAAATTGCATATTGAGTATGTTTTGATATTGCTAGGGTTGTAAGTGAAGATAAAAATCATATCCAAAACCATGCTGAATAGAGCGAATGGTATGAATGGAGGTACAGAGAGCTACCTAGGGGTCCTAAGTACACACACATTCCAATAAAATTACTACTTGCCTCCATGCTGCCTCAAACCTCCACGTTCCTCTTATCGGAGCCCTGAATTGTCTTGCTGTCGGCAAATGTATTTTCTTATGTTTGCAGTCTCTTCTTCAACATAAATCTCATTTAGATTTTATACTATTTTTTAGACCACATCTTGTGTCCTTTTCTATGTCTTCACTGCTTAAAGATTCCTTCTGCGACAACCTTGACTCAGGACCACTCTGATCAAACTTCTCTCATAATCCTGTGCCATAGCCCTTGGCCCAGTCATTTTCATGCTCACCTATTTCTCCATTTAAATTCAAACAAATATAGAGGTAAGAAAACATAGGTTTAGTCAGGAAATGGCAACATGTCTAGTTTTGCTATGGCTACTGGTGCATGATACAAGACAATATATGTCACCAGTGAAAATATATTCTAGATTATGTTAAAGAGAGCAGTGTGTTTGGTTTTTACCTCATTCAACAAATAATGATTAATTTCCTGTACATGGTGCAAAGGGCTGGTGCGTAGCAGCAGACTAACAGAAAAAGAGAATCTACTCTACTGAATCTTAATTTCTCATTGGGGACACAGAAAATGAACCATAAATTCATGGTGTATCCATTACTGGTAAGTGGTATGGGATATACATATGTGTGTGTGTGTGTGTAAGTTTCTGACATTGTTTTTTTTTTACTGTAGTGACATGCCTGATCTTTAACTTTTGATTGCCAAGGCATCCATTTCATAAGACATCGTCTTCAATAAGCACATGGCCACAGCTATATAACACAGCTACTTGCAAAACAACCAAATAGGGAACTAGACACTCCTGCCTAAGGTCTCTCTTTCAGAAAGCCCAGGGCTACCTAGGTAACCCAATGCTTGAGTGACCCTGTTTCTCTCTTCCTGAGACCTGACTTCTACTCTTACACTTCAAATTAGCCAATAAAGAATGAACCCACAAAACCCTAGACACTCATTCCGAAACCCTAATAAGGACAGAACCCTAGTCTGTATTCTCTCTCTACCCACAGTCTCCTTGTGTGGCTCATGAGAGTGATGTGGGCCCTCCAGCTCCTGAGACTAATAAATCCTTCTCCTCAAAGTTCCGTGGTGGTTGTTGCTGAAGTGAACCCCAAGATCCTAAAAGAACCACAAGGGCAGGCCCAACCACAACATTCCACTACAAGTAATGCAGGCCCAGGTGAGTGCCGCAGGCGTTAGCGGAAAGCACGACCCTAGATAGGCAAGGGCCCAGGGAACACAGACTATGAGGGATAGGGAAGTGTTTCAGATAGGAGGCATTGCTACCTTTGAGTGGAGTCTTGATTTGGATATAACTGCACATTAGGAAGAATAATCTGCCTGAGATGAACAAGATGGACTTGAGAAAAATTAGGGGAAATATAGTAAAAAGAATAACCAGATAATAATTTCAATCACCCAGGATGAAGGAAATGGCAATATTAGTAAAGATTATAGAGAGTGAAGCTCTAAGAGACTTGTGGAAATTAGTCCAAATTTTGTGTCTTCTCAGGACATGGGAAGAAGGGGTAGGATAGTAACAAAGTTTACAGGGGTGGCTGTATTAGCCACAGAAAAAAGGACTGTCAGGGGTACTGAACTTGGTGGGGAGAAAGACAAAAATAAAGTCAATTTTAGTTAAGTCTTTACATACAAAAAAGCTCAATAACAATTTAGCCTGTAAATCTCAAGCACATACATAAACTCTTGAGGAAATATAAATGATGGTCATCTGAATTAAAAATGAAATACAAAGTCCATGAGTTAAAACAGATTGCCAACAAAACTTGCATTAAATATTCATAGCAGTAATATTCAGAAGAACCAAGAATGGAAACACCAAACGTCCACCAGCTGATGAGCAGATAAACAAAATGTGGTACATTCATACAGTGGAATATCTTTTGGCTACAAAATTAAACAAAGTGGATGATAAAAATGTGTTAGAACTTGGTATGTGCAGTAGCTTCACATCACTGTGAATGTAGTAAACGCCATGTAAGTGTATGGGTAAATTCATGCTATGTGACTTTCACCGCAAGAGAAAAATTAAAATAAACTACTGACATACAGATACAAGCTATAACTTGCATGAACCTGGAAAACACTGCAAAGTAGAGGGAGCCAATCACAAAATACAACACAATGTATTAGTCCATTTACATGAAATATCCAGATAGGTGCATCCATAGGGACAGACAGTAGATTAGTGGCTGCTGAGGACCTGGGAGTTTGAAGGAAGATGTTGTGTGATTGCTGATAGGTAAGGTGTTTCTCAAGGGGATGATGAAAATATCCTAAATATTTGATTGTGGTGATGGTTGGACAATTCTGTGAATACAACAAAACCACTAAATTTTGTACTTGAAGAAGATAAATTTTATGGCATGTGAACTATATCTAAATAAAGCTAATGTTTTTGTTTTTAATTTCCAAGGAAGACGATCCAGACAGATATGTTTCTGAACCTTTTTTGACCATGACCCTATAGGAGTACGTGCAATTTTAACTTTATCTCAATACAAAACTCACACAATCACACTCAATGGAAATGAAAGATTCTCCAAACAACCCAGAGCTCACTGTACAAGGTGGACTCTATTCTGCTTCACTAAAACAATTTTAGTCTCAACCCATTAAATTGATTTTATAATTCCATCTTCAGTCATAATTCATACAGTGATAAAAACACTATTTTAGAGAAGATAAGATAGCTAAGGATTATCCCAAGGATTAGAGTGATTTTAGGGGAAAGGATAAAAATAGAAGGAATCATGAAGAAAAAAAAGAAAGGGTTAAAGAAGCAGAGAGAGAGACACGATTATGCTTTACAGAACCAAATGAGGTAAAGGGGATCATGAAGTAACTAGCAATCAATATCAGATAATGATAAGTTTTCAATGACAATGAAAACTAAAAAAGACCATTAACTTTAAAGCTATAGACTGACAGTGTGTGTCCCCCACCACCCACCACAATCCACATATTGAAACTTAATCCCCAATGTGATGGTGTTTGGAGGTGGGGCCTTTGAGACGTGATGAAGTCCCGAGCGCATAACCCTCATGATTAGGATTAGTGGCCTTATAAAAAAGACCACAGACAGATTCCTTCCAAGTTGCACCATGTGAGAACACAGCAAAACAATGGCCATCTATGAACCAGAACACTGGCCTTCATTAAGCAGTGAATCTGCCCTCAGCTTGATGTTGGACTTCCCAGTCTCCAGAACTAGGGGACGTACATTTCTGTTGTTAGTAAGTCACCTTGTCTACAGTGAATCTACCATGCAGCCCAGACCATCTAAGACATGTACTTAATGGACTTGGCTTTAGTTTATTACAGTGGGACTGACATAGAGTATAAAGAAATTCATTGTTACAGAATTCTAACTTCATCACTTGTATGTAAAACCATGGTATAATTTCTCAATTCCTCAGAGCCTCAAGTATGAATATAAGCAATCATTACACAACACCTTTCTTCTACAGTTTCCATTTACGAAGGATTCTACATTTATGAAGGATTGGTTCTACAGCATAGTGCAGGGGCGCCAAACTCATTTTCACCAGGGGGCCACATCAGCCTAGCGGTTGCCTTCAGAGGGCCGAATGTAATTTTAGAACTATATAAATGTAACTACTCCTTAACAGTTAAGCGAGAGCTCGCTGCTGCCTCAGGGTAGAAACAAGGTGCCGGGCTGGATAAAACAAGGTGCCGGGCCAGATGCAGCCCACGGGACTTGGGTTTGCCACCTGTGGTATAGTGGGAAAAAAAGGAAAACCTGTATTTGGAGCACAAAGGATAAACAATAAATTTACTTACAAACTATTAGTATGATTTGAAGAAAAAGTTTCAAAAGAAAAATGATGAAGGTTAGTATGTTGTATAGATTTTTAGAAATTATCATCACTATAATTTTACTATGTTGGCTTTTTTGAGCATGTGTTGCTGGAAAAGCCTTAAAAATGTTTGTAGATACTTGGCATGGAGCCATGAAGAAAAGATTAAAATGTAAGATGATAAAATTATATACTAATAGGGAAGGAAAGTGCAGATAAAGAGAGATAATACACTAATAGTATAATTGAGTATATTAAAAGATAAATGAACATTGAGAAAAATATAAGACACCAGGTAAGTGGAAAAAATTCAATAAATTAATAATTAGACTTAATTTATTTCTTGCCCCAACAAGAATGGTGTACAAAAGACATCAATGAATTCAGAGCATGTTCTAGAAGGGACTGAGGAATACCTAGATTGCTGCATTAGATGGTGGGAGGACAGAGGGGGTAATGTCTTCAAACTTTAATACATTCTTTTCTTCCTAATGACGGGCCACTTACTACAATAGTGGTACAAATTAGGTTGTGACTTACATAGTCTGGAGATCTCTCCTACTCATGTGTGCATCTCCTTAAATAGTCTGTTTGTTATATCAAGTTATTGGGAGGTGACAAAGATTAGTGAAGGTTACCTGAAGGCCCCTAAACTACCTCCTAACACTGAGCTTGCTTGAACTAATTTAGAAATCACTGCAGTAGTTAAACTAGTATTCTTTATGTTTAACAGGGTGTTTTTGGTATATTTTGTTGATCATGCTTTACAGTTGTCCCAATTTTTTCCCTTTGCCCCCCCCCACCCTGTAACCTCCTTCCCTCTAGCAATCCCTGCCCCCTTAGTTTATGTCCATGGGTCATGTGTTTAAATTCTTTGGCTTCTCCCTTTCTTATACTTTTCTTAACATCCCCCCAATCTATTTTGTTCCTACCAAGTCTGCTTCTTGATCCCTGTACCATGTTCCCCTTTCCTCCCCTTCCCCCTCCCAGCTGATAACCCTCCAAATGATCTCTGTTTCTATGATTCTGTCCCTGTTCTGGTTGTTTGCATAGTTTGTTTTTTGTTTGTTTTTTTTTGTTTTCACAATTATCATTCCGTTGTTGATAATTGTGAATTTGTTGTCATTTTAATGTATAGAGTTTTGATATTCTTCCTTTTCTTAGTCCCTTTAACATTTCAGGTAATAATGGCTTGGTGATGATGAACTCCTTTAGCTTTACCTTGTCTGGGAAGCACTTTATCTGCCCTTCCATTCTAAATGACAACTTTGCTGGATAGAGTAATCTTGGATGTAGGTCCTTGTCTTTCATGACTTGGAATACTTCTTGCCAGCCCCTTCTTGCCTGCAAGGTTTCTTTTAAGAAATCAGCAGGCAGTCTTATGGGAACTCCTTTGTAGATAACTCTCTGCTTTTCTCTTGCTGTTTTTAAGATTCTCTCTTCATTTTTAGCCCTTGGGATTTTAAATAGGACGTGTCTTGGTGTGGACCTCTTTGGGCCCAATTTGATTGGGACTCTCTGTGCTTCCTAAACTTGCATGTCTATTTCCTTCACCAAATTAGGGAAGTTTGCTTTCATTGTTTATTCAAATCAATTTCCAAACTCTTGCTCATTCTCTTCTCTTTCTGGCACACCTATTATGTGAATGTTGGACCTCTTGAAGTTGTCTCAGAAGCTGCTTGTACTACCCTCATTTTTTGGAGTCTTTTCTCTTCTCTTTATTCTGATTGGTTGTTTATTTTCCAAATCATTGAATTAATTCTTGGCCTCATCCACTCTTCTGTTGTTTCACTGTAAATTGTTCACTCCAATTAGTGAATCTTTCATTTCTGACTGGGTCTTTTTTGTGCTGTGGAGGACCTCACTAAGTTCATTGACCATTCTTCTAACCAGTGTTTTGAACTCTGCATCTGATTGCTTATCTCCATTTTGTTTACATCTTTGTTGGAGTTTTGATCTGTTCGTTCATTTGGGCCATGTTTCATTGTCTCCTCATTTTGGTAGGCTCCCTATGTTTGTTTCTATGTATTAGGTAGACCTGCCTTGACTCTGTGTCTTGGTAGTGTGGCCTAATGAAGTAGTTGTCCTGTAGGTTCCAGTGGCACAGCCTCCCCTATCATCCAAGCTGAGTTCTTGAGGTGTGCCTTTGTGTGGGCTTAGTACCATGTCCTCTTGTAGTTGAGCCTTGGTTGCTATTGTAAGATCAATGGGAGGGATATACCCAGGCCAGTCAGCTGCAAGGACTGGCTGTGACCACTGACCACCTATCCCTTCTCTCTATTGAGGATCAGATGTGCAGTGCCAGGGAGGTGGTGCTCTGAAGTGGTCTGTAGCTGTCCAATGAGTGGGCTAGTACTGGGGTTTCCCAGGTGGGCCAAGGTCAGCCTCCCCTTGTGTTTTGCCCAGGGCTGCTCTTCCTGAGCTATAGAACAATCTGAGAAGGCTGCTATTTGTGCTGGTCTTGGAGAGTCCCAGGTGAAGCCAAGCTGTGAAAGTAATTGTTTGCTGCTAGTTCCCAGCCTGGAGTTCACTAAGACCAGCTGTTGCTTTTTGATAGGATTTGGGAAGTTGTGAGGGATGCATCAAGACCAGCTATTCATATGGAAAAGCTGCTTGAGCGGGCCTGTGATTTGGGTGGGGCAGAATCTCTGGGGTTCTCCAAGGCAGGTCAAACAGTTTTAGCCAGGTTTATGGAATCTCAAATACGGCACCAGGCTGCCAGTCCATGGCTCTGCAGGGGGAGGGTTCAAAAAAGGGACAATGGCTTCTGCTCACCCCAGTGCCAGACACTTCAGTGTCTCTCAGTATGCCACTGGTACCCATCAAACTGCTACCCTGTCACTAGAACTCAGAAGGAGTGAGTCTGAGTAAGTGAGTCTGTGTGTGGGTTCCTTAAGAGGAAATGATTGGGGCTTCAGCCATTCCTTCACTGACTCAATTCCTGCTGTTTTTTGCAGCCAGAAGCTGTGAGGACTTATCTTCCTGGCACTGGAACCCTGGGCCAGGGAGCCTGGTGTGGGGTTGGGACTCCTCACTTCCACGATATCCCTCCTGATTTTTGTCCACCACAAGTGTGTGAGGGACTAGTCCATTCTGTTTCTGCACCCGTCCTACCAGTCTGGATGGATGTGGTTTCTTTAATTCCATAGTTGTTAGATTACCATTCAACTCAATGTCTGATGATTCTGAGTGATGGTTCTGCATTTTAGTTGTAATTGTAATATGGTTGTGGGAAGAGGATAGCCATGTCTGCCTATGCCGCCATCTTGACTGCAAGTCTAAACTAGCGTTCTTACTTTTACTTTACCACTAGACCAACTGTATGACTGACATGTTATTTAACTTCTCTGAGACTTAGTTCCCTAATTGGGAAAATTACAGAGCTGATGAACTTGAAGGTCATTTAAAAATTGTAAAATCTGTTGAGATTTTATTCTATAAATTCTGGTTCTGACAAGTCCCTTCTATACCTCAGGAATTTATTTCCTTATCATAAGACACAGGAAATGAAGTAATGATTAATAATATTCTTCAGGCTTAGAGTCCAAGTTGAGTGGGTGATTGATGACACAGTATGGGCAATTCCATGCTCTCTAAGTAAGGATGCTACAAGTTTTTGTTGAGTAAAAATAGATCAATGTTCCAAGAAAGAAAGAAAGAAAGAGAGAACAGGAGGGTGGGAGGGTGGGAGAAAAGTAGGGAGGGAAGGAGGAAAGAAGGTAAGAAGGAAGGAAGGAAGAAAGGAAGGAAGGAAGGAAGGAAGGAAGGAGTCTATTTCTTACTTTTTAAATGATCACAAAGAAAAATAAAATTGGCACACATATCTTACTACTGACAGTATAAACGGTATAAGTTTTATACTCAATCTATTATTTAAAATATTGTTTAAGTAAGGCCAAACTTCCTTGCATAAACTTTGAAAATTGCATGTTATGTTTGACTCAATTTTATTTATTAATCATACATGTCTTAGCTTCATCAATCAGACACATTAAAAGTATTGAGTCTATGCCAAAACGTATTTTGCTAATCTCCTCTAATATAAAACAGATACCAAGAGAAAGGGTTTATGTTTTAAAAAGTTAGTTCAAACAGCAGGCACAGCCCTGCTAGTTGAAATTCAAATTTTCCTTCCTGTTATTTTTTGATATGTGTCCACTGCCAAAATTCCTACGTTAAAGTCCTGACCCCCAGTACTTCAGAATGTGACCTTATTTGGAGATGGGATCTTTACAAGGATAATTAAGTTAAAATGAGGTTATTAGGATACAACCTAATCCAATTTGACTAGTGTCCCTATAAAAGGAAATTTGGACATAGAGACATATAGAGGAAAGATTACACGAAGAGATACAGGGAGGAGACAGCTATCAATAAGCCAAGGAGAGACAAGGGCCTGGAACAGATCCTTCCCTCACAACCCTTATAAGGAGCCGACACCCTGCGGAGACCTTGATCTCAAACTTCTGGCCTCTAGACAATGAGACCATAAATTTCTGTAGTTCAAGCCACCCAGATTGTGGTACTTCGCTCCTGCAGCCCTAGCAAACTCATAAACTTTCTGTAGTTCAGTGGGGCCAAATCCTCTCTTTTCCCTTTCCTAGAATCAATATATTTTTACGCTTTTCTTGACAAAACTGTAAACTAGAAATAATGAATGCCAAGAAAACAGTTTAGAAATCCATAAAAATCAAACCAATAAGGGAAATAAGAATTATTTTAGCAGTAAAAGAATTAATATTAATAGATCCCTAAACATAAGTAAATTGAAAGGCCCACATGCACAAATGGATATATCCGACTTCCACTGACTTGGCTTTCTATTTCAGTTCCAATTTATTGTCAGACAAGACCCATTACCCTACAGCATCAGTACTAAAATAGCGTGGAATTAAATGTAAATTTCAAGCTTACTTAAAACACTAATGGAGAGTTAGAGCAATCTTATGAGAAAAAAAAATTTTTTTTGAAAGGAGGAAAGCCTGAGATTTTAGAATTGCAATAGATGATATGACAAGGACAAAAAAACATAATGGAAGTATAAATAGTGCGTGTGTGTGTCATGAAATAGGATCCCCCAGCTAATAAGAATTTCCAAAGTCAACTTCAATGATAGTTCGTATTTACACAGTAAACATTTCTGAGATTTATAGATTGTAATTTGTAAATTTCTAAGTAACAGAAATGGAACAATAAGTGTGTTTCAAAATGGAGAGAAACATGTGCACAGCTCATTGGCTTTCTTGATAAGGGTTTTACCAATGTTTATTTAGCAAAAAGCTATGGAAGTTTTAGGTAATCAAAAATTCATCCTAAAATATTGGGCTGCCAAAAAGTCTGTATGTTTTTTTTCATAAAGTAAAAGACACATTTTTCATTTTCACCAATAAGTTTATTGATTTAGATAATTTTCAGTATGTCGGCTATCTTCTGTTATTGGCTTCTAGTGGGAAAAGGCAAAGGGTGCTGCTACACACTTCCAATGCATCAGACAGCCCCACAGCAAAAAATTACTCGGCCAAAATGTCGATAGTACCAAGAAAGTACGCAAACCACTTTTGACACATCGATCGGTCACAGTACCTTCACCATACACTGCACAAATCTTTTTTTGTGTGTTCCAGTTGTGTTTTTTCTTTCTTGAAATAATAAAGCATAATATGCCAAAAATGTTGCATATCCTCTTCAATCATCAATATTAAAATGGCTGCACAAAAATTCACCAATTTTGATGTTTTTTAAAAATTTTATGTTTTTGAATAATCATTCATCTGTTTATTTAGTCCAGAAACATGAGTGTCTGTCTGCTGTGTTCCAGGTACAGAAGGTGCTAGAGATGCAAATATGAGTAGCCCATATTCTGATTTTGGGAAACAGAGATGGAAACAAATAGTATAACTTGATAACTGATTTAGTGGTTCTCGGAAAGCATTAAGGCAGCGCTGACAACTCTGCTTTGGGAAGATGAGAGATTTTCTCAAAGTTGGAGATTCTCCTTCTGCTTTTGTTTATTTATTTATTTTTGTGAGGTTGTCATGCTTCATTTTTATTTTTTAATTATATTTTATTGATTATGCTATTACAGTTGTCTCATTTTCCCCCCTTTACCTCCTTACACTCAGCACCCCCTACTCACTCAGGCAATCTCCACACCATTGTTCATGTCCATGTGTCATGCCTATAAATTCTTTGGCTACTCCATTTCCTAAACTCTGCCACCATGGCTATTCTGTAACTACCTGTTGGTACTTCTTAATCCCCTCACCTCTTCACCCATTCCCCTACTCTCCCCTTCCATCTAGCAATCATCAATATACTCTCCGTATTCATGATTCTGTTTCTGTTCTTCTTGTTTACTTTGTTTTTTAGATTCAGTTGTTGACAGGTATGTATTTATTGCCATTGTTACAAGTTTTGATCTTCTTTTTCTTAAATAAGTCCCTTCAAGATTTCATATAATAATGGTTTGGTGATGATGAACTCCTTTAGTTTTTTCTTCTCTGGGAAGCTCTTTATCTGCCCTTCAGTCCTAAATGGTACCTTTGCTGAGTAGAGCAATCTTGGTTGCAGGTCCCTGGTTTTCATGACTTTAAATGTTTCTTGCTAATCCCTTCCAACCTGCAAAGTTACTTTTCAGAAATCAGTTGGCACTCTTAGGTGAACTCCCCTATAGATAACTAACTTCTTTGCTCTTGCTGCTTTTAAGATTCTCTTTATCTTTAACTTTTGGTATTTTAATTATGATGTATTTTGGAGTGGGTCTTTTTGCATCTGTCTTGCTTGGGATTCTATGTGCTTTCTGGACTTACATGTCTATTTCCTTCACCAAATTAGGGAAGTATTCTTTCATTATTTTTTCAAATAGATTTCCAATTTCTTGCTCTTTCTCTTTTCCTTCTGGCTCACCTATGAAGGAAATGTTGGAATGCTTAAAGCTGTCCTAGAGGCTGCTTATACTATCCTCATTTTTTAGGATTATTTTCTCACTGTTTTTTTTTTTTTTTTTCTTTCTTCCTGATGTTTCCAATCATTGATTTGATTCTCGGCTTCATCCACTCTACTTTTTTCCCTGTAAATTGTTCTTATTTCAATTGGTGTATCCTGTTTCTGACTGGTTATTTTTTATGCTGTTGAGGTCCCCACTAAGTTCCCTGAGCCTCCTTATAACCAATGTTTTAAACTCTGCATCTGATAAATTACTTATCTCCATTTTGTTTAGTTCTTTCTCTGGAGTTTTGATCTGTCCTTTCATTTGGGCCATGTTTCTTTGTCTCCTCATTGTGGCAGCCTCCCTGTTAGTTTGTGTACATTAGGTAGAGCTTCTATGACTCCCTGTCTTGGTAGTGCGGCCTAATGTAGTAGGTGCCCTCAGGATCCAGTAGCACAGTCTCCCCTATCACCCAAGCTGGGTATTTGATGTGCACTTTTCATGTGGTATGAATATACCCTCTTCTTGTAGCTGGGCTTGACTGCTGTTGGCAGGTCAATGTGAAGGAATTACCCAGGCCAGTCAGCTGCAAGCACTGGCTGTGACCACTGACCAATAACCTCTTCCTCCTAGGAGAAGCAGCTGTGCAGAGTCGGTGTGGTGGTGTTTGGAAGTGGTCTTTAGCTGTCCACTGGGTGCACAGGCTCTGGGGTTTACTGGGTGGTACAGGCTAAGGTCACACTTCCCCTAACCACGTTCTGTCCAGGGCCCCCCTGCATGAATTATAAAGCAAACTGTGATGACTGCTACTTGTGCTGGGCTTGGAGATTCCCAGGCAAAGCCAAGCTGCGAATCTAGGCTCACTGCTGCTAGTGCCAGGCCTGGGCCCACTGAGCAAGATGTATGGGCGCCGAGGGTTTACCGAGGCTGCCTGCTGCTTGTTTGATAGGATTTAGGAAGTTGTGAAGCATGAGCCAAGACCATATGATCTATTCATATGGAAGTCACTGTTAACAGCTTTGGTGGGTGTAAGTTAGGTGAGACAGACTCTAGGGGATCTACAGCACAGGGCAAACAGTGTTAGCCAGGTTGATGGAGTCTCAGATATGGCAATTGCCTACCAGCTCTGTGGGGAGAGGGTTCAGGAAAGGGACAATGACCTCTGCCCACCTTTCTGTCTGGAAGAAAGCTGTCCCCGGCTCCTGCCTTGATGCCAAAAAATGCAGTTCCACCCTGTATGCCATTGGTGCCTTTCAAGCTGCTACCTCAGTGCTGAAGCTCAGAGGGAGGGAGTCTGTGTAAGTCCGTGTTTGGGTTCTTTATGGAAACTCCTTGGGAGTCCAGCCATTTCTTCTACCAACTGAATGCTTGCTGGGTTTTGCAGCCAGAAGTGATGGGGACTTACCTTCCTGGACCTGGAACCCTGGGCTTGGGGGCCTGGTGTGGGGCTGGGACACCTGACTCCGGAGATATCCCTCCTGAATTTTTATCAATCACAAGTGTGTGAGAGACCAGCCCATTCTGTGTCTCTGCCCCTCCTACCACTCTAGATGAATGTGGTTTCTTTAATTCTGTAGTTGTCAGACTTCCATTCAACTCGATTTCTGATGGTTCTGAGTGATGGTTGCTCTATATTTTAGTGGTAATTTTGGTGTGGTTGTGCGAGGATGTGAGCCATGTTAACCTGTGCCACTATCTTGACTGGAAGTCTCAAGTGTTTTATTTTAATGCACGTTAATATGACAGTTGTCATAATACAATGTGACAACATTGTTTCAAATGAAGTTAAAGACAACTACAAAGTACAAGAGCCATTGTACAGAAAAAAACAAACAAATTTTTGGCCAACCATATAGATCAAATATCCTGAAGATGCTTTCATCTCTCCTTTTTCTTAAGCCCCCTGAACCATTTGTTTAAAAAAAAAAAAAAAAAAAAGCAGTAAATTAACTATTTTCCTTATTGCAGAAGAAAAGATATGTCAGGAAACCTTCTAATGTACCTAGATTTAAATGAGATCTTAAATAATATACAGTTTGAAATTATTAAACGTCAATCAATAAAAAGTCTATCATCTTCCAAGACATGCATTATTTTCTCAACAATTTTCCTAAACCAGAGACTGGTAATGAAATACATGTTCATTCAGAATTATTTTAAAATGCCATTGTCCCCTCTTTTATCTACTACCAAATAAGGTATTCAACATGGAGAAATATGTCCTAATAGAAATGAGTCTTGAATGGCAGAATTAATTCTACCTGGGTGGCAAAAAGAATTAATAGAAGAGTTTGCACTGTAAGTATTAATCCATATTATTAGTAAAGCACACTCATACTCTTTAAGCACCTTGACATTTCAAATAAAGGATACCATGTTTATTTATCTACATAAAGCCCTATTTTTCTCCCAATATACCTTTTTCAAGTTATCTGCAACCAAAGCTGCCATGACATGTCACCTGAAAGAAAATTTGGCAACCTTCAACAAATCAGAGCATCTGTATTTCAGTGACAACGACAATGAACATAAAACTGGAGAACAGGCTCATCCCTTTCCTACCATCTTGCTGCCACAGAGAAGGGAGATTCACGCACAGTACGCCTTAAGTGGTGTGGGAGGCCATACGGAGTCCGTCGGATGGAGACAAGAGACTTCTTTAGGTTCCTAAGAAAGAGTATTTTATCCTCCATTTTTAAAAAGTAACATACAAATTTAAGAAAATTCAATGGGATTTGGAATACTGGGCAGACTTGGTAGGACTGGGTTTCTCCATCTGCATATGCTTAGTGACCTCCAAAGGTGAGTATCTACCATAGTTCCCTTAGGGACTCAAATTTTTCCACCATTTCTAAAAAGATAAACCAATTGTCACAGCAATTTAAGGACATAATAACTTGACCCTAGGACATTTAGCTTCCCCTAGTCACTTAAAGATCAAATATCATCAGATGACCATTAGTTTTTACAATATCTATTTTAAAATGCAGGAAAAGGATATTATATACCAAGTGATTTCTGAATACCTAAATGATACCTTATTTAACCATTACAGTCAACAAGCATTGTCTCATGAAACAAATAATTATTACACATCACAAACTAGTCCCCATGCTAGGCACCAGAGATTTAAAGCAGCAACAAAAACGCATTCAATAGTCCCTCCCAGTTTATGCTTCTATTTTGCTTCTAGGCAAAATGATCAATAACAATGTAATACGCTAAGTGACTTAATAGAACTGTATGGCATGGGCCATGGAGCATAGAGGGAGGGGCCTTGACTCTTCAAGGATAATAAGGAGTTTGCCATGGGAATCAAAGGGAAATGGTTAAGATCCAAAGAAAAAGAATATAATTCCATGTGGACGGAATAGGCACAAATGAATATGGCCTGCTCAGGGAGTACCCAAGTACCATATTCTATTCTTTCAGAGCTAATTCTGTCCTATACAACATACATAACACTAGACTATTAAAACATGGTTATGACTAAAAATAAGATAAGAAATCTTATTATTTCCTCTTGAGGTCAGTAAACTGTACAGGCTAATATGAACATAAGCAAAGAGTGAAGAAAGACACAAATATTTTACTAATGCTTTTCTTGTTTCCTACATTTTTAGTCACACTTTCATCCCCTTATAGTACTGCCAGAAAAAAAGTAACACATAACAAATATGTCCACACACTAAGTACAAAATATTACAAAGCATGAACATTTGTGCTGGAAAAATCTACTGCCAATGTGTCAGACGCACTGACTATTAGTGTACAAGTGAAAGCCAAATTCAGACTAATCATACTAAATGTAGGTGCAATCCAAGCTTTTATTTTTGAACTTTTTAATTTTCTAATTTTTATTTAACTATCCAGCCAAGCCATAAACATAAGCAACATATATTGGTAAAGGGAGGGCAAATGGCAGCTGTCATTCAAGTCACGATGCAAAAAATTAATGGAACCAGCCCTGGCTTACGTGGCTCAGTGGATTGAGTGCAGGCCTCCGAACCAAAGAGTCAGTGGTTCGATTCCCTTTCAGGGAACATGCCTGGGTTGCAGGCCAGGTCCCCAGTAGGGTGTGCTCAAGAGGCAACCACACATTATTATTTGTCTTCCTCTCTATCTCCTTCCATTCCCCTCTCTAAAAATAAATAAATAAATAAATAAATAAATAAATAAGTAGATAGATACATACACACATAGATAAATAAAATCTTTAAAATAAATTAATGGGGAACTGAAAAGTAGTCCATAACCTCTGACTCATTTCTATATAAACACATTATTTTATTCATTATTCAAAGAATAAAATTTGAAATTTTACATAGTAGAAAGGTGCCAATGGTAATGGATAGTGATGGTGACGATGATAACTAATGAGCAACCATTGGAGATAGCTTCTCTGTACAACACTGCACTGAATGTATTACATAATCATTTCATTTACACACAAAATGTGATGATAATAACAATCCATAAGTGTAGCTAAGCACATATTCTGCATCAATGCCTGGGTTAAGCATTATTATTTAATCTTGTACAACTACTATTTACACATAGTATTCTCCTTTAACTCTTACAACCCTAGGGGTCACCTGCATTTACCAATGCGAAAAGAGTCGTCTAAAAATTGAAGCCATGCCCACACTGTTCAACAGCACTTTGAAATTTTATTATGAGATTGTATGTGCCAAATGTGTCCTTTATGGCACAGAAAAAGGTGCCCATTTCTGCTGGATGTTTAATGGGATCCCTCTTTAAAATAAAATAGTCCCACAGTAGGAATCTTCAATGTTTTTTGAAAAACAATTGAATAATAATGATTATGTTCATTAAGCATTTTTAAAGGCAGTGAATCTAGATATAAAAATAAGTAGACAGGTAGATATGTAGAAAGAGACATTTTTCTCTTCTCTGATACTGGTAAGAGGCAGTGGAATCAACAGCAATGGTATAGGTTAGAGGTTTACTAAAGGGTTACCATCTAGTTCAAAGTGCCTCTTTCCTTAGGCAGCCCCTAAAATAGGCATCTGATGCAGACTGGAAATGTCCATGAAGAAAGAAGCCAGGAACATATAAGAAAAATGATCTTAAAATACTACAATTCTGTCAAAACCTCCATTCAACTAAACTGTCACCAAATTTTGTAGTCAGAAAATCAGGATACTGTGATGGGGAATAATATAAATCAATAACTTCTTGTTTTGAACTCAACAGGGGTACTAAAACACAAGATATACATTCTGACATTCCAAAAAACTTCAGGCACTTTTTAAAACAAATTTCACAAGACACTATATCAAGATTGTTGTTTTTTACCCACAAATTCTAATAGGGTTTTAAGGTAAATTCCCATATTACCTCAGCTGTTTTGTACATATTCTTATCCAGGCAACCTGTTATTCCTTTTTCATGAAAAATTGCTGGAGTCAATCATAGGTCTTTAATATCCCCTATAAAACACACACACGGGTGCACATGTTGAAAATCTGATCAACGGCTGAGGACAAATTTGCCAAGGTATATACTCTCATACTAAAGGAATCATACCCTGTGAGAGATTCCTGTGGTTAGTTTCTCAAGGTTCTTATTAAGTACCACTCTAGGGACCTAAAGCACTTGAGCACTACACAGTGGAAGACAGGCAGGCAGCCTGCTAGATAATTTTACAGTAGTAATAGCATAAATGCCACTGTAAGGCAGCTCTATACACTGGAACCGGCAATGCCATCATTAAAGTGCCCAGGTACATAGAGGGTACACATTGGTGGCAAATGGATTACTGACGCTTATTGCTTTACTTTTTCCTAAAACCACATAATGGGTCTACACACTCTAACAATTCCTGGTGTCTAACTCCTGTGATTCAGTGATGTATTTATAATGCAAGTGAATGTATCAAGCATCCATTAGGGATCCATAATGGAATTTGTTTTAGATTAAATATCTTTGTAAATGGTCCTGCTATTAAGAATTAAGTATTCTAGTGTGTATCTGTGTTAAGAAAATAATTAATATTATAGTCAATTAAAATTTGTTAAGACAAAAATGCATTAATTTATATCATACCCACATTTGGATTATGTCTAAATATTTTTAAGAAAAAAAAGTTTGCTACAACTTTGACCTGAAGAGATCTGAATTTCGGCAAGGATCTCTCTCCCTCCATCTTTGTCTTACCTATCATTTACCAGCGTTGAAACTGTCTGCTTTATCTTCCATAGATTAGAGGATGCAGTCTATAGGCATCCAGTGAATCCTACCCTCAGAAATGCTTTAGTCATCCCAGAAAATAGAACTGGGCTGTAGAGTATTTTAAATATATGTTAATATCTATACAGGCATGTGTCTCTTAGTGACAGGGATACTTTCTGAAAAATGCATCCTTAGGAAACGTCCTTGTTTTGCAAACAAGGTAGAGTATACTTACACCAGCCTAAATGGTATAGCCTGGTACACACCCGTATATGGTATAGCCTACTGCTCTGCAGGGGAAGAAAAATAATGTTCCCTCTGCCCTAAAGGGTTCTTGACTGAGATATCCAGGTAATAAAAGACAGACTAACAAACCAAAGTGCCTGAGGCCATCACCTTAAATACCATCTTCAGCTGAAGACAAAAGATGTCGGGGGTAGGGGAGGAGTCAGTCAGTTATAGGAGGTTACCAAGAAAAGCACAGTAAACACGGGTAAGGTTGTTTTGCAGATTTAAGTTATTGTCTAATATGCTGATAAGAAATTGCTAGACAAGGCAGCACCCCAGTCTTACTGATATAGCAGGGAGACAAACAACAAATGAGGATTTCCTTTACAAATGTAAGTATCTTTTACAAAGGATAGCTTCTACTTGGTTTTCAGAGCTTCTCCCGTGTCTGTAGTTTCTTCAAATTAATGAGCCTAAAATAATTCTTATGTCAAAGAGATATATTTTAGGGTGACAAATTATGTTCCCCTACAGCTGCTAGGCTATAAACCTGTGCTGCATGTTACTGTAAACAAAAAGGTTATGGACAAGTTCAGTGACCAAAAGTAACCTCGCAGAGTGATTGGATCTTAAATTCCTAACTGGGGAGGTCGTGGTAAATTGCCCTGCCCCAGGTCTTTAAAAGGTTTTTCTTTGCCTGAAGCCAGCCCTGGCCATTATTCTTGCATACCTAGGTTAACACACCTTTGAAATGCCAGAAATAATCCTCTTTTTCAGACCCCTGGAGGCATAACCACCCAGAAGGTAGCATATAATCTTGTTAACTCTATCTATCGTAATCCAATCATAGAGATATCCCCCCCCCCCACTTGCTTTCTCCCACCTTCATGTAATCTTCCTTATACCTGCTTCCTGTCTTCCTAATGTATAAAAAGAACTGTTAAAACTCTTACCCTCTGGAGCATTTGAGATCTTGCTTCCTGGCATGTCCTCAGTGTGGCTCAAACTCTTAGAAAAATTCTCTACAGGCTTGTTTGTTACGTTGGCATGACTCTCCTGAGTGTGGTAGGTAATTGTATCACAATGCTAATTATTTGTGTGATGCATTGTGCTATGACGTTAGGACAGCTATGATATTAATAGGAAACAGTACTTCTTCAGCCCCATTATAATCTATGGGACCATAGTCATATATGCGGTTCGCCTTTGACTGAAACATTGCCACGCGGTGCATGACTGTACATCAAAACATTTAACATAGGAGTTCTTATTTTTTATTTCTCTTAAAAAATGTGAAGACCTAGCAACAGAGGCTCGTTTTGCCACATTTTAACAACTGGACGTAAGCAATGACTGCCACACGAAATGGGCACGGCACACTCACCCAATGTGGTGCAACCCCCATCACTCCCTGGAATCCTCACTGCTGAGTAGCTTCTTGCCCTTTATCATCTGTACATCAGCTGTGTTCATTGTTAAGTCTTCCTCTTTTGCATTATCCACTAATGAAAGCAAAGGTCCTTATAATGTTGATTTGTCACTATACCTTTAGAAATCATTTTTTTCCCTCTGCTCTCTGCACACCTCTCAGACCTAGTCTTTCCCCTTGCTAATCATCAACTTTTCAGGCAACAGAAGACAATAGCCCAGTCCTGACTAAAGGTCACCAGGTTGAGTCCCAGGCTGACTAAAGATAACATCTTGACCATGTTACGTTTCAGCAACTGAGCTGTAAGGTGCAATGACCTCCTGGCAACTTTTTCATGAAACCAGAGGGACTCTGGAGCTGACTTCAAAGCTGCCCTTAAGACATGAAGAAATGACCTATAACCCCTACTTCACATATGACAAATGACTTCCTAACATGACCCTGAAACTCTAACCCATGATATCTTGTGATTTTGCCCTACACAATCTATAACCTACATGCTACTGGGGAGCTGGGTCTTTCAGGGGATAAGCTTATGCTACTTCAGTGGTATTACAGAAAAACAGTTTGAGGGACACTCAAGGAGGAGGTATTTTAAGCAATGATGGCAAGATTTATTAGAGCAAAACGTAACAGTACAAGCTCAGAGACAGAGAGTGGGCAGGTTATTGTAGTGGCTGAGTGGACTCCAGAAAGAAAGTTACAGAGGCAAAAGGAAATTGTGCCACTGCTGCTCGCTGCTCGCCTGGTTGCAAGTCTCATGGAGATACTTGGAGTTTAGGAGAAAGGAAGGCAAAAAGTGCATGCCTGAGAAAAGGGCACGGGTGTGCTCCAAGAAGGGCACATGCTGGGCTCATGGCCTAGCTTCTGTATATTTTCTTGGATTAGAGAAAGAGCAGGCTTTCTTTCAAATATCCAGTCTCTTTCCTGAATTTTCCCAAGCTTGTGCTTGTGCCCACCCTCTAGCCAATCGCTTTTCCCAAAATGTTCCCAGGCTAGTGCCCTTCCGCTTTTATGGTCACAATCTTGGCTCCTACTGCACATGCCTCATAGTTCTTTATCATTTGGCTTCTGCTGTGCATGCACTTAGTAAAAGGAATTCCCTCTTGCCGTTTTACCCTCCCCCACCCTGCAAACCGAGCAGCACGGTGCAGGTTACCCCCACTGCAGGGTAGCTGTAAAGCTTTCTTTCCTGCATAGAGTAGGCAGGATGGTTTGCTCCATTTGGCAGAACAATGCTGGTTACTATACTCCACTGTTCCATTCGACCCTCCTCTTCTGTGAATATCTAACTAACTGCCCGCTCTAACAACGTGTTCTCCAAATTGATCAGTCCTATAATAAACTCCTTCCTTTCTCCACTGCAAACTCCTGCTTCTGCATTGCTTTTGGCCGATGCGTTCATGTGGATGAACTCTCACATTGAGGTTCAGTAACACTGCCCATATAGGCATCTGTGAGCTTTAGTTATAGTAAAATCTTTCATTTCAAAATAAGGAAGGCCCGTCCCCATTGCAATCTATTCTCTAAACAGCAGGTAGGATGATCCTTTGAAACAAAAAAGTCAAATCACATTACTGTTCTGCTCAGAGCTCTCTCATTTTCCTCTGATCCAAAGTCCTTGCTCTGCCCAATCTAATTGACCCAACACGCAATGACTCCAGGTTCCATAACTCTCCCATTCCCCATTACCCTTCCCCTTGCAATTCTGCTCTACTCACACCAATCTCCTTGCTATTTCTCAAATACACCTCTGTCTCACATCCTTGTTTATTATTCGTTCCTTCTACCTGGAATGCTTTCTCCCAAGATATGCCAGTGATCAAAATTCACTTTTTTACTGAGATCTTCTTTATATTTTTTATATTTGTGAACTCCCCATATACCAGCAATATCTCTCTCCATTTCCTGACTTATTATCAGCATAGTAATTTTGAATATGACATATGTGTATTTTCAAACTATATATTCATTCTTTTTCCTCTATCTGTCTGCCCTAAACTGCCTTTCTGTGAGGGCAGAATATTTTCTGTAGCTCATTCCTATCCTGCTGCTGTGTTCTCAGCATCTAGAACAGCTTATGGAACAGAGTGGTACTCAATGTTTATGAAGAAATGTGGAATGTATGTAGCAACGGCTTTATTTCTTGAATAGCTTCACTTGTCATTTCATTTACTAGGATTTCTGCAAAGTTTAAGTGGGAAATAAAAAGGTAAGGTATACAATATGTTAAAAGTAAAACATGCTAAAAAGTTGAGGGTTTTTTTTTTCTTAATGAACATTAATGGTATTCTAAAGCAAATGAGGGGGATCAGAATATATCAGTCCAAAATATGTCACATTGGTGCAAGGATTACTTTGATCAGGAATAATTAAGGAAGAAGCAAACACAGGAGGAGCTCTCTGCCTTTGCACTCTCTACCTGAAAGCAGGATATAAACTTTCCTTTTCTGAAGGAAATTTCCATCTGTAAAGACATTTCCATTTGTAAAGGTGTCCTCTCCTTTTCCAGAAATAAGAGAACTGCTCTGGAGACAGCTCTTCTCACCTAAGGGACGCTTATTACTGTGCATTCCTGCCCACTTTCCCACCGCCACCTCTCCCACAGAAGCCGAGCACCCTGGTCCCTCTCTTCTCCACGTGTTTTCACCCTGTGTTAAAACGGTGTCTAAGTCCCCAGGTCTGACTCCTCCTTCTCTGTGAAGTGCGCCATGGGCAGACAAAACTGAAATTTTCTCCCGCTAATTTGTCTCCTGGCAGTTTAATTGGGAGCTCCAACCTCTGAATCTAAGAAAACAAAGAAAAGTTTTTTTCTCCCCCACACTAACATATAATTTAATTTACCTCAGCCACTACAATTAAAGTGCAGGCATTTCACAGTTTAAAAACATGGGTTAATCAGTAATTGTTTTTTAAACATTTATGACACGAAATCAATTTTTTTCTTTATCCCCTTTTTTTGTCTTTCTCCCTTTCGTTGTTTTGTCTCTCTTTGTCTCTCTGTGTCTCTCTCCCCCTCCTTCTTATAGGTTCTCTGGATAAATAAAGAGGTAGGGTGGGATTCTATGGAAAGTAACCTCTCTCTCAGGTACTCAGTGGATTTTTAAAAAAGAGGGAAGAAAAAAGGGGGGGATTCTATGGAAAGTAACATCACAGGGGGATGTTCATAAACTCCTAACCAGACAGGTCATGGTGGGTAGTCATGCCCCCCAGTGTATAACTTCTGTAGTGAAGGTTTTAACCAGCCCTGTCTGTTATTCCTGTGCATCTAGGTTAACACACCTTTGAAATACCAGAGGTAGTATTTCTGGAAGGTGGTATTAACCTGCAAGGGAGCACTTAATCTTGTTAACTATCCTGAATTCCAGTCCCCAAACTTGGCCTTTTCCAATCTTCCAATCTTCCTTAAGTCCCCTCCTTAATTTCAAAAGCATAAAAAATGCCTCAAAACTTGTTATTCACCAGAACATTGGAGAACTTGCTCCCTGGCATCAGTTGTCATTTCAGCTCAAATAAACTCATAAAATTTCTCTACAGACTTATATGCTTCTTATATCTATTCTCTCTCTCTCTCTCACACACACACACACACATACACACATACATACTCAGACATACACAAACAAAAAGAGATGGTGATTATGAAATGGGTGGTAGAAAATATTAATATGAATGACAGAATCAAGCATATAAAATTAGGAGGAAAAAATGTCTAAGTAAATGAGATCAAACATTTCAAATGTAAAAAAATGGTCCATTTCTAATCTACCATAGAAGTCTGTGGGTAATAGGAAGTTGAGATTCTTACTGAAGAGCTGTCATTCCAAATTGGGTAAGGCTAAATATATTTCTTAATAGTACAGTGAATTTCTAAAACAAAGATTGACAACATGGGCAATGATATATTTTTTTTTCTTTTTAAAAGCTTTCACTCAGAAAGCTTTCTCCTTGGTCCTCCAGTATGCAGAGGCATTGAGGAAATACTAATTTCAAGAAAATTCCACATAACATTGATATGTAAATTATGATTGCTTCATCTCAGATACTCATTTGCACACACTAATTTAAAAATGGGCTGTTAACTCTGAGTTAAGTTAAAAAATCTGAAAACCTAAAGATGTCAGTTATAAGAGTTAATTGAGAAGTTAGAAAATTTCCACCAAGTCTAGAAAACATCCTGTTTCCTAGTCACTGATTAACCAAATTCTTCCCCTGGGTGAGATGTTTAGAACAACAGGGTAAGTAGGCACTTGATAGGAAAATGCCCAGTGACTCAGAATTATCGTGATTCCCTTTTATGCCCGCACTTGTTCTTAATGACTAAGAAATCATTCCTTATTATATTTGAGTTCAGCATATAATCAATTAAGTCCATATGGGGAATAAAGGTTAAATAATGATTCAAAATCACACAACCAATCAATTGTGTAATCAATAGGAAAGGCTGAATCTATTTAATGCTAAGTCACTTAAACTGTTTAGCTTTCTGTATTTAGCATTCTGGGAAGTCCTGTATGATTGTGGGAGCATAATTGATAGTTATATTATTTTTTCTGTCTTAAAACAACAACCACACACACACACACACACACACACACAACCCTTTACCTTTCTCCTCTGCCTAAAAATCTAGTTTCCTATCTTGTCTACTGGATTGAAACTTATGTACACTTATTTGTATTATTTTTGATCTGGGTTTTATGTTTTAGATAGAGATGCTGAGGCTCAGACATGTTCCCTTTGTCTTTGAAATGTCAAGCTAAAGGAGAGTGAAAATATAGAAAAAGCAGCTGTTATACCTTTGTCACAACCTGTTTATATAAGATTTGATTAAGAGAAATTTGGCCAGGAAACTTAGTACCATATCCACATGTGAAATATGTATGTATGAACTATTCCCATTTCTAAGTGACTAAAGGTAGCTCATACTTTAAATGGCACAGGTGTAATAAACCAAAAGACTTTAATATGCATTGAAATTACCTGTGTTGTTTCCTTTTATTAGGCAAAAATTGATGGTACATGTCTTTGTTTCCCAGAATGTGGCATGGTGTCACTGTCACCACATTGCAGGCTACTAATAAACATTTGTGTCAATAGATACATGCCTGAACGTCGGGCAGAATGCAAAGAACAAAAGGAAAACAGGAAAAGAAGATAGACAAAGAATTAATTTTGATATTTTTATCATATAAAGTCTAGTAGTTTTGGCCCTGATATAACAGAGACTAGTGATATAAGAAATTAAAAAAGAAAAATATAACTCAATGTAGTAGTAATACTGTGTGATGCAGTGTGGCAATCTTCTGAGGACTTCCCCCTTTTAAAAATAAATAAACAATACATTTAAATCAAGAATTTTGAATTGAATGTCTGTAAGCAGTCACCTAAACTACAGATCAGAAAATAAAGATTGGTAATAAACTCCGAGACAGATTATGATGAAACTGTACTGGATAATTAGTAGGTGTTCAATAAATGTTAGTAAATGGACTAGCAACATATGTAAGCCTTTTATTGTTACTAAGCTGCAGCTCCATATTTACTGAGTTTATTCCCTAGACAATTACTTATTCCATATTTATAATCAATATATAACTTAAAATAAGGGAGAGCAGATTATGCCACCCCGAGGTGGCAAAATGTGCCACTTCCTCATGTGGATTATTCTAAGCTAACGGCAATCAAGACCCAGGAAAACCTTTTTTATTTCCTTAACTACCAAAGATAATTAGATAGCATGCCTGTATCAGAAGAAGAGCTATTACCAGGCACATTTTGTTTTTTTTGAAATCTGAAAGATTTACTGCACAGTAGGACAAATATCTGCTCTTCTCGTGTTCCTGTGAACTGCCTCCTTCCCTGTGAAGCCCTGGGCCCCTACCCTTTCCCTTTGCACAGGGTAACATGTACATCTCTTTGCTTGGCTGCTTTTGAGTCTAATATTTTTATGGGGCTCATGCACATATGAAATCAAATTTGTTTTCCTCTAGTTAATCAAGATTATGACAAATTAATTATTAGCCCTGCCAAAAAACCTAGAAGGAAAGAAAAATTTTCCACCTCTATGCCTTGAAATTACAGTTGTGAGTACACAAAATGGTTAATTCTTATCTTATTACTTATTAACTATTGTTATTTTCCATATGAACAACTGTAAACCTGTTACAGTAGGCAGCTAGTTAGATATTAGCCAAAGAGGAGGGAGCCAGAAATCTAATTAAGCTGCATTAACTAGGAAAAGGCAGCTTCATAGTCACTGGAAATAATCCAGTCATTGGAAAGACTGCTGTCCAATCTCTCCAGGGAACAACCCCTACCCCCCAGAGTAATGGGGAGAGTAGTGTGAGGGGGAAATTCCTTCGCTGAGGCATGTGCAGAAGTGAACATGGTGGTGGGGAGGGTGGGTTTCCTTTTACCATGCGGCCTACACCACAGGAGCCGAAAGGACATTCATAAAGGGGAGCAGACAGACACAGGAAAAAGAATGAACAGGATAAGAGCTCTGGCCTGAGGAGATCCAGGTAAGGGGTAATTTGAAATAAAGCCTACTCTCTCCCAAGCGAAAGAAAGATAATCAAACCTTAAAGGCCAGAGTCTCTCTCCAGCTGGTTCGTTCTTTAGCAGCTGCGTTGTCCAAAGGGCAGTGCTGATCATGGGTTGGCAGGAACAGAGACTGTGCTGAACGAAGGGAGGAGCCCCGGATGCTGGACTACAAGCATGGCAGCTCTGGGTCCTGCCCTTCTCCCTGGGCTTGGTGGGGACCAGTATGGGCCTGTGGCCGTGGAGGCTGGACTTCTTCCACAGTAAAAAGGAGCTGAGCCACCTGGTTGTGGATGGGACATGGCCTAAGCCTTTCCTTTGTTTTTGCTCCCGAAAAACTTGCCATTATACATCAAATCCTCCTAAGCATGTATCCCTAAAATGCAATTTCTGCAACACTGTGGAAGAATCCTATTTCCTTTGGCAAGAAACTTGCTTTTGCTTCACCTTGTATAATCCATCTAACAAAAAGGGGTGGCTTCACTTCTCCTTAGTGGACTGGTAACTTCCCCATTTCAGTCAAAATTATGAAGAATAGCAAAATGTGCCCTTTGGGATAAGGATTATTTTCAGAAAGAGTTGATGCAGAAGTTCTAAAAACAGAGGTTACTCTTCTGTAAGGGGCATTTCCATTTATACAGGACATCCCCATTTGTAAGGGTGTCTCCCTCCCAATACCAGGAAGAGAAGGTTGACTAACAAGAGAATCTTACTAATGCAGGGTGCCAGTTTATACCTGCATAGAAACTTTACACTTGTTTATCTTGCTTTTCCTGATTACCTCCTAAAACTGACACTCCAACATGCATACACTCACCTTTCTTCTGTCTTCAAGTGAGATAATATTTATGGCGCTGGCTCATGCCACCTCTAAGCATTGCTCATTTTTCCCTATTTCCCATGTATACATGAAGTATACATGTTAATAAACTTCTGTTTGTGTTTCACTTGTTAATGTGTTTTTATTACAGGGTGTAGAGGGAATTTTGTTTCCTAAAGTTGTATTTATGTAATTAAATTAATTTAAAATGTATTCACACATATTATATATTATTATATAAGTATATATAATCTCTAAATGCATTTGTAATATATATTTATATAATTATATATACTTATATATAAATGTATCTGTAATATAATATTATATATGTAACTATATAGTTGCATAACTATCTATAAGTTATAGATAGTATACTACTTATACTATCTACATATATAGTTATATATGTAACTATATATGTAGATATGTAGATATCTACATATATAGTTACATATATATATACACTATCTATAAATTCAGCATTTCCAGAACATTACAAATTATTTTCTTCCCTTGACTAGCAATACAGATAAAGGAATGTCCTAAGGTTTTACTTATTCCTAATCAAATTGTTCCTCTCTGGTTCCTTGTAGTAATCCAGGAATGAGTCTGTTTGTTTGAGACGAATATATAGTACACAATATATAATATATAATCACTAATTATCACTCTAGAATTACAGATTTACCAACCCAAGGGGTGAGAAAAGATCTTGTTATCTTAGCTAGAGGAGTCGTACCCAACTCCTTATACAATGAGTTTTATACGCACGCAGTGACAGCTGGTACAAGTGCTGACATTACCTCACGGAAATACCATAGTTTAGTGTTGCTCAGTGCCCCCAGTAGTAACTTAACCTCTGTGTTCCGGAAGTGATCACGGTCCCTGCAGTCTCCTCCCGAACTATGACACACAGTTCTGATACACGATGAAAACACAACAAAGAAGAGGCAAATGACCCAAACACTTTTTTACCATTAAAATATCCAGTATCATGACTTTTTAGATATATGTTTAAAAATCTAGCTAAGATGAAGAATTCTGATTATGACCTTTGAGAGATATCTTTTTTTATTACAAACATAACTCTTTCTAATTACACAGAAAATACTGTGCATTTGCTAGTAATTGATAAGAAAGTATTGAAATAATTAAGTTTAAAAATCTGAGGAACTACTGTAATTACAAACAGTTACACTTGTCTCAACTACTGGCGCTGGAGAAATATCCTCGGAATCCTTAGTTTAATCTAAAAGGAATATGTGCAGTGACCCTCGGGTCAAGCATTTAGCTGATATGAAAAAGGACAATACAGCTACAACGTGATTAATATCACCAACATAAAAAACTTACAACTGTCTAGTCACACATACACAAGCTCACAGTGGAGAACTGAAGGATCTTATGACTAGCTCAACTCATAATATAAATAGTGAGATAGCTAGGAATTACCTAGATTTATAGTGCCACTATTAACAAAGTAACCACTTAGTCGGCCAGCTCCCTGGATTAATGATCCATAAATTAATAAATATATCATGGCCTTAAAACTATGCCTTAGCCATCCTCTCAAAATCAATTAGCCTCACAAGCAAGAATACTTCAGCAAACATATTTATTTTCCTTCCCTTGTTATATCTTGACTACTGCCAGTATCACTGATTCATCACACACCACAGCAAAGTACATAAACAACCTTGTGTGCTGTTCTATAAAATGAATCAACAAAGATTATAGGCTATTGAAGTAATATGTATTCCTATATGTTATTGCCATGTCCAGTTAAAACACAGACACATGCATGCACATCTGAATTACTACGCAAGTATACATGCCTCTTTCTAAAAAAGTACACAGATTCAAAACTCTCTTTTCTAAGAGATGTGAGTTATTTGAGATGTGAGTTATTTTAATACCATGTGGTGTTAAATACCATTTGAAAATAATATTGTGGTATGAAATACCATTTTTAAACAATAGCTTATGGTATTAAATACTATTTTTAACGATATTGTCCTTTTTAGCACCCTCCATGAATCTACTTATCTTCTCAACCTCAATTGAATCCCAAAGTAAAACGATTCCCATCAAAACTATTTTTCAAAGAAAAAGACATAGCATGACTTTAAAAAATAAATACATAAAGCAAACATATTTGATATACTTCAAGCCCAGAATCAGCCCAAATGCAGATTTACTCCACAGCAAATATGCTATTGATCATTCCTGCAAATCGAGACACAATAAACCTTCAAGTGACATATTTCAAGACATTTCTGTATTTTGCCAAGAAGTAAATAATTTTATATCTTCCTACAGCATTGTGATATGATAAAAGTACTCTATAAATAATATTTTCATGTCGATATTAGTTTTGATAAACAATATCACCCCATTTGAGTATTAAATTCAAACATTAATCTTTAAATGTACAACTTCTAAAATAAAAAAGTCTAAAAATTTGTGTTTAAAAATAAGAACTTACTGCCAGATTTAAATTTATATTAATATTGCTTGAATAAACAATTTTATCAAATTCTTTTTTTTATTGTTATTTAATTACAGTTGTATGCCTTTTCTCCCCATCCCTTCAAATTCTTAAATAGTCACATTATTTAATAATCATTAGATTTACAATCTATCTAGTTTAATTATATTAATTAATTCAGTTAAAACTACTTCTTAGTGCTTAATACATTCTCGATATTGTTCAAGGCCCAGTGATTAAACCAGACAACACAGAACCCCAAGTCTCATGGTATTTTATATTTTACAGGGATACAACATGAAAAACAATATTTAGCTTTTGCGGAGAATTAAAATAGGACTATGTAATAAAGAATGACTAGTCTTAATTTTTCCTTTCACAAAAGGTCTCTAAAAAGGTGGCAATTAAGCTGAGGATTGCAGAGGAACTGCCTTTGAAAAAGTGAACAATGAGATAGACCCAGGGTGTAACTGATGCAAAGACCTAAAGGGAGAACAAGGAGTGTTAAAAACAGAAGGAAAAGAAGTATGTCCAGATCTTAACGGATAAGTGGGAAGTGGATTGAAGAGCAGTGGCACACTGGTAGATGCTTAACTATCTTTCTAGAATAACAGTTGTATGTATATAAAAACACACATTAAGTTTATTATACATTTTGCTGATGTAAAAGATGTCTAGCATATCATGTGCAAACAATAATAAAATATACAATACCAAATGATATAAAGTCTATACAAGCAATTATCTTCACAGAACTATGTTGCTGACTTTTGCTGAATTGTTTTATCTATAGCCAGACTATGGTTGTAACTGATGAATGAGTATCATTACAAAATGAATGTTGATTGATTTCTGCTTGCTTTAATGATCAAGATGAAAGTAAAACAACAAAGACATACGTTGGAACTTTACTCATTTGTCAGTATTATGAGTAACTTCTTTGCTATATTACATAATACTTTGCAAATACTGGAATTTGCAATCAACTTTCCGTGCTATCTACAATGCAACAGACACAACACAATATTAAGTTTACTTTGCATTAATAAAAATTTCTCCAACACTTTAAGTCTACAAAATAAAAAAAAAAAAAAACATTAACTCTGATTTGCAATGTTTGCCTGCATCTATGGTGTAAATACTCCCCCCAGGGCTGATTTCGAGCTATCAACATGACTTCACTATACATAAGTGGGGAAGAGACGTGCAAAAGCAAACCGTTATATAGTATTTCCATCACACACAATATTCATTTTTTAAAAATTACCCAAGAGCATACAGAGTAGTGAAATGTAGTAAAATAATTAGGAAGTGATTAACTTTGAGAATTTATTGCATTTGTTTGCAATGCAATGTACTTATTATAAGATGATATAATATTTTTTTAATAATTGGTTTTAAAACTTGTTTGAACAGTTCCTGAAATTTTATCAACTGCTCCTCACAGGTTAATGCAAGCTAACTCCAGCACACTGGCTCAATACAGATGCACTGATATAAATGAGGCTGCAGATGCAAAGAGGGACATAGTTGGCAAGGGCTTTGTAAACCAATGCAGGAATTTCTATTTCATTGGAGGAATAAAGAAAAACCATTGGAAGGTTGAAATCCAGAGAGAGATGTGACTCAAACTGTTTTAAAATGTTCCCTCTTAATACTCTGGAGAATACTCTGATTTCAAGAAGGTGAGAATAGATGCAGGAACACCAGATAGAAACTACTGTAAAAGTCTAGGTGAAAGATAATGAGGCCTGAGAGCAGCTCAGTAACCAAGGATAATTACAGATAGAGGCTCACAACAGCTAAACGTGCTCTGCAGAGCAGAGGAAGCAAGTCTGCGAACTGGCTAGTGGGGCTGGGGTGGGGAGTGGAATGTAGAGACTGGATGAAAACTTCAGAGATTATGCAGCAGAAAAACGAGAGGAAAGATGGCTGCTTTTGTCTTGAGAGTTGTTTTTCTCAAATCACCCAGAGTCAATGTCTAGGCAGATGGAGTTTCCTCTCTCCTCTTCTCTTCTTAGAAGAGCCTAGAACTGCCTAGAAATCCTGGAGTGTAGGAGAGGCACTGCCCCCTCCCCCCTTGTCTCCCTAAAGGGTTTGATTATGTCAGTTCTACCTCTGGATGGATCCTGAGATGAACCATCTTCCCACCTTTTCTTAATAAAATTTATCAGTGTTGTCCTTAAAATAAGGGAACTCCTTTAGCCTCCAGATTTCAAGAAAACATGGTAAAGTACTGGGAATAGCTTGATTTGTAACTCCTAACTAGGACGTATAATATGCAAGCTTCCATTTACTCTCCTATTGGAGACCCCACAAACATTAAGAGGAATGTGAGAGGGGAGGGAAAGAAGAAATTAAATCCAAGATGATTTCTCGATTTTTAAGTGGATATTAGTATGGTTCCCTTTATCACCCTCACACAAATCAATCTAAATTCAAAAAATTTCCAATCAAAATCTAATCATAAGTTTTGGTAAGAATTTCACAATCTGGTTTAAAAAATTTTAAGCCAATTTTGAAAAAGCATTAAAAAAGACATTCCTTAGGCATTAATCAATACTGCAAATCTAATGTGGCATACTGGACTTGATATAGGCTCATAGCCCAATGAAAGAGAGTAAAGAGGCTAAATTTGTCATACAGAAGTAACATCACAAACCACTAGTGAGAGCTTGCATTGTTTCATAATGTGTATTTTTAAAAGTGACTCATACATCTAAAAATGTTGTTTTCCTAATTAATAACATAAAAACTTCCAGTTAATCTATTTGAATTCTAAGTGCAATTCTAAATGCAAAAGGTACAATATTTATGATTGGGTGAGAAATGGCTTCTTACATACCTGCAAATCACAAAACAAAAGGGAGAAAATGAAATATTCTATCTTAATAGAAGATTCTGACAGAAAGTTTCCTAGAGGATGATGAAAATGAAGAATATATTTGCATGACTGTAAATGGCAAAGGAGTAATATCAAGAGTTCTTACAACCTAGGGGGAAAAACAACCTAACAGAAAAATAGGTAACAACTATGGGGAGGCAATTTACATAAGCTATCCAAACAGCTAATTAGTATTGAAGGAGGATGTTCAATCTCACTAGTAATCAGAGCAATGCAAATTAAAACAATGAAATACTACTTAGGATCTCTCAGGCAGACAAAATCAAATCAAAATCTCTCAGGTTTTTATTTTTGTGGCAGCCCATAAGAAAGGAAGCTCTCCTCACCTGTTCGTTCAAATGAAAACTGTTGCAGCCATTCTGAAAAGCAATTTATCAGTGTTTAATGAAGTTACCTATGCGTGTAATCTACTCCAGAATGCATTCCCAAGGAACGCTCAAACTGACTCTCAAAGAGGCATCTTGGACAGTGCCTGGCACCATGTCTTTGCTTATAAAGAATCTGAATCATCCTAAGTACCCATTACTGGATAAGAGAAAAGTAAAACATGCAAGAGATGGACTGAGATCAGAGGACATGATGACTGGAAGACTAGATAAAAATGATAGCATAATCACAACGGAAGTAAAAGAGACATAGATTAAAAAAAGGTTTTTAAAAATCCATGAAAGTCTTCATACTAATTGCCTGTAGCAGGATGATATATGATTTTGTTCTTTAAAATTTTCCTGTTTTCTCAATATTCTATTATGAACATGTTATGTATTAATTCTCAGAAATAATGTAAATCTGTAGACATACCGTATTTTTTGGACTATAAGATGCACTCCCCCCTCCCCCCACCGCCGACAAATTTGGTAGGAAAATGGGGGTGAATGTTATAGTTCGAATGTAGCTTACCTGGCTCACTGAGTGGGGGGTGGCGGAAATGGAGCGGGGTCGCTGGTGCAGAAAGTTGGAGGCGGCAGGAATGGGGCGATGCTGAGGGCCCTGGGCTAGGAGGAGGGGTGTCCTGGTGGTGCGAAGCAAGGGAGGCAAGAGCAGAGTCCCCGCTGTGGCATACTATAGTGCTAGGGAGGAGGGTACAGGCGGTGCAGGCACCTTAGGAGAAGAAAGCCTGAGGCGCCCGGATGTGCCTCCGTCACGTGACTGGTATGTGTCCCTCATTAACATTAACATAGGCAAATTCCACTGCAGGGTCGCCTGTAGACGTGGCCCTGCAGCTGTTGCAAATCGACAACTCCTATCCTGCTTGGACAGGTTGGGATGATGGGAGCTGTCTATATTGGCAACAGCTGCAGAGCCACACAGGTGGTGCAAAACTGCTGTCCCGATACAAGAGCATTGCACAACCTGTGGCCCTCCAGCAGCAGATCCCCCCATAACAGTGCGTCATCCACTGATGTTCTCAGCTGCAGTGCCCCCATCACTATGAAGGACACAGTGCTGATAGTTCTGTCATTACTGTACTTTGTTGTAGAAAGATACGGTAGTGCACCATAGTCTCCTGCTGAATCTACTGTAATTGTGGAAAGATGTCAAAGCAGAAAAGAATTTCTGCTTTAAAGGATGTTGTTAAATATTTTACCATATTTTTCGCTTCAAAATTGTTTTTTCCTATTTTCCTCCTCTAAAACCTGGGTGCGTGTTATGGCCTGGTGCATCTTATAGTCCGAAAAATACGTTAATAAGATTCCTCGAATATGCTTTTATCTGAACTACAAATCAATTGTAAAATATTTTACTTCAAAATGCCCATGTGTTCACAATAAAGAAACCGTGTAACTTGAATGGAAATGGGACTGGGCTCGGTGACGGGGGTCAGCACACGATGGAGGGTCAAGTTCCTCGAGGTTCAAGTCTCCTCATCTGTAAATCATTGGATGGTAGTTGTGACCTCAAATGTTCTTTCTAGCTTCAATAGTTTATGAGGATATCCAGATTCAAATACAGTTCACTTTCATAGAGTCATCTTTATTTACATAAAAAGCTATGTAATTTACTTAGATCAAAAATTATCAGAAAAAAAGCAACCTCTCTTGGACCACTTCTGGTAATAGGGGATTTTCAAAGTTTGGGTGAATTTGCCACAACCACACAGCACGGCATCAACAAATATGGTCACAGGCACGAATAGGCTAAAACAATTTACAGTGGTCTCGGAAACTCAACCATCTCTGCTACTGAAACCCTGTTGTACATATAGCCAAGGGTCAGTATATCCATTTGCCTGATTGGTTAGCTTTCTTTACAGACTGTTTGCTTTGATAAAAAGGAAGGCCACCCCTTCCAGACTCATGGGAACTTAGAATCATCATCTACGGCAGTTTCTTTGGCTGAGAGCGCCCTCTGGAAATGAACAGAGGAACTGCTCTCCAGGTAATCCAGCAGAATAGAGCTCACCTGTATCCATTTTAAGGCTTTCTTGGGAGCTGACAGCTTTACTGTCAAGTCCCTTTGGCATTTAGCTATTAGATGGGAGCAAATCAACCTTCCTGAATAATATCAATACTTAATTTCCAAGCCTTTATTTACATTTCCTTGGACACATCAGCCCTGAAGGATACAAGAAATGCAGCACATGGGCAGGGGTTAGAGGAAGGACCAGTACAATATGTGGTTAAAACGGTAAACTACATGTGACCTGCCCAGCTGTCAGAAAAAGAAAAAAAAAAACTCTACCAGAAAAACAGCATCTGCTCTACCCCTGCCTTCACTAACAGCCAGCTGTTTTCAGTTATTCTCACCTGCTGGCCAGGTTCTCTCAGGATGAACTCTCACCAGGGATGAAGCAAATAAAGACAGCCAAACGAGCAGTCAAGCTGCTTCAGTACTTTTTTTTTGCTGCTGGGGACATGAACTCCTTCTGCCCATATTGCACCGGACCTTTCATTTCCCATGATTCCCCAGGCTGCTGGCAGTTTCTGTGAACTTTGGACTACCCCTCTTACTCAGCCTGTGATAACAATGTCCTCGTTCATTCTGCTTATCAAGCCCCTGAGTTTGATAAGCATTACCTCCCAGTCCAGCTGATCCTAATTATGCTGTGCATAAAAATGAGTGGTTACTTTTTTTTCTTTTGGGGGAGTATGTCTTATACCAAAATTAACCTTCGATAAAAGCCTAGTCATAGTAATATTGTATATTTTACTTTCTTTTCTACACCCAAAGATGTCCCTTTCTGTCACTAATGAGTTGGAGTTATTAGTGGATGTCATTCAATATGCACTCATTAAATTATTTATTAAAAAATCTCCTTTAATATCTCAACCTAGGCATTGAATTCAGGTTCATTTTCAGTGATGCAATGAGACAATTGTACTGTATCCTCAAATCTTGCCCCTCAAGATTTTGCTTTACTTAATCCAGTTTTAGGAATGTGTTTAATAATTCTATGTCTAAAATATAGGAGGACCTTAGATGCCTTGAAGAAAGTGTATTGTATTTCACTCAGTATTAGTTTTAAAATATGGTATAGTGGTAAACATTTCAGACTTTGTGGCAGATTGCCTGAGTTCAAATTCTAATTCTGTCATAATTTTTGACAAGTCATTTAATTTTGTTGTGTCTCAACTTCTTTATTTGTAAAAGAAACAATAATGGTTTCTACCTCTTAGGTTGGTTATGAAGACTAAATAAGTTAACACATGTGAAGTGCTTAAAAAGAGTACCTGATACATATATTTTAAATAAGCTATTGCTATTGCTGTTGTTCATTTGTACCTACTTTTTGCTAAAAGTGTCAACAATAGTTTTAATTTTCTCATGATGAAGTTATTTTTCTAGGAGAACCTATTGGACATTAAAAAGCAAAGCTATACTTTAGAAATCATATATTAGAAAATTCATGAATAGGGACAAAAAAACCCCTACATAACCTAACCATTTGAAGGTAACATGGCAAACAAATAATAGTGTCGTGGTAGTAGAAAGGCTAGCTAAGGTTGGAGAACAAAAAAAGAGACCTCTGAAATTTACTTAAAATGTATTTGATGATTCTCGTAGTCATTGAGGCTAGTAATAGTGACAGATAGTTTAAATAACGGTGACAAAGAAACGCTCTGAGAGATTACAATTTCAGAAGTCGCAGCTTCCCCTGGAATCTGACAGCATCCAAGTCGAAGCTAATCCTATCATTTTCACAGGTGAGAGGGCAGAAGCACACAGGGCGGAGGTCGTGTCCTGACCACGTGGTTGGGAAGGAAATGAGTCAGCATTAGAAGCCAGGACGCCTTGTCCTATTATCTAGAGATTCTGTTCATCACATCGCGAGGACTTCACCTGTTTGAAACCTTCGGTGGGACCAACCCATCAAGGCTGCATTTTAAAAGCATCGTCGTATGTATGTTACACTGACAAGACTTCCTGAAAAGTACAAGATATGTCTGAGACTTAATTTGCCAGAAAAGCCGTTATCAATAACAAAATCTATCAACCTTCTTGTTGATTTACTTAATTCTTTGTTTTCTGACAGGTAGCTTTTCCCTAATTAAGTCTCCTTTCAGATTACAAAGATTGTGCACTACACCTTGCGAAAGCACATCCCTTTTTCCTAAGAGTCCCATGTTCTTAGTATCGAAAGGAATTGAGGCAAAGAAACTGAACATAATCCAGTCCTCCTTCTCCAGCTGAGCTTTCATTTCATACTTCACTACAGTTTCTCTAATCCCCACTTTCTTTCTGGGTTGCAGTGTATGCCAAGCACACAGCATGTTTAAAATCCCTGCTGATCCGCTGAGATGCTACACAGTGCGTGACAGAGTTTGGCAAGCATGTGTATTTTTTTCTTTTGTTTGAAACATCTAAATAAAACAGAGCCTGTATTACCACCAGTTTTACTCTGTTTTTGAGTCCCACTAAATCTTGTTACTCCCAGGAATGCCCCCGCATCGAGCAGGCATCATCCTAATTGAGATCTGACCAGACAGCTGGATTTACACTGAGGCATTTCTAACCAGTGGATTCCTTACATACATGCACACGCACACCCAGAGCAACCTGCAGAAACAAGACTTACAAACGAGTGCTTGAAGAGTCATTTCTCACTCTGACCCCTGGAGTCAATGATGTCAGAGAAACTATTTCTGAAAAGAGCTCGAGGGTGGGAGTGAACAATCGGGAACAACAATAATGAGTAGCTCTTGAAGGTCACAGCTGCTGAGCAGCTAATTGTAACTTGAAAAGCTGAGTCCCAAGTTATTAATGAGCTTGCTGATAAACTTTTTTCCCACTCCAAGTCATACAAGCTTTTATTCTAACTTCCAAAATAAAACAAGAGCCGCTGTGGCTATAAAGGCAAGACTTTTCCTGTCTCGACTCAGCCATGCACACCTGGCTGCATCCTCTCCCCACACACTCAGGAGAAGCTGGTGACCTTCACATAAATTCAGGTAGGCCTTCTAATTCCAAGATGTCTCTTAAGGCAAGAGATCGTCAACTCTGCCAAACATTTTGCCTTAGCTTGTTAACTGCTCAGTATTGTAAAACAGACTGAATGAAATAAGTCATATACTCAGAGAGCCAAAACGATCCTTTCCTTACTTTATATGCATGTGGTAGAAAACATATCACTTTCATTTGAATCACAGACACTATATTACATAGTTTACAGTTGGGTTATGGGAGGTGAAAATAATCCTTTCACAGGCTAACAAAAATATAGAGCGTCATAAAAAGAACTGTCTGCTTTTCCTCAAAATTACTAAGGGCAAAGTTGTGCAGACCTAAAGAAATATCAGGCGTACTATCAGAAAATTAGAGAGAGCATGGCGCATGGGAATTCTACTCTGACAAACATCTCAGATCCCTCATGATGACTTCAATCAGTGCTGCTGTCCTGTAGGCTTCATTTTATGTTTTATCCATTAGTTTGGAATGTCCCTCCAAGTCAGAAGTGAAATCTTCAGATTCCTACTGTTTAGAACAGAGTCACTTATTTACACACAATAGGTTCATAGTAAATGCCTGCTGAAGGAAGGAAATGAAATGCTTTATCATTAGGATGCCTCACCACAGCAGCCACCAAGGTTATTGAATGAAGCCCTGAGGCTGCCCCAGAGTGATGCAATGCACTCACCTTTCCTCCCGGTCCTCCCCCAAGCCCAGCCCCAGCCCCGAGGGAATTAGTGAGCAGCTTCCAAAGGCTCGGAGGCAAACAAGTCAAACAGCAGCCATTATAGTATAGTACAAGTTGGACTAGGAGAAAACTCATCTCCTGTTGGGTAGAAGTGGGAGCAAAGCACCTGACTATTTCACTGAGATTCAGGCCCATGAAAGAACATGTGTGCAAACATGCGCATGCATTTTATTTTCTTTTATTTCCTTAATAGCTTCATCAGGAATATTCCATACAAGCATGCCAATAGTTTATCAGCTACTCTTGCTTTCATATACTGCAGATCACAAACACTTTGCTATTTGCATTATAATTAATACAAAATTAAAGAAATAGTCATTAAGTACCGCGAGCCATAATGGAAGAACCCTGGCAAATAGAGTCCCTCATCTCAAAAATGTATGTAATCAAATAGGAGGAAAAGGCACATGCACACTTAACTGTAATGTGATAGTGTGGTAAGTTCCCTAACACATTTAAGTGCCAAGTGTCACCATGTGTACTAATAATCCTTCTTAGAGACTGCCAATAATACAAAGATTAATAAATTTTCATCACTCCTCTTTCTTCATACACCTACAAAAACAAGAAAGTTCTCACCAAGCTCAAATCTCTTGATATTTCTTTTGAAAATTAATGTGGTACCTCAGCAGGCTGACAGTGCCATTTTTTTTCAGTAGTATCAGATCACCGAGGCAGGGTGCAGGGGGACTTAACTAACAACTAAATGTATTAATCCCACCCCCACGGTCTGGGTTCACCAAACTCAACACCGAGTCATGAAATTTTCTAGCCATAAAAAAATGGAAATAAGCAATGTTGCACTAAATTAAAACATTCAGCTATCCATATATTCTGAGAAAAACATTTTTTGGAGCGGGGAGCAAACCCGGTCACTCTATGGTAAGATTTTTAGTTGTCAGTCTTGAAAGACCCAGGGAAAAACTAACATTCAAAAACACAAATGCTATCCAGAATTTCTCCCCTTCCCTCTATATCTCTACTACCCCTTCCAGGGCAATTCACACATTTATGTATTTTTTTCTTCCTCTGTAGGTGATATCTAGATCTGTTGCTAAAGATCTGATTCACTTTAATTCCTATCATCTTTAAAATCCCTACATAACTGGCTCATGAACACCTGAAAATATATCATAATGAAAACTAAAATCATTACCTCCTCAGAAACCAGTATTCCTTGCCAACTATTTAATTCAATGTACAGATAAGGAATACACGCCTAGGTTGAACTCACAACCATAAAATATTTTTAAAACCACATATAGTGATTTAAAAGCCTTTTATTTAATATACTCCCTTTTTAAAGAAATTAATAAAAGTGCTTTTAGTTTTTCAACTTTAATGACTATGAACACAATGTCTCAAATATGTTGCCCCAAGTATAAATTAAAACTGTAATTTTGCACATTTCAAAGTAGTTAATGCATACATTTCTATGCAACTTGTATTTAGATCTATTTTTAATGGAAAAGGCACTTGTCTTCAGGGTAGTAGTCATGAATAGACTCAAGAAAATAAAAAGCTTTACATTTTTCCCATAAATATCAAAGAATTTTAGATTTGGCAAAGGCTTTACAAATAACAGCCAATCCACTAATGTTATGGGTGGGATATTATATAATTTACCTCAATTCACACAGTTTTACAAGTAGCAGATGGTGGCTTAATACTAAGGTGACTATATAGATTATCACCCAAATCAGGACACTTTTGAGGATGAAAGAGGACACCACTGAGGCTGACTGCAGGACAACAGGTGTATACCAGGTCTCTCTGGGGAAAGCAGGACATATGGTTAGCCGAACTCTAACACGTGCAATGTGCATTTGCTGTTTCAATGGAGAATTTTCAAGCTGCTACAGAGATAAGAAACAAATAGGATAGATAGAACTTAGGTATTAAATATACCTGATGTACAGGCAAGTAACCTGGGAGACACAGGCAGAATTCAGAAGATGTATGAAGAATAGAGAGTAAGTTAGTAATTGACAGACATATTATAGAAATGAACATAGGTCTGCTGAATATCAATAACAAAAGTGGAACAAATTAGAATCTTACTTAGAAAGGGACATAATCACCATTCATAAAGCTTCTAGGTCAAGTTATTCATCCCTAAATCTGCGTCCTTTAGTGACATCCATTATGGCTCCTTTCTGATCCTGTACGTTCCTGTTTGAGAAACCAAGATGAAGCCAGAGCAGCTCAACTTGTTAAGCAATGAGATACAGCTGAGGTCAGGTGTGTGCATCTCTGCATCTCTCCAACAAAGTAAGCCAGGTTTACTATGGAGATTCCTTGCTTATCCGGACTCGGTAACTACAACATTAGCAGAAATAACTGATGAATCAGAATGAATCAGGAGACTGCAACACCGAACCAAACAGAATTAAGGAAGTGTGATCCATCCATCCCATGGACCCCACGCTAACCATTTATACCTCTCCAACAGCTCTTTCCTGGGCTTTAAGCCCACTACCAGATAAATAAACCACATGATTCCAGAATCTTAGCATCTTGGTCTGTGAGCCTTTCAGTTCAAAGACCTTTGTTACAGTGAGCCTGGTCATTTATGTAGACACTATTATTTCATTGATAAAAATGCCCACACAACAGCATGTATTTCAAAAATCCCATTAATTAATATGCTCATTCAACAAATGTTGAGTAGCTTCCACACGGCATACTCAATTCTAGGTGATTGGGATTTAAAGATGAAAGATGCAGCCTTTGTTTTGAACCACAGTCCAAGAAGGAAACCAGATGAGTAAACAGACAAGGTATAAATAGTGTTGCCCTATCCCAGCCTTCAGGAATCAACTAAGGCTACCTAGAGGAAGTGACACTGGAGAATATATTAGGATAAAGGAGAACAGAAAAAAAATAAGAAAAGACTCACTAACACATTGCTAACTGTATGCTACAATATTTTCTAAGTAATTGACATGGATTAACTCATTTAATAGAACAACCCTGTGAGTTGCTATTGTTAGTAGTCCCATTTGAAAAATAAGAGAAGAGAGGCATACAGAGATCACACATCTAGCAAGTGGAGGAGTCAGGACTCGATGCCATTCATTCTGGCCCAAGACTGCCTCATACCCCAAGTGCTAAGAACTAAAATATAACCTAGAGTTAGAAAGGCAACAAAAAGGTGAGAAGTGCATGGTGATGGGAACACAAACTAAGACAACTGCCCTAGTTCAATCGTTGGAACAAGGCATGGGTATGAGAATTGTGAGAGATGAAGCTGCTAAATTTGGCAGGGCCAGAGAACAAGACTACCAATGCTCTTACAAAAACACCCTTGTCACATGGCCCCATGACTTGAAGTCAGCATCACAATCTTATAAGGAAAAATAAGTAAGACATTATGTAGCATGGAAAACAAAAGCCAAAAAACAGGCCTTGAAAATTTCAATTAATAATAATTTTCTTTTGATTGACAGCAACGTCTTATAAAAATTCCACATTCTCTGAACTACAATACAATGCAAATAAAGATTTGAACAGAATTTCCATCTAGAGTTCTACTCATGTGTTACCTAACCAATTCCACCATTTAAATATCACACAGATATTTGTAGTTATAGGTAAGCCTATGGATATGCACCATGTATATGCAGGTCAACTAAAAATGAGACAAATGTAAAAACGGATCTCACACAAGTAGCTCTTCAACAATGCTGTGTTGTCATAGATGTTTATTTTAAGATGGTAAACACATTTGTAAAACAGAAAAATTAAAATATCAGTAAGATATAAACAGATATCTTCATAGGCCATTCAAATAATATCTTCCAATGATAAATAATCACATTATTTTATATTGCTATACATAATCATATTATTTAATATAGATAAATAAGTACAATATTCCTTTGAGAAGTGAAACTGTGGAAATAAATTACTTTTATACAACTAACAGTTTCTAAGAAACTTAAAAAGTCAATTTGTTTTTGAATTCCTAAATTTTTAAAGAATGAAATTCTTAATGTAATTACTTTTAAAAATAAAAGTTAAGGTGGATATAAATATTTTTGTAGCTAAGAAAGTATGCTGCAAATAATGTTAATTTATTCTTCTCATATTTCAAGGCTAGTTTGATGTACCTATCATTAATGACAGATATTTTTACTATAGTATAATTCTTAAATCTTAAAATGACTTAAGTATTTAAACAAGCCTTCACATTTTGCTATAGCCTATATATAAAGATATTTACATCCATCCACTTAAAGTTTATTATAATATATAATATTTAGTATAATTGTTAATTTCCAAGTCTGATCTAAAAACACCCCAGTGTTTTTTATTAATCTAAAAAAGTAGCCCTGGTGGGGTCTCTCAGTTGGTTGGAGAGTTGCTCCATACACCCCGTGGTTGCAGGTTTGATCCCAGTCAGGAGCATCTAGGTTGAGGGTTTGATCCTGGGTCAGGGTGTGATCAGGAGGCAACCGATCAATATTTCTCTTTCACATCAATGTTCTCTCTCTCTCTCTTCCTTCCTTCCTTCCTTCCTTGCTTCCTTCCTCTCTCCGTCCCTCCCTCCCTTCCTCTCTCCCTCCCTTCCTCTCTCTCTCTCTCGCTCAAATCAATAAATATATCCTCAGATGAGGATCAAAAAAAAGTATTACAACATCCCAGAAATGAACATTTTTAAATATCACACACTTTTAATGAGTGATCATGCCAGCACTACTTTAGCCCGATGGTTTACAACTAACCAATGATCAAGAAGAAACAGGGAACTTAAATTTCAAAAATAGAAAAAAATTCACTAAACTTAGTCATATTTTCTCAATACCGTCATGTATCCTCATAAACCCAAACCCATATTAATTGCTCTACTTATAGATAGAGCATTTGAGAAAGATCACTGCATCACTAATTTATCATTGAGAGTCAAAAACAGTCTCACTTTCTCATGTTCTGTCATCATCTTATTACATATGTATGAATGTTATGTGGATTAGCATTAACAGAGGCTGCTAGAGAGAAAAAGTGTAAGAAAAGTTTGGGACTCCCTTTCAATTTACCAAATGTACCAACACATGATTTGATCACCTCCAGTGGCTCATAGTTTGCCTTCTCTAAATGGAAGCGTATGCTCATTTTCTCTGCTTCAGCAATCTCATAAACCCCAGTGGCTTTATCTATCACCATTATGCTGAAAATTTCTTCCTTCTCTTGATATCTAGATTCATGTGTTGAAGTTTGCTACATATTTACACCTCTAACTCAATATTTCCTGGACCAAATTTACTATCTTTCCCCCTTAAACCAAAGCTGCTTCTTGAATTCTAATTCTGTGAATGGTACCACCCAGTCACCTAGGCATCTTTGATTCTTCCCTCATCCTCACTTCCTACATCCAATTAGTAGCCAAGCACTGCAGATCCAGCCTCTGTACATTTCTCACATCGCCCCTCTTCTCTCCATCCCCATTGCTGCCTCCCTGGCTCAGACACTCATTACTTTCTGCCCTACGGCAATAGCCTAACTGATCTCTCTACTTTCAAGTCCCCCTCTACCCTAAAATTTCCCACATAATCTCCACAGGTTCTAAACTGCAACTCTGATCAAGAGCTTCCAAAGAGTCCCAACCACAGACAAAATTATGTACGAAGTCTCACCCTTACATTTAAGACCCTGATAAAATAGCTGCAACGTACCTTTGAAACTTCCACCCACACTACTCATTCTTCATGTTCTTATTGTTGGTTAAACTAGACTATTCACTGTCTGATGAAAATGTCATAATTTTCTCCAACTATAAATTTGTTCACATATAATTCAATTATAGAACATCCTCCTTCTTCCAGCACCTCCCATCTATGCTTGGATTTTTCAAGAGCTAGTTCAGATATCATCTTATCCTCCCCTCTTCCCTATCCCTATCCCACACTAAGAATGCCAGTTCCTCCTTTAAAGAACTACAGCACTTGCATGAGACCACATTTCACCAAATCAGAGTCAAATGCATACTGGTTTGGCTATTCTCCCTGTCAAGAACAGCAAACTGTAATTCCTTGAGGAAACGAACAGCCTTATAGAGCATTCTGTGTACATTATAGGTAAAACAAATATGTGAATTAAATTGAGTTATTTTCTCTCCTAACCATTTATATGCAATGTGCACTTACCCAAGCTATGAATGTATGAATGTGCCCAAAATATACAGACAGCATTTTAGAACATTGCTTTTCCCCCCTTTTTTCGTTTTTGTTATATCCTTCCACCTCCCTCAGCAGACCCCACTCTCCACTCCTGACTCTATGAGTCTGTCTCAAAAACTCACCAACGTGGACAACAGAGTGGTGAGTGCTGTGGGGAGGGGGTTGGGGGAGGTGGGGAAGGTTACGGGAGGATGAATGGCGATGGACGGAGACTTGACTTGGGCTGATGAATACACAGCACAGTACATGCAGATGCTGAACAACTGTGCACTTGCAACCTGGGCATTTTTGTTAACCAGTGCTTCCCCAATAAATTCAATAAAAAGAAAGAAAAAAGAATGTTGCTTGTCTCATCCCCAAACTAAACAGAAATATTAAAGAGTAACTAAATAAATTCAATGAAAATTTTTTATGGATCATCCACTGTATATCTCTGGTATGATTATTATAAAACAAAATGCCAAAAGGGGGGTGGGGTGGTGGCAAATGGTTATAGGAAATACTAACTAGGTCTTAAGAACTAAATGCTTAATTATATTTAATAAACTTATATATGATGCTTAATGATCACAACAATAATATATGTACTTCTATTATCCCAGAATACAGATGAGATAAAAAGAGACTTTGAAAATGTAAGTCCCTGGCCTTGGTTAAGACAGTTAATAAACAGTAAAGCTATGAATCTCTCCAGCCCTGAAGTTCACACAGTAATGCAATTCTGCATTACTGCCCTCTCTGTAGCAGTAAACACAGAACAGCAAAGAATTAAAGATGTATCTAATAACTAAAAGAGTTGCTTCTTAAGTAGTAACAATTAAGGAAAAACAGCATCAATTTAGTGAACTATACATATATATGTAAGATAGAGTTTCTGTCGAAATGCCTGTTTTTCTGCACCATAGCCTTATTTGAATAATACAAAATCTAAAAACACAGGTATAAGCCTATCTACCAAAGCATGATTTTATATGCACAACAATACCTTTCTTTCCCTTCCCTTTCACCTTACTATGGTGTTAAGGCTTCTATAAATATAATGGAACTTTCCTCTCTTGGTTGGATATACTTCAGGTCTCTTTTACTACCACACATTTTTGGAATTGAAGGGAAACAGAAGAAAAAGGAAGGAATTTCCTAGTAATTAATTAACTGATTCTGAAAAGTATCTGTCACTAGGAGTTTAAAATTTGCTCCTTTGGAACATACATATAATTATTAGCATGTGGCAGATAATCAAGGAAACAACCTGTAACACACTCCTAATTAAATCAAGGAAATAAAATATTTTTGGCTGAAATGGCAAAGTTTAACATTTATTTTCCATTATTCATATCCTTTGTAACAAGAAAAATGTAATGATGAGAAATATAATCCACATAATCATTTTGAAAAGCTACTCACATACTTCTCAGCTAGAGAGGGAAAATAATTTGTAATTTACACCAATAGAAACCAAAGAGTTTACCACATTTTCCTGTAAATACTTGAAGGTCAAACTCACTAATACATTATTTTCAATTGGATACATCATTCTGATATTTATACCTTTTGGAAAGAAACAAGATGCTTAAGAAATGCTTTAAAATCATGTTTAGGGCTGCAAAGTTTTTTTTTTTTTTCTTAACCTCGATACTTCACTTCCTTAGGTGCCTGTTATCCTTTTTCTCACATGACAATATAAGGCCCTAAATGTACATTACAGTTTCAGTAGTGATGTGCAAAGAATGTATTTTGCGTATCAATTAGACCTGCCATTTTGCACAAACTGGCAAACCTCACTGAATGACACAAATAAATGTGAACAGGGGCTTTTATCTGAAATAATATTATATTGTCATGTAAACCAAGAAGCAAAGAAGCACTTTGAAGGCCACAGTATATTATTTTCTTGCAGTAAGTTACATCCAAAAAAGCTGACCTTGTAAAACAGAAGGCTGTACATTGCTATAGAAACATTAATCTCTGTGCTTCTGTTACAAGTTCTTTCATCTCCTTACCTCCCCATGAATTCCTAGACTTCACCTACACACTTCAGACTATAATGTATTAACACAAAAAGAACCAGCTTTTCCAAAAATTTGGGAGTAAGAACATAAGAATATACCAGAAGTTTAACTCATCAAAGCCAATATAAATAACTCCAACAAAAATATATGAAGAGTAACAAAGTCTCAGATTTTTCAGTAATCATCAATTATATCACATGAAACTATAAAAAGCCAGAAGGAAGTAAAGATAAATTGTTTACCTCATGTGTACACACAAGTTTCAGGCCACTCAAATTCAGAATCGGGGGGAAATTAGAAACTGTTCTGTCAAGAGCAGATGTAGGGATGGGTGAAAGTGGAGGAAAATCAACCCTATTCAACCTGTAGCAAACTTTCAGCTGAGCTGAAAAGGTCCCAGGTGCTACAGGACATTCCAGCCAACAAAGACAATATAATTTGCCAAAGATCTAGAAGAAAAAGGCTATGGTTTGTCTAGCAAATTAGCAGAACTTCCTTGCAGCTAAATAATAAGACATGCAGGGATGCGGTTTGATGTCAGAGAAAATGCACTGCCTACTAATCTTCTTTACTGTGTGTATAGGTTCCGGCTGGTCGGTCTGAAAGCGTCCTGCATTTACCTCTCCCTGTTCTTCATTTATTCCAGCGTCCATGACTTATCCAGTAATGTTGGTGAATTCATAGTATACAAAAGAATTGGGTCCATTCCCAAATCATTGTGTTACCAGTAGTAACACAAATGCACTTTGCCACCCCTTCCCTGGCTCTATCAGTTTATTGTAACACGTTTATGTGTACAATTAAGTGAGCTCTGCAGCTGTTGTCTTAGATCTACAACTTTAAAGTTGCTTATTTTTATTTCTTTTTTTAATTGATGATGCAACTACAGTTGTACCCACTTATTCTCCCCTTCCCCACCACCGCCAGCCCCGCCATCTCCCCTCCCTAAGTCAATCCCCACATCGTTGTCCATGTCCATGGGCCATTTATACACGTTCTTTGGTTAATCCCTTCACTATCTTTCATCCAGTTCCCCCCTCCTCTGGACATCATCATTCTGTTCTATGTTTTTCTGTTCCTTTTTCTATTCTGCTTGGTAGTTTATTATGTTCGTTAGATTCCACAGATAAGTGAAATCATGTGGTATTTGTCTTTCTCTGACTGACTCACTTAATTTAGTATAATATTCTCCAGGTTCATCCATGCTGTCACAAAAAGGTAAGACTTTCTTCTATTTTACTGATGTGTAACATTCCATCATGAAAATGCACAACAGTCTTTTTACCCACTCATTACTGATGGACACTTGGGCTGCTTCCAGACCTTGGCTACTGTAAACAGTGCTGCTATGAACATAGGAGTGCATAGGTGTGTGTGTGTGTGTGTGTGTGTGTTGGTGTTTCAGCATTCTTGGTATACACACCTAGAAGTGGAATCACTGGGTTAAAAGGAAGTTCCAATTTTAATTTTTTGAGGTTTCTCCATATAGTTTTCCGCAGTAGCTGCACCAGTCTGCATTCCTAGCAAGAGTAGACTAGGGTTCCATTTTTTCCACATCCTCAACATTTGTTGTTTGTTGATTTATAAAAGTGCTTATTTTTTAGTGCAACTTTCATTTCCTAGACTCTCAACCAATGAGAACATTAACCATTTCCTTAAGATAATGCATTGCTTTACAATGTCTTCAAGGGACATAGGTATTTTAACAATTATTTTTAATTAGGCAAAAGTTATATGAATCAAGATGCATTTTTGAGGTACTCTCAAAAGACACATAGAGATTATTTTTGTTATTATTTTGTTAAAATGTGTGCTATGTTACATTGTTAATGAGTGTAAATACGAAGGGATTACTTTCCAGCTTCTTTCCAAATTTTTACACAGAAGATTCTACTGAGAACTAAATCAATGCCAAATATATCTAGTCCAGCAGGTCAACTATCTTAACTTTGTTCAATTTCTCTTCTTTTTATAGTACTGAAAAGTACATAATGCAAGTACACATACTATATAGTAAGAATCCTTTCAGCATACTGGAAAGTACAAAAAAAGATTGAATGAAAATTCTAGCAGATACTCTTTTGTTACAGAATAGCTTATCACACCTAAGCCAAAATAGAATGCATAAGAAAGAACAGTAATAACATTTTCCTCTTTGATGAATAACTTATGCCCAACAAATAACATTTTTATTTTCTTTCAGATGTGTATATTGTATTTAAGTTATGTGTTCTTAAATTCGGGACCAGAAATTTGAGTTTCTGTACAAAGGAGTATGTTGAGTAAGTCATTTGTAAATGTTTGGGAACAATACCATCATTCCTTACCCGCACTTTCTGTCTCCTCTTGTTTTTCTTATCTGAATAAGTGCTGTTATCATTCATCATACAATCACTCCAGCCAGAAACTTGGTTGTCCTTTCTGGACTTTTCCTCTCTCTTACTGACATTCCCAATGAATCTCTAACTCTTGTCACTTGGTCCTCATTATCAGTAATGTCATTCACTCCTTATGGCAGAGCCACCATCATTTTTTATCTATGTCAATAGAGTAACCTCTCCATCTCCAGTCTTGAAACCTCTAGTTCATTCTTCAAATCTAGGCAGGAGATCATTCTTTGCTTATTCCTCTAAGAATAACTTAATTATTCTCTTGTTACCACCAGAAGAACCTCGAACTCCTCATAATGTTATATAATACCATGCTGATCAGATCCTTGATTACTTCTCAAGGTCATTCTGTACTAAAGTCTAGACGTTATCCTTTGGGCTTCTACGCTCCAAATACTGACCTAGGCATTTTTGCTATTGTTTCCTCTATCTATAATAGTATCTTTCTTCTACCTCTGTACTTGGCTAACTACTATTTGCCTGTCAGGTCACAGTTTAGATATCACTTTATACTCAGTAGTACTTTCTCTGACCCTCCAGAACTGGTGGATACTCCCTCCATAGTATTCTATATTCAGCCTCTGAAATAGGTATTCCTGGCATTGCTTCTTTGCTACGCAATTGCTTCTGTGTGGATGTAGGTCATGAAATGGCCAGTGACATTAAGAGTAAGATCAGGGATACTGACCTAACCTAATGGGGATTAAATTCCCTTTATTAGAAATTTAAACTGCAGGCAAAAGAAAGTGCCAATTGGTGGTCAGTACCAAGAGGAGGGTTGTATATTTGGGGTGACAGACAATTCTAACGAGCAAAGAAACCTGATGGAAAGTTAAAGAACCAAAGAAGAATTAGGCCAGTTTGTGGGGGGAATGTTGGGGAATGACCCCCTGTTTTATTTACTGATACCCAAGGTCTAGGACTTGAGTCCTACACTGAGCACTCCCCTCTAACACACACACACACATGCTTCTGTTAACTACCATTTACAAACGTGGCTCTTGCCCCTGGCTGCGAGGGAGACGTATCCCTTAGCAAGAGTTTGCCACATAGTAGTCTTCTTGTCTTCCCATACTCACTGAGAAATCCAAAGTTCGTGAATTCTCCATCTTTGTCTTCCTGGCACTCAGTGCAGTACCCAACATGTGTCTGCACTCAATCCAACGTTGTTAAAAAATGATAAATGAGAACAAAACTAAATGAAGGAACCTTTACTATTTAATAATTCAACAGCTGGCTTTTGTGTAAAGTAATAAAAAAAATCTAATGGAGTTTCCCCCTTGCTTATAATTATCATAAAAGCATTCCCATCTATGAACTTAAGAGCCCAGAAATGGGGGTAAGTGGGAAAAATATTGATTGTAGAGTTTGATGTGATTCTCCAAAGGACTGACTGAATACAAAAGCCCCTTTGGAAAAGCACTGTGGCTCTTGCAAGAGGTAGAGTTTATGACTTGTCGGGACTGGAATGCTTTAGCTGTATTCTGAGAGAACACTTTGTAGGAACCCTGCACACTTTCTGTGTGGCTTGCAGGAGGGTTATTTGTAGATCATCTCAATGAACTTTTTATGCATCTGCATGAAAATCACAATTAAAGCAAAGAAAGTGCTGATAAAAAACACATTAACATTCCTTTAGCTTCAAGGAAGTCTTGATATCTAGTCATTAACTGGGCAATCTGCCCTCAGACTTCCTTCTGCTTTACTACGCTAAGGAGAAACATGTATTCTGAGAACAATGTTTTTTGTTTTTTTTTTTCACTCTTTATGTTTTGCTGCTCTGCTATGAAGCCCTAATTCCTATGAATCTAAACACTCATTAACTCTCAAGAACTACTATTAGCTATCTGGAGTCAAATGAATATAAATGGGCAAAGTTTAATTCCAAACCAATAAAACGGTATTTGTTATGTTATGTTGTTATGGCTGTTTTTGTTGTTATGGCTGCTTTTGTTGGATTTCTTCCTTGTTTGCTCGGCTCTCTACAGAACAGAGATTAACATCTTTTAAAATACTAGTAATCGATTTTATTTTTCAGTCAGATTGCATTAATATCAGTCTTTATTATTTATATGTTTTTCTGAGTTTTCTGTGTCTTAAAGTATTTTGTTTCTAGAACAAACTGTTGTTTCTATTTTGAGAGGTGTGGAGGGGAGGAAGGAGGAAAATGGAGTTTACTGACATTTTCTGGTCTGCATTCTTCCATGTCTTTTCAATTTGAAGAGCTCAAGATAATGTGGTATCTCTTATTTCAATTTCACTTTTAATACCTGACCAAGCACTCTAGCTGTATGCACTATCTTCTATACTAAGAAAGATTATGTCCCTTAATATTTGCTTATTTTTCTTTGTTTTTCTATGAAGCACTCAAAGACGACCTTCAGTTGCCTCTGTCTCACTGATAAAATTAGTTTTGCACAAATGCAACTTTCAAAAAGTACTGTCTCATCATAACAGATTAACACGAATCTGTTGGTTCCTTTTAAATCACATTTACCTCATAGTCCAGTTATGATATCAAATGAAGGTTGCCTTAGACTCTCATTTCCATTTCTGTCCAAAACAGAATATAATTTTCCCATTTGTAAATTGATAGAGAAACAAAATTCATAACCCATTATTAAGTTCATAATACAGAAAAGTCTTATTAAGCTTTAAAAGTTGGGGATTGCTTAAATTCAGCCTACTATCTAGTAAAAGTTATATAGGGAAAAACTATTCTAATTGGCTAATATTCTGAATTTTTTCACAAGACAGAATTGCCATTGGGTAGGGTGTGTGTGTGTATTAATGTTAGTTGCTGATCTAAATACTTATAACATCTACTCAAAAATTAAACTTCATTCCTTCTAACTCATTAGTACTAGAAATTGTGATGAATGAATATGCATTGGAGTGAATTCATTAATGTTAATTTTATATTATTATTTTATAATATAAATCAAAAGGCAATATCATGATGAAAACTTTGTGATTGTTGAAGCACATTCTGGGAAAAATATAACTGCACCCAATTCTGAGAATACCAGGTTTGACATGGTAAAATAAAACAGAAAACAGAAAAGAACAAACAATGAAGTTCTTAAAGAATGCTTATTATATATTCTCCTTGAATTATCAGAACACATAGGAGTCATTTCTACGCACTTCTGTGGATGTATATGTACCCACCCCCATTGCTGCCTGCCCCAATCATCACCACCAAGGAAGAAATGCTAATCTGAACAGACAGGTTCTAGGCCATCAAATGAATGTGTCTTGAGTGGACAGAGCCACAGTGAGTGTCAAGTTTCCTGTAGATCTACTCTTTTTATGTGGCTGCAGTAATTGAAGAGCGAGGTTTAAATCTTGCTGGTCTCTTAAATCTCAAGTGGATTTATGATGCATCAACTTTCCCAGGCTCTGAACTGAAACAAAGTATTCCAACTTGTTTTATCAGAGAATTCTCTAATGGGGCTTAGAAGCTCAACTACTACAGTGGCATTTCATGTTCCTTTGCCAGTATTTCTTGTATGTATAGCCCCTTCAGGAAATTATGGAATAGGAGAGGTGACTGAGTTTTGGGACAAGACTTGATATTTATGGTTCAACAACCCAAATGCTTCCTAGCCCTTATCAAGTTGTAGAACACAAAGAAAATTTTAAGTATAATATGACATAATATGGTATCAGATTAATTGTGTGTGTGTGTACAAACCCCGAGATCTGTCCAGAAAAGTTCAACCATTATTAATATAATGAGAATGGCTTGAGTGACATTGATGTAACCTGGCAACCAAAGAGAGTGGACTGGAATGTGCATGTGTGAACAATGATGACTTCACTGTACTGGTCACTGGGAGCAGTAGACACCTCTGAGTGAGCAGGTGTACTGTGTGGCTGTGCATTCAAATGACTGAGCAAGTAGAGCAACAAATCTGCATCAAATTTTGCGTTAAGCTTGAACATTCCTCTGCAGAAACTATTTGGATGACTCAGAAGGCCACAGCTATGGGCAACTGGTGATTGGCAGCTTCATTACAACAATGCACATGCTCTTGCATCATATCTCATTTAGAGCTTTTTAGAAAAACGTCAACTCACCCAGGTGACTCAGCCCCACGACAGCCCAGAGCTGGCACCCTGCAACTTCTGGCTTTTCCTAAAACTAAAATAACACTTGAAAGGGAAGAGATTTCAGACTGTTGATGAGATTCAGGAAAATATGATGCGGGAGCTGATGGTGATTGGGAGAACTGTGTGAGGTCCCAAGGTGCCTACTTTGAAGGAGAGTGAGGCATCATTGTCCTATGTACAGTATTTCTTGTATCTTGCATCTTCTTAAATAAATCTCTATTTTTCATATTATAGGCTGGATACATCTGGACAGACTTTATATATTCCATATTATATGTAATTATATATGGGGGCAAATGATGGTTTAAAGTTGTGGGTACATGAAACTAAGTTTATTCTTGTGTTATTTTGTATTAATTATTGTACTATTTTCCCATATGAACAACTGTAAACCTACTTTTGCCCTACTATTCCCTGGGGTAAATTAGAGAAATGAAAGTGACTGTATAGAGTTCAATGAGAAAAATAAAAGTTACATTGCCTAGATGTCATGGATAAAATAAAATATAAAATATCGAAGGGAAGATAGCATTGCATTTTGGGCAAACATGTCCAGTGGAGCTTCATGGGCTGCATGTCACTCCCTGCACTTGCCAGCTGCAGACACGCCATTACGAACAAGGCACTTCTACCATGTCCTCAGGAAAATTAGCTAGCTTCTGTAACCACCACTCTTCTCTCAGATTTTATGCTTTAACTGCTTATACAGAACTCCTAGCCAAGATGTTTTCATCATCATCTCAAATTTTGGTAGGTTCCACTGATGAGAAATTTTTTTCAAACAAGCAGATAACCAGAAATGTTAAAACTTGTATTTTACATCCATTCAAATTCAAAAAGAGTTGAAATTATCACTGAAAGTAATTTTAAGTTTCCTGCGATAACAGAAAGATATTTCAAATCCAATCAGAAAATTGGCGGTCAACATTTTGAAATAATGATAAGGCTGGGATGTAGAACATGAATGCATTGTCAAACAGCTGGCTAGGATACAACTAAGTGCAAACATTAGCCACAAATACATGAAGACACATTAGGGGCACAGCCTGGGGCTGAGCTTCCCAGGAGTCCCTGCCCAGCCACCCCCAGCCCTCTTTCCCCACCACTGGCCGCACCTTGGGCTGGGATCTGGGCTCCTTGGGCACCTGGACCACGAACTCCTCTGGTAGCTCCACGGGGCCCTTGTCCACGATGAGCAGTGGCGCGCTCTGCGGCTGGCTGCTGAAGGAGATGTCTGGGTGGTAGCGCGCCGCCGGGGCTGCGCTCAGCGTGTCGCAGGGGAGCAGCGAGGGCTGGATGTCGCTCATTGTGCTTGGCACCTGCGGGGACCGCAGGGCGCACCATCAGACTCCGCTCAGCTCAGGACAGCCTCAGAGGAGCCCTGCTAGAGCCTATTCCCCAGGCCACTCTCAGCTGCACGCCACAGGCCCCAGGCCCCAGGCCCCAGACACCAGCCACCCCAGGCCCCATTAAGACAAACCTGGAGCTGAAGAGATCCTGCCTCTTGGTCCCTAGTGTGATAATGACCATGCAGTTCTGTCCTAGTTAAACACTATCTTAAGTGAGCCAAAACCTCACCCTGATCCCTAACAATGATTAGAAAATTAGACGTAATTATTGAAAGCAGAGAAAGCTGCCTGAAAAATATAAATAGTATCTATATTTTTACAGATTCACAGAATTCTGATGTCAATTATGGGCACTAATATCAATAAGTGTAACTAGAACTATTGGTTACTGAACTAAATATTTTCAGGTAAAAAGCTTCTTAAGGAATGGGTGAAAAAAGGTTTGGAGAGATTTTTTTTTTTAATTTTGTTTTGTTTGTTGTACTATTACACTTACAAGGATTGTTTTATATTTATTTGTATGTTTCAGGTCCTCTAACATTTTTTGAAAGATACTGTATTAAAATCTGTGACAGACATCGAGGTGAAAAGGATAGGCACATATTTTTGTCATTTATATACACAGTGATTTACTGACAAATGCACATATTACATAAATGAGCAAATATGAAAGACCAAGACAATAATGAAAAAATAAAATTTCACACATATATATTTTAATAATTCACAAAACAGTCATATAGTATACTATAAACAGCTTTTTAAATACAGGCATTTTTCTGGGAAATTGTTACATTAACCACATATTTCACTACACTAATCGCAACTTGTGTAATAATCAGGAATGGTATTAAAAATGCTCCTGCTAAAGAGGGGAGAGGACATCCACGGAAAAAGATTTTGCTGTACACTACTATTTTTAAAGTACTACAGCACGCATATTTAAAAACACATTAATGATGTTATATGGCCATCATTCAATAGTCAGGAGACAAACTAAAATACTTAATAATGCAAGAGAATTTTATAATCATCTTTCTAATACTGGAAGTTTCTAGCATGGGGCAACAATTTCTTGATATATAAAATATTTGTAAATTAAGAATGAAAATACAGTTTCTTTCAAATCACAAGAAATAATACAACCCTACAGAAAACAACAACAAAAATGATATGACAAATCTGTCAAACAACCCATCAATAATGAAATAGTTTAGATTATAAGTAGGGAAACAATATTTTTTAAACTCATTATAATGTATGAGTACCAGGCAAAAGATAGTCTAAATGCTATTTTGACAGTTTGTGTGAGTGAAAAAGGTGTCAAAGAAGGAAATGAGTTTTAAAGCCAAAAAAGTTGTGAAAATCAGAATCTCTAAATAAGTGCTTCTTGTAATGTTTAATGTTTAAATCCAGTGACATCTCTTCTGACTTTGTGACTTCTGAAACATTAGTCTTCTCATTGTACCAAATGACAATATTAATTATTTTTTACATAAATACATACAGGCATGTTTCCCTAACATCTTTATAACAAATCTATGAAGTGAATTTAGCAAGAGAGTATAATGATGTATTATCTATCCTACAAGCTTCAGTTATAATAAAATTGGAAAGTTTTCACCAGCCATCAAGTTAACCTATAAGGACATTTGGAGTGATGAAGTGCTTATATATTCATTCAACAAATATTTACTGAGTTCCCATTACATCTCAAGTCCTTTCCTAGATGCTGGAGATTTTGGTAAACAAAACAGACCATGTACCTGCTTTAATAAATCATACATTCTTCTGTGGGAGACAGAATATACACATTGAAAATTTGTTTTAAAAATACCATATAGAGATGAGTAAGTAACAGAAGGTTTAAACAGGGTAATATGTAAAAGCTTCTCTAATTAGGTTTCTATGGAAGGTTTATCTATGGGAGGAAAATTTCAACTGAGGTCTCAAGTTGACATTCATGTAAAAAACAGGAGTAAAGAACACTCCAGGCTTCTTCAGAGCCCTTGGGCTGGACCCACCTTAGTCTGTTCCAGAAACAGCACAATGGCCCAGGTTGCTGTACTTGGTTGGCTGGGAAAAAGAATGGTCAGGAGTGAGATCACAGAGGAAAGCAACAAGTGGATAATTAGCTTTGTAAAGGAGGGTAAGAAGTTTAGTTTTGGAGCAATTAAGCATCTGTTTACGATGCAGAATAAAGTTCCTGGGGAAAAAGAATAGAGCAGGATAGGGGAAAAATTGGGAATAGTTATCTCTACTCAACTAGAGATTACTTATTTCAGGAAAGGTCAATTTTTAGAGTAGGCAAAGAATGACTATTCATTTAAAATGTATATATAGTAGAATCACGATTAACTGAAAAATATAATAGTGTCTGTATTAAATGAAAGGATCTTAGATTAAACAAATAAAAAAAACAAGAAGAACATGCTCAAACTAGATTGAGAAAGCTAGGTCTACAGACCTAGAAAAAGTAGTTATGAATCAGAGAATAAAGTGATTCTATAGAGTAAGATTAAGGAATACAAAACACCGGGAAGCTTAATGGAATTTGACACTTGAGTTAAAGGAAACCAGACTCTGATATGTTCTATGAATATAGAACATGGAATATCTTTTGTCTGTAGATCAGACTCTTCTTTAAATTCACTATCTCTATGAAAAAAAAATCCAGAATCATCCATCAGTGGAAGCAAAAGTGTAGGGTCTGTTACACTGTCCATCCACAGGGAGAAGGGCTAGTAGAATGGAACCAACATCTTAACTTTTGTTATAAAAAATATCGTACCTGTCAAACTTAAGATACTGTATAACTTTGGAGTTAATATTTTAGTTACAAATATAAATCTTTCTTCCTGGAGCTATTATAAAGCTATGTCTTCACAATAAACACCATTATAAGACTGTATTCCATTAGAACCATGGAATCTTAAGGCTGGAGGAATCATTCAACTAGCATGCTACATATTAACCCTTAGATCAACCCTGCTAAAAATCTCCCATGTTTTACATGAAAAGGCAGTGATCACTATGTCTTTAATACACTCAATTGCATCTGAAGCAAGTTCTTCCTCATGTCAAGAAAGCTGATATTTATACACCTTGGCATTCTCCACTCACTTGTCTAAATTCTATACAAATGGACTGTGCAAAACAGGCCAAGTACTCCTAGAAGGTACCTGTCTTCAGATATTTGAAGCGTCATCACAACATAAATTCCCCTTTTCTTCTCCAGATGCATAAGGGACAACACTTCTTTACAATTAACTATAAAAATACCTCAGAATGTTGTAGCATTAACTAAAATTTGGAGGTCCCCACCTCTTATACTCCTTTCCCATCTCCATTTGAGACGACATTTTCAAATTCAGTTACGTAAAATTGTAAGATGTCAAAGGCATTTGGTGCTGGAACAGAAAGTAATAAGGCCAACACATATTGTTGTTTTCCCTAATCTTCTTCAGAAAGACTAAAAATAAATATTTTGAAAAAGAAATAAAGAAATTGATCCCATTTTCAACAGCATAAAAATAATAAAATACTTAGGAATAAATTTAAGGGGGTGAAAAATGCCTACTCTAAAAACTATAAGACATGGATAAAAGAAATTGAAGAAGATAAAAGTATACTGTGTTCATATATTATTAAAATGTTAAGACTACCAAAAGTCATCTATATTTTCAATGCAATCCCTATTAAGATCCCAAAGACATTTTATAGAAATAGAAAAAAAATATTCCTAAAATTGTATTACTTATTGAATAATTAGAGAAATCCTGAGAAAGAAGAAAGCAGGAGGCATCATACTTCCAGACTTCAGCTTTACAATAAAGCTAGAGTCATCAAAAGAATGTGGTACTGGAAAAACAACAACAAAACAACAACTGACCAATAGACCAATGGAACTGAACTAGGAGACAAAAACATATTCTCAACTAGTATTTAACAAGGGAGTCAAGACAACTCAGGGAAGAAAAGACAGTCTCTGTAATAAATAGTGCTGGGATAATTGGATATTCACATATGAAAAAATGAAACTTAACATCATGTCTTATACCAGTCACAAAAATTAATTCAAAATAGATTAAAGACAAATTAAACATAAGACCTGAATCCATGTAACTCCCAGAATAAAACATAGGAATAAAGCTCCTTGATGTGCATCTTAGTAATAATTTTTTGATATGTTGCCTAATGCATGAGCAACAAAATAAACAATAAACAACTAGGACTATGTCAAACTAAAAAGCTTCTGCACAGCATAAGAAATGAGGAACAAGTGAAAAGACACCCTGCCGGATGGGAACAAATATTTTGCAAAGCAGGTATGTGACAAGGGGTTAATATCCAGAATATATAAAAATTCACAAAACTCAATAGAGAAAAAAAATTTTAAAAAGCAAACAGAAAAGCCACACAATGAGAAATCACCTCCTACTTGTAACAATGGCTAGTATCAAAAAGACAAAAGATAAAAAATGTTAGCATGTATGTGGTGCAAAGGGAATCCAAACTGTTAGTGGGAGTGCAAATTGGTATACCCACTATGGAAACAGTATGGATGATTCTCAAAAAAATTAAAAACAACTACCATATGATCTAACAATTCCACTTCTAGAAATATATCCAAAATAAATTAAAAAAAAACTAACTTGTAAAGATATTTGCTCACCATGTTTAAAGCAGTATTATTTACAATAGCCAAGACACAGAAAAAAACCTGAGTATCCATCAATGCAGGAATGGATAAAAAAGTGTGTTGTATATGCACAGTATATACAACATTGTTCAACCATAAGAAATTAGGAAATCCTACCATTTTCAACTGTGTGGATTGTCCTTGAACACACTATGCTAAGTGAATAAGTGAGACTGAGAAAGACAAATACTGTGTGATCACACATGTGGAAAACAAACAAACAAAATATAACCAGAGACAATGAAGTTAAGAACAATCTAACAATAGCCAGGGGGGAGTGGGGAGGGGACCGTGAGGAGAAGGGATTACAGGAGCTACTATAAAGGACACATGGACAAAATTAAGGGGGAGGGTTGAGGTGGGGGAGGGAGGTGGGTTCAGCTGGGGTGAGGTGGAGGGATGGGGAGAAAAGGCATACAACTATAATTGAATAACAATAAAAATTAAAAAAAAAGACAAACAGACGAGAAAATCCACATAGATAAAGAGAGCACACGTGTGATTACCAGAGGCTGAGGGGTGAGGAGAGTAGGACTTGAAGAAAGGTGGTCAAAAAGGACAATCTTCCAATTGTCAGACGAGTAACGGCCAGGGACGCAATGTATAACATGATGACTGTAGCTAACACTGCTGTAGAATGTACAGGAGACTTGTTAGAAGGGTAAATTCTAAAGTTCTCATCACAAAGAGAATATTTTTCTTCTTTTTTTTTCACTTTTACTGTGGCGATCGTTTCACAATCTGTGTAAATGCAACTATCATGCTATATGCCTTTAACAAATAAAGTGTCATGTCAATTATTTCTCAATAAAACTGGAAAAAATTGCACATTTAATTAAGACTTCAATTTTATAAAAAAGAAATTCACTATTTAAAAAAAAATATTTGAATGACTTTAATCATTGAAAATAGTTAATATTCATCAAAAGTAATGTGAGTTATTGCCATGATCAAGTTGCCACATAATTACTTCAGATATTCTTACTACTAAACACTTTGATTCTGCTTTCCTAGTAGGCAAGCATGCGATATGAAAGTTAATATTTTATAATCTTCCAAATGATCAAAACATTTCCCCCATGTTTATGTATACTCTCCAAACATCAAAGGGCATCATAGCATCAAAGTTCCTGAATTTTGGTTGTGGGCACAGACAAGGTAAGAAAAAAAGGAAAAATTAAAAGGATTTAAGAGGCAAAATATTATGATGGTAGTACCACAGTTTTCATCTGATCTGTGGAACTAATGATTGAAATAAATATAAAAATATCAGAGTTTAATGGTATAAACTCTCAGAAATAAATATTGATTTATAAATACTACTTTAAAAAATAGTAAATGAGCACTATTTCTAACCAATTCCAACTGTTTCTGTTTTCTTGTTTCTTACAGGAATGAACCACTATGTAATTCAGTCAATTATTTAGCTTCTTTTTTCCAAATATCTATTGATCATAATATTGAGCTTAGAATCTAGACAAAACAATCATCTGCAGTACTAAGAAATTCCTAAGATGAGAGAAATATTGAAAACAAAACACCATCTGAGTTAATTTATCAGCTTTACAAGTGATTTACTTCTTCACATATTGAGAATGTTTCTCAGAAGTCACTGGTTTTTGTGTTTGATGGTAATATTTTACCATATCATTTTATTAATTAACTACTTATGGCCTTGAAGAGTTTTAAGTATACTGTATTTACTTATTTTAAGTATATTTTATTGATTATGCTATTACAGTTGTCCCTTTTTTTTCTTCCCCTTTATTCCCCTCCACCTTGCACCCCACCACCCACCAGCATCCCCTTCCCACTTAGTTCATGTCCATGGGTTGTACATATAAGTTCTTTGGCTTCTCCATTTCCTGTACTATTCTTAACCTCCCCCTGTCTATTTTGTACCTACCATTTATGCTACTTATTCTCTGTACCTTTTCCCTTATTCTTCCCACTTCATCCGCCAGCTGATAACGCTCCATGAGATCTCCATTTCTGTGATTCTATTTCTGTTCTAGTTGTTTGCTTAGTTTGTTTTGTTTTCATTTAGGTTCAGTTGTTGATAGTTCTGAGTTGGTTGTTACTCTACTGTTCATAATTTTGATCTTCTTCTTGTTTTTAGATAAGCTCCTTTAACATTTGATAAAATAAGGGCTTGGTGATGGTGAACTCCTTTAACTTTACCTTATCTGGGAAGCACTTTATCTGCCTTTCCATTCTAAAAGATACCTTTGCTGGATAGAGTAATCTTGAGTGTAGGTCCTTGTTTTTCATGACCTGGAATACTTCTTTCCAGCCTCTTCTTGCCTGTAAGGTTTCTTTTGAGAAATAAGCTGACAGTCTTATAGGAACTCTTATGTAAGTAACTGTCTCCTTTTCTTTCTGCTTTTAAGATTATCTCCTTATCTTTAATCTTGTGTGAAGTAATTATGATGTCTCTTGCTGTGTGCTTCCTTGGGTCTAACTGTTTTGGGACTCTCTGAGATTCCTGAACTTCCTGGAAGTGTATTTCCTTTGACAGTTTGGGGAAGTTCTCCATTATTTTTTTTCAAATAAGTTTTAAATTTCTTGCTCTTCCTCTTCTCCTTCTGGCACCCCTATGATTTGGACGTTGGGACTCTGACTCTGACCTACATATTCAGTTTTATCTTTCACTATTATTTTCATGGATATAATACCTATCCTTCTATAAGTGCCTGCCTAATCCTTTGTTCACACTACCTTCTTGGTAGGAAACCCTTTCCCCTACTTCTCAGGCTTTCCAAATATCACTCTTCCCACAATTTCCTTAAGCTATTCACTGTATATATATACAGTGAATAGCTTATAGCTTATAGTGATTTACATATATATATGTAAATCAGCTTCTAATATCACTATTTCCCTTCCTTTTATACAAAAATCTAAAATTTTAAATCTACTTTTAATTAAATTTTAAATCTTATAATTTAAAATGTGTTTTTTTTATTTCTAAGATTAGGTCAATATAACATTTCTTTCTTAAATATAAATCTATAATTTTTACTTGTTTTATTTTGTAATATTCTAGCTCATTCTTCTACACATGTTTTGGTTGGTTTATTTCTAATTAAAATCACAGGTCTACAAAATAAGGCAAAGGCTCAGTAGGTTATTAAAATGCTTTTGGAAGAAGTTTCCACAAGATGGCTAAGAGATTTTGATTTGAAATTCTTTTCTAAAAAAACTATTTTTAATGTCATTGCATCATTAGTTTGATGGTTTTGAGTCTATTTTTTATACTAATCGATGATATTACTATCTATGACTCACTGAATTGTTACAAGTATCCACTAAGCTATTCTGTGCAAAATATTTAGCTAACTACAAAGAGTTACATCAATGCTAGAAATTATATTGAAATAAAAAGTGGTTGATTGATATAGAATGTTGAATTGAACTTCCAAGCCACGCTATATACATAGGGCTGTTGAAGTGAGGGAAGAAAAGGGGAGACTGTTGTTTCAACTCTTTTCTTGTAAGTAAAGTCCCTTTTTCCAATCCTGTTTCCTTATGCATACCTGAAAGGCTCTACCTCCCACCCCACCCCCCGCCCCAGCACCTTCATTTTGGCCATATGAAAAGATAACATCTTTCCTAACTTCTCTCTAAGGCTTGTGCGACAGCTGCATAATTTCTCTATACGCTGCGTTGTAATGTCTAACAAAAGTCATAAAAGTTCCGATTTAAGCACATGACTAAGGATGCCACCAGTTAGAAATTACTACATGAAATTGCTAACAGAGAAAAATACGTTTCAATTCTGGGCCTTATAAGAATGTGGCTCAGTAGTGATTAATTGCCCACCTCTGTATGATGAAGCAACTTTCATAGCATACCTGGATGCTATTCAATTTAACTCAACAGACTCATTCACTAGTCTGAATTGTTTCATTAAGCATCGATATACCCTATGTGGGTTATCAACTCTGCCTTCAAGATAGGTTCCTCCCTCTTCTTCTACACAACATAGCTTGTTACAGTGACATAAAACATATTTTGGTTAAACTTTCAGTCATCAAAAGACTGAACAATCAAGTAATCAAAGTTGTATGAGACATTCTAAGAATAGTGGAAGAGTCAAATACCTAGTAATTGTTGAGAGCTAGGAAAGAGGGCTAGACAATTATAAGCATTGCTAAGCAGAAAACCTCTTGAAGGTCACTAGCATGGATAAGGAAGAGAAACAAATCGTCATTCGAAATAAGCTTATCAACGGGAGACGGACAGACAGTTCCTCCTGAACCCAGAGCAAAATTCCTCCAGAGCCAAGAGCTATGCAGAGATAACAGCAACTCCCGCTTTTGTAACTTGCTTGCTTGCTTCTCACTGTATAAAAGAGCTAGCCTGTGAGCGTTCGGGCGGCTCTCATCTGCAGCTCTTCTGAGCACCGTGTCTCCGGGACACATCGAGAGTCCGCCCCTGCACAGGTTAAAAGAGTTGGCCATTAAAGTAACATCTCTGTAAACGTCCTGAAAGTCTCCGAACATCTGTTTCTTGCGTCAGTGGGTGCAACAGTTATGAGTAAAGCTAAAAAGAATCTTAATTCCTAGTGTTAAAAAGTAAAAGGTATAACACTGAAAAATTACTTTTAATTGGCTTTCAAATCTGCATCTTCCAAGTCCTAAAAATATAGGGAAGAAGTGTGGCTTTAGTCATTGTAATGGTTGCCTAGATTGTAGTATCTCAAACATGTTAAAATGAGTAGGCAGAGAGTAAAGCTTTGTTATATAAGTTTTTAAATGATAATCTGCTTCTGGTAAACATTATTTTCATTAATATTAAACAAAATTTATATTACATATCTTATTCATTGAAGAGTGACAACTAATAGTTTTTCTTTTCTAACTAAAAATGCTTCCCTATCTGTAAATACATTGTAAACTGATTTAAATTCATGGCAACAAAAACAAAATTCTGAAATGTTATTTGAAGAATACTGACTTTCTTTTAATTACTTTTCCTCTACTCCCCTCTTTAAGAATATAAATTTTTAATGGTATGGGAAACTGTGCTTTCAGAGTGTTGCAAAGTAAATTATTTCTTAACAAAATTCTTATAACTATAGTTACGGAGCACTTTCCCTTAATTACACTTCCAATTATACTTGATGTGTGGGAAAATCCAGTGGAAAAAAAAAACACATTTTGACAGAATATCTGTCTTGTTAGTGAGTTCTTTTTCCCTATACTTAGTTAATCATAACTGGCATCTCTAAAGATAGTTGAGAAGAATGAAAGCTTTTTATCTTTTTTTTTTTCTGTTAGTAGAGATTTTTACTCCCTTTATTCCCTCCTCAGTACACAAACAAAATGCAAACAACATGCTGGTTAACAAGAAAGCAGATATGTTAACAAGCTCACATGTCAAAATGATCGATTACATTACGCTGGTGGTACACACAGAGTGTGATTATTATTGGACACCCACTTTTATTTTTATTTTTTAAAGATTTTATTTTTTTATATTTTAGAGAGAGAGGAATGGAAGGAGAAAGAGAGGGAGAGAAACATCAATGTGTGGTTGCCCCTTGCGCACCCCCAATTGGGGACCTGGCCTGTAACCCAGGCATGTGCCCTGACTGGGAATCAAACCAGCGACCTTTTGGTTTGCAGGCCTGTGCTCAATCCACTGAGCTAACCAGGCAGAGTGGGCACCTACTTTTAAGAATTGGCATAGTGTTGTTTTTTTTATCTGTGTGCAGAAGTGGGACATCAAGCCTGACTCCTAATGATAGACAGTGACCTGTAAAACATCTGGACTATCACAGCTATTCCCACTGTCCTGAGCTATTGTGGCTAATCCAAAAGGCTTCCTTTTATGCAAATGTGTATTGTTCCCTGGAGGGGCAGCATCATACCGGCCCATTGCTTTGAATGTTATGTATTATTTGTCTTCATTATTGAATCATGTGCCCTTCAGGCTTGCATGGTTTCACCAACTTCACTATCAAAGGGGGGAAAAAGGGTCATTGTTAAATAGTCACCACCATTGTTGCTTTGTAACAAGAGCTACAGGAAAGAATAGTTCTAATCTAAATCAGGCGGTGTTGAGAATTACTACTTTCATGATAGAACTCTAACAGCTTGCAGAGAAGCAGTAATGTGTGAAAGATGACTATTTGTTGTTTTTTAATAAATATAGAGGGTTTTTTTAAATAAATTTACATGATCTAATCATAACTGGATATCAGGATCTTATTTTCCTCACTCCATCTATTGTTCACTAATGCAACAAAATTATTCTGTGTTAAAATCTTCCAAGTCCAACAAAATATTAGTCATTATATAATGCCATTTTGATTTTACATGTGATTTTTATATTTTCACTTAATCAAAACAATGATTTCTCTAATTTAGCTCAATGTATTTTTCCCCTTTAACTTCACATTAAACTAATAATACCAAAGTAAGGTACATGTTTCACTCACTATTCAAGTTTTTCAAACCTGGGGTGAATAGTGAACACAGGAATTTTATTGGGCTTATAGTCTAATTAAAAGCAACAGACTGTACTCTGAATAGCTTTTCAACACTTTTTAACATTTTTAATGTTGATCTAAGCCTAAAATCTTCATTAGTAATTCATTAAAGACTTAGTTACAGTCCAGTGGGTGAGTCCTAAATATAATGATGGAATGTGTGTACAAACGTGTAGGCTCATAATTAGAGAAACTGTCACAACTGGGGATTAAGAATACACAATGAAGTCTTTGAACACCTCTATGGAGAGTAAGTGACCCCGAGATGGTGTTATATTATAAATTGTGCTTACTATCCAAGTCATTTGTGGTTTTGTTTGGTCTTTTTAGTTTTAATTCCAAAAGGTATGTTTTAATGACCACAACCTCCCAGGATTAAATGAGTGAGGCTTTGTGTTAGGGTTTTTCTACACATTATTTTACTTAATCCTCACACTATAACAAAGTAAGCCTAATTACCCCTTTAACAAATAAGAAAACTGTGAATCAGATTGGCTAGGTTCATGTATCTTAGAAGTGATAGAATGGGAATTAGACTCTAAGGTTTGAGATCTTTCTTTTCACTCAACATGCAAAGAAACCATGCAGATTAGGACTCTAACACATCTTAGATTAGACAATATTGTAAACTTCAGGGCTTTATGTAAATGTTACTTTCTATACATGTGTACATCTTTCTCCATTCATAGTCTCTTAACTGTAGGATATATTTACTATCAATATCTGGAACTCATTCTTTTTACTTACTTTTCTCCTAATTTTTTCCCAAATGGTAATATTTCAAATAAACCCACTTGCCTGAAATAATGGAATTATGCTAGGATTCATGCCACATAAAACCTCCTGTTTGCTTCTGATTCTTATCTTTGTAGATGCAATGCGAATAGTCACAAATGTACAATAAATAGGTCTGATAAAGGGACATGATGAATTGCATAACTTTCCTGAGATGCAGTAGAAGACATCCAATAGTTTTCCAATATTAAAGACTCACTGTTTATAATAGAATTTTAGCAAAAACACAAAATAAAGAAATGAAATAAGAGGACTTCCAAAGCCTGGAAGAACAAGAATTCAGACTAGAACAAAAATAGAAACTTTTTTTGCCACCATGATTAAAGCTTAATGTTCTTTATCATTTTCTAAGGGGGTAGTGATTGTAAGCTACTAGAGGAACCCACTAAATTATCTTGTTTTGTGTATAAATCACTGTTATACAGTTCACGTCATAGTAAAGTTTCAATCACTGTCAATTACTAGTTTTTATCATTATCATAAAAATCGGAATTAATGAACTACTTTTAGGAATCAAATATGTAAGTAAAAGGGCAGCTTGAGTGAGGCTAGGAAAATGGCATATGATTTCAAAGTGAATGTAAAATAGACAAGATTTAAATGGGTAAATCCAGGCAAAAACCTCCCTTAGAATATGCAATCTAAAGAAGTCATACATCTAAGTGTATTCTAACAGTAATATCCACGAGTCTTTTCTAAAAAAGGCATTTCCATAAAGAACACACAGAACTCACTAATGAAACACTAAAAATTGAGAAAAGATTATATAATATTTCTCCAAGTAAGACATAAGCATGGCCAACGAGCACGTGTAAAGAAGCTCCACATCATGATGCGTGAGGGAAGTGCAAATCGAACCATGGGACAGTACTTCACCTAGAGTAGGCTGGCTGAAATAAAGAACGCAGTGAGTGAGGGTGCAGATGTGGAAAAACGAGAACTCCCATATTACTGTCAAGAATATATAACTATGCAACCACTCTGGAAAACAGTTTTGCAGGTCCTCAGAAAGTTAAACATAGAGTTATCATGTGACTCAGCAATTCCACTCCTAGGTGTATACTGTATACAAAAGAAAAGTGAAAATATGTCCACATTAAAACCTGTAAATAAATTTTAGTAATAAAATTATTCAGAATAGAGAAAAAATAGAAATAATCAAATTTCCATCATGTAATAAGTACAATATGGGATATTCATAAAATATAGTATCATTTGGCAAGAAGTAGAATTAAGTGTTGATACACATTATGATATGCATAAATTTTAATTATGTTAAGTGAAATGGGCGAATAACAAAAAAATCAAAACTTTATAATCCCATTTAAGAAAAATATCCAGAACAGGCAAATCCATTGATACATAAAGTACCAATACACTAGTGTTTGCCAGGGATGTAGTTGAATGGGGAGACTGGGTGTGAGTAGTAATGGTATGGGATTTCTTTTGGGAGGACTAGTGTTTTAAAATTGATTGTGCTGATGGTTGTGCAATTGCGCACACACTGAAATCTACTGAACTATACACTTTAAAAGGGTGAGTTTTATGGTATGTTAAATATATCTCAATAAAGCTGTAAAAACTCAACTTATGCATTAGCCCTGGCAGGTGTGGCTCAGTGGATTGAGTGCTGGCCTGAGAACCAAAGGGTCACAGGTTGGATTCCCAGTCAGGGCACATGCCTGGGTTGCCTGCAGCAAGGTCCCCAGTAGGGGGTGCGTGAGAGGCAACCACACATTGGCATTTCTCTACCTTTCTCCCTCCCTTCTCCTCTGTAAAAAATAAATAAATATTTTTTTTTAAAAAGTCAATGTATGCATTAAAACATATTAGTGCCTTAGATCCCTTTTTTAAAAAGCTATGCAGTATGTTTTATAATTATCTTCTTCCTTTATCACGAGAGGACTATACTTTTCAGCCTATTTCATAGGTGTGACAATGAGACTTAGTTTACTTTTTTTAATGGAAATGGAAACAGATATAATGTGCATTACTTCCAAGCATATCCATAAAAGTTTTCCATTAGAATCTCCACAATGCTCGTTCTCCTTCCTGTGGATGAGAATGGCAATGACCCTCAGAATGACTTTGGATGCCTCCTAGCATTAGCCTAGATTTCTGAATAACTGTGAGAGCAACAGAATGACACACATTTCTCACCCCTCACCCCCCCACACTCACTGACCAGAAACACCTACGTGCCTTGGAATGTTTGCTGGACAAGAAATTATTCATGGAAGCCATGACTCATTTTGCAATCTACTGTGACTACAGCCTAGTTTATCCTACCTGATACATTGTTCAAAAATGGAGATGAATGTAGGTGGCTCAAAGAAGACTTCCTCTGGAAGCTTCATAATATATAATTTGAAACACACTCACAATTGATTTGATCCCAACTTAACTGCTCTGTGTTCTAGACACCTGATTTTCTGAGGAGGCATTTCTATCACACCACGACAGAAATAAATAGACTGCAGTGGTGTTTCAGAGATTTCATTTTTATCACTGATTTTTATGATCAACTGGGTGAGTGTCTTCCTATTACTCTTTTCATTTCTATTAACTTTTCTCTTGTTTAATATTCAATATATATCTTATACAATATTTTTTGTTTCTGACTAGAAAAGCTCACATTGGTACTATGAATGCATTTGTGTAAACACCTATAGAAATTAATTTGAAATATTTGTGCATTTTGTTGACCTCAGACTTTTCATCCAGGAACACGGTATGTTGTGTGTCTGTCTTCTTTTATAACCCCCGGTAAAGTTTCAGAGTGTTCATGTCACAGGCTCCACACATTGCTTGCTATGGTATTTTCACGTCATGCACATCCTTGCTTTGTTGACTCAAATGAGGAGTGAAATGAATGAGTTACATAGTTACATACAGTACGTATGTGTGAACCACCTAGCTGAATTCGAAGTGGTGTCATTAATTCTGATAAAGTTAGTATTTCCTGAATCTACTGAATGCATCATAATACTCCTTCAAATATTAATTATATCTTATATTTGAATATTTATTCTTCATATTTTGTTTGGTTCATTATTATAGTAGCCAAAACTTGTAGAATTCTTTTAAACACATCATAGTAATAACTAGCAGGGTCATATTGATCATTTCCTATCACTGATATAACACAGTTATTTCAGTTAATTAATCTGAAAAGGAATCATTCTTTAACTTCTCACTTCTCAAGATATTTTCTTGCAGAGGTATGAAGATGTAGTGAACTTTATATACAAGCATACTCCTTATAGAGCTATTTGTAATGGTAATATACCAATGACTTTCACTGTTGAGCCATCAACCTATGGTTAGATAAACCATGGTGCCTTCATATGAAACAATATTATAATTTTTTAAAAAATTAACGCGAGCCTAGAAATGTCTACATTTTGAGGTTAAGCCAAATGAAAGGTAAATTTTATTTCTAACAGCATTACAATGTAACAAAAACATGCACACACAGGAAAGCAGGAAAACCTAGCAAACATTAATATTAAGTATATCACTGGGTCATGAGATTATTGGATTTTTGCTCTCTAATTTAAATTTCTATGAGGTGAATTACTCTTAAAATAAAGTAGGTGACTCTAGGAATGACAAAGGACTATGTGAGACTATGTCCTTGTACGTGACCAGGAAGCTACATCCTTGCCTTCAGGACATTCGAATCCCGACAAACCATAATAGGTGATGACAGCCCCTTTTGTTCAAAGCCCTGCATCTCTTACTTTCTTACGTCTAACTAGTATATTTCCCTCGTAAATCTTTAACTAACCTAGCTTATTTGATGATTCTTTAATATATGGTCATTTTTATTTTCTGACAGAAAGAAAATTTTCTGTATTTAAAGAAACTAATTCTGCTATGATGGCAATATAGGGAATATATAGATTCAATCAAATCAAATAAACATGTCATTATTAACATAATTGGAAGACAAAATCACTCATAATCTATACAAAGATAAATCACCATTCTTTGAATACTAATATTTGAAAAAAGAAAATTTTTCTGAAGTAATTTTTTCTAATTCATATTTTGTCATTAACTTTATCAAACCCATCAATTAATCAATTAAAAAGTAGAGAACAAACTAACCTTGTTTTCAACAGGGCCTTATTCTAAACCACCAAATTAAAACAGATCATAATACAACACATAATCTGTATTTACAGGACAAATCAGTGGGACCCTCTCCTATTGCACTTCAATTATTTGACTGCTCATTAAATAGTAACTTCCCCATCACAATGGAGGAAATAAATGCATGAAAAAGTGTACCACAGCTACTTATATGAAATTAGGAAAGTAAGATCATTCTTACATTGAGAATGAAAGTAAGTAGCAATGCAATAAAGAGGAAAACAGATGAGTATTTATATATTATATATCCAAGTATTTTAAATTAATTCAACATCAAGTGTATGATTACCCTACTGCAGCCACAGTCCACCCTGTGTCCAAAAAACATTTTAAAAAGACAGGATTGTAACCCTCCCTACCCAAAGAGGCAAAATATATAAAAACTGAATATAAGAAAATGCTACTTAACTCTCAAATGCTACTTAGTCACTCACAAATATCACTACAATAAAAACATACAACATGGTTTGCAAGTATGAGAGCAAACGAAAACTCTTCTCAAATCACTAACTGCACACTGAGTGTGGAGAGAAGGTCGCTAAGCCCAGCCTCATGACGGAAAAGCCGTCAGCCGTGCGTGTTTGTGCCTGACACTGTAATAATATCAGAGACTGCCTCGTTAATTTACAGAACACAGACATGTGAAATCCGGCACCGTGCCCAGTGAGACGGTGTCGGCTGTCTTGGCAGGAACCACAGATGTCACGACCACGCCAAAGCATTTTCTTATAACATACTTGACCACAAAATAGTGATATTACTGCAAATATTATAAATTACCTAGTGTGGCCAACATTACAAACATATCAAGGATGATTAATTTCTGAAAATCACACAATGACAAAGTTTAGCAGAGCTTAGAAGTCAACCTGGCTTTTTCACGTGTAATAAAACATAAGTTCATAAAAAAGAATTATATGGTAAGATGTTATATAGTAAAAGTAATTTTCTACTTTCTCAAGCTTTGTATCTTATTAAAAGTTAAAAAAATATGAGTAGTATTTTAAATCACTGACACATTAAGTAGTATTGTAACTGTTAAAATAGATTAATAATAAAATGCAAATCACATAAAAAGTACAGTACTAAATATATATGCATCTATTAATTGTTTTGTCCCTGCTAAGAACCGTTTATTGTAATTACCTTGTTGAACACAATAAAAGGCAGGATAGCCAATAAAGTCTGTGAATATATAAGCACACATGCACATTTACAGCAAGAAATAGGCTTGCAGAAAAAGGAAACTTATGGTAGTTACAGAAAAAAATATTAAAACCCTATACTGAATGCAAATGTACCATGAAAATATTGTTTCCCATCACTCACAGTGAGCTCAAACCATCCTGTTTTCTGTCTTTCCAATACAGACACAACTTATAAGTACTGTTAAATTAAAATGAGATATATTTAAACTATCTAAGCACCCCAAACAACTTCTGAGCTCCAAATCCATTGTGGCTTGGGTGAGGTCCCAGCATGACCACGTGTCCTAGCCCAGGTCCAACACCGCACCAGGGTACTCCTTCACAGTCCGCGTGAGCCCCGGGCGCCCATGTATTCATTGTACATTGTTCCCCAATTCCACTACTTTCACTTGTTTCCAACAGCATCAGCAGAACCAGAAAAGTCCTTTTTCTTCACGTAGCAGTATATTAGTTAGAGCAAAGAACTGGCCATCTGCTTTCGCTGCTTCTTTTCACTTCTGCCAGGTCTCACTGCATACTAGACTAGGCAAGGGTTTTATGGCTGTACAGGAGGAGGGCACAGTCATGGAAAACGGAAATACAGAGGCACATGGAGACATAGAATATGGACAGAAAAACATAGAACTAGAGACAATTCCTCATTTAAAGGATTGTGTACATATGTATATATACCTAATGTGGATGTACTGATTAATTTTGTTTTCCTATATAAAATACTAGTCAATTTCTAGGATGGTGTGAAGATTATTCAACTAATATAAATATTATTCAGAATTAATTCTTTAGCTTGGTTTCTAATTTTATCCATGTAAAGATCATGCAAAAATGCATCACATACTGCTATTTATATATTACTACCACTGACAATTAGATACTAGCATCACTGATAACTATACACTATAATTTTATTTTTTATATACTGACCATTATATACTAAGCTTTACAGTATCTACTAAGTATATACTAAGTTTTGATACATATTGGTTTAATAATAATTTTTTTCAGACATTAGTATTAAGAAATTTCTGGCATAACTTGAATGCTGAGGTTTAAGTAGAAAAAGATTCTTTCAATTCTCAGGGCAAGAATAAGGATAATTATTCATTTTTCTTATTAAACCTTCAGAGGTTTAGCTCTATTTCAAGATAGTTAAGAGTAGAAAAATCAAATACAAGGAAGATTTACCAAATGCCAAGCACTGTATTAGCAGCTATATGTAGTATATTATTTTATCCATTCTTAAAATAACTCTGCGTGGAATATATATTTATTTTTGTAGATGAAAAGCAGGTTTATAAATTTTTAAATTACGGTAAGCTCCTAGGAGGATGAATTAAAAACATGTTTTCACTACCATAGTTTTAGCAGCCAGCACAGACTTATGACTCACAGTGGGTGAACCGGTATTTGTAACTAGTTACCTAGTGAAAGAGTTCAGAGCTAGTAGGTGGCAGAGTTAGAATTTTATCTCAGGTTTGTCATATTTCAAAGCTCAGTCTGTCTGCGCCCACATGATGGAAGGGGTAGGTGATCTGCACTTCTGCCTCGCCTCTCCCAAAGGACCAGAAGGGGTGATCGGGATTTTCTATTGGGAAGAATGGCCGTGACTGGAATTGATTATCTACTGGCAGTCAGACTGAAGCTCACAAAACCCCTTGATTTTAAATCCCCTCTGAATCCCAAAATAGCTGTGTAATATTGGTCAAGTTTACCACTCATAAAGAGTTAATGATAAAGACTATAACAAGAAATGTTAAAACCATGTGAATGTTGTGGGAATTAATTGTACCAATACATCTAAAGTGTATGGCTATAAAATCAGTAGTCATCATTATTATTTGCTCAAGAGAAAAGGATAGCTACTCAGGTCATACCCAAAAAAGTTAATTGTCTATGATCAGGAGGGCAAATAAAGCCAGCATCACAACAGTAGCCAAGGAGATGTTATCAGGGGATGTTTTGGAAGAAAAGTACTTTTATAATTGTGACAATCATTTTAATTCAATCATCTATGGTTTTAAGTTATGCAGTATTCCTGTAAGCCAGGATTGGTGGAGACTCTAAAAATATCATCTGAGTAGATTTCAGCGTTGGTGAAAGGTTAATGTATTCCTCTGTTTATGAGTAAGCTGGGTTCAAAAATGCGAAGCTCTTTATTTACAAGTCAGGAGTGGTACCCCATAGACAATGGAGCAGTCTTCTACAGAAGGTAGACAACCGTGACTTGAATTTTCTTTGGTGCAAGTTTTAGAATACCTACGTACAGTAACAGGGTGAAGTTTACAGCAGAAAGCTTCCACATTGTTTACCTATATATGGTTCAAGAAAAGGGTACTAGAAAGTAATTGACAGTAAAAAGGATTATTTAAGATTTTAGCCTATAACATTTTATATACCAGGTCAATTTTATATGTCCCCTAGTTGGGGTTTTAAGATATTTCTCAGTTACCTGGAAGAGACTCTGCATGTGTGTGTGTGTGTGTGTGTGCATGTTTGGGACCCAATAAAATACATAGAAGGTACTATCGGTTTGGGGAAACCAGACATTTCAGAAAAAATAGTATTTTTTACAAGGTCTAGGTCTGCTATTTTAACCTACCTTACTTAAGCAAATGTAATTTTAGTCTAACTTTTAAAAACTAAATAATATAGTATATATATTCTTTTCCCCTTGAGCATCAACATCAAAACAAACACCTCTCTCAGTAAGATAATTTTTGAGCTAATCCCTGGTTGTTAAAATTTACTGGTACTAAAATGAAGGGGCAGAGAGCATGATGAAGGAAATTAGCACGTTCAAGCACTCAATATTCATCATGAGTTGTGCTAGAGTTTTTACACATGCTATTTCTGCAATCCATAAAAGAACCTTATGAGTAAAGCATTGCTATAACATCAAAACCTAACTAAAATCATCTTTACATATATATTGGGTTAGCCAAAAAAGCTGTTTAGTTTTTTCCTTAAAATAAAATACACATTTTTCACTTTTACCAATAACTTTATTGACTTGGATATTTTGAGAATGTTGGCTAACTCCTGCTATTGGCTTCCAGTGGATGGAGGCCAAGGGCATTGTTAAACATCTATGAAAGCATAAGACAACCCCACAGCAAAGAATTATTTGGCCAAAATGCCCATAGCACCAAGAAACTTTGCAAACCACTTTTGACACGTTCAATCAGTCACAGCACCTTCTGCATACACTGCATAAATCTTTTTGTGTGTGTATTTCAGTTGCATTTTTACCTTTATTGAAATAATGAAGCATAATATGCCAAAAATATTGCATATTTTCTTCCATCTTCAATATTAAAATGCCTGCATAAAAATTTAACAATTTGGATTTTTTTAAATACATGCTGATATAACAGCTGTCACAATACAATCAAACAGAATTATTTCAAAAAAATTAAAGACAAATGAGCCCTACCAGAGCCATCGTAGGGAAAAAAGAAACTACACAAACTTTTTGGCCAACCCAAAAGATAATGAGGGAAGTACTTATTCAAAGCACCATAATTATTTGATTGTCCCATGTCACAAAATGTTATATGTTCCCAAGTGTGTCAGTGTTTAAGTACTGCACCAGTATATGAATTAAGTGAACATTTTGAAATTTTTGACAAAATTTATATTGTTCATGGTTTTATAATTTTACTTTCACTTTTAAAAAAGTATTGCCTTATATTATAGTGATTTGTTAGATGTAAATGTGTGAAATCAGGGGAATTTCAGAGAAAAACTCAAAAGAGACAAGTTACCTTATCCAGTTCTTACAATGACAACAGAACGCAATTCAATTTGCACCTCAGGGACATAGGCCAAGTTTGGAATTGCATCCTAATGAACTACAATAGATTTCTATAATCAATTAAAAACCAAAAGTAAGTGAAAGAGGCTTAAAATTCATTTTACCTGCTTGATACATTAGAATATTCTGAGACCTCCTAAGCACTGGCAAGTACAGCTGTGTCCCCTTTTCTTTGCTTTAATGACCATGTACGTATGAGATATTGGCTGTATTATACCATTTTCTTCTTAGTGCAAAACCAATGGTAATTAGTAGGAATCTTTACATTGTGCAAAAGGAACCTACATGTAGACTTTACCTTGCCAGTTCTTCCTGAGATTCAGTGAATGATATATATATATATATATATATATATATATATATATATATATATATATATATACTAAGTTGCACAGAAATTGATTGTCTGGCTTACTCACTAAACAGTCATATGTTTTATAACATTTACAAAGGTATACAATTATTTACATATTTGTATTGTCAACACCAACACGTTTAAATAAATAAAGTTTATAGTCTTTTATGAGTATATTATCAGGTATCTGTAAAATTACCTTTCTGTATTTGTTTATATTATTTGATGCATTTATTTCTATTTTGCATTGAAAGGTATATGACAGAAATAATTTTCCTTCAACAAGAGGTTTAGTTTTGATTCTATGTATTAAAGATTAAACAGAATAGCAAAGACTCATAAACAAATGATTATCTGGTTTGGGAAATCAGATTTTGGGGGTGTTTTCTTTCAAATGTTCAAACTTACTACATTAAAAATAATTTTAATTACAAAATTATGTAAGTGAAAAAATTCACAATGAGTAATATAGTTTAATGATTCAGCTGAATTTTCCTAAGGGTGGTATAAATAAAGAATAAAACATCCAAGTGTTCTTTTTAAACCTTTGGTTATACATGCATTTCAAAAGTTACCTTAAGAAATAAAATTCAAACTCGTATTTATTGCAGCTTATGGTTCACACTGTGGCCTTTTACTCTAACTTCTATTAACACAGGGTAGGCAAAGGCTGCAAAATCTTAGAGCACAGATTTAAAGAAAGAGAGCAGTATAACTGAGACAACGTTAAGCAACACAGAAAAAACTAATTAAAGGCCTTACCGTGAACTATCGGTGCTGAGAGCATCATGAAGACAAGTAGCTGTGAGGGCCACATGGTTGTGTGGTTGGGCATGAAAGTGCCTCAAGAGTGTTTGAAACGTGCAACAAAGGAGTGTTTCGGGTTCCTCTTCTGTATCTCAAAACCGATGATTAAAAAAAAAATTAAAAACCCAAAAAGGGAATATTCCTCAAAAACAGAAACACCAATATCCCAAGTCCAAATCCTGCAAACAAGAAAAAAAGGAGGTTATCAAATAGAGGTTTTCTTAATTCCTTGAAAACTTATTTCCCCATTAAAACATCTGTTATACCTCCTCATTTCATTTTAAAGAGTACAGGATTCAAATATAAAAATGAGTAAATTACCTAAATGACAATACTTATGCATGTATTAACAGTGGTTATTTCCCAGACCCCAAACAGACTGAAATAAGTAATTCAGTATCACCGGACAAATTAATACAAATAATTATATTAATTTTAGTAACTAATTTATATAGTTCATTAATATATATAAACATTTGGCACTTACTATGTATAACTATTTTCTACAAATATAATTTTTACTAACTTTACTAACACATTCATTCATTATCATTACTAGGAGGCTAATTTTCTTTCTTTATCAGTTTAGAGAGAGAGAGAAGCATTGCTTTGTTGTTCCACTTATTTATGAATTCACAGGGATGGAGCCCCCAACCTTGGCTTATCATCACGAGTCTGTAACCAACTGAGCACCCAGCCATGGTCATTACCGTGAAGTTAAAATTAAAAAGTTAAACATAAGAGTTTTACTTTCATTCTTGGTCCTGATATTCATTGAGAAATCATTCTACATATTAACTACATTGCTGTTCTAAGCACCTTGGTAAGTAAATCTGTGAAGATCATAGATTTATGTTAATTAATTATGCTCAAACATAATTAATCAATTCAGCAGAGGTCTATAGAGTACTCACTGAAATCCTAAGCACTGGACTAGGAAAACAGATAGAATATTGACTAAAACATGTAATCTCTTCTCCAGGATCTTACAACTTAAGATGAAGAAGCTTGCTTAAAAGCATTAAATGCATACATGGGAGGCATTAAAATTGTCAAGCATTAAAAAGTTACGTTAGTGAATCAAATTGATATACCTGCCTCCCCTTAATATGCACAGATTTATCTTAGAGAACAGAAGTACTGAGGGAACAGGACCTAAATTTTGATGATTCTGTCTTTCCCAGCCCCTCTAAAACTGACCAATCACATAGGAACTGCATCTTCCTTCTCCCTCTCTTTCCTTTGTATTCTGATGATTAATGTATATTTCATGTCATTTCATATTTTGAGTATGAATTTATTTTTTTCTGGAAAGGGACAGTAAAAATAGAGATAATTTGCTAAAGATTGTATTATAGCCCTCATTTTGACAAAATAAATTCCAAACTATTTCTGAAGTACTTGAGTAGGTTATAAGGCAAAATTATACATATTTGTCTGAATCCCTGGCGCTGGTATTTATAGCATGGTAGTTAAGAGCACAGACACTGGGGCAACACCTCCCCGTCCCAGGGACTGACTCTCCTAATACTATAACCTTGGGTTAGTCACTTAAGCCCTCAGGGTATCAGTTTCCTATCACAGAATGGGAAATAGCGATGTTACTTAATCCATATGGTTATATGAACATTAAATAAGCTAACATTTCAGTTATATAAACTTCATAAAGATATGTATTTACGAGAACAGTGTCTAGCATGTAATAAGTGCCATATGTATTACCAATTACACATTGCATGAGTTTTCAATTTTATCCTTTTAGCATGTAAGAACAAGATCATTTGATATTATAGCTAAAATTATTTACTGAGTCACTAATTTTTAGATGGGCTCCCAGAACCATGAATATGGACACAAAAGATATGAAAAAATCCTCAACCTCACAGATTTCATTTTAAAAATGAAGCTCATAATAGACATACTCGTAGTATTTTACTCTTACAAATAGGAAAAGCATTAACAGGAAAAAATGTGATTTAGATAAAACTGAAACTATGCGGAAAGGGATCATATGCAACATTTTCACTTATCCACTCTCTGACTCACAAAATATATGGAGAACTTATTTGTTGCAATTATATAATTGTTTTTGAAAATAAATTTTGAAAGAAATTGCTAATTCAAAACAACATTATTTAACATGGATATAGTAATTAATGGATATTTAAAGAACACTTAAATTGACTGATAGATCAACAAGCAAACAATATCCCCCACCCTCAACATTCAGTTACTGTTTCTCTTTCCCTCCATGGCCACTAAGTTTATGAGTGTCAAAAACCAACATCATGGATGCGTGTATACCTACGGGCCCTATGTAAAAGTACCTAAATACACACAAATAAGATAAATACATACAGAACTGTTTGGCTACTGGAAAACTATGGTAGCCATCCAAGTCAATTGTGTATTCATCATCCCCAAAATATGCACTAAATATTCTTGATAATGGAAATGAAGTAGAACAATTTTTGCCGCAACTCACACTGTAGTGTGAAAAACACAACACAGGAAATGAAGTCACATAAAAAAGAGAAGAATGAACATTTCTTTAGTATGTATCATATGCCAACCAATGTTCTGGAAATTAAATAATTTTCTGATTTAATTCTCCATACAAATCTATAAAGCAGAAAATACTGTCTCACATTTACTGGAGGAAAATCTGATGTTATGCAGTAAGAATTTCCCACTCTTTTCTATTTATATAGTAGAAATAAACAAGAAACTGTATGATAGTAATATGCCTCTTAGTTGTACACAGGAGGGAAACAATGTAGCAAGTTTCTGCATAGACTTAGGCCTTGCTGAAACACTTTCATTGTGAACAGAGGAGAACCTGAACAGCATAAAAGTGGAAGGACAAAGCAGAGAAAACATACAGGTTTATAGTTTATAAAGCACAATTACACAGTACCCTTTGGAGGTTCAGGGAATATTATTCCCAAAGTGAAATAGGAGTATTGCTATTGTGAAGTTTGACTTTCGTGAAAACCAGAATAGTTTATTTTATAAAGAAGGTGGACACAAGGAAGCACACACCAAGGCACATCATAATTACATCACCCAAGATTAAAGATAAGGAGAGAATCTTACAAGCCGTAAGAGAAAATGATACAGTTATCTACAAAGGAGTTCCCATAAGACTGTCAGTTGATTTCTCAAAAGAGACCTTACAGGCAAGAAGGGGTTGGAAAGAAGTATTCCAAGTCATGAAAGGCAAGGACCTACATCCAAGATTGCTCTACCCAGCAAAGCTTTCATTTAGAATGCAAGGGCAGATAAAGTGTTTCTCAGATAAGGTCAAGTTAAAGTAGTTCATCATCACCAAGCCCTTACTATATTAAATGTTAAAGGGATTTATCTAAGAAAAAGAAGATAAAAAAGATGAACAGTAAAATGACAGCAAACTCACAGTTATTAACAAGCACACCTAAAACAAAAACAAAAGCAAACTAACCAAACAACTAGAACAAGAACAGAATCACAGAAATGGAGATCACATGGAGGGTTAGCAACAGGGGAGTGGGAGGGGGAGAGAGGGGGAAAAGGTACAGAGAATTAGTAGCAAAAATGGTAGGTAGAAAATAGACAGGGGGAGGGTAAGAATAGTATAGGAAATGGAGAAGCCAAAGAACTTCTATGTACAACCCATAGACATGAACTATAGGGGGGGGAATGTGGGAAGGAGGGTGTGTGCAGGATGGAGGGGAGAGAAGGGGGGAAATGAGACAACTGTAATAGCATAATCAATAAAATATATTTAAAAAGATGTATAGTTTCACATTGATGAAGCAATGGGAGAAAGTTATTTTATAAAAAAAGGAAATAAGTTACATATGTATTATTTATAATGGTTTATTTTAATATTGCAGAAGGGCATAACAGCACTTCTACCATGATATTTTACCTATGATTTAGGCATAAGTATTTGCTCTCATGATTACTGTGCAAACTTGAGGTGGAAAAAGGGATTTGGAGGAACCAAAGCTATTATTTGAGAAGGGTAACGTGCTCTCACAGTGCAGCCTCAGGGCTCGGCTATCTCACACACAGCCCCAAAATAATGTGCTAATTTGGGAGCATGTATAATAAAATTCCACCACTTAAACTACATCAATTTTACTAGATAAACAAAAGACAAGATTGCTAGTAACCTATAGGAAGAAAATCCCTCACTCTTTGAATACTAACATTAAAAAAATAAGAAAATTTTATGGAATGTTTTTCCCCCCAATATATGTGTTGTCATTAACTTTACCAAACCAATCAGTTTTCATATAAAAGGGATCTTCGCTCAACTCATTTCTAAAACCTAGCTCTTCAAAAACACACAGAAGGGAGAAAAAGAAACAAGAAAAAGCATTAGAGACTCATTTAGTTACATGACAAGATAATTACTCCTGAAAAAAGAGTTACTAAAGATATAAAGCATTTAACAAGTGAATTTCAAGAAAATTCCCAACTCCAATAAATCTGTCTGAGCCTTCTCTGTGTGGAAAGCTCTGTGCCCAGGCTATGAACCAAATGGGGACAGGGAGGCTCCAGGTCTGAAATGTGACCACGGTTTCAAAAGGCCTGGCAGTGAAATACGAATGCCAAATAGTATGCTCACCAATAAACCACGCTGCTGTGCAAAATGTGATATGTGTTATGTGAGATATTCTAGAAACAGAAAAAAAATGACAGGCTTCTTTTGTGTGCAAAGCAAGGGATGTAAGCTCACGCAGACCTAATATTCCGGTGCTGGCAAAGTCGCGTATCTCTCTAAATCTCTGTTTCTTCCACGGTAAGACAGCAACCAATATTCGCCTCGTAGGCTGACTTTGAGCATTCGAGCTAAGGTACTTCACTGCCTGATAGAGTGGCTGTCACACGACTGTGCATGTCTGTCAGTACAAGCCCGTCACTCACGAACGTCCTTCTCTTCCTGCATTTGTCAAAATGAGAAAGACCATATGCCCCCCCCAGCCCTCTCACACACATGTTTGGGGAACTAACACAGGTGTCTAGATATATGCAATTTCCTTGAAATTCTGGAGATGAACAATTCGTACTAAATGTGAGATTTTATAAAGGATTTTCAGTATTTTTGTTTAAAATATACTTTATTACTTATGCCACTAATATCCACTTAGAAATAAACATGTTAATACTTTAAAATTATTCTCAAAAGATGACATTTCTAACTTTTACCAAAGATAATCACAATATGGCAATTTTGCCTTATTACCCTAAGACAAGCTTGGAAGGAATATATTTCTAGTGCAGTCCTTGATTGGGAACTTGTATTTTTTATGTTCTCAAATAAAACTACCTAACTTCACTATTCTTCAGAATATTCAAAATTAAAAAGTAAGGTTAAAGTATCCTAATTTACATCATTCATATTTAAGATTATAATTATGAAGTTGTGTTTTGAGTCAAGTGCACTAAATATTTTTAAAGCAAAAACTGAAAAAAATGCTACAAATGTATGGGAAACCACTTATTTGTTATATTTAAACCAAATTTCATTATATCTAGTACTGTTATACACTAAAATTATTTGAATTACATCTATTATTGCTGAATTTAAGACATTGATTTTAACTTGGGGAAACTCATTAAATTCTGGTGTCATAATTTGTTTTTCCCGCTCATATCCTTCATATCAAATTATGTTTGAAAACCTCTATTTTTATCTTATATTTATTCCCTTTTTACACCCTAAATAGAGGTTAATATTAAAGTCTGCATGTCACTCATCTTGAAATTGTTCCCTTCATTTTAGCTATTCTTAACCACACTTCTGTAAAATAACTCATTCTAAATATTTTTCCAAACTGTATGTTATTATATCTTTCCCCTCATAATAACCTTGAAAAGATACTTTAGTATCTTCATTATAATATTTTTAAACTTTCTGAAACAAATTCTAATTACAAAGTTTATTCCATATCAACTTTATATATTTTAATTTTATTTTGCATCTTTACTTGTTTTTGTCATATAAATCTTGTTAGAGATCATTTACTTTTGCATAATTGGGATCTGCCAAATGTATAAAATGCCATGTGGTATTCTTTTAATCACTAATTAGTATACAGTTTTATAACTCCATTGCTGATTGTAATACCATAATTTTCCATTTCATGTTTTCTTTTTCACATTTAGAGAACTTAGAGCTACTGCAAAAAAATGCATTTAGAAGTATTTATAAATATTATTTGGGTATTAACTGTATTACTCCAGCATTAGTACATGGGTTTTTAAAATTTAAACAATTTAAATCACATTCATTAACAATCAAGTATTTATCACAATCCTCCACAATTTCACTTTTCAGTGATACAAAATTGATATGTGGTAACTCATAAAGAGTGATATAAATTCCAAGTAGATTTATGTACTTATTACATTTTATCATTTATCAGTACTTTAACAAGTAAAGTAAATTTCTTTTATCTTAAACAGAGCATCTAGGTAATTATAATTTATGTTCACATAGCTCACTACATTTATAAATAAGATCCATCCATAGTAACCAAAAAGAGTCAAGTATTTCTGACAAATATTTATTTAATAAGGATGGAAAGCAAGTTTAATAAACAGTAATTATGCATAGATGCTTAGACCAGAGATTTTAATGCTCATTATTCAAATTTAAGATAGCCACATTTTCATGATTTACTAATATTGTACAGTCAGAGGCACATATACCGCAATGCTTTACTGCCCGTGCCCTAGGAAATGAAGGATGGCATATTTTTCTCGCAAAAATGTCTTTCCACAGCAGTTCTATATGGAATATTCATTCTGATGTGAAAGGAAGATCTATGATTTATTATCTCTTACGGAAAAGATGAAAAATTAGATGACTGTAATACAACTTTCTCCCATCACTATCCTATAATATTTCAAAATGTTTGCTGTGGTGATCACCAGGTAGAAGCAAAATAAGCTTCAGAAAAGTTTAAGCTGAGTAAAATATATACCGATAATTTTTTTTAAATGTTAGCTATAACTTACGAAGTTGGAAACCCAGAAAAATATCTTTCCTTTAAAGTTTTTTTTTATTGTTTGCTAAAATAACATGTATTAATTCTTTTACAAGAGACTGCACTTGAATATACTATGTGAGTATATTATGAAATTAAAAAGCCGCCCTGGCTGGTGTGGGTCAGTGGATTGAGTACCAGCCTGCGAACCAAAAGGTCACAGGTTTGATTCCGAGTCAGGGCATATGCCTGGGTTGCAGGCCAGGTCCCCAGTTGGGAATGCACAAGAAGCAGCCACACACTGATGTTTCTTTCCCTCTCTTTCTCCCTGCCTGTCCCTCTATCTAAAAATAAATAAATAAAATCCTTTAAAGAAAGCACTGTGTTCATCCTACTATTGATCCTAACTATAAAAAAACAAAATCTTTCTCATAACATTTGACTCTGAAACCCAAAGCTTATTGCTTAAATAAGCTTATGAAAGTTTCTTATTACATAGCATGCAAAGACCTTTCCTTTCAATATCTATGGGCTTAAAGCACATTATATTAACTATCAAGTCTAGTAACAATAAGAAACTGGATGTTCTAGCAATTAATACTTTTTTTAATAGCAACAAATACTTTTGAAGATTCATAAAGGGAAACTTCTCAATCATCTTGTTTAATATTTTCAAGAAAAACTGAGTTAAATCAAACCTCATGTGTTTCTGTGGCATATTGTGCCAACAGATTATTATTTAATACAAAAAAATGTAAACTGAGTTTGGTCATAGAGGGTATAGGAAATATTTATGGCACAATGCTTGTGTCAAAGAAAGACAAGGAGAAAAAGGAGAAAAGATAATCCAGGAAATGAAAATAATAAAATACTCATATAAATCCAAATGTGATAGAGAAGAGAGTATCAAGAAACCGATGAAACAACGCAGCTGGAAGATCTGAAAGACGTGAAAGAAAAGAACGATGGTTGTGCCTGAATTTGAAGAATGGTCAGAATTTCACTAAACTTGGAAGAGGGACACTCTGGGTTACACGTTGTCACAAAGAAGGATGAAGAGCTGGTAAACAAACAAACAAATCACCAAGAAAACAGAGCCTACCACAGAACGCAAAATGTTTGTAAGGTCTGCTGTGTGAAGAGCAGCAGGAGTAATGTAGACAATCCACCAGGGGAGAACAGAAAGGACTTTAAAGGCTATACAAGGGACTTTGAATTCAATTGGGTTAGTTTCAAACCTTCCAATCTGAAATATTTAAATAAAATGTTGTAACATTTGAAGACACACATTACATAAATACACAGAGATCACTGCAGGTAATGGGTTTTAAGATTGAGAATAAATATTTATAGTGAGTATATTCCAAAAATTTTTATAACCCTCTAAATTACTCCTAGGTACTTGAACATTTTGTTTTCAATTTAATTTGTGTATATTATTTTTGGCTTCAAATAAAGAGCCTGAGTTAATAGAGGTATTAAGTGAAATAGAGGTATTAAGTGATTCATTAAATTTATAAACTAACTGGTATTTAGCTAGTACCTAACATGACACCACACAAAAATAATGAAGCCTTTGCATTTTCATAATATGATAGTTTTGTCTGGGTTCCAAACTTGCCTAACACTGCTTAACAGCTATTATGCTATTTGAGATCAAATATTGATTCCAGAGAATTACAACACTTACAGATACAATGGTATTATTATTCACTTGGCAGTGTATTACAACCAAATCAAGGCTATAATTGGACTACTTATCTGTACAGATGCATATTTTATTAACACATTCAAGTCAAATACAACATAGAAGATACTTCATACACACTAAGCATGCATTTATCCTGACCTACAACTGGATATGGCGATGTTTCTTTTAGTCTTTTATTACCAGACAGATTTTTTTTAAATTCTAAGCTTTTGTAACCAAGTATTAAACATCAGTTAAGTCAGAGACATCAGAAACACTGGGAATAGAAGGCAGGACAGAAAATTTTGAGTGAGAAAAGGCATTTAATTCCTCTCTCTTCAAGCTGTATTCCATATGACCACAGGTAGATTACTTATATTTTCTAATGTTCACATCTGAAATTAATGCTTATTAATTCCACAATGATTAATAATAATTACCTATCATTATTCCACAAGGTGGTTATGAGCTGATATATATGACCTATGATGATTCCTGGTAAGAGTAGGCATTCAATAAGTGAGAAAATCCCAGAAGTAGGGTTATAAATAGTGAATGCATTGCATTTGGTAGTAAATGGGACAGAAAAACATTTGATAGGAGTTTGTGAGTGGTTGGGTAAAAAGGGGAATAGAATGAGAAGGTACATCATAAACACCGTGCTTTCAGAAGATTAAATCAGGCGTACTGTCTGGGAGAAAATGGAGAGGAAAGAAAAATACTGTAAGCTGATGGCGTCAGTAACGATATTTGCCAGAGTTAGTGTGGTGGGAGTTCACAGTCACCTAGTTCAGGTGGTGATTTAAAATATAGATTATGTGTAGAAAGTCAGGACAACAATTTTTCAAGTTGTAGAAATATCACAGTTATGTGTTTCTTTGGGGTGGAAGGAAAAATAAATCAGGACGAATAGTAGATGGGAAAAACCAAGGATGGGTACAAAAGATACAGAAAAAAGTTAAACCAAATTGGAAATAGGGAGAGTATTCCAGAAATAAAACTACATTTCCACTAGAACTTTCATTCAAGTTTCCATTCTTCCTTCATTCTTTCCTTATTATCTGCTCCAAAAACTTCAGAGAGATGAGATAAAATATGCTACTTATATTTTTAAAGCGTGACAACACTTTTGAGGCAGTAGAATGCTAGATCTCTCTCTACACGCTGTCTGAAACACTAATATTTTTTATTGCTCAAGTAAAACATATATCCCCTTATATTTTAAACATAATTTGATGCCACAGTAGAAAATAAGTAATCTACAAAGGTAATAATAATAAGATAATTCTTTAGAGTATAAGTCTCATCTAATTGTCTTTCAGATAATGTTACGATCTAATAAGTGTCTGCTAGTGTTTAGGAACAAATCTGGATTTAATGAACATGGCTAATTTTAGCCTTGGGGCAGCATATCATTTAACCATGAAAGAGACTGATGTTTTACACAGGATCATTTTCTTATGAGGTGTCCTTGAGTAACTTTCTTCCCAGAAATTCTACTAAAAACTCGATTGGAGTTTGTTCCCAGTAGCTTTTGATTAAGATAACCTTTGCCACTCTTGATATGTTCAATAGAAAATAAAATCTATGAGTCTGAAATTAAGCTAGGTATAAATAATTACAATAATGCAACTAGACTGGAAAACAATTCAATTGCTTAAAATGAGATGATTAAAATTAAAACATAGATCTCCCACACTTTCATGTATTTGATTTGTAAAATAGATGTGATTTGAAAAATAGATCCCTTACTTTGCTCTTCAAAAATTGAAATACTCATAAAACCTCACATTTTTATCATCAATGTTAACTGTTAACAATAATTATGAATGCACATAGCTATTATTTAAAATGATATTCTAAAGTCAACAATTGCTTTATAATATGTCATTTCTGACAATAAATAATATCTGATTCCTAAGTTATAGGAAAGTAGAAATAGTAAGGGCAAGCAAGCTACAGTTAAAAATTCTGAATATAACAGATGTCTATTTTAAAGTAAACAATTCCATTTATAATAGGAACATGTTAATCTTTTCCAAAATCTACAGAGCACCAGGCAAACAATGGCCCTCCTTATAACAAAAGCTAACATTTATTGAGCCCTCACTCTATCAGGCAGTATTATAAGAGTTTCTTACATATATATATCATTTAACTGATTTTATAAATACACATTATTGTTAATCCTATAATAACTCCAAAGAAAGAGGCTATTATTATTCACAAATGAAAATAAGGAAACTGAGGGATCAAGAGGTTAAAGAGCTTAGTGAGGTCATATAGCTACAAACAAAGGAGCCAGATCTGTACCTGGGCAGTGACCCCATGGTTGGGGCTATCATTCACTTGAATCTACTGCTTTTTCATCACATCTATTGAATGCTGAGTCGGCAGCACACCTATTATAAACTCAAAGTTTCTGTCCCCCCAGAATTCATATGTTCAATATTAATCCTCAATCTGATGGTATTTGTAGGTGGCACCTTCAGGAGGTGATTAGGTCTTGAGATCTGAGCCCTTATGAATGGGATTAATGCCCGTATAAAGGACCTCAAAGAGCTTTCTAGCCCCATTCCCATGTGAGGTTCAATAAAGAAGGCAGCTCTCTATAATCCAGGAATCAGTTTCTCACTAGAACCCAACCATGCTGGCAACCTGATCTTGGACTTCCAGTCTCCAGAACTGTGAGAAATAAATGTCTGTTGTCTATTAGATACCTGGACTCTATAGTACTTTTGTTCCAGCAGCCTGTACGAGGACAACACTGTATGTAAATGTAAGGAGCCTACAGCTAGGTGTGATTAGTAGGTTGAATAGAGTACAATGAAGATCTAGGGTACTCTAAAATATTTAAACAAACTTCAGATTGAGAGAATCATCATAAACAGAAGACCTTCATTATGTTCCCTCCTGAATAATTCCCACCTAGCATCGCATATGTTTTTTGGTGCATCTGAATAGATACCAATGACCCATTTTACTTGTGCTTGTTTTGGCTGAGTGAGGGGCAAGAACATAGACTTCATCAGGCAAGTAACATGGAAATGTTTCAACTTAGATGTTCTTAGGAGCCAAGATGCTTCTTTATTGCACAAAAAGTTGAAAACAATCAGAAAATAAAAAATATCACCCAAGTGAAATTTTTAAAAAACTTCAAAATCTATGTAATTCCAATAAGCATGATTATTTAATTCTGTACCTGAAGTATTATTTTTCCAAATAGAACTAAGATATTTTGAATATTATTAAGGAGAAGAAAATACATCTTTGATGTAGAGTTACTTGTGACTTTATCATACTGATTTTAACTCCAAGAATCAAACTGAGCATGCTGGACGACTAGCTCAGGCGGTTGGAGGGTCATCCTGGTACGCCAAGGTTGGGAGTGCCATGTCTGGTCAGGGCGCACACAAGAAACGGTGAATGAATGCGTAGATAAGCAGAACAACAAAGCGATGTTTCCCTCTCTCTAGAGGCATTGTGATTAAGATAGACCAGTATTGTCTAAATTTTTTCTCTGTGGCAATTTTACAACTGAAAGTACCTGAGTACTTTATGATTGACAATCGTGACAGCATGTCTACTGTAAGTTTGTGTTGTAAGTGAAGTTCCAGGGTTTGATTTAAAACCCAGCAAAATCACATGTTCTCCTTAAAATTCTAAAATGTATTATTATCCTTGCAAATAACACTAAGTTAAGATTAGTGCAAAAGTTATGGCCATAGCCAGTACAATAAACCTGCAATGTCAAGTTAAATGACCAAAATTGTATCAAGCAACAGTATGGGTATAGGACACTAAACTCAGAAAGACCTCATTTCTTTTTCTTAAATATATTTTATGGATTATGCATTCCAGTTGCCCCATTTTTTCCTCCCTTTCATTTCCCTCCGCCCTGCCCAACCCCTCCCACCAGCATCCCCACCCTTAGTTCATGTCTGTGGGTCATACATATAAGTTCTTTGGCTTCTGCATGTCCTATAATTAACATGATTTCTCTGAAAACAATGGCTGTTACTAAATAACTAACTTAAAAATAAAGCCTAGAATAAAGAAAGAAGAATCAAGTTAGTAATGTCAAATTCATTCCATTTCATTTCCCTCAGACAGATAAAGGTAAAGTGGGGATGGCTGGGGTGGTGGGAGGGAGGGAATGGAGACAACTGTATATATATATATATATATATATATATATATATATATATATATATATATATATTGCTTGTCAACAGCTTATAATTTTTTCTTTCTAGTCTATTATAATATCAATTAAATTTTAATTCAAACTAGAAAAAAATACTTTCTTTGAAGTCTTGCCAAACCAAAAGGAATGCAGGGAAAGATAATTCTCAGTATGAGCTACATGCCTATATCATAGGCCCACCATGGTTTAGTAATCATGACTGGTCAGTCCCATTCATCTCTTTCATATAACCAATTTGACCTTAAATCCTGCTATTTACATTTCTTAAAAATTTCAACAGTTTAAATAAGGAAAAAGATTACTATGAAATAGTGGAAACCTTTAAAAATAGTGGAAATAGTGGAAAGAGATTATTATGAAATAGTGTATAGCAGATAAGGTCTAAAAATAACTCCTTTAGAATCTCCTACAAAGGATACTTATATGTTTTAAATATCTTGTCCTTGAGATTATGAAAGAAATCTACTGTCTTTTCTGATACAAAAAATATTCCAAGATAGCTTTCCTATACTTCATTCCTTGCAATTAGTGTAACAGTAGCAACCATGCAGGAGAGAAAATACACATGTTTTGAAATTATCTCATCTCAGTAGGGCACACCTGGATAGGTCTCAAATTAAACATCTTCCTTAATGGCCCATTATGGAGTATGAGTGCCTAAAACATCCAAAGGGAGTCAGGGACCATTGCTGCCAAGGGAGGGTTTCTAAGGTTCTAGTATATGATGCACTATTTCTCCTGTAGGTTTCGCCTGACTGGGAGTTTATTTAAATATACATTTAGGGTTTTACGATCAATAGCTACAACAATAAGATTTAGCATAACCACAATGACACATTTAAAAAATCAGTAAATCAATACATTTTTATACTAATGTTTTGATAATGAGCATTTATAGGTTACTAGCAAATTATAAAAATGGTTATTTTCCATATGTTAACTTTGAAGATAGCTACTTGGACCCCAAAGTATATTATTCAAGGAAAAGGAAAAAAACCCTAAAGTAAATTGAATCTTTAGAGCAGAATGCATGTAACTGAGTATGAACAACAATCATCATCACAGGTAAGGGCTAACTCACCGACAACGTTTTTATTTTACATCCATTATTGAATTTACTTTAACTATAATAACATAAGACAAGTATACGTTGGAGCTATTGGCATCCCAGCCTTCAGGATAAAAAAGTCTATTTCTCCTTAGAAAATGTGTCCTCGGCTTCTAGGGTTTTAATAGGTAGGGGGAATGGCAAAGAGGGAATAAAAGGAAATCAGAACAAAACCATCCATTTGTTTCACCTATCCTGTTTCCGTTAGTTCTGTCACCTAGAAACTGACCTGGAGCTGCATTACAATGAAAAAAAAAGCACCAATTAAGTCTGAGGATAAGCAATCACAAGGTATGAGGAAAGAAAACACTAAAGAAAAAAGAAAGAAAAGAAAAGAAGGGAAAATTTCCAAACAGAAGTCCTTGGAATGAAAAAGGAATCACTAACCTGGTTTGGCTAATAAATTTAAATGCAAAAGAATAAAGGATGTATTCAGAGAAGAAAGACATCAGCCAAGTCCTGTTTAGATTCCCATAATTGAAGAGTTCTATAACAGAACATGTGATGTGTACTCATTAATATACTATTTATCCATTCACAAGTATATATTTTATATAACTACATATGGTAGCATATAATCATTTATTATATACAAGTCATTCATATTTTATCCAATACATGTTACAACTCAAAATCTATGTGATTTTAATAACTGAGTACAACAATACAATATCTAGGATAAATAATTCAAAGCTATCATTATTCAACAGATTTCTCTTAGTGTACCTTCTGTACATTTAGTATATTTTATAATGGTAAAAATGTCAAGCACTTGTCATTTAAAAAGATACACTGAGTGACTCCTAAAGATGTCTATGCAAATAATGCTATATTTTTTGCTATATTTCTGGAGGCAGACGGATAAATCAATCAAATATACTGATAATTAAGACAATTGGTATAGGTCAAATAAATTTTTGGTAAATAGGAAGAATAATATTTGAAAAATAACAGCTTCACTGCAAATGCGGAAGTGTGTGAAGAGCTACCCACAAAAACTGAGCACACAAATCCAACCTAGCAGCCTTTCCACTGCATTCTCTGGCTGTCCGATCTTTTCAGTGTTCAAAAACAGAAACTTCAATGAAATCTTCTCACAGATTTGAGCAAGATAGTATTCTGTAGGGTAACTGTTTTTTTTTTTTTTATTTCTCATTAGGTAAGAAGATACGTTATATAATTATCTCCAAGTTAAATTTAAATGAATTTAGGCCAAACAGCAACCCATTCTAAATAGAGATTATGCAACTGAAATGTATAAGGAAAGAAGAATTGAAAAAGAAGCATAAAAGGGCTGTCTGAAATTATTCTGAAAAATATTAAGATAAATGTCTGTAAAAAACTTTTTAATAAAATTTTATTTTCTTTGTAATCAAGAAATCTGAAATACTTCAATTTCTCCCATTTATTTAAATATACCATTGTTTTGATCTCTGCAAAAAGCTTTCCCTTTCCCTTTAGGAAAAATATCTTTGAATCACATAGTTTAAAAATTACTCGGATGTTTCAGTACATAAATCATTTCTTTGTTCAATCATTTCTCAGCAAAATGGTGATTCAGAGGGACAATCCAGGATCACAGAGATTCTAAAGTAACCCGAATTGGCAATTTGTACACAAAGATATATTGTGTAGTTGTTTAACACTTGGCTCTAGTTAGAAATAAAGTAAGGAAACACAGTTTGACGGTAATGGAAAACCCATCAGAAAAAGCGAAGCTGGCAGATTGTTATACATATGCTATTTTTTAACTAATATATTTTTTATCCTCACCCAAGGACACGCTTACAGATTTCACTGAAGGAGGAAGGGAGGATAACAGAGAGAAACACTGATGAGAAAGAGAAACAGTGATTGGTTACCTCTCATTCACGCCTGGACCTAGGAAAGGGCCTTGACCCAAAAAGGAACCCGGGATCTTTTGGTTTATGGGATGACTCTCCGACCAACTGACCCACACCAGCTAAGGTGTAGCTAACACTTTATTTAAACATTCATATAATTTATTTTACAATGATGGCACATAAAAAGCCAAAGTGATAATTTGCCACTATGGAAAACATTGAAACATTTTTAGGTGATGTTTTTTAATTTAACAACTGTATTTGTATTAATTTTTGGAGAGTTAAACAATTTTGGAAGTTACAACAATAAAAAAAAACTTTCTTTCACCTGTTTTTAGAATCAATAGTTATCTACATTTTCTAGCTTTGCTTTACCAAAAAGTCTGCAATTACTGAACAAGACATAGTTGAAAGCAAACTAAAGATTATTTTCTCCTTGCATTTTAGACACTGATTTGTTTTTAAATGGTTTTAAAATATAAGGTGTTCCCTAAACTATCTCAAGACAATTGCATTCAAAAAGAAAATACAGTCTTCTTTTTCTGAAGATTTAATATAACCAATGATTTTTTCAATATTATGCATAAAATGGCAATTTAAACAAAGTTTATATCCTTTATTTTGTATTTTCTAAAAATGTTAACATAAAGGGAAGATAATTATTTTTCTTTGTGAAAGAGCAAGATTATTTAGTCAACTAAAATCGTGGCCTTCTTTCTTATTCTTCTGTCATATGTCCTAATTTTACCTTTAATGAAAATGTATATTCCAATATATAGATTAAAATAAAACACAACAAAACATATTTTTTAATCATCACCTGAGGATAGGTTTACTAATTTTAGACAGAAAGAAAGAGAGAGCAACACTGACCAATTGCTTCCCAAATGAGTGCTAACTGGGGGGTTGAACCCGCAACCTAGGTACACACCCTCATCTGATATTGCCCCTGCAAGTTTTCAGTGTGAGGGACGACGCTCCAATTAAAGGAGCCACCCAGCCAGGGTATAGGTAAGCATTTTTTATCTCAAATTTCCACATGGTCTGGAAAAGGGACCTTATTTAATATATGAGGTCTGTCTGAAAAAAGTCTAACCATTGTTAATACAGCAAGAATGGTTTGTGTGGCATCAGTATAACCTGGCAGCCAAGGAGAGTGGACTGGCATGCACATGTGTGAACAATGACAACTTTATTGCACTAGTCAGTGGGAGCAGTAGACACTGTTGAATAAGCATGTGTACTGTGTGGCTGTCTCATTCAAAATGTCTGAGTGAGAAGAGCAACAAATCATATCAAATTTTGAATTAAGCTTGAACATTCCTCCATAGACACTATTTAGATGATTCAGAAGGCCACAGTAATGGGCACCTGGTAACTGGCAGCTTCATTATGACAACATGCCCACTCGAGCATCACATGTGATGCAGAGATTTTTGGTGAAACATCAAATCATCCAGATGACTCAGCACCACTCTAGCCAGATTTGTCACCCTGCGACTTCTGCCTTTTCTCAAAACTGAAATCCCCTTTGAAAGGGAAGAGATTTCAAGTCTGATGTTAATGATATACAGGAAAATACGACAGGGCAACTGATAGCAATTGGGAGAACTGTGTGAGGCCTCAAGGTGCCTACTTTTAAGGGGACTGAGGTATTACTGTCCTCAATGTTTTTTGTATCTTGTATCTTCTTCAATAAATGTCTCTATTTTTCCTATTACGTGGCTGGATACTTTCTGAACAGACCTTGTATAAATCTCAAACATTCCTAACATGAAGTCTCTGTGGATGAATTGTATTTAATGGTGTTTCATAGTTTGTCTTCAGTGTCCTTTTATCTTAAAGCACAGCATCACTTTTGTGAAAGTTTTTTAGAAAACTTAAAACCTTCTAATACTGAATAATGAAATAGAAAATCTGAACCCACAAATTACTAGTAAAGACCTTAAATCAGTAATTAAAAAAACCTCCTATAAACAAATTCTAGGACAAGATAGCTTCACTAGTAAAATCAACCAAACAGTCAAAGAATTAATACCAAAACTTATCAAACTCATCCAAAAAAAATGAAGCATAGGAAATACATTCAAACTCATTTTATGGGGCCAGAATCACCTTGATATCAAAAACAGATGACGATATCGTAAGAAAGGAAAATTATAGGCCAATACTCCTAACCAACATAGATACAAAACTCAACAAAATATTAGCAAACCAAATTAAACAGCACACTAAAAGAATCCTTTAACATGATCAACTGGTTTTTCCAGGGATGCAAAGATAGTTCAATATTCATAAATCAATCAATGGGATACACTGCATTAACAAAACTAAGGATAAAAATTATATAATCATCTCAATACATGTAGACAGAGCATGTGATAAAATTCAACACAATAAAAATTCTCTACAAACTGGGTGTACAGGGAATATGCCTTAACATAATAAATATCATATGTGACAGTCCTACAGCTAACATAATACTTAATAGTGAAAAGGTGAAGGCTTTTCCTTTAAGAACAAGACAAGAAGCTTACTCTCACAATTTACATTCAGCAGAATATTGGAAGTCCTAGTCAGAGCAATTAGGCAAGAAAAAAGAAATAGAAAGATATCTATATTGGAAAAAATGAAGTAAAACTGTCAATATTTGCACATGACATGATACTATGTATAAAAAACTCTAAGAACTCCACCTAAAAAGCTATCAGAACTAATAAATAAATTCAGTAAAGTCACAAGATACAAAATCAATACAAAGAATTTTGTTGTGTTTCTATTTACCAATAACAAATTTTCAGAAAGATAAAGAAAACCATCCCTTTTATAATTGCAACAAAAAATCAAATACCTAAGAATAAATTAAACCAAGTAGATAAAACACCTGTATACTGAAAACTATAGGAAGGTGATAAGAGAAATTGAAAAAGACAAATAAATGGCAAGGAATTCCATGTTCATGGATTAGAAGTAGTAATGTTGTTAAAATGTCCACATTACTCAAAGCAATCTATGGCTTTAGTGCAATTCATATCAAAATTCCAACAGCATTTCTCACAGAACTAGAAGAAACAATTGTAAAATGTGTATGGAACCACAAAATAGCCAAAGAAATCTTGGGAGAGGAAAACAAAGCTAGAGGCATCATGCTCCCAGATTTCAAATTGTATGATAATACAAAGCTACAGTAATAAAAACAGGGTGTAATGAGCATAAAAACAGACTCATAGATCAATAGAATAAAATAGTCCAGAAATAAACTCACACATATATTATTAATTAATTAAAACAAAGAAGCTAAGATCATACAATAGGTAAAGGACAGTCTCTGCAATATATGGTGCTAGGAAAATGCAAAAGAATGAAACCAAACAACTATTTTAAACCTACATGAAACTTAAATGAATTAAAGACTTGAATGTAAGACCTGAAACTATAAAACTCCTAAAAGAAAACATAGGCTTGATAAGCATCTTAATATAGCTATTGGCAATAATTTTTTTTTTGGCAGGGTGGATTTGGCACCAAAAAAAAGGGCAAGCAAAGCAAAATCAATAAGTGGGACCACATCAAACTAAAAAGCTTCTGCACAGAAAACAACAAAAAGGAACCATCAACAAAATGAAAATCAACCTACTTAATGAGAGAAAATATTTGCAAAACATATATATAATAATGAATTAATATCCAAAATACTAAACAACTCATACAACTCAATAGCAAAAAACTATATAAAAAAACAATTCAATTAAAAAACGGGCAGAGAATATGACGAGACTTTTTGCCAAAGAAGATATACAGATGGCTAAAAGGTACGTAAAAGGATGGTCAACGTCTCTAACCATCAGGGAAATGCAAATCAAAACCACAATGAGATATCACCACATATCTGTTTGAATGGCTATTTCCGAAAAGACAAGAAATAACAAGAAATAAAAAAGGGAACGCTTTTGCACTGTTGGTGGCAATGTAAATTGTTATAGCCACTATATGAGACACTATGGAGTTCCCATAAGAAGTTGAAAATAGACTACCATATGATCTAGAAATTCCACTTTTGGTATTTAGCTGAAGAAAAATAAAATACACGTGAAAGAGAAAACATACATGCACTCCATGGTCATCGCAGCATTATTTACAAGAGCAAAGACAAGGAAACAACCTAAGTGTCCATCGATGGATGAATAGGTAAAGAAAATTTGATACTAATAACACGCACACACATACACTAGAGTATTATTCAGCCGTAAAAAGAATGAAATCTTGTCATTTGCAAAAATGTGGATTGAACCGAGGGCATTATATTAAATAAATGGACAGATAAACATAAATATTGTATGATCTCACTTATACATGGAATATAAAACATATCAATAAAGATCATAGATATAAAGAACAGATTAATAGATGCTAGAGGTAGAAGGTGTGGTGGGAACAATGAATGAAGGGAGTTAAAAGATACAAACCCCAGCTATAAGTAAGTCATGGGGGTATAATGTACAATGTGGAGACTATAGTTAATGCATATTGGAAAGTTGCTAAGACAGTAAGTCTTAAAAGTTACCATCACACACACAAAGCCCCCACAGATATGTATGTATGTATGTAACTATATATGGTGATGAATGTTAACTAGATTTATTGTGGTGCTCATTATAAAATATATACAAATATTGAATCATTTGTATACCCGAAACTGATATAATATTGCATGCCAATTATACTTCAATTTAAAAAAATACCCCGCACCTCTGCAATCACAATTACAAAAAAGAAAGAAATGATATTATTGGAAACAATATTAATATGGATCACAAATTTAGCATATTATATAAATACTATAAGTTATATCACCTTTTGACATACGTGTTACCAGAGAATTTACACTGTATTTTTAGCCCTCAAATTTTCTAAATTACTTTAATCAAGATTTATGCACCATGGTATTTTCCTCAATATGAGCTCAATAAATAGTTTCTGATTTACATCTCCAATTTTCTAAACATTTCATATTTATAGTAGAACGTATTTTTAGAAAGGTTTCCCAAGAACAGGTCCCTTTACCAGTCATTGTGATCAGGCAGCAGGGAGGGTGATACCTACAGTGTATAATTGTATAATTTGAAGAAAGCCTTATGGTCAATCATATTTTCACCAAGAAATACCATAGGAAGAAGATAGTATAACCAAATATTTCTTGAGTATCCATCTTCCACCTGTGTGTGTGTGTTCCACTTACATAAAGTTTATATATGTCTAAATAACTGTTCATAGGTCCTTTTTTATACATGTAAATTTTATAGTATGGGTAGTTGATTTACATTCAGGGAGTAGTTGCCTATTAATGCCAATTGTCTTTTAATTGAAAGTAAAACTTGCCCTGGCTGGTGTGGCTCAGTGGATTGAGTGCCAGCCTGCAAACCAAAGGGTCACTGGTTCAATTCCCAGTCAGAGCACATGCCTGGGTTGCAGGCCAGGTCCCCAGTGGAGGGCATTCAAGAGGCACCCACACACTGATGTTTCTCTCTGTCTCTCTCTCTCCCCCCCATTCCCTTCTGTCTAAAAATAAATAAATAAATAAATAAATAAATAAATAAATAATCTTTAAAGAAGAAAGAAAAATGGTTGTTTAAAAAGAAAACAAGTAAAACTTGAAAAGCACACACATGCATATTTAAAATGTTTAGATAGTAAGAGAGGTTTATTATAAATCAATAGTTAAGGGCAAATTTGATGATTACTGCCAGTAAGTGTCAAAATCATTCATTATCCACATCCAAGAAATGGATATAACAATGAACTGCTTTTTCCCAAACAGAAAGAGTAAAATAGCTCCATACTGGATTCTTCAAATTTTTTAGAGATTCAGGTATAAACACTTACAACAGAGTCCAGAAAGAAATGAGACTGGCAATTTGGAGGACATTGGTGTTCCCTGTTATTAAAAATTAATATCATGGAAATGTTTCTTTGAATTCTAAGGAGCATTAATACATTTCAGAAATCAGTAAGACCAAAAATTCCATTAGCTACTCTCAGACATGACTACATTATTTTTCTTTTCCTTTTTTCTTTTTCCTTTCTGTTTCATTTTGTTGACTCAGTGTTCCAGCCAAGTCAGCAAAGGTTCACTAACGTTATTACCAGAATCATACCAATATCAGTGCTATGCCTTTATACAAATACATATCTCAGTGTGAGCCTGTGCACCTTAAAATTAAACAGAACACCAAATTATCTGGAAGACATGTAGCATTAATCCTTTTAGCATGGAGTTCATCCTAGAAACCCATAAAAATTATTGTGACATAGATCAACTTTTTATTGGCTTTGGGAGATTTTGTTCTAAATGAAGTGATTATTATTTTATGTTCTATTCTTCAAGCCAATTTATAAATAAAAATGAAACATATGGCTCAAGACATTTTATGGAGAAATTAACTAAAATAGTTTAATATAAAGTACAAAGTCCATATTTGGGCAAATATGGTATGTCAGAATTAAGGAAAACTTAAAATTACATACTTCATGCCTCCTTTTAAGGAGAAATGGAATTCATTAAACACTACTAGATTTTTCCACAAATTCTCTAGTACAAATATATTTTTGAGCCAAATAATTAAAACATTTTTAAATAATAAAAATAAATAAGGATCATTTTTTATGGCAGAATGTACTGATTACAACCCCAAAATAAACTCCAAGGCACACTTTCAATTATACACAGCCAAGTGAGGAGGAGATGTTATATACTCCCCTAAGCTCCCTGCTCCCTTCCCCCACACAGACTTTTTACCACTGGAATATGTTTGCTAAGTGTCTAGAAGAAAGTGAAGAAATTACAAAATATGAGTACAGTTCGAGGAATAATTTTGAATACAAGGAGGTAAAGGGTATAGTTCAAATTTCTGATTCCACATATTTTTGTACCAAGCACTTTTGTCCAGAGAACTTACTGAGTCATGGAACATTAATACCATTACTTTTAAAAGTAGATTTTTGATTCAGCTCTTAAAATTTTTTAATATTCATCATTGCTATTTTAAATACAATATCACTATTTTTTAAAAGTAATTGCTACTACAGCTTAAAAACAATAAAAAAAAATGACCATCACACCAAGCTTGACCTATCACCAGACAAAAAGTCTGGCCATGAACAGCCTAACAGAGTAACATTAGTTATTCTGTTAGTGGAATGACATTGGTTTTTATGGTGCAGTTAACTTTTCTGATTTCAAATTACTTATATGGAGGTTCAAACTGTAGTTCAAATTAGTTTATATGTACTGAACTTCAAAATTACTAAAAAGCTGTGAAATATAGATTTTTATAAATATATATCAGCTATATTTCTGCATAATGATTTTCAAACCACAACAAGTAAGATCTGGTACAATATCTTTTTATTTACTTTTCTGTATTTTTTAAGAGTTTTCAAATGAACTAAGTACAAATCCTTTATTTAACAAATAAATAAAGTAAGAAATAGGAGGTAGAAGAAAGAAGAGTCCCCCCAGTGGTCATAATTACCCTTCAAAACTACTGATATGCAAGGAAATTTGTTGAATAATTGATTACGGTAACACAGGGTAGAAAGAACACTTAATTTAGAAAGGAACTAGCCAGATGATAGAATACTATGGATACTATGCAACAGAAAATCTGACTTATCAATATAGTAATAGATATGAGGAGTCTCATGACCCAAATTGCACAGCCCACAGAAGTGCCCCAGGACCCAGAAAGATTGTAATGCTGCTAATTTAATCAATTTTTTAAAAGGTTGTTTTATCTTTTAACAGTAACATCTAAATTCTTAACTAAAGTGCTTGTGTACCATCACGGACTTTTTGGAATTAAAGGCTGCCATTATCTTTTCATCAACATATGATTTGCTTCACAATGAATCCGTAGATTTTAACACTAAATGCACATAGTCTAGAAATCTACTGAGGTAATAATATTTAGAAGTTTCATTTATCCCTGATTTAATATTCTTGAATTGAAATTTTAATCCATGAAATACTATCAAGACTCCCAAGGACTCTCTACAATCATTGCAGCTACATAAGATCTTGGCAGGTATTCTGACAAAACAAAGAAAATGTAAGATATATTTTATGAATATTAATCAAGACTTGCACTTGGTAGTCATAATTCATCGTTGTTTTGAAAAATCAGAGTGGCTTTGCTAACATTTCCCAAACCCACCTATAAAATACACTTTTATAGATGCTATCTTGCCATTAGCACTGTTTCTCATGTACTTCAAGAAAGATACAGTACCATGGGGACTAAGTGGACTGACAGAAAAGAAACTATAAATCTTCATCATTTTCAGAAATGAGCTCTCAATTCACTCAGAATGAAGTATTTTCCATCTCTCTTGGCTGAGGTTACATAGTAGTTTTGTTAATGGTATGCCAGTTTATTTCACCCCCTTTAGATTCTAATAAAATATGCTTAAAATTTTGTGATTCTAACAACTACCCTTATTTTTTGCACAGAGAATTAAGAGATCCTATGACATATGACATGCAATAAATAATACCTCAATGAAAAAGAAGCTTTAAAAAATTCCCTAGCTTGTGAAAACTGTTCAGAATGTTCAATTAGAACACACTGGGATGATATTTATTTCACATTTCCCGCCACATTTTAAAGTAGTTTTTTAGATGCATCTAAAATGGTTTAATTGATTGTTACAGACTGCATCACATTCTTTGGTGAGAGATTAATCATTTTAAATTCAAAATATAACTTTATGCAATTGGGCAATAGTGATTTAATGAGAGTTAGACAGCAATTTATATTAATTTAACCAGCAACAAAATCTTGTGGGGAAAAATAATTTATCTTTGCAGAAGATACACTGCATTTGGATAGATAAATGAAATAAAATAGCACTCAAGTGAAATATATTTATGCTTTAGATACTAAAGAGCTGGTAATTACTTAGTGCTAAAGCTATGAGATGTGTAGGTTTATTCCAGTTAAAAAATTTATCATGTTGCTGGTGAAGTTAACATATTCATTCCTATTTAGATTAAAAAATTATAGCAGGAACAAAAAAAATCCCTCATTTTTTGTTTACTTTGCTATTTGAGTTGTTCTCATTGTTCCTTCTTATTAGACAAATGAATATTATAGCTTGTTATGTCTCAAAAAAACCCCAACACTTTACGGCAATGATACTGCTTTGATTTTATAAACTTACTGACTAATAATATATTATAAATTCCCTGTATTCAACAAATAATGTAAAAAAATAGAGGAATAATATCACTGTCCTCAAAGTCCTACATATCAAAGTGAGATTTGTTTGTTTCTTAGATGTACTTAACTTTTAGAACCTCACACGTAGAGAGGTAGAGAGGTAGAACAAAGCCTCCCACAGAAAAGACCCAAACTGATTTTTTCACTGTCATTCACAAAAGGTGATAGGATCTTGTTTACATTCTTTTCTTCTCCCTGTTTGGAAGTTATTCACGTAAGACACTTATACCTACATGCAAAGACTGCATCTGAATATTTCAAAGGGATTCTACAGGCTGTCTTAAATTCTTAGTGTATACCAAAACTTCTGTAAAATGTTCTGTCTGCTGGCTGTACTGTACATGTAGTATTGTAGAGGCTTCCTAAATATCTATATTGCTGGTCCACTTGGTAATCTCTTCACATCATAGAATAACCCCTACTTCTACAATATGTATGGTCTTTTTTCCCTGGAAGGTTTTCCTGACAATGTCTCAAAATGTCTATTCATAATGTTTTCACTATTCTATCACAATTTCATTAATCTCCTTGGCTCACATATGTATATATCCTCCTGGACAATAAGACCAAAAAGGGCAGCATCATGTTTTATACAGATTTTATGTTCCCATCAAATAGCATAAAAGTTTGGCACCTAATAGAAGGTCATTAAATTTCTGATTAACCAAACTTCAGTGAAACAAGCCAATAATTCATATTTCACATAAAGAGAAATTAAAGTTGGTTAGGTGAAACAGAAAATGCCTAAAAATTATTTTATCCTAAATAAAACTATGTGTTCAATTCTTAGCATGTCATATGCCCTGCTATAAACATTATATATTTTTTTGGATTTGTCTGTTTGTGTTTTCTTCATTTATTTATTGTATAGTCTGGAATTATGCCCATTTTACATGTGGAGAAGCTGAGACACAATAACTTTAAGAAACTTGTTCAATCCATGAACATGGTATATACACTTCCATTTATTTGTATCTTGCTCAATTTGTTTCTTTGGTGTTCTATAGATTTCTGAGAATAGGTCTTTTATCTCTTTGGTTAAACGTATTCCTGGCTACTTTATTTTTCTTGTTGTTATAGTAAATGGATTTTTCCCTAGTTTCTCTTTCTAATATTTCATTGTAAGTGTCCAAAAATGCCATCAATTTCTGAATATTGACTTTTTATCCTGCTACTTCACTTATTAGGTTGAGTAGTTTTTTTGTTGGAGACTAGAGGGTTCTCTATGCACACTATCTGTCACCTGTGAATAATGACAATTTCTTCCTTTCCAATTTGGATGCCTTTTATTTATTTTTCTTGTCTGATTGCTGTGGCTAATGTACTTATTTATTTTTCTATCAGAATCAACCTTAAAAGAGGGAATAAGAATATTTTACAAAAGATAAACATTATTAGGAAGAGATAAAAGGCACATTTTAATATAAGATTGCTGTAGCTAGCAATCAGACAGAAAAATAGAACTTCCAGTACCATGCTGAATAGGAGTGGTGAAAGTGGACACCCTTGTCTTGTTCCTGATCTTAAGTGGAAAGCTTTCAGTTTTTGCCTGAGTATACTGTTGGCAGTAAGTTTCTCATTCATGGCTTTTAATAGGTTGAGGTATGCTCCCTCTATTCCCAGTTTGCTGAGTATTTTTTATCATAAATGGGTACTGAATTTTACCAAATGCTTTTTCAGCATTTATTGATATGATCATGTGATTTTTGCCCTTCCTTTTGTTTATGTGGTATATTACATTTATTGATTTGCAAATATTGTACCATCCTTGGATCCCTGGGATGAATCCCACTTGATCATGGTGTATGATCTTTTTAATGTATTTCTGAATCCAGATTGCCAGTATTTTGTTGAGGATTTGAGCATTGATGTTCATCAATATTGGCCTGTAGTTTTCTTTACTTGTTGTTTTGGAATTGGGACGATACTGGCCTCATAAAAAGATTTTGTACTCTTTTATTTTTATTTATTTTTATTTTGTATCCTTTTATTTATTTTTATTTTTATAAAACAAGTTCCAGCATGGATGTGGAGAAAAGGGAACCCTAGTGCACTGTTGGTGGAAATGCAGACTGGTGCAACCACTAAGGAAAACAGTATGGGATTTCCTCAAAAAACTAAAAGTGGAACTGCCTTTTCATCCAGCAATTCCACTGTTGGGAATATACCCGAATAATCCCAAATCACCAATTCAAAAGAACTTATGAAACCTTGTGTTCATAGCAGTGCTGTTTACAATAGCCAAGAGCTGGTAACAGCCTACGTGCCCATCAGTAAATAAGTGGATCAAAAAATTGTGGTACATTTACACAATGGAACACTAAGCAACAGAAAGAAGGAATTCTTACCTTTTGTGACAACATGGATGGAACTGGAGAGTATTATGCTAAGTAAAATAAGCTAGTCAGTGAAAGACAAATACCATATGATCTCACCTATAAGAGGAATCTAATGAAACAAAAAGAACCACAGGCATGGAAACATGGAAAAGACTGAAAGTGACCAGAGGGGAAGGGGAAGGGGAAGGGAGATAATGGTGAGACGAAAGGGAAGGGAGCAGACAAATAACATGTATGAGTGACCTACAGACATGGACAACAGTAAGGGAATTGACTGTGGGAGTGGAGGGCAGGGATGGGTGGAGGAGGGCAAAGGGGGAAATACTGGGACAACTGTAATAGAATAACAATAAAAAATGATTTAAAAAAATGAAAGAAACTTGTTCAAATTTATGTCACCAAATGAGTAAGTGCTGAAGCCAGTATTCAATCCAGGCAGTCTCAACCTAGCACCTACTGACTCATATATCTCCTGCCTCCAAAGTTTAGGGAAAGAAAAGATACTTTCATACATTTATCAGGCCCTTATCCTGTGTTTGCTTTGCTTCGGGCACTGGACAAAGTAACTAGCATACATAGTGAATAGGACTGAGGTTCCTTTTTATCCTTGGTCTTTACCTTTCATAAGAATATATGAAAGTCTCTCACACTTTAAAAAAAGGCACACACAGAGTCAAAAACATAGAAATAGGTGTATTTTCCCTTTCTCTACTAAAATTTTCAGCTTAGCAACCAATACACGTTGGCTCCAATACCTCATAGCCGCTTCAAATTCTAATTATTTCTAGTACAGATTCTGTCTCTTTTTCTCACTGAAAATCATCTCAGAAAATTCCCTAATGGCCTTATTATGATTGTTAAATCCAATATCCGCTTCATAACTTTCACACTGCTGACCCTGTTACCCAGTTGAGTTCCTTGGCCCCTAAAATTCTATCAGATACAAAGGATAAAAGGAAATAATACCAAATAACAAAGAAACCTTTGGTACAATTGAGACCAATAGCTCACTTTGCAAAGGGAAAACCCACAGCCTAGAGAAGGTAAGTTCAATCCAGGTCATCTCTTTAATTAGACACAGAACCATGGTTAACATTTAGGGCTATCTCTCCAATGTTTATCAATACTTTTGTAAACATCGTTCTTTCTTTCTAATTCTTCCAATTCTCCATGTCAGACTTTCATCTGTGGTGGGGAGCCTTAATATAGACACCATTGGTTCTGGCCTGCAGGTGTCCACACTGTTGTGTATTCTGTTCTCCTTCAGGGTGGATTGGACTTAAGAGTCACTTCTAACAAAAAGAATATGGTAGAAGTGATAGAAAGTCATTTTTGAGATTAGATCATGAAAATAGTGTGACTTCTGTCTTAGCATGCTTTATTAGGCATGGCTCACTATGGAGGAAGCCAGCTGCCCTGTCAGGATGCAGAGAGACCACAGAGTAAGCTTGGAAATGAATTCTTCCCCAGTTGAGTCTTTAGATGAGACTGCAGCTCTGGCCCACTGGCTTGACTGCAACCTCATGAGAGACATGGAGCAAGACACACTAACCTAACCAACACTAGGGCTGATGACCCACATAAATTATAAGATAGTGCCCATTTTAAGATGATAAAATAATTTTTCTCATGCAGCAATGGAAACTAATTCAACATCTTATCTCAAAACTACTGTAATGAAATTTTTCCACCCCAAAGCATTTTGAACTGTTCTACTCCTACATCCTTCCAACACCAACACCGTGACCATGATTTTCTATTAACTGATGTGTCATTAATATAATAACAGAACAATGATATGTTAAAAATACTTAAACTAGTACTCCAAGCAAAACACGGTCAACTACTGTGCGCTAGCTGTTTTCCTGTTTCTCAAATACACCGAGCAGCTTCCTTGTTCTTTCTGATCATGACATTGGAGACCTTAGAACAGATATGTTACAAGAATCTTCAGAATTAGCAAAAACTCTGCTCAACAATAACTACAGGGACCACTTCTGAAATTACAAGAAATCACTGTTCTCTGAATGCTTTTGCCAATCAGATAAAAATTGTCCTGTTTATTGGTTCTACTGTTACTTACAGTTATTACTTATGTAGTTAATACAGGTGTGTCTACTCTGGGAATACAAAAAGCCTCTCTACAAGGTATGGGTTCCCAGATAATTTTCATATAATACATTTTTGAATCCTAAAGTTCAACATATTCTCTCTTTCTTAAAATAGATCTGCTTTGGAAAGTATTTGGAATCAAGATTTTCTTCCTCAACCCCTTTAAAAATCAGGTTTTCTGATTAGATTTTAAAAATAAAGACTTTCCTCTCAGCTATCTAGAATCTTACTATGAAGTATTGTCTAAAAATAAGACAAATAAAGTGACTGAAAAGGAAAAGCTGAATTTAAATGAGCCTTACCTGTTCAGTGTATACTATGAATAGTGAAAAAAAAATAAAGCATCCAGCTTTTAGAAAGCATATCAGTTACATTACATTATTGTTCCTAAAAAGATACACAATGAAATTAATTTTCATTGGGGTATAAATGAATGATGATAAAATATTGTTTTCCTTCCTAGGCATTCATAGTTAGGGGCCTTGAAGTAATATTTGAATTTTCAAACAAATCATCCACATTTATACCCTCAATAAATTTCCATAATTTTCCACCTCATAATGATTCACCAAAGCCACAAAGTCAGAAAACAACTGCCGAAGCCCAGGTAGCCGGCACTCGCCTGCCTGGCAGTGAAACAGAGACACGGCTTCACAAAAAAGTTAACTCACTATTGCTTTGTAAGTGACGGTGACTGCTACACGGGGAGGGGTGTGGGGGAAGGGATGGAAGAAATCATGCCAATGGGGTTTCTACTTTGTTTTATTCCCTTTAATGTTTAATTCTTTCGCAGCATCTGTTGCAAAATATGCTGTAATGATTTAGAGAGCTGTTAGCCTGGAGCAATTTTTATAACTATGAAGACTACAGGGGAAAGCCTGTTACAGTCTGGCTATTTATTGCTTTCCCAGCACACAAGTAAAAAGAAAGTGATATGTGTTATGAATGTGTCAGATCATAAGTTCATGTATGTTAAATGATTTTACCCTAAATTATTACACACTGTGCATAGCATAGAAAAGTTACATATGGGATTTCACAATGTATTATTTTGTGAGGATGACAACAGATGTTTAAAGAAGATAATTTGATACAATTAGGACTTTTGCACAGATATTCAATGCCAGTTGAAAGTCTCCTCAGGTCATAAATCAATCATCATTAAAATCTGGAAATATTTTGAAGCTCACACAAAATTCTAATAAACTTGTCAAAATATTTACAGAAGACAAAATACCAACGTTAATGAAAAGTATTATTAACGAGGAGAAAAATCAATGTGATTAGCATTCAACTAGTTTGCCAAGAAGGAAACTAAGTTCCACTAAAACCTCTAAGTCAATTTACTCTACTAAAGAGTTACTTAGAAATGTTTCCATCACACCTTCTATTTAATAGAAGCATAAAATCTCTAGTGGTTATTATTCCATAGCAATAGGGGTTTAATTTTATTTTTCTTTCCTTTGATTTTTTAAATACTAAATATCTGAAATAGGAAATCAATGTGTCTAATATAAATCTACCCAAAGGATACTAGAGCAAGTCCTCAGAACCCTAGTAAAGAAAAATGTGCTCCTGTCCAAACAGCACCACCAAGGCTTTTTAAGCAGTCAAAAGAATCATGAACCGAGTGTTCTCTAGCACTTATTACTGCAAACAGCTGGAAAATAAAAGCAATAAACAGCCTTAGTAACAATACTTTATCTCTTAATACTAGCAAACATTCTCAATAAAATAAAATTTCACACAATATCACATAGTTGTGTTTAAATATCTGGATAATATTTTTCATCCTATAAAAAAATTCCTCATAGAGTTATAATTTTGATATATTTAAATATATTTCACCTTAAAATAAGCATTCAATGGATGTAGATTTTAGACAACTCAAAAATTAATTATGGGTAATTAGATCTAAAGGAGCTAATGCTATTAAAGTTTTTAAAGCATGTTACTAGGTGTATAAACTTTGAGTAATCTCAGTCCCCTGAGAAGATCTACCCCTTCATCCCCAACCCAAAATTCTTGGTTAAGAATTGCATGGAATTTCAGCTTTGGATAAAATTACCAATTGCAATATAAAAGAGAAATAAAAATGTATTTCTGGAAATAAGGGAGAGAGTTGGTTTTTTTTTAATGTAGTTTATAGTTTTAATTAGGAGACTGACCCACTCATATGAATTTTCAGTATAATTTTCCCCCAAACTTTAATATATTCAGAGAACATGTGTTTGAGTCAAACAAGAGCATGTAGATTAACACTGAATATTCTAGAATGTTTCACATCTTCTTTCATTGTGAGGAATATTTGTACTCCTTATAGTAATTATTCTATCAAAGAAGTCAGGTCTCCATTTAGTTTTTACATTACATTTAGCAAATATATTAAATTGATTATTAATTGTTGGAGTTCAGAGGACAAAATATCACCCATTGTATATGCTTTGCATGGTATCCTAATAGGGTTTTTATTGCCTTGTTTTTACAGCTTCACCTTCCTTCTACAAAAGAGGCATTTTGACCAGACAAATTATTCCAAAGCTTCAAATAGGAGAATTTTTCTCAAACAAAATTAATGAATAATGTTGGGTAAATCACATCTAAGGTAGCTACCTCTCTCTTCTCCAATTCATCTCTTCAACATACAGAGAGAGACACGCAGTCTGTTCTCTGAACTCCTGTGTTCTTCTCCATGTCCCTTTCAGTCTGTTGCCTAAAATATCATGGTGCACTTGCTTCAACCACGGTCTAATCTATCTTTCCTTTGACAGAGGCCAAAGGTATGACAAACCACATGTAAGTGACAAGGACATAATTTTCTTGCAATGATTACAGTATTTTCCCCTGGTGTATGTATCAATTCAGTGATTGAAAGACAGATAAAAATAAACAGACATGCAGTCATAGTCATAAATAGAGACAAAAGCATATATGTATTAATATATATTTTCAATGTTTTAAAAATAAAAAATATGAGAGACAGAGAGAGAATGACAATTAATCAATTTCTTAAATGAAAAAGGAAAATTGAAGAAAAGCAAGATCTGCAAAATTTACACATGGGATAATGAGGTGTCAAATAATTAGGAGGTGATTTAGCTGTATTCACAGAAACTGTGACATGGAAACCAGAGATCGCTTCTATTCCAGAGTGTTTCAACTTTAAATAGGAGCACCCTTCAGTGACACACTTTTTAAAAAATTGTTCTTCATTTATATCACATACATGTGTCCACATATGTAATGCAATCAAACTTCTTGTTAATGTGTTCATTCATTCATTCATTCACTCATTCACTCAAAAGCAAAGATCTGAGCAGTGGTTAGTGAAATAGCTCTAAAAAATTCAGGCCCAAATGTGACTAATCTTTAATCTCTTTGGTGTAGGGATTGTGTTGTGTAGCTTTGGCTCTCTGTCTTTTGCCACACAACAGGTACTGTACAACCATTATACTCTTTGAACAATGGCTGTTTCTCCTGGATAACACCAGAAAACCTGACTTGGCTGAGTGGCCCAATATACTCGGCCAAGTCTAAAACAGAGCTCTCAACTTTCTGTTTACCTTTTCCCTTTTTTAATTTCTTTACAATACTCAGCTCTATTACATCCTTCTGGTAAGTGACATTTAAGGAATAGTTTGTCAATGGTCAGTAACACTATCAAGTCATCATAGCCGCTCTAGTTATCTTTTAGTATATAACATGTTTTTCTACTGATTCAGGGAACAGGAGCAAACCAAGACCAAAGTCACCCAGAGTCCTCTACTTTGCAGCTACTGTTTCCACATTAATATTTCCTTTTCCCTTCAGAGGCCCGCCTTTTCTAAAACTCACAATCTTTCTTATCTGTTTTACATAGAAAATACAATGGTAATACCTGCAGCATAAAGTTATGCTAGGGTTCAAGTTGTTATCCTTCCTAGTAGCATCTGCTTTTAGTAAAAACCAAGAATTTATCTTACTGGAAATTTCACTCATCAGAAAAATTAGGATATTAGTGGATCCAGGGGCTCTCTGACATTCTTGAAAGGACAATAAATAAACACATAGACAACAATGTACTGTAGCTACTTTTTAGTTCAAGCCCTATTAGAAACACTTGAAAAAATCATGTTTCTTTCTATCCCCATTTACATATTAAACTGAGAGAACCAGGACTATTAAAATGAAAGGTCAAGTATAGATTTTATAATAAGATGTTATTTAATTGCATATACAGTTAAAATAAATGCTTAGGCATTTATGATGTTTTTATTTGTTTGATTTTTAATTACTTTTTTTAATTAGAAAAAGGCAGTGTCTCTGAGCAGATGAATAACAAAATATAAAAGAAGCACGTGTGAGCTAAATCACAACAGCTTAGTGGCATGGAACTGAACTTGCTGTAATCTTGAGGAAAAGCATTGACCCAGCCTGGGTCTATTTGTTATATAACAGTGTTTATATAGATACATTCAAAATGCTGGCTACTGAGATCTGTGCTGGTGACTTAGAAAAATGAAACAATTCAGCTCCTAATGATTTTTAAATCATTACTTTTTTATTTACTGCCTAAAATGTTAGTATCAATGAATGAAAATGAACTTAACTTTTAGGATTAAATTTGTGTCTTCAGTATTTACTATGACAATAGGTTTTGAAAAAGCATTTGACAAAACCCAGCACCCATTTATGATAAAAATGCTCAGCAAAGTGGGATTAGAGGGAGCATACCTCAACATAACAAAGCCCATATATGAGAAATCTACTGCCAACATCATACTCAATGGGCAAAAACAAAAAATGCTTCCCTTAAATCAGGAACAAGACAAGGGTGCCTGCTTTCACCACTCTTATTCAACATAGTACTAGAAGTTCTAGCCACAGTGATTAGACAAGAAAAAGAAATAAAAGGCATCCAAATTGTTAAGGAGGAAGTAAAACTTATTATATGAAGATGCCATGATAGTGTACATAAAAAACCCTACAGTCTCTGCCAAAAATCTACTTAACCTAATCAGTGAATTTGGCAAAGTAGTAGGATACAAAGTCAATAATTAGAAATTGATGGCATTCTCATACACCAACAATGAAGTATCAGAAAGAGAAATGAAGAAAAAAAATTCCAATTTACTATAGAAACAAGAATAGAGTACCTAGGAATAGATTTAACCAAGGATATAAAAGACCTGTATTTAGAAAACTATAGAACACTGAAGAAAGAAATTGAGGAAGATGTAAATAAATGGAAGCATGTACCATGTTCACAGTTTGGAAGAATTGATAGCATTAAAATGTACTTACTACTGAAAGCAATCAACAGATTGAATGCAATTCTTCTTAAAACACCAATGGAATATTTCAAAGATCTAGAACAAATATTCCAAAAAAATTTATGAAATCAAAAAAAGACCCCAAAGAGCCTCAGCAATCCTGAGAAATAAGAACAAAGGTGGAGGGATCATAATACCTGATATTAAACTATACTACAAGGCCACTGTAATATAGACAGTCTGGTACTGGCACAAGAACAGACATACAGATCAATGGAACAGAATGGAGACCCCAGAAATAAACCCATGTCTCTATGGTCAATTAATGTTCAACAAAGGGGGAATGAGCATACAATGGAGTGAAAACAGTCTCTTCAATAAGTGGTGTTGGGAGAACTGGACTGGTATATGCAAAAAAAAAGAAAGAAAGAAAAGGAAACAAGACCACCACCTTATACCATACACCAGAATAATCTCAAAATGGATGAAGAATTTAAATACAAGTCATGATACCATAAAAGTCCTAGCAGAAAACATAGGCAGTAAAATTTTAGACATCCCAATATTTTGGTGATATATCTCCTAGGGCAAGGGAAATAAAGGAAAAAATAAACAAATAGGATTACATCAAATTAAAATTTTTCTGCAGGGCTAAAGAAACCATCATCAAAATGAAAAGGGAATTGACTGTATGGGAGAACATAGTTTCCAGTGATACATCAGACAAGGGTTTAATCTCCAAAATATATAAAGAACTCACATAACTCATGACCATGAAGACAATCCAATCAAAATATGGGTAGAGGACCTGAATAGTCACTTATCCAAGTAGGATATACAGATGGCCCATGGACATCTAAAAAAATGCTCAACATTACCTCACAGCTGTTAGAATGGCTTTCATTAATAAATCAACAAACAACAAATGCTGCCAAAGCTGGGAGGAAAGGGAACCCTAGTGCACTGTTGGTGGGAATGCAGACTGGTGCAGCTGCTGTGGAAAACAGTATGGAGTTTCCTGAAAACATTAAAAAAAATGGAACTGCCTAATGACCCAGCAATTCCACTGCTGGGAATATAACCTAAGAATCCGGAAACAACAATTCAAAAGAATGTATATACCTGTATGTTCATAGCAGCACTATTTAGAAGAGCTAAGTGTTACAAATAGCACAATTGCCCATCACTAGATGAGTGGATTAAAACACTGTGGTACATTTACACAATGGAACACTATGCAGCAGAAAGAAACATAGAAACCCTAATTTTTGTGACAGCATGTATGGAACTGGAGACTATTATGCTAAATGAAATAAGCCAGTAGGCAAAAGACAAATACCACATGACCTTACTTATAACTGAATTCTAATGAACAATATAAACTAATAAAAAAAATGGAACTAGAGACATGGAAACATGGACTAGACTGATAGCTGTAGGAGGGGAGGAGAGAGGGGTGAACGATGGAAGGAAGTCAAAGGGACTAGTCAAAGAATATGTATGAATGACTCATGGACATGGGTAATGGGGAGGGGATTTACTGTGGGGGGAGTCCGGGTGGAAGGAGAGCAAAAGGGAAAAAAGAAATTGGGACAACTGCTATAGATTAAACAATTTTTTAAAAAGAAAGAAATCCACGTGGAGAACCTAGTAGATATTTTGGTTATGACAAGGGCATCCAGATAGGCCACTAGCTGATACGGGCAGGGCAACACCTGGTATTTTCACACTCAGGCATAGTTCAGAATGACTATGGAGAACTTGGCGGATGTGTCAGAAAATCAGAAAGCCATTTGGAAAGATAATCATCAGGAACCACAGTGCTACAGACTGAATGTGCCCCTCTACCTTCAATTCAAATGTTTAAACCTAATCTCTAACCTAACTGTATTAGGAGGTGGGGCCTTTGGGAGGTTACTGGGTCATAAAGGTGGAGTCCTTATGAATGAGATTAGTGCCCTTATAAAAAAGTTCCCAGAGAGCTCCCTTGCCCTTTAAGCCATGTGAGAACACAAAAAAAGATGGTTGACTATGAAGGAGGAAGCGGGTTCTCACCAGACATTGAATATGCTAGTCCCTTGATCTTGGTCTCCCCTACATCGAGAATTGTGAGAAATAAATATTTGTTGTATATAAGCCACCCATCAAAATATATTTAATGTAATAAATTTTAAAGGTAAATTCATACACAATAGAAAATGAGCTAAATAAGATAAATTAAAATTCTGTGATGTAAAATTCATCCATTCAGTTTGGTAAATGCACATGTATCAATCACCTACATATATGATTCTGTATCTTATTTTACTCCATAGCATTTTAAATAAATGACATATTACTTTATTTCTAAAAAATTGCTTATTGCTATCCCACTAACTAGAATATACATTCTAGGAGAACACACATTTTACTTTTTTATTGCCATATATAAACTAAGTATCTAAAAAGTATCTCATCAGATATCATTAAGCATTTGTTAACTAAATAATAACTGAGTATAAAACCAGTTTACAATGCAGTCTCTGTACAAACACATTGTTGATACCCATTTAGGAAACTTGACTACAGAGTGTACATACTGTATTTGCTTTAGCTTTTCCCTCTCTAGGTAATAGAATATGAAGAAAATAATCACTTTAAATCTTGGTGTTGTGTTTAATATTCAACAGAATTCCAAAAAAGCACTATCATCATTTGTCACACACATGAAAATGTTTTTCAACAAATAACTTATTGGTGATATTTTAAGTGTATTATTAACTCATTTTAAAGAAAACATGATTAACAGAAATTAGAAAAATAAATGGAGTTGAAATTCTGAGACAGTAGTGTTATGTAAATCACTTTAGAATTTCACTATCTCAAACTATATATCTAGAGAACATATAGAAATAACAGGTTTTCAAAAAAGAAATAAATGCTTCATATTTTAAAATATATTTCCTATATAATTAAAATTAATTTTTGTAATATTAGGTAATTCAACCAATTTGTGTTGAATAACTTGATGAGGTAAATACAATCTCTTGGCAAGAAAGCACTGCATATATATAAATTTATATATATAAATTTAAAAATTAGAATAAATTGGTATTTAATATCAAATCAGGAATGTATTGATTTGTATTCCTATTATTTTCCCAAATTCTTCTAAAACAAATTATTGTTTGGAAGATAACAAAAATATTATTAGATCTTGCTCATATCTTTAAAAGATTTACACATTTAGTACACAAACAACCATCACTGAGGGTGATATTTCTGGTATTAAAATTATGAATCCTTCTGATGAAACAATTACTAATAAAGATTTTATTTATTACTTTATAAATCTCCTTTTATATCAAACTAATTAATTTATCTCAGATTAAAGACATAAGGGGAACTTGAATTATTACAGGTGAATTGAAAATAATTAACAATTGCTTCATCATATTATTGATATTAAAACACTAATATTTACTTGTATCTATGGACATATCCAGCAATTATTTGTCTTTACTTCCAAAGAAAGAGATACAAATCAAATAGCAGTGGTCCAAAACCATAGTGCGAAGCACCCAACCTATAAGTGACAGAAAGGAAGAACTATCAAATGCAATCTATTTTCAGAGTTACTATCTACAAACATGTTAACTCAGAGAGAATCCTGACCAATTTGTGGCAAAAAAAAAAAAAAAAGAAGAAGCATTTCACGGTATTTAAAGAACTCCAAAATGACTGAAATTTAATTCTTTGCAAGAGATCTTAAAAATCAGTGATTGTTTGTTAACTCTTAAAGATTAAGAACTCCAGGACAAAAATCTGAACATACACACACATGATTTTGTACAGAAACCGAGGACCTTCGAGAGCAATGGAGAAAATTCAACCCTGTCCAAACTAATCCTTTTGTAAGTCAGTAAAGTAAAAGATGTTAAATGACTTCCCTAACATTCAGGCACGTGGTAGCACACCTTAAAAGGGAACACATGAATCTCAACTGCCAGTTCAGGTCTCCTTTAGAACAATACACTGAATCTCATCTGTCACAGAGAACGAGAAACAATTCAGAAGGGATTAAAAATGTAAATTAAAGCCCAATTAATTGGATTAAATTCCCATTATTCAACAGTATATAATTTGCATTTTAACAGAGGTTTTCAAACTAAGCTACTGCAGAACATGACTGTTACATGATTTAAACTCAGAATTCTGCTATCAAAACTGTATTCACAGAAAAGAATAAGCTACTGAATAGAATTTTTTGAATTTTAAATTGTCTCAAATATTTTCTTAATGATGAGAAGGTAAGTGATTTAATGAAATTCACATTTTACTACTTTATGTTAATAATCCACTTCCTATAAGCTCCCAAATTAAGCACCATGGCAACCAGTTACTAGACATAAATATTTGAGAATGACTACATATAACTTTGTGAAATATCTTTCTCAACTATTAAATAACCCTATTTTACATATTTTACATATGCACACAAACAAAAAGCTACCACTTGTTCAGCCAAATTCGTTCTGACTATATGCAAAATAAGGTAGTATAAACCTCAGAAGCAGCTCACTGTTGTAATGCATAATTTATTCATATAGTTATCCTGGGTTATAAATCAAGCTCTTCACACTCCACTACACTGTAATAATACATCATATGATGTATTATTTCGCCAAAAAAGAAATCCTCTTTGCATACATTCACACTGCTTTGTTTTAAAAATAAATTTTTATTTTTAAGTAAATTTAAAATGCAAATGTCTGTGCCATGTTAAAGGTTATCTGAATATTATCCATAAAAATATAGGAATAAAAAAGAATTTAAGAAAAAAAAACTTATTTTTTCTAAAGATCCTCTCCTCCCTCTCTCCCTCTATCCCTCTCCCCCCGCCCTCTCTGTAAAACCTGAATTCAGAAAGTAGGAGTACAAATCTTCTTAACTTCTCTTCCAAGGATACTAAGTTAAGGTGAACCTTAGTCATAGTTGTTTAATTAAAAACTCCTGCTACTCAGAGGAAGACCAATTCAAGGATAGGGAACCACTGCAGATGAAACTGTCTACTCTTCCAGGCACTGTGTGGAGCACTGGATATATGCTACTCCACTTAATACCCACAAAAACATTACAAGGCAAAGACTCTTAGTATCCCTAATTTGGATGTAAATAAACTGAGGAACTGGGAAGGTACTGACTTGTCCAAGGCCAATCATCAGGCAGATGCCAAAGCCAGATTTTGTTGTCTTACTTTTACTTCCCCATTTACATTTTACGTTTTACTTTTTATTTTTACATTTTACATTTTACTTCCCCATTACAAATTATCTTCTAAATTATATATGACTTTAAACTCCTATTGCCCTGCATCTGCAGCACCTTTTAAAGAATAGCTTATATTTTACTTGTTCTTCCCAGTAAATTGATATGTCTAGACGTGGGTTTTCATGTCTGTTCGTGACCAACTACTTTTTTCTTGGAAAAATGTAGTAATATTGGATTTTTCAAACCAAAAGCTTTAAAACAGTGTAAGCTCTACATTTCAGCTGCTATTCTAAAATGATCTCTCAAATTGCAAGCAGAAAGCTATTACTGTCGTAACAAGCAATTTTAAATCTTGAAAGAAACTTTCTCAAGAGCCTTTTATTATTGTCAAATCACATAATTGTTGATTTAAGTATTTTATTAAAAACCATAAGCATTAATAACTTTGTAATCCTAATGAAAATATTAGTTAGTATGGTGATATATACATGCAATTAAGGATAATTGACAGTTCAGAATAAACATACTATAAAGTGTTGCTCTGTTTTTACGTGAAGCTATGAAAAATAGCAAGCCATTATAAAGTCATAGCAAGCCTGACACCCACAGAACTAGCTCAAGGACCTGCCATTCACAACTAGAACTGTATGTTTTTTTACCCATGGAATTATTAGATGAGTGTAAATTCATGCCATATGTTTTAATAAATGTATCTCTGTGGAATAATGATAATTGTCATTGAACAACATTCAGATGCATCCTATCTGCAATAGAGAATTCAATTATATTATCTAATGCTATTGTCTCCTGTACATTAGATAAATGTCAGACCCAATCACTCAGGGCTGCCGCTAGCGGAGAGGATAACTTCATGCAAACTCATTTGAAAAAGACTCCCGCTCTGGGCCGACACAGTCCCATACTAGAGCACGTGCCTGGAGAAGTTAAACCAGAGTCTGGGGTCCAGGCTTTATTTGCCTCCTTGAGTTGTACAGTAAACAAATTGTATACCTGTACATTTCAAACGGGTAAGTGCTAAAAGGTGATATACATGAAAAAGTTGTCCCAAAATATCGTGTCACTAGATATGTTTTTATAGGCTTTGAAAATGCACTGTTATGAGAAAAAACAAATGGAACACCAGCAGAAAGAGAGAAAAACTGAAGATTATTCTGTAGATTTTCTAATCCCTTCTTTTTGTTTCATTTTCAGTAAAGTAGAGGCAACTTATCATTCCATATGCCATTATCCTCAGTAAACTATACACTATACAGATGACCATCCCCAGAGGCCGGCAACTAGAAAATAGTATATTAGTTTCCCTTTGTGTACATTGTTGTCTGGTCCTATACATTCAAACAATATCATTGCAAATTCTCAAAGGGATTGATCAAGGTTTCCTAGTAATTATTTATCAAAAGAGGTAAGAATCTAGCTCTAGTCAAAAAACTACATGCACACTTCAATTTAAGTGATTTGTTAACTCATAAACCCCCAACTACCCTTAGCAAAATAGATATAGTGCCAATTTCAACTTCCCTATATACAATGTCCATGGTCAACTGCCATTTTTTGCCCTTGAAGGCTGCTAATAATATATATTTAAATCAAATTTCAACTTTGCTACCTAAAGTAATTATGATATAAGTTATAATACTGATCAAAATCTGAAAATGCTGAGAAGTGTCCTAAGCACTTCATACACATTTTGTTGTCTACAAAGTACATACATTCATTACCTTCTTTCAACAAATAAGGAAAGAAACTGAGGCACAGAGAAGTAATTTGCCCCCCAGTCCCCCAAACTCTAATAGACTAGGATTCAAGTTAAGACAGATTAATTCTTAACCACTAGGCTGCTTATAATTATTTCCCAAGCTTTTTTTCTCTAAATATCACCCCTATTTACACTTTTCTTTTTCAGCTTTGTAACAGTGAACATTTTGCTAGCATTGTTTTATTCTAGCTTAGGCTTACAGGAAGTTAAATAAATACACAATTGACTATTTATAGCTGAAAAAAAAAGCAGGGAAAGATTTTATCAGAACACCATTAGAGATTTCAACTAATATCTATTACTATGGATTTAACAAAAACAAGATTGCCCTTGCCTTCATATAAATCTTCTCCGACTTTCATCTATATTTTCTCCAACTACCCAGGCAGGACAAGCAAAATACACCCTCTCCTAGAGCTGGAGCCTAGGTGAAGCACTAGATCTCCTTCCAAGGTATAGATCCTAAAATGGTAAAGGAGATCTTACATAAAAGTATCATGTTTTAATAATTTGTCCGATGTCAATCTTATCTCACAGATTCAAGAAACCTAATCCAAAATGCTTGTTCTAAGAATCCAGGGATTGCTGAGGAAAACAGAGCTATAAAACCTCATTCTTGGTTAGCATATAGCCATGGTATGGCCTGAGGCAACAGAGGTCACACTGGGTTATTTGAAAGCCAATAATCAATCATAAGGCAAGAGCAGAGTGACTGAATTGAGAAAGTGACCCAAGGGGTATCTATAATAAAAGATCAAAATACAAAAGTCAATATTATACAGAATGCCAGAATCACCGAACAGTAAGCTCCAGTGCCAAGACAGGATTCCTGGAATTCATGTGCAGACTAGGAAATAAGCAAATATCAAGGGATCTGGTCTTGCACAAACTAGAGTGAAGGAACTGACAATTAACTCCTTTCAGACCCAAGCTATCTGAGCAAATACTATCTGATTTCTAATAATAGAATTCTTTGTTATTTGGAATAGAGGTATGCCCAGAAGTAGGGGTTAGACAGCTACTGTGATTGGTGATCCTATGGCAGCTACCCAAGCAAACAACTATACAACTTGGCCCCCTACCTTGTACTGTAATCTAATTGTTACTCTTCTGTTTCGTGTGGGAAAAACAATTAAAATGGGTAAAGTTCCAAAACAACGTTTTTTGGACACCTACCAAGTATGATGCCAATTTCTGTATATCCCATAATATTAGACAGGCCTACTTCTCTCCTTTTTTACATTATATGTCCCCAGACTGACAAATTAGACTTGGAGATCCATATTCATAAACTGTAACAGCCTTTCTCTGGACAAGATGAACCAACATATGATCTTAATTTATACAATTAAAACTAGACAATCAGCCCTGGCCGGTGTGGCTCATTTGGTTGGAGTGTCGTCCTGTAAACGGAGCACCTAACCAGGCACTTCTGTCAGCAAGAAGTGACCTACCTCAAGCACAAAATAGTTTAAGTTCATCAACAGTTGTCAGCTTTAAAATGTACTATGAGAGGTAGGTCAATATCTAATTCTGAAAAATAAAAGCCTAATTCAGTAATAAAAAGTAGGCTGAGGCAAAGTGAACTCAAGTCAAAGGCTGGGTCCAAACATCAAGACAAAAGCCATTCATCAAATGTGGTGGTGGTTGAGGGGGAAGGGCAGCCCACAGCCAATCCAAGAGTCTGAAAAGGAGATTAAGGCAAAGGTTCCACAGAATTGGCAGGCTGGGGAAACAGCACCAAAGGCTATGACCACACACAAAACAAAACACACAAGGCTCTAATATTCCTAAAAGCTGCTAATCTGCAGGAATTAAGCCAACAAATAGATCAAGTGAAGAAGAATGCAAATAAATACATCTTCATAAATGGGATGACATTACATCCCAGAATCTTAGGATACTAAATGCATAAATAGGATTTGATATTGTGAACAAAGAGTGTCTTTTTATACCAGCAAATATAGTCCTTTTGCACATGTTACAAAATATAAAATAAATTTCTGTCATTGTTCTTCATTTAATGGCACATGATGATTCAGGCATCAGAATCAAATATATTTGCAATGTATTTAAAACTACACCCATGAAAACTGAAACCACCTATTAATAAATCTAAATTAGTGAATTTATGAGTTGTCATATAAATCTCACATAATTTATAATGGAATCTGTCCCTGTACCCACCATCACTTTCACTGAGTTAGAAGGAAAGGTTTTGATATTTGAATTTAGTTGTGGCTTATCTTCACCCTATTTTTTCTTTGAAAAACAGATATAGGATTTTTCACTTGAATAGAGAGAATATAGAAAGCCAAAAAGTGTTGATTTTGTATACTGCTCCTACATCACTGGTCTGGAGTAAAGGAAAACCATGATCACATGAGGTGTACAGATAATATATAATCACCAGCATCTTTCAATTTAAAGTAATATGAAAAAACTGAATTAACTGTTGGATGTAAATATGATAATTTATTTGGGCATTTTAAGGGTTTCCTTAGATAAGATAATTATTAAAAAATTAAGCAGGCAATGATAATCAATACCCTTGTTAATGGTAAAATGACATAGCTCCACTTGCTTGGAAAAAGTAACGTCATATTAAAAGTTAAGTCATATTAAATAACCAGTACTGAAGTATTCTTTAGAGCATTAGTTCCTGTAAGTCCTCATTTAGCATTTAAAAATAAATAGAGTAATTGTAAAGAAATAGCTGTGTGTGTTGCAATGGAATTTAGAAAATTACTTCAGTTGCTGGTAAGCAGACTGTGTTGCATAAAACAAAGACTAAGTGGCCTTTAGTTGAGGAAACTATATGACTTCATTGATATAAAACTGGCTAGATTTGGCCAAGAAAAGGCTTAGGAAGAGTGCACTAAATTTAGAACAAAATGTTTTTGTATCTGTGTCTCATTACTTCTGTTTAAAATGCTCTGCAGTCCATTTTATGTTTTCAAGATGCATCATATTAAACACAATTTAGGACACAAATGGATTTAAATTGAAAAATGCCCCATAGCAGTGAGTGCCTTGATCAGGAATATTTTACATTTCCTCGTTCTGGCCATTAAACACAAACAAACAAACAAACAAAAACAACCACAACCTTGGGATGGAAAACTACAATAAGAAATACATGGTGACTTTATTTTAAGTACAAATTATTAAGATGCATAATCATGTTTAGACTTCAAGTAACTTAGATATAAACCTAAGTGTTTAATAAGCTTATAATAAATTCATTATGATTGCTCCCTCTCCCAAGCTCTTCTGCTTTCTGAATTAAATTGGTAGCACTATCAACCACCCAGTGTTCAAGATGAACATCGAAATCATCCTCTAAACCTACACTCCATCAAGTACTACTTTCTTTTACTTCTCACACTGCCCTCCTTCCGTTCTTATTCCCTGTCGCAGTCCAAGCATTATATGCTCTCCTAGATTACAGGAAGTGGTTTCTAAAGGATCCTCCTTCTCAGTTATTCCCTCTCTCCAGTCTAGCACGTTCAGTGTCAGCTATGGTCTTGTCGTCTCTCTGGTGTACAATCTCCAATGGCTCTCTTTCTTTTCTAACCTAGTTTTTAAGCCTAACCTCTTCTCATTTTTCTCTCCTGTATCTATTCTCTAACCTCATCAGCTCCCTAGCAGATCTTTCCCTAGCACAGCACACATAGTCATTCCCCCAAAACAGGTTTACCACGCTCCCTTTTACTTGTAACTTCTTTGACATATTCAGATTTCTGCTTCCAGGTTCAACTTAACTGTAACTCAGCCATGTGAATTAACCAACTCTCCCGTCTACTTCCCTCATACTTTACATGATGTTTGATTTTAAGCATAGATAGGGGGTCTTATTTACCTCTCAGGCACTTAGTAAAACGTACACACTAAGAGCTCTAAATATTTTCTTAAATTCAAACTGATTGAATCAATATGTTTTACTGATTTAAGTAATGCTTCATAAGGAATAAAATAAAATATTTACAGTTTTAATGATGAAAGATTTTTACTCCCTGGAATTCAATTTATTTGTTTAGTTGAAATTATTATTCATCATTTTCACTAGGTAGCATAAACATATTCTCAATTTTTAAAACAAGAATCTTATGGACATCAAGTTGAACCATACTATCTATTCTAAAGTGGTGTTACTAGGAAGAAGGCATCTTCAACTAATATTCTCATAATCCAAATCAATATGATTCTGGCAAAAACAGTGCATGGAGTGACCAGAGAGCTATAACATTATCTGTATCTTAATAGCTAAGCTTAGAATTTAAATGAGGCTTTTTCAATTCAATAAACATTTATTGAATGTCTACAATAAAAAAGAGAAAGCTGAATCAGGCATGGTCCACTCAGCCATCAAAAAGATTCCTTCCCCCCATTGGGAAATGTCATCTAAACAGAATGAAGGAAGGATAGAATTCAGAAAGACAGTTAATAAGAATGTACAGGGAGTAGAATACTCAAGGGAGTTAAAAGAGCCATAAACAAGAACCTGGACATATTAGTAGGTAATAAAAAGTTATCTTGTTGATTGACATTTATAATTTGTGAAAATTTCTGGGTGTAACCAGTATTTGTCTGCATGTAATTATAACAAATCGTGAATGCCAAGAAGGCAAGGGTGCCCTTTATAATTATTTTTTTAAATATTTTAAGATATAATTCTATCTTAAAATATTCAGGCAGTGAAGACTGTTGGAGTACAAAGAAAATCTTAATAATGAATTCAGAAATATTCTTCAGCAGTAACATTATGAGTAACTAGTAGGGCTATTTGCAGGCTTTAGAACATGCTGAATAGCAATGACATTTTGCAGAATTTTATGCATTTGTGGGGTACTGTAGATATACAGCAATGACGGAAACTAGGGAATGGGATAAAAATCAACATTTTTGCCTTCTATTTTCTAGATAGCATTTGAAAAACAGAATAGAAACAAAGCAAATGTTGTGAGTCTGGGTATTTAAAAGGATAGCGATAATATTAACCAAGGGCGATATGAGTCAATATTGGTAGGAAGACAGTACTATTTCTAGAATATTTTCAGGCAAAGTCATTAATCAGACATTTGTAGATGCAGATTGGAAGTCAGAAGAAAGACAGGGATGGGATTATAAACATAAATTTATGAGTTATCTATAAAGAGATAAAATCGATGTAATAGGAATACACAGTTTCACAAGAAAGATGAAGTACGAAAAGCAGGGAAAAATTAATTTTTGGTAGTCACTGTATAGGCTCTCAGACTTGAATTTACCCTTGGGTTTTCCCTGTATCAGTTATACAATGTTGGCCAAATAATTCAACCTAAGTCTTGCAATGCTGTGAGGGTCAAATGGAATAGCGTTTAAATTAAATAGCACAGGACTTATTATATATTAGGACCTCAATAGTGACCTATGATTCTATTACTGTTGTTATTGTTGCTGCTGGTGTTGTTGCTATCATCATCACCATTGCCTCTGCTACTGTTAGGAAAAGAAAAAGAGAAAAAGCAAGGAATAATGGGAATCAGGATAACGTAGCACAATACAAATCATGATAGGAGAACTGAGTAGAACACCCTGTGTTAAAAACAACATATTGTGTTAAGCTTTTCAAATAGTAACTCAACTTCTACCATCTGCAGATGTTAGACTCATAAAATCACACTCATCATGCTCTCTTAAGAAAAGCCACTCACAAACTCTGAGAAATCTCCTGGCGTAGCTGATAAATCGGAGGAGTCCCTTGAGACAACAGATGGTGCTTTATAAATAGTCTTTGAATCACCTGTTACATGACTCGAGCAGCCCAATTACTAAGTCTTTCTTCTAAAAGTTATCAGTTTCCAAATGAGTTGTGAAAAGAATATTCTAAATGCAAGACCAATAAACTTATATTAGAAGAAATACAAGACACATACATCATTGATGGGCATAGTTAAATTTCAATAATTTCTTTAATTGCATATGACACATGTATACATTTTAAACCCACTCATGTATGTGTGCAAGTGTATAAGAGGTGATGAAATGAAAAGAAAAAGAGGTGAGGGTACAGAATGAGTAAAAAGAAAAAAAAGTAGATTATTTTTGAAGTGTATCCTTATAAAGGTCATCATGAGATAAAGAAGAAAGCTGATTAAAACAAAAAATTCAGCAAATGTCATATTTATATCTATTTCCTTAGCAAGAAAAATGTCACTTTTCTTTATAAGGGGGTAACTCCCAAATATTACTTGAGACTAGATTTTGACAGATGTTTGAGCTAATAATAAGTTGTTCTTATCAAATACTGTCTTTCAACTTCCTAAGTTCTATTTTATTCTTTCAATGATTTCTAAGTATAGTGATGTCAGAGTTAAGGCATCTCAGATAGATTTAGAGAGAAGCTTCCTTAACCAAATGCAGCCCAAATCAGGAAGTTTTAATTGAACACTATGCTACAATATAATTCTTTCACAAGTATCTTGATTTTGCTACACTAGTATAATTTATTTAGCTCAAAATCTTTCTCCTGGGTTCCTCTTTCCTCCAGTTTAATACCTAGTAAATGAGAGTAACATATCTGTATGTCTCAGGGTCTTAGGGAATTAAGGTTATATGTTGTTAATTAACTGATTATTTCAACTATTGTTTATCAAATAACAGATAAAATGCTTATGCTGGGAACATAGTGAAGGCAAACGAGTCTCCTAGAGAGACTAGTCTGTATAACAGATAAATAAAACTGCAATGTAGTAAATAACAAAGTTCCCTTCAGATAAAACTTAGTGCTCTGCAGGAAATGAAATAGGTAAATGTGAAGGTGACAGAGTGATTCAAATGCCTATAGACGGTTTTATATTTTTACATGGATTTGAGCATGGAAATTCCTAAAAGAAGCATTAAAGTATTTATATCATCTTTCCACTCTGTCATAGTCACATCCATCAACTCAGTGATGGCACATCGGCTCATCACTTCACCAAAAAGTGCTGACACAGGCCTGGCAAGGGAGCTCAGTTTGTTAGTGTCACTATGCCAAGGTTGCGGGTTCGATCCTCAGTCAGGGCACATGAGTATCAAGAAATGAACGCATAAGGAAGTGGAACAAATTGAAGTCAGTCTCTCTCCCTGTCTCTCTCTCCCCCACCTCTTCCTCCTTCCTTTCACTCTAAAATTCAATAAATTAAAAAATACTTACATAAAGACTATATTATAAGCAATGGGTGCAAGGAATTCAAAGAAGTATACAATGTGTCATCAACCTGTGGTGAGTTTTCCAGGGAGCAAGGAAAACAAGGTATAGAGGCCTGAGAAGCTTGTACTGAAAGGGAAGTTCCCTTTTACAAGAAACTTATTCGTGATGAAAGTGGTATTTTACAAAACTCTGGGCCAGTATGTGATTAGAAAGTAGAGGATGAGAAAAGACAACAATTAGAAGGTGATAGGTTTAATGTACACTCAAATAGCAGTGCGAAAAAGAAAGCCATATATAAAAACTGTTACAGATCACACAAAACACAGTGACTGATAAGATGAATGGGTTAAGAATATGAAAAAAGGGAGTTGTCAAATTCATTATCATTATGATCTCACCTTTAACTGGAACATAATCAACAACAAAAAAAAGCAAACAAAATATAACCAGAGACATTGAAATTAAGAACATTGTAATAGCCACAGGGAGTGGGGAGGGGATAGTGGGGAGAGGGGTCTATAGGAGCTACTATAAAGGACAGGACAAAATCAAGGGGGAGGGTAGAGGTGGGGGAGGGAGGTAGGACTGGCTGGAGTGAGGTGGAGGGAAGGGGAGAAAATGCAGACAATTGTAACTGAATAAAAATAAATAAATAAATTTAAAAAAATAAAATAAAATAAATTCATTATCATTGCCAGGAAAACAATACAAAGCTTCTGCCTTATTGCTAGTAATATAATAGTATATTAAAGACTACTGTTGAATAAACTTGGCAATCACAAAATTGCAATGAATATTCTTTAGGATGTCTTCACATTCTTAACTTATATCCTAAAGATTTTCAAAAGTATTCATTATGTTGCATATGTTTTATGTAAGAATATACTCACATTTTCAAATCTTGGAATACATTTTAACTATAAAATAAATTTTAGTTTTGGATTAACACTGTCCTGGTCATTGCTTTCTTCACCTCAAACATGATTTTCTATATTCATATATAACAGTATTTTTTATAAACTCATCTGTTTTTCTACCTTTAGGGTACTAGCAACATTATTCAGTCCAAAATTACTCTGATATTTAGATATTTATGCATGACAAAGAAACAAATTTGGTAATTGTTAAAAGTCTCACAAGTTCCAGTTTCCTGAAAACGCCAACCACAATTTTTCTCTGTTGCCTATTTGCTAACCAATCCCAAATGTTGGTCTCCAGCCTAGACCTCGGTCCCCAACTCCAAGCACCACATATTTAAAAACAGTGCTCTCCCAGCCTTTGTAACACACGGACAGGGGCTTGACCCCACCGTGTATTTCATGTGAGGCTTGAATTTTCTCATCTATAAATCTTATTACTTGGGTTTCCATAAAACTGACCTCAAAAGTTCCAAGAAGACAGCCCTACTGCCATGCTTTTAACTTCGGGCACCACCATTCTATTTCACACTTCTGTGCCTTTGAGCGTATTCTCTCTGCCTGGAATTAGCAGCTCCTAACCCCCTGGCACTTGCTTTCTCTGTGAACTCTGGCAAATTGCATCACTGTCCTTTATTTCAGAAATGCTCCTTGTATATCTACATCTCTTAAGGAACTGAATACATGTCCCTGTAACTGTATATTTACAAGTCAGTCTTCCCAATTCAATCATTATCTACTAAAATGTGACCTACTTCAGAGGAAAAACTGCCCAGCCAGATGTGCCTGACAAGTGGAGGAGACAGTAACAGTTAATGGAATAAATAAGGGACATGGGTTTGGCTATTTTAGGAGATACAAATGTATCAATGGAAATTAATCTTCATTCTGTCAATTTCAATCTTAGAGATAGTTTTTCTTCTCAACATTACTAATCAGTTTAATCATCACTGGGAAATGTTAAAGATCTCAAGATAATCATTTTTATTATTAGACTATGTCAAATATTTTATGAATACTTGAGGATTCAAATTAAAAACCGTTGGAACACTGGACCACCTAATACTACTTTTGTCTGTTTACACAACCATTTGCTGCCTGCGATAAGGACTGCGTTAACGCTTAGAAGCGGCAGTACTACAGCAGTTTCCTGTACTCCAGTGACCCTCTGCTTTTCACTCTGCACGCCCTGTATCTGGTGTTGGCAGTGTTTCAAGTGTATTATTCATACTATTATGTTCTGGGCTCGTTATATATGAAGATGGCAGCTTGTGTATTGTTCCCATGGGCATGTTTGGCCTACAGTAGATTGTCACTTAGTAGAAGTTCTGAAAATGTTGTTATATAATTTACCAACTTACACATAGTGTGTAAGACATTTAGGTTCTGTATTAGTTGGTGAAATATTTACAAAGGCATGAATTTTGAGAATTTTATTTAAATTAATCTATCAAGTCAACTCTCTCCTACCAACACTGTAAATTCTCTGTTGATAAATATAACGGATAATTTTCAGTCTCATCTTAGTTAAGTCTCAGAAGTATTCAAAGCATTTGATGAATCACTTTTTTCCTGAAACACTTTTTGTTTTTTAATATTATGAACCAAATCATGTCTCTTGAATTCTCTTTTCCGCTGTGTACAATATCATCTGATTTTCCTTCCTTACCTATCTACTGAGTTCAGTCTTTTGCTTCACTGTTCTTCTTGACCTCTTATGTCCCAATTCTGTAAATACGGGCTCTATGCTACTGACTCAAATTGAGATCAATATGGGCTTTATTTCTTTTTACCTCCAGACTCATATTTTCAGCTTGACACATCAACTTGGATGTCTCATAGGCTTCTGAAAGTTAACATTTTCCAGATGATTTTTAAAAATCTCTCTGCTTTCCTACACTGTTCTACCTCCAATGTTCACCACACCAATAAATAAGTCGTCCACGATGCCAAAAACTGTTGCATCATTCTTGATACTTCTGTCTGGCTCACTCTAGAAGCTCTACTTTCACCAGGTCCTCTTAACTTGACCTTCCGAAATATGTCTCAAATGAACCCATGTTTGTTTGTTTTTTAATTCCTCAATACCATCTACTTAGTTTTCTAATTCAGTCTCCTGTACTAGAATATAAGCTTATTGGTGGCTGGGATTAGATGTGCTTTATTTCTTTTTGTTTCTTGTCATTTTTCAAGTGATTAGACCAGTACCTCTGAACACTAATGACATTTAAGTAAGATGAGAGTGAAATTTATTCATCCTATTTGGCAACAGAGGAGTTGATAGGGAGAGAGTTGACTTGAAAGATTAATTTAAATAAAATTCTATCCACAATCCCAGAATTACAAATGATCAAAATTCATGCCTTTGTAAATATTTCACCATCTAACACAAAACCTAAATATCTTACACACTATGTGTAAGTTGATAAATTACATTTAACAACATTTTTAAAACTTCTACTAAGTGACAATCTACAGTGAGCCGAACATTCAAATGAGAAAAATACACAAGCTGCAATCTTTATATATAATGAGCCCAGAACATAATAGTATGAGTAATACACATGAAACACTGACAACACCAGATATAAGGAATGCACAGTGAGAAGCATTGGGGATCCCTGGAATATAGAAAATTATTCATTTAATTTATCTATTCTATGTGTTTTTCCTCCAGTACTCCCACTTCCAAATGTTTACACAGCCCTTGTAGGGCTACTGGTTTTGTAGCATTACCCTGCTCCTGAGCTCCAGGAAGTCAACTTCATGACTAAATGAAGTGGCAGAAACACGGAAAACACCAAATATAAGTAAGAAAAGTATTGTAATTAATGAGACACTTGCAACGCAGTGAATTAGGAGAAAGTACAATGCACTTGTTACTTCTTAGACTTTATTTGTCTTTTACGTTAAAGCCTGCCTTATATTAAAACCTTACTGCATGATGGGTAATTTATGGATATGAAATGGACAAAAATGGATGAGCATGGAAGGAATATGTCACACAGTCATAACCAGGTTAACATGATATAATAACTTGATTTAAAAGAATCAGCTTTTTTTATCTTTATAATTTACTACAAACAAAACTTTATGACATTCACGGAATCGTAAAAGTGGCAGTGCAATTTCAATTATATCTTGAAATAAGCCAGTATCAAGAACATGGTCTTACACTAATTCTTCAGGGGAAAAGATCGATTAGTTTTTCAAACAAAGCAGGAGATTCTTCAAAAGGCTAAAGGAAAGGCAAGTAGGTCCAGGTTGCTATTATTAATGATTTTAAAAATAGCAAATATTTAACTTTGTGTTAGAGCCCTTCTGAATTCAACATATATTGACACGATCACCATAAAAACTATGAAGTAACTACTGTTATTGTCATTTTACTTATGAGGAAATTAAAGCAAAGATAAATTCATTAGCTTATCATAGTCACTTAAGCAAGAAGTATTATTGCTATTATTATATTTTATTAAAAGCTTGTTATTTTAAAAATCTTGTGTTATAAGTCACTATTAAACAAGCCCATTAAAAGCTACTATGAACATCAATAATGTGACTTAAAATACCTTCCTTTCTCAGAGAGATTTAATATGAATCTGTCTTTTCAGATTTCCTTGCTCCTATTCTATCCCAATTATTTCATATATGGTGATATTACAACAGAAATTTGTTCTATTCCCATCAATTTGGTTAACATTTAGTTTGCTCTCTGCACAACACAAAATAATTTAGAATGGTTCAATTTCAATGGAATTGGTTAGAAGTGGCAGCAAACAGGTCCAGTTACCTGAGACTGAGGTAACTCTTATAAAGCACAGTTGTCCTCTATCTCAGTAGGCCATCTTCTATTGAGTGGCCTGCAAAGAGACAACAACCTTCCCTGAAAAGGAAGGGGTGCCCACTCTGCAATGAGAGAAGCCAATTGTGGGGCACGGAGGAGCTGCTGCAGGCAGATGGCCTTCCCATCTATTGGTCTTGTTTTTAAAATGGATTGTTTAAAGCACCCTAGAGATCCTATTTTATGGGCAGTGCAATTCACCCCAGATACATCCCAAAGAGAGAGTGTTTTAATTAACATAACAGAAACCATACAGACTGCATCCCCACTCCACCTCTTTTCTTTGGTTACAAGTGATGATAACCATGATTACAAGGACAAGTCATTTAAAATTAAGAGAGAACAGGTCTAATTTACACTAGCTGTCGCTCCAGCATTTGGGAAAGGCCAAGACTTACGGAAGGAGAACGGATATTAGTGGCAATCAATGACTATTTGGACATCAGACACTGAGTATGAAACTATGATTTAAGACTCATTACTCCTTTAATAACTACCTTGAAGCTTTCCTGAGCTCAGGGTTTGAATGTCACTAAACTTCTGCTATCCTTACTATCAAAATACTCAGTGGAATGTACTCTAATATTAATGTATCAGATATGATGGTTCATTCACAAGAAAAAAATTCATTCTCAGTAGTCAGTTAGTGGTGGATTCAATTTCTTAAATCCATAATTATCTAAGTAAGGGGCATTGAGAAGGAGCTCCCTTATAAGGAATAAATGACTAAAGTTAAGTGCTTCTTTCAAGTTTTATTTATTTATTTTTGTATTTTAGGGTTTTTTTTTTTATTGTGGCTTTTAAGTACAAGCCATGTTAACATGTGCACTGCAGTAGGAATAAAATATCTGGGCTAAAAGAAGAATGAAAAGTGGGAATAAATTTTCATTTGAATCTAATATTGTAAATGCAAGTTGCATGTACATAGTCTTATTCTCTCTATAGAGGTTGTACTCTGAATGGAAGTTCTAGTTTATGTTTGTTTTATTCTCAATACCAATCTTTTTAGGACATAATTAAATGCAAACAAAAAAAAAGAATTAACTTGCATCAATGTGTCCTTCTGAATGACAGATGCTTCATTCCCACAAAACCATCTCATCAGCTAGACTATTGTTCTCATGCTCATACATTTCACTAGTTTGATTCCCTTCCGATCCCATTTCCATTTAGAAATACAGTAGTAGCACATAACTTATTTTTCTATTAATTTGTAAAGTGGTTCAGTTATGAAGAAAAGCAAAATTACTTGTTTGATGCCAAAGCACCGGTTCATAGTCTAGTTTGTTATCTTTTTAACTCATTGGTAATGTAGAGTTTTTGAATATAAACAGAAATATAAGATAGATTTTGTGGGGTTTTGAAAGACAAAGCATAAAGTTAGAAATCTCCAAAGCAGTCAATGGGATCATCTTTTACTAGGGCCAGTGAAGCCAAAATATAAATAAAATGATTCATCACTTCAACTCTACAAGCCATAATTTCTAATTAAAAACTATCCCATAAATACCTATTTTATTGTGATATCTGTGTGGTAAATAAATTCAAGCGATCGGTAAAACACTCACCAAGGAAATTACCTTAAAAAATTACTTCATTCCCAAGTGTATCTTCCTAATTAAAATGACTACTTCCCATTCATATTTCTGAACTGTAATTTATAATACCTTGAGAGTCTCTGAATAGCCAGCACTTAGGCAAGCTATTGCCCTAATTTCTTAAATCACACTGCCTAAAAAACAGAAACTTTAAAAATGATTTATTGGATATTCAAAAATGTGTACATGAGAATTTATAAAGCTACTTTCTTATGTTGAAAGAGAAAAAAATAAGCTGATAAAACTCCATAATCATTTTCCCCAACGCTATACACAGCAGTGAAGACAAAATCCATTTCAATTACATTTATTGTAAAATTACCATGTGCAATACCTAAGATATATTATGATACATCAACCCACATATTTATGAAGATTATAGTCCAAAGGGTCTTCTCTCTACAACTACTTACTTAATAAATGCTTGATTCTTCTTCACCTCTAACTTTCCAGCTTGCTTCTACCCATACTTTCTTTTCTAGAGAAACAACGTGGTACAGTGTGAAAAGAACTTGAAGACTGTGTTTCTTTAGATACAGATAGGAGTCTTCACTTTGCCATTTACTAGAAGTACTTCTTTGGAGAACACCATTTCCTTTGACAAAGTCTCCGTTTAAAATTGTCAAGCTACGGTTCCCTTTATTCCCTATGCTCCCAAGTCAGCTCTTACCCAGGATGTTATAAAAACTGCCTCTCAATATCTAAATAGGAGCTGTATTTTCAGACGACACAGTCTTTTCAGACCTAACTTCTGTGACCTTTGAAACTGTTATTTTCCCTGAAATACTGTTTAATGATATCTCCTGTGACACTGTCCTCTCCTTCTGTGTTTCCTTCTGAATTTCCTTCTGAATCTCTAATTAATATCGACCCTTCTCTCAGCTTCCCTAACTCCTCATTCTCTACTTTTTAAAATGGAGACATTCATTAAAGTCTTATTTTAGAAAACGTTCTTACTCCACAATCCTTCTCTGGCTTAGAGTTACTATACACACATTATGCCCAACTCTGATGTCAAGTTAACCTTACCCTTGCCTCTATATTCCAACTCTATATTCCAGTACATTCCCAAGTGCATAATCACCAACGAACACAAGCAAGATTTTCAGGAGATCTCACAACTCCGAAACATCCCATGGCCATGACCACTCTGCTAGTACTCCTACCTGCTACATTCCCTGTGGTTTCAGTACCTTAAAATAGCATCACTAGCCTTCCAGTCGGCCACATCACAAATTCTGCTATCATGTATGAGACCTCCCTCTTCCACATTCCTCTTCCCCATCTGATCATGTGAATTCCTTTAAACCCACTCCACAATGTCTCTTAACACCATCTCCTACCTTCCATTTCTAGCATTCCACAAGCTCAGGGTCTTGTGAATTCCTGCTTGGCTCCTAATTGGAGTCTTCTACACTGCCGCCAGACAGGCCTACTTGAAATGCTCTCCCCCTGAGCTTTCATCTAGCCTCAGATGACTTCATGATGCTGTTGCATAAGACCCAACTCCCTACCATAGCATTTAATAATTCAACCTGAAATTCAACCTCAATACATCTTTCAGACCATCTCTGGCCAATCATCCCCACAGTAGATTCACATTCCCTGAAATATGTTGAAAGTTGATGGCCTCTTACTTTGTGCTGTTTCCTGAGTCCTGTTCCCACCTATTCCTCCTGCATTTACCAGAACCCTAATAATTTTGTATGTTTCTTTACTGAAATGATCAATGCTTTCCTAGCTCTTTTACTGGGGTAGTGGATAATCAACTTCAAGTTACCTCTCCTTAGAATCTTCAAACTTCCACTGTACATAAATAGTATGTAAGCCTGATAACTGAAATGACTAATTTGGGGAGTAATCAAGATGTACCAACTCAGAAAAAAACTATAGAGTTTTATCTCAAAGCTCTGTCTAGTTGTCAATTTTAAAAAGTTTTTGCCATGCCCCTCCCTACCAAAATTGATGTCAAAGCTCATAAAATACATTCCCCTTAGAATTTTCAGCAATACTTCATAATATTAAGGCTAAGAATTACTATTTTATCTATCTTTATGTTTATTGAAATTTCATTGTGAAAATAGTTATTTTCTGTTATCTGCTTAACATACATTTTATTAGCAAACCAAGACAGCAACTCAAAATTTCTATCGATCTAATCTTAAATATCTGTCTATCTATCCCTCTGTCTCCTATGTATACTTCATTTATTAAGGATATGTAAATTCTTTTTATTTTTGATTGTTGTTTAATTATAGTGGATTGCTCCACCCCCACATTGCTCTCCCCTGCCCTGCCCACGCCTTCTCCTACATTCAATCCTCCCCGCCATTGTCCTTGTCCATGGGTCTTTTATACAGGTTCCTTGACTTCACCCTTCCCCTTTCCCCCATTGTCCCTCTCCCTTCTCCCCTCTGGTCACTGTCAGTTTGTTCTTTATTTCTGTGTCTCTGGTTCTATTTTGATGGCTTGTTTGTTTTGTTGATTAGGTTCCACTTATAGGTGAGATCACATGGTATTTCTCTTTTGCTGCCTGGATTATTTCATTTAGCATAATGCTCTCCAGTTCCATCCATGCTGTCATGAAGGACAGGAGCTCCTTTTTCTTTCTGCTGCATAGAAAATTTGTAAATGTACCACAGTTTTTTGATCCACTCATTTACTGATGGGCACTTAGGTTGCTTCCAACACTTGGCTATTGTAAATTGTGCTGCTATGAACATTGGGGTGCATAATTTTGAATTAGTGTTTCAGGATCCTTAAGGTATAATCCCAGCAGTGGAATTGCTGCATCAAAAGGCAGTTCCATTTTTAGTTTTCTGAGGAAATTCCATACTGTTTTCCACAGTGGCTGCACCAGTCTGCATTCCCATCAATAGTACACTAGGGTTCCTTTTTCTCCACCACTTCACCACCACTTGTCATTTGTTGATTTGTTTATGAAGGCCATTCTTAAAATAAAATCATATAACCAAAAATTTTATGTAAATGAAAACTGTGTTGGCAGAATTCTGTTAATTAATAAGATAGTGCAATACCCTCCAAGGGAATTGATTAACCTTTATAATATCAATGACTTAGACACTATGAAGCATATACATTAGCATATATATTAGTTACAAATATTTATTTGCATACACTATGTAGAAAAGTAACTAGGACCAATTTTGTTTCCTCATGTTTAGAGAAAATATTTTAGATACCTTAATACATGACATAACCAAGATACAATAAGAGGCTCCATAATACTTGCATTTTATCTTATCCATGTGCATGCACAAACATGGTACATTTGAAAATATGTTAGTATATTTCCAAAAATATGGTTTGAAAAGCATAGTAATGACATCTGTTTGTCACAACTTTAGCTGAAAATACATGATGGGAAATCAATAAACAAAAAATCAAAGAAATATTATTTCTTACTGAGAAAATTTCAAATATTTAGGAATATTTTAAGGAATATATTTTAAAGAAGATATTCTAGTTGGTTACCTTTTCAGATACTAAATTAATACTTGTATAAAGGGTTATACACTCATTTGAACTCTAAGGCTCTAATGGTTATTTTAAAGGAAAGATTCTCAAGACTCCCTAACTTCTACACATACACTGAAATTTGATAATGGTTCTACTTCAAACATGTAAAGATGTGCACGTACTCATTACATGCCTTTGTGGGGAACATTTTTTTTAATACATCCTTGTACAAGTTATAAAAGTTATGTAAATTAAAAGGTAAGTTAGGAAAAGATTCTCAAAGGTAGTAATATCTTACTGAACTTAAGGGAGAATTAGATGTTTTCGGCCAAGAATAAATGATGGAACAAATTATGTCTAAAGAAAACTCATGTCTGATTATGAACATTGTGAATCATATTTAGTATAAATATAGGAGAGATACTCATCCCAGTACCAAGTTGTATCTTTTCTTATTGAAAATAGATACAGTAATCTCTTCTCATGCCATTCTATGGAGGATGTATACATTCCAAGACCCCCAGATTTTACCGGTAGGATGCAACTCAATACAAACTATGCTTTTTCTACATATACATACTTTCTCCTTAATCAATGTCTTTTCTTCTACTAGAAATGTGGCAGCAGCTTCTTCAGCAGCAGATGCAACCACCACGGTATTTTTCATAAACCTATTCCCATCTGTGTAACCATCTCTTACTTCAGTAAATGGTTCGGTGTCACTAGTTTCAGAGGTCTTGCGAAGTCTTTGTTTAAGCTCAAAACTTTCTGATACAATCCATGGCCATCTTAGGAACAGGTTTTCTGTTCATGTCTTCCACCCACAAATGCAATGCCTTTCCCACGTTAACTAAAAACTTGGCATGCACTGTGGCCTAAACTGTTGCAGTTAAAGTGTGAAGGCAAAACTAGAAAACATTTATTTTTCCTTCTTCAGAACTTTGCAAATAGAAGACTTGTTCATAATGTAGCTCTTAGCTACCTCAGCATGTTACTTTTTCCCTTATTAATTCAAGACCTTTCACCTTTTTATTTCAAGTAGCAATTTATAGTTTTTATTTGTAATATCCAGATGGCCAGCATCACTAGTCCTGCACTTCTGGGACATTATCAAGTAAAAACAAGGGGGACTTGGACACAAGTACTGCAATACTGCAATAATGAGACAGTCAATAAAACTTCAGTGTGACTCAGGCGGTGGCAGCATACCCAGTGTGGAGACCCCAGACAAAGGGACGACCCCAGAGGGACACACAAGCTTTCATCAAGTTACTCAGAACAATCTGGGATTTTAAATTATGAATTGTTAAAGATGAACTTTTTTAAAATAGTAAAATTATGAATTGCTTATTTCTGGAATTTTCAATTTAATATTTTTGGACCATGGTTGACCACCAGGAACAGAAACCTCCGAAGCAAAACCAGGAATGAGGGGAGACTACTGTACTTTAAATCGGTACCATCAAGGTGTTCTGATTCATGGTACCAATCACCTTCGTGGAATTATCTAGCATCATAAAGTATTAATACCTAATATTTAGTTATTTGATGGACTATATCACTATATACTAAGTTTAACTTGTAAAATTAATACATTGGAAAATTTAATTTAATCATGTTAAAAGTATTTGAGAAATTTCCCTACCTGTATTCAGCATCATAGTAAGTAGAAATATTTTTCATGATTTCTCTGTATAAAATGTAAGACAAATAAGCAGGTCAAATGAATAAGGAACTACAGCAATAATAAATAGTACTTTCTAAAAGTGCCATAGAGATATAAATTATTCTTGTTGTTGATACTATTGTTAGACCTCTAGTGCTTTTCACACACATCTAATTTGATCTTCACAGCAATTGTGTGAATTTGTTAGTAAGATGGCATTTTCCAGTTTTATAGAAAACTGGTAACAGACAAGTATCTTGCCCAAGGTTATACAGTTCTTAAGAGACAGAGCTAAAGCTTGAATATAGGTACTTTCATAAAGCATTTCAAAATAACTAGAGTGGGATTTCTCATCAGGCGAATACATTTCTTCTTTGAGATGGGTGATAGTAAAAGAAAGATTTAGAAAATGAAGTTCTAATTCACCTCACCAAATAAGTTGTTATTTTGACCTTGGGCATGAAAAGAAATATTGACTATATCAACATCACGTAAAAATGATTTTAAAGCAAAGAAAGTTATCATAGGCAGACAGGGACACTATATAATTATAAAAAGAAATAAGTCCAAAAAGAAGATAGGTCAGTCCTAAATGTATCTATACCAAACTACAAAGCTTCAATGCTTGTGAAAATCTGCTAAAACTAAAGTTATTGACAAATCCACAGTTACAGTTGAAGACGTCAACATCCCATTCTTAATAATCAATAAAATTCTAGATCAAAAAAATAAATAAATAAGCAAGGATATAGTAAAACTCAATCGACATACTCTAAATGACATTGTAGAATACTCCCCCCAAAAGAGCAGAATATATAATCTTTTCAAGGACCCATAAAACACATAAAAATAGACTATATCATGGGATATATAACAAACATAATCAAATTTAAAATAATTGAAATCATACAGAATGTGCTCTCTGACTAAATGGAATCACACTAGAAAACAATAACAGAAAGAAAACGGAAAATTTTGAACACATAGAAACTAAAAAAAAAAAAAAAACAGACAGCTAAATAATCAAAAAGGTCAAAGAAGAAGGTTCAATATAAAAATGGAACATAGTAAAATTTGTAGGAGACATCTAAAACAGTGTTGAGAGGAAAATGTAGAGTAAAAAAAAAATGCTTATTTTAAGCCAGGTGGTGAGGGACAAATACCATATGATCTCACCTTTAACTGGAACATAATCAACAAGAGAAAAAATCAAATAAAATATAACCAGAAACATTGAAGTTAAGAACATTCTAACAATAGCCAGAGGGAAGTGGGGAGGGGACAGTGGGGAGAGGGGTTTACAGGAACTACTATAAAGAACACATGGACAAAATCAAGGGGGAGGGTGGAGGTTGGGGAGGGAGGTGGGTTTGGCTGGGGTCGGGGGAGTGAGGGGAGAAAATACAGACAACTGTAATTGAATAACAATAAAAAAATAATGAAAAAAATAAAATTATTTCCCTCGATCAATAAATATTTGGAATATTTTTAAAAATGTTTATTTTAGGTAAAAAGGCAAAAAGACAATCTTAGCTACCACCTAAAGAATCTAGAAAAAATATTAGCAAACTAAACTCAAAACAAGCAGAAGGAAGACATAATATTGATAGGAGCAGAAATCAATGATTTTTTTAAATATAAAAATACAACAAAAGATTGTTATTTGATATGATTATTACAATAGACAAACTTTAGCAGAATGACAAGAAATATGAATCAAATCACCAATATTAAGAATGAAACAAGTCATATCTCTAAAAACCCTATATACATAAATAATATAATAAAAAAATAAAAACAACTCTAAGCACAAACTTGACAACTTAGAGGAAGTAGACGGATCCTTCAAAACAAACAAACAAACAAATAAATTAACACAACTCAATATAAAATAATTTAGATAGCTTTTTAGCTATTAAATAAACTGAATTTTTAAGTTAAAAACTCACAAAGATGATTTTCCAGTCTCTTTCATAGAATAGAAGGGGAGGAGACACCTTTCAATTCATTTTACAAAGCTAACATTACCCTGATAGGAAAACCATATACAGTGAATAACACTCATAAAAATATAAACACAAAAATCCTTAACAAAATATTAGCAATTAAGATTCATGTGTATATGGACATACCAAGGACTGTCCAGAAAGCTTCCCACCATGTGCTATGAAAAAGAGACATTTATTGAAGAAAATACAAGATACAAGGAACATTGTGCATAGGACAATAATGCCTTAGCCCCCTTCAAGGTAGGTACCTTGAGACCTCACACAGTTCTCCCAGGGTATCTTCCAGTGTTCAAAACACTCTGCAAAATCCTCTGTTGGAATCACCATCAGATCCCATGTTGTAGTTTCCTGAATCTCATTGATGGTCTGAAATCTCTTCCCTTTCAAAGCTAATTTCAGTTTTCGGAAAGGCCAAATGTCTCAAGATGCCAAATCTGGTTCATCAGCAGCAGTTTGAAAGAAGTCATTAGCAAATGCAGCACTATGTTCCTTCTGCTCCCGTAGCAGAAGCTGTAGATCAAATATGACATGACACATTTCATGCCAAATTCCTGCATAGAAATCTCGGACACAGCAGTTTTTGTAATCCTCAGATCAGCTTCTAGTTCCCACACTATCAGTCACTGATCACTACTGATTGCAGCCCACACACATTCAACATTCTCAGGTGTTCTGCTTGTTGCCGGCCTTCCAGAACGTGGTTCACTTTCAACACATTTTCAACCATCTTTGAAGTGTTTGTGCCACACTTTTATTTGCACTGCAGTCATTGCATCATCCCCAAAAGCCTTCTGAATCATCTGAATAGTGTGGGCAGAGGAATGTTCAAGCTTAACAGAAAATTTGATGCAGATTTGTTGCTCTGCTCGCTCAGTGATTTTGCATGTGACAGTCACACAGTATATATGCTCACTCAACGGCATCTACTGCCCCCACTGACTAGTACAGTGAAGTCGCCATTGTTCACACATGCATATTCTAATAATGGCTAGACTTTTTCTGGACAAACTATCATTTACTTATATTTGTTTATTTTATATACCATGACAAAAAGGGGTTTATTCCATTGACGCAGCATTGGTTCAATATTTACAATCAATCACTGTAATCAATTAAGAAAGGCTAAAGAAGGAAAAAATCACATGATCATATTAATGAAAGCAGAAATTATTTTTTACAAAATTCATCACCTATTTATGATAAAAAAACTCAGAGGAAAAATAGTAATATACAAGATATTCCTCAATTTGATAAAAGGCATCTGTCTATAAAAGAATGAAGCCTATAGAACTATCTACTTGAAACCTATGTAATCTTATTAATCAATGTCATCCCAATAGTTTTAATTAAAAATAAGAATAAATAAGTAAATGAAGAGTCCACGCCATCCAAAAAAGCAAAGTGAAAACTAACCTGTTGAAAGACAAAATGATTTCCTCCTAACATCAGGGAAGAGGCAAGGATGCCCAACCTCACCACTTTTGTAAGTTATAGCCACTGTAATACAGCAAGAAAGGAAAAGACCTACAATTGAAAGAAGAAATGAGAGTGGCTCTATTTGAAGAGGACAGGATTTTCTATGTAAAAAAGTAAAATAAAAAATTCAGGTAATCTACAAAAATATCTAGTAGGCTTAAAAATGTTTCAGCAAGATATTAGGACACAAAATAAACATATGAAAATTAATTGTGCTTCTACAATAGCACCAAACACATACATGAAAACATAATCATTTATAATAACTTTAAAAAGAAATAAATATGTGTAAATCCAATCAAATATATACAGGACATGTATGATGGAAACTACAAGAATTTGAGAAAAATAAAAATACAGTTATGAGAAAAATGACTTTTTATTTTTAAATAAGTTATTTAAAAACTTATTAAAATAAATAAACATACACTTATGAGAAAAATAAAAAATGTTTATAAATATTAAAATGTTTGAAATTATTACATGTATATAATTCTTTGATACAGGCCTTAATTATAGATTTAAATATGTCCCTGGCCAAAGAGTGAGCTTTTTGAGATAAGAGACCACAGTAACTAGTGAGAGGTTTGAGAGGTGACTTAAAACACAGAATTCAAATCATATGTATTGAAATGAATGAGTGGGGGCAAACACATTCATGATGTTTAATTTTAAAAATAAGAAAAATTTTAATGATTTAATTATATTTCAATCCTTTCAAAATTGGTTCTCATCTTCAAATAAAATGATCACTCCACTTAGCTGAATTATTAAAGTGATTTTCTCAATAATTAGGAAAGATATCTCAAAACACCCAAATATTTTTTGTGACATCCAATAAATCACATATAAGCAGTCCTTAAAGCAGCAAAACTTGAGATGTTCTTTAAATTTCTGACATCACATGAGTGTGGACAAAACAAAATTTAATTATTTCACAAAGAGAATTGATCATTTTTCCAACAAAATATAAAGATGGAAAGAGCCATTAGCCAAAATTGTATGCAAAATACAAAAATGTCATTAATGATTAGAACCTAGTAGCTAATTATTGATCATAAGTATTAACATGGGTCATATCACCTTTGAAATAGCCAGTTAACCATATAAGAGGCAAATAAAAATTTGGTAAGCCATTTAAAAAGAATCCTGCTTTTCCTGTTGTAACATGAACTCTGTACAGAGTCAGAAGGCCTGGCAAATTATTGTTCCTTACATCAATTGCCTCCTGATAATGATGCACTGAGAACAACACATGATTTCTGCGCTATTCCCGCCCTAAAGTGTATAATATTAATCTCTTCATGAGAAACATCCGAAAAACTCAAACTGAGGAACATTCTATAAAATAATTCCCCTATATTATTTAGAAATGTCAGAGTCATGAGACACAAAAGAAAGACTGAGAAAATGTTCTAAATGAAATAAAGAAGTATGATCACTAAACGTAATAAATGATTAGGGATTCACTTTTGCTATAATGGACATTTTGGGGACAGGTGATAACACCGGAATAAAGCTAATAAGCAGGGTTGGCTTCATGGCCTTGTGACCTGTGCAGTCATATGTGCCCCCAACTCTAAAGGATCAAAGTTGGGATTAAATGGCCTTCAGTAATCATTCTGAATTATTAATACTTTATCTCTGCATTTCTTTTGTGAGTCCTGATTGGATGAGAAAGCATGTGTAGTATCACTGAGCTAAATAAAATCGGTTGTCTATTTTTTTTCGCAGCTGTGTTAACAGGTAAAATTTTAATATTTTGGGAAATATGATGGAAAGATACATAGGCATTCTTTGTATAAGCTTTGCAATATGTCCAATAAAGTAAAAATAACCCTATGTATCACATCATCAAATATTACTCATTTTATAACTCATGTTTAGAGAATTACAGTTATAAAGTTATGGGAAAATTCAAGTTATTTTAAAATGTCCAACACTAATTTGTTAAAAGGAAATCTTACCTTTTGTGAGAGCATGTATGGATCTGGAGAGATCCATACTATGCTAAGTGAAGTAAGCCAGTAAGAGAAATTACTATATAATCTCACTTACAAGTGGAAACTAATGAACAACACCAATTATTTTAAAGTAATAACTGGAAATAGCTTTTAGAGTTTTATTTTTATTTCTTCTTATGCATTCGTCAAAATTCTGACTTAAGCAAGTTTTGTTTTCCATAGAGTTGAAATATACTTGTGCATGCAAAAACACAGGTTCATTATTACAAAAATCTAGTATATCTATCCTCATAGACAAAAATGTGATTATAATATGTGATCTCTATCCTAAGCTTCCCATTCTGGGATCCATTAATTAAGCTCCAAGCCAAGTTTTAATTATATAAAAACTGAATTCAAAAAGTGCATTTAAAATATAAAGATAACACTTCTTTAAAAGAAAGCACAGCAAAGACTTCCAGTCAGGATGGCAGTATAGGCAGACATGGCTCACCTCTTCACACAACCACATCAAAATTACAACTGAAACATAGAACAACCATCACTCAGGAACCTCAGAAATCAAGTTGAATGGAAGTCTGACAACTATGTAATTAAAGAAACCACATCCATCCAGATGGGTAGAAGGGGTGCAGACAAGGAACGGGGTAGTCCAACACCCAAGTGGATAAAAGTTGGGGAGAGATATCTTGGGATTGAGGAGTCCCAAACCCAGACCAGGCCCCCATTCCAGAATTCTAGTCCCAGAAAGATAAGTCCCCACAACTTCTGGCTTCAAAAACCAGCAGGGATTGAATCTGTGGAAGAAATTTCTGGAGCCCCAAGCAGTTACTCTTAAAGATCCCACACACAGACTCGCCTATCAGACTAACTCCCACTGAGCTCCACTACCAGGGTAACAGCTTGAAAGGCATCTGTGACATACAGGGAGAAACTAAAGTGTCTAGCATCAAGATGAGCAGAGGCCATTGTGCCTGTGTGAACCCTCCTCCCACGGAGCCTATAAACTGATGCCATATCTGAAAGTCCATCAGTCTGGCTCCGACTGTTTGACCTGCCTTGGAGATCCCTAGAGGCACTGCCCTGCCTAATTTACAGGCCCACTCAAGCTGCTTTTCTATACAAATGGCTGGGTTTTGCTCCTAAATCCTATCAAGCAAGGAACAGCTGGCTTCAGTGAGTCCTAGGCCCAGCACTAGGAGCAGCCAGCTTAGATCCAAACATTGGCTTCACCTACAAATCTCCCAGGACAGCAAAAATAGCAGCCGTCTCAGATTGCTTTATAGCTCAGGTAGGGTTCCCAGGGGAAAACACAGGTAGGGGCTGACCTTGGCCTGTACCACCTAGGAAACCCCAAAGCCAGTGAACCCAGTGGACAGCTACAGACCACTTTGGGGCACTACCACTCTGCCTCTGCACAGCTGATCCTCCACAGAGAGCGGAAGTTGGTGGTCAGTGGTCACAGCCAGTACTAGCAGCTGACAGGCCTGGGTAAATCCCTCCAATTGATCTGCCAACTGCAACCAAGGCTCAACTACAAAAGGAGGGTGTACTCAGCCCATAAAAAGGGCTCACTTCAAGTACCCAGCTTGGGAGACAGTGAAGGCTGTGCCATAGGGCCCTACAGGACACCTAGCACATTAGGGCACACTACCAAAAAATGGAGTCAAAGCAGCTGTACCTAACACATAGAAACAAACACAGGAAGGTTACCAAAATGAGAAGACAAGGAAAAAATGGCTCAAATGAAAGAATAGATCAAAACTCCAGACAGATTGCTAACGGGAGATAAGCAATCTGTCAGATGCAGAGTCCAAAACAGTGTTAATAAGGATACTCAAGGAAATTAGTGAGGACCTCAGCAGCCTAAAAAAGACCCAGTCAGAAACGAAGGACACACTGATTGAAATAAAGAACAGTTTACAGGAAAACAACAGTAGAGTGGATGTAGCCAAGAATCAATGAATTAGAACATAAGGAAGGATAAAACAACCATGTAGAACAAAAAGAAGAAAAAAGAATCCCCCAAAATTGAGGATAGTATAAACAGCCTCTGGAACAACTTCAAGAGGTCCAACATCTGCATCATAAGTTTTCCAGAAGGAGAAGAGAAAGAGCAAGAAACTGGAAATCCATCTTAAAAAATAAAGAAAAAACTTCCTTAATTTGGTGAAGGGAATAGACATGCAAATCTAGGAAGCACAGAGAATCCCAATTATAATGGATGTAGATGCCCACTCCAAGACACATCATAATTAAAAGGCCAAAGGTTAAAGATAAAGAGAGACTCTTAAAAGCAGCAAGAGCAAAGAAGTTTAGTTACCAGATGGTTGCCAGATGGGGGAGGGGAGGAGGACAATGGGTGAAGAGGTGAGGGGTTTAAGAAGTACAAATAGGTAGTTACAGAATAGCCATGGGGATGTAAAGTACAGTATAGGAAATGGAGTAGCCAAAGAACTTATACATATGACCTGTGGACATGAACAATGGTGGGGGGATTGCCTGAGGTTGTAACAGGTGCTGGGTGGAAGGGTGTCAAGGGGGGAAAATCAGGACAACTGTAATAGCATAATCAATAAAATACAATTAAAAAGAAAAGAAAGGCACAGCAAAACCCACTCTCTTTTTGGGTTAACCTTATAGAGCAAATCATTATCAATATTTACATTTTAATAAAAATCAATCAAAAAGTAGTGCAATTATTTTTAGAGTCCCAGTAAAGGTTGTATGATTCCATGTTTACAAATTATTTTTTAAAGTACAACATTTAATTTTGTGGTTCACATTTTGGTTTTAAAAAGCTTATGCTAATATTCTCCTTTTAGATATTGCTAAAACAGAGTATAAGTGAATGAGGTGACTTTATCTAAAACTGAAACATTTATACCCCTATACAGATTTGTTTTCTGATTCCATTCTTTGGTTCATGTGGACTAGTACTCAGGGACTGTGAATTAATTAAGGTTATCACAATGCCTTATATTTAAAATTAGACAAAATAAAATAAATGACATGTATCCTGCTTGGTAAACATGGAAATGAATAGCTTGGGAAAAAATAAATATAGATATCATAAAACTTTTCAACAAAATGGGAACTTTTTGTGACTGTTTCTGAAGCATAATTTTGCTTTTATTAAAAGGAAACTGGAAAAGTAAATTAATGAACCCAGTAGAGTTAGTCTTGGAGCAGAAGTTGCCAGTACCAAAACACATTGAACAAAAATCATTGTTCTTATACATGTTAGGATTCAAGAAGACAAAATTAATAAGGAAATTACATTATTTATAACTTAAAGTTAATATATTTTAGCCAATGAATCAACAACCTTTTTCATTTCTAGGGGCTCTTTCAAATTTATTTATAAAAATAAGTATAACTCTCATAACAAGCTTAGTAACAGCATGTTAGGTGTAGCAAGAGGCAATACACTTCGTTAACATATAAACTAATGTGTTTTTATTAAACTTAAAAAATCAAGCTATCACTTAATTTGGATTTGAATCTCAGTCTAAACCTATACCTGTTAGTTTTGAGAATTTTAAAATGTACCATTACTGACTTTATATAGATAAATTGAATAATCTAAGATAAAAATTAATTTCCAACTCAAATACTGATAGGGTAAATTTTCACAAGGCTAAAGACAGAAAACCAAGTTGCAACCCAAAGTTAGTCTTGATAATAATAAGAGCTGGAAAATAGATGTGAGGTTTCTGGTAACTTATTTTCATAAACAGAGACAAATCAAATTAATCTCTTTACAGGCTGCAACAAGCCAATTTATAAGTAGTACAGCAAGGGAGAAAAATGGACAGCAGCTAATACCCCCAAGGGCTGCAAATACCCAGGTGCAAGGTCAGGAGATTAAAATAGCCTTCTCACTGGCCAACTGGGGCCCTGCAAGATAAGTATGGACCAAGCTAATAAGTTTGGCACATTTGGAATCCATTGAAGGCAAAAAGAAGGGAAAACTTCCACAAAAAGAAAGCATACAGAAGAACACAATATTTATTTAATGCAGTCTTTAAAATACCCTTGCTGGGATGTTAAATTTTGTGACATTACTGTGAGATCCATAAATCCATCTTATAAATACTACTGGGACCCTTCATTTTAACATGTTTTCTTTTATTTTCCTTTTCTTCTTCCTCTCCCTGGCACCATCTTCTATTCCCAAATATTATGTAATATAGATTCACCATCAATCATATTTAGATGTTTATTTTTCCAGATGCTTTACTCATAAATGTAGTCTAAAAAATGTTTGTTATGAAATGGAAAACACTTAAAATTTTGAGTCTATCACGTAAAAAAACATCCTTTCATTTACTTATTTATTCACTTATTCTCTAGTGAATTCATCCATTCAGTTATAGAATGTACACATTTACATGAGAATACAAGCCAAATTCCAAAACAATTTTTTAAGCCATAAATACAGTATTTGTGAAATTAATGGGACATATAAGCTAATCCAGTCTCCTCTATCTCTTGGGGTTTGGATCTCAATTGACTTTTTCCAATCCTTCAATATGTTCTCTAATAACAGAAAACTGTTGTTACAGAGCTTTGCTTGGAAGGTAAAACAAGATGCAATGTAAGCTAAAAATTCATTTACGCAGCTGCCATTTTCTTTTGTTACTTGTGGTCAATTCTAAGACACCATCAAGATGTTACAAGTAAAGTGAGATTGTAAGACTCTCAAACCTTACAGTTGTAGGCTTCATAGGACATGAAAGGAAATTAAAGGATGAACTATCATATTGATTTTATTGTGTTTTCAGGCTTTGCCCTAATCTTAAAGGGCTGGGATTATTCTCTCATTATAGATTTGAGAAAAGAGGAAATTAATATGTGAAAGACTAATGACATATCCACTTCTGTAATATCAAAGCAAGTTTTTTTAAAGATACCATTTTAGTATAATTCTTTAATGCAGTACTTCCATGTGGCTATAATCTTGGCTTCCTCTTGGAAAATAGTTACCTCAAATTGTATTTGTTATTAATTTTGAAAAATTATACTAAAATATTATAAGGTTTCATTGTATCAGATTTAGGCATTGAATATAAATTTTACCACTGAAACCAAAGAACAGAAATCCTGCTGGATTACTTAAACAATTACTTGCCCAACTCAGAATGCCACAGCAATGAAATAAAATATACAAATCAGAGTAGAGTAGTCATACCCATAACATTCTATTTTGTTATTTTTAATCATAGTTGTAATATAATGCCTTACACTGTATTTCATGATAGTCGGTACCATTGAATGATTTGTGGCATACAGCATACCGTTATTAGCTGAAGGAAATACCAGTGACATCATTTAGCCATGATAGCAGATAAACTCACCTATTAGAAAACAATACTAACAGTGTTTTACATTTGCACTGACCTGGCATGTTGAATAAATTGCACAGAATATTTTCTTCTAAAACCACATTATAGTTAAAATATTTGAAATACCTTGCCTCTTCAAATATAAATGTGTACTATTACAAAGGTTTGATAGCTCCTATGACTTATAAGCCAATAACCTATCTTACTGAGTTTTCATAAATAAATACAGAAAAAAATATGCAAATTTAAAATAATACTAATCTGGCCCTGGCTGGTGGACTCGGTGGACTGAACATCAGCCTGTGAACCAAAGGTCTGTCAGTTCAATTCCCAGTCTAGGGCACACACCTGGGTTGCAGGCCAGGTCCCCAGCTGGGGGTACACAAGAGGCAACCACACATTGATATATCTCTCCCTCTCTTTCTCCCTCCTTTCCCCTCTCTCTAAAAAGTAAATAAATAAAATATTTTAAGAAAGTAAAATAATACTAATCTGGAAATGATATAACATTCACTTAATTTTTTATGAAAGTGCATTATCTAACAACACAAATATGTTCAAAATAATTTTAAACAGTGAAATAAAAGTATATGTTCACCAGAGAAAGACATCTTAATAAAATGGTGTCTTATCTATTGTTCTTAATTATACATACTTATATATTTATATATATTTAAAATGTGCTAATTCATAGAAGCAGCCTGTAGTACCTCATTAAATATTATAAGCATTAGGTCATTTCACCTGTGAAATTTAGCCACTCAAGTTATTCTCAAAGGCAGAGTAAAAATATGCTGGCAACATAGATGGAGGATGTATTGTGTAGCATTTTGGTCTCAGCTTGGTTTCAACATTACTTGTGTGACCATTCACAATTTTCTTATTCTCAGTTTCCTCATCGATACCACAGAAAACAAATACAATGTTCTTACAGAGTTGATGAGAACATTAACAAGGTATTATAACATATATGCAAACACAGGCATCCAGGGAGTTCTCAATAAATGTGAACTACTTTCATTATGAATGATTTTACCACGTCAGTAAATTAATATATAAATGGTTTGAGGTTTCTTTATCCATGGTAATATCTTTGACTTCTTTTCAAATACATTTGCTGAACAAAATAAAATATAATGTAACCGTAAGTCACATCTGGCAAAGTGTATTTGTGGTAGGCTTAGCATTACAGTGTCAACCAGATGTTGAATTATGCAGATCAAAATGCATTCTTTTTCTGTTGTGGTTGACCACTACACTGAGTAATGTTAATTATTTAGAAATTTGGCAATGTGAAAAACATGTTTTCATTTAATACAAAGCAGCCTCTCAAGACGGCAACATTGGGGTCAAAATCTGATTCAAATTCCACATTGCACTCCTAAATTTAAAAAATATGTACATCTGTCCCATCATCATTACTAATATTTACCCCTAATTTTACATTTTATATTTTTTTCTTCAGGATTATGGGGGATTTCAATCAACAACAATAAATGATATGCCCCAGAATACAGTTTGGAATTCCATTCAGTTTAATGGACAGTTCTCTTGCTATGAAAATACAATGGAGGGCTTTATTTTCATCACAAACCACAAATTAAAGAATCCCTTTGGGTATTATTACAGATATATATCTAGACAAGGTAGATGATATCCAATGCAATTAAAATTCAGTACTAGGACTTTACAAACAGCACCTTTTATAGAATTGTGCCCTTTACTTGCAGTAATTAGAAATGTAATTAGTTACTATAATACCAATTACAATTAAGACTAAGTTGCTGACACACATAGAAAAAAAATTGTCAAAGCATATAAAATGTTCCTAACAGAATCCTTTAGTCATAGTAAAATGACAATTGTTTTTTAATCTGCCAATATTTTTGTATTTTCCATAATAAACAAGTAGTAACAGTCCCAAAGAATCCGGACATCTACATTCCCTCTTCAATTAGTTCCATCTCTTTTCAAAGATGTAAGTAGCTACTCTGCAAACTTTCCAAGATCAAGCCTGGGAAAGGGCTTAGCAAAGAACTTCTGGTCAAGTGGAGTGCATTGTAAGCATGCTCACCACATCTTTGTTTATATCTCAGTCTATATTTATCCCATCGTTTGAGATGTTAGTCTCATAAACATTTCAAATATGTAGATTTTTCTCTTACAATATCAGGACACAAAGTTTATGAGGGTCCAAAAATGGACAACATTTTTTTTTATTTCTGGCATTAATCATGATTCTGATACTTTTTGACATGATTATAGAAAACATAAAGAGATTTTTCCTTTTGACTGATATTAACCAGACTTTTTTTAAAAAATAAAAGACAGAAGTGAATATGGTATCAATTTATTCTAAACTATTTACCTATAGTATGAAGATTTTTATTTTTCATTCAGTGTTGTGATAAAAATGATGAATTTAAGAATCTATTTAGAATTAGCACCCAAGTTGAGGAATCCTCAATATTAATAAATATTAACGCCAGGATAAAGAAGTGTCAAGTGGTATGATTCTGAACTTTTTTCAGGTAAGTTGTTTCAAATTCAACTGAGTAATTTTTATATACCATGGACTTATTCTTGTATTTTTTGCAGACTAAAAAGAAGCAAGTTGTAATTAGAAAAGTGCAAGGTACTTTTTCCTCCACAGTAAGTGAACAGGAAAGATTACAGAAACATGACCCCTGCAGGGGTGAGGGTTTTTTTCCCCCCAAAACTGATTTCTTTCTCAAGAATATTCTCATCCTCAATTCCCAGAGAGGGTTTCTCTGAACCTTTCTGGTCAAATTAGGTTCTTTATATCACATACATATTCTTTACTATTATAATGGTCTCAAAATTATCATTTTCTTCAGAGAACTTATTTCAGTTTTCTATTATATATTAATTAGTGAAATTATTTGAGTAATGTCTGTTTCTGTCAATAGACCATAAATATCATAATACCAGGGGCTTGCTGACTAATATATATTTAGTAACTAGAACATAGCCTAACACAGAGTAGGTGTTACAGACTGATCTGTGTTCTTCCAAGATTCAGATGTTGAAGACCTGAACCCTGATGTGATAGTACCTGGAGATGGGGCCTTCAAGAACTAAGTTTAAAGTCATGAGGATGAAGCCCTTATCCAATAGAATTAGTGCCCCTATAAAAAGAGATACTAGAGAGTTGCCTCCTCCCTCAGTCTCTCATGTACAGACTGACTGAGGACAGAGTAAGAGAAGGCCGTGTATGAGCCAGGAAGAGTGCTCACACCAGGCAACAAACAGACACACTGAGATGGAACTTCTATCCCCCAGAACTGTGAGAAAATAAATTTGTGTTGTTTAAGCTACCTGCACTTCGGTATTTTGCTATGGCGGCCTGAGCAGACTAAGACATCAGGTGACTATGAAGATGTTTTGAATGACTGACTTGATAAATAAATGAATAAAATATGATGGAGAAAAATACTTTTTCCCCTAAGTTAATCTTTCATAGGAAATAACAGCATTTAACGTAACTCTCCGGCATGTGCCACCCTTTCTACGCTCACTGTGCTGAAATGAAAAAAGTGACTTCCCTAACTGATGAGTTTAGGAAAGGGATCTGTCGTACCCAGCTAGTTTCTCCCCACCTCCCATCTGTGGGCAGCTAGGAGCATACGGGAAACAGGTTCCAGTGTATTATTCCATCTATAAAATTTACAATGGCATCACCCTACATGGGGAGGCCTGTGTATCCCTCTTAGCTTGAAACTAGTTGTTTCTGGGATGCAATACCAGGGAGCTCATCGCAGCCATATGCGTGAGATACATACTCCAAGCTCTTTATTAACAGTTTAATCTCATCCACCAAAATTCTTGTTAACTCTCAGTTTGATTAAAACTAACATAGGGAAAAAACAAGAAATTACTTGTAGCTTAATGTACTATTTTGATAACTGGAATGGCTACCTACCTCTCTTGTTTATATATTTACATATATATTTTGTTAATCTCATAAATTTTACTTATGTATCATTTATAATAAACTTATTTATTATGAAAAACATTCGTGTTGGTATCACATAAATCTTAAATAAGTTTAGAATAGTATTACCATCTTCCCAGTATTAGTCTTCCCACCAAGGTACATTTAACATTACAAAATTCATTAATGCCCTTCTCTGTGCCTTTTAATAAAGCAATACAATATCTTTCATATAACCCATAGGCATTATTAGGTGTATTATTACGTGTATGAATTTGCTTAATTAAAAATACTAAGTACCTATAACGTGTCAATATAGTATTCAAAAGTAAAGGATAAAATGTATAGCAAACATAGACATGAGCTGTGTTCTAATGAAGGTAACCACCTAGTGGGAGAGACAATATTGAGTAAATAATCATACAAATAATTATAGTGATGAGATTGCAAGATGCTACAGATGTACGGTACATAAGATACTGTAATAGAGAAATTTGGCCTACGCATAAAATAACATTAATTATTCTGTGTTGACTGATTACTACAGCATTTAGTTACCTAGAAAAAGCTTCAGGTAAATGGAATAATCTATGCATATGTCCTGTAGCAAGCTGAATCATGGATAAAAGTACAATCCATGCTAATCTGCCCAGAGAAGTCCAGGTTTGTGCTTGCTGTCTCAGAATAATTATTAATGCCGTTTCCTCTCATGCTATTTACTGGCCCTATCAAATCCATGTAGATGATATGCCCATTGTTTCAAAATGGAATGAATCATCAAATTTTTGAATCATTAGTGAAAACTGTGTTGAATTTTGACAAGTAAATTTGAATAGAGAAGCATTTAATCCATGTTACAAGTTCTTGAACTATTTCATGAGAAATTCCAGTCCAATTAGCATTTTCTATGTTTAGAGATGCAAAAGTAGAAAATTATCTGTCCTTACTTTTACTAATTCTCAGTAAAGACGTCACTAGCGGCTATGCTCCTGAAAGCATGACAATCTCAGCATAACGAGGCTGAAATAGATGCTCAGTTGAGAAGTACTACAATACATAAAACATTTTTGACCTGGGCCAGCCTCCGATGGTCCCACACCACAAACAGGAGTTTCCCATCATGCTTGAAAAATCACATGTGTACATTTATTTGTATGCCACATATTTGCTTTCCATTATATACTAAATACCACATTTCTATAAAAGTGAAAAAGAAATATAAATAACAGTTTAATATATGTTGTACCCATTGTTAACTAAAATGTATTCTTGGGAAACAAAGCTTCCAGCCCTGGCTGGTGTGGCTCAGTGGATTGAGCGCGGGTCTGGGAACCGAAGTGTCACTGGTTCAATTCCCAGTCAGTGCACATGCCTGGGTTGCGGGCCAAGTCCCCCTAGCAGACGTGCAAGAGGAAACCACACATTGATGTTTCTCTCTCCCTCTCTTTCTCCCTCCTTCCCCTCTAACCAAAAATAAATAAATAAAATCTTTAAAAAAAAACCTTCCACAATTATATTTTCACTTTAGAGATCAGCATCTTCAACTACTTTTCACTGTTACAATGGTTTTACAGATCAAATGATCTACATGCCCTTCACCTGTCAATCTCATTTCTTGCTTGTGATTCTTTTCACGTTGATGATAAAGAGTGAGTTAATAAAAATTGAACCTTAAGTAGATTTCTTAACCCAAATATTCAAACTAAAAGCTTATAAGCAAAAACACAGTATTACAATTCTATTCGCACATTTTTTTAAAAAAATCAGTAAAAAAAATCCTCTTCCACATGAATAATCTTAAGTTCTCTAAAGTCAAATTTGTACATATTTTTCAAATGAAAATAATAAATTTTAAAAACACAAGTGGTGCTATTAAATAATCATTTAAAACCTAATGCAAACACAGTATCCACATGAGAATTACAACAGCCCTTCAGTGTACTGTGCAAACACGTGACATACTATTAAGCAAATATAATTAAGGATAAGGGAGCTGGACTTTTTTTTTTTTTTGGTAACTTTAGCTGCACATATGGAGCATTTTGTTTCACTTCTGGTTTACTTTCTTTTAATCAAAGCCCCTCACTGTAATGCCTTCACACAGGGCTCAGTGTTACGGTTACCATGGAAACCATAATTCTGAATGTCCTAACTTGTGTGATTAAAATTTAACACAAAGTAACATTGATAGTCTCCCTCATTTCCACTACCACCAGTATCCAATTCTAATTAGCAGCACAATAACTGGTTTGGAAGGGATAAAGAGCTCTGACTACTATAACCTCACATTGCCCGTTATTCACAGGCCATCTCATGGACAATGTATAGTGATGGTTCTTTCTCACTAAATGCCGGATTTAAACAGAGGAATTATCTCTAGCTGAATTTCCAGTCTCCTCTAGATAATAAAGTATATTGTTTTTCTTTTTTTAATATACTGTATGAAAGTATTTTTTATATATTCCACATGCCTGTTTTACTAGGACAAAAGCTTTTTATGATGTCCTAATATACTAGGGTAATAAATGAAACTATATGACATTTTAGTTCCTCAAGTTCACTTGTACTAATGATATTCATTTCTGTAACTATTACACTTCTAGGTTCAACATAGAATTAATGCTTCTATATACATCATTAAGATATAACATACAAAAGCTATTTTTAAATAGTCAGGATCTTTTCTGGGTCTTTTCTTATTTCTTCCTTTTTCTTTAATGGGTGTTTTCATAGGAGCTGATGTGCTCTCTGGCTGATCATTTTCATTTGCAGGACATCGTATTGTCTCAGGGGCACCCTTGCGCTGATCACGTGCCCTGCTACTCACCGCCTGTACTGTAACTAAGTACAGATTTACTTTGCGGTAATCACAACAACATTTTAAATTTGGAAATCATACTCTGTCATTCTGATTGAGCTTCTTGTCTACCTTATCATATATAAAAGCAAACATGAATGACATTCCTCTCCACGCCTAAATCCCAACGGAAGTTGTTTAAATTTATAGAGCAAGAGGGATCATTTTAAATATTAAACATTTAGAGTCAGGAAGATACCTTAGTGATTAAGTCCAATGCTCTTAAAATTTAGGGTAGAATTGAGGCCCATAAAAGTTAAATGCTACCCTTAATACATCAAGAACTACTAGAAGCAGTACTAGTACTTTTAAGTATTGATTTAGAATTTTAATCCATTCATTACAGAAGAGTGATACTTCTCTTATTACTACTTTACTTCTTTTCCTACTTTTTATTTATCAACTTAAACACCTTAAAATATACAGTATATCTACTATTGGTAAAAAATAATGCTGAAAATCAGTGGGATTAACCCCAAAATGAAATAGGTATAAATTAGTAATTTTGTTATATATTATATGACTTATGTAACTAAAATTTTTTTCATGCTGAAAATAATCTATTTTAAAGATTATTTTTAGCCATAAAACACACTTTCAAATCATTTCCAATCAGCAGTACCCTTTACTAATTTATATTAATACCTACTGTGAAAAATATAAAATATATTTTCTATTCCTGAGAGCTTCACACAGTTCATTTAATGCTATTTATCTATCAGTAAAGGCCTGACTATTAACTGAAGTTGAGTGATTTTTACTTAAAAAACCATTTTAAAATTTGAATAAATAATGATTGAGTAAAGTTCGACTCTATGGACAATTTCTATTTCTGTGTACATTCTCCTTACAAGTAAGGGATAGTGTTGTCCTATAAGTTGTCCATTTGGGACTTTTATGTGTAATTAGAATATGTGAATAAATTCAAGTAACCCTAATATAAGTTATTGTTTCTTTTGCAATAAGAAAGAATAAAGGAAAGAGAAGTATCAGAACCAGGGGTCGGGAAGACACTGTGGAAGGAGGAAAAAGCACATGCAAAAGAGAAGAAAGGAAAGAGAAAAGAAGATTCCTTTATTAACATTTTCTGCATCTCATTCGGTTTTAAAATAAATATTAGACATTGAAAGATCCTTTAATTATGTTAGTTCATATTTCAGGAGTATACCAGGAAAGTCAAAATGTAAAAAAGCAGTGTTCTGTACCAGAGGCTCCATAAATGGAGTCAGTGGATAAAAGCCAGAAAAGGCACAGGAGACATTATTTCACAAAGCAATACTGAGCCAGATTAAGGTTGATAGAGAGAATTATCATGACTTAAACTTACTAACCAAGTCTGATGACTTTAAATAAGAAATCCTTTGCCGTGTTTTAAGTGTTAATAGATAAGGAAAAGATAAGCTAGTTTATTTCAGTGAAAAAACATATTCTTCAAGTGAATCTGTCATGCCGTTTACTGCCAGGACATTTACGGTGGTTAATAATTCTCGCTCTATGATATCTCAGGAAAGATCCACGAAAATGGATATTTTCAATAAATCAGCACCCAAAATCCAAAGCTAAAATCAAATAGTTTTTATCTTTAGAGCTCCACAGTCTGTTTCCTCATTTTAAAAATCGCTTTATCTCATTCATTTCAACTATTCCTTCACTTGAATTCTTGGAAATATCAAAAAGACATTGATGAATTTTCAGGATTAAGGTTTCAGTGAAACATTGTTCAATATTTTTTCAAGGCAAAATAAAATATATCAAAACTAACGTCACTTTATTATTTCATCATTCAGAGACTAGATTCTGGGTGTGACAAAAAAAAATGCTTCTAAAATAATATGAAGAATGATTCACTCCAGAAATTTCAGCACAGCATCTACTTACAAAATCCAGAGTTACTTACCTGTTCAATTTACAGAATGCTATGGCTCTTCACTGACTGATTTATAACTCACCCATTCTACTTCTAGAACTACACACTCAAGAACCATCTTTGAGTACAATACAAAAAGTAGATTCTTTACTGCAAATTATAAAATAATGTCTTTGAAAATCGAATGATTCCTAAAGGTAAAAGATTTAATACAGCCCTCAGGAATGTGAAAAGAACAACTATGGTTTTAATTTTTTTTTCCAGAAAATTAGTAAGTCCTGCATTTTCCCAATGTTCCTGAGACAGGTACTCGTATGTAGCACTTAGAAAACACAAGGAACAGAACGGGACCAGTCTCAGCCAGCATCTTACAAACACTGGTGTTCGAGCTCTGTTACCAAAGGGGTGAGGAAGTAGACGGCATGGCTAGCGAAAAACTGAGGAGTAGAAAGATGCTGTGAAATTCACAGTTCTCTGGACGATTATAAAAATAATCCATTTGTCTAAAAATGATGTGCTCTCACACTTCCCTGTCACCATATGTGCCCTTCCCTTTCAGGTAGCCGGTCAACCATTTGTTTTCAATACTACCCAGACCAGGGAAATGGAGTCTCTGCTTCAGTCACATCTGCCCCTGTTCTTAAATCCTTTTGTAAAATTATGTGATTTTCCAAAAATGTTGTGAGAATAACAATAAGACAAAATTGCTACAGAAAAACAGCTGTATTAATATGCAAGTAAGGAAAACTTTGTTGTTTAAAAGCCCTAACTTTATATAATCTGTAATAATTGATGAATGATATGACTTGATATTTTATGTAAATGTTATCTCATAGAAACTGCATTATTATTGATACATACTATAGTTCCAGATATTTACTTTTGAAAACTGATGATGAAATATAAGACTTTCTTCTACTATATCAAATTTCCCTTTCAGAAGTAAAAGTAAAAATAATCTCTCCCTTACTAGATTCATGAATTATTAAATAAATTACATGTAAACATGTTTCATAGTACCTGATAAATAACAGATATTCAGAGATGTGAATTTGAACAAGAGAAGTATCAAAAGGCCAGTCATAACACTATATGAATACATGTTACTAGTATAAATTTATAAACTAAAAGTTAGCTGAAAAATTGTTTTATAGTAAATTTAGTAACTACATAACATATCAATATAACAACAATAAATATGTTTCCTCCTTAATGAGTTAAACCCAGAAGTGACCGAAAAGGTAGTAACTGGAAAAGCCAGAAGTGTATTATATTTAGTCAGAGAACAAAGCTCTTTAAATGACAAAACGTTCAAAAACTCAATTCAGATGAGTCAAGTTGGCAAAATTTTTTAATATAAGTCAAAATAAGAATCTCTCCTTCCATATTAACATAACAAGGGTCTTTTAATATAATTTGATACATGTTCCCTCCCATAAAAGTTAAAAAGGGACAACAATGTTGATTGATCTAGGGTATTATAAAAAATAGAAATAATTTTTTCTCACTTAAAGACTTTATCAGTTTTAATGGCAGAAATGAGCCACTGTAATTGAGTTTGTATTCTAAATTTTCAAATGTGAATACATAATGAAGGGGGAAAATCTAATAGTTTTAATTATAAACTTTGTTAACAGTTCACTTGCTTCTATAGTTAAAGCTAAAAGACTGTCGTCACTGGACACCATGTACGTACAGGAAATGTGGAAAGCATTTGGGTGAAAGGCACACTGTAGGTAGCACTTCATGAATAAACCCTTTTCCTCATTAGCTAAAAATAGGCTATAGTAAATGCAATTTAAAAATGACCATATCAAATCAGAAGTGGTTTTCAGTGTATGGTGAATAGAATTTGATAGACACCATTAGTTCATTATTCCTCTGTCTCAACGTCAGCACAATGTGCTCCCTCAGAAGATGGAATTAAAAAAGAAAAAAAAAACCTATTAGTAACAGTTGAGCTATCCCCCACCATATCAATGTTTTTCAAACTGATTCACATTAAACATATTCCTTGGCATTCCATTGTCGTCCATGGCAGTTCAAACTTTTCCAGCTATCTTATAATTTTCTTATCTATTTTGAATGGATTACAATTGGCTATTTTTTAAATAAAAACTTCACTTTGTTGTGATAATTTGCTGAATGGATTTAATAACATATAATAACCACCATATATTTATGATATTTATGGCATTGGACTAACCTAATAATATGTTTTAACTGCAGCAAGGAAATACACCAGTTGAGATAAAAAGCACCTCTATTAACATAGTGTAGTCAAGCTAAGTTATCAGAAATGATCTCCACAGCCTTTTGCACAGGAATAACTTTTCAGAAGTGCTATCTATAGCAAAGGCTTTTAATACACTTTCTCCTCTCTTCTCTGACCACCAATGCTTTTCAAAGGTGGTGTCAGAGGCAGCTACTGCTACAATAATTACTGACAAAGGAGTAGTGATCGGACACATTCATTTTCTTTGGATATTTATGTATGCTGAGAATAAACTTTCATTTCAATAACTTATCACTAGATTATCCATACACAGACAATCCAAAATGTTGCTAATCTAGTATATTTAATCAAGGATGATATCATATGGAAATGAAAAAAAATCTATTGCCTATCAAAAACTTCATTTGTGGAATAATTTATAACAAACGTATGGCTGAGAACACAGACAGTCAATATAACAAAAGTATGTACTGACATGAATTTCTTCATTGAAATTTACAACACAGAGATTAAATGTTTATACATGCATTACCACGAAGTTTTACAAAAACCTAGTCATTCCCAATTTTTGGCAACAAAATCAGCAAACAATTACTTTCTTCCGTTACACTTGTAAGAACCAATCTGAGAAGATACTCCCCAGGAATTAAATTCTGTGGATAAACATTTTTAATTAATAGTATCATCATCCTCAGAACACTGAAGGCAGCATTAAACCAAGCCAAGAGATCCAATTTCTTTATTTCTTTTTCTTTCCCAAGCAAATTCTTTTCCACTAATATATTTTAGGACCTAAGAGAAAAATGCATATATTACATATTAGATGGATTAGAAAGATATAAAAGGAACTTTTATTTCAGTATAACGTTTATAATTTTTTAACGAAGAAAATACGTACTCCTCCCAGGAAAAATAAGTTCTCAGAGTATGTATTTCACAGGTTTATGTACAAGTGCGGTGCTGAGAGCAGTGGGCGTTTGAACAACCGACACAGCATGGGAGCTATCGGCCCAGCCCTCCACTTCATATTTCGTACCTGTCTTACCCATCTTCAGGGCAACGCATCTCTCACATATGCAAGAGATGCTGTTCTTTTAATAATAGTAACACATTAATATCTGTGTATTATAATATATAAAATATATTGTAATACATAAAAATATATTCCCCCAAGAACAGGTTCTTTATTATTCTCTAATGAACACTCTGGCCTTGCCAAAACCATTCTCTTAAAATGTCCATTCTCGCTTCTCTAATAGTAAAATCCTTCTCATATGCTACCACTTCCTCAAAGCTTCCCCAAGGCCTTTTCTTCTGAATTAATTACTCCCTTTTTCTCATATTTCTAGTATAATGTGCAACATATTGTAGTATATCTGCTTATACATGTTTCTGTGCTCCCAACTAGGCTTGATTTTCTCTAGGTCAGAATAAAAATGGAGACAACTGTACTTGAACAACAATAAAAAAAATAGCATAATCATTTCTCCAGAACATAGTAAGACACTAGATACTAATATAAAATAAATGAATTTTTTAATAAATTAAAATTGTTTTAACATTCTTCCTCATCAAGATTTATGATGACATTCCTTAGTCTTTGAAATATGTTACTTAATGAAGTGGGAGTTATTCTACATTAAACAAATGTAACCACAGGAGATATTTTTCATCTATTTCCTCTTCTTGTGGGTATATTAGCTTGACATTGAGTAGAAAAATGCATATTTACTCTGAAAAAAATGGTTAGTGTATTCTGAAATCTGTTTCACAGTAAAGAGCAGGTATTAATTAAATACATTTTTATTGACATTAAATTCTAAAATTTTTAAAATACAATTCTCAATAAAACCTTAAAATACTAACAGAAAGGGATATGCTTTTCCATTTACCTTATATTTACTTAATATAAAACATCTAGAATTTTTTAAATTATTAAATATTTGAAGAACGGTAGAGAAATCAATGATTCCATTATATGCAAACTTTCTGGACTACTATGTGGATTTTTTCTATGCACAAAAACTGCTTTTCAATTTAAAGTTTCTAAAAATGTATTATATATATCCTTGTTTTCTAACAAATTATATTATACACATACACTACCTTCTTCTTCTCAGTGACCCAAGATCTTCACAGAATTGCAGCATCCTATTTTTTAAGAGCAAGAATGCCCTTTACAGATAGTCCAGTGCCACCCTCATTAATTGGACAAATGAGAATTCTACAGTCCGGAGAGATTAGCCGAGTATGATGCGCCCTGGGCCTCACGGCGGGGTAACGGCAAGAGCAGGACTAGAGTGCGGGTAACTGGATCCATCATGCTTCCTAAGAAAAACCACATTCGCAGGTGTGTATTGCTCAGAGCCTCTTAGATACATAAGAAAACTTTTCTCTGATATAAAAAGATCCAGCCGGCTATATTTTCTAATTTTTTTATGACTTTTAATGGTTATTTGGTACCTATCCTTAATACACTATGTAATATTAATATTTAATTTTGAGCATTTCAATTTGTTTAATAATTTGGTGAATTCAATCTGCTGCGTCTTAGGTGCTAGTGACCATGTTTGTTAGAACATATTGTTAAATGTGTTCTGAATGAGGGCATTTTGTGTGTAAAAAGTAAATAGGCTTTTTTGAAAAAAAAAAAAAAAAAACAGCTAAATTACATCCACTGCAGAAACAGTCAAGCTGTGGTTACTATGGTTGGTTGTTTGGGGATCATTCACTAAAGAATTCAAGACACACTCCTCTAAAAAAAAAAGTGAATATCAAGAAAGGAAAAATCATAAAAGCTGCTTTTTGTACTTGGATGATGTAATTTTTCCTACCTCAATTCAGAGACTAATAAAAGCAGGTCTTTCCATAATCAAGTTAGTGTTAAAAAATTCATAATTTAACTCAGCACAATTCTGATTTATGTAATAACAATGGCACTTAAGATAGAAATAAAATAGAACAGAATCAAAATCCAGTAAGAGAGATAAAACATAGAAATGATTTAAAAAATCAATGTATACACTTGCCATATGACCCAATACAACACTTGGGTATTTACCATAGAGTAGTAAAAAGTTATGTGCACACATAACTTGCATGGACACATAGCTGTTGTAGGAACTTTATTATCACCAAAAATTAGAAAAAAATCCAGATGTTCTTCAACAGGTGGATGGATAAATGAACTGGGATACATCCACAAAATGGAACACTGCCTCACATAAAAGAACAAATAAATTATTGATTACTCCAAAACAAGGATGAGTCTCAAAGGTATTACAATGAGTGAAAGAAGTTAGTCTCAAAAGGCCACCTCCTGTATGATTAATTGAAAGGATATTCTGAAAATGCTAGAAATACAGGAATGAAGAACAGATGAATGGTTCCTAGGGCTAGGGACAGAGGCAGGGAAGGACTACAAAGGGGCAGTGTAGGGGAACATTTAGGTGACGAAAATACTTTGTACCCTACTGATGAGGAAAACACAATTCTATAGATTTGTATCTCAGACCTGTACATAGAAAACACCACAAACAAACAAACAAACAACTACAAGTACAGATAGACAGCCAGGTAGATAGACAGAGATACAGATAGAATAGAGTCACAGTTACGTGAAAATTCCACGAACATTTACAATGGGTAATTTTTCAAAGTGTGCTCAATAAAAAATGTGAAACGCAGACACTCAGTTTAAAAAATCATGAACAAATCCCTGCCCTACAAAAAAAAAACTTTGCCAATAATAAACTGCTTTTACCCTTTAGCTGTGGTGCAAACTCCCCAGCTATAAATATTTATAGCTTGGAGCAGCTCTCACTCTATTCAATACAGCATCCCCGATTCAGGCAGAAATGAACAGCCTTTTCTGAATCATAATGAATTTTTCCCAATGCCATGAGTTAAAGGCAACAGAGGACAGTTTCAGATAAAGGAGATCTGGTTAAATACAAGGATGAGGACACGTGGTTCTGTCTGGGCCACCCCTAGTTCAGGGTTTACCCGTAAAACTAATAAATAATGGAAAGCAACCATCACAATCATCTTAGAGGTTTGACTTCCTACATAACACCCAGACTCAGTTTTAGCTCTGTTAGCAGTAAAAAAGCCGTCTATCCATATACTGCGTTTATTCTCAACTAGCCTTTTTGTTTTATCTTTCCATTACTGAGTTAAGTAACACGTTCAGGTATTTTCACGATGGAAAAACACTAGGGAGCTCTGCTTGTATCCCCAAATTATGGTAGTCACTGCCCTGTTTGCCAAAGCAGGAAGATATACAGGTGTTTGAAACACCTACAGATGTAGTGTAAAAAAAGAAAGATGGGCGATGAGGAATGAATGGCCTTTTTTGCTCTGACAGTCCATCTTACACACATTTTATGTATAATTATTTTGAATGTACAAAGTGTTTAAATTTTATTATTTTTAATTGCATTTTAGGTAATCAGCACTGTTCTGAATGAAACAAGAATATTTTAGTTTTAGGTTGATGGCTGAGGTGAGTGATAAGGAACAGGCTGCTACACAAGGAAATTGAAATTTGTAATAATAATAAAAGAAAATTAATTTTTTAAATTGAACATTATTTTTCTGCCTTAGTTTTAATAAGGCATTTACTAAATGACAAACTTTTACCAGACATTTAAAATATAACTTTTAAAAATGATTAAGAAATAGAAGGTGAGGATACAGGTAAAGTGACAGCTTGTAAAAATGAAACTTGAAATGAAATTTTATTTATATGTATCAAAGACCTTAAAAAGTCATATATGTGGACCTAATAATTCCTCTGCTATAAATAGCTATTCCAGGAAATAATCACTGATGTATACCAAAAGATTTATGTAAATCTATGCCTATCTCAGTAGTATTTATGATGAGTAAAATGTAGTATGTTACCAGTAAAAAAGGTACTTCTACATGTTAAGAGGCAATACATATGTTTATTTATTTATTTAAAAGATAACTAAGAATTTACAGTAAACCATTAGTCACAGCTTTCTGTGGGTATGAGATTATGGATACATTCATATTCTCTCTTTGTAATATTTTCTAAATTTTCTAGAATGAGTATACATTAATTTTATAATATAAACTATAAATCAAACACTTATGGTTACATGGTTAGCTTATAAATTTAGTCATATTAAAACACAAATTTTTAACAGGACTGTTTAGTGAGAAAAGCTATATACACCAAAAATACTCATCTAGGGATATTCAGTAATTGGTTATACTTCTTTAGCTGTTGTAAAGCTATTAAAAATAGGTTTTATTTTTGCTTTGGTGAAAAAGGTGTTGTTTTGTATGCACTCCATTCGCTGTCCACTGCTTCAAGGCCAATTCCATGGTTTAAGCAGTGGCTGACACCATTTGATTTCCTCAGCTGACTGGCAGCTATCATTCGAATGACAGACTTATCTTTATGCAAATTTTCCAAAAGGTCACCATTTATGTATGTAAATTCTGAAGGGCACTAACTCTACAGCTGACGGATTCTGACAGCCACTATATCTCCAAGAATGGAATAAGCAGGGATAACTGTCTGAATAATTAATGTGCTTTTCCTCTGCCCATGGCCAGTTTGTACATCCGTGCTTTCTAACTGTATTTTTTAACTTAATTAGAAAATGTAATTTCCTAGGAAACCAATTTTTTTTTAAATTTCCATAAACATTGAATAAAAATGTGAGACACCTTCAGTTTAAAGTGTTATATTTGTAGAGGTAACTCTAACCTATATAAAAATTAGCTCCGAGCTCTGGATATTATTTCTGTAAAAAACAAGCACTTCTGTAAAAAACATTATTTTGTAAAACAAAAAAACACATACACAACCCGGCTCCCTTAAGGTCAGTACATAGTGCCACCAGCCATCAGGGTGCCAGTCTCAAACCTTAGACTCATTCCACTGAGACTTCAGCTCTTGCTGTTCCAATGCAATCGGACACTAAGACCTCTCCATTTCACTCTCTGAATAGTCTCAAATGTGTTACTACCTCTCAACCCCCACTGCTGTGGCCAGAAAACAGATCTTTACTATACCTGACCTAAGTTATTACCAATATTTCCCAGATAATCCTTCTGCCTCTAGTCACAAACCATAATCTCGATACCTCCAGTTACATGTTTATATAATATCTAAATCCATGAGCAATAGCAATAAAAAACCACAAAAAGTGAAATTTAAAAATACTATGAGGGTAAATATTTAGAGTAAATTAATTAATGGGATGAGACAATAAACAAAATTATGTGAAATGTGGTAATATGTGCTCTGGAGTATAATAAAGCAGGAAAACAGGACAGAGGGTGTCCTCAGGAAGTTTCAATTTTAAAAAGGATGTTCAGGGAAGGCTGCCTTGAAAAGAGAATATTTGAAGCCTGGGGAATAATCCATAGGAATAACTAGGGAGTATGTGATTGGTAGAGGGGACAGTGGGCTAGGGTAGAATGGCTTTGTGTGTTTAGCAAACGGCAATGTAGCCAGGGCAGCTGGAGTGGAGAGGAGGTGGAAGAGAGAACACTTCTCTAAGGGATGTACAATGAAAACAGTGGAGCAAGGAGGGAAAGAAGGGTGTTGTAACTCCCCAGGCAAGAAGGGACTGTGCTATGGACCAAGGTAGTAGCCAACGAGGTGCTCAGAAGTAGTCAGACAGAATATAAAGATGTATGTGCAATATGTCTGAAAGAAAATTCAACAAATACTCCAAGGATTTATGCCTAAGGATGTGGAAGAATAAACCATTGACCAAAACTTTTTTGAGAGCAATGATTCAGAATAAGCTTTGTGATTTTGAAAATTACTTGGACACTGTGGTTAAATACATTTAAGAGATCATCATTTACAGTGGAAAATAATTTTCCAGTATGTCTTTCCTTTGAGGTCCAAAAAATTATTACAGAAATACATAGTGTTAGAAATGCCAGACTCTCTTCCAAGTGCTGCATGGTACCTAATTCTGTCAACCCGTATTACAGATGTGGAAGTTGAAGCACAGAGGACAAGTGACACCTGCAAGGACCTATACTGAACCTGTCTTCGAAACTTGACCTCTTTACTCTGCTTTCTCTCAGATTTTCTTTCGTATCTTATTATTAAAATAGAACTTGAGTTTCCTAAGGGTGAGGGTGGTGGGAAGGATTGCCTACAAAGGCTCGTGAGAGGACTTCAGGGAGTGATAGGTATGTTTTTTATTTGGATTTTGGTGGTAACTTGCACAAATCGATGTGCTGATGAAAACACAATTTTGCATTAAAGAGTTTACTATACATAAATTATACATCAATAAACTATTTAAAAAATAACCTAGCACATATCATATACTGCCACATGTTGGAAACGTATATATTTTGTCCAAATGTAAAGTGAATGTCTCATACTACAAAATTTGTTCTAAGACTTATTTTTACTGAAAAAGCAATGTTCTTCATGTCACCCTCCAACAGTATTTACTGATAAAGTAATAAATTTTTATTTGTTGCCATATAATTGTTCTTGCATGATTTCATCCATATTTATCATAACAGGATGAAGTAGGGTTTCGCCAATTATCTTACTCCCTCCCTGCAGGAAATCTCAAATAAGGCTGCTAAGCATTTGTCTTAAAGTTTAGTGGAATTTTGTAGATGACTCAAATGAACATGACTTTAAATGTTGCTGAAAATGCTAGTCAGGTTTGCATTTGCATTCCAGATGTTAAGTTATTAAGAATCATGCTATTCTTTCTGTTGTATGCTATCATTAACGAACAACACAAGACAAAATGGGTTCTCAGGATAAATTTAATTGCTTATGATACAAGAGACAAAGCCCTATTTCATAGTATTCTTGATAATTTTAACATTTTAACTTGCTCAATAATAAATGTGAGATTATCAGTGTCTATACCATATAAGGAATCTGAAAAAAAAACCTGTAATACAAATGGAAAAAAGATCAATTTATAATTTTCTTAAATTATTGACTTGGGCATTATTTATCAAATAATCTTCATTCTCTAATTTTTATTTAATACTTCATAAAATCAATTGTCTAAATATGAGGACTAGTCTGATTAAAAACTGACAACAATTCCATTAATGCACTTATCCAAACACATGCAATAATAGTAGCACACTAAATGTTCTTAAAGATAAACATCGCCATAAAAATCCAATGAGACACCACTCGGCAACCACTTGGAGGCTATTACCAAAATGAAGGCCACTGATAACTTTGGAAAGGACATGGCAAAACTAGAACACTCATATATTTCTGTTGGGAATGCAAAACAGTGCAGCCACTTTGTAAAAATAATTTTGACTTTCCTCAAAAGGTAAAACACAATCACATAATGACCCAGCCAGGTATATGTCCAAAAGAAATGAATACATGTAACTACACAAAACTTGCATACAAATATTTATAGCAGCATTATTCCTAAAAATCAAAAGGTATAAAAACCCCAAAGTCCATCAACTAGTTAACGGATAAACAGAATACGCTATATCAATACAAAGAAGTTAAGCACTGAATTATATAACAAGGGTGAAACTTGAAAACATCACGGTAAGAGGAAGAACAGACACCAAAGGCGACGTATTAGGTGATTCCATTTAAGTGCTAAATCCACAGAGTGGGAGAGTATTTGAGTTGCCAGAGGAGGGAAGAGGGGAGGGAAATAACTGCTCAGGGGCACAAGGTTTCTTTTAAAAATGACAAAAATGTTTTGGATTAGACAGTGGTAATAGTTGTACATCTTTGTGAATGTACAAAAGCAAGCCCCTTAAATTAGACACCTTAAAAGGGTGAATTTATGGTATATTAATTTTATCTCAATTAAAAAACAAGGAAACAAACACTGCCAATCATTCAATACTGTAAAAATCCCTACGATTCCTCCAGGAGCTTCATATCTGGGAGCTTATGCCAGTCATTATATTAAATGTTATAAGGTCTTAATTCTTTCTTAATTTCCTAATGGAAATAAATGTCAGGAGAAGTTCTGAAATTTTGCACTCACAACTCAAGGATACCATTAACCACTCTGGAAAATTAGGCTGGAAAATTAAGCTTTAGTATGGCAAATCTGATATTTCATGGACTGTTCCAAACCTACTTTTCCAGACTCATCTCTTAACATTGTCCAATCACATGTGGCTAATCCTTTAGCCACACTGGAAATATCAGTCCTTCATGGGCCATCCCTTGCTCCTTTATGAGCCTTTTCACAAACTATTCTATTGGCCAGGAATGCATGACTTCACCTTCCCTGCCACACAGTCCTCTCCGTGAATCTCACAGCTTCCACGAAAGTTTCAGAGCCTCTCCCTAAGGTGACCTGATGCCACCATTTTGTTCCTTTACAGTTTGTCTTTGACTGTTTTAAAATGAACATAACAATTTCCATAGAGTATCAGTTTCCCACCCACACTTATTTTCTTCAGAGCAAGCGCATCACATCTAAGTCTTGCTTGGCTTCATTCTTCTAAATGATTACATCAGCCTGTTTTTGTTTATTTGATTTACTTAATTCAGTAAGTACCAAAAACCTATTTCATATGCAATCAGTAACAGAACGTCTAAAAATGTATGTTAATATATAAATAAGCTAATAAATGCAAATAAAGTAGATTCAATCATACCTGCTCTGGAAGATAGAATAATATCGTTTGTATTATGAATGAATGTGTAAAGGAAAGCAGTGACAAAGAAATTAAGGTAAAAATATCAAAAGAAGGAATACCAATTGGAAAACTTAGTGCCTACAACGGTGAGTGCAATATTTTTATAATTTACGTCATTCAGTACCTTCAAGTAAAAGGAAAAATAGAAAACTTTTGAAAATGGATTGATAGTAATTTATAATACATATCAATGATACCAGTAATTTAAAATGAATTTGAATTTTAATATAAAAATAACAAAGTCAATACTTCTAATTTTAGTTGTATATTTATAATTTACAATATACACTTTACAAAGTCACTCTACAGAAATTAAATTCAGTAACTTCAAAAAGAAAAGAAATTCCAACTTTACTGTTGACTATTTTGTCTTCAAATGATTTGCTGAAGAAGATGCATATATGTGTGCCAGCCTAAGGTTGTGTTCTTTGGAGTCTTTTATGTCACACTCTATAATACATTTGTGATAAAAAACATTACTTGAAAATTAATTTACTGTATATTAAACAGCTGGTTGCTATAAAATGAATACGCTTTATTTCCTAAAATTCACATTCACTGTTGGATATACAATTAAGAACAAATGGGAGAAATTAAACAAAAATCACTTTAATTGATTGTGTTGGTATACATGCACCAATTAAAGAACACTTTGAATAGTTACTCAATATTAAATATTCAAGAATGTAATGTGCCTATTAGTCTTTCCAAAGAGGTGGAGAGCCAGTAAATTTTTTATTTATAGTAGCTCATTTATATTTAATATAACTGGAGTATACATCCCCACAATAGCAAATACTTTGAATTATATTATTTACAAATTTGTTCACAAGAAATGCCAATTGACTTTCCAAAAACATATAAAATTCAACTTTGGTAACACATTAAACAATATGATGAATTTTCAATGTGATACACATAAAGAATATAGTAACTTGAATATAAATATTTTGAATACACTTGGAAATTACTAACAAATGTATTAGCAACAATAACCTACTATTACCTTAATGTGGTTTTCAGTAGCTAAATATCCATGTTTTCTTCCTCCAATTTACAGAACATTTGAACATTTCTGTAAAAAAAAAAAAAGATGTAATTAATGGCAAAAAATATTTCATGGTTATAGTTGTAGAACTATTTGAGTAGGTTTTTATATTTCTTATTGTTTGCTAGTGTATTTTTCCCCACAATGCTTAAGTAAAACAGAAAAACCATGGCCTGAACATAAAACACAATTTACATATGACACATTTTCTTCCATGATCTAATTTACTGTGATGTTCACTGAGAAAAGGTAATGAATTTAGTAAGAAATTTAATATCTTCCTAATTAAAAGACCACATAATTTTTAAAAATATATTCTGCGATTTCCAACAAATTTTCTGGTTTCTTGCAACCGGCACTTCAAGCTAAGATCCTAGGATACATCTCAATCACTTTTACATTAGATAGAACTGCTATGGGGAAACACAAAGCAAAACAAAAAGACAACTGGGAAATTCCTTAGTACATTTTGCTACCTAATCATACATACACACAAACGCACACTTATATACATGCTCTCTGTGTACACTGTGACTGTAAATATAACAATCTAAACATATTCAACTTTAACAATATTAGAAAGAAATAAAAATACAGTTTATTTACATGGTAGATTTACAGGGGAGGTTGTCTTCATTTTCTTTAAATTGTCACAATATTCTTCTATATCTTTTACATTAAATTAATGACCAACATGTCATAATTTTATAGAAAAAATGATATGATGTCCTTCAAAGTATTTTCTTTGGAATTTCAGTCTTCGAGTGGTTCTTTAATAGGTCACATCAATTTTTGAACTTTCTAGTGAATCTTAAGTGCTTCACACACGCATCAGCTGCATTAATCATGATACTTAGTATTTTCTATGCAATTAGTAGTACTATGCTATTAGCAGGAGGTTAATTAACCATGTATGTGCCAAAACAATGACAATTCATTATCTATTTAAAAGTATTATCCCCAGTTGGATACGGATATGGTAAGGTATTGGTTAGCATAAAATTAAAATTGAGTTCTCCTTTACAGAATCACTATTGATTACCATTACAAAGACACAAATTAAAGGAAAATATTCACTAATAAAAGTATTGTATTTTGCTTGAGGATTTAAAAATATTAAAGGGAACTCACTGGCTTTTTGCTAGTGAGTGTCCATCCATACTTGGCCAATTTGTGAGTGTGTGTGTGTGTGTGTGTGTTTACTACCAGAGGAGCAATCCAAGTTCATATTTGAATGGTATGTTTGCTACTTAAAAAGGCAACGGAAAGCGTTTTTTTAGTCAACTTCTTGGGTTTTCCTCCACAACTCTTCTTTCTACAAATCAAGCATATTCAATAAATATTGGCAGTTAACCGAGGGTATTTTTCTCTGCTTGTGGAAGACCAAGCCTCTCTCTCCATGACTGAACAACCATGGGAAGTGACTGCACAGATTCTCCTACAAATATTCGCAGTTTTAGACCTTTGTTCTGCCTTTAGAAAATACATTCTGAAATCCAAACACTCCCCTTTCCACAAAGTCTCCCTGGTATCAGCAGACCCACTGCACCACAGACAGAACCAGTCAGGCCCTCCCTGCTACCCCCGTACCTCTTTCATGGATTTTCCCATTTTGCAGGACCCTGCACTGCAGCATGAACTGCTTGAGATCAGGGACTCTGACTGCTTTTCAGTTTGTACTAGCCCTCCCCTTAAAGCACGTAAGACGGCCTGGAAAATGCTGCCTGGTTAAACAAAACATTTACTTTTTTTTTTCTTAAAAACATTAGTTATTGAAAACTGTCCATATTGGCCTCACATAAATCAAAATCAAGAACAAAAATCAACCATTACATATGCCTTTGAATTTGTTTATATATCTACCTTTAAAGGTCCTTTTGCCTTTTTCTTTTTGTACAGAAGAGTGAATCTTCAATTTACAGCTTGACTATTCAACATCTCAGTGATTGGTTCACTCTATTTCATCTGCTTAAGGCATGTTGGAGTTAGTAGACAACTCAAAGGAAAGAACTAGCTTACACAAATGGCTTAGCTTCCTAAGAGGAAGGAGGCCAGGCCAGAGGTAAAACACAGGAAAAGGAAAGGGGAGGAGATGAATAGGAAGACAACTAGAAAACCAAATTGGCAGGAGAAGGTATCATATCAAATTATGCTATCAGTATGAAGTAATAAGGTAAATTTCTAATTACTGAACAGTCTAAAAGAGATTGCAAAAAGGAGCTTTTCGAATTATTTTTTGAGCAATGTGACTACAAAGAAAAGCACTAACAGAGGATATGAAAATTTGGTGTGTTTTAGATAAAAATTAAACCATACAAACACATTTTCATTACTGTTCAAAATGACATAAAAAGCAATTCCCTAGCAATTAGCATTGCAATTCCTTCTAGGTCTTTTGAATTATATGAAAATACTTTGGTTGTCAATACTGAACTGCTTTAATGAAAAATTAAACTTAAATTAATCCAAGTTTTAGATAAAATGTCAAAATTAAACACTTTAAAAAATGAATACTAATAAAGATGAATTTTCAAGGTAAGTTTTTACTAATACAGAAATAGCAAGTTTACAAAGTAGAGGAACTTCATTCATTCAATCATCAACTATATGATCAGCACCCGGCACTATTTTAAAATGCTGTGGATTCACAAGTGACCTGAACAGACAAAAGTAACACTCAGAAAGTTCACATCTAATTTCTCAGTGGGAAATAAGAAGAGTATATGAAAGAAAATAGATAGGTAGGTAGGTACATAGATAGTAAAAGAGACAGTGATTTTATATTCATTTTAAAGATTTTTTTTGACATTTTAAAACAGTTTTGTTTTTTAACTCTTTATAGTCTCATTTAATCTTAAAATTGTTTTAAGGATTTAAACACTTTGTTTATATTCTCATTTAACTTTGGCAAAAACTCTGAGATTGTGATAAAGAAAATTTGTATAACAAACAGGTCTTCTGTGACACTGAGGGGTAAAGCCAGAACATAAACACGAGTGGCTCAGAATCTATACCCTCACACTCCTCAAATAGCACCACACTGATAACTATTTGACAAGAGAGCATTTATAAGTAAAAAAATAAGCTTCCTGAAAAGAATTTTTCAAAAAATAATCATCAGAATTTCATAACACATAACAGTATTAAAATGAACCTTCACATTTTAGTATTTAAATGAGATTCCAAAAAACCCAGTAAAAATTAGTCTAGAATTAAGATAAAAGGTACTTATTGTCTTTCTATGACATTAATTACAAAACTATGTGACATTTCCTACTAAACTATTCAGTAGGGTTTTATGAAACAATGAGGAAGTGTCATGTACAAATATATTTTTAAAAGATCATTCTGGTGTCAGTTAATAGATGGCTTGCTCTCTAAGATGATAGTGATATTTTTTTTTTAAAAGATCAGCAAGGACTGAGATATTTTAAAATAAATCATTGAACTTATGCCATTCATATCATTTTTCCAAGTATCTTTTTTCAGTCTCTATCTACTTCGGGCTCTCTTCAAATATCACCTCCTGCCATTCCTTATTGATAACCATCATCATGCACTACCATATTATCTCCGCAGAGTGTTCAGATTTGTTTTTCATTTCATTTTCAATACCATAATCCTTACAGCCACGAGAGTTAGGCCGAGAAGAAATATATTCTATTTTACAGATTAGAAAGCTGTAATTTATAAAGATTACCGTGGTTATCAACTGATAGTGCCAATACAAGATTCCAAGGCATTGTCCTCTTTGTTTGGCCCTACGTGTTATCAGCACAGGCCCACATTCCTAGCATATTGCAGTGGTATTCTTATCACACCATTCTATTTCATCTCAAATGTATTCCGGTAACTGTTCGCCAGGTAAATTGAGACCTCATTTTTCTATGATGGTTTTGTGCTCAGCCATCCACCAAAGCACTCTATTGCTATCCAGAGTCTGGTTTTCAAGACCCTGCCTCTATAGAATGAATATTCTTTTTTGATGCAAACACATTCTGGACACTACTGCACCAAAAAAGAATTTCCACATCAACCTGTTTGTGCTGCTGGCTGGCCTCTCAAACAGATGATAACAGACACCATGGTTTGGTAAAGCAATCCTCTGTACAGAGAATGCTCTCTGCACTCATCTACACTTACACATTGAATACCACGATAACACAACACTAAGGTTTCTTCCTCTCATGAAATTAGCCTCAATACTTTGAACAAACAAACTCCTGGTGTCTTTTAAATTGGGACTGCAAAGTTTAGTCCTAAATGTACCACATTTTCCATGTGTGATGTTTTATGGACCCACAAAAAGTAACCCATTGTAAAAATTTTAAAAAGACTGCCTTGGGGCATAACTTTTACATCAATTACAAACTGGACAAAATTGGCAAAACCTACAGTTTCAGGTCTATAGAAACTGACCAGTCGTGCGATAAAATCAGTGTTTATTTCAGAAACATTACTCCTCCTGGTAATGAGTGGGGATCCTGTGGAATTTCTTCCTGGGAATTCTCCCGTCTTTCCCCTCATCCCCTGCTGGGCTTTTAGGTCATAAAACAAATTACCTTTTTAAGCTACAATAGTGGACCTTGATAAATTTAAAAGAATTGAAATCATACAAAATGAGTTGTTCAAATAAAAAATAACTTTTGGAAATCCCTAAATATGTGGAAATTTAAATAAACACTGTTAAATATCCCACACATCCAGAAGAAGTAACAACAGAAATTAGAAAATATTCTTGACACAATCAAAACTAAAGCACAGCATATCAAAATTTCTAGACTGTGACTAAAGCAGTGGTTAAGGGAATTTTTTTAGCTTTAAATACTCATATACTACTCGGGCATAAAAAAGGAGAAAATTTTATCCTTTGCGACAGTATGGATGGACCTGGAGAATATTATGCTAAGTGAAATAAGCCAGTCAGAGAAAGACAAATACTATATGATTTGACTCATATTTGGAATCTAATGAACAAACTGAACTAACAAACAAAATAGAAACAGACTCATAGATAGAAGGATGGCAGCTAAAGGAAGGGAGGAGGTTAGGCGAGGAGAGATTGAGCAAAAAGGAAAAATGACTCATGGACATGGACAACAGTGTGGTGATTAAGTGGGGAGGTGAGTACAAGGGGACTTAATGGTCATGGAAAAAAATACAATTGAAAACATAAACTTAAAAAAAAAGTTCTCAAAGCAATAACCAAGGCCATCACCTTAAGCAAGTAAAAAAAAAAAAAAAAAGAATAGCAAATTAATGCAAAGTATGCAAAAGAATAAGAATATTAAAGGAAACAAAATAGAATGTTGATCAGAAGACCATACTGATATTGAAATCCTCCCACTAATCATTTATATTATGAAAACCCTTACCTTTGTGAGCCCTTAATATTTTCATCTTTAACATAACAATTAGAACAAATTACTCATAATTCCCACAGGAAAAACTTTTTGGAATAGCTAACAGATCATTAAAAGACATAAATAATATAAAACCCATGAAAAACTTGTAGTTTATTACTAGGAGAAAAGAACTGCAGATACTAATTCTCAAAACTTAATGTATTACTCAACATTTTACTTATAAAAGGCTGAACCTTTACATTTGGTGTAAACGAATATCAGAATAAGTTATAATTCATGCACGATAGGAGATCTATTGTGGTCACAGTCAGTGTGCCAGCCTGAATAAGGAGGATGGGAAGGGATGAGGTGGGGCGAGGCCGGGTGGGACAGGGAAGGCAAAGGGAAGAACCCTTGGTTAGTGTCCACAATACACCCAGCCAGTGCGTAATATCAAGGGTTGAAGCAGTATATCCCAAATTCTTGCCTTCAAAGAGAAAAGCATTTATTTATTAAAATCAAAAGACTAGGCCTTTTACTTATTTCCTTTATTTTCCAATTCAATTACCGAGATGTGTCTGTCCCCATAGATAGTAATGTCTTGATTAATCAGGTAATCAGAAGTCCATGGTACATATAATATCAAAACTCTCATCCCAGCAGGTATTTTTCTAAGACCTTGTACATAAGTGTTTCATTCTTCCAAGGGTCTGCTTTTGCTGTACCCTCTCAGTTTTGATAAAGATACTAAAAGGCAAGGACATAATTTTCTTCCAAGTATCCCAATATATCCAAACCTCTCACACCCAGAGCACCTCTTTCTTTGAGTCTGGACTAGGACTGACCCACATATGCTGAGGCTTGCGCCTATATAAGAATCTATACAGCCATTGTCCTGTGCCATAATAAAGGAGGAAATGTGACCTGCTGTGAACCATTTGCCCTCAGGCAGTTCCAGCATTCTGTTGTACAGAGAAAAATGAGATGCTGTCTATGATAGGAGGAAAGGTAGTAAAATGTACAACAGAGTTACCACTGAAGGTTAGAACCAATACCTACAAAAGGACTCACTGCTTAGTGGAGATTTCGTGTGGCCAAGATGGATTAATGGCTGGGGCCAAAATAGTTTAAGCAGCTCACTGCTCTAACCATAAGAAGACCTAGTTAGCTTCCAGGAGAATCATTTCATTAGCAATGCACAGGGTGAGGCAAAGGTAGGTGTATAGTTGTCCATAGGAAAGGAAAGGAAAGGAAAATAATACAATAATTAATAAATAATAATATAGGAATAAATTATCTGTTTCTCATACTTGTAATTGTAGAACTATTTTTGGTGTAATTTTTGCCTATGTTTGAGAAATAGCTTTGAAGTTATCAATGTAAAAAACATTCAATTTAATATTTTCAACTTCAAAATGAATCTTATCATTATAATTATACATTATATATTTGCATCTTAATCAAGGTTTCCAAATTTTTATAATAGTAATAGGAATTACCTAGCCTCTTTCATTTCCAATAAAATGCACCTACTCTTTACACATTTAAAAAGATTTATTTTTAAAGAGAGGAACAGAGGGAGAAAGGGAGAGAAAGAAACATCAATGTGTGGTTGCCTCTCACACACCCCCTACTGGGAACCTGGTCCACAACCCAGGCATGTGCCCTAGACTGGGATTTGAACCTTGGATGGGGACCCTTTGGTTCACAGGCCAGCACTCAATGCATTGAGCCACTTTAGCCAGGCACTACTCTCTATACTTTTAAATAATCATTTTCTAGTAGAATACACTGAAATCTACCATGTGACTTATATTATAAAATAATAACTGTTGAAAGTACATTTATATGTTCCAGGACATAACAGTTCAAATTGGAACAGTTTGCTTTTAAGTAATGAAAATAATATTTTAGTATTTAAGAAGTTTCATTAAGAAAAGGATTATATAGCTCAATGTTCATCTGTTTAAATTACAGTAGCAATATAGTAAATTTTTAACAATAAATATATTTCAAAATACAGAGGAGTTAAGAAGGAAAAAACATGGTCGCAAAATGTCTGTTAAAATAGAAAACTACAATTCAAAAATTATATAGAATTTTCTAATTATACCTCAACCAAGTGAAAATAATTGTTATCGCTTCTTTGAATATGCATAGTATCACTAATAGATTTTTTAATGTGGACATACAGAAAGAAAAACTACAGCTACCTTGTTTTTTATAATAGATGTATTTTTGAAAGATTGCATGAGAATTAATTCACTTTGAATGTATTGGAGGTACTTGTTATTTAAATGATCTTTACATAATTTTGAAATACAATGCACAACCACCATTCAATGTAGATTATTAAACATTTTTCTGTATCATCCTTCCTTTAACACCAGGGCATAATATGAAACATGGGTGCTAAGACAGCATCAGCTACAATAACTTAGAAAGTACACTTTCTGACTCATATGAGAATTATGTCAGAATTATGAATGCAGGAAATCTTGTCACATTTTATTTAATGTTCAAATTTAAACACGAACCTTTAAAAATACATTACCGTATCCTTAATTATCAGGTTTTTGGTTCACAAAAATGTACTTTCCTTTCATGACAAATTTAGACAAATAAAACAATTTAATCTCAAGCTATTAAATATAGGGAAATAGTCTAAAATTAAGTCATGCTAACGCACACTACCAATATTTTCCACAGACTCCTGATTGATTTTTTTAAAGGAGTTACTGAAATTTTTATATATTCATGTAGCTTCTGACTCTGAGTTCTAAAAAATGATTTTTATCTCCCATGTCTAAGAGGCCGAATTGCCAGCTGATATCAATCCCAAGGAAGATGCAATGTGCCAGAACCCTAAGTTTTACTGACCATGAGAATCTGGTGTCGAATGACATGTTCTCAAAGGTAGAAAAGAGTTTGGACTGCCAAGCCAGACACTGGATCTCAAATGAGCTCTTTCCAAAAATCCTCATTCCTTTGGTCATTAAAAAAATCAATAAGTGTATTCTAACTAAAGTTTAAAAGCTTCTGAGAAGTGATCTCTGCCGAAGTCTTTTGGGGGTGTTCCAACTGTGCAGGGGGCAGTGGAATCAAAAGGCAGAAAGAAGAAAATAAAGAGACGCTTTTGCACAGCAAAGAAAAATCTGGCTGGAGGACTAAGGGATTAGCTTACATATCAAATATCAGCTTGCCATTGTTCAACTCCTCTGCTCTCTCCTCTCTTTTCTGTCCCATTCTTGCATTGCCTGTAGTTCGTGGCATGAAGCTTTATTTCTCATTTTGTATAAGATTTCAAGCAGAAAATCTTCAGTATCAAGATTGTTAAAATGGTGTGCTTCAGATTCCACAGTAATAAGTCCTTTATCTGAGACTCCAGAAATCATACCAATCTAACATACAGTCCTAAATCAGAAAATATGTTTTTTACAATAAAGTCACATTGTACTCCAAGTCCTTAAACTTGACTCATGGAAAGGTCTTCAATCAAGACTTAGCATTATTTTCTACACACTTCTAACAAACAGAATTCGGAAGAGGAGGAGGAAGCATACTGACAGACTAACAACCACCTCAAATACCTAAAGCTCTGAGGAAAACTGAACCTTACCTAGAAAGAACTGTGGAGAACAGTTTTTTCTTTTCTTTCTTTTTTTTTTTTAACTGCCAAACACCTGGAGTGATGTTTGCCTCAATTTTCAAAAACTTTTTTTCTACCCTAAGAAATCCCCACCCAAACAAGATCCTGTATAACTGAAGTTTTACCCAGGTATAATTCAAACTAATTATAAACCAATAAACTCAAATTATACTGGTATTATAGACAATTAAAAGTTAATACCCTTGAGGAAATTTAGAAGACATATATATGTGTGTGTATTTTACCCATCCTTTTTGTGGACTTTATGTATATCTATTTTATTTCTATATATCATTTTAAGTTATTTCCATATTATATAACCATAGGGAGAAATATTTATCACTCCTTTGAAACAACATCCACTAGAATTTCATTTGGAATTAGTTGATTCTTTGGAGAGAAAGCATATTTATTCTCAGATCTATTGAAAATAATGAATGTTTCCAAAAAACTATCAACACAACTCTTTAAAAAGTAACCAAATAATTAGTCAAAAACATAACACAAAGGAAATCACTTACCTAAAGTAAATATTGAGTTTTTAAAATTTACTTGGTATGGAATTTACATTCTTATTGAATATAACCAATTTATTTTGTAGTATGCACTCAGGAGATATAAAGGGAATAGCTATAGATAAAATAAAAAAAATATTTTTTCAATTTCATCTCACTTTTCCCATTAATCATTTAAGAAAAGCCAGATGTAGGGCTCTGTTTTCTATAAAGCATTTTTTTTATTTTAAATACTGTCTTAAAAGAATAAGGACATGTAAAACTTTAATATATAGTTGTATGTAAAGTTGTATTTGCATGTTTTATCCCATATGAATTTCAAAATTTAAATTTATTGGTTAATATGTACCTATGATAACTGTAAAAACTAACATGCTATGTTTATTACAGTAAAAAATGAAGATCAAATGTGAACCAAGTATTTCTGGGATAGTGGCAGAGAACATTAAAAACCTAGGCTGGAATCATTTTTCACCCTCAAAATCATTTATTTTTCTTCTACAGATCAGCAAAATTATCACTAAAAGGCAAAAACCTATAAATTCTATATTTTAACTTGCAAGTTTAACCTTCATTCTATTAAAATGAATAGAAATTAAAATAGATTTTAAAAGCAGGCATAGCTAACAGAGCTACAACATTCCACTCCTGGGACACTCCCAGGCAATTGTGAAACTTGTCAGCAATGTGCAACATTTCTGGTTTGAAACTATTTAATTAACAGCACTAGGGATAAGAATAACAATATCAATAACCAAAACCAGAAGTAATAATTTATAAGGGAGCTAATTTAATCAAAGCACAATTTAGATTGTAATCTGGACAACCTGTGTTAATATCATAATGGAATACAAAGGTAAATACACTAAAATATTACATAAATATTAAACAGCAAATAAAAATAAATATTTTCTCTACTTCACTGCAGTCCATGTCAAATGCAACTTAATCAAATTAAGCCAATTTAGTATATACAGCTACTTAAAAGCCTGAGCGATACCAAGTGATGAAGGCTAAATGGAGTCAGTCCAAATCTGCTTTATTTGCTTAGAGGCTATTTATTATGGCCACATTTTATTATTATACAGTACTAAAAAAATTACAAGGCTACATCCTGTTATTTTCCACTGGGAAAAAATGATACAGATGCACTAAGAAAACTCAGCATCGACATCAGCGAGGCAGGCTGCCTTCCACTTGTGCATTTATAACGTGTCAATAGACACTGATGTGTCTGCAGTGGAGAGTAAAGCTGGACAAATTACTGCCTCTTAAGTGTGCCGTAAAATTGTGGCTTTATAGACATCTAGAACCTTTTTAACCTCTTTAGTGATGTTTTGGAAGCAGAGGGGTTGTTTCAAAACAAAGCAACTAAGCACTTTTATTTCTTAAAAGAAATAAAATAGAATTCTTCATTTCCCCCTAACACTACCGCCCTATTTTCAGGAAAATTAGCTAGCCTATCATCAAACTGTAAATTTTAAGCCCTAGTTCACATCAGCCATCTAATCTGTTCAGAAGTGAATGAGCTTTACAATGGAATTAAGATAATAGCTTTTCTAAGCCCTATAAATATCATTTTTACTCCTTTCATGAGCATTCTCATCAATCTGCATTCATTGTATGATGAAAACTTTGCTGGCATTGTATAGAATTCTAACTACACAAAATAGAAATATTCATTATTTTTTTTTTTTAGTTGAGACAGAGAACAAGAGAAAGAAGAGATTAAGGAACATTGGTTGTTTGGTTAATATTTGCAGCTTCTAAGGATACTAACTGGTTTTCTACAAGTTCTACACACTTCAGGCAGGAAAATATGGTGCTGTAGAGCTTGAGGAGTTCCATGAATTGCTTTCCGTTCTGAAATAGAAATAACTTCATGTTTGCTGCCATGAAACATTCCCTGAAAACTTCTGCCAATCTAAAAGCTGATAGCCCCTGCATGCAACAGCACCACTGCCGACTCCCCTCCGCCCAAACTGTGGGACAGAGTACAGCAGGGAGGTCATCCCCCTTGCCACCAATGTATGGATGATGCCATTCTCGTTAGGATAGTTTAGCTCTAATGATCTTGAACATCAGGTAGCCTGTGTTTGCTGAGAGTCTCCTCCATGCCTTTTTCATTTCCCAAAATATTGGTCACTTCAGCAATCTCTGTAGAGCTAAAAAAAACATTACATTTTACATTTTTGAGAAATCAGTCAAACTTCTGAATGGTAGATTGTAAAAGTTTTTGTGTTTTGTTCTGATGTTGTGATCTCCAAAGTCAAGTAAACTCAATACTACCAATATCCCTTTTACTTCTTTCTTTCTTTCTTTCCCCCGCCCTGTTCAGCTAGAGCAAACAACTTCAGTTTGGAGGATGCCTAGGCAGCAGCATCTGCATGACAGTCATAACATCTTTCTGACGTGTATCCCGGCCCGCGGGATCCTGCGTTGTGGCGGCAATAGACAAATACACACAGACTACCGAAATCCTGCGGAGGAAAAGGGATGGCACGGTCACTCTCTCAAGAGGAGAGTGCCCCGACCCTTGCTTTGACAGACTTTTATTGTTTTTTCTAGGCCCCTTACATCAAAGATGGTCCTTATTTACTATGCATAGTTTTGTTTTGGGTGGTTATCTTTTACAGACAACAAAGGAGAGTATGTTGCTAAATACATCAGAGAAGGATATTTGCAATGTAAAGGGAGAAATGCTCCATACCTGGAAGATCTAGCTGAGATTTTAGGAAGATAAAGATACTCAGTAAACATGTGCTGTCTCAGGGTGAGGGAGTTTTAGCAAGAGCAAGTCTCATAGCAGCCTAGGTACAACGCAGGCCTGATTTCCCACTAAAGAACTTATGCATGGACGTGGGTCCTGCTCACCAACCTCACTCCCCACTGACTCTTCCGAGTCGGGGCTGAGCCACATTTCCCGCGCTTGGAACAGTTCCCCATATCACTCCCATAGTTTTATGGCTTGGGCATAATGATGTGTCTACAATACCTATCTCACCTCTACCCAATAAACATTTTTGTGGGGTCATTTAGAGAATATCCTACGGTTTAAAGTTCCGTCTAGAAATTCAACCTAAGGCCTAAAGTAAGGTTTGTCATAATTGCTACAACAGCTTTAAGAACATCGGAGCAGAATTTTTCTTTATTACATCTTTTACAATATCATCACAACACAGCTGTTCAAAACTGGATGGTGACATTGCAGTATGGTTACCATTGAAGAGAAAACACCGCCACAAGTCACACATTGCGGTAACTGTAGCTGTTACTGAGTTTCGGTGATCTCTCCAATGCCCCATCCCTGGCTCTAATTCCACCCTGTGTACAAACGGCATCCCAGAGTTAGAATGTCCTCCTCTGACTCTCCATCCACATTAGTGGATTCACTTACTGGATCATTCATATTCTAACATTTATTCAAAACCCACTGGGGTCCAGACACTGTGAAATTCTATGTGTGACAGAAAAACAATATGAGAGCCCACTTCCTAAGAAGCTGTCTATCCTGTGGAGGAAACAGCTGTGTAAATAATTATTCAAAAACATGAGGTACATATTTTGGTTTTTAAATAAAAAGAAGTGAAAGCACTGGAGATGCACAATAGGTTTTTATGTGAAACAAACATAACATAATGTTGCCTTGTGTGGTCAATATTTCACACTGCATTTAATCACCCACCACATGATAAACCCAGAGAAGACAGGATATACCATTTATTGAGGGGTTTGCCGCTTTTCCAGTTATTTATCACAAATTATACATATAAATTAGAAAATATGTATGCAATAATAACAAATAACCCATAAAGCCTGGCCCTGGAGACAGGCTATTCAATCACAAATTCTAACTCTGACACCAGCTGCATGAACTTAAATGACCTGAACTGGTTGTGCCTCAATTTGCTTACCCATAAAACTGGAACTATAAGCTATCTTAAAATGTCATTGAAAATATTGAAAGAAGTAACCTATGTAAGACCCAGAACTGTCTTGACAACATAGTAGGCACAGGATATGTTTTAGCTATTAAAGCCATAAATGTTACACTAGATGTTTTATATTCATGTTTTTAAAAATTGTAAGTTTTAAGCTAAATAGCATTACACCATTCCAAAGATGATGAATCTGCAGCACAGAAAATGTAAAACACTGTCAACATGAGAGTTGCTAAATGGAAAAGTCACGAGACAATAGAGATCCACAATACTAAGAATGACACAAGTGAACGTCATATTATTTGGGGCCTCCTAACCTGTATGCTCACAACCATTTCAGGAGATAAGCATCACGTCCAGAAAAAAGGTCACAGAGGAAACAAAGGGCAAAATTTTTTCAAATGTTAAAAAGTGTCCTAAATAGCTAAATATAACTAACTAGCTTTAATTCAGTGGATTTTTTTAAAAAACTGGGGCTTTGTCTCAGGAATTCTGACCAAATGAAGTATAGAAATCACTGTATTCTTTATTAATAAACAAAAAAGAACATTATGTAATCACTTCTGAGAATATTTTGTATTACAGCCACCATGAAATACTTAGTGAAATTTATATCTTCAAGTCTTTCGGAAGAAGACTGTGTCATATACAATTTAGACAGAAGAAGGCATGTCAATTCAGATGTAATTATGTATGTACTTCTTTTTGTTTCATATATTAATCATTTAGTTAATTCATTAATTTAGTTATTTCATTAGTTAAGTTTATGCTAATATCCTTCTCCTATAGCCTTAGAATAAATGATTACAAGATGTTCCAATGATAATTTCAGAAATACAGTAATCGTTTCCACAATTGAAACAAAAAGATTCCCTTCACAGGGATAGGAAGTGAGGGAGTCTCTAAGAGTACCACTAGGTTACCTAATTATTATTATCACAGTTATCTCCTCTACAACTAACATTATTTATGAAAAATGCTACTCATACCAACAAACTGCTTAAATAAAAAAGCTGTCATTCCAGTATCACAGGGAGTCAATAGAATTCTAAAAGAGATATTTCAAATTCATCAAGTTGGACAGTTGTGTCAAGAATACAGAATTGAAACTCAGGGCAAAGGCAGTGAAGGGCTAGTCAGGGGACAATGGTGTCAATAGGTTATGTTTTGAATTAAAATAGAGGAGAGTGAGATTGTTGTTGATAACTCGTTACACAAAGCTTTGAAAAATAAACATGAACAATAGGCATTGGGGTATATTACAGCAGGAGTGTTCAGGAAGTAATCATTTTTCTTAAATATGTTACACACACATTAAAAATAGCATTTTCAAAAAAATACTTGCATTAAAAAAGAAACTATCATCCCTCTCTTATTCAGTTCATACATAGTTAATTTCATAATTCTATTAACTGTTTTGGATATTTTTCTCCAATTTTATGATTAAATATAAATCTCATAATGTATATTTCTAAAAATAACACTGAACTGTAGTATTCTTAGTAACATTTATAACTTTTGTTGCTCATTTTTATTTATAAAAGTCTATTATAGTTTTTAATATCTCATATTCTTTTTCTGCCAATTCATATAATTTATTGCTTCCAAAGTATCTGTCCTAAAAATACAGGTAAATTCATGATAAAAACAGCTAACTTACTATCTGCTAGGCCTTGTTCTAGGCCTTTTTGCATGCAGTCATCCATCTGCTCTTCACAACATTATGAGAGTAGCGATTGTCACTGTCCTGATTTTAAAACGCAGCAGTGGAGACCTAGAAATTTATCAGTAATTGGCAGGGCCTGGCCAAGACATCAAGCCCGTTTAACCCCATAGCCCATGTTCGTAACCACTTCATTTTTGCTCTCTCCTTTCTTTGATTGGTTTAACGCCATTTATATTTCAAGGCTAAAAGCAGATATTTCAATAAAGCCTTTGGCACTCACAATCAGTCAAAACAATGCTTCTCTCTGTCTTGCAATAACATGTAGCTATTCTTTGCTGACCCTTACTGAGTATTCCCGAAGTGCTAGGCATTGTTTCCATATATAAGTCACCTCACAAATGAAACAGTAATATAATTTTCCCCACTTTATAAATATAAGAAATGAAGGTCAAACACAAAGGACGTCCCAGGGCTGGTAAAGGACTCACACCAAGCAGCTGTGCTCCCATATCATGCCCTGCACATAGCAAGCACTCTGTTCCTTATTGGAAAGGACAGAACTGGTTTGGGGGCACAAGGCTTATATCTGGCTTTGCTACATGTTAGACTCATGGCCTTTGGTGGGCTGCAGTACCTCCTGGCCTTAGTTTCTTCACTGCTAATATGAAAATAAAAATAAGGTCTACCTTGGAGCATTGTTTAAAGAACTAAATGAGGAAATATAAGCATATGCTCACTGAAAAAATAATTAAACCCCATAAATTTAGCTGCTATTATTATTATTACTCATTCTCATCTTCTAGAAGAGGAGCTATTTTTTGGTGTTTTAGTTTTAGTTTTTATTTATTTATTGAATTTATTGTGGTGACATTGCTTAATAAGATTATATAGGTTTCTGGGGTACAATTCTACAACACATCTTCTGTATATTGTATTGTGTGTTCACCACCCCAAGTCGTCTCCTTCCATCTCCATTTATCCCCTCTTCACCCTCTTTCACCTCCCTCCAACCCCCATTCCCTCTAGTAATCACCACACTGTTGTGTGTTTATGAGGCTTTTTTTGCTTAATTCCTTCACCTTAGAAACCATATACTCAAAAATATTGTATCCCTAGTATTTATTGTGCTACAAAAAGATGCTCATAAAATGTCTAAAGGATTTTAGCCTTCGTCATTAGTTACTATAAGACCGAAAACTCCCATTGAAATATGTTGCATCCAGCAGCTATTTTTACTCATCTAAAATCCACATTCCTCTTAGAGTTTAGTTTATAGATTCATTCCATGAAAAAGCATTTTAAAAAAAACCTATCATGCAAATATAATTTTATGAATAACATATCTTCATATTTAAAAACTCTGACTTTAGGAAACTTTTACAGTTTGGACCAATGACCATTTCTTAATTTCTTTTCTTCTATGTTTGGGAAACGCAGACATTATTTGGTCAATGCCCTCTGTCATGCACTGAAAGCTTGCATTTCTCTCCTTCAGGCAGAATAATCTCAGTTTCTTCAGGAGTTTCACATATATCATTTCTAATGTTTTTTATCACTTTTAGAGTAATAAATAGCTCATTTTACATTGGATTGAATATTACATGCTGTATTCAGAGTTATCTTAGAAATATTTATAATCTTTCAAACTGCAACATGGAACTATCTAGCTCCCAAGTGTTCCTCAATCCTAGACTATTTCCTTTGAAAACCCTCTCAGGGAGCTCTGTGGAGTCTACATCTCATACATTTTATTAAATGAAAGAAAAAAACCCTCTCACTTCTATATCTCTCTCCACTGACAGAAGGGTACCAGGTAGGTAATTTACGAGCTCCTTCTCTCCTAATGTAATTGATGTGTAAAACTAATACTGCAGATATAGACTATTCAGTACTATATACAATACTCTGTATTAACTAAAACATTAACATGATCGTAGTCCAAATTATGAACTGAGTATGCACTAAGTAATTTAAAGTCACTCATTCAATCAATATTTAATTAATTCAAAAAATGTATTGAGTTTCTTCTACATGTTAAGTTTTTCCCCCGTAGGTACTAGGAATAAAACAATGAAGGAAACAAATATCCTAAACTTCAAGGAACTTAGATAACAACAGATGCTACGTAAAATATATAGTATGTTTCACAGTGTACATGATAACGAAAGTGTGTAAGGATTTTAAGTTTTTAGAGAGTATAGCAAAAGAATCTTTTACTGAGAAGGTGCCATTAGAGGAAAAGCCTGAAGGAACCGGAACAGAACGCGGGTAGCAAGCTGTGTGGGTATCTATAGCCAAGAGCATTCCAGGCAGAGGCCCTCAGGCAAAAGGTGAAAAGGATGTTTAAACAGCAGCACTGCTAAAGGGCTGCAGCAGAGTGAAAGAGGGGAAGAATGGTAGGAGGGATCAGAGAGCTAACAAGGGGCTAAATCCTCATTCTGGTACACTTTGTAGCCCATTATTCATACCCCATCATGTATTCCGTGAGACAGAAATCTACTGGAAATTTTTGAGCAAAGTAAAATTATATGACATACTATAAAATGATGACTCTGGCTGTTGTGTTGAGGACAGATTATAGGGAGCCAGGTGGACTAGTTAGAAAGGTATGATAATAACCCAGGTGAGAATGGTGGTTTAGTTGCAAGGTGGTGACAGTACAAGCAGTAATAAGCAGTGGAATTCTCAGTGTACACAGGGAAAAGCCAAGAGGATTTGCCTGAGAACTGTATATAAGGTGTGCAAGAAACAGAAGCCTGTGTTTTTTACATTTGCGATTGAAAGAAAGGGGTTGACATTTTTGAGACTGTACAGGCTTCAGAAAAGTCATTTTAGGTGTGTGGATAGAAAGTACAATAGAAGTTTAGTTTTGAACACATTAAGTTGGAGGTATCTATTGCAAAACCTAGTGGATCTGTTTGAGAAAATATGTATGAAACCTAGTGGATATGCAAGCCCAGAGCTGGTATAAATGTTGGGGCTAGAGATAAAATTTGGAAATAACCATCATTTATATAATATTTAATACTAAACTGATCTCCTTGGAAGAGATCACCAAGGAACTGAATACAGGCCAAAAAAAGTAAAGAAACAAAAACTGAGCTCTGAAAATCTCCGAGATTTATAGATTGTAGAAGATGAACAGAAACTCATGAAGAAAACTAAGAAATATGCCACAAAAATACACAGAAAACTAGGAAAGTAGGATGACCTGGAAGACAACTGAAAAAAGTGTTTCAAGGAGAGACGAACTGTATCAAAAGCCACTGAAAGATCAAGCAAGATGGGGAAACTGAGACTTTATCTCTTGACTTCATAATATGATCATTGAAAAGAACAGTTTGGGTAGGATGGTCAGGATTTTAACCTGATAGTAATGGGTTTAAAAGGGAATAAATGGAGAAAAATTCTATCAGTACCTTTTACCACCCTAACTACGCATCAGTCTATGAGAATACAGCACCTAATTAAATTGCCCATAAGTAATCATTCTGGTTCTAAAGTCTGTACCTTAACCTCTCTGCAATACGGTAGCTTCCTTAACATATCGTATGTAAGTGAACTGCTGTATATATTTTAAATATACATATATTTAAATATATACAAATATAATATATACAAATATATTTATATATTAATATATATTAATATATATTTACACTTATTTTAATATATACATTTACATTTAATATATACAAAATATATACATTAAATATATATTGAATATTAGCTCCTTGTTTATTGATTTTTGCTTTTTTCCAAACAGATCAAAGCATTTATTGGCTTTATTTTATTTTTATTTTTGGATATTTATTTTTTTCAAATTTTCAATTATTTTATTGTTGTTCAGTTACAGTTGTCTGCATTTTCTCCCCACCTCTCTACCCTACCCCAGCCAGACGACCTCCCTGCCCTGCTTCCTACCCTCCGCCTTGGTTTTGTCCATATGGCCTTCATAGTAGTTCCTGAAAACCCTTCTCCCCACTATTCCTTCCCCCCTCCCCTCTGGCTACTATTAAATTGTTCTTAACTTCAATGTCTCTGGTTATATTTTGTTTGTTTTTTTCTTCTGTTGATTATGTTCCAGTTAAAGGTGAGATCTTATGGTATTTGTACCTCACCGCCTGGCTTATTTCACTTAGCATAATGCTCTCCAGTTCCATCCATGCTGTTGCAAAGGGTATAAGCTCCTTGTTTCTCTCTGCTCCTTTATTGGTTTTAAACAACTTTGCTGTGGTGTCTTAAAATAGTCATATCTGTATATTTTAATCAAGAGGCTCACCAGTTACTAATGCCAAATTGGTACAGAAAATGTGGCTTTTGATGCCTAAATAAAACCATCCCCAACATGTAAAATTGACTTTAAAATATTTCTAATACAATGTGAACTACAGAAATCAGGGAATCAAGGTAGATATATATAATATTATAATTATGTTTTTTAAAAAACTATAAAACTGGCCCTGGCTGGTGTGGCTCAGTGGATTGAGCACCAGCCTGCGAATCCAAGGGTCACAGGTTCGACTCCCAGTCAGGACACATGCCTGGGTTGTGGGCCAGGTCCTCAGCAGGGGGTGCATGAGAGGCAACCACAAATTGATGTTTCTTACCCTCTTTTTCCCTACCCCCCCTTCTGTCTAAAAATAAATAAACTATTTTTAAAAAATTAAAAAACTACAAAAAGAGTAAAATAAAATATATAAAATATCATTAAAATTTGGCGACTTTGTTAGTGAAAAGTTCTTAATTTCTTTTTTCTGTATTTGTTCCCTAATAAACATGATTAATATAATAAAAAGATCAACAAGCTCTACTATAATCATGCAATATAACAAAAAATTCTACTGCATTATTTAGTTCTAATTATGTGTACTGACATTCATGCCCTTCAATTTTTCTTATACCATACTATTTTACTTAACATCATATGCAAACTGAAATATAGATTAACTTTAATAAGCATTTATTTTAGTACATTCTAATTATAGAACTAGAACATACAACTACTTGATCAAAGAAAGTTATGAAGCCTTGGCCAGGTGGCTCATTTGCTTGGAGAGATGTCCCGTGCTCCCAAATGTTGCCAGTTTAATCCCTAGTCAAGGCACATACCTACACTGTGGGTTCGCTTTCCAGGTTGCGGTGCTTATGGGAGGTAATAGATCGATGTTTCTGTGTCACATTGATGTTTCTCTCTCTCTCTTTTACCCTTACTCTCTCTCTAAGATCAAAAAGCATATCCTCAGGTGAAGATTAAAAATAATGTTTAATTATATTTAAAAGAAATATGGCTATGGGTCACAACTTTCCCGAATAAACACAATAAAATAAACTTCATAATTCTTTAAAACCAATGAATAATGAACTGTATTTGTAATGATGGGATTTAAAATGAATGCCACTATAATTTTACTAAATCAATCATCTTTGTACACATAATCTGACCATTCTATTTTTTAAAAAATATAAAGCAACATATCCTGTTAGTGAATTGTATCCACAAATTGCCAAATGCCAATGCTTAAGCTGACACGCAGCCTGAAAGTGTTCAATGAGGAAAAGTGCCCAGTGTGTCAAACAGAAAAAAAAACAGCCAATTCAGGGCAGGACTTTGCAGTAATGGTATTTTAATTGGCTATCTTTTTATACTTATCTTTTCCTGCCTATTGATAAATGATAAAATGCATTTGCAAGCCATTTCGTTTATGAAAAGAAACAGCAAGGAAAATTTTAATGTTTGTTTTTAATTTAAAATGAGACCGAGCAAAGAAAATTGAGCAAAAACTGAAGCAGCTATTGAATGCAATGACCTTGTCAAATGTTCCATGGAATGAACTGTGTTTGCTTCACTAGAGTATTACAAATGCTTACAAAAATAAAATAAAAACTAGGATTAGCATTATGGAAATGAACATAAGCTATTGTATATGGTCATTAGTTACATAACTGAATTTTTCCTCTTTGAGGAAAATAATATTGAATTTTTGTCTTAATGTGTAGAGTCATTTTTACTGCATTAAGAGAAACAATGTTCCATTTCACCAATGACATATCAAAGACAGTGCATTTGACTTGCCCCAAGTGTTCTTTAGAACTCTACTCAATTTATTTCCTGAGACTTAAAAGTATTCTTTTTCAACATCATGGTTTAGGAGTGCAGAAATCTATAACCTTACCAATGAGAATACTTGTAGGTTAGCAATCTGTAATTAAGCTGTGGCAAAACCTTTTATGTTCTTTCACTTTTGGGGGAAAAAAGGAATTTATCACAGATAAAGAAAACAAAATTTTAGTCAAATTTGTATGATCTCATCTTTCACATTCTGCATATAAGGATCTAGTGTCAAAGTTCCCATGTGGAAATAACATCTACATATTTATTTTTGTGAGGTCTAATAATAATTTATTAAATTGTTATCATCACTGTTTTAAATTAATAAAAGCAACCAAATTAATACCACCTTAACTAATATATTCAGGATTATACTTCCAAAGGCCATAAAGAAGATAAAAATTTTACCCCCTGGGACAACATAGATGGACCTGGAGAACATGATGCTAAGTGAAATACGCCAGTCAGAGAAAGACAAATGCCATATGATCTCACTCACATGTGGAACCTAATGAACGAACTGAACTAACAATCCAAATAGAGGCAGACTTATAGATAGCAGGCTGATAGTTCTGGTGGACAGGAGGTTGAGGGGGTGCAGGGATGGAGCAAAAAAGAAAAAGAGCTCATGGACAGGGACAACTGCGTGGTGACTGCAGGGTGGGAGAGGGGGTTGGATGGAGGTGGAAGAGGGTATAAGGGGATAAATGATAATAGAAAAATATAATAAAAACTATTAAAATACATGTTATACTTCGATTTTAAAAATAAAAATGACTATTACAATGAATATTATTTCTGAAGCCAAAACTATCTTTGAAACCTAAATTTACTCTTCATTCACTTAACCACCATTTAATGAAAACTGCCATTTCTTTCTTTGCTGCTAGATACATAGCTCCCAAAGGAAGGACAGCAGAGCTGTGCTAAGAGGTGAAATGGTCAGCAACTAAACACTCCATATAAATACACATATTTTGTCAAAATAGACAGGGAGACAAAGTAACATACCCTACACAGATTAAAGATACCCAATTAAATTTCCAAATCACCAATTGTAGAAAAATAGGTTAAATCAGGTTTCCATTTATACTTTGGTTTATACTTTCTCTTAAGAACTTAAGAAATGTTTCTAAACCAAGTACAATTGGTGTGTTTATACATAATAGGAGCCAACTCAATTTCTGCAAAGTGCATAATACATTGTTATTATTTAAGGATGAGAAATTATCGATACAGGTGGGTGATGGATTATTCTGAGCGTAAAATACCTGTCTCTGAGAGGAACCTTTTTACAATAGGCTTAGTGTTAATGCAAGAATATTAACAAAAATCAATTACAATAATATAATGAACTCAGATGTGAGACCTGTTTATAGCTTATGAAAATATTTTATTTTACTTGACCCTCACTACATTTCTGAGCAGTAAACAGATTAGATTTCATTTTATTGAATTTTGAGATGAGAATATTGAAACTTAGTTGTGCCTCATTTAATATTACCCATTGCACAGTTAAAGCTTTGGTATTAGAAAAGGTCTCTACATTCCTATGTTCATAAAATGAATCTAGTCTTCATATTTTTGACTTTTAAGAGCTGCAATAAAGGGCCACAGACAAATTATTCTGGTCCATTGACCTTAAATATTCTGATCAATTCAAACTGTGAGTGTAGCAAAAGTTGAAACCAGACACTACCACCTCCAGCAAGTACAAACTGAGAAGAGAAAAAGAGGCCATAAAACTATACCAGTGTTCAAACCAAGGCAGAACAGAAACTCAAGGTGAATGCTAGAGGCTTTTAAAGACTCTTAGCAAGGTCATGCTGATAAATTGAAATGAACACAACTTGGAACTACTAATAAATCATGCTAATTTCTTCAGAACCCACTGTCCTGACCTCTGTGAACCCAGAGGTAATAGGCAGATCATTCGTATTCCTGATTAATAATTTTGAAATTTTTATATATGTTACAGTAGCTTATTGAGTCAGAGGTGTTCTATTTGGGTCACTATAGCCTCTGAAAAGGAAAAAAAAGTCTTACTCTCTCTTGGTATATAAGCCTTCATGTTCCATTTGCCAAATAAACAACCTCAGTCACTAAAATTTCTTCTCAAGTTAACCCTTCCTTCATTCCCGTAATTATTTGCATTGCCATTAACATAATGTTTCCTTAAACAGCTTTGTTTTTGAAAGTCCACTTTATATTGCATGTAATTTACTTAGAACTTCCAGCTATTTGGAACAAACTATTTTATAGAAGCAGCACAGTTTAGGGGTAATAGCATGACCAATGCTAATGTAGCTAGATGTCCTAGGATCCCATTCCTGATCTTCCAGTTCCTAAGACAAGCCACTTCATTTCTCTAACCTCAGTTTATTCCCCTATGAAAAAAGAATGTATCACTACCTCTATAATAGGGTTGTTGTGAGGATTAAGAGTTAACACACGTCAATCACTTAGACCCCACAGCACATAGTAAACCACCGATAACTATTTGGTATTATAGTTATGATTTATATACTAAATGATTCTGGAAAAAGAAGAACAGAGACAAATACAAAGCATGTCTGGGTATAGCTTCTACCTAAAAAAGTAAAACTATTAAATCCATTTGTGGTATTAGAAAGAGGAAAACCATACTGGTAACCTTAATTACTTAAAAAATTATTGAGTCAAAAATGCATTTAATACACCTAACCTACCAAACATTGTAGCTTCCATAGCCCACCTTAAAATGTACTGAGAACCCTTTCATTAGCCTACTTGGACAAAGTCATCTCACTGTCCCCGCCCAACATCTACCTTTCTGCACATTGCTAGCCCAGGAAAAGACCATATTCAAAGTATGGTTTCTATTGAATGTTTATTCTTTCACACCACTGTAAAGTTGAAAAACCATAGGTCTATCCATTGTAAATCTGGGACCTTCTTTATTTCCAATTTTTTGAGGAGCCTCCATGCTGTTTTCCATAGCAGCTGCACCAATTAGCATTCCCACCAGAATTGCACAAGGGCTTCTTCTACTTGGCATCCTCGCCTACATTTGTTACTTCTTGTCTGTTTTGATAATAGCCATTCCAACAGGTGTGAGGTGCTATTTCATCCAGGTTTTGTGTATATTTCCAGAAATGGATTCTTTAGGGCAAAGTAAACAAAAGATGAAAAAAAGTGTTGCTTTTTCCGAGGTTAGGACGCCATATCTGTTACTTTTATGTGACAGAGAACCACAAAACACACAGGAAGTCTCAGGCATTCTAGTCACTCCACCAACAAATATTTATTGAGCACAAACTTAGAGTCACAAACAGTAGGCTATTCTAAGGCATTGGCCTCTTCCTTTCTCACTAAAGGAATGTTCGAGCACCATTAACCAATTAATTAGTCCTTCACTATAGTTTCACTTAACATTCTTCTTAATTTCTGATGGATTTATGTTGGGCAGTATGATGGGAAAGAGAGCCTGTGTAAGGAGAGCCTTGTACAACCTGCTTTCTCTCTAATCAAGATTTTACCCCATCCTAGCCTTTACTCTTTCCACTTCCTATGCTTCAACTGGTTTATTAATACGCCAAAGTCACCAATTAGAATTTTTGAACAATAGAAAATTTTGTTCAAGCTTCTTTGTTGCTCTGATTATAAATTATTTTCACATTTTTGTAAGTTTTTATTCTTTTCAATACACCTTCTAAAAAAAAACCCCACAGCTTCTCAAATCAGTCTCACAGCATGACAGTTTTACCTCTACTAAACTTTGCAACTCTAATTATATGCAGTGATGTCTCATATTAAATTCCTCCTTTGCCAATTATCCTTTAACAAATTTGATATCAAAAACCTAAGTATAAAAATTAAAATGATATATGAGAAAACAAAATTAGTTGCTTTGCTTTTTGTCCCAAAGTAGTAAGTGATTAACTTAGCAAAGTATATATAATTGTTTAGAAAATGCATAGGCAAACATATATATAGGCACTTGTATGGAAATGTTTTTAAAAAATAAAGCTACCTGTTAAGACATCCCCTTGGGATGAAAGTGAGAACTAATATTCGTCATTTTACATGATGTTTTTATTCATGTTTACAAATGTCTAAATAGCTAAATGCGATTTTTTACCATGTTTTCCAGGGGAACACACATAACACAAAATAAAATGCATTAAAATAGAAACTGTGCCCTGGCTGCTGTAGCTCAGTGGATTGAGTGCTGACCTGCGAACCAGAGGGTCACTGGTTTGATTCTCAGTCAGGACACATGCCTGGGTCGTGGGCCAGGTCCCTAATGGTGGGCGTGTGAGAGATAACTATATATGAATGTTTCTCTCCCTCTCTTTCTCCCTCCCCACTCTCTAAAAATAAATTTTAAAATCTTAAAAATAATAGAAACTATATAAAGCTGCCCAATGTAATATATTTACAGATATATGTTTGTATACATAGCATATACATGTCTCATATACACACATACATAAATATATGCACATGCATGTGAACATATGCATACAGTTGAACAATATAGTGTTGAAGTGCACAGGTCCAAGTTATAAGTGGATTTTGTTCAATAAATACACTGGGCCCTTCCTATCTGTGGGTTTTACATTCATGGATTCAATAAACCATGGGTAGGAAACTGTATTTTCACAATCCCAGCCATGAATTCTCAACCACATATCAAATAGACTGTTTTTGATCCATGGTTGATTGAATCCTTGGATGTGAAAGGCGCAATGTAGTTAAGATTTCAAAGAGTCCAATGTTATACACAACTATTTAACTGTGAGGGAGTCAGCACCCAAATCCTCCCACTATTTGAGGGTCAACTGTATACAAATACATATATAAATATAAGCTTATTTATTTACTTATTCAAAACAGCACACAAATAAATGATAACTCAGACCCCTTGGACCACTCTGGGTCCACACCCTGTCTGGGCAAGTGAGGGCCTGTGTCTCTAACCCAGATTAAAGTTTCCTGTCCTGGGAGTTTTGGACCAGGGTCAACTAGATGCGAGAGGCACAACTGCATCCAAGACATGGTAAGCTGCAAGTCTGGGAACTACCAGACACTGAATATTTTCAATTCATCACTTATTTAAATCATGAGGTGCCTGAATGTACTGCAGTGGTAATTAGGAATAACAGAAAGAGTCCTGTGTCACTGCTGTGAATTTTATACTTCTGCAAAGGCAGTCACTACCAAGGTCTCGATTTGCCTAGGCAGAAAGAATATACTCCATTACAATATTTTAGAAGAGGCATACCATTTCCTAAAAATCACACTCTGTACTTGATTTTTACTCTTCATTCTACAATGGAAAAGCCCAAAAGGACCGTGGTGGCCGTGTTAACTGAACTGAAAATCTTACACATACGGATCATGCTCTGAGGATGCCAGAACCCAAGATTACTTTCTCCGATTGTTATCAGCATTGTGTTTAAACTTTCTCCCTTCTCTAATCTGATCCCCTTATGAAACATTTTCTACAATACTGGCCTATACATAATAGGGGCTCAATATATCTGTGAAACCAATAAAGTTTAAAAACAACAAAATATATTCTAATGTACTGACAACCTTAGGGTGAGCCCTGGTTCTGGGTGACTACTCAGCAAATGTGTAGGATCAATGTAAGATGTAATGCATGCTCATGTTTTTAATGAGTGATGCAAAAATGAATAGGAGCAAGGTTTAGTGTGAAAACACCACCCATAAAACACTCATTCATCCATTTACTGATCCATTTAACAAATACTAACAATGGGTAGGAAGCAGTTTGAAGAGTCATGGATAAATATTACAAAGGCATACTGACCGCACAATTTAATGGAAAATAACGACATCTAGTACTTTTTTTCAGTTCTTAGTTTATAAAGATACTGGTATTTGTTAACTTTTATTTCATTTAATCCTCACTACAACCAACATGTGTGAGGATTAAATGAAATAGGTAAACAGCTACAGCCTTGTGTGTGACGCAGCTAGAAGTTCGGAATTGATCCAAGTTTATAAAGGGACACTGTGTTTCATAGTGTGCTGAGCCTTAAAGAGATACTACAGAGACTTCTGGTACAACATTTAAGAAGCAGAAATTTATGGTTAAAATCACCATGTGTTATTAATGATATATTTTCTATAACAGAAAATATATTTTGTTATATTTTTACTCACAGTAAGACAATAACCAAAGAGTTAATTATTTCAATTGCTATTTTTTTCTGCTATTTGGTAAACACCTTGTAAATGTTAAAAACTCTGGAGGAAAAAATTCCACATATCGATGGAAGACATCTCTAAATACCCAAATAAGAGCCTGTTTATTATCAACCTCCACTACTTCGTAAGATTCAAAATGGTTTGTTATTTTGTAAAATGGTGCTGCCATTTTGCAGATGATAACTAGAAATAACAAAAATTTTACTTATGACTCAATTATAATCAGTTCATATAGAAAAAAAGATAATTATTTTAAGGCAGTTAAGTTAAATGGATATATGTTAAATAACTAACCTCCCAAAACTTTCACTTCAAATTTTTCTTCTGAAATTATACCAAAATTTCACTGAAATAGGTTTTACTTTTTATGCCCAGAATTTTTTACTTACATTGTATTATTAATTTGCCAAGACTGCAGATTTCCACATTCCTTACGACAGATTAGGCTAACTACTATAATAGAGACAAAGGAACAATCTATTTAAAAAATTTAAAACTGAATATTAAAAGGCAGATTTATCAGATTGCCAGGTCTCTGAGTTTATGAAACAATGTCAAATAAAATGGCAGAGTCATGATTTAGTAAGGTTTTTAAATTCATTATTATATCTACCATATTTTACAACTTTGACTAGTCCCCTTTGCACATTTAAGCTTTCTGTATTACAGAAATGTACTTGCTCCCATTAAATAACCTTAATTCTGTCTTGTAAAAGTTTAATTTGAGAATTATACTTCCACATTCCAAAGAATATAAGTTTTGTTAATGTATTTTAAGAACATACATTTATTCTGGCAATACTAGTAGGATATCATTTGAATATGCCACGTTTCTTTTCTCACAACTCTGCTCTGTAATGATAGACTATTTACTGCATGATCTCATTGAAGTACCCAGGGAAGAATAATTGGAGAATATTAAAAAAGCAAGCTGGGATTCTTTTAAATAAAAATGAAGAAAAGTAACAAATGTCTTCATACATATTTTTAAATTACCCTCATAGCAATTTCAAATTATGACATAAATACATTCAAAATAAAGAATCAATTACATAGGAAAATGATCATAATGTGATCATATCGATTACAAACATTCATTCGTACATAAGGAAATGAAAGTGTCTCTGGGTTTGGGGGTTTGATTTGATTTACTTTCTTTTTGGCAATCCAGGTTTTCTGTATTTTCAATAATATTTGCTTTTATTATGTATATAAAAAGTGATAAAATTAAGAGTACTCTCATGTGGTTTTAGATAATGAGGAAACATTCACCAATCAGCTTGTCTGCTTTTAATAAATGATAAACAAGAAATGATTCATTAGGGGAAGAATAATTCACCAACAGAGTCTGCTTAAAGAAATGAGAAAAAAAAGATCCTAATATAGTCTGTTAGAAAGATACAGAAAGAATGAAGATATAAATTTGCTAATAATAGTTCAAGAAGTATCTCAATCTGATGTTTTACATGAAATAAATGTACATTCTGCATATATAAAATGTATAAAAATACATTAATGAAAAAATATATGATGGATCAAACTTGTAAATCCTTCTCTTTTGACTTTGGTTTTGAACCCAGAACAAAACCTCAATGTTTTTTCTCACAGAATATGCAAGATTTTCTAGTACCTAACTTAATAAAAAAAGAAATCAACATGATAGGTCCTTTCATGTGAATCAAGCTAATATCGGTACTGTCTCTGAGACTTTAAATTGTGAATCAGGGGGTTTAATCTGGGCAGACATTGCACTGGCTTTCTTTCTTTAGGGGAATTCACACATCATACCATAGGACTATAGTTCACAACACCATTCTAAGTAATTATGAGTCATTTACTGAAAATCAGAATGGTATATTAATAACACGATGGGCTCTGTTATTTCAATAATGCATTAAATGATACCTGCTGGCTGTAAAGAGCTAATGTGCCTTCCTAAAGCTGTAGGAAGTGACTTAGTCACCAGGAGAAATCAAATTTAATATACCTTCCTATGTGTAACAGAAAAAAGAATAAAAACAATACTTCCTTTTTTTCTTCCTGAAGCTGGAAATTTTTATTTGGGTGTAATGAAAAGTACACGAAGAGGTTAAAACAATCCTCTTCACTAACAATATCGAAAATTTTTCCATAGCAATGGAGATGCTTAAGGTTCCTAATACATTCACCTTAGGTGACTGGGGATGCTCTGAAAGTTGTGTTAACTCTCACACTCTGGAAATGTATAGGAGGGCAAAGAATAGTAAGAGTATGGATTGTGGCATCTGCAAACATCCACAGTGCTGTCATACCTCCCAGGAGTGGTCCAACCTTTTGGCATCTCTGGGCCACACATTAAATACACAAACACTAATGAAAACTGGTGAGCAAAAAAAAAAAAAAAAAAAAAAAAAAGAAAGGTTTTAAGTAAATTTACAATTTTGTGTTGAGTCACATTCATAGCCATCCTGGGCTGCATGCGGCCTGTGGGTTGCAGGTTGGACACCCCTGACAGGCTAAACAGTCTTCAGTATGTCTTTATATAATATGCTCTAGAACATCTTCACCACCCTATTTTTTCATAGTTAGGGGCTATATTTTATGTTTCTTTCTGTTTAATATAAATATAACTGCCTGATTCTGTATAATATTAATTGTCATTAATGACACCACCTTACCACAGTGTGAAATTGTGGTAAGGTAAATGGAACCTCGTCTTCCAAACTTCCAAAGTGGTGCCCAAGGCTGAAAGGACTTAATTTGTTCCTATAAAACCACTCTGCTCTGACAGATCATCTATGCTCTTGAACTGTACTACTCTGTATATATCTATTCTGCTATTCTAGTTCCTGGAGGCTTATAGGAGCAGCTGAGCCCAGCAGGTAGCAAGCCCTCAATCGGGTTTGACAAATGCTTAAAAAGCCCTCAGTCTTACTCACATTGAGCAGCTCCTAACCTACTTCATCCCAATCCAGTAATTCCTTAGATGGTTTCTCCAATGAAAGTAAATAAGATACCATAAACCTCTTCTTCAACTCATGAAATTGTACACCCTGCATAGACAAACTTGGAAATGTGTTCTGAAACGTAATACTGTGCTACCAAATAAGTGCACTCTGTAAATATGGAGAAATTTCTTTTGATAACTTTCTTCAAGGCATTCATGGAATGTTGAACATTTTATAAGAGGACAAAAGAGGCAGAACAGTGCAGTAGGCCACAGAAAATGTGCTTTCAGAAAGCATCACCAATGACCGTCCTCTAGGGGCAGTTCTTGCATCAGTTACTTATGTGTGTAACTGGCCTTGTAGAGGACCAAAATGTTTATTCTTTTCTGTGCAATAAACATAAGATTTTACCATGGGCTTTTTGTTTGACTTAGAAAATGTTTCCTATAAAACACAAATCAATAAATTAAGTGAGTGAGAACTCAATCAACATCACAGCCAATAAAAAAATTAATTTTTAGAAATAACAAAATATGTAATTATTTAATCATAACAGTTATCAAAATTAAATATAATTTAATTGCTTATTCAGAGTCATTAATTATGTAGAGTTGAAAAATTACACTATTGAAGCAATCATTTAATCATTAGAGCTAGAAAAAAACTTCTAAGTACTAATTCATTATTTCTGCTATGCTCTTAGGAAATTATATCCCATATTTAAAATAAAACCAACATAATTATTTTAAAATGCATAACTAATGACATTGGCATGAATCTTTAACATGCTAGCTATATAGAAAAAAATTCAAATTTAGAAATATTTTCTCAAAATATAAATTGAAGACAACGAAACAAGCAAAGAAAGTAAAAGGGGAATGCATATAATTTATGGACCTCTGGTTCACATGTAGTACACTTAGTCAACTTAATTAAAAGCTAAATCACTTTATTAGGCTCAACTACTATTCTCACCATTCTCATGTTGCTTTAACTTGTGAAAGAAAAAAAAAACATGCCTTATAGCTCTCTTGACTTCTATGATGCCAGGAAATACTGGAATTTGAAATTCTCTTCAAGGGAACAGTAGACAGAAGCAGGACTTTGGCTGACCTTTCAGGGGACATTATTCAAGGATTCATATGGTGCAGAATTACAATTAGTCTCTAACAGTGACTTTTGTTAATCAAGTTTGCATTTCCTTTGAACTTTACAGTCCTTTATTGCATGTGTCTGTTTAACTTGTACATATTCAAGCAACCTATCAGAATCACTAAATTATGCATAGTAAGTATTGGCAACTATTATATCTACACATTTGTCAACCCTCCCTCCCCCCAAAAGGTATCTACCTTTTCATTTAAGTGACTTTGTAATAAGGTCTTCAAGAAACCTTCGTTTTCACTGAGTGATAACAGTAGAATAAGAGATTACTTGCCATGCCGTAGTTAATAAATCACACACGTTGTTCTTTTCTTCCTCTGATAGAGCATATAAAATACTGCTGACCTCAAAAGAATGCTTCTTAAAGAACAGCCACTGTCAACGCACTATTTTATTTCTGGGTGATATGTAGCATAAATCTGCCTTACTGAATTGTGAAGATGTTAAAGTGTATCTATCCTAGATATTCTTAGTGACTGAACAAGCACAAACAGTGAATTAGAGAAACATGAAATTAAAGATCAAAAATAAATAATGCCAAGGATAATATAGTCCAGCATTTCTCAAATTGTGTTTAACTAAACCCAAGGTCTTCAGATATGAATTAATTGTGTGAGGATCTCTAATCAAATAGGTTGAGAAAAGCTAGTTTAATAATGCTCGTTGTATTTTTCCTCCCTGTAGGAATTCTTAGTCTTTAAGATGTTATTATGACTGTGAATTTGTAGAGGGAATAATATGCTGTGTTTGCCAAAATCATTTGACTGTGGAACTCTTTTTATTCATGTAACATCTGGGCCTAGGGTCTCTTATATTTTAGAAAACAATGGTCTAGTCCAAACACTGCACTTTATGGAGCCGAGATTAGTGAAGTAACTTGTGAAGCTGGTTATATTGCCCGCCAGCATGAGAGCAAGGACTAGAGCCACACCTGGACAGGGTCCTTCCAACGCATCACTTTTGACACAGGCTGAGGCATCTTGCCAGGCTGGTGTGATAGGATGGTGTGAATGAGCACGGTTTTGAGAGAATATCTGCACAAACAAAGACCCTGGGGTCTAACATGGATAAGGAAGAAAATCATGCATTAGTGGCGTTGATGTTATAGGACAGTATCTGAGAAAGTAAGTTGGAAGAATAAGATACTGTAGTCAGAGTAGTAGGTCTGATTTTTGTGGTTTTGAAAGCAGAAATATCTGGTAATCATTAAGATTTAGGATAATCGTGTCAGATGGGGAAAGTAATGAGATGGTTAGGCCCTAAACACTAAGATGTGTTAAAACCATGGCCGTTTGAAGTGACTGAAAACAAAGATAAGGGTTTACTGAGTAGAAAGCTATGAGACTGACCCTAATGAGAAAATGACGAGATCAGGCATGTCAAGAATAAGAAGAGAATAGTGACCAGTGACAAAAGACTCAAAAGAGTATAGTTTGTCATACAGACAAGAAAAGAAAAATATGAAAGAGGAAATGGTAACCTAAGAAGACACTAACCCCCTTTTCCCACCAGACGTACATAGGGTGTGTGAGGAATGGATGCACACAGAGTCTTCTCACGGATTACCAGAAATAAAAGCACTAGAAGAAATGTATCTATATGGCATTTATCTGGAGAGAGTCTAGGTTTTCATCACTACTATTAATTATTTGCATAATTCAGTAGTTTACCATTGGTTACCCCCCACAACCCATGTAAAACTACACAATAAGTAGAAAGTCATAACTGTCTAAAATTCTGGCCGAGTGGTAGGCTCCAGAGACTTAGGCAAGTTGTAGCTGTAGGCCAAAACTACAAAGAAGCGCCTGTAGCAAATGAAAAAAAATACTCTGGGACTTAAAGAAGTGAAATGAATTATAGCCCATCAAGCATCATAAAAACTCTTCATCAGCAGCATGCTGAAATAGGCATGCTCTAATCCTAAGGAGGGGTTGTAATAATGATACTTACCTTATTATGTATGATTGCCAAAAATGAAGTCATTAAATATTAAAATAAAATATAGATATATTTAAAGTATTATGCTAGTGGTATATAATAAACTATTAGGAAATCAATATGTTGGTATTTCGATGTCTCTAGTGATGCAGGTATAAGTGCCTATGTTATAATAAAAAGTAAGAATATCAGAATATACAATTGTGAGATACCAACATAGTAAAAGTTTTGCATATGAAAATATAGACTAGAAGTGAATGTATCAAAATAGCAATACTGCTTGCTTCTAGGTGGTATATTATAAACTGTTTTTAAAAATTATCTAACAGTTCCATAATTCTAAATTTCTACAATAAATATACATTATTTTATATTCAGAAAAAAATGTACCTGCTCTAAAATATAAATTTCTTGGTCTTAAAATAATCACGTATAAGAAAGAACTCCCATATTTTAGAGAGTGTTTTGGAAAAATATCCATTTATATGAGGTCTGTCAGAAGATATCCAGCCATGCAGTACGAAAAATAGAGACATTTATTGAAGAAGATAAAAGATACAAGAAACATTGTACATAGGACGATGACAACTCAGTCCCCCTCAGTGTAGGCACCTTGGGACCTCACAGAGTTCTCCACATTGCCATTAGCTGCCTCATCGTATTTTCCTGAATCTCATTGATGGTCTGAAATCTCTTCCTTTTCAGAGGTGTTTTTAGTTTTGGGAAAAGCATGAAGACACAGGGTGCCAAATGTGGGCTGCAGGAGGGCTAAGTCACCTGGGTGATTTTCTATTTCACAAAAAAACATGATGCATGAGCAGCTGCATTATCATGAAGAAACTGCTGGTCACCAGTTGCTCATAGCTGTGGCCTTTTATATCATACGAACAGTTTCGTGGAGGAATGTTCAAGCTTAATGCAAAATTTGACACAGATCCATTGCTCTACTTGCTCAGTCATTTTGAATATGATTGTCACACAGTACGCATGCTCGCTCAAAGGTGTCTACTGCCCCCACTGACCAGTACAGTGAAGTCACCATTGTTCATGCATATACATTCCAGTTCACTCTCCTTGGCTGCCAGGTTGCACCGATATCACAAAAATATTTCTCATTATATTAACAATGTCTGGACTTTTTTCCAGACAGACCTCATATATTTCATAATTTCTCCTGTAATTTCTCTTTCACAAACATAGTGCCCCCAAATACTTAGACCGATAAGTATCACCATGATGTCTATTGCAGCTAGTCATATACAAAGTAGGAAAAAATGGAAAGCAACACAAAAGTCCAAATATAAGGAATTGAATAAGTAAACTATGGACCTTGTATATAAGAAACTACAGAACTGATAAAAAAGAAAGAAATCTCTACATACTAACAGAAATATTCCTAAAATAAATTTGGAGGCAACAAAAACATTTTATGTAGTTGCTCTATTTTTTAATGAATTAATAGTATACATAACATAGACATGCATAGACATATACTGCATATATAAAAACGACATCTTATGTATGACTCAGTAAATACAGAGAAAAGTCTACAAAAATACATATTAAATCATTTACCACATTTACTTATGGGTAATGGGAGGGTTTAGAGGTTTATACTTTTAACTTGATCCATGTCTGTACTCTAATTTTTTCCTAAATATGTAAAAATGAATTTTGTAATAATATATTAAAATAAAATGTATCCAAAGGATAATATTAACTAAATCCCCATGTTAATAACTGCATAAATTAATAGCTTTGAAAAATGAAAATATAGTTATTCTTCAAAATTATATTGATTTCTGCCTAGTTGGTGTGGCTCAGTGAACTGAATGTCGGCCTGCCAACCAAAGAGTCACGGGTTCTATTCCCAGTTTAGGACACATGCCTAGGCAGGTCCCCATTTGGGGGGTGTGAGAGGCAACGACACACTGATGTTTCTCTCCCTTTCTTTCTCTCTCCCTTCCCATCTCTAAAAATAAATAAATAAAATATTTTTAAAAATTATATTCATTTCAATCGATTATACCTTTAACAAAACAGGTTTGCAATTAAAAAAAAAAAAAACAAGAATACCCATACACAACTCATTAAAGGGAATGTAAGACAAAACATATATATTTTTAAAACCTAATTTTATTTTGTCACAATTGCATCTAAGAGAGTGTATATAAAGCAAACTATTTTAAAAGAATTATTACTTCCATTGTCCCCTTCAAAGTTACAACGGTTTCTCAAACTGGTATAACTGCCACCGCTGCACGGGCCGTCCACGTTCCCATGCACACAGACACAATTCAAAGAGAACAGGAAAAATAAACCTATGAAAAACCATTCAGCAAACCTGAAGAAAGATTTTGGCTCTTGACAAATTGTTATTTATAACTGCTGTTGCTAAATACCAGTGAAAAATTGCTTTATAAAAGGGTCTTTAAAGGAGAAAGCTGAGCAGAACTCACCAGGTGAGTAGTAATATTCCAGCGCAAGACAAGTAGCTGAAGAGAGATGGTCTGATATAAATCACACTTGCTTAATGTAGTAAATGTGGACAATGGCAGCGCTGTTCATTCAAGGCCAGTGATACCATATTAAAGTCTGCCTTACAAAGAGGGATTCGAATGATATATTCATTGATTCCACTTTTATTAAGCACTTAGTACGTGTCCCTGACATTATACTGGGGATTCGAAATAAAATAAAGCTGTACAGAAAGAGACCGTGAAAATGCCCATCTCACTCTCCTTGCACTCCAGAAGTGAGACAAAAAATTAGAAATCACATATTGCTATAATAATGAGAAGCACAGAATATATGGTAGGCGAGAGAAAGGAGAGAAAGGATTTGCTGAGGTGGTGATATTGGGGCTGAACTTTAAAATGAGGATTAATAGCGCTAATCGGGCCACCCGATGGTAAGCAGCAAGCGGTCAGATATGAGTGGAGCAGAATTATTCCCTAGAGCAGAATGTCCAATTTCATTTGAATCTGAGGGATTATGTCTCTGATGCATGTCCTATCTAAAATACAAGCCTGACCACCACATCACAGCTGCCAAAATAAAGCCCTGTGTCCTCCCTCTGATGGAGTACATTATAAAGTGTAGATAAGCACAGTTAGGTACCTGCGCCATGTCAGCCTCATCTTTACGAGGCAGCCAGGACCAGTAGAAAAGGAATCATCCTTGACAGTGTTTCCAGTCATGTAGTTTCTCAGTTATTTTCACCAAACTGACTCCTTCGCTCTGTCTGAAGAGTTACTGCCAGAGTTCCTCCTCTGAGAATCAGCCAGCTGGCAGCAGACTAGCTCCAAAACACCAGAGGCTCACAAACCCAAGGACCAGGAGATCTAGCACTGCCCCCAGCCCCCAGCCCAGCCCAGCTCCATTATCATGCAGAACCACTGCCAAACTATGGAACCATCTTTGCCAATTTATATTAATATACAAAGGGCAAGACAATTTTAGCAATAAGGTGGTTTAAATATCTGTGTAGCTATAAGTTGTGACTAGAACAAATTAGAAGAAAAATATTTTGAAAATTAAGTACAAAAGAAATTTCATATTCCTACTAATATTTAAAATACACACAGAGTTATCTTGCACAGTGTAAATGATTATCAACTGGGTGCCATTTGATGACAGAGACCTTAATCTCTGCGAGTTAAGGCCCCATAATTTAGCATTTATAATTATGGTAAGCTTGAAGACGTGTGTGCCATTTTAGGATCAAATACACCAAAAACAATGCCAACTCATTCATTATTCTGTGTACATTTCCCTCAGTGTCTGAAGAGAAAGATGGGGGCATGGATGTTTGCGTAAATGTCTCTCAGATCTCTTTTAGTATAAAATAAGCTAAATTAAACTGCATTGTTGAGGTTAAAAAACATTGAAACTAAACAAAACTGTGCTGGCACCCACAATCAACAAAACTGTAGATTTATGTATTTCCTTGACACTCCTGACCACCTGATTAATCATTTAGGGAAGGTCTAGTATGTGTGAAGCATTGTGCTAAGGGCTTGTGTGTATATATTTTCATCAAGCCTGAAAATAAATGTATAACTTTAGAATATTCTTGTAGTTGTTTAATAGGAAGCACTGAGAAATTAATATTCTGAGCAAACACTAGAATGGATCCATCACTGCTGGAGTCAGTCTGATGGGACAGCCCTTCAATGTTATACTGGTGAGTGTATGAAGAAAACTTGTCAATCTTCGCCATACTACCATCAACACTAACGGAGGAGAGCAGGGGCAGGGGCCCGGCATTACTGCAGATGTGTGAAATGGAAGGATTATGAGTGAGTTTGGGGACACACAGGCATGGTGTTACTTGATAAGCTCAATATCATGTCAAATATACTTTCATAATGAAGCAGGGTGCAGCCAAGAGGAGGGCCCCAAGAAGGGATTTGTAATGGAGTCCACAACTCAAGGTGTCCAGGAAATATTAGAAAAATGTATGTAGGATGTCCTCACCCCCACAAGCCTGAGCCAGGGGGGATGGGACACATGGAACAGGGCCATTTAGAGCTGTTTTGGGTAGCAAGAGCTTTGCAGCTAACCCCTGGCACAGTCATTTAACATATCTATAACCTTTAACTGGTTTCATGGATGTGTTAAGTAGCTGTGGCCATGCTTTGAGTCAGGGGGATGGGACCAAATTCCACCCAAGATGGGACTGGGAAGCAACTCCCCCTGGTTACAGGGCCTGCGTGAGAGCTTGGAGATGATTGGCTCCAAGCCATGGGGCCACACCTGCCCAGACTTACTATGGCAGCCCAGTTAAAGCTGGAAGAATACAGGGATGCTGGCAGGTGTAACTGACTGTAGGAGGAGTCGGAAATGGGGCTGCAAAGGAAGATGGGTGCTGGGATTTAAACCTAGGCCCAGCAGCCATAGAAAGGGAAGACCATGCGGTTCTGAAGTAAATAGGGGGCCACACGGTTCTGAGGGAAAAAGAGGGAGAACCATGAGGTTCTGAAGCAAGTAGATAGATAGAGGTCCACGTGGTTCTGATGAAGGGAAAGAGAGGACCACAAGGTTTTGGAGGAGAAGGGAGAGGATCAGGCAGCTTTGGTGAAGTGAAGAGAGGACCATGTGATTCTGAGGGAAAGGAAGAGGACCACGAGGTTTTGGGGTGCTTCTTTTTGCCACGCGGCTTAGGCAGCAGGAGAGACTTTGCAGCCATAGAGAAAGGGGAGAAAGGACTCTTGCTGCTGGGCCATGAGAAGGTGCCACATGGCTTTGGATTAACTGGAGATTGCAGCAGCCACACAGCTGATGGTGCCGGGAGCCTGAATCACAGACTTCTACTTCTTTTCCTGAGACACGGTACCCCGGACTGGGCACAGGGAGAGGGAAGGACTGTGCATCTGTGGGTATTCTAGAGGACTTTAGTATCTTATTGAAGACATTAAGTCATTACTCTAAGTCTGTGTAACTTTTAAATAAATAATTCCTTTCCTTTCCACCAGTCTCTGGCATTGAGAGACGTCTTTCCTCTGGCGGCAAGTACTGCGAACCTAGCAGGTGTGTGTGTGGGGGGGAACTTCCAGAGACAGAAAGGGGGGATCCTTTCAGTAATAATTTATCGTGAACCACCCCTACCCTTGCTCTGTAACAATAATACTGTTCCATTCCTTTTCTTGGAGTTTCTTTTTCTTAATGTTATTTTTCAATCACAGCTTAGTCAATGTGACTTGGCCTCAGTTTCAGGTGTACAGCATAGCGGTTGGACGATCATATACTTTCAAATGTCCCCTCCCATATTTCTAGTATCCACATGGTCCCGTACATAGTTATTACAATATTACTGACTATATTCCCTATGCTGCTTCCCTGTGACTAATTTATAACTACCAAATTGTTACTGTTATACTCTTTTAGTTTACCTAAAACTTGTTAGAAGTCTAGAATAACACACCTTCATATAAAATGTTCATTTTGATTTACACACTGACTTTCCCTTAATAGCCATTCAATAGTTTTCGAATGAGAATGAAAATTAATATATGGTGTTATCTATACAATATTTAGTAGATAGATTAAAAAATGAGAATATATATAGATTAATGTGTTCTTCTGGTGACAAAATGTAGAATGCATAGTGAAATTAGCTCAGTTGATGAGCAGAGCTTCAATACAGAATAGTATATTTTTAAGGTTAGATGCCACACATGATGACTTTTCTCAGAGATCCTCAAACTATGGTTTCTGAGTAGCTTCTTGCCTGAAAATCAAAGTGTTTATTTAACTTGCAAATCTCTGTGCCACTACAGTACCTACTATGTCAAATCAAATCAATCAGTCTCTCTCTCTCTCTCTCTCTCTCCCCCACACACACACCAATGAAACATAGCCAAACTTAATTTTGAGAACCGCCTAAAAACAAACACACAAAAAAACAAAAGACAGAATTCCTCCATTCTGTATTGTCATGGAAGTCTTTAAAGCGCTACTCTGAAGATGTATTAAAATTCAAAGTGAAAGAGACCATGATATAACGAGAATTTTTTCTTCTTTTAATTACTGGCTGAAGACCTAGGGCCTGCCCTGTATCCATCTGTACTTGTTAGGATGTTAGCAAACACTGCTATCTTTAGAGGGGGGGTGTGTGTATAAACACATATAAGAATTTCTGCAGGCCAATACTCTGCCCCAGCAACCAAGGTTCAATAATATAAACAGACGTAAATGTCTGAAAATGCCAAAGAATCTTCAGAGGAAGCACCAACGTTCATGGTCATGTTTAAGTTCAGTTAAAAGAGAAAACAAATGTGAAGCAGACTGCTAGAAAAATGCTTAATACTATAATGTGATTATCTGAATATCAGTTTACACTGATTTTTCCCACACAAAAAGGTGAACATATCATTTCCCTCTATGTCACACATCCCAACAAAACAAATGAAAAAGGGGGAAAAAAGAAGAGAGCACCTTGATCTGCACAAAGCTTCTGCAAGTCCCCTGGGAGGTGCAGGGAAGGAGAAGAACCAGAAGTATGGCGTTTCCCTTGGTTTACTTTAGCATCACAATTGTGTTGGTCTTCTTCATAACTCAGGGCTTCAATTCTATCTCTAAAGTAAAGGGTGGAGGTGTGAAGGGAAGGAAAATAAACCTTCCCTATTGAATTTGTAATTGTCACTTGCTGGCTGATTGATGATTCTGTTATTTGCATTCTCAAAACTACCTCACGCGCCCACGCACAAGAGAGACTAAACAAAAGAGGCTCAGAGGAGGCAACCATAAAGAGGTCAAAAGGCACATCTCTCTTTGAGAAGAGCTTTTGGGGTTAAGAATTCTACAGGAGTGCTTGAACAAAGCAGGAGCTCACAGGGATCAGAGAGGCACTTCTAAAGCACAAGCCAAGAATAATCAATGGGGCCACCTGCCAGGCAAGGTAACTGCAAAAAAACAAAGGACAATTCACCTACACCTTCAAAGGTAGAAATTAGCCTCTAAGAAGCCCACTTTAGTCTAAGAACAAATCAGTTTTTAAAATTAGAAACCTCTCCCCTTCCCAATCACCACAATACAAAACCATGGCACAGAGTGGTGACTGCATGTGTTTTCCTTCCCATTTCCAGAAAATCCCCTCTTCAAAGCTAGTTGTGTGTGTGTGTTTTTTTTTTTTAAGCAGGGATTATAAGAAAACTAAGAAATACAAAGGAAGCCTTTGTGGCTCAGCACACTGTTTATACCCAGATATCATGAAGCTTTGCATTCAAACCCCAGTTGTAATAGAGTTCCGCAGTAGAATGGGTGCAGTGAATGCCACCACCACGAATGTTGGCAGATTACTGGACAAAGAGTAGTTATCCCACCGAGAGGGCTGGCAGGTTGACAGGGGACCAACAAACGAATAAACTGAAAGGCGTAATGAGCCTGATTTCCACCCTCACACCTCCCCACACACTTACACCCTGAGGAAAATAAGGCACCATAATACCCCACTACCCTCCACACTCTTTACTCTGCTTTTAGAGGAGGAAGCTCTAAACAGATAGACTTTCTCAGGATAGCACAGTCCTACCCGAAGAATTAAAATCAAAGAAAGGAGCAGGGGCTCCGCCTCACCAACCCTACAGAACAGCACAGACTCTTCAGAATCTCACAACATAGGTGCATAGGAAGGTATTTTCAATCCATATGGATGTGACAAACCACCAAATCATTCCTCAGGTCCAACTGAGTTCTGAAATGGGGGGAAAAAAGGCCACCCTTATTCATTCTCTCACAAAAAGGAGAATTTTCAGAGATTTCACAGGAAGTTTATTTGGATTCGATGTCCAAGTTGGAAACTGTGCAGCTTATGTAGTTTTCATTGATTTGAATATCATGCAGTACTTTAAAAAAAAGTGAAAGGTGTACAATGTGATGACTTAATATTTGTACACAATGTGAAATGATTACCACAATTAAGTTAGCACACTCATATCTACAGCATTTTAGAGTAAGTTCAATGTTGTAGATGTATTATGTCCTTTACACATTATAATTATGTACTTACAGAATACATCTTATATCGATATTATTAATATATGCAATCCTTGTTTTCTAGCCAACATCTTCTCCACATATATATGATATCCTTGATTTCCTCATTGTTAATGTTTTCAATAAATAAAGTTCTAATTATCAACAAAAAGCAGTTAATCACAGAAGTAAGTATTTAGATACAAATAATACATCTAAAAACTTCTTTCATGCAATCACAATAATGTGCTGGTTTGCAGTACAAAAGTCACTTAAGAGTTAGATATAAATAGTTAACTGGAATGAAGAAATGTTTCTCAAAACCTGAAATTTAGAAACCAGACACAGCTTCTGCTCTATATACACATGGATCATTCTGATCTGTGTTTCCATCTTCCTCAGGTATTGTCCTAAAAACATAAACTGTGGGCACGCTGATACATATTTGAACGTTTTCTCCTCTTTCCTCAAATCATCAGCCAGTCTTTGCTCTGATGGCAGCAACTGTCATATCTGTTGCTTTTGTGCAGGGTAAATTGCTCTAAGTGAAAAAAGGAACCAACATTCTAGTCTTAAAAAAATGAAGCTTTTGACATTTTGAGGTGTTAATAGATAGATAAACTACTACCAGAATATTAATCCTGAAAGAGAATTTGACCTGAATAGCCATCCACCACGCTCATGCATTTATAATTATAGTAGGAGATGAATGAGAAAAGATGAAGTGGAGCCATTCCTCAAGACGCATGCTGTGATTTCTCATTACAAGAATAATTTTAACAGTAATGGCATTTCTTTAAAAGCTGAGTAATTTAAAGCATAAAACAGAATAACAAGGAGCCTCTGCATTCAGTATCGCTTTTCTAGGGATCCTCCATTCATGAGGGACGAGGCCATGTGCATAACCCAGTGCAAATTCTCCACGAAGACATGTTTCATTACACGTCGTTTCTTCAACCAAAATTAGGTGACTGGTTATTAACTCAACATTTTATTAGTTTTTAATAAACTAATTTATTATTCTAAGCAAGCTATTCCATGAAAAGCAGAAATCACTCTATTTTTTTTCATAAAAATAGTTTATTAATGTGCTTTCAAGAGGGAAAATTATGAATTCAAGTCATATATATTATAATAGTCATCCTTTTATGTTTAATGAGGAAGCAAATGTATAAAGTATACACATTTGCAAAACTGTATTCAATATTATGTTGGATACAATGTAAGACTAGATATTTTACCCATTTAACCTATTAAAATGACAGTTGTCTAAATCCAATTTGATTAAAAAAAAATCCTACCAAAGCTATCTCACAAACCTAATTCAATTGAACTCTAAGAAGACATTTTATAGTGTTGTTTAGGAGTCTTTAACAATATACATCATAACAATGCTATATTCATGTTTGTGGTCCCTAATCCCCCAAAATGAGATTAACAATGTAAAACACAATTGGAGACATCTGCAGAAGTCTTCACAGAATCCTAAAATATGGCAAGTCTTTGTAGAATCCTAAAATATGACTAGAGAAGCCTGGCTTCTAAGCACATTTTCTAGACCTGTGGAAACTGATCCCAGTTTGTATGAGAAAAGGAAGGTTGACCCAGACAACATTTAATGGTGGCACTATTGATAGTTAGCACACTGATCACTGCTTTGAAAGCACGAGGTATCTAATCTGAATTTGAAAATGCTTTCTTTTACTTTTATTCCATGCTAACTATACCCTTTTAAACTATCCTACAAGTAATGAATGTCTACCACACAGTATTCTTTTCAGCATTTCTTCCCTGATAACACCAGAGTGAAGAAAAAGTTTACAAAGTTCCAAGGGTGGAATTTCTCTCCCTCATCCTCACTGGTCCATAAAATCTATTCCAACACTGGAATAAAGGAATAAATTTAAATTATTTGTAAACTGTGGAGATATTTTTTAAAGTATTTTTGCAACTGAGATTTCATATTGAAGGATGCTGTGGTAATACAAAGATCAGGAAGGTCAATGAAATTGAAAGTTTAAATAAGAACTGAATGTATCCAGAATAGATGAAACAACATATAAGTGACATACTTGAATAAGATTAAGGCAACTTCTAATTTAACAGGATTATATGAATATATATATATATATATACACATACATATATATGTATACATATATATATATACACACACACATACATATGTGTGTGCATATATATATGTTTTAGCTGTACCCTAAACAAAAGATTAAATAGATTAGAATTCCATTAATTCAGTTATAAGTATTCAAAAGTTAAGAGTTCAAATTATGTCCCCTGAGTCATTACAGCTCTATGTAGTAAAACCTTGTATCACATAGCTTGTTTATCATAAAGCCATTAGTTCTCTCAGCAATATTAGTACTCTCTACACCAGAGGTAAAAGTTTGCAATGTTTTCTTTTTCATTTAATTTACAACAAAGTCCAAAGAAAATAAAGTTTCAGTAAATACTGTCATGTGTTCAGGACTTGGACTCAAACAAGTCATTTTTATGTGTAAGGAGACAGCTTTTTAAGTCAAGATACCCATATACACCTTGCCTCATTTCCCCGCAGCAGAGGAAATACATCTCATCATTTCACGTCTTTGAACAGCATACTGTTTATCACATGGGGGAGGAGTTCACTCGGTAATGGAATGCAGACTCTTTCACCACGTCAGAAACCCAATTGTCAGAGCCTTCAATCGCAATAAATTCTTAGCCTTGATCTAACATATGATAAAATGTTTTCTCAAGACAAATCCAAAGTTTGAGATGATGGTTTTATTTTCATTGATATTTAGTGTATGTATTTTTTCAATTAAAATGGATTATATAAAAAGCATAATAACATCCCATTTTATTATAATTATATAGTAGTTTGATTTTCCTTATTGTTATATATAAGGATATATATTTGTAAGCTAAAAGCAAGCTCGGATATAGACATATGTGTGTGTGCGTGTGTGTGTGTATAAAGAAAGGGCATTTCATTAATTTAAGTAATATTTTAATTTTTCTCTCAACCTCTAACCATTTACTTATTTGAACAAAGATTCCAAAGTTCATTTTGGTCATTAGCATTGATTAGCAAAAGAGCGTATATTTCTTAGACACATTAAAACCTTAATTATCAATAAAACCCAATTAAAAATCAAACTTCTTTATTAGACATAGTTTTTAAGAGACAGAGATAAATCACATTACAAATTATTCTTAAAACATTATTATCCAGAATAGATCCTGGACTCAGGAGATATGCCACATAATTTCATTTATAACCTACAGTTATAATTAAAAATTTCATATTTCAAAAAATGATTCTCAGGCACTAGAAGATCCTATATCAAATAAGATATATGATTCTTATAATGCTCTACTTGTAAATTAATAGGCTAAAGCATTTTAGAAATATTTGTAATACAACTGTAAAACTGAGGTATCTGGCCCACACTTCATCAATTTGAACCTAAAAATTCTTGACTATCCACAAATGCCCTTTGTCAGTGACTTCTTGCACTTTTGAACTTCAAATATTTGTATTATTTATAATAGTTGCACAGGCTTACTGAAGTTCTCTTTTGGGGATTTAATTAAGATATAGTTTGCATTTAAGTCAATTTATACAGTGCAAGATAGTAATAGAAGTCACTAAAAAATCTCCAAGTGTTCTCTCTTATTTATGGATGTTAATTTCTATTCTTACTTCACTTACAAAGTATATGTGGTTATACTCTACTCTGAATAAATTGCTTATTTAGAACAAACTACTTAATTGTTCTTTAAGTAGAACAAAACTTTTGCAGAGAGTAAATTCTAACAGAGATTTAGCCTTATAATCCATAAAATGTGTCCATTGCCAAACTTGATGATAGACTTAAAAATTCATGATGGATTTAGAGCCACATAAATATCTCTTTTGGGAAGAGGACATATGCTACGATTTGACAAGGTTCATTCCGGCACAAAGAATACCAAGACACAATCCACTGTTGGGAAACTTTGAATTGGTGCAAGGGGTAGCTTGCTGCAAAATCACTCTCCAATTTTTTACCCTGGTGATAGCATAGAATCATCAAGAATAGTTCAAACATTCATTTTGCTCCAAGTATAGGGTAAGTACTCAATAATCTTTTACCTACTGAAATGAACATTGTCCCATATCTATAAGGATCAAACAAGCGAGAGGGAAAACAAGATCAGAAAACTGACATACAGTAAGAGTGGTAAATGCCTTAAAAGCAATAGGAACAGGATGTTCTGGAATTGAAGATGAGGAACTCTTTCCCCTACACCTTGGGCTTCAGGGAAGACTTCCAGGAGGAGTAAGTACTGAACGCCATATTCAAAAGTAGGTTAGATCGACTGAGGTAAAGAAAAACAGGAATGCCATTGCTAGTGGAGAAAAGAATATGACCCAGGAGAGAGTAACATGAAAGAGCACGAGTGCAGGGTCCTCCTGGTAGTTTACTATTAACAGAATATAGTGGGAGGGAAGTAAGTACTTGGTGAAATATTCTGAGAGGGAGAAAGTCAGATAGGATGGGCAGATTATGATGTAAAATCTGGACTACCATCAAGGCTTTGGATATTCTCTTCATAAACAGATGTGCCTAGAATTAAAACTCTGGATTAGATGATAAAGGGTGGTTATAGCTTTTGTCCCATTAGCATGGTGGCTCCTATGTGTGGCTCTACGACTCTCGGAAGTTTTCAGTACATATATTTAAAGGACCAAAGCTAAAAGGCATTGTATACATTTTACTATGCAGAAGTAATACAACAGGAAGATCGCTGCTCAGAGGTATCACAGAGAAAAACAGTGTTTCTCAGTAGAGGTGTCAATGGAAGTATGTGGGGAAAAATTCTTTGTTATAGGGGGCTGAAGTAGCTATTGCAAAATGTTTAACATTCTGGTACCCCAATCACTAAATACAGGTGGTAGCTCTCAGTCAACGTGACAAAATAAAATGTTCTTGCAGATTTTCAAAAGCTCTGAGGTGTGTTGCCATCCTGAATATGAGTCATTGGCCTGCATGGCACATATCCACTAAATACATGCTCTTCCCAATTAGAAACCAAGTTTCTAGATCACAGGGTCTGTATCACTTTAATATGTATATGATATAATCATGGAAATGAGGAATTTTAAAAATGACAGAACTAAATTCACATTTTAGTTCAACCGCATACTAACAGTATGATGATAAGAAAGTTAGTTCATTTCTCTGAACCTCAGATTCTCCACATCTAAAAAGCAGGCAACAATACCTATCTTACAAGTTTGAAATGATAAATAAATAAAAAGCACATGTAAATAATCTGATAAAGTATAGATGCTCAAACCACACTTACAAAAATTACAGTTCCAATTGTCTTGGTTTACAGCAGACAAATGAAACCACACTACTTAAGAGACTTTATTCCAGTAGAAAAGTGAAGGTGCCCACCTTTTTATTAACAGTCATATGAGCCCTGGCTGGTGTGGCTCAGTGTATTGAGCACTGGCCTGAGAACCAAAGATTTGCCAGTTCGGTTCCCAGTCAGGGCACATGCCTAGGTTGCGGGCCAGGTCCCCAGTTGGGGGCACATGAGAGGCAACCACACATTGATGTTTCTCTCCCTCTCTTTCTCCCTCCCTTCCCCTCTCTAAAAATAAATAAATAAAATCTTTAAAAATAATCTTAAGAAAATAACAGTCACATGAAACAGATTCAAAGTTCATGCTCCTAATACCCCAAGTCAGGAAAGAAAAGACTGATTTAGATTTCAACTCATGCATTCAAGCTAGAAAAACAACTAAACTCTGGAAGTAAAATTTTTATATCTGTACTAGCAACTTATACTTAGCATAATCAGAACCTATTATTTACAGCTAAAGTTAGTCTTGAGAATCTATATGCCTTCAAACCCAAATTGTCCTATTGATTAATAATTGAATAAATTTAAAAATGTAATATCTGTATAATAAAACCATCATAAGGTAGAACATCTAAGTGGGAAAACAGCTTATAATCAATGATACACAAAGTATTAATAATCCAAATACTTAAGAAAAAGCTCCTATGAATTGAACACTAAAAGCACTAAAATTGGTCTATGAAAATATAAACAGAAGAGAAAACACTGGGAAATATATGTAAAATATTTTAACTTCACTGTTAGAGACATTTTATTCAAGCATAATTGGTCATAATTTTTTGGCTATTATAGGTTCCAGGTTAAAAGATTGACAAATGAGTATTGTTGGTGTAAGCATCAAGGAAAAAAAAAAACAAAACATTCCAGGTACTATTGGAAAGAATGTCTACTTGAAAATCCTTGCTGATCAACAATTTGGCTAGACACATTAAAATTTATAATACGTACATTTTATCTTAAAGTTTTAATTGTAGGTATTTATCCTATGGTAATAAGCATGTGAACACTGAAATACATCCATGCACAAGTATGCTGTCATCACACCTTCTCACTAAAAAGTCTGCATCTATCCTATCTCAATTGTGCCTGCTAATTGTGCAAGGTTTGTTACCCCTCCCTGAACCTAACTGATTAGAAAAAGCAAGAGACACTTGACCATGTTGACCAAATAATGTTTCCCTCCTTGGATTTTGGAAATACAGTCATACCTCAGTACTCTTCGGCTTCAGAACTTGTCAAACCCTGTACTCATCACATTTTGATAGGAACAAAGATGTTTTGGCACTCTGCACTTTGCTTGCCATTCAGCAGCCCTATCTCCCCCAAAACAGATTCAGTCTCAGGGCAGCTGAGGAACAGTTCAGTACTCCTGGGCACTGGTCAACAGTTTTGGAAGGAATTAAAGACGAGTACGGAGGTATGGTGTAATGCTAAAAGTTTTAATCAACCTCAATTTGTGAGAAAACTTAGTAGTGGAGCACTCATTTTCCATGAAATACCCAGATGCAAAAACTGCCATCAGATGCCAAAATAAAGCTAAAAGGACAAAATGTGCTCAAAAGTGACCCCAACTTATTTCTTGATTCCAAGTACTAAAGGAGGCCCAACTCCAATGAACATCCTTAAGTTGTCTGACATGGGATTTCTGCTGCTCATACATCTCTCTCTATGTGCTCAACTTGAATAGCTCTGTCCTAACACCAACAATAAATGAGACAAAGTTATTACTCTGCTTTGATTAATGCTATTACAAAAATGGGAACACATTCAAGTGGCCACCATTAGAAAATCAGTAAAGTAACTGAATCCTGTACAGTCGTAAAAACACACACAGACCTATAATTGTTAGAAAGGGGTAATGCTGGGTAAAGAAAAGCACTTACCTTACAAACATCATCAATTCAATTATATGAGTACAAAGAGATATCTAAAAGGTTAGTGACCTAAAGTTAACACAATTTATTTTTATAGAGATATCAGGTGATTTTACTCTCCTCTATCATTTTCTGTATTGCTGACTTATCTTTAAGCATCTTTTTAAAAATAATTCAGGAGAAAAACTATTACATGTTAAGCAAGTAAGAAAAGAAACAAAAAGAAAAAAAGTAAGAGGAAGTAAAGCCTCAGGGAAATATCAAAGGACTGATTTCTCATTTCATACAAAGGATGGTTTGATCCCTATGGGAAGAAAACTCTGAAGGTTACTATCAGCTTTCAAGAGCAGGTACAAGCAAAACCAAATACTCTCAAAAATTTCTTTGGCTTTCTATTAGCTAGGTAAATAGATTTTTTTCAGTTATAAAACTTGATTTATTTTAGTAAATGATGTGAAATCATATCAGGAAGACTTCTAAGAGTAGAGGGACTTTTTATTTAAATACTGAGGGGAGAGCCTTTATATTTGTACCCTATCCTCTAGCTATTGTGAAGAAAAAGGGAAAAGAAATCAATAAACCTCAGTCCTTCATCTCTGCTCAATTTAGGTCTTTTGGTGAGCAAAGAATTCCTTATGGCTAATCCAAAGCATCCAGATTTCAGGCAGCTTGACAGGCCTTTCTACCAGGTCAGTCCTAATAGAGATAGTAATCAACTCCTCCAGGATGCATTTCATTCACAGAGCGGCCCTGATTATAGAGCCAGTTGAATCACTGCACACTATTGAGTGGAGGTCAATTTTCAGGGACTGTGGAGAACAGTACTCAACAAGGCAGGAGGAGGACCAGGTGAATTCAACAGTGTAACAGACTAAAGCCAATGAGACCCTCTGAGTATGAAGAGAGGCCAATCATATTACATAACATTCTGACCATATTTCTGAGGAAAATACTCTACTTTAGGGAGAAAAAAGAGAGCTTCAAATATGCAACTAAAGATTTATCTAAATCTTAGATTGCCCAGATTATATCTGAAAAAAATCTGTAATTCTAAATAAATAAACAGATAGATAGATAGATAGATAGATAGATAGATAAATCTCAAAAACAAGAAATCCTGCAATTCTGGCTATTTTTGCCTGTGATATATGGTATTCTCTTTGTCATATTCCTTTATATGCTGTGAATAGTCGCCTGTGTAAAAGTTGTTTACAATGCCACATACTGTGTTTCTGTTTTTCCCTTTCATTGCAAGGAAAATACTCCTTAATATTTAATGAAACAATTGGTGTAGGCCTTACAAGTTTTGTTTACATTGTGACAAATCATGGGGTAAGTGTCACTGGATCCAATTATCTCGGTAATAAATGTCACAATGTTTCTGGTCTCCATATCATCCAAAATCCTAAACGCTTCCTATGATACCCCAGCCTGTCTACCCAATAGATTAGAATTAAAAATTACTAGGCTTAATTCCCTCTACCTATAAATAGAGTATCTTTTATATCCTAGTTTGCTGGGCAAAGCTCCAGGATATGCCTATTGTCCTGGAATATGCCTATTGTCTAATAGAATGTTTTCACTGTCAGAGATGACCCATTTTGGACTATAAATTAACATATTTCCTATTGAAAACTGTACAGAAATCTTGCCCATACAAAATAATCAAGAAAAAATATTCTCCTTTAACTACTACTCTGTATCATGTTACCAATGTACTTGATTGTTGTTCTCATGGCCAATTGGACATAATTTTTGAGAGTCTTAATGGCAGCTTCCATTTCTTCATTTTCCATTCACACCTCAATATTTAAGAGCCTAAATGCTCTTTCAAACTATTAAGCATATTCATGAATTGATAAATTGACTTGCCTTTTCTCAGCTGATATGTCAATAGCATGAGAATACTAGATATTTGATCACTTCATCTTTCGTAACATTGTTTCTTCCTTACATATTATTTCCACAATCTCTTCCTAAATCTTCAAATTCTCTTTGTGCCCTTTCCCTTATGTGTGTTGTTTCTCCAGACGTTTCACCTCTTATTCCACTTGCTTTTCTTCAGTGATCTACTACCATCCTAGAATTTCAAATACCGGTTGTATGCTCATGACTACAAAATCTGTCCCTTGAACTGACCTCCCCCAATATAACAAACTTCCAATTTTTGTCTAAATAGGAGGTACTTCTTTATGGCATGTAGAGGCATTTTGAACTAAACAAGTCCAAACTAGTTTGCATCACTCTTAAATGTGTAATCTCTCTCCAATTCCAAGTGCTTTATTAATCATTCTAGGAAAGAATCTAATGGTGATCTTACCCAACAGTAATATTGAATAGCATCATTTGTGAATGAAAGTGTTCTTGACATGGGGAAAGCTACACATGTAGATTATGCCTATTGCGGAATTAGTCTGTGTTTCCTCTACCAAAGTAAATATAATACCTTCAAAACTATCCATTTCCTTCAATTCAAATGCTATATTATACGATATTCTATCACTTACATATTTTCAGATTACATTTCCTTCTTATATTTCTTCTGAAACTTCCTATATCAAAGTTGTTTCAAACAAATACAAAATAATAGCACTCAAACCAAAACTCAGGATGATTCTTACTTGGATCCTGTTAACCAGAAAGTATTAAATACAAAATATTCTACCATGACTGATCTATCCACCAATAATCAAAAATTATTTTTACTGACTATTTAAAAAGTCACAAGTTTCTATAACTAAAGAATATCATTCTAAAACAACATATAAGAATAAAAATCTTATAAATTAGCTTTACAATATGTTTGAATTTCTCTAAATTAAGCATTTAAAAAAGGAAGAGTGGCACAGTATTTTAATGACAAAGCATCTATTTGGAACATAAAGAAGCAAAAAACTACTAATCAGAACAAGAAAAAGAAAAAAAGAATACAAAAAACAAGGATATTGTAAGAAGTCTCTGCGACACCTTCAAGAGATCCAACATTTGCATCATAGGAGTGCCAGGAGGAGTATAGGAATAACAAGAAATTAGAAATCTATTTGAAAAAATGAAAAAACCCTCACCCCCAGTGAAGGAAATAGACTTGCAAGTCCAGGAGGCACAGAGAGTCCCCCAAAAGATGGATACACAGAGACCCACTCCAAGACACATCATAATTAAAATGCCCAAGGTTAAAGAGGGAATCTTAAAAACAGCAAGAGAAAACCAGTAACCTACAAGGGAATTCCCATAAGACTTTCAGCTGATTTTTCAAAAGAAACTTTGGAGGCTAGAAGGGACTGGCAAGAAATATTCAAAGTCATGAAAAGCCGGGACCTACAGCCAAGCTTGCTCTACCCAGCAAAGCTATCATTTAGAATTGAAAGACAGATGAAGAACATCCCAGACAAGAAAAACCTAAAGGAATTCATCATCACCAAATCATTATTATATGAAATGTTAAAGGGACTTACTTAAGAAAAAGAAGATCAAAACTATGAACAATAAAATGGCAATAAATACATATCTATTAACAGTTTAATCTAAAAAAAAACAAACTAAGCAAACAAGAAGAAAAGATACAGAATCATGTTTATGGAGAGCGTTTTGATGGTTGCCAGATGGGAGGTTAGTGTGGAGGAATGACTGAAGAGGTGAGGGGATTAAGAAGTACAAACAGGTAGTTCCAGACTAGCCACGGGGATAGAAAGTACAGTATAGGAAATGGAGTAGCCAAAGAACCTACACACATGACCCAACAATGGTGAGGGGACGGCCTGAGGGAGTGGGGGTGGGGTGCTGGGTGGAGGGAGGCAAAGGGGAAAATATTGGGACAACTTATAACATAATCAGTAAAATAAAATTTTAAAAAATCTATTTGTACTAAAACAAAAAATAAAAGAAGCCAGGAGCACACTTCACAGGGTATATTTATAAGTACTTTGCCTCAACCAGCAAAATGAAGAAGAAAAAAATGAGTAAAACTCAATGTGTAACTTATACTAGATAGAATGTTTTTGAAGCCTTCAGTGTACTTAGATTAAAAATAAGGACAATGGGGAAAAAGAGGGAAGCTCTAAGAATACTTCTAACATATGGCATTACATTAACAAATCCACTGGGTGCTCTCATGTTGTGCAGTAGTGGTTTCTTTTCAGAATCATAGCAAGGAGTAAAATAAAGTCAAACTGAAGCGCAGCATCTCTGTATTGTTTGAAGTAAAATGCATAGTTTAGTTCACTGAACACTACTATTTTCAATAGTAAGAGGTAGTGTATTAGATTGGAGCTCTATAACACAATTCATGTAACCTATATCAAATAAATATTTTTAAAACTATCTAAATATACATTTATACTGTGGACCATAATAACTCTATTTTAGCATCCATGATAGCCAAAAAACTACTCAAACGTTAGGGGGTATATTTTCCGCACAGCATGGCCGGATTCGGCCCAGAGATTCCCATTAACTTCAATGAGAGTTTCCTGGTTCAATCCTAGCACACACTGTGTTGAAAATTTACCCCAAAGCAGCTGAGCAAAAGCTCCCCCAAAGAAGGGAAATTTTTAATTTTCCAAAAGAAATCTAGCTTTTTCATTCAGTATAATTACCCCTTCACCATGTTTAAACTCATAAGATAAAATGGTATTATTTCCCTTAATACTAGTTGTTTTAACTTCAAAGCAAAAATGAACTGGTTTACTAGTAATTTTTAATCATGATGAATCTGTTCCTCATTAATATTAAACTCATAATGAAAAATCTTCCAACTATTTCAGAGATTTCACTGAAAATAATACACTGTCAGATGGTTAAATAGTCAGTCTTGGGCTTACCAAAATGTTTTAATTATGTAGCTCTCTGTTGACTGTTGATAACCTTCAGTACAAAAAGAGTACTAAATGTTTTGTGCCTTATATCTTCAAATCTGTCTTACATATTTAAATTCATGTTTGAAGTTAGAGCACATTGTATAAAATACAAAAATATGTTACCAAAAAAAATACCATTCTCAGACAATACCAATTTTTAGACAATTCTTGGCTGGATATATTTGAACATCAAACTTTGAATTTTTCATTTTAACTATATTTTTAAACTAGGTAATTGGTTAGCTGCATATCAGTAACATTGCTAAAGAAATTCATAAATCAAATTAAGTTGTTCTAAATAAAACCTATCTAATAAATGTTCATGGGTTTTTCCACATTAAGCCATTAAATTGTAGCTTAATGGTAAGTTATATTAGAAGTAATATTAATTTGCTGCTTATTTTGTTTCATTTTTATGATTTCTTTTGTAATAGTTTTAAAATAAATTAAATGAATAGATAATTATAAACAGTTCCCCTGGTCTAAATAGCTAATAAAACAAAATGTAGCAAAGGACTGGGTATCTCCTAATGTGTCTGAGGCAACATTAAGCAAAGTGAATATATCTTTAAATATTTAGCTCCTGAGGATAAGACTGGCAAATTCATTTTCTTACACCCTGCACATGGCAAATAGTAACTACACAAGTAGTGTTTATTGTAAAATCTTGTTTAATACATAGCACTTTTTATATTAGCAAAATAAACTTTTTTTTCACATTGGCAATTTTTTCAAGTATGTAACAATTAAGGAGAAAAATTTACCAGTAAATTTCAACTACAGAAAATGATTTCATGCTTACAAATATTCAAAATTAAACTTCTCAATTAAAAAAATTAATAAATATTTGTTTTCCTATCCTATTCTCGAAGATTTAAGTACAAATTTTGAAACCTATATGAAAGACATATATATTCCCTAAAATTCCCATTGAGATACACACAATGAGTCTGTTTTCTTACCTGCGTGCAGATCCCACATGCAGGTTAGAAAACAGTTATAATGGTTCTGAGGACAGAGGGCTCCTTCTGTGCGGTAATACACACAGTGTGGCCAACGAGACCTCTAATTCCTCAGAACGCAGTGCACAATGACAGCATGCAGACACTAGACTCATCCCACTGAGCAGAACAGGTAACTTCCAAACCAAGTTGTCAGCTTTCGTTTGGGTTAATAGTACTTACTTTGGAATGAAACACCAGGTCACCAGTCTCAGCAGGGGGCCCCAGCTTCCTCACCAGTATAACCACAGGCAAGCAATTTAACTCTCTAGGTCCCAGTTTCCCCGTAGTGCAATTTTTAATGCACTATATTAACATTGTACTTTTCAATATAAATAGTGCTCGTATTCCTAAAGGGATGTAATGCTCTGTAATACACAAGTAATCAATACCTTTTCATTCGCTCAGTGACCCCCTTCTCTTCCTATTTCATAGTAAGCTATTTAATCCTATTAGTTTAAAATCAGCTTTCTACATAGTACCTTATTATATTAAATGTGCTTTTACTCCTCTAACTTATTTCATATGTGCAACGATAAAAGAATACTACCTTATAACTGCCAGGAAAGATAAAAATATGGCCACAGTAGGAAAAAAGGGCGACAGAATAAGATGCATAGGGGCAGAATCTTTTGTATTTTGTTAACCAGTCCTCAGAACTTAGAATTAGGTTTGAAACATGCTCAAAAAATAGTTGTTAAATTAAAAAAAAAAACAGAAAAATGAGAAGCCCATTAAATGAGAAGTCACATGCAACTTTCAAAGTGATAGTTCTCTATGGAGCTACTGAAAAAGTTCCTCCCACCCACATTTTAGTAGTACTTCTGCCTTAGTGTACAACATATGTTAATATCCAAATATTGCACTATATCATCAATAAGAACAATATGAAATCTGTTACAAATTTTGTAAATGATACTTTTAAGTAACGCCTTCAATAAAGTAAACTGTAAAGTCAGAATTCCACACAATAAGAACTCTATTACCACGATGATAATAAGGTCATTATTTGAGGCTTTCGGCATTTAGCATGCCTTTTATGTATGACTTAGTAGATTATATCATCCATGTGTTTAGTTAAAATTTCACTTCTCCCTATCTCTACCAATGTAAACACTAAATTCACAGTATTTTTCATAAACAAAAATTGTAAGAGCCAGGGGTGAAAAAGGCAAAAAATGAAAAAAATGTAATACATGGCATTGCTGTCAAAAATCTTAAAATTAAAAATACAAACCAAAATGTTCTGTAAATATTCTCAAATTCAATATAAAGAAGATCGCCTTGACCAGTGTGGCTCGGTGGGTTGGCTGTCACCACAAAGCAGAAGGTCTCCGGTTGGATTCCCCGCCAGGGCACATGCCTTGGTTGCAGGTTCATCCCTAGTAGGGGCAACTCCTTGATGTTTCTCTCACACATTGACGTTTTTCTCCCTCCTTTTCTTCCCTTACCCCTCTCTAAAAATAAGTAAATAGAATCTTTAAAATAATAATAGGTAAAATACTTAGCAGATTACCTCTCATTTCCAACAAGAAAATTACAAACACAAATCTATGCCTGAAGTCAATTGTGCAACCAAATCTGGTTTTGCTTTTGATTTTCTATAAGAAGACTTAATTATTTACAGTGCTGTATAGTCTTAAAAATAATCAACCCTACCTTACTATATCTTTTTCTAAAACTCCCACCTCCTCGTTCAAATCAAGAGAAAGACAGAACACAATAAACCTCTACTTCAAACACTTATTTTAATATGCTGTTTAACCTTGTATTTCCATTTCCAACTATGAAGTATCTTTTATTTAGTAGGTACATATGCATATATAAAAAGGTCACAGTCCCTCTAGATTCCAAGATAACTTAAAACAGAAGAAGTGAGTTATCCTGGATTGTACAAAACCTAAGGAAAAGCTATGGAAGAAACTAATTATTAGATGGAGAGCAGGATGACCGCTAATGGGGTCAGGGGGAGTGTGGGGTGGAGGGATTTAGCAAAAAGGGAAAAGGACTCACGGACACGGACAACAGTGTGGTGATTGCTGAGGGTAGGGGAGTTTAAGGGGACAAAAAGGAGAAACTATTATTATATCTATCTTCTTCCCCCTAATCAATTACATTACTTTCAATTCTCTAAACCAACCACAGTTTAAATCTGTAATAAAAATAATAAGATAGATGAGCCAATTCCTCAATGTATGCTAGCCACACTTTTAGTTGCTTTACAAGTTATCAACTCAGCCTCTCAAAAACAATTAGATGAGAAAACAGAGGCACAATGCAGTCACCTGCTAGATGAGCTCAGTTAGGAAGAAGAGCTGAGGCTGCAAACTCATGTCGTGTCAACAAAGGTCTGTTCTCAAGAAGCATGACATGCTTCTTTGACCAGGAAGATCCAATGGTGAGGTGGGCAGAAGTGTGCCTCCTGCCAAGACAGCCTTGTCCTAAACCCCAGAACTTGTGACTATCTTACTTATATGGCAAAGGGGAATTAAGTTTGCAAATGGAATTTAGGAATGCAAATCTGCTGTCTTGCAGATGAGATTATCTAGGTAGGGGCTAGGCAGAAGGGCCTTTATAATGGGAAGAGGGAGACAAATGAGCAGAACTACAACTACAGAGATGGTGTTACCGTTACCGTAGGTAGGTAATTACTTACCAGTAAGAAAGAGGGCAAAGGTATTAGACATTGAATTTAATAAATTGGAAAGCATAACCCTTTTGCTTAGCCAGGAAGCTACAGCTTTGCTCTAGGGGACTGTCACTGAGGAGACTTCATCCTCAGAGCACAGGAAATCTCCCCAGGAGCACTGTCCCCTCTCAGGTACCAGACTCTGCAGGGATGCAGGGGGGCAGTGGTAGAGCAGAGACACCTTTCTTGGTTGGTTATTTTGAAAAAGCTCCTGGTTATAACCCCAGGGAAACAAAGAATCTCTTTCTCTCTCTCACTTAGTGACCCGCATTAGCCCCATTCATTTGCATGCTCTCCTCTCACCCAGGAACAGAGGACCGCCCCCCATGGCTCTAGCAGCCACCTGTGGCCTACAGCAGACTGTGTGGGCTCCAAAGGCCTGAGCTTTAATATGAAACAGGAACTCGACACTGCTGTTTGTTATGGCCTTACTGAAGACAGGGTTGGACTTTTTCCTTGGCGTGAAAAAGGGAAATGGAACGTTGGAAACCCAGGGGCAGATCTCCACCCACATAAACCTTGCCACCTCAGGATCTCCTGAGTGGGGGTGTTTGGGCTGCTGTCCTCACAACCGCATGGAAGAGCCTGATTTCCACGAGCAACAACAGCAGAATAAAGATGGCTTCGAAGATGAAGTGTTGAGGCCATGAGCCAAGGATGGTGGATAACCTCTAAAAGCTGGAAACAACAAGGAAATGGATTTTCTCCTAAAACCTCCATAAAACCAACCTCTTGTGTTTAGGCCAGTGAGCACCATTCCAGGCTTCTGACCTCCAGGCTGCAAGGTAATAAATGTGTGTTGTTTTAAGCCACTAAATGAGTAGTAATTTGTGACAGCAGTGTAATGGTTACATTTATCTTAACTTAGCTCAACAATGATGACCAACAATTTCACCAAATACTACTGCAGATGCTATTCTAAAGGTATTTTTATATGTGACTGAAATTTAAAATCAACTAACTCTTAGTGAAGCAGATCACCCTTCATAATATGGATGGGTCTCATCCAATAAGTTGAAGGACCTTACGGCAAAGACTAAGCAGGGGTGTCCAGCCCTTGACCCAGGATAGCTATGAATGCAGCCCAACACAAAATCGTAAATTTACTTAAAACCTTTTTTTTGCTCATTAGTTTTCATTAGTGTTTGTATATTTAATGTGTGGTCCAAGACAATTCTTCCAGTGTGGCCCGGAGACCCCAAAAGGTTGGACAGCCCCTGGAAGGAACAAAGGAATAAAGAATTCTGCCTTGAGGCTGCAACACAGAAATTCTACCTCAGTAACCACTCAAGATTGCAACATCAACTCTTACCTGAATCTCCAACCCATGCCAATTCCTTAAAATCAATCTCCCTGACTCTGTCTTTCTGTAACTCTCCATCTCTCTCTCTCTCTCTCTCTCTCTCTCTCTCTCTCTCTCACTCTCTCTCTGGCTCTCTCTTGCTCTCTCTGTCTCTGTAACATCCTGCTACTAATTTTATACTAGTTCTATTTGTTACAACTATTTTTAGATAAATTAGGTATATCGAAGGGGTATATTAGTTAGCTTGGGTTGCCATGACAAAATACCACTGACTAGGTAGCTTAAACAACAGAATTGTTTTTTCTATTGTGTTCTGGAGACTGGCCAGGTCAAGATCAAGGTTCCATTCAGTTTGGTTCCTGGTGAGCCTCTCTTTCTGCCTTGCAGACAGCTGTCTTCTCACTGTGGTCTCACAGGGAGGAAAGAGCTCTGGTGGCCCTCTTATAAGGGCATTAGTACCATATTGAATGAGGGCCCCACACTTATGACCTCCTCTAACTCTCATCACTCCTCCACAGGTCTTACCTCCAGGTGCAGTCACAGTGGGGTTAGGGCTTCAACATATGAATGGGGCGAGGTGGGTAAGGAGTACATCTGTTCATAACAAGAGGAAAAACAATTCTTTAAAGCACATGCACATAAAGCAAATAATTTTATGGATACAGTGTAAAAACTTTTAGTAGACATGAGAACCTTACTTACTCAACTGCTGGGGGTATATAGTTTATTAGATAATAACATAATTAAATAATTTAATTATTTATGTAGCATTTAATAGTTTACATAGCACTCTTAAACAGATTACAGAAACTTTTTTAATAGTCATTCTCATTTTTATGTATGATCAATTTTAAGCTCAGTGGAATGAACTGAATTTCAATACATCAGTCTCACAAATAGTGTGCTGGGATTGAACCTCTGCTTACTAATTCTAAATGTTATAGGCTTTGTATATTCAGAACTGCATATCAGCTACAACACATGGGATCAGGGGAAAGAGTTTCTGGGTTAGTACAATATGGTGAAGGCAATTTTCAGGAATTAACCAGATATTCCCATCCTTTTCTTAGCTCTCAGTATAAACATGTAAAATATATCAAGGGTTTTTTTTAACAGAAAAAAAGATAAACTTTAAACATCTTGGGCACATGGGACAGAAAGTAATACTGATGTGGAGATTTCGATCAAATTACTTAGTGATTTATTCCCAGTGGTTGGAGAGAGGCTGAATTTTTCTGTCGCCAAAATGCAGTGACAGTGAAAGACTGTCATGTGTTTTCCTTGAGTGGTGTTTTTTGAGTTTTGAAAATGCCACATTTCTACCTTAATCTTTTCTTAGGGTTTCAAAAAAACAAAAACAACAACAACAAAAAAGAAAACGCTGGAAAGTAGATATAAGGTAATATTTAGGGGGACATTTTTTTCATGTTTAGAATAATAACTTTATTAGACTGCTCAAAAATATCAAGCTGAAGTGTCTTTGGAACTACACATATCGTACCGATACGTTAGAACATCTAATGTAGATTATCAAGTTGTCCACTTCAGGAGTGTGCAATATCTTTTTGAACAGAGTTTATTGGGGTGACATTGCTTGTATTAAAACCAGGCTGCCTGGTCCTTTATCACACCATTTACAAATCTGTTGTCACCTGGACCAGTTACTTAATATCTCTAAGTTTTACAGTTTGGTTTTTGAAAATTAAAATAGACATAATAATGCAAGACTGCTATAAAGATTGAACTAGAGAATTAATTTATAGAACTTGGCAAATACCTGACAGCTAATAATTGCTAAATAAGCATGAAGTTTAATTAGTAATGTGACTGTCAGCACAATTCTACTTACAATATTTTAAATTCTGATTTATTAAATTTGCCAAAAAAAATTAAAAATTTAGCTGAGGGAGTTTTCATTCTATCAAACTTGTAGAGTTTGTAACCAGGCAAAATAGCGGCATGCACCATACTTTTCCTTGTAGCGTATGGGGTGGTGAGGGATGCTGACGCTGCTTAGTTAGAGACTACATTCCGAGTGCCTTTTCATTTTGTAGACTAGCATGGGCTAACTCCACAAAACAGGGTGAGAAGACTTGAGCAGATAGTATAGTGTGGGTAGTTAATTCTCCTGAAAAGTAGTGATGATTCAAATCCTGAGAACTATAATGGCATTATACTACTTTACAATGCACAGATTTTTTCCAGTCATTACTTAATTTGATCCTCAAAACAATCTTGATATAAAGGTAAGGCAAGTATTTGATATTATGGCAGTTTTTGCTGCTGGGGGAATTGAAGTTCTGAAAGGTAAACTTTGGTTCATTAACAAAACAGAGTTAAAGCCCTTTCTTGAGTCTCCTTGCCCTGGGTTACTTCTAACAATCTTTTTCCAAAGTTAAGAAGAATAAATTTTAAAAAAATAATTTACTTACCATAATATCCTATATATTTTCTCTTTTCATGCACAGAAAACATAGCTCTTTGAATTTTTTTTTCCTTTTTTTATCCTTACCAGAGGATATTTTTTTTCATTGCTTTTAGAGAGAAAGGAAGGGAGATGAGAGAGAAGCACTAATTGATAAGCCTTCCATATGCACCCAGACCAGAGATTGTACATGCCTGTACTGAGGATCGAACCCACAACCCAGGCATGTCCCCAACTGGGAAAACTGCAGCCTTTTGGCTACAGGATGATGACCCAACCAACGAAGCCACACTAACCACGGCATTCTGTGGTTTTCAACGTCAGAATGAAAAAGAGTGAAAAGATTTTAAGACACAATATTTTCCAGTTAATACTGGGAAGATTGGAAAGCTAATATCGTCCTGGGTTACCCCATAAGGATGGAAGCTACAATCTTTGCTTTTGCATCTCCTTCCTCAGTCAAAAAATATGACAGAAACAAGCTACTTCACTCACCACTAATCTGCATTCACATTTCACAATGTATTCTTACTGTGCCCTTCAAAAAAGTACTAACTCCAATACACAAAGAAAAACCCGCTAATGTGTGCTTTATGCAAGAAGGAAAAAAAATAAGTTAATAGCTTTTGATGTAGGGAGATCCATTTCCAGCCTTTCTGTAAACCCCTTAAGGGTCTGGCAGTACAGAATGAATGTACTCTAACCACTCCCTGGATTTTGATATGGTGCAGAGCCTTCGTAAGGATCCTATGAATTTTGGCTCAAAAGTGCCTTACAATATACTAGAGTACTTGCATGATTCCACCCAAAATCTGCTTTATATTTTAAAAAGTTAAAATAATTGATGCTACTTTAACAAATACCAATAGCTAGGATAGTAGTCTGCCAGATCCTCTTGCAAATTTAGTTCTAACAAACATACTAACGTACTTGAACAACCTGTAATTCAGCTATGTGATTTATAACAAAACAATCACACAGTCAGAAAGTGACCAAGTTTTCAGAGCTGTAAGGGAATTTAGAAATCAATAGTGCTTTCATCTACAAGTTTCAGGATTTACTTCTCTTTTATACCTTTTCTAGATAAAATATAAATACCCACAAAAGATTAAGCCCTGGATGGAAGCTTAAAAGTTTCAAAGCCTTGAGAAAAAACTTCAAAAGAAATCAATTTACACTGTTCAGTTTCTATATTATCAGAAATTTTACTATAATCTGTAACAAAATGAATCTTGAAAAAGAGACATTAGAAAAATGGCTTAAAACTCTCTACTTCCCTTTACATAGTTCCCAGAAATATAAAGAAGGAAACAGAAGAGAGAAAAGAGAGCCCACATTATTTATAAGGCACTTAATATGTTGGCCAAAAAATGTACTCAAATAATCAGAATGATCCCAAGGGAAACAATCCTAAAAACATGAAAATGGCACAGAACTGAATGGAGCAACTCCAAATCACTTTCGTAATCACACTAGTTCTTTTCATAGTTCAATTCTAGAAACTTATCATTATCTCTCACCTAGAAAACTGATCTGCCTTCCACTCTTACCCCGATTCACCCCAGATCATTATCCAGCCAGTAACCAGAATGACATTTTATGGTGTGAATCAGATGTCATTCTTCCTTTTTATAACTCTTCAAAATGATTTGCAAGAAAAGAAGACAATTCAAATTTCCTACTGTGGCATTTTGGGATCTTACATAATTTAGACCGTGCCTATTCTTCTAACATTATATCTTATCGCACTTTGTCTACCAAATTAAATGCCAGTCAAACCGACCTTTTCTACCCCTGAAATAAGGCAAATTTGTTTGTATTTCAGGGCTTTTTCATTTGCTCTTCCTCCAGATCCTCAAGAGGTTTCCTCTTTCTCATCATTTGGATCTTATCCCAAATCCTACTCCTTAATGGGGAGCCCAGGTAAACTCATTCCCAGAACACTCAGCATACCTTTACCTTGTTCTATTTTAATTACATGTTTAAGTATACATTATTGATTATGTTATTACATTTGTCCCAATTTTCCCCCTGAGCTGTCCTCTGCCCAGTAACCCCCTTCCCTCCAGCAATACCCCCCCATTAGTTCATGTCCATGGGTCATGCATGTAAGTACTCTGGCTTCTCCATTTCTTATACTATTCTTAACATCCCCATCTATTTTGTACTTACTAATTATACTTTTTAAACCCCTGCATATTTTCCTTCATTCTCCCCTTTCCTCTTCCCAGCTGATAACTCTCCAAATAATCTCCATAGCTATGATTCTGTTCCTGTTCTGGTTGTTTGCATAGTTTGTTTGTTTGGGGGGGTATAGTTGTTAATAGTTGTGAGTATGGTGACTTTTTAATGATCATCTTTTCTTAAATAAGTCCCTTTAACATTTCATGTTAATAATGGTGTGGTGATGATGAACTCCTTTAGCTTTTCCTTGTCTGGGTGCACTTTATCTGTCCTTCCATTCTAAATGACAGCTTTGCTGGATAGAGTAATCTAGGTAGTAGGTCCTTGCTTTTCATCACTTTGAGTATTTATTGTCAGTCCCTTCTTGCATGCACATTTCTGTTGAGAAATCAGCTTGTAGGCTTACGGGAACTCCTTTGTAGGTAACTCTCTGCTTTTCTCTTGCTGCTTTTAAGATTCTCTCTTTATCTTTAACCTTTGGCATTTTAATTCTGATGTGTCTTGGTGTGTTCCTCTTTGGGTTCAATTTGTTTGGGACTCTCTGTGCTTCCTGGATTGGAATGTCTATTTCCTTAACCAAATTAGGCAAGTTTAATTTCATTATTTTTTTAAAATAAGTTTTCAGTTTCTTGCTCTTCCTGTTCTCCTTCTGGCACCCCCATGATTCAGACGTTGGCACCTTTGGAGATGACCCAGAGGCTTCTTATACTATCCTCATTTTTTTGGAATTCTTGTTTCTTCTTTCTGTTTTGGATGAATGTTTATTTCTTCCTTATGTTCCAAACCATTGATTTGAATCCCCACTTCCTTCCCTTCACTGTTGATTTCCCGTGTATTTTTCTTTATTTCATTTAGTGTAACCTTCACTTCTTCCTTTATGTTCTTGCCATTATCAATTAGTTCTCTAATCATCCTGATCACCAGCATTTTGAACTCTGCATCTGATAGGTTGGCTACCTCCATTTTGTTTAGCTATTTTTCAGGGGTTTTGTTCTGTTCTTTCATTTGGGTTATATTTCTTTGTCTCCTCAATCTGGCAGCCTCCCTGTGTATGTTTCTTTGTATTAGGTAGTCCTACTTTGACTCCCTGTAAAAGACACCTATATACTGCATGGGGCAGAGACCTTGGTAATAGGCAGGTTGGGGCAACCCATTTCACCGCTTTGTTGGCTCTGTGTAGGGGGAGGGCTTAGAGTGGGAACTGTGACATTGCCTGGCTTCTAGGGCACTGCCAGGCACTCACCCCTTTTCGTCACTTCACCCAGTCCTGGTATGCAACTGGCACCCTTCCAGTTGTTGCCTTGGTGTTGAATCCCAGAGTGGGTGTGTTTGCATAATTTTAAGACAGTGTGGGGCCCTTACGCGAAGTTTCCTGAAATCTGGCAGTTTCTTATGCTGCCCCCACCCCCACTTGTTTTTACAGCTAGACATTAGGGGGATATTATCTTCCCAGTGCTGGAACCCTGGGCTGTGTGGTCTCACCTGGTGCTGGGATTTCTTGCTCCCAAGGTAACCCTCCTGACTTTTATCCACCACACATGAATGTGGGACCACCCCTTCCCATTTTGCCACTGCCTCTCACACCATTCCATGTCTCCTTTCCTCTCCACCGCATCTCTGTGTCTCTGCCCCTCCTACCCATCTGGATGATTGTGGCTTCTTTAAATCCTTGGTGGTTGGACTTCCATACAGTTCAATTTTCTGACAGCTCTGGCTGTTACTTGTTTTGAGATTCAGTTGTATTTCTTTTATTCTTTTTGTGGTTGTGTGAGGATGTGAAGCATGTCTACCTATGCCTTCCTCTTGACCAGAAGATTTTAGTCCACATTAATTACATTTAACATTATCTGGAATTATTTTATTCACTAAGGTAATTATAACTCTTTTCACAGTCTGTCTCCCTCCAGTAGAATTATATTTCAAGAGAACAGTCATAACCTTTCACTTACTGTTATATTCCAGTGTCTCAAACACTTTTGGCACACAACAGATGTTCAATAAATATCTATATACATAAGATTAAATTATGATATTTTGGAACTGTATTTATATACATGATACATATGTAAAAAATGGGGAGAAGAAGAGACAAAGTCCTTTGGCATTTAACTTGCTACTAAGAAGTACTATCATTTTGAGGACTCTTTACCAAAACTGGTATGTCTGAAAATGGTTTTATGGCAGTTTAAAAAACAGCAATCAAAGCCCCATAAAGGCCAAACAAGTTTGGCTCCTGTTATGGCTCTAGGTTCCTTACCTTCTTTCATAGTTTCCAGAAGCTTTGGGTAAGAGAAAGAGTCCTATTAAATCTATATATCTAAGACTTAAACTCAAGCCCAATCTGGTTACTTGCCTCTGCAGCCTCTCCGAGCTCATTTGACGTACACTTTGTGACGCTGTCATTGGAGTCTGCATTCCTGACCTCATATACAGAGCCATGCCTAACACCCTGAGCTTACCACCAAGGTATTGATGGCTAATCTAGGCTGGACATCAGAACATCCTATTAATAACTTTGAGTAATTTAGGGGAACCTATGAAGCACAGTCCTTAATTATTTGTCCTGGAATTGGGATTGAGAATCCAACACTTCCAGTCCATGGCCAACCACCAGACTAGATACGAGATCAGAAGTAAGGGAGGGGATTCAGGGAAAGGGCACCTGTGAGTTAAGATCTTGGTCAAGAACAAGCAGGTTCTTGTCTTAGAAAGTTGGACCTTATCCTTCTCAGTCTCAGGAGTGTTAGCTCAGCTTCGAACACTGTTCCCTCAACACTCCCTTTCCCATGCTACTCTTACAACTTTATCCCTTATCCTTCACATCTCAGTTTAAACATTCCCTCCTTAGGTAAATTTCCCTAATACCCCGGGTAATATCAAGTCCCCACATTTATATTCATGCTTAAAAACATTAATTACAATACTTATAATTGTAGTTATCCAGTAAGTATCCAATGACTCAACTAATAAGTATGCAGATGATTGGATAATAGGTGCCATTTTCAACAATGCATTAAAAACAATAAGGCTAACTAGAGTTTCTTACCCATAGCACTGCGGACATTTGGAAATGAGTATGTCCTTGCTGTGGGAGGCTGTACCACACATTATAAAATGATTAGGAGCATCTCTGGCCTCTACTCTCACACACACACATATACACCCTCAACTGTGATAATCAAAAATGTTTCCAGACATCGTCAAATGTTTCTTGGAGAACAGATCTATCCCCAGTAAAGAACCCCTGGGCTTGAGTAAACTACAACAGCAACACGGCTTCTCATGTTATTCCAGAAGGAATAACATCAGAATGGAAGCAAGTGAGTCAACACGTGATGAATAGAGAAGTGCCCAAGAGTATGACCTGATACACACTTTACACGATCAAGAAACAAATCTTCACTGTTAAAACTTTTCATTTTTCACTGCAACCTAGTCTATGCTATCCTGAGGAATACACTAAAAATAGTAGGTTGGGGTTGTGTTTGGATTTTCGTCAACATCATTTATCAGTCAAGATGAGAAGCTCAGAAAACAGACTTATTTTCCCTAAAGTTGAAATTTGGCACAGAGTAGAATGTTCTTGCCTAGGACCCTGGATACCTTTTTAATTTCTTTCATGTCAAAATAATACAGATACCAAAGAGATGAACTATTCATCTTCAATCACAACCTACACTGGAATATACCCATTCTACTCTTTCTAAGTCCTATAGAGCATACATAACTTATTTAGCAGCATTAAATTTGTAGGGTCCACAAGCACTCAGCCTGGGGTGATTCGATCATTTTTCCCTGAAGTGGGATAAGTAAAAGGCAGCATATGAAAGAAAAAGGAACAAAGGAATTCTAAAAAAAAAAAAAAAAAAAAAAAAAAGCGGATCTGAGAAGACATGGAAAAAGGCTTTCTTAGAAAGCAGTAAGTGTAATGAGGATACTTAGCATTTTCATATGATATCTTTATTCCCCAAAAGCTCAAAGGATTTTGGATTTGATTTGCAATTTCAATACACATGTGACTGCTTGAGAAAACTAATAATTCTAGCAAAATATTCTCTTTGAAGGCACCAAAGAGCAGGATTTAATTGTGTGTCCCGATGGACTGATCGCTTGACTACGCCCTGAAACAACCCATGCCCTTGGCAAAGAACGGAAAATCAGTAGAATTTTTCACATGGAAAAAAAGGGCAAAATAGATTCACCATTTAGGCAGTAAAGTCTGGAGAGACGCCAAAATTGTACATATATCAGAGGCCAACACAGTGAGGGTAGTTCACCAAGATCCCAAGCACTCTACCCCTCAATGACCCTGGTCATTTAATAAATAAACCATCACTGAATGGGCAATCAGAATCAGTATCAGTGCATTTGATACATTTTTATATATTAGGTTTTAGCTAGGGAAAAGCAAATCTCTGCTTTCCTAAAAATTCTCATATTATGCTCATGACCTTAGAAATTGGGCAGCAGGAGAGACTCCCTGGAATATGCTGTAGATTTTAACCATCCCATGACTTTTTAAAATTCAGCACACAGACCCTTTAACAAAAATGGCATTTATACCTAATGTTTAAAGATTAAACAGTGCACATACATTCAGCACACATAATTTGTGGTATGCACGAAGTGTCAAAAAATAACAACTTAGATCCCAAAATGAGGGAGTCCCTTATATGTAAAATTGCTTAGAAAAGAAGAAAAACAGATAAATTAGCATAATTCCTTCTTTCCTTAATATCTTTGGCAGCAGAGAACAAAACCCCCCACTGGTAAAAAGCTGCTCCATCTGCCATCCTACTGCAAGAACAGCTTGCTTTCTTGGAAAAAATGATTTATGGGACAACCAATCCTGTATTCCATTGTATTTGGATAGGAGATTGCGGGAGTGAGGTTTTTGTGGACAATGACCATCTATTGGAAATCCACTGGTGAGAACAACTAGACACTAATACTCTGGACCAATGAGTTATCAGCAGTCTACCTTCTTTCTTCTCCTAGCCTCTTTAAAGCATGAGTTGTTATTCTTATCTGAAGATTTTGCTATGCCCTACATGATTTATTAGGAGAGCTGTGCACATAAGGATGAGATTTTCAGTGTGGATAAATAATCTTGGCTACATAGCAATACAGGAGTATTATGGTAGAAGTAACTGTCTTGCTAATTTTCCACACAGACAATGAGTAGATAAGGTGCAAGTAACAAACCCTTGTGGTTACCCTCCTGCATGTTAATTTGTAGAGGCTTGGTAAGGAGGAGGAGAAAGAGAAGAGGGGCTGTGGTGAAGGGGGAGAGGGAGGAGGAGAAGGAGGAAGAGGAAGAGAAGGATGTTTAAACAATTTCACCCAAATCCCCACTGTATAACTGTGGCAGAACCAAATTAGGGTACCAGATGTCTTGACTGCAGATCCTAAACCACATAGCAGACCAAGCTACCTCTTAATTTACTGAATTCAAATAGATTTCCAGGAAAGAAATTGACAGATGTGACTTCCTTTCTTCCTTTACCTATTCCTCCCCTCTGGAAAATCAATTAGAAATGAGCAAATTTTAAAGATCTACATGTTTATGACTCAAAAATAAATTTTGATCTCTTGAAATTTACTCTGAAGCCACGCAATTTGAAGCATTTTTCTTGTCTACAGGGGCAACAAAAATATAACTGAAGAACTTGACTAACAAATGCATCTTTTATTTTATTATAAAGAAAAGAAAAGAAAAAGTTAAATAGTATTTTCCACTGCATTATCTTTTTAAGCAAGACAGTTATCTGTATACCCTATCATCAATTCAGTAATGTTGGCTGTGCAAATTCCTACTCAGCTGGCCTCATGACCTTCAGAACTGCAGTCTATTGTTGAGAGGAAAGTTTCAGAGACCCTTTTAAGACAAGGTAAATCTTCAGAACTATTATTTCATTCAGTTTTACATGTGCATTTTAATTGCTTTACTTTATGAGTCTATTAATCTTTCATTTTTAATAGCCCCCACTTTTTAATTAAAGTACAAGATTTGCAGACCTTATTTTTATTAATAACTGATGCTTTCCATAATGGTTTTTATTTTATTGTGAATTCAAATGCAGTTATGGTACCAGGATGAATTAACACATAGCAGCAGCCTCAAGTGAAGGAACAGGTTAGGTGTAGTTAAGTGTCCCCTATGGAAGTTTTAAAATCACTCAAGTATGAATATACAAACATTTTCTCATCATTTACACTGAAACCTCAAGGTGTATACTACAATGAGCATCAAATCAACGTAGATGTGACCCTCCCCTCCCCCACTTCTCACTGCCACCCATCCAGGAATGTGCTAGTGTTCCCTACTACCTTTCCATTTCAAGAGCAGTGTTAGAGTGGAAGATCCTACCCTCTCTCCATCCCCTATTGGTTCCCAGCAAAGGAGTGGAAGAATTCTAAGAGACCAGCTTTCAGTGAGTAATACTGAACTGAGAAGAGCTATTGTGCCAAGGTCACTGTGCCTACATGGGGCCCTCTCTGGGCCCTTTCCCTTTTGCACAGACCTGCCTGACCACAGATTCTTTTTCTTCCCACCAGCAAGCCACCAGGACATGTCCTGTGCGAGCTCTCAGGAAGATCTGGATTCTCCAGCTTCTCCCTCTACAAACTGGGTAGTGCCACTATTTTAGGAGCAAGTAGTCGCACACCTCCCTTTCTCAACCAAGCTACCTTTTCTAAGTTAGCCTTGGCAATTCTAAATACAAGTTTTATTTTAATCTCCCAATTGCTTCACAAGTGAGGTAGCAGAAAGGGTATGATTAAATTATAATATTCAACCCCCAACCAATGCTATAAAAACTCAAAATTGCTAATCATCCAGTGTTCGGACTATGAAACTCATCCTTCAATACAATATACTGTATTTTTTAATTGCACTTTAATTTTTTTCTAATATGTGATATGAGTATACAAACTATATCATTTTTCATCAATATTGTCTCCATGCCTTTGAGAACATTACATTGTTTGCATACTTTCACACTTCATATCATTGATACCTATAATTTATGAGCATTTGTCACAGGATGAATAACTCATCAAAAAAATGTTTCTTTCAAAACAAAATCAGTGATATGGCTGGGCTGGGTGGAGGGGTGGGGAGAAAATGCAGACAACTGTAATTGTATAACAATAAAAAAATACTTTCATAAAAAGCAGTCTTTAAATTAAAATGCCCCTGTTTAAATTCCAGCTCCTTCATATATTAGACATGTAAATTTGGGCAAGTATCTCTAATATATATTTTTTAACCTGTGAAAAAAAAAGAAAAGAAAAATATGACCTTGTCAATGTGAGTGTAGGGTTAGAAATGGTAGTTCAGAGTAGTGTAGGCAATTCACAAATGATCAACATAGTTTAGGTATTACCATCATTGTGTGGTAATATCATATATAACCATTTTCACTATTATATGACTTTTCACAAATGTATTTCAAGTCTGATATAGTAACAGAAAAACAATCTTTAAAACTATGGCTCTGGTTTTCCTTTCTCACCTTGGCCACTAATTGTTTGGCATTGGTAAAGTCACTTTTCAATTATGAACCTCAGTCCCTACATCTAGAAAATGATGCTTTAAAAATTTCAGAATTCTGCCCTGGCTGGCGCGGCTCAGTGGATTGAGTGCCAGCCTTTGAACCAAAGGTTCCATTCCTAGTGTAGGGCACATGCTAGTCTAGGCCAGGTCTTCAGTAGGGGGCACTAAGAGGCAACCACACATTGAGGTTTCTCTCCCTCTCTTTCTCCCTCCCTTCCCATCTCTATAAATAAATAAATAAATGCATAAATAAAATCTTTTTTAAAGGCTGCAGAATGTTTACACACAGAGATTCAATATGGAAATAAAGTAGCATGGCATCAGCATGAAACATTATCTCCTTGCCCTCCTTTCCTTGACCACAGACCTGAGTTGGTCTTGTTTTCTTATAGCAGGAGACGGCAACGGCAGCTGCAGCCTTTAGGCTTCCTCTGATGTAAAGACACAATTTCTTCGCCCTTTAAAACAAAGGTCTAGAAAATGGTTATACAAGTGGAAGGTGGGGAATCGACTGGGAAGAGCCAGCAGGGAACTTTCTGGGGCGATGACAATGTTCTAAATCTTGTTTTAGGTGGTGTTACACAGTGATATACACAGTTGTATATAAGAGTCAAAAATCATCAAACACATAACAGGTGTGCATGTTATGTTATGTTAATTATGTCTCAATCTTTCAAAGCCCAGACTGATACGAGAGGAAGAAAACCAAAAGTTTATATAAAGATACTGTACATCTTTCTTTTCCCTATGAACCATTTATTACTAAATGAATGTAGAAAAAAATTTTTTTGACTTAACAGGAAAGTTCCCATGGAAATCTAGATGCCCTACTTATTTTTAAAATCAGAAGATCTGGAAAAAGTGAATGTACCTATCCTCGAGGCAGAAATCATTAAAGCTGACTAAAAGCTAACCTTTTAGGAACAGCTCCCCCCAGACCTCACCAACTCTATTGTTTCCTATACCAGCTGCACACAGAAGCCTCACTGGTGTTATCACTCATTCTACAACACCATATACAATATAGTTGCTTTGGTACTTTAACCTTGAACCCTCCTCAGAAGGGACACAAGATGCTTTACAAGTTCTATAATGATATAATAATGAAAAAGTTCTAATTTTCAAATGATTCTAATACATGTGTCATAGTACTGAAAGCCAAAATATAGATTAAAACTCATTTTTCCAAGAAAGAGATTCACAATTGAAGGGTTGGGTGTCTTGATTATTATACGGTTAAAGTAGAATCATTGAAAAAAATTATTTGCAAATCTGCTTTTTCAAAGAACTAAGTATTTAAAATTATTCCTGAAAATGGTTTATGTAAGGCACAAGGCTTATGATTAATAGCAAACACTAGTTGTTTGATTTTGAATAATACTTGTCTTCAGAATTATTCAATCATGTCTCATGACTTAATGAGATATAAAAATGCCCCAGAACTCTGCTTTCTTTGCCTCCAGCTTGGGCAGTGGTGTCCAAAACAAAGGGTCCCACGCAGGCACCAGGGCTGCCCTGTCTAAACAGGGCACTTCCAGGTCATTCTTTACTGAAGACGGGAAGAACCTTCCTATCAGAGGTCTACAGTGCTCCGGGATTTCAGTAAACACTCACTGTACTAGTGATACTCATTAATAAGGTGTTAAATCAATGAGAGGACACCCAAGAGAAGTTATTCCAAGGCCCTTTGGAGCTTGTTAAAACAGACACAATCAGATCCACAGAAACATGTTATTTTATGTACACCTACACACACTCCCTCTCTCTCACTTCTAAAATAAAAATCAGAAAACTATAACAATCTAACACAAGAATAAAAACAGAATAATAAGCATACAAAAGCCAAAAATATCCATACAATAATAAGTGTGTGAACTTACAAAGCAAAAAACCTTTAAGTATAGAGCTTAAAAATATTTTTAATGCCTCTTCACTGCCTGTTGCCATTCCAGAGTTTGGTTTCAGTAGCATAACCCAAAGGGGGAGTGGGGCATTTAATCACTTTACCGAATATTATAAACCAACGAGCTGGAAGCCTCGATGCCTAAAGCTCACTGAGAATTTCACCTACAATAGTACAGTGGGTATCCCCTTGAGAGTGCACAACTATTGAATAAAAAGCAAATCCATTTCACTGCAGAATGGGAAACAAGAATTGAATCAATTACCTGAAGGCAAAACCAATCACACGATGAAGTCTTTACCGCAGGAATGCAAAAGAGCAAGGTAGGAGGGCTACTGCACACAGACTCAACAATTATCCGCAGAGGCTACACAAACAACCTTGTAGCTCTCATTCACCTGGAGTCTGTCACATCTGTGCGCAGCAGCCACAGCTGCTACCCAAGGCAGAGAATGAACGTGTTCACACCCTTGAAAAAGCAAGCCATCCATTATCATCTGTTAATACTGAGCATGCTGCCCTGTGAACAGAGCAGAGATTCTGTGTTGTGTTTAAATACATTTCTTTCCAGTGTGATTTTTTTTACAAGATTTAATATATCTTTCTTTTTCTGTCAATTCATGTTTTATGGGACCATCCAAAATCAGTGTGCATTCTTTAGTGTTTATAAAGTAAGAGAATCAAACTATATTTACCATTTATGTTTAAGAACACACAATTCAGTGTACAGATGATGTGCTGTGGAACTGTGCACCTGAAACCTGTATGATTCTGTTAACAGTGTCACCCCAGTAAATTCAATTAAAAAAAAAAAAAAAAAACAAGAACACAAATTAACTTCAAAACCCTGAGAAAGACAGCTGTGCTAACCTTAAAAATTCCCCATTTCAGATACTTAATGCTGCCACTTGACATGTTAAATCCATAAACAGCTAATTAAGTAGTCTTTATTATAAAGGGTAAGACTCCAATCAAAGAAAATGACAGATTTAGTCACATAACAATACTTTTCCAGAAAGTTTCTATCACAACTACTTTCAGGTGAAAATCACAAAGAGGACCATTTAATATTAAATTTGCTAGTAAGGGAAAAAAAAGATGCCTTAATAATAGTCAACCTTTAGATAACATTTTCTGTGTGCCAGGTCCTGTTCTAAACACTCCACATGCACTAATTTATTAACCTTTATTAACTTTTATAAAGATTTTATTTGTTTATTTTTAGACAGTGGGGAAGGGAGGAAGAAAGAGAGGGAGAGAAACACCAATGTGTGGTTGCCTCTCATGTGCCCCCAACTAGGGACCTGGCCCACAACCCCAGCATGTGCCCTGACTGGGAATCAAACCCGTGACCCTTTGGTACAGGCCGGTGCTCAATCCACTGAGCCACACCAGCCAGGACTAACATTAACATGTAAAACAATCTATGAGGGAGACACCATTACTATGCCCAATATACAGATGAGGAAACTGTATTACAGAAAGATGAAGTGATTTTTCCACTAAGACCATGCAGCTAATAAAGGCTGAAGCTGGGCTTTCAAAACAGGCTTTCTGTCTCCCAGGCTCTGAGAGTCAAACTTCTGCACAATTAGTATCTAAGCTACTCTCTCAAGAAGCAAATGCTTGGTGTGTTAACTCCATAAGGAAAAAATATATATACTCTGGTTTCTCTTCACAGTGTGTTAAACCTTTCACCTTTTACTAAAAATTTCCATGGAAAAGAAAAATTATATATTTGGATAGTTACATAAGTTGGTATTAGACAATCTCTTATTTTTTAAGTGTTTATTGGAATTTACACATAGTAAAAAATGTCCTTGTAACTTGCCTTAAACTTTATGTCATAATACAGCAAAATTTCCATTTATTTATAAAGATATGTTGGGCTTCTTTGAATTTAGCATTTCAGTTCGAATTCATTTTCATATTCATTAATCAAAACATCAGTGGTGGGGCGATGAGGTCCATCTTACATTTAATATTATATTCCTATCTTTTGGGAGCAAATTTCAGTTTTTGAAAAGTCAAAATATATTTTGAGCCAAGCTGAGTGAGTTACAGAAAAAAATACTTCATGTAGGTTTTGCAAAGCAGAGGAACTTTCTTATCTATTACTGGCAATTCCAAAGAGAAGTTTGAAAAATGACTCAATATCTTATCCTCATCATAAGAATAAGTGCATAATTTTCCAAAATGACTACTTTAAAAGAGTACCTAATTTGCACTAGTCTCACTAATTCTAGAAATTTGGGTCTTAAAAATTATATTATCTTATAGTTATCTCATAATCTAATATGAATGAATTAGGATTTTGTGTTGTGAATATTGTTTAAACATGATTAATATGTATAATGATCTGTTAGCCATTTTTGAACCTGAATAATAAAAATTCACAAAACTGTAGAGGTGAAATTAAATATTTTAAAAACTATGCACGCCTAGAGGAGTTTTCTTCAGCACTCTGAGAAAAAGAAAAGAAAGAGGGAAAACCGTTCAAGTAAATAATATGGAGTTCCTCAAATTCCTCAACTTTTAATAAAAATAATTCCAAATACCTTTTTGGTAGATAAAAATAAACAAGGACAGAAGAGATTTTCAACCATTTGCTGCAAAGTGTCCACTCGTAGACTTTATTTCACCATCTTTAACTCAGGGCCAATTCTCACTCTCCCAGCAAACAAGCCACCTCTTATCCTGTGCCTCACTTCATCTTACTGTTCCTTCACTCCTCCCCTCATCATCCTCTCCCTAATATTGCCCACCATCAATAACCCTTCTAATAAAATCCTCCTAGTCTAGGAAACGAAACAAAGGTACAGCCAGTCTCATCTGAAGCACAATCTGCTTCCAATTTATCCTCTCACTTTACGTCTGTAATGATACCATGCACTTCTGATTCTCATCTCCCTTAAAGAAAACTAGTCCTTCAGGCCACAGACTATGGGACAATCTTTTTTACTGTCATCTAAGGATCAAGCACATAATTATTCTCCAGTGTGTAAGTTTAATAGATATCTTCAAATGATTTTCTAGGCATTTATTTCTTGCCCTTCTCAATCTTGATTTATAAGTTTCTGAAGGTCAAATTCTGGACTTTCCTTCTTTAAAAACAAAAACAAACAAGAAAAAGTTCTAGCAATAAGGACTGAATAAATTAATTCATTACACAAATGAGTATTTGCTGAACGATTCATGCATTATACAATATCATTTTATATTTTCTTACGGTTGTTAATATTTTTGCTATTTTAGATTTGTCCTCATCAACAAATTGAGATGTGTACTTACTCCTAATATCCAAAGATGTTTCTTTCTCTACCAAAAGTGCTTACTAGGCTACCTGACCACTAGGGGAGTATGCTTGTATAGGGAGGCAAAGCTTAAAAAAGAGTTGTCTGTTGGTCTTATGGGGGGAAAGAGAAATTTTAACACCAGTTAAGATGGTTACAAGTGAATTTAAAATATTGACACAAGATTGGCAGCTGCTCACACGCTGCCTGAAAGGTTTTACTACTGGCAGGAACTCCCACCAGCTGCTTGTTTGAAACGTGAGAAAACACTTGGACAGTTAGGATCGCCCGATTTTCCCCTTAAAAATCTGTTTGGCACAACTTCTTGGCAGTTAATATGATCCTGTGAAAAGGCTTTTTTTAAAAAAAATGTTCATATATCTTCACAAAACTTGTTTTTCCAGTAAAGTCCATATTTTTTTAAACTCCCAATCTTTTCACTTCTGGCTAATATTTTTCTTCATTTACCAGTACAAATGTAAAATGGATCGAAAGGTTTGTTTTTGTATTTTAAAAAATGGGTATATGGTCCATAGTGAAATAGGTCTAAGAGATTACCGGTATCCTTCATGAAAGTCAATTTTCCTATACCCAATTGAGATTAGAACAGAGACCATGATTTGCAGCTTTATCAATGAGTTCCAAATCTTCGTGAAGAAATGACTTTGACAACATGATGTAGAGAGCTCTTTCTCAAGCATTGGGGCAAATTTGCGAGAAGGGTGCCAACATCTTCACTCAGTTCCGCAGCATCACACAGTGAAAATCAGCACCAACCATCTCATTCGTCCCCATGCTCCGCGCCAAAAGACCACAGCCCTGGGAGGGGTCATTGTGTACTCAACTTTTAGAATAATTTTCCGAGCATTTCCTTTCCTTAATGGGTGTTCCTCTCTCACTTTAACTGCTTTCCTCTCATCATTTTCAAGTATGTCGTGGCCTCTGCAGTGCTACCCTTTATCTAAGGCAGAGCAATCCAAAGGGTATTGATTTATGATGGCTATGTAATTTACACACTCTGCAATTTTCTTGTATGATTTATTCAAAAAATAGATTGTACATTAAGCTTGGCATTCATTAGGCTGGCCCATTCCAGTTTCATATTAATCCTGTATCAGATTTGTTTAGAAGATTTATGCATTTAGAGTACGTATAGTTGTTTGGCAGATTTTAAGGTATTTGCAAAATCATAGTAACCCTTTACAAACATTTGCCTTGAAACAATAAATGAAGGCCACGACACCAATAAACTGGGATTACACGGCGATAAAATCTTGGCATTATACATGAGGAGGTACTTAGTGAACATGACCTCTAAGAATTTGTTAAACATCACCTAAGTTCATTCTTTCATTGAAATAAATAAGAAAATTTGAGAATTATCTATTATAAAGTGTAAGAAATACATTTTTCACTGTAAAGTATATCCATCCATCAGCGTACCATTAATTTTGTCTACAAAAAGAAAACTGGATTCCTCCCAAAATGTGATGATAACTAAGACAAGAGATAAAAACTTGAAATGAAATAATAATAATAAATAATAATAACAGATGTCATATGCATTTTTTACCATAAATGACAGAATTTTCCTGGTAACCTTTCAGGATATCATCCCTTATTGCTTTGAATTTGCTAATGAACAGTGGCCTGCTAATTATTAAGCTCTTGTCTGTGAGCTTAATAACTGATACACAATATAAATCTTTAAGGAGAGTTCCCCAGATCCTTACCAACAGCCTTCACATGCATCACAGAAAAAGAAAATGAGTCTTCAGGTCATCTGACATGTGCATCTTTTTTTTTTTTTTTCCTGTAACTCAAACTGCATTTAAATTCACATGAAGCCCCTAGTTTGTTCAAATTGATACTGACTCCAAAAGTAACACAGATCTTTTCCAAGATATAAAGTGCTCCGCAGAAGGTGGCAACGCTGTGCATAGAGATCGATGCCTCTAATTCCATATGTGATTTAAAAGCAAATTGCCAGCAACCTGATGATCTGAGTCGGCATTTACATCTCATTTCCTTTATTTTTAGAATAAGAAGAAAATTAAGTGAGAATCCTAACAAAAACATGGGGCTTTCATTTAGAGACCTAGCAGAGAAGAGTATGACCAAGGACATTTAAAATAACAAGAACCTGACATTACACAAATGAGTTCTTTTTCTCCTTTTTATTGAATTTACTGGGGTGACACTAATTAACAACATTATACAGATCTCAGGAGTTCTATGAGCGTGTGCCTGACGCAGCCTCATAATGATGCCGTGTAAATCAGTATTATTATTTATACTTTAATGATAATATGTGAAGTGTCATTCCAGTGGTCTGAACATTGCCATGGGATGCTGGAACTGACACACCAGAGAAAGCAGGGAAAGATGGTGGGGAGGGTGCACAGGGCAGGAGAAGGGGGGGGGTCACTCAAGCTGTAATTTAAAGTAATTACTTATGAATTTTATCACACATGTACCACATATTCAAAAGCAAGCTAAATATTCAACCTGCAACGTGCTTTTTATCTTTAATGTAGGAAAGCGGACGTGATATTTATGTGCATTAAAGTGATTTCAAAATTCATAATTATTCGAGTGGTTAGAGACTTTTTGATTGCTCACTCACTAAACTACAATAACAAAAGCCAACATCTGATTAAGTTATGGTAGCCTGTAATAAATCACTTGAAGTCATTTATTTGGCAATGGAACCCTTTGTAACCTTTTCTATTATTAAAACATATCAATCTAATCAATTTAAGTTTCAACACAGATATTGCTTTTCCCTACCTGTCAAAATGTACAATGGGATTTCTACTGAATGTAAGTAATTAATGTTTAACTACAGAAGTAAAGAACTCTGCTGTTTAAAAATGTAATCGTATTATTATTTTTAATGTAGCAACGGGTTATCCTGATGGTTATATTATTTGGCTGAATGAATTGAAGTGAGGCTCCCTGGACAGCTGCTGACATAATGAGTGATTGTGTGTAGAGCAGAGAATGTGAATGATACATTTGAAAGGCTCTGGAATTTGTGAATAACAAAAGTAGCTACACTTCCTAAAATCTAACCATTTTTTTCCAGGCAACAAAAGAAGACTCAAAAGCTTTTGTTTAATGAAATTATTCAAAAACAGGATACAGAGGAATGAATAGTTATCTCTACCAGCACCAGGCAGCGAGCAGCTTGTGTGCCCAAGTAGATGGATCAAAAATGTAGGTGGGTTAATGTGGTATAAATGGAATTAATCTGAAAATTTTCCCCTTAATATTATTATAATACATTCATGACAGCTTTCTTGATGTCATGATAATCACTCTCTTTAGGGGAAAAAAAGAAGAAAGAAAGACAAGGAAAAAAGGAGAACACATAGAAATAGAAGCCATTTAAATATCTTTCTCATGGACAGGTTTTTAATTAATTCAAGAATATTCAATAATTAAAACATGCACTCAAATTAGTTTGTAACAAAATGGAATAAATCATGAAAAAGATTTTAAAAATAGCTAGAAGCCTTAGCTAATATATACAGCAGCTATATAATCTTTAGGAGCTGACTCTTTACACCTCAGTTTCCATACATGTACAAATGACCATCTGGAGGATTATTCAAGATTCTGCAAGTAAAACACATAACAGAAAGTCTGGCAAATGATAAGTATTCTAACACAGGACGGTGGCAGGGGTGGTTGTAGTAACAGTGGTGACAGTACTAAGTACCGTTCCAGAGTATATCTGGTTTAATCTTCACAAGAATCTCTTATAATAATTAAAACAAACCATCCAAAGGTAGCAGATTATGCCACCCCAAAATACGGTGTAGGACTTGAGGACATCCCACCCCAAATATGTTGCTTTGAAATACTGATAATTTTGAGCTATATGCATACACACAGGAAAAAACAGCAAATGCAGGGAGAGGCTTTCTCTAAACTCCCTACGCCTGCCTGAAGACAGAGCCTCCAAAGGAACTGGACTATCATAAACCCCCCTCCTTTTGCATCAGCCAGGGAAACTGACACTCACACCAGGAGAGGAAACTAGGGCTGACATCACACCCAGACACACTTGGTCACAAACTATCATACCCACCCCCCCGACCTATTCTGCTAAAGGCCCTGTTCATCTTTCCTAAAACTCATTTATTCTCCCCTAACAGGTCTATACCTCCCTAACCTTTTATTAATAAGATGGTACATAAGACTAAATTTTTAACCACCTCGGTTAGTTACTCACTTTTTTTTTCCCCTGGGTATCTCCCATGAGTACATTATATATATACATCTTCATAAACTTCTGTTTGTTTTTCTCTTGTTCATCTGTTTTACCACAAGGGTCTCCACTAAGAACCAGAAGGGTAGAAGGAAAATGATTTTCTCATCCTTGCACTCCACATCAGTAGTGACAGAATAGGGCAATCTAAGGCATACAGGAAGGTGGACATTTAGTGCCTTTTCACACAACAGCCCTCCTTTCCTCCATGATACCTTGTACTTTCAACTAAAGGGACATGACTCAAGTGAAAAGCAGAAGGAAAAATATATTTTCTTAGGAATAAAAACTATATGTGAGGTGAAGGGGGATATAATGGAACTAAATGGTAATGGGAAAAAAACAATAAAAATCAAAATAAAATAAAATGACAAAGTAAAATCTAAAAAAAACTAATTAAGAAAAAATAAAAGACTATACCCTAAAGCTTTGCAAAAGTTCAAGGGAGAAACTAAAAATGAGGCAAAATTTTATCATCACTATTAATAAATTAGAAATTAACTTTCAGTGTTTTTGGTTTTCCCCGTTTTTCAAAGTACATACAGACATCCCTGTTCCACTGACAAAAGCTTGAAGGCTTCAAGTTAGCATCTCTAAGGCTTAGGGCCCAAATCATACACTGACTGGTGGGTGGCAGTATATTCAATACATCTAAAGAAATACGAGAAAACAAGCAAAAGAAACTCCCTTTTCCAAAAATGTCTCTGAGATCTCTTCAGTAATGGTTTCTTCAGTGTTGCCACTCAGAGATCAGAATCATCCATTCTATGCAGAAAATAAAACAGATCAGTTTTAAAATAAACCGTCTATAGTGAAAAAAGTACAACGGACAGTGTCAGACTCAAAAACAGGCTCATTGTTTGGACCTAATGAGTCAAACAGGCACATAAATTTCATATTTGAGCACTGCTACTTTCACAAAGTAATATTTTATAAACATAATTCAACAAGTTTTGCTTTGTGAAAAGCACATTACTTACTTTCAGACACAAAGTTACACAAAAGTGTATCCTACAATAATAATATATTTTGGAAATATGAGAGTCTTCATTTCCAAATGAAGTTTCAAGTAAAGCCTTCTGCTATTTACACTTTCTCAAGACACTGTTTTGACAGGAAGTAATCGTGGTTTTCTGGGAAAAAAGAAGACCAAATAAATCCCTTAATTCTAATTCAGTATGTATCATCCTTATGCGGATGGATTTTAAATCCTGTTGCAATTTATCTATCAAAATATAAAGCAAGAAAATGACTACCAACTGCTGATTTTTATTTCATATATCTACTGAATTTACAAATCCGTTGAAAGGCACACCAGGGTATCAGAAGCTCCTTCATAACCAGGTTTGCAGACATTTACCCTGAAAGGGCAATGAGTCTGTCTTTGTTTCCAGCCCCAGGCTTTCAGAGGTTTGTTCTGAGTGAAGCGGGACTTCACCTGTGTTTCATATCCTGTGACTCCCAACATGTCCTGTTCTCGTTTTGATTTTTCATCACTGCACTCAGACACAAGTCTCCCTCATCACATAATTTTCCAAAGGAATATAAAAAAATGTTATTAAGCTAGCTTTGCTGTTGTTTGTTATCATAAAAATTAATAAAGAGCCACTATTCACAATATCCTTTTGGTACTGCGCATATAAATTACACACACATCCATACTATACAGCCACAAAAAACTGGTTACCTTAAATGAGAAGCTACAGAAATATCCCTTTAAAAACACATAACATATACTGTCAATGCTATACTTGATTCTTATTTTTTTTTTTAAACCGATGTGTCATAACAAAATCAACTGTTTTATAGGTAACTTGGTTAGGTATGAAAATAGATTTATCAAAATCATAGCATTAACATGATGTTCAGTTATAGAAATTTCAGTACCTCTATTATTTGTGTTATATTTGTGACTCATATTTTATTCATCAAAAATAATTTATAAATATGTACATATGTTTATTTATTTCAATAACAAAAGGAGCCTAGATAAAAACTTAGCCATTACTATTAAAACAATGACTGACAGCACCAAATAATAGCTTCACAGAAAAGGAAAGAGAACTAATAGTTAAAAAGAACCTATGTCTGTATTCATATGATATTAAACCATCTTTCATTAAAGGGCAGAATATTAGTTTATATGCCATCTTATGAATCATATTTCAACAAATGTAAGATGAAGACATCTCTGATTATAAAACAACATAATTTTATGTACCATTAAAGAAAATATATGGTGTCATTTAAATTCATAGACTATTGATTATTATGATGCATCCAATTTCACATGTTAAAATATGTATATAATGTAGAACTTGGAAAGGATAAACTACATTATGTTCTGAACACTGTGTGGAACTTTTAAGATCATTAACCTATTTCATCCTTAAAAACCACAAGGCAGCTTTTCACATTTATGAAGTGGAGAAACTGGTGAAGAGACTCAGTTACTTGATCTAGTAACAAATAGGAAGATCAGAGCTAGAATTTGGAAGTAATCACACAACGGTTGACCACTCCTCAATGTTTACTCCTTGCTAGATCTGAATTCTAATCAACGGACCTGAAATTAGATTCGGTTATTAAAAAGTGGGTAAACAAACATTTGCCCTGGACAACTGGCTCCATTGGGTGGAGCATCATCCCCTACACCAAAGAGTTTTGGGTTGGATTCCTGGTCAGAAAATATACCTAGATTGTGGGTTCGATCCCTGGACAGGGCACGTCCAGGAGATAACCAATGAATGATTCTTTCTCACATTGATGTTTCTCTCTCTCTCTCTCTCTCTCCCTCTCTCCATTCCTCCCTCTAAAAACCAACAAATATATCTTCATGTTAGGATTTTAAAAAATAAGTAAACAAACCTTTGGAACCAATAGCATTAATCAGGTTCACATCTGAGTCTATTAATTTCTGATTAATGAATGAGGTTGTGATGTGGAACATATAGGTAAGGCATTTGCTAAGATTATATTCAGCACAAATGTGTAAACCCTAATAAGCAAAATTAGTCATAAGTCTGAATTCTGAGCATCTCATCTATTTATATACTTCCATTTACAGGAAAAGGCAGAGTTTTAATATCATTGTGAGGAAATGAAAATAAATCAATTTTAGAAATGTCTGAACAACTGCTTTAAATCATATGTTTTGCAGGTAAAATCACAAAGACCTTATTCAACAGATTTAATAGAATGTAGCAAAAATTGTGTCTTATTCCAATACCTTTCAAAATGCTCCAGGTATTCACAATATCTTCTGATTAGTGAGCTCTGTGGCCCTTTTCCCCTTAACATAACCAGCACTTGATCTTGACTTTGATGTCTTGAACTTCACAAAACCTCCAGCTGCTCCACAATATGTCCCAGCAATTTACCAAAAGTTTTCTGTTCATCTCTGCCCTTCTGAGGCAAGCATTGTGTGTCCAAATGTAGATGGGACCAAACAAAGGAAGCTAATAAAAGCTTTCACTTGAGTTGTCTGTGAAATCCCTTCTTCCTGTCCCTTTGGGGCCTCAAAGGTTATCTTAAGAAATTATAAGTCAGAAGATACAGTCAAACCACTCAGGTATACATTCTGTTAAAATGATTCTTAGCTTGTTGGTCAAGAAGGCTCTTTCCTGTGGTGTAATCTGAAGAAAGAAGAGCATTTTGAGAATAGGCTTTTCTATGCATAGAAAGTCATCTAAGGCTCCACCTGTTTAAACTCAGTATTTCCTGCCTTACAATTAGCTACCTCCCAGCTATTAGGATTTTCTCTGCTTGACTCTAGGTCTCTAACAGTTGTTATTAAAAAAGACAAGCCCCCAGGCAGACCCTCTGCCCTTTGTATTATTCATTCCAACACTATGCTTTGGAGGTATAGCTTAGTATGGACTATGAATGGACTATGTGTAGGCAATCTTAAAATCCAGTTTTTGAAAAAAAATTTCATTATGGACACACAGTTAAACATAAACACACACACGTTTCTATATAAGCAAAATATAATTATAAATATGTACATGCTCACTATCTACTTAAACAATAATCTCATTTCCATACCATTATCAGGGCCTTCCAGAAAAGCTGTAGTAAATATTACTACTCTTGTAACGATAGCTGCACAACCCCCAGGGATTGTCTTGTTGTTATATTACTTCTTGTCATCAAGTTTAGAAGAATGTATCATTGAAATAAACAACTTGATTAAATTTCTTCTTTTTCAACTAATATGTGATACTTTAGCCATAATGGAAAGTGAATGTATGTCAAAAGTGTTAAGGTTATTGTAATTATAAAGAGATTTTGGCCTCTCTGTAAGTTGTATCTATTTATGGAGATTCACCTGTTTATTTATGGAGATTCATGTCATGAAAATGTATACCTCCACCATACATGATATCACATACACATATCTAAATACATATTCTATTCTGTTTGTATATATCATATATGTACTTTTCATTTTCTACATTATTTATTTTGACGCATCCTATTTTTACTACTAGTGCCCTAGTTGAAGAAGTATGTGAGGGTAACAACATTAGCATATCCAGCTACAGCTATATGAAATATTTCATTAAAATGACACTATCCCACAAATTCAAAACTACTGAAATAAGGACAAGAACTAACACAGAGAAAGTGGATCTCAATACAAAGTGTTCAACGTAGAACCGGCCTGTTCTTCCCATGACTCTCCATAAAAAAACAAAGGAGCCATCTATGATTTACTTTAAGGAGTCGTGGGAGACGCTGGCCACATAACTATTCTAATTAACATTGTCTTGGCACAGTCCCTGCTGGAGGTATTGAAACCATGACATTTATCAGTCTGTCTTACAACTAGGAATTATTACGTGTTCTATTATTAGCTGTAACTAATGAGGTATAAGGGGGGTTTCCTAAGTGATTTCAGAAGAGTATTTGTTCAATCCACTGTACTTCTGTCTTTGAATCTTATGTCAGGACCTCATGCCAACTTATCTAAAAACAATCCTATTACCTACAGTTAAAAAACATACACACCAAAGATACTGAAGAGAATGAGTCTTTGATAATCCAGTTGCAAGTGCACAGGTACCACCTTCTTTTGGAATTGTTACTAAGTGTCCTTTTGATTGAGGTCACTGCTTCTGTTATGTAGCGCTGAGAGCTCCTAAGTGACTCAACAAAGTAGAAGTATTTATTTGATGAAATAAAATTATCTTAGAAACCAGATTTTTCAAAAATGTTTAGTAAGAAGAGCATTGCGGCTAGACCATAGAGCAAGGTTTTCTTCCTTGAAAACCCTTTCACGCTGTTAATGGTATAGAAATGAGAAAATACCCTTCTTCAAACAGCCCCAGGTTTGCAGGAAGTCTGGAAGAATTGTGTTACATTCTGCTCCCGTTCTGTAACGTTTCATTCCACTTTTACCAATATACTGTATGGGTGGATTAATATGAATGAAAAGATCTAAAAAATAAGGCGGAGGTGTTAATGCCACTGTCCAAAAGCATAAAAACTTACGTGCATCCCTCTCAATCCATCCATAGTCTCAGAGTCCAGGAGCTACAAAAATGAAATGTGTACCACTACTGCAGTGAAGATCTGTTGGTTGCCACTCTGGCATCCATTAATTTTTCTAAATAGTAGCCCAAATGTCCCAGCAATGGGAAATCGGCCTCACACCATCTAGACATCAACCAAACACCACATGCCATCCTCACCGCCCTCTGAATGGATTAAGGTAGGTATACTCTCCAAATAAAGCTAGTCATACACAACGGCATCGGTCCTAGGATATTTATAAGATAATGTGGGATGAAGACCTTTCTCCCACCTATCGGAATTTGAAACAGGAAGTGTGTAGTCATAGCTCTAGTGACCACCATCTTCGGATCACTCGAGAAGAGTCAACACTAAAGAAGCAGGACCAAGAAACGGAGAAAGAGGTCCTAGTCATACCTCTTGAATCTTATTTAAAACTGCTGTTGCAACCAGATATACCTCTTCAATTCATTAGTTAAATCAATACAATCATATATCTTATTAAGTCATCTGGGTCAGATTTCTGTCTCTTAAGTCATCATCACTTTATTCAACTAGGGTATCTCAAAAAATTATCTCAGCCACTTAGCAAATATTAAACAATTTGTTCTAGCTTACTAAAGTAATACATTATAAAAACAGGTAATATTCCTCAAGAAGAATAAGTGTTTCTCAAGTTACCAAAAATATGAATCCATAATCCTATATTATCAATTTCTTTAGAAAGGTAGAGCTAAAAGTGGTACCTTTAAAAAATGTCAGGTCAAGCAGACTATTTCTGTTCCCGGTTACCATTCAGAAAGTTGCGTAAAGAATTCACTTACATTTTAGTTCATGTACATACAACAGTTATATTTATTCAAGCACTTCTATTCCTATAATGGAAAAAATAATATATTACATTGCCTCTAACACCTTAAAGGGGACTTTTTTTTCCCTTTTCAGGTGCTATTTTTAATGTTTCAAGAGCACATTATAGTTATATTCACCAGACAGATATAATGCATTAAAATATATGGGAACAGAATGTGTCAACTTAAGATCATCAGGCATATTTACAGTCTCGGAGGCCATGTGCAGCATGGAAGAAGACAGCATTCACGGTAGCTGCCTGTTATTACAGCGCTGAGACGTTCAGGAGGCAAACGGTCATCAAAGCACAACTTCTGCACTTCTGCAATATGACTGTAACAACAGCGAGTAGAGTGATGCTGAACCATTAAACGTAAATTAGTGAAAGTAACGCTGGACAATGTTTTTCCTCTAATAAAATGAGACTGGCCTTTGATTTTTATAATTACTAAAAAATACAGACATTCTCTCTTACCAAAAGTAAGAGTATAAAATTTGAAAAAAAAAAGAAATGTACATAAAACTAGTGACCTCTATTTAAAAAGATAAGTGATGAATTTTATAATTTTTAATGACATATCTTTCTGATATATCTCCTTGGGCAAGGAGAAAAAACAAAACAAAACAAAAAACCACAAATGGGACCGTATCAAACTAAAAGGTTTTATACAACAAAGAAAGTCATCAACAAAACAAACAACTTACTGAATGGAAGAACATGTTTGGCAGTGATATATCCAATAAGGGGTTAATACTCAAAATTTATAAAGAACACATAATTCAACACACATACAAATTCAATTAAAAAAATGAGCAGGAGACTTGAACAGACAGTTCTCCAAAGAGGACACACAACTGACCAACAGACATATGAAAAGATGCTCAACGTAACATTGTCAGATAAATGCAAATTAAGACCACAATAAAATGTCACCTCATAACTGTCAGAATGGCTATCAGAGACTTCCAGTCAAAATGGATTCATAGGTAAACATGCCTCGCCTCTGTGCACTGCAGCAAAAATTACAACTAGGCTACAACACAAATGTCACCCAGGTTTGTCAGAAAATCGAGCTCTACAGACACCTGAGAACCAAAGATTTAAAGCAGGGGTGTCAAACCCATTTTCACTGGGGGCCACATCAGCCTCATGGTTGCCTTCAAAGGGCCGAATGTAATTTCAACTCCTTAACAGTTAAGGAGTAGTTACATTTATACAGTCCTAAAATTATCTTGGCCCTTTGAAGGCAACTGAGAGGATGACATGGCCCCCAGTGAAAATGAGTTTGACACGCGATTTAAAGAATCCAATTCATCCAGATGGGTAGGAGGGTTGGAGACTCGGAATGGCATGAGGAGGCCATGGAATGGGTGGTCCCACATGCATATATGGTAGATACAAATTGGGAGGAATACCTTGGGAGCAAGTGAGCCCAGCCCCAGACCAGACGACCCAGCCCAGGGATCCAGTGCCAGGAAGGTAACTTCCCATAACTTCTGGCTGTAAAAAACAGTGGGGGTTGGGGAAGTGGAAGTAACCGTGGGATTCTCAAGAGACTCCTCTTAAAGGGGACACAATAGACTTAGGTCTCATGCAGACACATCCCCTCTGAGATTCAGCACCAGGGTAACAACTGGAAGGGCACAAGTGGCGTAGAGGGAGAAAGTGAAGTGACTGGAAACAGGGCGAGTTCCAGGAGACAGCTTCCTACCAGGAAATCTCCAGAGGCCAGGCAGCAGCATTGTCTCCTCTCTGAGCCCTCCCCTGCCCCCACAGAGCCATAAAGCAATGAAAAGGGTTGTCCCACCCTGGTGATTACCTAAGGCTCCATTCCTCACAATTTGCAGGTGCCTTTTCTACAATAGTCCAAACTACTAAGACAGGGAGTCAAAGCAGTTCAACATAATACAGAACCAAACACAGGGAGGCTGCCAAAATGAGAAGACAAAGAAATATGGCCCAAATCAAAGAACAGAACAAAACTCCAGGGAAAAGAACTCAGTGAAATGGAGGTAAATAACCTATCAGATGCAGAATTCAACACACTGGTTATCAGGATGCTTAGAGAAATCAGTGGATACTGCAACAGCATAAAAAAAGACCCAGGCAGAAATCAAGTCTGTATTAAGTGAAATAAAGAAAAATCTACAGGAGACCAGCAGTGGAGGGGATGAAGCCAAGAATCAAATCAATAATCTGGAACATAAGGAAGTAAAAAAGCATTCAATTAGTACAGCAAGGAAAAAAAAAAAAGAATTCAAAAAAAAGAGGATAGAATAAGGAGCCCCTGGGACATCTCCAAATGTACTAATATTCCAATCATAGGGGTGCCAGAAGGAGAAAAGGAAGAGCAAGAAACTGAAAACTTACTTGAACAAATAATTAAAGAAAACTTCCTTAATTTGGTTAAGGAAATAGACATACAAGTCCAAGAAGCACAGAGAGTCTCAAACAAGTTGAACCCAAAGAGGAACACACCAAGACACATCATAATTAAAATGCCAAAGGTCAAAAATAAAGAGAGAATCTTAAAAGCAGCAAGAGAAAAGCAGAGATTTGCTGACAAAGGAGTTCCCATTAGACTATCAGCTGATTTCTCTAAATAAATAAATAAATAAATAATAAAACAGAAAACTTTGCAGGCGAGAAGAGGCTGAAAGAAGTATTCAAAGTGATGAAAAGGAAGGACCTACAACATAGATTACAGTAGCCAGCAAAGCTATCATTTAGAATCAAAGGGCAGATAAAGTGCTTCCCAGACAAAGTAAAGCTAAAGGAGTTCATCATCATCAACAAGCCATTATTATATGAAATGTTTAAGCGAACTATGTAAGAAAAAGAAGATCAAAACTATGAACATAAGATGACAACAAATTCACAACTATCGACAACTAAATCAAAAAAACAAACTAAGTAAACAAGCAGGGTAGAAACAGAATCATAGCTATGGAGATCATCTGGAGGATTAGCAGCTGGGCAGGGGAAGGAGGGGATGGGAATAAGTGGTGAAGGGATTAAGAAGTACAAATGGGTAGGTACAAAATAGACAGGGGGATGATAAGAATAGTATAGGGAATGGAGAAGCCAAAGAACTTACATGCACGACCCACGGACATGAACTAAGTGGGTATAGGTGGAGGGAATGGGGGTACCAGGCAGAGGTGGGCAAAGGGGGAAAAACTGGGACAACCATAATGGCATACTCAATAAAATATATTAAAAGAAAATGAATGGCTATCATAATAAGTCCACAAATGACTTAGTGAGAATGGAGAGAAACGGGAACCCTTCTGCACTGTTGGTGAGACTGCAGATTAGTACAGCCACTATGGAAAACACAATAGAGGGTCCTCAAAAAATTAAAACTAGAAATGCCTTATAACCCAGCATTTCCACTGCTGGGTATGTATCCAAAGAAACCTAAACCACTAATTTGAAAGACTATATGCACCCCTATGTTCATTGCAGCATTATTTACAATAGCCAAAATATTAAGGCAACCCAAGTGCCCATCAATAGACGAGTGGGTAAAAAAGTGGTGGTAGCCTTGACTGGTATGGCTCAGTCTGTTGGGCATTGGCCTGCAAAGCAAAAGGTCCCTGGTTCAATTCCCAGTAAGGGCACATGCCTGGGTTGTGGCTTCTGTCCAGTCCGGGACATGTACGAGAGGCAACCAATCAATTTTTCTCTCTCATATCGATGTTCCCCACCTTCTTTTTCTCCCTCCTTTGCCCTCTCTCTAAAAATAAATAAAGTCTTTAAAAATTAAAAAGTTAAACAATAAATAAATAAGTGGTGGTACATATAGACAATGGAATATTACTGGACCATAATAAAGAATAAAATCTTACCATTTGCAACAGCATGGATAGACTTAAAGGGTAAAATGCTAAGAGAAAATTTTGTCAGAGAAAGACAAATGCCATATGATTTCACTTATATGTGGAATCTAAATAAGAGAATAAATGAACCATCAAAATTGAAACAGATTCATAGATACAGAGAAAAAAACTGATGGTAGCCAGAGGAGAAGGGGGTTTAGGGACCATGTGAAAAAGGCGAAGGAGTGAAAGGATTAAGAAATAAAAATTGGTAGTTACAGAACAGTCACAGAGATATAAAGTACAGCGTAGAGAACACAGTCAATAATACAGAATAACTGTGTGTGGTGCCAGGTGGGTGCTGGAAATATGGGGGGAACACTTTGTAAAGTACATGATTATCTAACCACTATGCTGTACACCTGAAACTAATACGAGATAATATTGACTGTATACCATAATTGAAAATAAAACATTTTAAAACATGTGTTTGTGTGTGTGTGTAGTTCGGGGTCCCCCCCTTTTCTTTCTTTATGCAAATTAGGACATCTAGAAAAAATATATTGACCTCTTAAAATTCAGGAAATACAATGAATTTAAGTAAGAATTTACAATCATCCAATTATCCACAAGATTTTATCTCCTTCTACATATACAAAAGAGGGGAAAAATTCATGTCAGACTGAATAATTATATTTAACTACTTGCATAGTTTCCCAATTCACTGGGTAATTATATATAATTCACCAATATGTTTTAGTACATAAATACTGTGTCATCTTAAACTGTCAGACTGAATTTATCTTCTCTTATTTAATGACTTCAGTCACCAGTCTCACATGCTCTAAAATTCTCCAGAAAAAAATTAAATTTTACTTCAAAACATAAATGACTGTCAAAAATCAAGCTTTCTTTTAAAATTTGAAGGTTAATGCCAGCTAGCTTTCATGACTAGGTGAAAAGCTTAATTGTTGAAAAAATACTAAACAAGTAACTCCAATATTCTAATCAAAAAATGAACGTCATTGTTTTCTGAGGATGACATGAATTTGGCATTGGAACCCATGTGAGATATTCTATGGGCTCAAATATTTGAGCCAAAATATAAATCAAGTTCCAAACAAGTATATTTAAAAAATACGATATATACCCCCATGCCAAGGTACTGTAAAATAGCTGACCACAAAGAGAATTAATTTAACAACAGAATAAATCAAAGTATTTTAATATATTAAAGATCTAGTTTCATTCTTTTAAAGGATTCTGAGGGAATTAAACAGTCTCCTATAGATCTTCTATGAATGATTTGAAGGAAAAAGGAAAAAGAAAAGGTGAAGTCGAAGCCTAAGTCGAAGCCTAAGTCAAAGCCTAAGTCAAAGCTGTCAAGTAAAAGCAAATAATGTGTTTTTTTTAATTTCCTAATAGGAACTAGTCTCCTCTCTATGCTTATTTGGTACCATATCATGAATTCAAGTTCACTGGAATGTAAGGAGAGCATCAAAAGGACTAAGCACTTCCCAAAATCTGGAGCAGTTTCTAGCAGACTGTCTCGCTCAAAATTGGGTACTTTTAAATCCCTAAGTAAAGTAAGGATAGGTAAAAGTGGGGTTAGAAAACGCATAGTTTTCCTTTGTTTACAACAGTGAATGACTGTCCTGCTTCACCACCCGGAACACAACTTACCGAGTGGCACAGAACAGTGCTGAGGTTTGGGATTTGCCAAGTGTGACTGGGGGGCAACGTTGCTCAATGAAAACTTTAATATATTAACGACGAAATCAACGGGATCGTCAGCAGCCTAGGCGCATGCAGAGTCAAGGAAAGTGAAAGAAAGTACTGGTAAACACTGAATACTTTAGAAAATAGTTTAAGTTTAAGATCAATAAAATTACTAAACTACTTCTAGCCACCATCAAAAAAAGTAATAAATATATACATGTACACCTCACTCTGTCTCTTTTTTATAGACAAATGATTTGAAATTCAGCAGTAACCTAGAAAGGAGAAATAAATCCGTATGTGTCTGCTCTCCCATTTGTTGATAAATATTCTGTATTTTTACTTAATAAGATAAATTTATAATTTATTTTCAAAGGCCAGTATAAGCGGCACAGGCGGTAAATAAACCTTTTGTTGTAATTAACAAGAGACATGATCTTTTTCAGTGTGGTGACAACATTATACCAAAAAAAGCCAGAGTCATATTTCTTTCTTTCTCTACAGATTAAGTAGTCTTTTCATTGCCAGAAACCATGCATTACCTATGGCCAATCATCTCACAAATACATATTTTTGGACATGAAGGTCATCAAGTTATTATAGAAAGATTAAAGAAAGCTCTGGCCATAATACACCAAAAAACAGAGAGAACTAAGGGTTGGGGTGGGGGATAATTTGCATGAGATGAAGAAAAGAGGAAGGAAAGAAAAAAAGGAAGGAAAGGAAGCATAAACAGTATGTCGATTCACACACACTGATATTTGTCCTACTGTGATTTCCCACCTCCCCCCAATATGATGCAATTTCACCATTTGTTTAGGTGTTTTAAAGAAAGGATATATTTTTCAAAAAAGTCTTTTATTACACAATATAATAAACAAATGCACCAATGCTAAAAATTCTCACTGTCACTCCAATTATTTTGACAGCCAGCCAAAGTTCAGTTAAGAGCGTTTACACTGAATTTCTAAAATTTCTATATTAAATAAATCATTTAAAAAATACATAACTCCCATTTCTTTAGTAGACAAAAAGCTGAGTAAGCTTTAAAACTGCAGACTTTTACACATAAGGTGGGCCCATCATATGCAGCTCATAAATGATAGTTGGTAGATGCCTTGAGTAAGTGCTAAGCTTTTATTTAAATTTGCATTTCTGTACCAATGGGTGAAGACGTTGGCCCTATTAGGTTAGATTAAGAGGAAGCAAACAACTGCCCATTCTTTCTGGCCTAAAACAGTAGACCAACCCGAGGCAGATACTTCAGACGGGGTGTGAGTAATCTCAGTGGTTAAAGAAGTTGCTGTACCTCTTCAATGAGTGAATACTCTCTAAAATGTGTTACAATGTTATGGTGAACTATTACTGCCAGAGAATGTTCTGTGACTAAAAATCATTGCTTCTTTGACCAGTTGTTTGCAGGAAATCTGGAAATGACAGCATAAAAATCACTTTACATCAATTAAAAGGGAATTGAAACGCGCAGGTGATTGTATCAAAGATAGACAACCTAGAATGCACTGGGTTCAGTTATGTACTTGGGACAGGACCCCAGCCTTGTGGTTGTGGATACAAGCAGGTATGGTTACACAGTTGTGAGACTACAGGGAAGGGGACGCTCTGGAGTATGGAAACTCACAGTACAAATCATGACAGCATAAGGAGAGATTAAGGTCTCCGAGCATGGCCCTCTCGAACCTGGGCCGTAACACAGAGGCAGTGAGATTCTGGAACCACTCCACTTGATAGAGAGTAAGCTGTCCCCGGCATTTTAAAACAGCTGAGAAATAGACGACCCTGTTCATACACTTAAGCCTTTAGGATCTGAGATTTCCTTAACAACACTGATAAATTACCATGTTATTTGTTTCCTTTGTTATCCTTGAACTTTAGCAGTGAAGTCTGAACCATTAGTCTGATCTCTACTGTATGTGAAGAATTAAAGAATCTGTACCATTTCTAAAAGTTACCTGTATATAGGGAGAGAAAGTCTTTCATTTTCTATACTACAGAGGTAATGCTACTTGTGATCAGCAGAGCTGAGGGAATGGGCAAAGACATCGGCCCCTGAGATAGCTGCTGTGGAGATGGGAAGAAGATGAGAATGAGGAGGAAGGAGAGTGGGGGAGGGGACAGGGAAAAAAAGAAAAAGCTGGGGTTAAAAACAGCAGCAGAGTAGAAGGCAGCTCCCCTGAATAATGCTCAGTCTTAAGGGGCAATTCCTGTGCAAGCTAAGATTTTGCCATCAAGCCAGTAGTAGGTACAGTACTCATAAGCAGGAAGACTAATCAATACATCTGTTGCTTAACTTGCAAAGAAAACATGAACGCAAAGTAAAAGGAGAGGAATACTTTTATTTGTCCAAATCTTTTTGGGCAGTGTTTGGTACAATTATTGGTGAATTTATTGAAGACAAAGTGTGATTGGCTATTTAGCTAACCATAATCTTCTATTATGACTTCTTAATGCTCCCTTTGGCTTAAGAACATACAAAGGAAGAACTGTGTAAATTTTATTTAAAGCAGGTGAACCATGACTAAACGAGAGATTTAATCTCTCTTATGAAGATGTATGTTTCATGATAAGAGGAAGTTCTTCACATCTGCGTATTTGAATGGATAACAAAATTCCGGGGCTGCCACATAAGTGTGAGTAAACGAAACAACTATTGGTTGCTCACTCCAGGCAAGGGGTGTCAACTGTTGATTAAATTCTGAGTTTAAAGGCCAATATCAAATCCCAATTACTGTGGAATTTCAGATTTTTATTTGTATCAATGCCACTTATTTTAAATCTGTGACCAACATTAACTCTCGATAAACAGTTCTAGGCAGTATGAGATAAGGTTAGAAGGTAGGAATTTAAAAAATAATTTACTATAGGAAATAAAAAAAATAATTCACTATGTTAAATAAAAAAGTATTGGGATCTCCTTAACAAAGCCACAACTCATCCAAAGAATTATTCAAAAAAACTAACAAATTGTTGAAGTTGTGAAGGACCTTCCACTAGGCATACTACCACATGTGCAAAAACAGCCTCACAAAATTATTTTATATGAATGTTAAAATGATTATCAATCAACTTAATAACAAAATGTGGACTTTAAATGTGATGCAAAACTTTGTTACAGAGTCCTGAACTTGATCTTGTGAAACAGCCATTAAACAGAATCACAATTAAAATTACGAGACTCACATTTTTTAATCCTCTTTAACTAACAAGTCTGTTATCGGCTGACAGTATTTCAGAAAAAGAATGGAGGCATTTTAAATGGCATTCTTTACAGACTATTATGAAGCCTTCTACTTCGAACTCCAAGGTAGGCATATTCCCAAACTTCATCTTAATGAATAATTACAGGAAACTGAAATTATAACTTTTAAACTTTATTTTAATGTTCCATTTTAGGAAGGTAAGCAAAAACAGCAGTCAACCACTCTATTTAGAGTCTAGATAGAAAAATGAAAAGTAGACCAGATGTAGTTCCCCGAGTTAGAAGACCTACAGTGTAAGGGCCAAGCACAGAAAAACCAAATGTGTAGTTTCAACAATTTAATAATCACTTTGATGACTCTAGAAAGATGATATTGACAATAATAAACTGAGAATATTTTCTAACCTTGGAACACACCTACTTTTTAAATCTAACATTTCCTATTAAAATTTTTTTTCCACAAATCAATATAAGAAATGGAATTCTGTACAGGATGGAACCAGATAACCAACCGGATAACCAACGCTCAGTCAAGGTCAGCCAACATACCCAGATCCAGAAGTAAAATTCTACACAGTTACTTTGCCCTGTTCGCTCCTGCCCTTGCTTTATTGGCATTAAGGTATTTAGAAGTAATCAAAAAGAAGGAGTACTTCAGTCTGAAGTTTCTGAAGTCTAAATCCTGCCTTCTTTTCCACACCTGTTCATAACTTAATGCTTCCTCCAAAAATCAAGTCCCCATTGCTCTTCTTGATGATTAACAATTACTACTCTATCAAGTACAGCAACCTATGAGTATATGGGTCCTCTTAAAACATTTAGTTCCTTATTAGAATTCCACTTGATGGGCAAGAGATTTTACTCTTGAGGTGCCAAAAAGTTAGGTCAGAAAAATATCGCCAGATTCATAACAAACAGAAGCTAAGATGTGAAAAACTTAAAAATAATAGCAAAAATGAAAATAACTTAAATCTGGTTTTGAATATCATAATCTTACTGGTCTTTGGCATAGTACCTCATTCAGACAATGTAGTTCACACAATCCTATCTTTAAAAAAATTGAAAATAGCTTTACTGCTTTGTCTGACAATAAAGTAGAATTTTCTAACTTTCAAAAGTCTAGATATATCTGAAGATATATATATAAAAATATCAGAAATTACTAGATGTCTTAACTAAAAATAACATTTTGATGTACTGTGTTTCAGAACTTTTTATATGATTGTAGCTATCAATACATTTTATTAAAAAGTAGGCCATTTTACACAACCTATCTCTCATATTCACTAAAATATTTCAGGTATTTCCAGGTCAATAAGTGCCAATTTCGCACCAACACTCTCAACAGTTACAAAGCATTCCACTAAGTGGAACTATGACAATATATTTAATTAATCTCTTTTTGCTAAGTATATAAATTGATTCTGATACCTTGCTATTAAACTATACATGGACTTACATGATTACTTTTCTATTTCCATTTTAAAAGGTATAGGATAACTTTTTTAGTCATTAAACAATAAAAATCTCTTTGTAATTTAGAAAACCAATCTACTCTGAAATAACTTTCTCAGAAAAAATAACCTCAGATAATAAAAAGCTATATGTTGGAGGGGGAACTTTATTTTCCAATATTTAACCCCTATTAATATCTTCCAAAGTGACACAGTATATTTAAGAGCAACATAACATATTAGGGGTATCATGGATGGAAAACAGCACCCTATATAGGATAGGATCTTTTACTTCCATTAGATTATCATTTTTCTTAAAAAATAAAAAACTTTAAGGTGGTTTTAAACAGCAATAAATTGACTGAGCTTTATATCACCTGTAAGAGCGTCAGCCTCTTCTGGGGTAAAGGTATCCCAACATATTATATTTTCAGCCTATTTTCTACTTCTCAGAGTCCTTTCACATGTATTAGTACATTTAAAACTGAAATAAACTGAAAACTAAAATTAGTACATTTAAAACTTGTTTTGTAGTACCCATGAAATAAAATAGTTACAACACATAATTATCCTCATTTTACAGATGAGGCAACTTTGGCCAAAAGAGGTGAAGCGACTTGGCCATAATCACACATTTATTAACAGAACCAATATAAGAACAATACCCTGATCTCCTAAATCCACACGCTTTTGTCAAGAGTGGAGGTGTTAGGAAAAGAAAATGAAATCAACAATAGATGGAATAGGAAGGGGTGAAAATAGCAGCAGAAACCTGGAAAGTCCTCAAACTAGAAAAGGCGTGGACAAATATGGTAAAGCCAGCCACAGGAGAGTATCATATTAGTCATGCACACATGGAATTACACAGGTGACCTTAGATATCATAAAGCCCAGCTGTACACAGGGTAAGTCTAGCTGTAATGTTTTAGGGCTGAGCTTAAATGTTATCTATTTAAAGACGCTTTCCTCCTCCATACCCCCGACAGTCTCCTGTTGTATCACTGTTATAAAAGGTGCTTAGTAAATGTACTCAGAATGCATGAGTGGGAAAACAGTCACACGACTGATAGGAAAAAGTGAACCTTGTTCAGGGAAACAAACATTTTTATCTAATAATCACAAAACAAAACACCACTCAGAAATCTTAATGAATACCCAGCTTTTGAAATAGCAGATTCGTTATGTACAAGTAAACTACATTTCAGAAATGATACCTTTTTGGCTTCAAGACCCAGCGCAAATAGATCTATACTTTAAAAGGAGTTGCCTCTAAGCTGAAATATTACAACTTCCATTATCAAATAATGCGGTATCCTTTTTGAGACCAGTCTAGACAGACAGGATCTTCTGGAGTCTGAAATATTTTTCTTTTATGATCATGAACAGACATGGAGCAGCAAGGTTTAAGGCACTAAATTGTAGCCACATAAGGACTTTATTATTAAAGGAGTTTTGTTCCATGTGAACTACAGTTGGCTTGTCTGTATGCAAAACATACAAAACCTGTGGTATAAATTGGGTTTTGATACTGCGCTGTGCTTATATGTGCTCCTTTCCATATGTGCTCAAAACTGTCTCTGCAGTTTCTTTTCCCTGTGAAATATCACTGCAATGTTTCATAAAATATGTTGCAATTTGGTGTCATGATTCTGATTTTCCACCCAAATTCTACCAGAAATAAGAAATACTAAATAGTCTCAGAAAAACTGAAATTAAACTTGTTACTGGCTCATTAATATGTTTGCTCAGAACTCCAGAGTTTTGATCTGAGGAGAATATACCTTTGGGGGAAAAAAAATACTTTCAGACCTTAGCTGCCTGTTGGAGGGCAAGAGAAAGGGCAGATGAAAAAGACCATCTTTTCAGAATATAAACATGATTCATGCCTACAGGCAGCCAAACTCAGCTACAATAGTTTTTTAAAAAGTGAAAAGATCAGCTGTGTCTCAGTGGAAAACTTTCAAGTATAAAGGTCCAGGGGAAACATTACCCAATTTTACTTTAATCTGTTCTCTTAATTTCCTGACCAGCCCTTTGGAAATTGTTGACTGCTCAGGTACAAAGCTTTACAAGTGAGAATTTCCCCAGCAGGTATAAATTCTTGGCTGTCTTCCCTCGGGGGATCAGGCCACTACTGCTTCTTCTACAGATCTCATGATCTGTCCATCTTCTACTGAAGGGTTCCCTCCTAATATTGACATTGCTTGGCATAATATGAAGAATAGCAATAGAGCTTCTAATGTATTAAATTATTGGACCCTTACAACAGTCTTTCCAGAAAATAGATATTATCACCCCACTTTTATAAATGAGAGAGGTGGATTTTAGCAAGGTTAAATAAATTTTTCTGAACAACACAGCTGGCAAGGTATGGCTCTGGGACTGGAATTAAAATTTTTGAGACTCCTTTTCAAACATTCTTTCCACTAAATTCTTGTGACTTTAGATTCAGGCTTCTAGTCAGTTCTATGCAAGCTGTTGACTGTACCAGAGCAACTGAAACTCTGACAAAAACACAGTATTTAAAGTAAATACATATACTATAACTTCATGTGAAGGGGTATGGGAACAATGTGGGGGTGTGTCTACATAGATCATGCCCTGTGCTGGGTACTTCACATGTTATCTGCACTCATCACATTAAGGAACAACAACCATCTTACTGCAAACAAACATATATGAACCCAAGAAGTTTTAAATCTCAAAAATATAAATGGCTTTAAATGTCTATACACACCCTGGCCGAAGAGATCACTTGGTTAGAGCATCATCCCAATATGCCAAGGTTGCTGGTTTGATGGCCAGTCAGGGCATGTATAAGAATTAACCAACGAATGCACAGATAATTGGAACAACAAATCAATGTCTGTCTGTATGTCTGTCTGTCTGTCCCTCAACTGCTATCCTTCTCTCTACCTTCCTCCCTCACTCCCTCCTTCTGTCTCTCTCTCTGCCCCTTCCTTTATCTCTCTAAAGTCAATTTAAAATGTTTTAAAACATCTATACATATGGATGACATGGGTCTAATGGGGTTAGGGAAGCTCTAGAGTTATGATGAGGAAAGAGCCCTCTTTGTTTCAGAAAGCAACATTTTGAAGATGCTCAGAAAAATGTATTATTTTCTGTCCAGCAGCATGACCTTTATTTAAATACATTGGTTGACGAATAGGAAAATCAACTTCTTTTGTCTAACAGCCTTTGCACTCAGGAACCTACTCCTCATTCTGCCAGAATAAATAGCCCACTTTTCTGCTTTTGGCCCACACTCTTATATAATGAACTCTGATGCCAGTTTATTGTCTTTCCCTAACACCTGTCTTTGACCTGTGTTACAGTCTCAGACCTAATGCTTTAAAAAAATGTAGGGTCACAAATGTCTACTTCTTTAATCTTTATTTAGTCTTCTACTTCCATTTTTAAGAGAATAAATAGATTCAACACAGTCTCCCCTGAGGCCAACAGACATCACTTTGATTTTAGATATGTAAGTCACTGAATGACCAGTCCGATCCGTCTGCACAGGGTTCACACTCAAGGGCCTGCAGGAATAAGGCAGGTTATGGAAATGCGCCAAACAGCTGGGCGAAGCAACGGTGAGGGCTACGGTACCCTACAGCATGCATGCTCCTTTAAAGTGATCTAATTTAAATTTGTAAAGTACTCTGAGACACAAACTTTGCAGACTGGACAAATCCTACAGGATATTCTGAGATGCCTAAAGAAAACAGAAGAACCAGAGGCCCAGTGCTTCCTTTGGGATTACACAGGGTCAGGACAGTAAACTCCTTATTAACAAACATGAACTTGTGTATGCATATCCCATCAGAACAGGAGCCAATACCCTTCAGCTACAGCAGTCAGGTGTCCTTAGAAATGTAGTTATTAATAAAAGGTACTTTTTCGTTGTTACTGAAGAAATTACTTTGTCGAGTATAAAAAAGCACTATGACAGACACTGTCAAAGCTGATAACAGACACCATCAAAGCTGATAAACACAAGATCCTACCCTTATATAAACTCCCAGGGTAATGGAGGAGATAGTGATCTGATAATACAAGGAAGTGAAGTGGAAGTCTAAATAGTACAGCAGGCTATGCTGATAACAGAGAATAGTTACTTTGTCCCACCTCTATGCACAATATGTACTGTCTAGGAATAGTGTAACAGGTTGATTCTATTCCCTTTATAAAGTGCAAGCTAAAAATGCCCTCAAGTCATAAAACTAGTTAGTGGCAAAGCCAGGAGCAGGTTTCTCCCCGTCCAGTCAATGTTCGTAACTGACTCGCACTCTACCTTTGAGAGCCAAGGAAACCTACAGAGAAACTATATTGTGAACCCTAAACAGGTTATGTTGAAATCTATCATTCTGGTAAACGCAATCTTCATTCATGACATTTCCTGAGGAGTTCTACCCTAGATATAAGGGTAGAAGTTGCTAAATAAAAGCATAATCAGGCCCCCCGCTCCGGAAATTCAGTGTCACAGGGTGTTAGATGTTTGCAATTCGGGGCCAACATAGTTTAAAGCTCGTAACATGTTCTCCTCTTCTTGTCTTCCACTAATGGGATACAATTTGGAAATCATCAATCTCATACTGGAGAGGGCAGTCACTCTGTGGCTGATATAATAATGTTAACATTCATCATTTTTATATTTGTTCATTAAACTCCTGGGGATTCTTTATGTTGAAAGGCAGGGCAAAACTACTTATGCCAGGACTCTGTCATCAAATATTTTCCGACTTTCACACTTTAGCTGACTTTTTCTTGCCAAAGCCATTCAAATTGCAGCAGCTTCTTCCTCTAATACTGCTACATCTGCACTTCAAGGTTTCTTAATTCTGCGTCCATTTATTGTGGTGCATTTAGATTCACCTTTTAATAAAAAGCCAGAGGTCATTTTACCATCCTTTATGAAAACTAAGATTGCTGAAAACAGATAATGTATTGAAAAGTCAGACTTTTCACAATTTTTTTTATTGAGTTACAATTCTCTGCATTTTCTCCCCATCCCTCCACCCCACCCCAGCTGAACCCACCTCCCTTCCCCACCTCCACCCTCCCCCTTGGTTTTGTCCATGTGTCCTTTATAGTAGTTCCTGTAATCCCCTCTCCCCACTATCCCCGCCCGACTCCCCCCTGGCTATTGTTACATTGTTCTTAATTTCAATGTCTCTGGTTATATTTTGTTTGCTTTTTTCTTTTGTTGATTATGTTCCAGTTAAAGGTGAGATCATATGGCATTTGTCCCTTACCACCTGGCTTATTTCACTTAGAATAATGCTCTCCAGTTCCATCCATGCCATTGCAAAGGGTATAAGCTCCTTCTTTCTCTCTGCTGCGTAGAATTCCATTGTGTAAATATACCACAGTTTTTGGATCCACTCATTTGCTTGATGGGCACTTAGGTTGCTTCCAGTACTTGGCTACTGTAAATTGTGCTGCTATGAACATTGGGGTGCATAGGTTCTTTTGGATTGGTGTTTCAGGGTTCTTAGGGTATAATCCCAGCAGCGGAATTGCTGGGTCAAAGGGCAGTTCCATTTTTAGTTTTCTGAGGAAATTCCATACTGTTTTCCACAGTGGCCGCACCAGTCTGCATTCCCACCAACAATGTACTAGGGTTCCCTTTTCTCCGCATCCTCTCCAACATTTGTTTGTGGATTTGTTTATGTTGGACACTGACAGCTGTGAGGTGGTACCTCATTGTGGTTTTAATTTGCATCTCTCTGATGGCTAGCGATGCTGAGCATCTTTTCATATGTCTCTGGGCCCTCTGTATGTCTTCCTTGGAGAAGTGTCTGTTCAAGTCCTTTGCCCATTTTTTAATTGGGTTGTTTGTCTTCCTGGAGTGGAGTCGAGAATTTTCACAATTTTTAAAGGCATTAATATTTATTATGTGAATATCTCTTAAAACAGCATTCTTTATGTCTAAGAACAGATGTAGTTGTGAGAAAAATAGTTTTAAAATATTTGTAAAATATATATTACATAAATATCAAAGTGTCATTAAGACTTCTACCACAAATTCATCAGGGGGAACAGACATTAGTTAACATAGAAAGTATTCATTAAAACCTCTGTTTGTGTAACATGCAGCTATGCCTCCGTGAATTTGAAATGGTGAGTGTGGAAGCCGTGCTCCTCACACACCACGTGTTGGAGAGTGAGGGTGGGAGGTTATAAACAACACTTTTACCACAGATTTTATGAAATTATGTTTCCATTTTCTAACACCACTTCTCTTCTTTTATTCTGTCTTTTAACATTGGCTAAGAAACAGATGGTAGCAATTCAATGCACTAACTATGCCACAAGGCCTTTCCATAGAAGCCCTGTTTCCATCAGGCACAGGGCACCTATGTACAACTCTGCAGCAATGGCTGGGCAGATGGGCCCTGTTGGGGAGAGTGGGAGTGGAAGACATGAGGCTAGCGTTCTCCATATCCAGGACACAGCAGTGACTTGCCTTTGCCAACGGCAGAAGGCATACATTGTGCAATTTCCTCCAAATAACAAACTTAGGAAAAGAGAGGTTCAGACCAATAACAGTGGTCCTATTTAAATATTCATTTTCCTCTCCAAATCAGATGAACTCAACACAGTAAATAAAAATATGGTCCTGAGCGAGTCAACATATGTCCTTTCGCTCTGTAATAAACAACAGTAACAACAAAAATAAGGGAACTAACACTTATGCCTGAAATGGTATTAAGTTTTTACATGCCCCTTCTCATTCCACACCCAAAACAAAGAAAGGAAAAAAGAACAAAAATAATTCGATTTTGTTATTACCCCTGGTTTACTGAGGAGGACAGTGAGACTTAGAGAGTGTACCTAATGTACCCCAAGCCATACAACTTAGCAAGTAGAATAAGAAAGAGTATCCAGGCTATCTGATATTAGAATCCATTGTATGATACACTACACCACACCAGAACACCACATCATAATTTACCCCAGAATTTATTCATCTTCATTTGCGATCTATGTAGAATATACTTTACACTGCACTCTGAATCCTCTTCAAAGGGCGTTTGATTATACAGACTCTCCAAAGCTTTTACTTTAAATGACAATTCTCTTCTCACAAATTATCAAAATAAATTAAATATTGTTGACAATTACAGTCATTCAAAACCTGCTTTTCATTTTAAATATTGCATATGTCAATGAAAGAGCAGAAATCGGTGCTGGCTTTAAGGAGCATCGCGCCGTGGTGCCCCGCACAGGCCTTAGCCGGACTGAGCCATGGCCGATGAGACCGGCAGTGTGTCTCCAGCTGTCTGAGGAAGTATTCAAGGAGAGCATTTCCACTGAATGCACATAGAAGTGCCATGCACATATGAAGGTTTTATTTTCTAAATTGTCCCATTTATTTTAAGATCTGAAATACTAAAAATCTTTAACAATATTCTTATTGTAAGCCACCGAAAGCTCTAGGGTACTTACACAGAGTAGAGCAAAAGTAAGTTTACAGTTTTTTATTGCGAAAATAATGCACTGATTACTAAATAATAGTACAAAAATAAACTGTTTTGTGTAATCACAACTGTAAAACTACTTTTGCATAATCATATATTTCATAATGCTACAGCACAAACTCATGTGAGACAATGTTTCAAAAGTTGGGTAATATCTGATTCTGTGAAGTCGTTTTTTTAGACTTTATTTATTTATTTTTAGAGAAGGTAAGGGAAGGAGAGAAACATCAATGTGTGGTTATCTCTCATGCTCCCCTACTGGGGATCTGACCAGCAACTCAGGCATGTGCCCTGCCTGGGAATTGAACTGGTGACCCTTTGGTTCTCAGAGCCACACCCAATCCACTGAGCTACACCAACCAGGGTTGATTCTGTCAAGTCTGAAGGGCATCGACTTAGACATTCAATGCAATACAATAGTAAAGAACAAACACTCACAATCCATATAAATTTCACAATTTCATTGTACCTTTTTTCGCCTAAAGACATGAGTTGACAGTCCTGACTTGAACTCTAAAGACCTGAATTTGAATTCTTGTTCTTCTTTTATTTATCTGTATCCCCTGGGTGTTAATGTTATAGAAAAAGTATAATGGCAGCTATCTTTTGCGTTTTCTTAGAGAAGGTCTCTTATATTCCTCTCATCTAAGACATACTCAATTAAATGCCATTGCTTTTCTGTTGTTTCTGTTAAACAAAGGTTTTCTCAGTTTATTATGAGTCAGTGTTTCCTAGGAAGAAATATAGCAAAGAAACATTACCATTTCCTATATACCTGATATAAAAAGCATTTAGAAGTCATTAGCCTCATGTCTTCCAAATTAAATCATGATATAAGTATGGTCAGTGAAGAATTGTTCAGAAAAGTCATAAAAAAATAAAAGCAGGTGTTTCTGGCATAGCAAGCCCTGGGCTCCGCATTGAAGGAAATGTTTCCTTTCTTACTGTATGTATTAGCTGTTATAAATAGCAGGTGTTTAGGACATTCTGCCTTTCTTGGCCATTTTTACATTTCACCTGCCAATGTAAAGTGATAAAAATATGCTTCTGATAACATTAATTTCCTGACAACCCCTCCAATTGCCTTTGCATTTTATTCTTCTTTCCTCTGACACTGTGTTACATTTGAAGGCTAACCTAGGATAATTGCCACTGTCCTGTGATGCTTAGGGCCACCATGATTAGACAGATAGATGCTTCTAGGAGTGTCTGATCTCAGGTAAACAGATATTTTTTTTCTCATTAACAGTACTAACTACAAAATCATACAAACGATGTAATTCCAGTGTGGAAAATATTGCTGCTAGTTGCATGTAAAATTCTCTCAAAGTTCAACGCCCCCCCGCCCATGGTATTTAAGGTCATGCAACAACATTCAGTGAGTACTTTAACCTTTAGTATTTCCATTTAAGAAAAAAAAGAAGAAGAAGTGCACAGAAGCCATGCAATCAGAAGCCTACAATTTTAAGTGTAGGGTTAGAAACTGTAACATTATTCCTGGCTTCTGATATTTAACCTTTGCATACAAGTATTCTGACCTTTAAATGTGATTGTTCTTGTAAGTTCCACAGGTCTAATCTGTACTCTGGTAATTCTAAGCAAATTTTGGTCTGAAAACAAATTCGTTTACATAAATTTTAAACAATTGCTATTTCTTATAAACAGTAACAAATCTCTTTGACATATTTTGAAAAGAAGTTAAGGGAACTGGCTTTCTGGCAATTTTTTTTTTTTATTTTTATAACCTTGTACTTGCCACTTAATTTCTCCTGGTCTCAGTTTCTCCATCTGTAAAACAAGGAGCAGACCTAAATGATTTGTAAAGGTTCCTGCCAGCTCTCAAATCAATGATCTCACTTGAGTCTCTTACTTAGATGAATTAAATGGCAAGTTAATAAATCATCTATTAGATTAAATGTGATGATCTGCATAAGTTTTTGCTGGGGAATGACAAGGACTTGCATTTGGGTTTAATTTTTTAAATAATAGCTCTCGCCAAATTTAGAGCAAGTCAAATCTGACAGCTTGTTCTGTAAGTGACATTATTACTTGAATATAGCATTAGGCCATATTTGGAAAGTGCTTTTAAGTAGCAAAGCAAAATAGATTTTTATTACGGCTTTATTTAATGCCATGCTTCAGAAAAATCACAAGTCAGTTTCATTAAATTTAAACACAGATACATTTAAAACTTGGCGAAGATGACTATGACAAAGAAGAAGGATTCTTTCTCTACCTCTCTGTTATAACCAGTCTGTACACTACCACAAAAAGATTTAATCTACTGAAATTTGAAATAAATGGGTTCTGTCCAGAGTTCAAGTGCATGGTAGTTAAATGCCTCAAAATCAGACCTATTGTTCTCAAACTCCCTTTTAGAAATCTCTTCTATTAGGAGCACGTGTGAGAGAAGGGAGGAGAATGTAAAACACACTAACAAAGCATATGTGCTATTAAAAAGGAAAAAAATGTCTAATTAATTATAATGTTATAATTACAATTAGTTATACAGCAGCCACTGCACCTGCTAGCCACAAGTTTATACTGAACAGAGAGACTTACTGCAGTCTCTTATCAGTGTAGCTCCCTTGGGGCCAAAAATATTGATCCCTTTCATTGAATAAATACTAAAGTAACAACAAGAATCCATTATGTCTGACCTAACAAGAATTTTTAATTGAACAAGTTACTATCTGAATGCCTAAGAAACAGTGGATATAATATCACTTACCACTGACTTCTTAAAGTTCTAAGTACGAAGGGCAAATGACAAATAAGTTGGCAAAATTACTCATTTTCCTAAGATTGCTCTCTGAATTAATATCCTTAGTTTCAAAGAATTAAAAGAATTTTGCCATATGAAAAATTCGATCATATACTTACCATAGCATCATATCAGTGTTTCACAAAAAAACTATTTTGCCCCATTAATAATGATGTATTACAGGTTTAACACTCAACTTTATATAATCTGTCTTTCCAAATTCATCTCATATTTTAATATGTCACATACAACTGGAATAAAATGAAAAGGAAAGCCATTTCTTTCTCTTTAGAATAGGTTATTAAGCACTAAAAAGGCATACTGGAAACTTGATGTTAAATATTTCATTGAGCATTTCCATAGGACATTAAGATACATGAGTGTCTTTCTTAAACCATAAAATTTACCACAAAAAATAAAAGCCAAGTCCAGTAAAGTCTTACATACTTTATTAGATCCTAGACCAAAACATAACTGATAGTAAGAAGTTGTAGATTTGGTCAGATTAATCAACAGATAAAAGGGATAATTATTCTTGAGATGAAATTTTATATTCTTCATCTACATAGAGGGAAAAATGAATTCAGTAGAGAAAAATGGCAATTATTTCAAGTTGGAATATTAAGCCTGTGACTTTTACATTAAGAACTTGACTTTGCCCACTCAAAGTACAAATAACTTTCAAAAGAACTGAAGCAATATTAACTTACTGAGACACAATTATTTTCCCTAAATACATTTTTCATTTTGATCAGTTAGTAAATTGAATTCATAAGAAAAGCAAAACACATTTTACGGACTCTCTCAAAAGTGAATCCATATGTTTTAGAAAATCAATCATACATTAACATGAGATCATAAAAATGGCATGTTGACCAATCTAATAATTATACAGATTCATAAATTATAAAGTCAGGCACCAATTTTTCCTTACCGAGATTTTGGACTAAGAGCCTGTTCACATGCTTCCACAAAATTTACTATATTAAGACTTTGTGTTTTTACAAGCATTTCAATACCTCCTTGTACATGCATTTGCACTACTTACTATATAATTACAATACTTTAATCAAAATACTGACATAAAAAACTGAAGACAACTAAAATAGCCCAAACCTGATTCCAATGTGCGACAGATGTTGCCTTCTCTGAAACAGAGAGTCAATCAGCATGAAGCCTGCCTTTGAATTGAGTGGCGGAGGGGTTTCATGAGCCAGTGCACGAAAGAGAGGGAAGATAAAAGAAGGCACCTTTCTAAAATTCTTATCGAATCATGATATTAGAAGAGAAATAGCATCTTTATTTACCAAACTTACAATATCAACTCATGCTTTCAAGTCCATGCTAGAACACTGAGAGAGCTTCTCAGGTAAACTGAAACCAAAACAAGGATTAGAAAACGGACGGACATTAGCTGCAAATGCATCAAATCTGGGCCTTCTCAACTCTCTAGGGCTCATGTGGCCGTGGAAAATGGGAAGGTGTCTGCAGGTTGGCCAGTCTCTGGGGTCAATGATGGCACACTGGTGTTGCAAGTACTGCCTCTGTGTAACGCTTACTTAAAACATATATGATTAACCTTGGGCGGCAGGGGACAGACTTTTATTCATGCTAAATTGAAACTGTGACCCTCACTGAAAATAAAAAAAACTGCTGATTGATGCCTCTTAAATATTACATGCCCATACTTTATTAGATGAGACATCTGTTTTGTTTTTAGAAAAAGTTTTTATAAATATATCCCAACAGTTAAAGGCATCATTTTCCACCTAGAACTGTAATTCACTCATGCAACTTATTGGACTTTGCTTATACCTCAAATATATGTTAAAATATGGTATTCAACACATCAAAACTAGTCTTTGGCTAAGTATTATAATGCTTATAATGTATAATACACCAAAATTAAAAATATTTACAAAAATGCTATTCAAAACAGTTAAAATTCATTTATTAGCAACCGTCCAGCACATTTTCCTTATTGAAAATACACTTCTGCACACTAACTCTCCACAGCCTAACTTCAGTAACGTTCCTGTGAATTTATTTTAAAGAACAAAGGCACTGACATTAGTCAACATGGGAGACACTACAGAAAATTCCATCTACAAATTGTCTGAAATATCCAATAACAATTTAGAGAACCAAAGCAATATTTGGCAAATGTCTTTTTCCAACAGAAATAACTTAAAATTCAATGGCATGCTCTCAAGAGTCCAGAATCTTTACCCTCTAAAAAAGTATCCCCCAGCTAAGAAAATTAGCTCTATATTCTGCCTTATGAAAGGCATGGGCACAATTTAATATTTCTTAAGAATCTCTAAATGCATTCAAAAGGCAATATAGTAGTGAAATACAGAAAACGCCTACAAAATGAAGCTCTTTCTAATGTAGTCTCAAGCAAGAAAGACTATAAAATGAAGAACCAAGTTCAAGGTCAGAAAGACCCTTAGGATATAGTTGTGCAAGGTCCGCAAAAGGAGGAAGCCCTGAGAACTGTTCTGAAAATGGAATCACTTTAGACTCACCACAAAAATAGAAATCTAACCTGAATTGGTACAAATTACGGTTGAGTTTGTTATCAAATTCTAACTGCCTTAATAAAAGTTCTAGAAACATAGCAAGACTAAAAAAATGCAAATTTCAATAGTTAATAGGGAAGAATTCCTTATTAAATTGACATCACTGTGAACAACTTTCGTAAAATATCTGTGTCCATCAATCTATGTGTTTTTGCAAGGACTGAGGAAAAGAAAAATTCCAAAATGCAAATTTTGAAGATTTTTTTGTTTGTTTATCTCTCTTAACTTTGAGTGAAATTGCATCGAAGGTCACAAATCTGAGATTGAAACTAATTTTTCCTATTATCTCACTCTGTGTGCCAGGACCTTCCACTTACGGGAGCTGACCTCCACAGTATGTTATATTGCTTTGATTCCAAACCCAGTTAGATTCAGCACTTTTCATCATCGTTCAAGGCTAGTAAATTTCAAAACTTTTCCATTTTAGACAATTATCTCACTTTTTCCTCCCTAACAAAACCCTGATGCTATACTTTTTCATCTTCCATTAGTAAGAGCTTTTGCCCACAGAGATAAGAGGATATTTACAACATGAAGTATAACTGCTACATTCTTTTGCCACTGTTCAAAGCCAACATGTAACTACTCACCTTTTGTTTAGCCTGGGGAGATAGGGAATAACTATTGCTATCATGTAGTAAACATAAAACCAGAAGGTACAGCTTAGAATTGCCAGGTACGTGCCAACCCTGCTGTGGAGCTGGAGAAAAGTCAGGCAGTCAAAACCAACTTGGAAATAATCTTTTGAACTGTGAACAGGATGAGTAAGGATCATCAGCAGATAATGAAGCTTCACTTACAAAACCCAGTATCTGTAGCAATGTCACAAATGCATTTTAGCAAGTTGACTTTTGGTAGATTCTAATTTCCCAGAAATATAGAAATATTATTCAGGTTGATGCAATTACTAAAAATTAGCTCAAATATTCTGTGTATGAAGATATACTACTACTGCTGCTCGAACTGAACGTAATTTAAAGGGCTCGTCATTTTGTCTTTCCACCTTTCCCAGGTAGAGATGGATGGTTGTGAAATTGCACTAATATTTTCTGCCCTCTTACTACAATGATCAAAGTATAACTTTGCATGTGACTGCCTGTAGTCACGACACGTAGATGCCCTTTATTGTCATACGTGGTTACCAGGACCTATGACCTTGGCCTTCATAGCTTGTAATGGTTACTTATTAAGAAAGTTTTGTTTATTGAAGGAAACATTTTTTTCCCGGACACAATGTATACTTTGAGCACAGTATGTTTTCTCCCTCTCCCGTTCTGCAGAGCACAAAAGATGAACAACAAAATTTCAGTCCTGGCGGTACTGGTCAAGGCCAATCCTATGTCCATTTCATTAATGTCCATTTCATTAGGAAGAAACATGTTTGACCAAGTTTCCAAATACCCTGCAAGCACAATATTTAGCATTATGGATTTCTAATTTGACAAAAAGAAAGTATATCTTTGTGTAATACCCATGGGTTTTATCTTTGTTGAATACACACAATAGTGATTTTAGGAGAGAAACGGAGAGAGAATCTGAATTTTAATGTGATTTAGAAAAACAACACCCTTCATACTCTTCCTATAGAATTCAAACATGTTTTATAATGTCTTTCTAAGTTTATAATTACTCTGAGCAAAATCTGAACCCAGATACCATGGTATTTTGCTTTGTTTGCCCATTTGGAGTTCTGTATAGAGAGGGTAGTTTAAGGAAAAGGTTAATTAACACAGCTGCGGCCTACATGGAGCATTTTCTAGGCTAAGGCAAATTCAATTCAGTTCCCTTAGAAATCAGTTGACTGCAATTCTTGGCTATCTCCCAGGCAGTTTCTTAAAAAGGTTAGTGGCTTAATTGAATGAAATCAGTGTCTGCAACCATCAACAATTATCTATAGAGCAATACTTGTTATTAGAGTGAATAAAATTAAAGTTAGAAACCAACCACAATTATTTATGGAGCAGTAATTCACAATATTGGACAGTTTGCATCTGCAACTATCATGGACACTTCCTGAAATCTACTTGCTTCTTTTTTCATGCAGACACCACATAGATAATCAAAGATACAAGCAAGTCTATCTCAAAATGATTTCCATATATTTCAAAGAAAGTCAGAATTAACCTGGAACAAATAAAAAGAAAATCTCCCCTAAATGGATAAGTCAACAAAACCTATTTTATCCACAACAATGAAGCTCTCTACATTACACTTGCCATTGGCCAGTTAGTTGTATTTTATAGCAAGGTAACGTTCCTCACTATTTCAACACTTATGTCCTCCTGGAGGTGGAAACTTTTTTAATGTGTTTCAGGAAAAAGTGCCCACAGTTTTGATGGATAGAGCTTGAAATGACCAGATAACATTGTCATAAGCACATTGCACTGAATGCTTCATTAGATGACTAGAAGTATATGACATATCATTTAAGTCTTTTTCAGGTACCTCATGGTAGACAGACACTCCATCCAAATGGGAAAGATTTAGAAGTATTTATTCTTCCTGCAAAATGAAGGGCCAAAAGTATGCATAAAAATTTGCAGAGATCAGACATTTCCAGGGTCTTTTTTAATGTACTATATATAAAGATAATTGTTTAATAAGTTATATTTAATTACAGCTAATATAAAAAGGATTAAATCCCAACCATCAGGTTCCTCTCATTAGGAATAGCCCATTCTTTTAAATGGCAGTGAATTAATACAATATTTATCTTAAATGCCTTTTTTCTGGGAAAACCAAGGCTATCTTTACTATAAATCCCAATTGCTATTAAATAATATTTTACATATTGTAAATTTCATCCCAACTATTTTTATTTAGTAATGTTAATGAAATAGCCTACATTATATTTAAGAAATAATGCCGCATGGAACAAATTAATGATGAAGTGTTTCTTCGGTGATTTTACATTTGTCTAACTTTGTAATGTAACTATATCACCCTCCCGATGAGTAGATCTACCAAGACTGCATTCAACAATTTTCAAAATCTCAAATGTGAAACTTTCACCTTGCACTGGAGTCTAAACTCATCTATATATACACAATTCTTAATACATCTGTGTACTATTTATAAATCTCCTCCCTCACTACCTGAGGCCTGAGGTGCTGGTAGTATGCCCAGAAATTTTTTAAAAGACATATCATTCTGTGGTTGAATTAGAGCGGGTTTTAAGAGTAGTGGGGGTGCACTGCAGCACAAAAAGAATAAACTGGTTCCTCTTCAATCAAAATAGAAAGAAGTCAATGAGTAGGTGCCACTGTATAAAGTAGAACATTAGAGAAAAGAGACAGTAGTCCTCAACTCCTATTTTCCCTCTCTTTTCTCAATCAAGGCAAATGTTCTCACTGTTGACAATGATATTACAACTGTGATAGGAACTCAGAGCCCAAAACAAAGATAATGGGAAGAAACCAAGGAAGGTATTTTAAATAAGTTAAGGATGCTGGCCCTGGCAAGAAGCAGCCCAGGTTAGTCAAAGATCTCACAGTGATGATTACTAATAATACCGTTCAGAGAATGTAAAAACAAACACTGCAGAAATTTAGAAATGACACAATGGTGAGATTAATATTTCTTCCTGGTAAAAGTGAAACAGTCATGAAACAGAACTTACAAAAGAAAGGGTAATTCCTAGGAAAGTCATGGCAAAGAAGGCTTATTTTCTAATTTTAAAAGAGCTATTACTATTATTGGGCAGAATTCAGATATTCAGCATACTGAATTTCGCAAAGGTCTTTACTGTATAAAAATAATACACATAATACGTTCAAGAAAAATGTATTATCACTGCATGGTTAGACATGGCTGAACGACCACAGCACATACACAGAAACAGCTACAAGTGACCACTGATTTCCCAGAATCTGAAGCACTGCTAAAAAATAAAAATAATTTATGATGGTTGCATGTTAAGATGAATTTCCCATATAAGTTTTGGAGTAATGTTGGAAGTGGAATCTTCTAAACATGGCTTAAAAAGCCCCTCCCTGATGTCTGTTTTACCTCTTCACTCTTGTCTTTCCTTAACATCTCTATCTCCCACAGAAGTGTAAGATTTAGCCCCCTGGAACTAACTCAGTTGTTTCAAAGAATAATCCTCCCTTAGCTTTGGACACCTACACATATTGCTTCCTTCTGCCGCCAACACCTGTGTCCTCTCACTTTACGTGGCAAATCCTAGTCTTTCAGACGCAATGTAGATGTTATTTTTTTTCAAAGGAGATGCTCCCTTAACCTCCCAGGCTGGTTCCAACGTCCTTGTACATACTACATTGAAACACTGTATTATGCTTTGTATCACACTTGACTGATATTCTTTTACTGTTTTTCTTCTCTTTTATTTAGCACTGTGCTTATAATAAGCCAGCTCTTGAAATAATAAAGATGCCTGATTTGTAATGTTGGTCCATTTTTATGACAAATATGCCTCCCACCACCACTGCCACACACACACCCATAGCCAATTTCAAACCCCATCATTTAAATCCTTAAAATCACCTTGGTAAATTGCTAATTTTCTCTTAGTACAGAGGAAGAAACTAGATTCAGTTGCATAAGATTACAAAAAGACTTAAACAAGTCTCTTAATTCAAGTCATAGTTAAATGTGTATGATTTGAGGTGTATTCTACGCCAAACACTCTGCTAAACACTTTTTACTTACCTTATTTTTTACAACCACCCTGAAAGACATATTCATGGATGAAAACAAATTGAGACTCAGTGATATTTTTTTCCAAAATCAGAAGGGTAGTAGCTATCAAAAATAAAATTCAAAATCACATTCTCTACACCAAAGCCTCTCTTCTTCTCCTTAAACTCCGCTTCTGACATTAACTACACCAGACTACACTGTCTCTCGTAATTGCATGGTTTATTAACAAGTAAATCAAGAAATGCCCAGGGAAAAGAATAGGCAAAAATGCACACTTTTGGTTCTTCTTAGAAACATCTGTTGGATAACTACTTTGGTAGAAGCAAAATGTAGAGGATATATAGTTCATTTGTGTCTTTATCTCCCAACCATAGAGTATAAAACAACCAAACCATTATTAAGTTCCGAATACTCTTCAAAAGTTTTTTGTCTTTATAGGTTAATATTCGATGGAACAATCTTCCAATATCTGAATCGTTCTGATCTCTTCCGACTCTGACTTCGTGTGGTATTAATATCTAGTGCGTTCATCATATATTTTGACATTTAATCATACACATCTCATAAACACCAATAAATTCTGAAGTTCCTTGATTGTAAGAAACAGTTTTATCCTACTTTAGGAATCCCTGAAGCCTCTGACACGGTGTTACATACCAAGAAATTATTCAAATGTTTCCTAAATTGAATCATAAAATAATGATTTTTTTGAAATTGTAGAAAAAAGGAAATCTAATATGTCACTGGCATACATCTTGGTAACCTATTTGAGTCTGTATTGATTTGCATCACTTTATAACAAAATCTCAAAGATTTCCAATGAAAGTGAGTATTTTAGAATATAAACATGTTCAAGGAAAAAAGAAGAAAAGGTATAAGAGGAAGATGCATAAGCCAACACCGCAGCTTGCGTCCTTTCGCTCACCGTGTCCGTGAGACGTCCAGCAATGCAACTGGGGCGAGGCCAGCGGGGCAAGCACTCTCAGCTGTAGGGGAACTGCTTTGCTCAGGTGCTGGAGCTAGGGGCAGCACTGACCACTTCTGGGGAGCGATGGTCTTCTATTAAATCGCCATTTGTCTTGATTAAAAAATAATTGAATATGGTGACAATAAGAAGATGCTGGCCAAATGCTTTATTAGAATACATTATAAATTAGTTTTGAGATAAGCCCAATTGATGGAGAAGCATTCATGAACTGATAGAGCTAATGAGATAAATATGGGAATACTTTAAAATCGGGGAAGGGAAGAGATGAAAGGCCAAATCAGTATCTTCTTATCTTACATATGGGATTTAAAGAAGCAAAGTAGATTAAGGACTATTTTTATTGCAATTGCTGTTTTCAGTATTATCTAATTATACTTCTGAAAGTGAGTAACTTTATTTTTATGACATATACAAATATTATTATTGCTGAGGTAGTTAAAATGGATTGTTTATAGACACTGTAATGTTTTAGAAGCTATAAGAGATAAGTATGAATTGCACTCTAGGTTTACTCATTCATAGGTTAGACAACATCTCAGAAGTTTCAATGACAATTAATTAATTTCAAGAACACTGAGCACTTACTAGGTGCCTGATACAGAACGAAGCACTTTGTGTACGTTGTGCTGTGTAACATAACAGAAAAATCAGGAGGCAGGTACTATTTGTATTGCCCTTCAACAAGGAAGGATAGAGATCAGGGAAGTAACATCCTCAAGGTCACACATTCCAGAGGAGTAGATCAAAAACTTCACCCTAAGGCCCCACGAACCACCTTGTGATGACATAAAGCAAGCCACATGCTTGCATAGCACAGGGGGTCCCAGGGGGTCCCAAACACTAGAGCAGTCCAATACAGATGGAAAAGTCATCATCAGTACCGAAACCATCACGGCCTGTAGGGCAAAGTGTGTCCTCATTTGAGAAATCCCTGCTGTTGCAAAAAGAAGGAGGCATTATATTTTTTGTGCTGGAACCCAATTTATCAAGTCTGAGTCCATTCAGTTACAACAATCAAGATCCCTTGGGATTACCAGTATTCAGTCTTGGTGGGGCAGAAATACTAACACCTACACTAAGGTGTACAGAACACATTTGTCCTGGGAAAACGGGGTGGTGGTAGCTAAAATGAAGACTTTAGGGGACCCTAACTTGTTCCTACTCATCTCTTCTTACTCTCAAAGAAAAAAAAAGCAGGGTTGGGGGAGACAGGACCACACACACATTTCCACAACAAACTGCTGTGCCTTCTGACCAAAAGTCATGTGTAGGCACGCACACACACACACACACACATACACACCCCTCTGCCTCAAGTAAGCAAAATGTATCCAAAATGGCTTCAAATGAAATAATCTTTAATAAATTCATATAAGTGGACTACAGCAGTGATAAAATAGTAACACTAAAAAGTTTTATTCTTTACTTCAAGACTCTTAACTCTCATCCCGAAATACATCACTAATGAGGTTTTTCAGTTGACTTTTAATACTTATCACCATCTTTTTTTTAATTGGCACTCATAATATACATTTAAAGTGTTCCTGAGCTACCCGTCTTAGTATGTCTAATCCCAAATTTAAAAGAAAACACTGATCTTTTTAAATTCACATCTGGTCTATAAAGTTAAATAGGTTCACTGGCCCATACAATATATACTTGTTACCAAAAGATTATAATGATTTTTAAAATAATAATAATAAATAGCACTAATTAGAAAACATGAATAAAATATTTAAAAAGTTGTTTTAAATAACTGTCCTTAGTCTTTACTCCAAAAAATTGGAAGGAAATGATTTTTTTTATTTCATCAGCAGAGGTAAAAATTGGACCAAGTTCAGTGTCTTGACACTGTGATCTATCACAGACTGTAACAGTATTACTCAGAGGAGGGCAAATGTGTCAGGGACAGACTTGAGAATACAGATCTAATAGAAGTACCTCGTTTCAATCCCAAAGTACTCAAGATATTAGGAGATGAAGTAAAATTATTGAATATATTTTACAATGAAACTGATTCTAAGAACTACGGCCAAGATTTGTCATTGGCTTTATGAAATGTACATTCAGATTTTTTTCTGTATGCCTTTGTGTGCAGCTGGGAAATACTGCTTTACAACTTGCATGTTTCGATTCATGCTAAAATTTGATCCTGTGTGTGCGTCTGTGTGAGTGTGTGTGGCTGTATGAGTGTGTAAAAGATCTCAAGCATAAGAAATAAAAAAGGGAATAAAAAAAATGTTAGGATTTTCAATTGGAAAAATATTAAATTCAGTTTTTCAAAAGTAGAGCTTATGAGGGAGACCCCCCAAAGTAGAATCTATTTATTAAAAATTATGTATTCTTACATGTTTAAACTTCGGTCACCGTCAAAGTACTCTTCATTTGATACAATACACCTATCGAGACTTTTCCACTGCTCAAAACAGTTTTTGAACTTGTTGATTTTGATGCCTTTCAGTGCTTCTGCTGTTGTTTTACCCCCCTCACATCGGCAAAATGTTTTCCTTTGAGCACTTAGTTCATCTGGGAGAAACAAAAAAAGTCGCTCAGGGGAGACTGGGTGAATAGGGAGTCATGCTTTTTGGGGGTCAGAAACTGCTGAACATTCAGCTCCGTGTGGGCAGGTGCGCTCATAAATCACCCATCAGGAAATGGGCAAACGTGTTGAACGAGTCTTTATAAAAATTCACTGACACCAAATACAGCCTCTCACAACAATGCCAGCTGGTACACTGATACAGATAGGTTCCTAAAACACTCACCTAAGCAGGGGAAGCCTGTATTGCAAGGGGCCCGCCCTTCAGAAGATAATTCTAGGTTTTGGGGGATCATCTCTCATATTCTTCCATAAGTACCAATAACAGAATATGAGACTACAGAGTGTCAAATGCACTAACTACAACCTTAAGTAGGTTCGAATGTTAACAATGTGATTTTTATCCTGAATGTTCTCAGTCATCCTTAGAATTTAGAAACCCAGTTTGTTTCTAGATTATACTTGTGGAAGGTAAACATTAACATAAAGTGAATCATTGGAGATTCAAAAAATGTGCTTCCTGTGTTTAATTTACTGTTCATTAACACACAATACTTTTCCCTATAAAACAAACAAACAGAAGAAGCTAACTTCTGGAGATTTATCTTGAAGGGATACAAATGATGTTCCTGAAAATATCAAGTCCTTTTACTCGCTCATGCTGAGAGAACAAAAAAAATGTTGCCAATTATGGTACCAGGTCTCCGAATTTTTATAAAATATATTCAGATTTGCAGAAAAGAGTATTTCTGGTTTACTTTACCAGCTTAATACCAAAAACTGTTGCAAAAATTTAAAACAATATGCAAAACAAGCATAAACAAGGAAAGAAGTAAGGCATATATTTTGAGATTAATGGTATAAAAGGTAAAGGATAATTAGAAGGATAATATACAGCCAAGTAATTGATGTTCACTTTGTCTCAAAACTCCCTGTCAAAGAAAATGACCTCTTAACTGAAAAGAGCAGATACAAAACTGGTCAGAAGGAAAAGTGAAGCACAGTGAAGAAAATGTGTTTTGGGGAAACACCCGGTTGCTGGAAAAGTATTCCAAGCTCCTGGACCTTTTGACTAAGGACCTGATTTTTCGAGAGGACTTGCAAAATACATCCAGCAACTGCAATAATCTTTGAAGGAATTTAAGATTGGAGAGGGAACAGAAGACTGCAGGCAAAAAGACAAATGCATTTTCAGTTTAGAAAAGAGAACAGTACATTTTTCAGAATATCGACAGAAGAGTTTTACATTATTCCTTAAAAACCTTCCATAACAATGTATTAGGAATTGATCTGTATGGTGCTAGAAAAGGAGTTATTGTTTACAGAGGTACCCTGGCTACACGACCCACGCATTATCTGAAATGAAAAAGCGAGGGACCCACAGTACAGCGAAATGGGGAACAGTGAGAGCTCTGTGTGAGAGCCCCCAAGACCAGTTTACCACCTGTGTAATATGAGCAACTTATTTCCACTCCTTATATTTTGGTTCCCCTCTGTCAAAAACAAATAATAGCACCTCTTTATAACATTGCTATGAAGAATGCATACACTTAATAGACCCCCAGGAAAACATAAGATAATAATGCAAGTCTCCCTTAGAGAAACTAATCCAAACTGTCTCTAATACCACCCTTTGAGAACATATGGGGCATGCCCAGAAAGGAAATGCAGAAGGCAGAGTTTAACTGATTCCAACAAGGCTATTGACAAGATCACTCACAACAATCTAGTTCATACAGTGGGAAATACAGAAATAAAATCAAATGGATGTTTAATAAGAGAAACCATTTCATAAAAGGACCAGCTGAGTCATTTCAGGAACTCCAGCGCACCAGTCTATAAATACTGCAACTTCTGTGTCATAAGCACGACTTCAGAACAGAAGCTCCTTTCTTGAAAACTCCCCACTTCAGAAATTCACGGAAATGAGCAAGCCTGTGTTCACGAACAACGGGACATCAACCCTGCTGCCAGCCCAGATGGATGTAGTTCATTAATCCGATGTGTTGTCACCATATCTATGCTGCAGTTTGAATTACTTCGGGTGCATCATCCATCCCATTCTTTTCAGTAATGTAAGAAAGTGCCAGTGTGCTAAAAACCATAAGAGGAGGCACCTTGATGACAGACGTGAGAAGATAGTAAGAATGAAGGAAGCCACTGTGCTGACACGGGCACTGGGTCAAGAGCAGGGATGCCTCTGAACAAATGAATCAGAAACATGTCAAAAGTTCTGGGCCCCCAGGTTAGAAAAATGACTGGCAAACAGAAGAGTTTTGAGTGTGTGGATAACCAGTGGACCAGCATGAATCTGGGATGCCTGTGAACCTGAGGCTCAAAAGATAGAAATTTGTCCAGGAACTTAATTAGCATTGGAACTGCTACTGAGGGGCTCCTGTAAATCCAGGGATAATTATAGTTTCCAGGCAAGCTCATACTTGTACAGCAGAGCAGTGAGGAGTGGAGATCCCCGAGGGCAGGGTCTACTTGGGGGAATGATTCACAACAGATTACCTACCAGCAAGGAACTGGAGAGCATGTCTGATTTACAGTAGGGATGAATGAACCAGTAGACCTGGTCTTGCCAAGTCACATAATTTTTATTCTTTTTTTTTAAATTCAGAGTTGTAAAATAATTTCAAACAGCACTAAGGAAGTGGGTTTTTAACAATTAAAATCTGTGTTTCTGGGTTCTGAAAAAAATTGTCTAAGGGTCTGGCAACACATGCACAATATATGTCTCCCTCATTAATGATACCGGCTTGGTCCTTGAAGCTTCTGAGTTTAGGGCTGCGTTTTCAAACTTCCAAACCAATGGACCTCACTTCAGCACAAAGGGAGTGAACGGGAGACTGAACGGTGAACACTCCTTAGGCACTCTGACTACACCCAAAGACTGTGAATGGAAAGGAACTCCTGAAACTGGAAAAAAATGCACCATAAGGTTGAGAGTGGTTGGAATAGGAAAAGCTAAAGGTAGAAAGCCTTCCTTTTCTCACCCATTAATATTGACAGTGCTACTTGATTGCACAGCGCTTTGATCAGGATGATGTTTACACTTAGAATTAAGCAAAGGTAAAATATAAAATAAGAGGTTTAATTTTGGAAAAATTATCAGGATCACAGAATCATAGGGATTTAGAGCTGCAAAAGCCTTTGGAGATCATCTGGTTTGATCCTGGTTGTGTTAGAATTAAGTAAATGATACGTAAAATTTCAAAGCCTTGTACATGTATACAAAGGCTGACTAGATACTAAATACAAAATGACAAATACATACAAGTATGAGCGACAATGAACATATAAACAAAGTTGTAGACATGTCACACACTAGGCTCCTCTCTGCTCTCTTGGCTCTCACCCCATGGCCCAGGCGGGATGTTTTAATGAATACCCAAGGGGACCCCGCAGCACAGTGTATTCCCTGGCCTGTTTGGGAATCAGACAACAGTCCTCCTTGGAATTAAATCTTTGGCTCAAAGGTTTTCCTCTCTGTTTTCCTAGCAAATGAGAACTACGTTCAGCACTAGAGTAAGAGAACGCTGGTTACCTGTGTCCAATAAATACTACCCTGACCCAACACCCTAAAGGTTTGAGACAGTCAAGGAGGCTGATAATGAATATCCTATTCATAGCGCAAATACAAAAGTAAATTACCAAATAATAAATGCTGAATCTTTGGAATTTGGAATAGCCAGCTTAAAAAAAAAAAAGTCTTGTGCATGAGTCAGAATCATTAACATAACATTGCTGTGTCTGCAAATTTCTGGCAGGTTAATTTTTGATAGCTGGGGAAGAGCAGAGCTCCCGACCAATTTTCTAAACCATCTTTAGGCAAACACCCAGGGGCAATCACCTGTAGAGTCCTGACTGAAGGCCCAGGTACGTTTTGAGAAAGCAGTCAGATTCCTAAATGTTTTACAAGGTTAACTGCCAGAGCTGCTCTTACCTCCGGCTTAGACTGAGAATGAGTAACTAAAAAGAAGCATGACATTCTTAAACCTCAGTGTCCTCACCTCACACGGAGGGGAACGGCATCAAGATCAGGCATATCTACCCCGGCTATTCAAATCATTTTTAGACTCCTCCTTATGCAAGGTGCTCCGAGCATGAGGTCACTATAAATAAAAATGAAATAGCAGGCTTGATGGTAGGCAGAAGAGAATATGGTCATTCAGATGTAAATATATTTCCTTTTTTCTTTTAATAAGTTTAGAATAGGATCATTAACCACTGGGTGCTATAATCTTAGGTTTCTAAATAAGCTATCAGGGCCCTTCAAAAAAGTTCATTTAATTTGAGAGAAGGGAAACACAAATAAGAAATGATCCAAAATAAAACAATCCTAACAACTGAGCTATTAACTGTGTTTGATGAGATGCTCTTGCTTACAAATAAATAACAGAGATCAATTTGTAAATTAATGAGACACAACTGAAATATAATTATAAATACAGCCTTTAGAAAGAATATTCATTCACTGTCATTAAATAAAAAAGGAATCACTAGTTAGCTGACAATGAATTTTGACCTTTAAAAATATTTATCGAAATTAATTTTTCAAGTCTTTTGACAAAGTATTGTAGTGATAATCTTAACAGTACAATATTGATAAATATTATATTTACTTAAGAATAATTTGCTTCCTATTATTCCTTATGGCATTTTAAAAGGGGGTTACAGGTATGTATATGTAAACATATACACACACACAAAATAAACACTTACTTTGGACTTACAGTATACCTGGTACTGTTCTAAGCATTTTAAAAATAGGCAATTTAATCTTCATAAAAATCTGGGGAAGAGAAAAATTTTATATGAGAAAAATAAAGCATGCTGGTCTGAGAACCACAATTACTTTTAAATTTTTTTAAAGAAAGATTTATGCTGGAGTTCAGATTACTAGGATTAAAAATAAGGATTACATTGACAGTGATTTTTAGGCCTTTCATGAAAACCTTTAACAGTCTGCCCATATTAGGTGGTTACTTTTGAAAACAGTTTATAGAAAAACTATTTCCAAACCAAATCATGTTTATTCCTTGTTACCTTTCATCCTACTACAGGGAACAGTAGGGCCCTAGAGATGACCCCAAGTTCTCCGAGACTCTTTCCAGTGGCATGTAAAGTCTATGTTCCTTCTTCTTGAATCTGTAAAGCTAATACATGCTTCAACTAATAGAATGTGGCAGAAGTGGTGGTATGTGCCTTCTGAAGGGAGGCCATAAAATGCCATACAGTAGCGACCAAGGGGAATCTCTAAACGTTCCCCCTCCAAACACAGCTGTCAGGCTGGGAGAAGTCCAAGCCACATGGAGAGGCCATGTGTAAGTTCTGGAGTCAACAGTCCAGTGGGACAGAGCTTTCAAGTCACCGCCACCCAGAAACCAGACCCAGCAGCCTCCGGATGGTCTATCCAGGCCTCAGAACTGAGGTGCCCCTATCTCTGGAATCTCCCTCACTGAGGCCCCAGACAACTGCAAGCAGCATCAAGCTTTCACCTCGGTGTCTTGTTCAGAATTCTGTCCACATAACTTGTTAGCATAATAAAATGGTTGTTGTTTTATGCCATTAGATTTCAGACAGTAAGATAGTAGAGGACAGATAGATAAATGGACCATCACCCTAGTGAAATTAGCTAGCTATCTAAGTCCATTTCCGTAATAGTAACAGTAGGCATGCCAATATAAAGATAATAATTACAATACTCTCTTCCTCTAGATATGTTGTTAATGCTTCATATTCATGATTTTATTTAACTCTTTCTCATAGACTTATAAAAAAGTATGATAAATATTCCCATTTTTACAGCTGATAAAATTAGTCTGAGAGTATAAGTATTCTCCCAAAGACAGAGAACTAACAAATACCAGAACCAGTATTTACCTGGAGTTATTTAGGAGAACTCGATTATTTGTAATGCATTGCTTATTTGGGGAAAAATATAGTCCAGTTCCTTCCATAAGAGTGCATGTTGAAAATAATTATTGTAAAGAACAATAACCAATTCTATAACCATTTTACAACAAAAAAGTATTAATGTATCACTAAACTATTTCATTCTCAGAAATACTTATTTTGAGTAGTTAAAATCTGAACAATCTGCAATTCTCAGAACTCAAGAGAAGAAAACAAGTCAGCATTACAGGCAGTAAAATTCAAGTGTGTAAAATTGTAAGGACTCCTTAAAGCCCACCAGACTGGCTCCTCACCGTCCGTCTTCACGTAAGTGGTAGCAAAGACCACAAGAACTTACATGGTCTTAAAGTATCTGAGGAGAAGAGGATTCCTACAATTATAGGAAGAGGTAAGAAGAACCACATCAGCCAATCCCATCCCTCCTTGGACAAGGAGAACAGCCCTGTGACTTGCCCAAGGCAGCCCTTCCATTCTGACTCCCACTCTGTGCCCTGTGCTAATGAGTAGGCTGCTTCCATAGACTGTTTCCGTGAACTCTGTTGTCCCCAAAATTTCAGAACAGATTAATCACTGCTGTGGCTAATCTTTCTCTAATTCAAAGAGTGACTAATCCCCAGTTCTCAGTTATATGCAGAGAATGAAGATGCAAGGGATCCATGCTGTGAAAGGCATAATAGAAGAGAGACAATAGGAAATATTATTTTCAAACAGAGCGCATAGTCCCAAATGTAAAATAATTTACGAGTTAATGTGGGTCATCATATGGTAAGACTCCATAAAGCTTTGAGACTTCCTGCTGCTCTAATGTTACAATAATTACAAGGGAAATGAGAATTAGCAAAGCAACCACAGCAATGTTCACTGTGTTCCAGAACTAAGTGTCGTTAAGGCAGTATCCCCCTAAACCCTCATGTGAACACCATGCACAAGATACCCTGATGCCCATTTTACAGATGAAGAGACTGAAAATTGGAAAAGTAACCAATCGTGTATATAAATAATGACAGTAACTGCTAGTTGCACATAAAATCCATTTGCCCCTTTCTTCTTTATCTAAGGGGACAATTCACCCTGTTAGAGACTAGTTTTCCCAACTAACTACCCTTCCAGCTAGGTGTAGCCATGTTATTATGTGCAGTCTAATGACATATTAAAGTGTTCTGTGGACTTTCCTGGAAGCCTGTTGACTCAGCTAAGAAATGCATTACTTTTGTCCCCCTTGCTTTGCTTTGTTCCTTTCTGCAATATGGAATGTAGGGGCGATAGTAGAAGCCATCTAGTAACAGGAGGGGACCCTGAGGAGGAATGCCGGAGCTATAATACTGAAGAAGGAGACAGGAGCCGTGGCCTTTGAAAACCATGAGCACAACATAGAGGCATGCATTGCCTACTCATCAACTTCTTCTACAGAGTGAGAAACTTCTACTGTTTAAGCTCCTGGTATGTTGGATTTTCAGACAAATGCTGTGAGATATAGCTAATCCTTCCTAATGCATTACCTTACAGGAAACTATTGCCAAACAAAATGTTGAACATGCCTTAAAAAACATCAATTTATACCTAATAGTCTACTTCACTGTAATTCCCATTTCATCCTGCAAAGGACCTATATTTCATTTTAAGACTGAATGTACACATTCAGAGATGGACACAGAAGACTATAATTGTCTGAACTGCATAATTCTGTTTGGATCATATTGCAGGCAGGAAGGTTAGATGGGGAAAGGAGCTTGGCAAGAAAAAGAAAGCTTGAGAAAGAGTGAGAAATGCTACACTTAGTTGACTCTAAGCTCTATGCTGTGCACATCGAATACAACCAACCAAGAAATTTTTCCTATTATTTACACAGTGACAGATAAAGGAAAATGAGGTGTAGCTCGATAAACAAACTCTCACCTAAGCAGATTTAGACACTATTCATTCCTTCTTTTCAGGCTAGAAGCTGCTTAGAAGGAACTATAAAATAAATTCCAGGACTCAGAACATTTCAAGGAGGAATAATTTTCAAAACTCACTCTGGCTTTATTTTCTTCACTTTGAAATTGATTAGATGTGCTGTTAAAAGAAAAATTGTTTGGTGTCTCAAAGAAGAGTATTTTAGTATTTTAGACAAATATAAGATAGATAATTTTAGATGCTTTAGCTATGAATCATTTCTGCCCACTTGTCACTACCCCACAAACAAATCGTGTCAGCTTAGGTTTTATCACAGATCAAACTGTTTACCAAAAGCTCAAACAATCAATATTTTTATATTAACCCAGTGTTTACCATTAAGTCAACGAAATACAATAACAGTGAAAATTCTTTTAGAGTTCTTTAAACAAGCAATAAATGGACTACAGCAGTGGAAATAAAATCACTCATGAGTTGTTTGGTAAGTAATGAAAATCAAACTCAATACTTGAAAAGAAATGTTACATAAGTAGTAATTTAATTTAACTTTTCAATTTAGAGCATGCCTAGTCATATGTAACTTTCTGAAATGAAGCATTTCAACAACTCACCATGAGTCTGTTTTAGAAGATAATCTGAAATCTATAAGAAGGACAAAAAATGTTACAGCAGCGCTTGATCTAACTGCTCAAGAAGCAAAGACCAGTCAATGAGAATGTTTCAATTTGGGTGAGTCAACGCTGCATTTCACACATACCGCAGCTTGCCCCTCAAACTTTTAAACGGGGCTCAAACTAAGTTACTGCACTCTTCCAGTGGGGGATGTGTCTACAGTAAATAGAAAAACCCTCAAATATAAAACAAACTCATTTTATTTGAATGGTTCATGTTTTTAAAGGATTACTAATAAACTGAAAATTCAAATGTGCTTCCTTGCTATTAACTCTATCAACAAGGAAAAAAATCATGGAATAGAGTCAGCATGCAGTATATAATTTTCAAACGAATAGAGTCAAGGAATGATGTACCAGATTATGTTCTACCAGATCTGTGTGTTCCAGCTCTGATAACAACTGGCTGGATGACTTCGGTTAATTCACACGAGAGAGACACAGTGGTATGTATGGCAGAAAGACACACCAAGGAAGTTCTAGAGGCAGATCTGCATTCAAATCCTGATGTAGCCAAGCAACAGGGAAGACATTTACCGTGCCTGAACTTCAATTTTCTCAAATGTAAAAAAAATATGTCAATAATGCATAACTTCCATGGCTACTATAATATATAGTTCCTGGTGTTGTTCCTAAGAAATATTTGCTCCTAATCTATCAATTACAGCTAGCAGCAGCGGCAGCAAGAGCAGCAGCATCTTCATCATGGACATCTTCAGAGTATCGTTTTACTACCTAAGAAAGGGCAATAATAATTTTTGGTATACCTAAGTTACAGGAAGGTTGTGAGGATGTGATCTTGTCTTTTTATGTGCAAATACACTTAAAACGTAAAACTCCAGAATGTAAATGACAGCAGAATTATTCTTTAATTACTCAACTAGAAACCCCTGCAACTGACTGAAATTTGTCAGCAAAGTGTCAGTGCTTAAACACAATTCTGAGGCAGGGAAACGAACAAATGTGAATTATATAGGTGAGGAGTATGGTTAAAAAATAAGCCTTTGAAATGTTTTTTAACTTCCACACAAACTATAAGGTATTCAGAAGCCTACCTAAGTTTTACGATTTGTACCATCAAAAAGAGATTGTCCTGTGGACTTTTAGAAAAGAGCTAACCGTTTTGTAGAATTCAGGAACACACAAATTGCCATATACATCTTAGTTTGCCTACAGGAGAAAGTATGCAGGCAAGATTTCTAGTTCTAAAAGCACCCTGAAATTGCAGTGGACTATTAAGAAGACTCTTCATGTATTGTGCTCAGCTCTCTGTCCCCAAGATACATGGCTCAGTGTCTGGAACACTACAAGAACTCAATAAATACATGTTAAAGTAATGGCTAAATGAATATAGCTGAGACTAAAAGTGATTGCTTTTCATCATGTTTTGAAAGCCAATATGCTCATGAACATAAGTATTTTTTCTTTTAAAAAATCTCCATTATTATGTATGTTTGCTTAAAAGATAATCTATTGGTAGCAGCATTCAATCTGTTGTCTTACATATTGTAAATTGTGTATCTTTCCTGTAATCACATGGTAAAATTTGAAGCCACACAATGGGTAATCCTGGTAAAAAGCATCTGTCCCAATTCTGAACCATTACAAAAAGAAAATTGAAACCTCTGTTGGTTTTGTAAATCTATTATTTAGGACATAGTGAATCCACATTTATTCTTTACAAAACAAAAATAAAATAACATGACAAAGACAAATAAAAACATGTAAAATTCACATCAAATTGGGAATTCACTTCCAATTCACATTCACTTCAAAGCCAATATTCCTAAATTTCAACCTAAATTACCTATTTAACTTTAACTGTATGGAAAAAGCCAACAGCTTTGGGTACCTGAAAATAATCAGGTCCTAAAAGTTTGTGAACTTTCTCATGAAATCATAACCTTTAAGAGTTCAAATTGCAGCAGAATAGTAATTCGACTGACTTCTGACTCTGATGCTTGATACAAGTTTGGTTGGACACCACCTAGCTTCCCAGAACTAGTCCCACTGTTAATCATCCTACAAAAACTCTTCCCTGGTTACCTGTTACAAAACAGATAGCAGCTGGGAGACTTTATGTAATAAAGAACTTGGGCTTTCAAGGTGGTGAGGGAAAAGAAGCTTGGCAGCTGTGAACCAGCGGCCCCACCCTTTCACTACGTATCAGAAATCAGCTGTTCCCTCAGCAGCTGGCAGGTGGCTGATGAAAATGAGATCTGAAGATAGCTGTCCATTTTCTGTAGGAGGGTTATAGTTAGGAGGCAACAGAGAGTAACAAAAAGGTGATGAGGGTAAAAAAAACACACACATAGAGAAAGCTAATATATTAATAAGTAGTAGCACACAGATGCTAACAAACTGTGCAGAGACTACTCACAGTAATTAGGGGAGCCTACAACCTGGGAAACCTTGTTAAAAAAAATAACAGAGTAGCTGCCTGAAGGTATTTTATTGCTCTATCTAAAATTAGAAAAACTGTATTATTTTTTGAACAATTCCCTCCTCTCCCATCTATTTATCACTGAATGGTATTGTGTTTAAAATAAAGTGTAATAATTATAAACAGGTAGATATCTGTGACCAGTGTTAACAGGATGATGATGATGGTGAAGATGATGATGATGACAATGACTCTGGCTTCTCCAGCAGACTGCATTTTGAAACTGACAGCAACACATCACGGGCTTTGGTTTACTTAGTAGACTTACAACAGATAACAATCACGCACCAAGCACTGGGCCAGACAAAAGTTAATGAGGCATGGGCGTGGCCTCCAGTGATTGCATGTGGGATAGAAGGGCTTAAACACTTCCAACACCACTGCTTTTGAGATTCGAAGAACACACAAAAGAAAGACAGTAAAGCTGCTAGGGACAAGACCCAGAGATAGTGGGCAGGAGGAGAGGGCAGACCAAAAGCTCCCTAAATTAATGTAACATTGCAGCTGGTCTTGAAGGATGACTAGGTTTATCTGAAGAGGAACTTTTTAAAAAGATACTTCATGAAAAGAACAGTACACGCAAATCAAGACCACAACAGGGGGAAGGGAGCTGACTGGAAGAGCAGCGAAAGGAATTTGCTGAGCAGTGTTCAAGGATCGGCTGGGGCTGAAAACCTTACATGTGTAACAGCACTGATCCAGGAGACTATTTGGTTTATCTTCGGCCGTCCCTGACAGTCTTGCAGAGAAAGCAGAAATAAAGACAGCAAAACTGAATGCGCTTCAGTCGGAAGAGGGCAAGAAGTGGAAAAATGCCCGAGATGCTGTCTCTCCATTTACTGTGGCCTAAAGCCCGCTCACCAGATCTTCACACCAGAATCTGCAGAGGAGAAGCAGCAGGGGAGTCCGGTTTTAATAAATCCTTTGTTTCTCTTAACATTTTTCATTAAAAAAAACAGTTTATGGAATAATAATCACAGATGACGAGTGCCAATAAGAATCAAAAAAGCAGACAATGGAACAGATCATCCAGTAAAGCCACATCACAAAGTTTAGTGCAAATATTTAGGTGAAGATTGCTGGGCTACCTACTTACCCAGCCACTGTAAAACAGTCCTGATATCATTCTCTCTCTAGTAGAGTCCATAACTTTGAGACTGGATTTTATGGGGCTGATTCCATCTGTGTGTTCCCAATTACTGACTCTGGGTACATCCTCTCCATAGCAAGAAATACAAAAATTGGCTTTATTTGGCTGTATTTTATGTTTATTTTGTTACTACACAATAATCTAAAAGATTAAATGCTACTTTTATTTTCTTAGAAATATAGATTTAAACTCACATAATAGAACATACCATTGTTATATATTTAACACTTGCATACATCTGAGCAAAACAGAGACAACAGTTTTATGTTTATTACTTGTATAGATTTTAGGCTTCAGGAAGGGAAAAAATAAGTTCAGCAACTCCTCTATAATACCACTGAAGTGACTTTTATTTCTATTCTATTATACTTTTATTTACAACATTAAAACATTTTTAAAAGGGAAATATTCCCCAGAGAGTGGATGACCTGAAACACAAGTTTATTTCCAAATCTGTTTTCTGATGAGTAAAACACAATCCTTCCCCTTTCATCATATTAACTACTGCATAAATCAGTCAACTAATAAACTTTCATAGCCAAAGTTCTCATACTGAAATCCACAACCCACAAATATTTGCTCTATAAAATATGACAGGTTGGGATAGTTAGGTAGATCTGAATTGCAACAAATGACCGTAACCTAAGCATTCTATCAATGAACTGTATTTCAAATGTCCAATACAAATTTATCTTCACTGCAGAAAAAAATAAAAACCATAAGTCCACATGCAAGGCTGTCCAGAAAATGTCCAGCCATTGTTAATATAACGAGAATGATTTGTGCGACATTGATGTAACCTGGCAGCCAAGGAGAGTGGACTGGAATGTACATGCATGAACAATGGCAACTTCACTGTGCTAGTCAGTGGGAGTGGTAGACACCATTGAGTGAGCATGAGTACTGTGGGGCCATCACATTTAAAATGATTGAGCAGGTAGAGCAACAACTCTACATCAAATTTTGCATTAAGCCTGATCATTACTCCACAAAAACAATTTGGATGATTCAGAAGGCCATAGCTATGTGCAGCTGGTGATTGGCAGCTTCATCATGACAACATGCCTGTTCATGTATCACATTTCATCCAGAGTTTTTTGGTGTAACACCAAATCACCCAGGTGACTTAGCCCAGTTACAGCCCATATTTGGTGCCCTGTGACTTCTGACTTTTCCCAAAAGTAAAATCACCTTTGAAAGAGAAAAGATTTCAGACCATCAGTGAGATTCAGGTAAATACAACAGGGCAGCTGATGGCAACTGGGAGAACTGTGGGAGGTCCCAAGGTGCCTGCTTTGAAGGAGACTGAGGTATCATTGCCCATGTACAATGTTTCTTGTAAACTGTATCTTCTACAACAAATGTCTCTCTTTTCCTAATGCATGGCTTGATACTTTCTGGACAGACCTCATATAGTATTTCATGAAACTACTTCAGGAGTAAAGTAAAATTGGATTTAAATCAATATTAACAGTGTGGTTAGCTTTATTAGATCATACTGTGAAATAATATCCTTTAACTTATTTTATGATGATGATATTAAAATCAACCTTGGGATTCATTCACAAGTCACACATAATAGCCTTTTAATATTACTTGCCAAAGATTTCCACAAATACAAACCTAACTTCCCTTTAAAGATCTTTGAAGGAAGAAGAACCAGAATAGATATTAATGAGTTTTCCTTCAAAACAAAATGATTGCTTTAAAGAAAAGCCAATGGTAGAACTAAAAAGTCCTTATTTAACAATTATAGGTATATATCATTTAAAACTAAAGCCCATTTCTATTAAGATTATACTGTTAGGGGGAACCCTAATCCCCTCTCTCATGTTTAAACTTCTACTCCCAAGAGAAAAACATATTTGGCCATCTCTTCGTTCCTTAAGTCATTGCTACCCATGAGAGAAGCAGAGATCACATGGGGGATCAGACCCTGCAGAGTCTACTTGGACATCTATGTTCCATTTAGCAAGAGAAAGGTGTAAAAAAGTCAGAGTGTGCCTGTGACCAAGGTCTCTTTTCTCTCTCGGTCTAGATTAAGTGTAACTCCAGGGAAGAGGTTTTTTTGGAAGGCCATTTAGCTGCAGGTCTAGACACTGGGTTCTTATCAAGATCTACTAATAATGAAGCGGACCGTTTGATGTATACCTGATGCTTGTGTGTAACTCCCATTTGGTTTGAAATCCAACTTCCGACACGAAACGCACAATGGGATCAAGGTGTTCTGACCAACCCACCTCCTGAAATTCCACTCATCTTTAAATGTTCACGTCTAACGTCACCTATTTCAGTGAATGTTCAAACAGCTGTTGAAGTTGCTTTTCTTCAATGGTCCCGTGGACTTTGCAGTTTGCTTATAGCACTTTACTTAGTTCCTTACTAGCTTACATATAAACTCCTTGAAGCCAGAAACAATAAATTATTGGTATGCATTTTAAACAGTGCTTTGCACAGGACTTTTCAACAATAATCTGTTAAAATACACTCTAAAATTCATGTATTCCTTAATTTTAAAAAAATGTTAAAATTAAAGGACATAGTTATGAAATATGAAGAGAATGACAGTCTGCAAAAATAAAATCATCACATATATTCTATTTACCCAACAAATAAGAGCACATTTTAAATAGTTCAGGGGAAACTGTTAGCTAGCAGCCTTCAGGCAGTGATAACTTGAGCACAGGGAATGTCTATGTATTTGCTGCTCTGCTAGTTCTAATGGTCATGAAAAATGCATGAAACTGATTCACTGGAAAAATCCTCACTGATAAACCCAAGCCCCGGTTTTGCTTGGGATTTCAGACATTAATCTTAATTTTAAACTTACATATAGGTGAGACTTAATATTTAAAATAATACAAATACTGTTTGCTTCAAAAATAAATCAAATTATGGGATAATAGAAAAAAGAAAATTGCAGAAGCACTTTAGTAGATTCTCCCAGGCTTCCTTGTGGCAATTAACAATCCTGTGTGTTTAAAAAACACTGAAGCACAACTTCATCGGTCTGGAAGACATTCATTCACCTCACTTAACAGATATTTACTGAACACCAACTACATGCCTGGTCCTCTGCAGGTACTGGAAGCACAGCTGTGCAATATAATAGACACACTCCTCATCCTCAGTGAGGTTACAACTGGTGCAAAGAATTAGATATTAAACAGATAATCAAGCAAATAAAATCATAACTGTTACTCAGGAAAAGGGGGGTTATGTAAGTACAGGGAACCTGTCCACGTGGTATGGTGAATGTAGCCCAGCCCCGATTCTGAAAACCGATGTGGAGGGAGATCGGCACATAGGACCCAAACCCACGGATGAGTTTTCCCGTGGGGAATCAGGCCTGCATTGTACCTAGGCTGCTATGAGGCTTGCCTTTGCTAAAACTCCCTCACCCTGAATTGAGGCAGCAAATGTTTACAGCATATCTTTAAAGTAACTTCCTAAAATCTGTGCTAAACCTCCCAAGTATGCAACCAGTTCAACCACTTTTCCCTTTGATCTGCAACATCCTTCTCATTGAAGTAATTAGCAACATTCTTTCCTTTGTTATCTGTAAAAGGTAATCACCTACAGTGAAACTGTGCATAGTAAATGAGGACCATCCTCAATGTAATGTGCCCAGAAAAGCAATAAAAGCCTGTCCAGGCAGGGGTCTGGGCCCTCTCTCTCACTTAAGAGAGAGGCCACACCGTCCCTTTTTCTCCACAGGACTTCTGCAGTCCATGTGAATTTGTTTGTCGCACACGGACCCCGCAGGCCGGAGTCCGCAGCAAGTAAGATAGGTGAGCAAAGCATTACCTGTTCAGATATATCCTTAGAATCCACATATGCCACATACCCTAGCAAATTTAATAATTTTTAATTTACATATTTTATAAATTATAAAAAATAATTTATGAAAATTTCTGTAAAAAAATAGACAAGGATGGAAGAGAGGTCACTCCCAATTCAAACTACATATTCTGTTTATAAATAACTAACATATTTTCTAAAAATCAAATATAAAAAGCAGGTTTTTCAAAATTTCATCATAATATCCATCAACAAAATAAGAAAAGTAACTAACCTCCTTCAAAAGCATTTCCAAGCCACTTATAGATCAATTTGGCTAAAACGGGTATTGATGAAAGTAGTTTCAAAATACTGATGCCTAGTCCAAGAATCTACATGGCATCCAATGTCCTGACAAAGGAAAAAAGCCTACGCCTGTCATTCAGGATCCTCTGGAACCCACCTTGGCCTACCTATTCTCTTCCAAAACATTTACAATAAACATTGGCAAAAGCTACCATAAATGTCATAAATAACCCTACCTCGTTATTCATCTCATTTCTAAACTATTTCTATCCTTTAAAGCCAAATGTACAATCTATATGTACTCAGTCAGGTGATTTATTAATTATTCCCAGAACTTTTCAAATACTTATACTCACTATTAATCTCACCATATGTTTCATATTGGCATGTGTATAAAGGTAAATTTTTATCTAAAAATAAGAATTACAGAATATAATTAGTGTGATTTAAATGAAATAATAGATAACAGCAAAGGCTCAATAAGTATTGTTATATATAGATATAATATCCAAAAATAATTAACATGAGTTTCAACAAAACTTTCATTAATTCATTATACAAATATTTATCAAGAATGTACTATGCAAAAAACATTGTGATCAACAAGAAAAATTGAATTTATCTCATAAAACTGAAATTAAACAGGTAAGTAAATTCATGAACAGAAAATTACTTCTTTTGGCAAGTATTAAGAAATGAGCATTTGGAAGTAACCTGTGCATAGCTCTAAGTATATCCCTACCAATATATCTTATACATTAGTCTTTGTATCCACTGAACTGCCCTAAAACTTGCTAATAAAATATGAAGTTAGAAAACATAGAAGTGTCACCTAAACAACCAAATTTTATTTCAGCACTAAAAGAGCTAGAAAAAATTAAGATAAAGACCTTTACATGTTTTACATATGGTCAAGTAAGCTTTACTTTATTTGAAAAAAACTGGACTTTTCTTTATATTGAACTTGTGGAAGAGGAGGTCCTACTTAGAGATGGGAAGACAAAGAAATCTTGTGGATATATTTATGTTAAGGGAATTAAGTTATTCTATAGGTATTTAATAAGAATTCCCCTGACTAGGCTTATCTAAGTTAAAATAAATCATTTTTCTACATTTTTAAAATGTAGGTCATAAATGGATACTACTAAATATATATAACAGATTTTTAAAAAATAGTAATAGTTATCAGTTACTTAATGTACTCTGTGTGCTTTATGGAAAATACCAGTTTTAATCTTCACAATAATTCTATTATAATTTTAATGTTACAGAGAAGAACATTGAGAACTAAACCATCAAATAATATGGTCTAGGAAGCGGCACAGTAAAGATCTGAATTTAGGCTTGCCTGAACCCAAACCCCAGTTCTTAACTCCTTCATTCTCCTGTCTCTCGTTGGGCCTCATAGATTTAACGCTGATTCTCTTAATAGCTTTGGGAAGAGCATTAGTGTTACTGAAACAAGTACAATCTGGAAACCAAAACTTTGGATTTTTTTCAGATAACTACACATGCATGTATTCACACATATGAATAAGAATTCCTACATATGTAGAGAGAGCATAAAGGAACTGAAAACATTTTTCTCTTATGTGAGTCTTCAATTCGCTAAAATGCTTTTAGTGCCACAGGGATGAAGTAATTTGATAATTTTTAACCTCTCTCTATAAGGAAGATCTAAAGAGCCGATGCAAAGAAGATGCTGTAGCTCTATTTGCTGCAGCACTTAGTTCGTGCTCTTGCACTATAAGAACAAATGCTAATTACTGTTCAGCCCTAATGCTAATCTCAGCATCTGCTAATTAAAAGATCACATCTCCTGCAAAGTCAGCATTACCATTCAAATGGCAACATTAATCAGTTTGAAAAATTCAAAATCAATCAGCGAAAAGGAAAAAGTTGTTGGCCTTCAGAGCAAACTCAGGAGAGCAAAAGAGCTCATCCACATACGTGCCTCAGCAACACGGTCACAGTGTTACAAGCTATCCCCAGACTGTGTTTTCCTACTTTACCCTAACCACTCACTCACTACATATTTTTAGGTGCAACAGCACAATATCATCTGGGTCCTAAAGAGACCTTCTTTTACATTTAATGCACTACAGATGTGATTACTGACCAGATTTTAAAAATAGATGTTGCAGAATTTTCAAAAAACAAGTGCAACTTACTAAGATATTTCCGGAAGAGTAATAATTGCTGAAAAGTTCAGCTGCGTAAATTATTTTACAGCTGTTTGTTTTTCTTTTTTAAAGCTAACCAATAGGTCTATTTAAAAAAAACTTTATCAATATTCAGATTGGAGTTATACTTCATTTCAGGTCAAAGAAAAACAATAGCAGGTTTCTCAGTTTCACTCATAAAGTTGTCACATACAAAAAACTCTTGGATTGTGTTAGCAGTGACCTCTTCCATCTTATTTCTTATACCACCCTGTGTCAGAGAGCAGAGACTAACCAGAACCTTGTCTCTGTGTGAAACAACATGAAGCTAGCTTAGCTCTATTAGCCAAAAGGATATTTAAACGGCCAACAGAAACTTGTCCTGCAAAACTAAAAACAGTGACATACAGATAGATAGATGATAGATAGATGAGAGAGAGATAGATAGATACATACATACATAAAGAGGTGGCAACATACACATAAGATTTTATGTAATGCTTTCAATGTCTTAAATTTGAAAAATTTAATATACATAAAACTCCTAGCAGCCCAAATAAATGATTATACATTTGAAAAATATAAGGATCCCTAACATTTTCAGAATCTTATTGTTCGTGAATTAAAAGAAACACTATAGGGAAAATAACCTTACGGTGTTAAGTTATTTTACTAGTGAGCAACAACAATAAAGTAAAATACAAAACTATAAACTCAGACTAGAACTAAAAATGAATAAATAAAGTTTCTTCTCATCTTGAAAAATGAGTAAAAATTATGTGTAAGTTCACACGTAGAGCATAAGATACTCATGTAGTAATATCTGAAAATAGAAAGTCAAATTCATAGCCTTGTTTATCTAAAAAGAGTGGAAGAATGCAGCCTTGGACAGATTTACAATAATGATTTCATCAGGCAGGCAAAGAGTTTTGATATATATACTACACTGAGGAAACTTAGCTCTAATTCACTGTATTGAGTTATGGAATAAATAGTACTTTTTCCAAAACAACTTCATGTGACCATCGTACATCACAGGAATTATTACTAGAATTCACCGTGTTTTCTTAAACTTAAGACAGACAACATGAACTCCTATTTCTTACAATGACCTCTAGATACAAAGGCTAAAAATCACTAAAAATAGTTTGCTGTTTTTATAGCATATTGAAGCATGCTCATAAAATTTATTTCATATAAATGAAACTCCTAAAAAGCTTCATTAGAATAACATTCATATGTAGTAAATATGTTTTCATATAATACCAATGAATAAACAAGAAGAGCTTTCAGGTCCTGGCTGGTGTAGCTCAGTGGTTTAAGCAGTGGCCTGCAAACCAAAGTGTTGTAGGTTCGATTCCCAGTCAGGGCACATGCATGGGTTGAAGGCCAAGTCCCCAGTAGGAGGCGCACAAGAGGCAACCATACATTGATGTTTTTCTCCCTCTCTTTCTTCCTCCCTTCCTCTCTCCATAAAAATAAATTTTAAAAATCTTTAAAAAAAGAAGAGTCTTCAATGGTATAAATTCTTATTTCCATGATGCATAGAGTAGAAAAGTGGTTGACGTGTTCACCAAAGAAGCTTCAAGGTGTCTCTGCATTTACCAGATTCCAGAGATAAGGCTTCTCACATGCTTAAAAATACTGATGAAGGCTGCGTATGAAGGAAAAAAGTGATCAAGAGCAGACTCGCTATTTATAAATCCACAGAGATGGATATAGGTAAATAGAATGCCGACTTAATAATTTACAAAGAGATATAACCTTCACAGGGACCATGGTATTAGAGGCCTCGTCCATAAGTCCACTCTCCACCCAAAGGTAAAATTAAGGGAAAGTCAAATAAATAAAAAATCAGAACAAGAGAAATTAATTGACTAAGGTATTTAAAGTATTTGGTAGTCAATATTTGATAGCCAAATGATCTATCTGACAAAGGTGATGGTCTTACCAAGGGGAGCAGAATTTATTTTCTCTATTTCTACAGTTAGCCAGTTCTTCGGAGTGATACAGCATTTCATTAGATCTAGTAATAATTCAACTCAAGTCCTAAAAAGCTTCGGGCCAGGGAGCAGTTCAGTCACTCTGAGACAGCTTTACACACCTATACTTTTTTCATCCTGTGCTCATCTCTCTCTTTAAAGAATTTTTATTTCCCTTCCTTGTGACTTCTATAAGCAACGTGTCGGCCCACAAGCCCTAACACATGGCACTATCATCCTGAACCATAAGCATTATATTAGTAAAGCTTTATACCATCAGTGACCTAGCCAGGAGAGATTTGGTTAAAAAAAAAAATTAGCCAAATCGAAGGTCTGGACTGCAAATGAAGAACTACAGATCAAATGGTTCAACCCTTTTCAAACTGTCATAAATGGAGGGTAAGTAAAAGTAAAATGCAGTTGAATACTTCCCATACTAAGTGCAAACTCAGAGGAGCAAGGCACATTTTTGGAGTGAGGATTTGGAGGCTGAACGAACCTAACATTTACTGAGTGCCTATTACCACTAGGCATTTGACTAGATACACAAGAACGTACTCTCTCATTAATTCCTTACAGCCGTAAGATAGTTACTGATCTCTCCACATGCAGAAGAGCAAGGTGGGGCTCTCCTTCCGTCTCCTCTGGGAACTTCTGTTGTCAGTCCTTCTTCTGCTTGCATTTGCACTTCTGACTTACAACTGCATCACACTCCAGCCTCTCACATCTTGAAAGCACAAGTTGAGCAAAGCAGTAAACAAATAAAAACCAACACACACAGCTCTCTATAATTCTCCTTTGTACAGAGCCAAATTTTCTGTTTTCCTGCCCCCAAAATGGGGAAATAATTTACACTCGCTGCCTGTTCTTACCGTCATTCAATCCCCAAACCACTGCAGCATCTTTCAGTCAACACCACTCGTTTCACTAAAACTGCTCTGGAAAAGGTCACTAATTACATTTCAACCAGAACTTCTGAAACTTTCTTTCTTTGTTTCCATTATTAAATTGAAGTGTTTCTCCTCCCTACTCTTTGACCATTTCTCTGTTTCCCTTTAATATTTTCTATCTGTCCATGTTAGAGTTCCCCATGGATTTATCCTTGGCCATATTCTACACACACCCTTTATGTCTCCTAGTAATTTAATCCATAACCTTGGCCTCAACCCCCACTCAAAGATGCCAAAGTCTATTTCTCTAGCCCAAATCTTTCCCCCTTAGCTCCAGAACTCTGAATTGCGCCCATTGCCACATTTAAAGGAAAGAAAGTCCTTACTGAATGTTTTATCTTTCTCACCAATTATTTTATAGTTTTATAAGACCATAAAATGGCATGATCTTCTCTATCCCTCAATCAAGCAATATGTACATCAACCTTGACTTCTCCTTTACTGTCTACATGTGATTTAATCATCAACTCCTGAACAGTTTACTTCCTTAGAATTTTATACATCAGTACAGTTCTCACCATTCCTATGCATACTGCCTGACTCAGTACTTAACATCTTTCAAAGTGACAGCGGGCCTACCATCTAGGACTAAAGCTCTCCATTCATACCCTGCACCTGCTAACTGCAAGAAAGCACAAACTCCATCAGAGTGCCAAGGTCAAGGATTAGGCTCATACCCACTCTCCAGCTTTAATTCTCAGAATTCCTCCTGATCCCTCCTAAGAAAACCACACCAGTACACACACATTAAGTTCACTGAAAAGTACGTACTCGTTCTGCCACACCACACAGCACAATATTCAAGTGAGTGTCACACCGACTCAACACCTAATGCGGAGAAGTTGAAACCAATTTCGACTTCTCTGTTGACTGACAAGACCCACAATGTGCTTTAAAACTAGAGTATGATTATTAAAGTCGCAGAATTCTCTTCCCAGTTAAGCATCAACAGATAGTTCTCACTTTGCCAGTTCAGATGGGCCATCCAACTCCCAAACCACAACATCCACCATAACAGCAATTCTGAACAAAGTGTAGTATTACAACATTATTCTCCATCATAAATTAAGAGCTTTTCTACCAATAGTCACCATTTTTAACAGATCTCACTCTTTACCACCAAGACTTGTGAATTAATGAGCACTTTTAGCTCACCTTAATAATAAACCTCTACACTAATAATATGATAGTAATGTTACTTAAGTTGGGAATACAGAAAATGCAGCTATGTGACTCAGAGTTATTAACAAACAGTTCTGACACTTTATATCTTCCAGTGTCAAGAAACAATTTAAATGTAGTGCTGAACCCTGACATTCACTCAGATAACACTTTCATGTGAAACTGGATGCCAAAATTGATGTAAATACAATTTAAAATACATTCAGTAACTATCATACCAAATACACTTTAAGATATAATTAACTTACTATAAAACTGGTGAAAATTTAATTTTTCAGAATAGAAAATCTTGTCTTCCTAAATGACTGTTCTCATTACGTGGCTCAAGACGATGCTAAAATTCTTAACCTAAGCAGGTCACATATCTATCATCCTCGTTCTATCAGTAAAAGTTACCTTATTGGCAAATTAAAGTTTTCCCTAACAAATGCCCTTGAAATTCTTCTATTGACCTACAGAGCAGGGTTTATATCTGTAACTATGAATTGTGTCAGGCCCAAAAGGCAGAGACAATGAGTAGCAAATTTTCATTTCTGCATTCATTTTCTAATTTCTGTGCAATTCAAAGTTGTATAGAAGTTGAATTAAACTTTCTTACATCCTCTTTGTTTAAGTGTGACCTTCTCAATGAAGCCTACCCTGATCTCCTATTAAATATGCAATCTGGCTTCCATCCCCTCAGCTACCACACCAGGTCCCTGTCCTGCTCTGCTACCGTTTTCTATAGCACCATATATATTCCAGGAGGACAGGATCTTTGTCTGTTGTTTATTTATGATCCCATGTAACCAAACCAATGCCTGGTTTTGAATAGATGCTTGAATATGTATTTGTTAAATGTTGAACACATAATTTAAAGTCACCTGTTTCTCCGTCACTGGTTAATGGGCATTGGAGGGATCTCTGATGAATGTGACCCTTGCAACACTGGGACATTCCCATGGTCAGCACCACGGCAACCATCCTCAATACGTCTTCTCGTCTATTGTGTGGACCACCCCCAGAACTCTCCTCCACCTCCTTCTCTGGGGTCCATGCGCTCCAATCTAAACAGCCTTCTGCCTGCCACAGGGGCTTCTCAGCTGAGCCAGGAGACACAATGCTTTTCACGTTAACTTCATTATTGCTGTTTGTTCCTCTGAGTTATTTTAACCTTTCAACAACTTCAACTGCTTGGTCTGTAAAGCAAAGTATTGGATTGGTAAATGTAATATTTTGTCCAGCTCAAAAAATTTAGAAATATAGCCTGTGAAGAACAGGTAATACATGTTGCAGTAAAAGAGGAAAATGAAAAAAATATAAAAGTAGTATGTGGTAAAAAGAGTAGGGGAGAAAAATGGCCTTAAAAAGAGAGAAGTCTGAAGCAGAGGAAACTAAAACTGAGAATAAAAAAGAGATTAATTTGAAAAAGAACTGTAAGAACTTATCCCACACGACTTCAACCACTCACAATTGCCTCAATAGTTGGCATGGTTCTAAGTAAAATATGTGTGTGGAAGCACTTTATTAAAACTTAAGTTTAATATATTAAATACGATTTTATAATATTATTAGGGGATATTTATACTATTATCAATGTATTCAAACAAAGTATAGAATGGCTTTCATCATAATGAATTTTAATACTAATTATAGGATAAGTTTTAAATAAATAAGTATTAATTTAACTAAATGAGTTTTAAAACAAACGTTTTAAAGGTCTATAATAAATACTCAAGCACGTAATTCTGCAATGAAGCTCTATTATAGAACTACTGAGGCATCGTCTCTGTCCACATTTAAGCTGGCTGGGAGGTGAAGTCATCTTGACTGGTTACGCCCTGGAGTAAGTCATGGTGCTCGTGACAGTTCCACGACACAGGATGGCTCTTTGGGCCACATGCTGGTGAGTGCCCTGGGGAAAGCTGACGGCCTGTTTCTAATATAACATTTTGAGTGTCTACCTGCAACAGTAACTAAGGGTTGTATAGTACATTCCCTAAGGGCCAGGCCCTGCACTAACCACTTTACACCTCTTAAGCAATTGAGTCCTTATCATAGTCCTGTGAGGCAGGTGCTATCGTTCACCCAAATATAAAGATAAATAAACTTATTTCCAACGTGACATTGCTAGTAATTGGTAGAACTGGAAATCAAACCTACGCAAGAAGGCTCCAGAATCAATATTCTATCTCCTTAAATCCAGATAAGAACAATATAGTGTGGTATAATATGTATAAAAACGACTTGATCTCTTAGTCTACAAAAAGCATTAATTCTGGGTGTTTCATATACATCATCACAGTTACCCTTGACACCAATCCCAGGTAGGAGATACCATGATTCTCTCCACTCTTTTCACATGAGGAAACCAGGCTCTGGGAATTTAAGTATCTGCACAAGGTCATATCTCTATAATTTCCTCATCTACCTGTCTAGTGATGCTTCTCTCAAACAGTGTTCCCTTCACTCCCTTATTCTAAGTTACTGGTCTCATTCTGGCTTTGTAATACTATAGCACAGTCATACTTAACCTCCCCAGTATTATATGTTAATATTGACTCCCATCCAGATACTATAAATTACTACATAAACTATACAAGACTATGGATACCTTTGATTAAAGTACAACTTTCAGGTGCCAGGCAGTGGGTTGGATCCAGAGGATCAAAAGAAGAACAGATACTCTTTCTGGGAAATAAAGCAAGTTGCTAGTGGTTACAAAAGCTCTGATAAGTGCTGTGGCTAGGGGAGTGCAGTTGCTAAGGAAACACATAGAAAGACAATGTTATTCAGATTTGGAGAGGCAAGTCTAACCTGAAACCTAAAGGATAAGCCTGAAATAGCCAGGTGGACAGGCAAAGATGAGAAATGGAAGGAAAGTACAGTATTCCCAAGGAAAGAAAAAGGATAAAGACCCACCATTGAGATTACTTGTTTGTTCATTTGTTTTCTGCTCGCAGCAACCTCCATGCATTACTTCTCCATGTGAATCACTAGTAAGCTGTTGCCCTCTTCATTCTTCAGACTCTCTCACCTGCAATCACAGGATGTCTTCCAACTTCAGTTTCTGCCCCACCCAATTGCCAGTGCAGAATGAAACTATAATAGCAGCTTAAGTCCACCCACTGGACTCACAGGGATTTAAGTTTTATTGCCACATATTTGGCTTCCCTGGGTCCAGCCCTGGGGACTGCTGTGACCATCTCATCACAGACATCCTCATTGTGCTGGGCCACTCCACACACTTCCGTTTCCTTCTTTGCACAGTAAACACCTGTGTGGACTGGGGACCTGCATGAGACAAAAGCCTGGCTTTCTTGGGCCCACGCCACCCTGCCTAGTTCCTATAAGCAATTTCCCCCAAGAGGATGTGCTCTTTTAACTAAGACTAAAATTGTTGAAACCGATTTTTCAAGTTTGATAAACCTCAAGTTATTATTAGGCATATCAGGTTATAAACTTCTAATTAGTACACACAACTATTTGACTGAATAGATAAGTAAAGCTATACTACTATAAAACATGTATCACAGGTGGTTGAGATAAATGATAATATGCACTTTTTTGTAAATATAACATGCAAATAAAAGAAATGCACTGAGAAAGAAGGTTTAAGCAAACTGGAAAAATCATTCTCATTAAAATTTCTTAATAACTTAAGCTATTAATTCCACATTACAAATTCAAAAATAATAAAGACTACAACATTTAAAATATTTACAATATTTGAGAGTTCTACTAAGTAGTGATTCATTATAATCAGACAGGGACCATCCTTAATGATCTAAAAGAATTCAAATGCAATACAGTAACAGTAACAACATGACCAGATGTTTAGCAACAATTGTGTTTCTACAGATAGTACTGGTTGCTCATTACTCATACCCCTTTACCTAAGTACCAATCTTAGCTATGTTCAGGGTAGAAATGCGCTTAGTTAAAAATTGCTTGCTTCCCCAGATACCTTGGTATTTAGGGGTGGCCCTAGGAAAAGGTTTCCAACAACTTTTTTCTCCTCCTTCACATGGCTAATCAGAAGGTCTGGAATATGAGGGCCTGAGAGGGAGGCATCCACGTTGTAACCAGGAGGACACACAGGATAGAAGGGCAACACAAGGTGCAGGGACCAGAAAGTAAATGCAGCTCCCAATTTTACCATCATCATGAACCTGCTATGCTACTCTGGGCCCACTCAGCTCAGGGTTTATCACTGCATGATATAAGTAAAGCTCCATTTGGTTAAATTTCTTTATGCATATTTGCATACATTATCTCTTCTGAATTTTTACTTTGTTGGATTTAGCATTATTCTTATTCTATAGGAGACTAATAAAATAATAATGCCTCTATGGTAGCATTGTTACTACTATGGTAGAAGGAGAGATTTTATTAAAGTCACTGTTATTTTATGCCTTTGTGTTTTCTTATTGTCATCATCACTCCTAATTTACTCCCATCTCTCTACCTCTCCTACTACTTCCTAACACTGGTGTGACTGCCTGATGAGCCGCCCTGGCTGCACTGTGCTTGACAATCTCTAAAATCATTCAAAAGTAAATGAACAAATCTCTTCCTCATTTAAAAGGAAAGTAAACACATACCAAAATTAAGTACAGTAGAATCTTGGTTCTCAAACTTAATTTGTTCTGGAAGGCTGTTCGAGAACCACATTGTTTGAGATGGGAGATGTCCCAAGAACTGAGGTTTGACTGTCACACGAGTTTTAATAATGTAATTTCTAATTACCCAGCAATGATAATTCTGCTAATTTGTCCTCAACACTATTTCAAAATATTATTATATGTACATGGTTATTTAAAATTCCAAAACTGAGATGTTCCTTAAAAAATCATAAAAAATAATTCTTAAGTCTTTTTCTGACTACAAGACACTGTGCCAGGTGCTCTACATACATTATCTCATTAGTCTAAACACTACTGACGGAAGTACTATCAGTGTCCCCAATTTTCAAAGGACTCAGGTACATGGCAATGCCACATGGGCAATGTTTGCTGTGGCCAAAACATACACTCAGGGTATAGCAACTTCCAGACATTAGTAACCCTCATGGTTAGAAACACTTAAAGATCTGACACAAAAATAAGTTTTAAAAGTACACTGTAGAATTCTATTGATAAAGTCATTTGATGTTGGCCTGGCTTTAATTTACCCATTGACAAAATTCAAATTGCCACATATATGGCTAAAAGAAAAAAGTAACTGGAAAAAGCAGTATTTCCAGTGTTAATCTGAAGATCAAGAAGTATTTTATTTAAAATTCAAATCTAAAAAAATCCTTGCTAGCCAAAAACTTCAAGGTTTCTCAAAATAACATTATGAAGCTAGTATGTAGATAGGGGTACCGGAATACTTCTTTTCATTATCTTATTAATAACTATTTGAAAGCTGTACAACAAAAATTTCCTATCTACACAACTCACTTGGCACAGGCCATTTTATAACTGCTCATTGTTCATAAACGGATAAACTAGGCTCTGATGAGTGCATAAGCAAAGACCCAAGCACACGAAATGCTTAGCATACTGGGCCGACAGCTGGTAGTATAATTTCACCGGGTAGGAGTGAGAACGTACTGGAAATCACTTTAAAATGGTCAGGGCCTGGGCCTACGGGCTAGAAGATAACAGAGCAGTCCTCCACACCACCATCTCCTCAAGTAAGCATGTATTGTGCCAGTCCCTGGGCCAGATACCACGGCTCAGCTACAGCATGTAAAGATAAATAGAAAACAAACCTTCCCTCAATGAACTCACCATCTATTAACTGCTGTTGACAAAATAAGAAGGATTTAATTTATGCTGCAGCAACCATCAGGCATAGAAACAAATTTCTCCACAAAATAGGTTGTTAAACATGTTAAGGACTAAGGAAGACCTTTTAAAAATGATCCAAATTTTCATCAGTCAGGGTTTTACTATGCATAAAGTTCCTTTCAGTCCTGTTTATTTCTGGAAAATTTACATTTTACCACTTTTTGTTTTCTACTGTAAAAGTGGTTATTATGATTAACAAAATTAATGAAGTATATAACTTTTATAGTCTTACAAATCTGAAAAACAAACTAGAATATTAAACTTGATTCTATATCCGCAACCACTTGGAAATACTGAATTTATCATGCTATGAAAAAGATTGTTTCATGGGAATACAAGCAAAATGTTAATATCGGCAATATTTAAACACTTCCTAAAATAGTAATGACATTCCTTTTCTCATATGCTAGCACCCAAATATGTAGTTCAGGATAAGACTAAAAGAATACCATTCTCATAGCATCATGTATTAAAAGAGGCTTGTTGAAGTTTGGTCATTACTATTTTAACGAAGTAAATAATGCCCCCAAATTGTCAATCTCACATTGCTCCAACTGTTAGTCACTCCATATTTAAAAAAATCTCTAGACATTAGTGGAAAACAGTCAAAGTTTGAACAAACTTTGCAATTCAGTATTAGTTAATGGTGTTGGGTCAATATTAATTTTCAGATTTTGATTGCTGAATTTATAGTTATTGTTAGTCGGTTCAGGATGCTATGTCAAAATGCCAGATACAGGTAGCTTATAACCAATAGAAATGTATTTCCCACAGCTGTGGAGGGTGCAAGTCCAAGATCATGGTGACACTGATTCGAAGTCTGAAGGCACTTTCTGGTTCAGGGACTGCCTGTCTTGTCTGTGTCCTTGCAAAGCAGAGGGGAAGAGCCCTGTGGAGTCTCATTTAAAAGAGCACAAATCCCAATCATATGAGGGCTCCACCCTCAAGATCTAAATACATCCCCACGGCCTCACATTCTAATTCCATCACAAAGGGCCTTAGGATTTTAACATATGAGTTTTGGGGAGACACAGCAGTTATACAAATGATATAGGCAAAGCTTTTGAAGGGATATATGGGAACTCTTTTTACTATTTTTACTTTTCTCTATATGTTGAATATTGATTTGAAATAACATGTTTAAAACAAAAAAACTCAGTTCTTTTAACATAAAATTTTAGAGTGCTAAGCAGTCCAGATGTCACAGAACATCAAATGATGACCATTTCAAATATTCAACACTTTAGAATACCATCATATCACAACTTCTACTCTCTGTGTTTAACAATTAGGGCTTATTAACCTTTGATTTTTGACAAAAGAGTGGTTTTACAAAGATAGATCCATGAATAAAAAATTAAAATCTACATTTGAACTTGAGAAGAGAAACATTGTATTTCATTAGTTATAAAATTCCAAAGCACAGCTCAGTCAAAGAAAGAATTAAAAATGGATCATTCTTTTCCATTATGACTGTAATATAATTCTGAGAGATAAGAAACACTTTATGGGAAAATGTGTTGCCAGAATAAAAGACAAAAATTCCCCGAGCCATCTTATGCGGACATCTTTGTGAAGGCTAATCTTTGTTCAGGCAACATGCATTTGTGAAGCATGCATTATGGGATGGGTACCGGGATCCATGCTAAGCTCCAGAAAAAAAATTGTAGTCAAAATATTTTACAATCATTAAGACAAATAACTTACTTCTAAAATACAGATTAGTAAAATAATATAGTTCTAAATATCTAAAAGAGGTCAAATATAATTTCTCAGTATGATGTCTTTTCCATTTCTCTTTCATTGATAGTCCAAATACCTCAATTCATGAAGATAATGGGGTTCCATTTCCATATGCTTTTATTTATTCTAGGAATAGTAGAGAAGAGTTGGATTTTGTAGTTTTTGGTCTTTTCATTCATTTTTTTTGTAATCCCCAACTAACTCCTAAGTATCTCCAGAGTTGGGGGGGAAATTACGGCTTCATGCCACATTCCCACTAAGCTGCTCCTCAGGTAGTCTGCTGGTGATTTGACATATAAGCAGGGAACCTCTTAGGGTCTTCAGCTCTGCCTTCTCCCCATGCAATAAGGCCAATAAACAAAGGTCAATTGTATTATGTTTATATATAAGAGATTATTCACCTCAGCAGTGTTACATGTATTTTACCTAAGGCTAAGAATCTGAAAGAGTCTCATAAAATGTTCTGCTATATACTCATGGAATTTCAGTGCTGCTATTAAGGACCCTAAAGTTAAAGTAATCACACATGCATAGAAAAAAAAAGAGATTTCTTACATTGTGGAAAGCAATGTGACATCTAGTAAAAAATTATTATTGTCTCCAACACTTCAAAATGAAATGATTTATTTGCTCTTGCAAATTTGAAAGACTGTCTAGTTAGACCTAAAATAAAACTGGTGTTTTCTTTTAAAGAAGTAGTCATTAATCTCAGCCAAGTGGGTAACTATAGATTCTGAGACAATCCTCACCAAGCTAGGAGGAATGGCTATGCTAATGTCTGATGGGAATGGTGATAACTGTAATGGGGTTTAGAAATGTTAATGTTTATGCTAATATTTAAACTGAAAAGAACAATGGAAAACTAAATCTGAGCTTGGCAAAAGTGACTCACCCCTAACCCAACAAGAGTCTTCATAAATTCTAGCTGGTAATTCATCCACAGACGAGGACTGGGGTGAGAAGCATTCTGAGAGGCTGTTATGAAAAAATAAGAACGTGAGAGCTTTGAGAAAAAGAATTCAGAGAACAAGAATTTTAAAAAGCAGTGATGGAAAAGATATTATAGGGAGAGCAGGGAAACAGTCACTGGATTTTCACTCTAACCATGGGCCAGGAAAGAAAATAGAGAACCACATCCAAAGAACTTGATGCTTTAGGGTTGTCACTGAACAAACAATTTTGACTAGTGACCTTGCCTCTCTAGGAATGCAGTAATCTTAGCTCTGGAATTAAGCTGGATATCACTAAAAGAGCAGAAGGAAGTAAAAACAGAGAAGCCTATTAAACAAATGTCTGTTAATATATAGTAATCTATATTTTGCTAATTTGAATAACAATGTGGTATTTGTAAATATTTGCGCAGATAAATCTTGATTAGGTTATTGGGACTGATTTTCACACATCTTGCAAAATGAATCATATTATTTGATAGTTAAATAATACTGTGTTTATACCCCTTGGACAGAACTGAGGAAGAAGAGGCTCAGGTGGGAAGAATAATGTCTGTATCAGTATAGAAGTAAGAAGGAGAGAAATGGAAAGGGCACGCATTGCCTCAGTAGCTAACGCAAGAAAGTGAGTTAGGTGGGAAACTAGTCAACGGTAGCATCCTGAAAACATCAGGTCATATAACCTGTTACCAAAAGAATGTGCCTGTTCCCATCCCTGGGACCACTTGGTTGCCCTTCCACTCAGCTATGCTGAAAGCACAGAGTGCAAATTGCTAAATCCCAGGCATGAATTACAACCTAGGGGTAAAATGATAAAACTGAGTTTCCCCCTCCTTTTGCCAAGGGATAAAATCAAAGCAGATCTGGAGAACCGAGTGAAGGAGCATGAAAGACAGGCACTTTGCCTTCCTCCATTCTCCACAATGTTTGGGGGCTTGTGCAGGCAGGGGTGGCTGGCTTTACATTTAGAAGGTGGAGTTTAATGAACAGGAGGACTGTTGCCTTTTTGTATACAGGCTGTTTCAAGCTCCACTGACCTTACAGAGACATCAGAAATGGTTAAGTGTCACTATCTGGTGGGAGTGCCTGCGGACCCTGGGAGTCCACCGTTCCCCACTCAGGGACCCTGCCAAGGATTCCTCACTGACTCTGAGCTGAGGAGGCTGGCACAGAAGTTGGCCGGGCTGCTGATCCTGGACCAGGTCTCCAGAGGTCAAGACGGTATCCTCAAGCGAGCAATTGTGTGTTCATTTCTGCACCTGAAAGTGACCACTATGTGTTTCTAACCTCTGCTCATGCATTTTAAACACCACCACTCCCTAGGTATACGCTTTATTCTGTCCTTTAAAAATGTAAGGTTTATAACACAGCTTTTCTTTATTTCCTCCAGAGGCAATCTGAAAGACCTGGTCCATTTTATTTTCTATTTTCTCCTTCAGTTAAAAAAAAAAAAGCTCAAATACATGATGCTTTTTATACAAGAAGAAATGAATCTGTAAAAATTGTAATAAGTTTCAAAAGAACAAAAGTAGTTCCCATATTCACGTAGCCTACATTTTAATGTCAATAAAGACCCAAACAAAGGCATATAAACAAAGTTTAGATATTTATGTCTACCCCCAAAATTGTAACTACAAAAATAGTAAATCCATTTAAAGTTTCTTGAAAGCAAGAATAATAACAAAAGTAGTTTATTAGATATGAAATTTTCATCAATCTGACTCACATATTCATAAAAGTTAACTCTGGAAAAAAATTAAAGTATATATATTTTTTAAATTATCTCAGAAATAGTTTTTTATTTACCAATATAGAAATTTTATGAGTAGCAAAAATACTGACCAAGTAAGCAATGCATCAAGAATTTAAAATAAAAGGTTAACAAATTTAAAAACACTTACCTGGTACTTTGTGAACTCGCATTTCTGAAGGCAATATTGAGTCACTTTCACAAATCACTCATTTACAGTCTGGGATCTGTTAGCACTTTGCCCTTGGAAGCTGATCGCTTTCTTTCTAAAATGTCATTTTTTTCATAAAGCATAGGGAGGCAGAAAGAAACTCAACAATGCAAGAATGACAAAGTAACTCAAAACGACCTACCTCTTCTGCACAAGTAATCACTAAGTCACAAACACTAAGACACACACCCTCAACACTAAGGAAAAAAAACTCAAATACATGTTGTTACCCCACAGTGTGTGGGCTGAACCCCCACGACGCTGACATCAAACCTCCAACACAAGCGTGCATCTGACTGATGTCACTGCTCACCAGTCTGGTTCTACACCTACGCTAAAACCAGGGTGTTCCAGGAGAACCTAGGAGTATTGTCTTATTTTTAATTCATCAGGTCACTGAAGCAAGAAGGTCAATGAGGAACCCATAAAAGGACAATTCTGCATCACTCTTTCCTCATTGTTCATACTGTAGGCCGTATTTGTAAAGGCAGAGAGCGCCAATCATACACGCTTTCTACTCTTTCCTCAAAATGCCACAGTAAAAATAAGAGGAAATAAAACTATATCTATGATTTCCACCTTTTGCTTGTCATTGTTACTTCCTCCCCAGAAAGAATTTTGTGAAATCTTTCCAAATAATTTTCTATCCACCAATTAAAAAGAACCCTTTCAAAACTTGCTTTCTGAAGAGGACATGATAAAACCTGATACTTGAGTCCTGAAGAATTATTCTTAAAGATAAAATTTTGACTTCAATCTTTATTTCTTATATTTCCGCAATAAATACACGAGACAAACAACCACATTAACTGGAACAATCAATTAGCTCTGGTAATTATTACAGCTTAGAGTGGTTTTCTGCTGTGCTAACAATTTTCCCTACAAGCTTTCCAAACTCCATACAAATCAACAATTATACCATAATATCAAACACCTTCCAATAGTCCCTTGTATGTAACAATCCTGGAGGCCCCTACGGCAGAATATACATGTCAATTCAAAACTCTTATTAGTATTAAAAGTGAGGCTGTTGATACTCTATTAAAAGAAATTACTGACTTTGTGGTCTGAGTTTTCTTTTCCACCTCTCTTCACTGCACAGTAAGACGACGAGCATACACAAACTCACTCATTACCAACTTGGTCCCTGTACCTATAAGGCTTTCCTGCCATTCTTCTCACTGGCATTTCTAATGGAGCTTGAAATTAACATTTTTTTTGGCCTTATGCCTTATTTTATTTTGTTTTCTTAGTCTGGGTTTTGTTTTCCTTTAATGTTTTACCTTAATGCACCTTTATCTGACAAGGAAGCACAGCTCTGGAAACATTTTATCCTAACTAACGCTATAGAACAAAACAGAACAGGGGATATATAAAATATTAATGTTCAAATTTCTCCCATGAATGACAACATATTTAACAGAAAGGTAAAGATACAGGTTTAGGTTTGGGAAGCAAAAAGATCTTGACCTTGCACAGCATTATGTTTGGAGAATAAACTATCCAAGAGTGTTTTAACAAGTATAGCTTCAAGATACTGTAAGATTAGCACAAACCAACATTGATCTATAACCTAAATGAAAAGTAGAATCTAATGCAATGCTTCCAGAAGGATAAAAAGAAGTAAAATTTAAAAAAAAATCCAAAAGGCTTCTCTGCAATTATGGTTATGATAGAATTGGCACAGCATGGTTTTAACCACATAGAAGATTAATATTTATTTTCAACAAATGTAGCTAGAAAAGTGTTATTATATTCCCGCTTTTTTTTCCGCTGGGAACATGCTGATTGAAATGCATTCATTTATGTGAGCCGACAGCTAGACAAAACTACATTGCAAATATTTTTTATCTCTAATTAAATAAGAATTTAGCAACATCTGGCTTGCTACAATTACCCAGAATTATTCCAAATAAGTTTTTAGTATGTTTTACTATGTCATATTCTGTTTAAAAGTTCTCTGCAATCCAACATTCAGAAAAAAAATAAATAAAACAATTTAATTATGGAAGATAGTGTTAATTCCAATACAAGACTCAAAAACTCATGAAAAAAATGTTAATTCACTTTTAAAGACATTAGGACCATAAGTTTGATTAGCCAGAACAATAACTTAAGGGTTTTTATGCTCTTTCAAAAAGTCCTTTCAGCTGTCAAGAGAGGTTTAAAATTGTATCCTTTCTACGCACTATAATTAGAGAGCAGAGAATTTCTTATATAGAAACGGCAGTTCCTCAAGAGGACACAAATATTGACATCATAATACAAGACTACATTGAGAGCAAGTTCTTACAGGCCAAGTGCAAAGGGCACCAAGCCTTAGTTCACACATATCTGAAATTGTTTTCAGAACACCTGGCTTCATAACAGTTTTGAAAATGACTACTTTTATTATGCATGTTAATAATTTTTCTTGAAAACTGTCAATACATTTGCTGAATATTACTTTTTATTCTTCATATGTGTTTATAAAACTGAACTCCATTCAACATGAAATTCATTCAAGATAAAGGACTGAGCTCATATTCTGTGACATAATTTTTTTGATGGTCATGGTATTTTTTTATTGTCTCTTTTAATATAAGCAATTTTCTGCAAATCCTATAAATAGTTGATTAAGGGGTGATGCACACTGGGGAAAAGAGAAGACTCTGTGTGACCTGAAATTGTATTTTATAGTCTATGTTATGCCTACAGAATATATGAAAAATAAGTAACAAAGTCATTTCTGGCATTCTTATCTGAAAGTGCCTGTAAGTGTTCTGGCTTCCATTTGTGTCTCATAAATTGCAGATAACCACTCCTTTCAGAATATATCAGAGATAAAAAAAGATAGTATGGTGTGTACACGAAGTAACATGACAAAATAATTCCAGATTGAGGGCCACAAAGGTTGAAGGAAACATAAAATGTGGCATCAATCTAACAAAAAGTTGGGGAGCAAAGGAAAAAAAGAGATGGATTGAATCATTGTTTTCCACTCCTTGTTATGTGAAGCAAGGGTGAAAGCACCTATTTTTTCCATGTGACTCTCATAAATAATAACCAAACCTATAACCAAATCTAGGTATAAGCAAACCTAATACAATGCACTAGTACCTGCATTATATTACAGGTACCAATGTAATTCTCATAATCCCACTATTAGCCCAACTAGAGAGTAGACTGTATCAGTAGACTGTATCACTTTACTGATGAAAGTTTTGGTCATTATGGAAATAACCAAAAGTCACATACCAGTATGTGCTGCATAGCAGTTCCGAGGTTTAGGCTCAAGTTCATCTCATCCTAAAGTTCATATTCGAAATTACTAAGAGTCATTAATAGGGCCAAGGTATTAGTATCTGTGCTAGTCATCTTTTAAATCATACCAGATGCATTTCATGCACAATGTTTTATGTAACATATTACATCCCATCTTTAAAAACAACCAGGCTATCAACATGAAACACAGACCTCAGTCCCAGCCTTCAGTGACTTTGTACTTCCATAGAGCTTTAAAACAAGAGGAGAAATAATCAAGAGCCATGGCAGAATGATGTAATTCCATAGGAGATATATAACAAAGAGCCACAGGGAATTAGAGGGCAGAACACAAGAAGGAAATCAAATATTTCAATTATTAATGAAAAACATAAAAGTAAAATGTCTCAGAATTTCTTAAATACACAGTCAACTTTTTGCATTTGTCACTCAGACCATAGGACCACTGTCGCATCTGAAGAAACACTGGTTATTGTCTTTTCAGATATTATTAAAATAGGAATTGTTTCAAGTCACTTCAGTAATGAGGATTATAAATAAGTCTCTTGGAACAAAAGGAAAGAACTTTGTACTTTGAACCCTCTTAACTAAATTAAATGTAGTTACAGCATCTGACTGTCTGATTTCTACACGGCATTTAAAATACAAACGTGGAATAAACTCTAGTCATGTGCATTATAGGACTCCGAGGAATAGGTTTAAACTTTAAGGTAAAAAATAAATTAGATTAAACAAATACAGCATTACATCAGCATATCAATAGGTAGACCATTAAAAATTAATAAAAGCTCAGGCAAGGTCATTAAACAATGATCAGTATCACTTAGCTCCTCCATACCTTCACAATGAAATTGGGGTCGGGTATATCAGAGTCTGCCTGATAGAAGGATATTACTTAATACAAACCCTTCTTTATATATGAATCAGCTGAGGCCAGAAGGAGGAAAGCTCTGTCCTTCACTTCCCAGCTGGGAAGGGGCACGGCAGAAGCTCAGGAACTCATCTAGCTGGACTCTCCTCATCCCCATCCCTGACTGATGCCTCCTCCAATTACATCTATACAGAACAGCTAACATGATCTTTGTAAAATGAAAATCTGATCTTATTATTGCCCTGCTTAAAACCTTTAATGACTTCCCATTGCTCTAAGATAAAGTCCGAAATAATTAACCTTAAAAAAACAGTACAAATTCTACTCCCATTGACTTCCCTAGCCAGATTTCACCTCACGTCCTCTCTCAATCCTTTCATTCTAACTACAGGACGTTCTCTGAGTTCCGCACATGAACCAAGCTCGTTCTTACTCTAGGCCCTGAGACAGGAGATTTCGTTGTCTGTCTGCTTGGCTGATTCCTACATACTCTCCAGGGCTTGGCAGGAGGAGGAAAGCTTTCATCTGGAATGCCTGAGATCCCTGAGTCAAATGTTCTCATAAAACTCATTATGTTCCTTTTTGAATATCTAACACAATTATTTAACATTTCTACATAGGAAGCATGCAATAAATATTTGTAGATAAAAGGATGAAAAAGATGAGTGATTCCAAATTTACTATCTTCTTATTATAGTATCTTTCCTGTATTAAAAATTTTGTTCCAGTAAGAGGATTTTCTTAAACCACACTTATCATTTTGCCCAAATTCTTGATAAATGATTAATATCATTTCTTTTCTAGAACATAATTTATCATCATTTTATTAATATTAAATAATTTATTCTAAATAATAATGAAATCAGCTTTATCATGACATGCTGTGGAAAACCTCCCAACAATTCAAATAATAAACTTAATTAAGTCTGTCTCTACTAAATGAAAATAGTACAGTTGTTTTCTTAACAATTGTTTTCCAGATCGATATTTTTCTACTCTCCTTCGACAAGTAAAGAGTCATACTCATAGCACTGCCAAGTTCAGCACTGTTATATCTAAAGTCCCTCCATTTCTACAGAGCCCCTCAGGACCAAAAGGCACCAGACACTCAATAAGCCAGGGGCGATGGGGAAAGTTAGAATAAGGATTAACAGAAACCAACCTTCTGTACCAAAACTTCCCCTCAGTCACAAACACAGATGTGTATCTCCAAAGCTAAACTAAGAAATCTTGGTTCCTATTATCTACATAAATCTTAAGAATTCTCCTCATTTCAAATCTACAGTGTCTGATCATTCTTATGGTCAACAGTTAAGTTTATTTTATGACATTCTGAAATTGAATATTACAGGCAGGAACTGATACTCAAACATTCTCTATGTTGATTCACTTTCTCTGTAAAATGAAAAATAAAGGTGTGTTGCTCCGATTGCCAAATCAAGGCAACTATGCTCAATTTTCTTCCCTTTGCTCAGATCCATTAACCTCCTTCACTGGAACATGCTTGGAACTGGGATCAGCTTTTGTGATGACAGAATTTGAAGGGAGCAGTGAACCAGCACATTCTCTAGGGCTGCATGCTCAACCTTCTGATCTCAGTTCAAATGTTATTTGATCTGGGATGTATTTCCACATCCCACTCACCCTCCAACTCAGACAAGGTCTGGTCCTGCTACTGTAACACTCATAGCATCCTGGGCTTGACCTCTGTCGCACTTACCACAATTTTAACTAAATAATTAATGATAGATATATTGCTTATTAGCTCTGTATTTCCATGATTTTGCAAGTCCTATTAAATCAGAGACTCTTTCTGCCATGCTATGTTCCATATCCCCATCATCCTGCAGTATTTCGTGCTAACAAATATATAGTGAATGAAAAAATTAATGACTCAGTGAAGCCGGTGTTCAGGGAACTGCAGAAACAAGCAGAACAATTTAGAGGCACACTTAGGAGAGGATACCAGTTTCAACAAATCAAAGCAGTAACACATTCTATAAAAGCTACCAGTGCGCTGTATGTTTCCTATATGTTATCTCATATAATCCTCACGATAACTCCAAAAGGTACTATTTATATTCCCATTTTACACATAGGGAAATTGAGGCATGGAGAGGCTAAGTAACTTTTTCCAGGGTCATACAGAGAGAGGGTTAGAAATCATGCATTTCTGACTCCCAAGCTTATGCTCCCTTTCTACTTTACTCTTTGTTCCTCAACAATATACATTTTATTCTGTATGTTGGATTTCTCTACATGTATGTTTATTACTTTCAGTAAAAATCATTTAATGTAGAACTAAATGCAAGTTAGTCTGAATCCTTAAAACAAAATGTAATAATGTTATGTAAAGAAATTCACCTTAAAAAAAAGGAAAGTGAGTATTCGATACTCAATGAATATACTTCTGCTTTATAAATGAAAGGACGTTATAATTGTTTTGATCAAACATAAACAGTACCATTGAACCACAACTCTAGGAACGGAATTTACTTGATGTCTAAACATAAGGCAAAGAAAGCTGATAGAAGGAACTACATGAAATCACTTATTGTTATAAAGAAAAAACTTATTAGTACCTTAATAGTAGAGAAATATAATGTAAAGAAATGTGAGCTTTATTAGAATCTTAATGCTTTTAAAGATTGTAAAATAATTTCATGTCAATTTCTTTTTAAACCTTCACCAAAAAAAAGAGGTCTAACCTGTTTGATTATTAAAATATGCTATTACCATATGCAGTACTGTGCCTTAAGTCTATAAGAAGGATGTGTTATGAAAATTTTTATAAAATCAAGTGCCTACTAATGTAAAATTTTTTGAAAAGATCAACTTTCAAGCAGAGGTATTCTATTACAATGAGCTTTACCATTTTATCATCTCATAGCTGTTTTAGAGAGAAAGGACCCAAGTCTTACCCCCTATTTGCCTAATAAACCAAGAAGTTATATGATCAATGTGATACAGCTACTTAGTGACAACGTCACACCTGAAATCAGAAATGGGAACCTTCAAGGGCAAGACAAATTCCTTGAAAGAAGACAACAGAAGCTATTTTAACCAACCATGTCACGTTGAGCAAGTAGCAATTCTTGACAACTTTTTTTATTTTTATTTTTATTTTTATGGTGGTAAGAACACAACATGAGATCTACCTGCTTAACAGATTTATAAGTGTATCATACAATACTATTAACTACAGGAACAGTATTATATAGCAGATTTCTGGAAAGTCCTCATCTCGCATAAATGAAACTTTATCTCTCTTGATTAGCAAATGGGGAATTTTTTAATTGTTTTTAATATTTTTTTAAGAAATGAGTATGTGCCTTTTAAGATGCCTTTAATGTCTATTATTCCACATGTAGGTACAGAGCAATTTTCAGTGGCACTTGAATGTATCTTGCAACAGTAACTTCAGAAACTGCTTTCACATTCAGTTGTTTCTCCCTGGACCATAAAGCAATTCATGCAGTTATACACTCATTTATTAATCAACCATTAAACTGTTCTGTAAGTATGTTCTGATGCAGATTTAAAGAAAATATAGAAAGGGAAGTGAGAATAGACTCCCAATCTGAACGCTGAAAATGCACCTTAAATATTTATCTTTACGACTGGAAGAAATCACAAAGATGGTGTTTAAAATAGAGCTGTTAGTATCTATGACCAAAGAATGAATTAATTAAATCAATTTCAGTAGGTACTACATTACTGTAAAAATTATAAAAAGTCACATTATACAACTGCTGTTTTTCTTTTCCATTGTCCTTATGAGTTACTAAACACCTCCTATTTTGCACCTCACTCTAATTCCTATTTCCAGATCTCTGACCTTATATTTAGCAAAACTTGAGTGCATGTTTACTGATTACTAGCCATAATGCTCTGTTTACTTTTCTATAAGGACCTCTTTCTTATTCTATAGACAACCTTTAATTATGATAAATGTGTTCACTAACAATTTACTCCTACTTTTTATACTTACATTTTTGGGTTGCCAAAACAATGCCCACCAATATTCTTGTTCCATAAGAACTTTGGTAAAGAACTTTAAGATCATATTGTAAATGAATTTAAGAGATAAGAGGTTCATTCAGAACAGAGACTAAACTACGAAAGTTTATGGGCACATAAAGTGGATGGTGGACTTCTTAATTCTTCAAAAATCAATTTCATTGATTAGTTTTGTTTTAATATTATGTTAAATTCAAAGACATTAAGCACCATCCTATTTAAGTAGCCAGTAAATTTCATTTTTTACTCTTATTTTACTGACCTCAGCTTTTATACATTAATATATATGACAGTAATTCTCAAGAATTACCAAACCATCAGTAAGTTACTAATCTTTACTAACTATACACAACTGAGAGTTAGCATTTTTTTTAATTTCTGAAAATTTAGGAGGGCCAGTTTTACACAGAGGACAGCGACGCACATGAATCACTGTAACCAAGTAGTTAATGTCAAACTAATTATTTGCTCTTAGTTCCATAATTGTACTTCAGCAACTCTGTGCTACAGAAATCACCAAGAGGATGGGCCAAACTTGACATTACTTATCCTTGCAAATATGACAATCCACACAAATAAGAAAAGTTTAAATAAATCATAGGTATCCACATGATGAAATATTTTACAATATTAAAAAGGATGCTTTCAAAAATGTCATTGGGAAATAGAAGAGAATTATGAAAAAGGGTATATATTTTTTTATATATATATATATAAACTCTCTCTATTATATATATATATATATATATATATATATATATATATATATATATATATATAGTTTCATCTCAATTCCCTAAAATCAAATATACATACCTAAATACAGGTATTACATGAATAAAATACATGGATAATCAAGTTTAAAATATGTGTGAAATACCACAGTATTGTGAAATATTGGATAATTTCTGGTTTGGTCCTACATATCTCTGTATTTCACAATCATTCAATGTGAGCAGAAGAAATGATTAAATTACAATCATTAAAATGTAGAATAAGCTGCATTGGAAAGAATGAATGGGAATCAAAATTCTGCTATTAGTAGCAGAAATTCCAGAATAACATCCACCAAGCTGAGAGAGAAAAGTAGGAAAGGAAATTAACACAAAAATATTAACACAAAGCAGATGGACTAGCATACTATCCTCTGAGAGTGATACTATGAATCCCTCATACAGACAGTTCATTCATTTGTAATAAAGTAGGTTAAGTTCTCATTTATAAACCTAATGTTTTCTTTCATACCCCATTACTTTTTTTTTGTTGCTTTATCTCAACACCCCTATATTGGAGGAAGAGAACACACATACATACCAGCGCAATCTCACTGTCATCCATTAATTCAAGAAAGGTCTCATTGAATAAATGTCTGCTCAGGGGCTCTAAGCAAATTTCATTTCTGAACACTACTGTCGGCAGCCCAGCAGGCTATTTCACCAAGATAAGATCACACATTTAATCAAATGCACCTAAAAAAGGAACACTCGCAGTTTGCTTAATAATGTCAAATCATAAAAACACAATGTTGACAGCCTACTAATTTTTAGTGCTCTCTATTTTTCAAGGATTTGCAACAATAAGGAAGGTCCATGGGAGTTCTTCTAATTGAGATTTCTTTCTACTAACCTTTAAACATTCACCAAATTATCTTCTGCATTGCTATTTATATTGAGTTGGTACTTAACAAAAATGAAAAGTCAATAATTTTTTTGTTTTTAATAAAGAAAAATAAGAAACAATAAATTCAGGAGGTGTCCTACCTTATGCAAATAACGCCTCTAACGCACCATTTTACTTCAGCTGGTCAAGTGTCAGCACAAAACACTGCCCAGACTCTAGTTTTTGTAACAATGGATCCATATTAAATGTCTGTCATTTGAATGAAGTTATTACTGGACAGATTGAAGTATGTTTTCATTTGATTCTTCCGACAACTTTAAAGTTATCCATACTCATTTATTTGAAATATCCTGCTTGATGTACTTTTGAGAATTCTGCCTCTTAACATAAAATTAACTTGAATGAACATATATGCCCACCAGCAGCATGATATAACAGGTACACTGGAAAGAGTAAAATAATCAGATGTTTCAGATAGATGGATTCATATGTGCAAATGCATTGTTTCTGCTTTTGCTTCTATTTGCATTTATTTTATGCTACATTTATTCTTACTCAATATGTTTCTGTTTCTTTAGTTTCTTCTGAGATAACTTTTACTTCTGTGCAACCTCCACTTCTGGTTTAGAAACAATGTGTTCCTTTTCTATAAGAACCATCTTAATATGGCTGGTGGAGCTCGTGCATGACGAATCCAAACCTGAGCTCTAGCCAATCGTATATTGTGGGGGTTTTGTTCACCTGGAAGTACCCAATGCCGAAATAACCCACATGTAAACCTGTAAGATCAGCATTACTTTCTGCCTTTTTCAAGCATGAGTGGGCAAAAGTCAGCACTCTGGGAGCTACCATCCCTTTGCCCAGTGCCCTTCTGGCATTGTGCAATGACAACTCCACGGTCGTATGATGGAATGCCATAGGTTGCTTCTGTAAGTGACATTTTCAGATATTTGGTGGCTTCTCAGATATGAACAGCCTCCTTGATAATTTGGGCATTTTCATAGGTGTTTTTGAACCTGAATCCCTTGATTTGCATGTTGTTGTTGCGTTCTGGGTCAAGTAAGTAAGAAACCATTTTCTATTATCTCTTTGACTGTTTACAGGAAAAGAGTAAACCCATTTTTAATGGTTTTCCTAACTAATTTTTCTAATGCCTGATCTGTCTCAGTTGACAAAGGATCACTTGTAGTGGACATTCAGCTTTTATCAGGCCCTCTGTCTTTTTCTGTGTACCAGATCCCTCCCTTAATTGAACCTTTCTTTCTTCAAGCTATTTATCCATCCACAGAGGAACCACAATATCCTTACTGACTCCACCAAGCTGGTGATAATAGATTGGTCTAAAACTGGGTACCTAATTCAGACTGTGGCAAAAGGGAAAGACTCCAGTAGACAGAGGGAAGGAAAAGTGGGTAGGGACAGGCAACTGGAACAAAATCCTAGTGGTATTCAAGGTGATTTTTTTTTTCTGATGCCTAGGTAAACCACCATCCTTCACCAAGATTCCTTAGGTGAGAAAAATAATAACCTCCCAATAAATTAATTATTTGGCCTAAAGCTAGTTGGAATTATCTTTGCAATTAAAAGAAAAATAATGAATTACCCCGATCTACTAAATATTTAAGTTGAATTTAAGTCCATACAACAACTGAGATGTTGCAGCATTTGGAATGACTGTAAAATAATATTTAACTGCCGCACATAAAATAATTCGAAATTTAGGTGAAATTCAACTGAAAATGCCTAAAATTTAAAAACGATTCTGTTTTGTTTTAAAAGAAAATGATTGCCTAAGGTATTCTTCCAAAGTCAAGTACAGTTAATAATATGATTGAAACTCGACAGATTCAACAGTTAGAGTCAATACAAAGAAGTCTAGATTAGACACATGCCTCATGTAAACACAGAACTATTTCTCAATAGTCTCTTTGTCCACTCATTGCAGTCATGATCAGTATTCTGAGTCAAGGTTCAGACAACCACCATCAGCCGCTGACAAATCAAGAAAACTGAAAACTCGTATAAAACAAGAAGATAGAAATGTAAACCAGTTGAGTCCTTCCATTCTTACCAGAAATAAAATCTCATACAAAAGATGACCAGCAGGACCAACTCCTCTTACCCAAAAGAATTTGGAAGAGTTTGGAGGAAAGGAAAGGAGGTAAAAAAAACAACCAAAACAAGAGAGGGGACTGTTGAAAAAGCTCTTACAGGGTCAGCTGTCAATGGAATGCATTTTAGTATTCAGGTTACCCACCCAAGCAGAACATCAAACACTGGGCTTGAGTCTCTCCCCCATTCTCACAGGCTCAGACTACTGTGGAGTTGCTGGGGCTGTCTTGAATAGTAACACACTCTGCCTCTCTGGGATGCATAAACACCAACACAAGCTGATGAAACGGAGGGGGGTGTCCTTTCTACTTGACTTCCATTTTCTCGAATCTTTAAAACACTTAAGCCTGGTACAATTTAGCAAGTCAGCTGTCCAATGTGCAGCCTATTCTTTCACTCATTTGTACTACCTACCATGTTGCACACTCTTCATTTTAACAGAAAGGCTGGATCACAATAGGTAAAAGTCACACCATTTAGGAACTTTTCTTATCAGCAAATGTTGCTGACATACAGATGTTAATTCTGAAATTGGGACTTATTTATATAACCCTTTGCATACTGGTAAGCCTTTAAAGCAACGCTGGGATCTGAATTTTAAGGGTTCATCTGCATTTATAGCACTCTTATAAAGACATGAATTTTGAGATCATAAATCTTTTAAAAGGATTAGAATCCTTAAATCCTAAAAGTTTATGATGACTTCATTTGGTGACAACAGTGTAGAAAATTCGGATGCAGTTAAAACTTAAAGAGCTGCTGACGCTATGTGAAAAGATGATCAGGAGTTTAATTTAAAATGTCTGAGGTTAAATTGCTACTTTCATTTTACATGTGATTTAAAGTCAGTCTTCAGGCACTGACAGCACTTGGTGACTGTCAAAAATATTTTCCCATCAGGATTATGATTTTTAGTGGAGCATAACATTTTAAGATTAAGATTAAGAGCTGAGAAATAGGTACTTAGCAAAATATTTAAAATAGGAGAGAGGGAAATCATGGTAAAGACAAAAAAATAAGTGAAACTTTTCTCAACTACTTAAAAAAAGCTATTAATTCTCACAGCTCATCACAGCTCTTTAATTAATAAAATATTTGATTTAGCTAAATTTTATTGATAATGGTGGTAAAGGACATTTCTAATAATACTATGGCTAATAATGACAGTTTTCTTTCATTAAATGCTGAATCTAACAGGTACTTTTCTCTTTACTTCCTATTCTTCACCCCAAACCAGCAATGTGGATGTCATTAGCTGTATTTTACAGATAGAAAGGATAAAGCTAGAGAGTTATGGAATTGGGATTGTATTCAAGTGTCTTTCATTCCAAAGGCCATTTCTGAGACATTCATAATTAGGGCAGCCTCCAGCAATGCCCATATGAAGAGTATAATTTTGATTTTACAAGTGTAAAGCAGGATTAAGCAAGGTACTGGAAAAGATAAGCGCTGCAGTACTAATTTCATTGTGACAGGTATAAGAGAGATATTTAGCCATGGAGATATATATACACACACACACAAATTATATATATAATCTACAAAATTTTCAAACAGGTGTTAAGTACCATTCAGAAGTATTACTGTTCACCTTTGAACTTAAATATCTAGTAAAACTAACCTCTATATGGCAGCTTCTGTTACTCAGTAGGCCTATTACCACTCACAAACAAACGGCACTGTAGTACTAATTGTAATTACCCCATGGATCCTCTTCCCTGAAAATGGCCTGTTGTGATGCTTAGACAGTGATTAACAGACTAAGAGTGCAGCGAGTTGTCTTGATATCACTTCAGAAAAGTGATTTCCTCCCTAATAATTCCCAAGATACATAAATATTCAATTAGGGTCTTTGAAATCTGGTTTTAATTGGGCATTTATACTCTACCCAAATGCAAACTCAGCCCAAGCTAAGAAAGGTATTTTATTAATTCATAGTACAAAAAATCCCAATAACTCTTCATTAGTTTTAAAGTAGGAAGGTAAAATAAAGCCAAGATTATCTTTTATAAGATATTTTCAAATTTAATAGCACTTTAAGCAATGAAGTGAAACATAACTACGTATCTGAATCACATGGGGAGTTGGTTAACGTTTCCTGGGGCCCTCATGAGACCTAGTAAATAATAATGATAATAATAATAGTGAAAGCAGCAAGTGCTTGCATATGTATTATGTGCCCAGAACTGTTTGGAGCACTTTGCATGTATTTTCTCATTAAATCACTAAATCTACACAACCACCTATGAATTAGGTACAACTGTGATATCGATTAAGGCATATCAGGAAATTGAGGCCTAGAGACATCTGATATCTTGCCCAAAGTCAAGTAATGTATCGAACCTAGACAAACACACCACAGAGTCCCTTTTCTTCACCACCACACCATTCTGCCTCTCAGATATCAGAATATCAAGACCTGGGACGTAGATTTTAAAATTTCCCAATAGCTCGTTTGCTACTGTCAGGGTATCAGGCTGGAGACCTGGCAGAGTTTTAAAGTTTCAGTTTCATTAACTGGGGACCCATATAGTTAAAGACAAGCTTTCTATGTTGGGAAGAAAATAATGAACATGACAGGTCATAAAATTTCCAATCTGCTTGTGTCTTTTTAAAACTTGAACAATCCACTTGTTTTCTCATCTTAGATGGCTTCTCGTATAGATAAATGGGGTGAGATATGTGAGTACAAGGAGGCAGGTCTTGGAAAGTCAGTATCAATGGTTCGCAGACTCCCTGGCCTTGAGACCCTTTTATGTGCTCAAAAATTGATGACCTAAAGCAATTTGGATTATGTTGCTTGTAACTATCAATATTTATGCATTCCTAGTTAAGCTGGGAAAAATTTTAAGCACATGCCATATGCCATCAGAGCAATGATGTCATCAAATATCATGTACCTTCTGGGAAACTCCACTGCACACTTGGTAAGTATGAGCGTGAAAGGCAGATAACATCTTAGCGTTATTTTGGCAATGTTTTCCCTAACAGGCCTGAAAAGGTCTTAGGGACCCACAGGTTTCCCCAGAACACACACTGAGAAGAGGGGACAGTCTGCTCTACAAAATAACTGACACAAGAGTTTTACCAAACAAAACTATCCACTTGGGTGATTTATTTTTCCATCCCAGAGATAATTTAATGATAAATAAGATTACCACCAATAATATTCAATTGTAACTCTTGAATAATATAAACAAAACATTAACTTCTAATATATGTAGTCACTCTTACGAAGAAATTTTAACATTAAATTCTCGTTCCCAGTGTCAACCCCACATGAACAGGACATACATTATTAAGATCTACAGAATCTGTCATGGCCAAGTATAGGAAGAACTCTCCCCTTTCACCCACTCCCTAAAGCAGTGGAGAAGTTCAATTAATTCAGAGCAGGACAGCTACTTGTTAAATATATTTTGTATTTGTGAATATGTAAACACACTTAACATTCTAAAAAACATACACCTGGCTACTTCTGCAGAGTAGAATGAATTTAATTGGACCACACAGATACTTACATGAGGGCAATGACACTACACAGGTGGGGGAAATGTGCACATCTTAGGACTCACAGTTGCTATCAAGAGGCGTACTTACCTACTTTCTCAAACGGGCCAGTAAACCTCAATGTCAAAACCACCAGGAGTGAAAAATCTGGGTTTTTCTCTCCGCTGATGAACGACTCCCTAACAACACACACACACACACACACACACACATACACACACGAGATAACAAAGGGGAAATGTCAGAAGGACCTTACTCATATTTGAATGTTTTACATTTTATTATAAAATATGGTATTTTATAAAGAAATGCATTTGCATAACAGAAAAAGACATCAATGCAATAGTAATCTAAGTATAAATATGTCCTTGAAGGCAAACAAATACTAAATTACAGTACAGCTTCTGTCTGTGTGAGCAAGTGCATATTTTGAATGTAATGCAAATCTAAGAAATCAAAGGGAAAATAGCCATTTGCAAAATGTAAGGAAAGAGCCTCTCCCTCTCAGTCCAATTGCTCTAGCCATACAAACCATGCTAAATTAAGACGGCAGAGCATTTCTCAAAACCATTCTTTGTTCTTAAATTCAAAAACTACAACCAGTTTTCCTGAATTCAAGGCAAAAATATTCCACTTTTAATAGTAACTGTCACTCCTACTCAGCATCCCTTTTCAAAGACAGTTTCAACCAGCGGTTAAAGTGGTCCCAATGAAATCTGAAAAACAATTCAGTTCAGCATTACATATGCTATTTGACTAACATCAATCCTTCCTACTTTACAGCCTTTTTAATTTTCTATTTAGGGTTTCCTTGGCTATAGTTCCCAAGGAATCAAAGGTAAATCAAGTTCATCAAATTTTTGCCTGTTTTAATTACCAGAACCAATGTCAGACACCGTAGCTGCAGCCAGTAAATCTCATACTATCAGTCGCAGTGAAGAGGAATATTTAAATCTCAAAAATGTGAGAAGATCATTATAAAGAAAATCACTCCTAAAAGATCCTCCATTCATATTGTGAGGAGACCTCTCAATATAAAGGATAATCAGACCAAGCAACTTGAAATGAGACATCAAAAGCATTTATCCATCAAGCAAATCACATGTTGGCTTATCACTCCTCAGGCCAGGGATGCCTGATGCAACCTAACATGTCTGTCTAAAAAAAATGTGAATAGTTCACATAAACCTTTATCCTAATCATTCATTGTAGCCAGAGTTCACAGAAATAGTCCCGTTAACCATATCCACCAATGGAGCAGGTTCTTAGACAGTTAGTGATAAAGAACTGCTGTGGAAGGGCACTCAAGCACTCTGACATGTTCACCTTCAGCCAGAGACGGCACAACACACAGACACTGTTCTAATGACATCAGGACCTGTGGAATGTGTGAATGCTCGGAAACAAAGAGCAGATCTGATCAAGTCTTCTAATGCAAGGACTTGGAGTCAGGGCGGTTAGGTCTTCTAAAATGAGAGGACAAGTATTCTTCAATCTTCAGAAATATTTGCAAGTGAAAAGACTTTAACACATACCCTCTAGAAAGAAAACAAATACTAAGCTGGATTCTCATGAATTAAATCACAATTCTCCAAGTTTTCTCTTAAGATGACCACCACTAGCTCATAAAAATACAACTTAATCAAAATCAGGCATCAGTGGTCTGCATTCTTTTTCTTTTTCAACCTGAGCTTCTTCAAGAAATCAAGATTTTAAAAAGATAGAAATCTAGAAATTATAGTACCTGGAAACAAAGTACCCTTTTACATTTACAGTCCTACACTTTTAAAACAAAATAGAACATTAGCCATTTGCAAAAAACACAGAAGAAGTCAGAGGTAACCTACAAGTAAGGAATTTAATCTTTAATTATCTTTTAACTAAAAAGCAGTTTCAACTTTTTAAAACTGTTCATCTTTGTATATTTTAACCCTTGCTTTGATTACTAAAAAGAAAAGATAGGAGGAAACAAGGCTGAGAGATATTTCAATGCAAATATCTTTTTAACTTCTACACGAATTATCTGAAAGCCGCTTTTGGTGATACTATAAAAGAGCTGACAAGTCTCTGTAATCCATGTACACACAACCTGGGTGCTAGGAACTCCAGGTCATTTGGTGTCATTACAGACTAAAAAATGTACCAGGAAAATCTGGCTAAATTCTATTTAATATCATAGGGGAATAAAGAACATTCTCCAATTGAAAAATGACTAAAGAAGTGTTTCTTTGCAGATTCCAAAATGACATTCTTTAACTAGTGTTGCTAGACCATATGACACTAAATTAACAGATCGCCTATTTACTTCAGAGCAAAACCCAGAAGGCAATCTTTCCTTCCTGCCAGAGTCTATGCCTCTCATTTCCCCAGCAGCTGGCTGGAAGGATGTAAAATCAGAGGTGCAAGCCTTATACTTCCTAATGAGTAATCCACCCAGGAAGGTAAACACAACAGACACCACTAGGTTCGGGTGTAAAGGACACCGTGGCAGGGCTGCTTACACCGTTGTTTACAATGCGCTCCAACTACCGCAGGCAGGATCACATACTTGCACCGGGAGGAGACACCCAGAGGTGGCTCGCATGCCTCGAGTTCGCCCAACTGCTATGATATCTCTGACCATAAATAAAGCAGGGCATGTATCTATCCGAGAGAGGAACGTGGCCAGAGAATTCCAGGGACCAGGGGTTATGCTGGCTTCGCTCGATTATTTCAATCTTCCAGAGAGATGACTACACTGTCCCTTGGTCCTCATCAGGGCCAATCTGACGTGCGAGGAGCGCTGCACCAGAGACTCACGCGCCGCACGCATCTCGTGGAGGTGCTCCTCACTGGGGGAAAGGGGGACAACGTGAGGCTTCCCCGCAAACCCCATGGGCCCCCGCGGCCTCCTTAAATCAGATTTTCCAGTTAAGCAGATCCTAGGAGACTTGGATAAACAGGCTCTGCCATCCCCGCAAATATCTCCCGGCCATCCCCAGAGCGCACGAACACACACACACAGGCACGCACACGCCGTACCGCTGCCAACTAACCCTGGTAGGGTGGTCGCCCCCCATACACGCCCACCCACCTATGCTGCAGGGGGGCCTGGCACGCTTAGCTTCCCTCAGCTCCAGTGGCGGGGGCGCGGTGGCACCCTTGCTCCGAGGCAGGCTGGAGCCTCCCTTTCTATGGTGAGAAGCTCCGGGGCGCCTGCCCTCCTACCTGTAACCTCGCTGACCACGGCCACCAATACTCTGCCCACCCCGCCCCGGCTCCCCGGCCACCTGGATTCCTCCAACATCCCCACCCTCCCTAACCCGTGCATACTCCCAACACCGCGCCGTCCTGGACCACCCAAGAAAGTGGCACCTTTCTCCAACCAAAACGCCTAACAAAGCCTGGGCAAGCAGGTCCAAACCAAACTGCCGTGAAGGGGACACAACGGGCGGGGTGAAGGGAGGTATCTCGGCTCCACGACTCAGGGGCGCGACCTGGGCAAACGCGGCCACCACGGATGCTCCAGGCAGGTGTCTAGGGAGGATAGCGGCTCGCTCGCCCTCCCGTCGTCTCCATCACCCCAGAGCCCAGCTCCTCACCCGTGGTCTATCGGTCCTCTAGCCTGAGCCTGCCTCCAACAGCACCGGCTCCGGGCAGGCGGAGAGAAGGCGCCCCCTGGTCTGCTTTCAGCCCCCTCCAGAGGATGACACTGGGGTGAGAGAGGAGGGAAAAATCCCAGGGTGGATGCCGTCCCTATTCCCCAGCGTTTCGGACTGCGAACGCACCGGGTCTGCTCTCCCCTTCATCCCGCTTGGCCGCCAATCGCCCAAGAGCTGGAAAAACCTTAAACCGGTGCCAAACCCCAGCGCCCACTAGCCAAAAGGCCCCCTTCCCAACCCACATCACAATCGGATGAGTGTGTGTGCGGGCGAGTGTGTGAGTGGGAGAGTGAATGTGCGTGAATCCCGCACCACCCCCCGGTTGCCCGCCCCGCGGACGCCGGCCACCACTATTCGGAAGTAAGAATAAATTACCTTTCGCAGCCGCCGGCTCCTGAGATCGTCCCATCAGTTGCTCAACAACCTGCAGCCGGGTGCAGTTCCCACAATCCAGCCGCGCAGCCCGGGGCGAAAGACCGGCCGGCCCAGCGAGGACACCCCAGCACAACCGGCCAAGAATGATGACCAAAGAGCAGAGAAGTCAGCAGGAGGGTGGGAACCCCAGCCGAGGAAACGACAAAAAGTCTCTCCTTCCCCCTTTCTTCTGTTTCACAGCTATGGAGAAGGGGGGCGGGGGGGAGAAGAACCAAATGCTTGTCTTTCTTTGCGTTTCCTGGCTTCACACACACCGAGGGGGTAAAAACAGAGCCAAGAGAGAAGAGGGTTCAAATGTCTCTCCCAGTGCACAGTTGCACAACTTCGGAGTCAAGCTCTCTCCAGCAGCAGCCGAGGGACTCGGGCGGCAGCTATTAACATGCGGCAGTCATAGCTGGGACTGCTTCTCCTCCTGCTGCTGCTGCCGCTCACGAAAAGACGCTGCTGAAGAGACCAAAAATCTTCCACCATCCCCCCCCAGCCGATCTTTAGATCCAGTTCTCCCAACCCCACCCCCTTCTCTTTCTTTTTCTTCTTCCTCGTCCTCCCCTTTAGGTCCGGGAGCGGGAGCGATGGAATAGGTAGGGGGAGCCGCAAGGGCGACGAGTGGCTTTTCCGCCAAATCCTCCTCCTTCTCCCTCTCCACTCGAGGTTGTCTCCCCTCCGAGGGTCTCCTTTCGCTCCCGCAACCTGCGCCAAGAGCCGGAGCGAGGGCCACCAAACTCCTTCCCGGGTGCACCGCGGCGGCGCGCGGGGCGGAGCGGTCGCCCGGCCGCCGAGGGCTGTGTCCCGGTGGCCGCGGAGCCCGGAGCCCGGGAGTTCGCTGATTAGCTCGCCGGCAGGGCCGGGCAGCTGCGGGCATGTGGGTGCTTCATTGCGCGGCCCCGGGCTCCGCGCCGCCGCCTCTTCGGTTCTTTCTCTTCTTCGGCTCCCCGAGAACGAGCAAGGCTGTGGCGCTCTCCAGGCACGCACACTCACACACGCGCACACACGAGAGAGCTTCTGCCAAAGCAAACCGTGCAACCCGCGCGCGCGCACAATCGGAGAAACAGGACCGAGGCAAAAAGAGAAGAAAGAAAGGGGAGGGGGCGAGTCACAGGCGGCGGCGGCGGCAGCTGCAGCTGCGGGAGCGGAGGCAACGAGCAGTCCAGAAAAAGCCAGCAGCGGCGGCGGCGCCCACCCGGACCAGCGGCAGCATCTGCATCCCCGCTCCTGGGAACTGGGGCGAGCGGAGCCGGGCGAGTAGGCGACCGGGCGACGCTCCAGAAGCCGGTCGGGGCGCGGGTGCGCCGGGACCGTGCAGCCTGCGCGCGGCGGGTGCAGCCGGGGCCGCAGCCAAGGCCAGAATGAGCCGCGGGCGGGCGAGCTCCGAGAGCGCCCTGAGCCGGGAGGGGGCTCGTACCGGGGGAAGGGGTGGCAGGCAAAACCCGGATCTGGAGTAGTCCCCGGCTCCGCCGCGCGGGCTCCACCTAGCAGCTCGGTGAACGCCTGGAGGTGGGAAGGAGAGGGCTGCCACAAGAGGCTTCTCTTTCAGGGTTTGTCAAACAAAGGGTACTTCTCCTGGCGGCTTTGAGGCATCTCGCTCTCTCCTCTCTCCCCTTCCCCTCTCCACTGTCCCCCGTCCCCCGCCCCTTTCCACTCCCCCGCCCTCTCCTCTTCCACTCCACCCCAGGTGAGTAAACGACATCAGATTCAAAGTCCTGCAAGTGTCTCTTTTTCCAGGTGCTAATTATTCCGTATTTCCATTATGCAGGTACCGAGTCTCCGTGCGTTTTCTGCCTTTGGTCCATTTTATGTTCCATCAAACTTGCCCCAGTGTAGAAGTTCATTGCAAACGTTAAAAGTATTCTCCTCCGATAATGGGATATGGGGATCCCATAATTTTATTTCACAATATCATTAAAAATGATCATAATGGACAAAGGTGCCGATTCACAAATAATTCCTTCTGGTACAAGAAAAATCTGCTCAAGTTAACGGAGTGACCTTGGTCGATTACTGAACCTCTGTGTCCCTGCTTTGTAAATGAGACGGTTAAGTAGGTAGTTTCTAAGATATTTTCCTGCTCTGAAATTTGATGGTTTGAAATGGCTAAGGTGTTACTTTCTAAGTAAATTCTAGTTATGATTATGAGGGAAACTACGATTTATTATATGTATCCAACAAGCACACTACATCCGAATTGTAATGAAATGTATATATTCAGAATGATCTAATACCCTTCCAGAGCTCTTCAGGAGGTGACTTCAACTTCAGCATATCTGAAAAACCTAAAACCTCATTAGAATTAACAGACCATACCCAATACAAGTGACTATCAAAGTCTCATTCATTCCTCAGAGTTCAGTTCCTTTGCCAAGTGCCCCAGAAAAGCCTTTCTTGCCAAACCCAGTCAAAATAACCACCTCTTCCATTATATTCCCATAGCACTTTGGTGATATCTCTACAACAATATCTATTTCATTCTGCCTTTTTATTGTTCTTTTAACATAGTTCTTGTCTGCATGCCTCCTCAGATTATAGGATCTTCCTTGAATGCAAATTCCAAATTTTAATTATCAGTGTAACATCGCCTTACTCTGTATCCACAGTACTTTGCACACTGTTATTCTTTTTTTAATTTTTTTAATGGAAAGGGGGTGTTGATGATGTTGAATTAAAACCAACTAGATTTTCACAGGCTTATGTTAGGCTTCTTGAATTTGCCTAACATAGGGCATCCATGAACTCATCTGAGTATTTAAAGAAAATATAAGATGACATCTGGAGTCATTTGTTACTTAAATAATTGTGGAAAGAGGAGACTAGCCAATTCTGACAAGAGCCTCTTATTTGTAAATACGCAAGCTGGAAACTACTCAATTCATTTCTCAAATGGATATGTCCAGAAAAGTATAAAATAATAGAACGTAGAAAAAAGGTGCTATGTAGATATTAAAAGTCATTACAGGTAGCAGATGAAATATAAACAGTATCCATAGACCAATTTTTTGAATCAACCTTATCACATTTTGATAGATCTAGGACAATATAGAAAAGGAATTAAAGTTCAAAGTGAAATTGATATATTTATCAAAATATGTAACATTAACTGAAAGTAATTATATTAAGCTAAATAATTAACTATGAAATGTGAACTGAAAAGTAAGCATTTAAATTAAATAAGTTATTAAAAGTATTCACCAAAGAAGAGTTTTAAAAAATCAAAAATAAAGAGGGAGAAAGAACCAAAAAAGAAAAAATGAGTAAAAATAACTGATGGTTAAAGAACAGCAGGGGAAAAAAGAAAGTAAGTTGTTTATAGGATTTAATCGAATGTTAAGACAGCAATTTTTATAGCAACTACCTGTATTTTAGACTCAGACTTCATATTTTCAAATTATTTTTAATCTGTTGAGCTTAGTCTTTCATACTTAAGATATAAAGTACTCTGCTTTATTGCTAGTAAATCCTTTACTCTTGCCAATATTTTTCTAAGGTAAACGTTCCACAAAAATACAATCAAGTAAATCCTGTGCCCTTTTGCTACACAAGTATATTTAACAGCTTCTCAGGGACAAGATAGCATCACAGATGTTTGAGCAAATATACTATTCTATATAGTAGCTTTGTGTGCTAGAGTGGTTTTTGAAAAAGATGGCACTGTTCGCTTTAATTCCTTTAAATTGAAAAAATCAATATTTACCAAATGGAAAAGAACTCACCAAATTCTTTTAAAGCTGAATATCCAATCAAATTGGATTACCAAAATTAAAACATTTTACTAGCCATCAACATTTCCTAACCAAATAATTCTTTTCAAATAAAAAAAACCACACTAAGATCTTCAACATCATGAAAGTTAGAAAAAGAACATGGATAAACTATTCAAAAAATGAATTCAAATGACTAATAAATATAAGGAAGTATGTTCTGCCTGTACAAATCCATTACATAAGTAGATACACAATCACCAGTTCCATCATGTTTCACCCACAAAATTAGCTGAAAAATAACAGTCCCCTAGTACTAAACTCTAACAAAAGTATGTTGAGATAGGGATGCTACTAGGCTATTGATAAACATTTACACAATTTTTTATGGAAAGAAAGTTGACAGTATATATCAACTGCCTTATAGAATATATATGTCATTAATCCAGTGTTTCTATGTACAGATATCACATTTACAGGGGGAAAAAAGAGGTATGGGTAAGGATTTTGTACAATGATCTACATCTCAATCATAATTGTTATGTAAGGGGAGTGAGTATATAAGATATGTAGATATTGAGTGATCTTGTTTTTTCCCTACTCAGTGAAAGTCTTCTTATCTGATTAGAATTGATAGTTGTTATTCAGTTAAAGGGGGGAAAAAGTTGGTTAAGGCAAAAATATTTCTGAAATGATTCATACATTCTATATTGACTAGGATTTATTCTGGCTGCAAGCAACATAAACACAAAATAACAATCTAAGTAAGACAAAAGTTGATTTCTTATTCAAGTGAGAGCCTAGCCATTGGGGATCCGGGACTCTTATGGTTGTCCAAAGCATCACAAAGTGAAAGTCTCCTTATCTTCTTGCTCAGCTGCCTATGGCCTTTTCTCCCAATTCCAATTCTAGCAATCATATCTACACTGCAGGAGCAAAGAAGCAAAGGGAAAGAGAAAGGCATACTTACACCCAATGACAGTTTCCTAAAGTTACACATTCCTTTTCCCCTTTCATTTTATTCTTAGATACGGTGAGGTGGTAACAGTTAGCTACAAGGTTAATAGGAAAGGTTGACTATTCCAGGAAGTCGTTTATCAAAAAAAAAATCAGTGTTTTTTTCATGATTTAGCTCTTCCTCATGACTTAACATCATGTACCACCCTGGGCTGAGCTTGCGGACACTTGGTTTTCACTAACAAAACGAATGGTTAATGCAGAGACTAGACTAGGCCATCTTATGAAATAACCTTCAACCAGATGTAAATGTTCACAAGATTTCTAACTACTGAGCTTTTCCATCAAGAAAAATACTCTCTAATACCCAATCAGGTATCAGCAGACAGTTTTATCTTGAATGTTACTGGACCCAGATACACTGACAAATCAAGGTAATAAGGGTTAGATCACATCTGCAAAGAAGGCAAAAAGGCATAGTACTCAGATTCCAGTATGCCATGGCATAACTAGAATCCTACACAGTATTGGGTTCACTAGAATAATGACTCAAATAGACTAGGAATAATGGTTCGAATATCGATTATAAAGACAATCAGGACATATTTGCCCTCCCTATGGCATAGCTTACTTCTAAGAATTACCCAGAGGTGTTCTCTGTTCCCTCAAAGGGTGATTATACATCAAAGGACGATTTATATGTGGAATCTAGTGAACAAACTGAACTAATAAGCAAGATAGAGACAGACTCATACATAGATGGAGAGCAGGATGACGGCTGCAAAAAGGAAAAAGGACTTGTGCACATGGGCAACAGTGTGGTGATTGTGAAGGGGAGGAAGGTATAAGGGGGTTAAATGGTAATGGAACAAATACAATTAAAAAATTTTAAAAGGACCATTTATAAAGATTGCAAAATCTTACCCACATATCACCTTTGCTAATTTTGCTATCACCTATTTTCTCCTTTATTCAAGCAAGTCAGCTTATGGTTTTTCAGTCCAAAAGAGGATCTGTGTATTCTCTATTCATAATGACCTGGAAGCTTACCTATAGATCTAGACAACATGAACCTAGATCTAGATATATTTTTTAAAATAGCCTCTCCTAACTAAGTAGTTAATGTTTTTCACATCCTGACTTTTTTCTTCCCCATGGGAGAGTCTCTACTAAACTCTATCCTGATTTCTCTGTTTGTGTACATGCACGCCAGTTCTGGATGACTGCGAGAGAACAACATTTCATCTTTTTTTCTTTTTCTGCAACTTTTCCAGCTTTGTCTTAGACCCATAATTAAATTACCTTTTATAACTCCAAATTAGCTTCAACACCAAATGCTTTCAGCCACTTACTATAAATGTTAGCAATAGGACACTGGCTTTTGCAGAAATACTCAGCACTCATACAAACATGGTGGACTTAAAAGCATCACGTCACACTGTCTAGATTATCGTCTCCAGAAATACAAACATATTTTAAAACCCCACACTTTTCTCAAGGTCTCCCTCTTATAAAGGCAAATGTGCTTATGCTTTACATGTGAAAAAAATCATGGTCAATCAGATATTGTCAATAATGACTATCATATTCCGGAAAGGAAGGGAATAAACTATTCATCTCTCTGCAAATTACTGTCATTCCCCTGGGATTTGCTTCTCAGCACTGCTCCTTTAAGACTATACCAGATACCAACAGTAGGTAGATACCTGACTCATAATTATTTCCCCTTCTCTGGGGGTGGTTCTTACACATCCATGTGTGAGATGGCTTGGTTTGTACTATTTGGCCTTGCCCTTGGCCATGGTTGATTGATCCAGGTAAGGGCAGCTGACCAAAGCTTGGCTACTCAGAATCCTACCCCAAGATTTTTCAGACTATAGTATGCAAAGGGTCTCCATACATCCCAGATGGTGGGAGAGGCTCAGTAGCTATTCATGGTTACATTTTCTACTACAGGGAGCTATGTAAACCTGACTTGGTACAAGATTTTCCTGAAAAATACAATCAGATTTTTAAAACACTGCTAACCTTACTCAGAAAATTCTTTACTTTTGCATATCCCAAATAAGTTGTGGTGTGGCCCTCTTCTCCCTGCTATATTAATTCAAGAATCAGAGGTAGTTCACTTTTGATGGGAGACATGGACTATGCTATTGTCAGAAGAACTTGCTTTTAGCTACCGAGCAGAAGTGAACAGAATACTAATCTAAAGAAAGAAGCACAAACCACATGTTCAGACATGAGCATAGATGAAATGCAGAGATTTTGATGGCTTTCCGGACCCTGGTCCTATTTCCGTCCTGACATCCAACGACATTTCTGTACTTAGATTCTGGGAAACAGCCCTGGTATTACAGACCATTCTCCTTTATTGAGGAGGCCAACACAACATTGTAGTAGTTGTCAATGGGCTTTGTCTGGTCATTTATCTCTTCCTACTTCTGAAAAAGGCAAATCTCTTCATTGAGTGACTTTTTCTCTTGACTTTCTATATTGGTAATGATCTATCCATTGTGGTATCCAAACCACAAGAGGAAGGGAAATGATGCCAAATTAAACACAGTAACCAGCCCCACCCCAGTGGTTGGTTATAGATAGCCAGATAATGGAAGCCAGGCTATCCAGTCTCCTTCCCAGCCAGTTTTTAATATGACACTGGAATATAGATATTTTCTCTCCTTTTATAATGTGTCTTCAAGTGGAAACTGTGTAAATCTGATGCACGTATGTATGTATTCCCAAATGGTCTCTCAGGGATTTAACAAATAGAAAAATTGAATAACAATTTTCTCCCAGTTCATCTCCCCAAAATGGTGAAAAAACTAAACATATACAGGCCAAAAGCTCGGTATGTTCTTACCTTAAGTTATTCAATATTAGATTTAAATAAGATATGTTAGTTATACATATGTGAAATGTCATGAAATAAAATTCTTTCTACTGCATCTCGTACACTGAAGCATGCCTACTGCACTTCCGCTTCTCTAATGATTAAGATGATCGTGGAGCAGGACTCTACACTACAGTTGAGGGGGCTGGTGTATTGGTGTCTTTGATCCTTTCAGACTAATAAAGATTCCTCCATCTTTATAAAACACATGACATTTGAGGTTGTACGAGGCAGACCACGGGGAACAGAGAAAAGGGATGATTTCTCAGCATTTTATTTATAGGCCTGCACCGCCCTTCTCACATCTGCTCCTATTCCATTCATAAGAACTCAGTCTGTGGCTACACCTAACTGTTGAGGAGGCTGGCAAATGTAGCAGAGCTTTGGGTCCAGGAAGAAATTGATGAGAGTTTGATAAACAACTATGTAATTCTTGCCACATGCTCTCTTGGTGGTTCAGAAATAATGGCATATAAAAGAATATGCAGATTGTGTAGCCCAATCACTGCCACATAATTAAAGTAATATTTAGGCTCTATGACAGTACAAAGAGCTCAGGACATGGATTCAGAGGACCACATTTTCAGTTTTGTCCTTATCACAAAATCATTGTGTCTTGGAAAATCCCTTGATATTTCCAGTCTTTATTTCCCCTATCAGTAAAAGTGACATGTTAAAATATCTGTTCTACCTGCATGACAAGTTTATTGTGGCCACCAAATTAAGTATATTATAAATTTAGAAAGCTATTCAAATGAAAGATGCTTGCCAAGACACACACACACACACCACCATACCACTTATACACACAAAATTCCATGGGCTATACTCTGATTCTCATGTTGCCCCACATTGTTTGAATCTGTCCTCTATAAATGCCATACCTTCCTTCCCATATGCAGTGGCGCACCTTGAATGTTCGTTCTCCCCAGGACTGAACTACATATTTTCACCACTTGAGGAAGGTAGGCTGCTCACAGGTGAGTTCCTCCAGTATCACTCAGACTCTGCTGAAGGTTGATGTCTTCTTCAAAATTATGTTCCCTCCCTGGGAGTCAGCCCATATTCAATACCTGTCCTTCACAGGGTGCTTGCAAGTAGGCCCATTTGCTACTTCTAGGTGACTCTAGATGAGCGGATTGCCTGAGGGCTCTACTGTAGTTTCACTTTTCCCTCCACTCAAGTCTGAGTACCTCACTTCACCTCCTCCCCATGCCCACCTCTGTTGCTCCTGAGAGAACTCTGGGATAACCCTCCTGTTGGCAATTCGTTGTCTTAGAATCTGCTTCCCAGGACGCTTGACCCAAGATAGCTTCCTGGTTCAAACCCATGTCTTCACTATAGTTTATTCTCATCACTCAGCCAGAAAGATGGTGTTAGGACAAAGTGACTGTATTCATTTTCTAGAGCTACTGTAACAAAGTACCACAAATGGGTGGCTTAAAACAACAGTGATCTATGTCCTCATAGTTCTGCTAGAAGTTGGAAGTCAAGATGTCAGTAGAATTATGCTGCCTCTGAGAATCTGAACAGAATCCTTCCTTGCCTCTTCCTAGTTTGCAATGGTGGATGTCAATCCTCAGGTTGAAATCCTATCACTCCAGATTCAGCTTGTCATCACATAGTACTCTCCCTGTGTGTCTCTGTCTTTATATGGTGTTTGCCTTTTCTTACAAGGACACTGGTCACATTGGGTTAGGCCTCACCCTAATGACCCTATCTTAACATGATTATACTTACAAGGACCTCAGTTTTAAATAAGATTATGTTTACACTTGGGGTTAGGACAGCAACATAAATTTGGAGGTATACAATTCAAATCATAGCAGTGACCCTGCCTCCTATCCCTACCTCAAATCCTCCATGTGTTCCTTATGTCACGCAGAGTGAACCTGAAGTGGCCTGCAAAGCACTATACAGTCTGACCCCTGACACCTCGATGGCCTGGTCTTCAGCTCCTCTCTCCCAGGTCACTTTGCTGCAGCCATAATTGCCTCCTTCTTTCTCATGCCAGGTACTCCCCTATCCCAGGACTTTTCATCTGCTTATCTTTGCACATAGAATGCTCTTCACTAGAGACCTGCATGTCTGTCTCTTTACCTAGCCTCCTTCCATTCTGTGCACAAATTTTCCTTCTCAGTGATGCTATCTCTAACACTCTGTTTAAAATTACAAGCAACATTATCCCACACTTTATCATACTTCCTTTTTTCTTCCACACAACTTCTCACCTTCTAATATAGCACATAATTTCCTTATTGATTGTGTTTATTACGCATATACAATATGACTTCTGTGGTCTCAAGACACTTTTGCCCTAGTGGGCATCTTCCTCCATAAAAATAATATTTAAAATGATATTTTGTTGCTGCACTGGCATGAAGAAAATTATAATCCAGGATGGCTTCATTATAATATTCATATTTTTGTTCTGGTTTTTAAAAAACCAGAACAAAAATATGAATATTATAATCAATGATAGGTAGAAAATAGACAGGGGGAGGGTAAGAATAGTGTAGGAAATGTAGAAGCCAAAGAACTTATATGTATGACCCATGGACATGAACTATAGGGGGGAATGTGGGAGGGAGGGGGTGGGCAGGATGGAGTGGAGTGAAGGGGGGAAATGGGACAACTGTAATAGCATAATTAATAAATATATTTTAATTTTTTTTAAATTTAAACATTTCTCTGGATTCCTAGAAATATTGTGGGCCTAAAGCCCTTTGAGTAATGGATAAATTAGTCTTGGTTCATAACTGTCTCCCAGTCAGAATGTAGGCTTTTGGAGGACGAAGACTTTTGTCTTTTTTGCTCATTGATATTTCTCCAGCAAGTAAAACAGGGTGTGGCATATAATAGTGTTCAATAAATGTTTGCTGAACATATGAATGGCTAAAAAATCATTTCGATTTTCCATTAGAATTTATTTTCCATCTCTTAGTAAAACAGGTTTGTATGACCTAATCCAGAATGCTCTGTTATTTCCACTACAACACTTAAAACTTCAGGAATAATTCTGTAATACGTTAACCAACATTTGAACTAACCACAGGACTCCAGCCATATACAACTCTTGGGAACCATAGTTCCCAAGCTTATAACAAGCCTGTGGTTAGTGAGCTGGAGGGATTACTTTTCCGTAGCCCACCTTGGTACACTGGAGAGTTTTGTGTTCTGGCAGGAAGTCATTACAAATATTATGAGAAACATTGTTTTTTAATCTAAAAAAATTTCCTTAAACAATTATAAGAAAAAGTTTTGCTGGTACTTTAAGATAAACCATAATATTGAAATATTTTCTAAGTAACAATAAATTAGGGAAAAATCTTAAAATAACTTTATGAAACTAAACTTGTGTAGTTGCTACATTACAAAGATATGTTTTTAATGAAAAAAATTTTAAACTTTATGAAATCTGGTGGGTCTCAGGTGGCAGAGCAGGGATAAGAGAATGACTAAATATGATCTGTATTTATTAGGAAAGGAGAGAGCAGACCTTCAATTTGATTGGGGAAAACTGCAATGAAGCTTGCAGAGATGTAAATATTGCTTATTTTTCACTCCAAAATTGTGGGTCTTAGGAACTTCTTAGGATAAAATGTAACCAGATGTAACATCATTACAATGCTGCACACATTTAATAATACGCAACTATTTAAATGTACAGCTGATCAGTAAATCTTACGGAATTTTCTTACCCTCTCTGGAACTGCTGCGAAATCGTCATTTGTTCTACCTTCCACAGTTTCATGTTTTCCTCGGAACTTGACTAACGCTCAGTATTTTTTTACATGTATCTGTCCTTCATTAGACTGTTGGGGAAGCGCCTACAATTTATTTTAGCACATATATTACCCAGCATGATGCTTTTCATGTTGAGTAGATACTCAATGAATAAACTATTGAAGGTGAAATGATTTAAGAACTATAGACTTAGGGTTATTTTCTTAAGGTTGTTTTCATTTTATAAATATTTAGGGTTTTTTTATTTGAAGGTTTCTTTTTTACTACTGCTATGTATCTATTTCATTTACCTATTTAAAATATGGAGTCCTAACCTCATCAGAACAGAGCACAGGATGGACCCATTATTTCTCCCCTACTTGCCTAAAAATGCGCTGGGACAGTGTACACATGATCTCACTTAATTATAACAATTCAGATATGTGAGTTATTTTTTGCACATTGTAAGTAAAAAATAACAAGGGCTGACTAGCTCGCTCAAAGCCAAACAGCCAAAAGCTGAAGAGATAATTCAAAACTAAATCTAATTTCAAAACTTACGTTCTTTCTCCTACATCTTCACAGGAGGAAAAGATCAACTCTACAAAGTAATATGACATTTAGGAATGAAGCAAGATATTGAAAGATAACACAATAAATTTTTATAAAATGCCTTAAAATTTTAATTCCGTAACCACTACATTAAAACAAGAATTCTGAGCCATAATGATTTCTGCCAGAGAGACCTATATGAAAATGATGAATACATTTTTTTAGGGAAAATGTAGACATTTACAGTGACAGATAGTGGTCCATGGGATTTTACATCACTTTTACATCTGTATTTTGTCATGGCCCAGTCAATTGTGAAAATGATTCTACTGCTTTTAACTTCTGTATGTGTTTCTTTACCTTCTGTGATTACTTTCACCTGTCTCCTTTAGTCTTCTAAGTCTCAGCTTCACTTGTGTTGATGATTTTTTTCTATCTTATTTCTGTGAATTCTGTATACCTCCAGTGTTTCTTTACATCTTCTCTAATTTTAGTTCTCCTAAAAGACCTTATTACAATACTATCTGTGTGATTCAAAAAAGTCCCACTTTAGATCCAGTGTTTTTTCTCAGATTTCAGAGCTAGGGAAATATCTCTTTTCTGATAATTTGGTTTTCTACCTTATTAGCTACTGAGAGCAATGTATCCTTTATGTTCCCCTTTTACTTTGAATGCCTGAAAGATAAGCATTTGGTTTTGTGCGCAATAGAAATAGTTTTTCTAGACTTCATCTTCTGGGATGATTATTGTACTCATCATTACTTGTACGTTGTCATTGTTTAAATGATGTTACCATTCTGTCATGTGTGACCTTAATTCATGAGGTAACTCCCTTCCTTATTGAAGGCAAGAAAGAAAAAAAGAAAAAGATGAGAAAAAACCAAAAGAGAAAGAAAGAAGTGGAAAAATGAAACATCTCATTGGTTTTGCTTCAAGTCTGGCTCTGCCCTGTTTACTTCAGTTTCCCTTAATGATTTCTGTCCTGATTCATAGAATAAGTTCTTGCTCTGCATCTAACTTGGAGTAGCTGACCAGCTGCTCTACTCTTTTGTGCTTGACAACATGTCTTTGTACCTCTATTTTCTGTTTGACAAACTTTTTCTACAGCCTCTCTTCTTCCCCGATTGGATCCCTCTTTCTGAATGCCAGATCAATATATGGGATCTTGTTACCATTGAGCAGATAACCCCAATTCTAAATGTATAGACTTCCTGTCCATCTGTATGTTGCTAAACGTACAAACACACATCTGTATGTACACACTTTTCCCCAAACATGTGTATTAGTGGCATTAAGAAAGTCCAGTAGGAGGTACTGGTCTGTATTTGTATTAATGCTAACCACTTATCTGCTCTGTTTCTGTTACCTGTCCCATATTTTAGTTGGTTGACTTTTACTTACTATTTTCCTTGCAAGGTGCCTTCTACAACTCAACATCTGTGTCCAGTTTGAGGTTCATGCCCATCACTGCCAGCTTCAACCCATGGCATGTATTCTTCTTGTTAAATAATCTGGTTTTATTTTAAAATTTTTGATCACTATGAAAGTTAGAAATAAATATTGCTTTACAGCCCTTTAGTTTGGTTTGAGTATTGATGCTACGAGAGGAGATTGCCCAAACAACTGGAATTATGTTTTGGATGGTGGGCCCCTTGTAGTACAGATGAGTGTACTCACCCCCACTAGGTGAGTGTTCTAGGAACCCATCTGTATTCGTGTACCAGCTGGCATTGTTGTGAGAGGCTGTGCTTGCGTTCAGCTTCAGTGAATTTTTTTGAAGATGCTTTCAATGTGTTTGCCCATTTCATGGTGGGTGTTTTATGAGCGCACCTGCTCACACTGTGCTGAGTGTTCAGCAGTTTTTGCCCACAAATGGCATGGTCCCCGTGTCCCATTCCCCCATCCACCTGATCTGGCCCCAAGCGACTATTTTTTTGTTTCCCCAGATGAAAAAAGTCCTCAAAGGTAACATTTTGCCAATGTGGAAGAGGCAAAGCAAAAAACAGTAGAAGCACTAAAAGGCATCAAAATCAAGTTCAAAACCTGTTTTGAGCAATGGAAAAAATGTCTCCGTAGTTGTATTGCATCAAATGGGGAGTACTTTGAAGGTGACTGAAGTTGAAACATGTAAGAGTAAATAGCACAATTTTTTTTATAAATAAATTCCAGGATTTTTTTGGTAGTAGATTATATGAACCTGTATGTATATGCATACATGTTTACATGTATATATTTATATTCTGCCTTGTCCAGTGAAAAAGATATTTGTTTCTAGTAATTAGTTGTACCACTACCATATTATCTTTCTCTGATTCAAGTCATCAGACCTTTACTGGGTCTCTACTAAGTACCAGGCATGATTCCAGCTCCATCATGCAAATATGAATTCAACATGGTCTATTCTTTATCAAGTCACAATCTATGCTGGAGACAAAAAATCTATAATATGAGCATATAGAGATATGGAGCTTGACAAAGATTAAAATTCTGTGACTGAAAATGTTTCCTAGTGGCACATTCCTCGAAGAGACCTAGGGATTTGTGTGAGTTCCAGAACACTCGCTCTCACTGTGACTTTTTTCTCCCTACTTAGTGATGGTGGTGGATTGTTTTAAGAATGATCTTAAATTCAGACTGATGTTTGCTAGCTATGTGAACCTGATAAGTTACTTAGCCTTTCTGTAGCTCATTTTCTTGCATGTAGTCATATGCACTTATTAAATGAATGAATATATGTAATGTATGTGTCTGTCACAAAGATATTCTAAGGAATACATTGGTGTACAAGACAGACAAGTTTCTGCTTGATGAAGATTAAATTTGAAAAGATGGCCATACTGGTACACTATAGTAACATACAGTTACATACATAGTACAAAGTATATTATAATAATGTTTTATGTAATTATAGCATATTTGAAATATTTCATATATTCTTTGTATGTGTTTATGTTTATAGGTAATAAAAAGTGAGTATTTTCTTGCATCATCCAGAAATCAAGGTGGCAAAGATATTATAATCATGAATTGTTACATATCTCATATGTATTTAATGTTTTGTCTCAAGGTATAGAACAGAACAGGGGTCCCCAATCTCCCTTCCTCCCCTTCTGTGGACCGTGGGCCATGGCATTACCACCTGAGCTCCGCCTCCTGTCTCCCCCACCCCAACCTGCTCCATGGAAAAATTGTCTACCATGACACTGGTCCCTGGTGCCAAAAGGGTTCGGGACCACTGGAATAGAATGTAGTAAGTCCATATGGCAATTTCAGTCAATGCAAAGATGTCCCAGTTATTGGCACATGCTGCTTGACTTGGCATTCCACTGACTCTTGAGTTTGGCAGTTAAGACAAACACCAGAGTTCATCATATGCTATGTCCTAGGTTTTAAATCACTTCCTGGCTCCTCTATTATTCTCTGAATTTAATAAGGGACATTATGACCATATGTTTTCCAGATCTCATAAAGCATAAGGAAATGTAACCTAAGGTGTTAGAGGAAAGAGTCAGTAAGTACCTCAGAGTAGCCCCTTTATATACTGATCACGCTGCATGGAATGGTAACAGAGATGCAGATCTCCGGACTGGCTGTATGCAAAGATGAAAGAAATGTGGATGTGTGTGTTTTAAGAACAGTTCTTAAATTCTACTATTTTTCATCTTTCTACTATTCTTCCTTCTTTTACCCAAACCTATAAGTGTGACAGATTGTGCCACTAGATGGCTTTTGTTAAAATGTAAACAAGTGAGATATGCTTAATGACATGCTTAATATGTTAGGAAGTTTCAAACTAGAAACTTTTAGATCGTTTTGGTCAGTGAGAAAAACAATGTTTGTGAAGGTAGATATATTAAGCCTCAGTTTTCTTATCTGTAACATAGGGGCAATAATAGGGGGTTCTTGGGATGATTAAATAAGTTAATATATATGTTTTTTATATATATATGTAGTGTTCAGAAAAATACTTGGCAAGTAAAAAACAATATATTGTTCCTAAATTGAAAACCAGAATACCTAAGTAATTATAAAACAGCTTCTTAAAGGATATACATCAAAATGTTCATGGTTGGTCTCTGGATTATGTAATTATGAGTGGTTTTTCTTTTTCTTTTTCACCTATTTGCATTTTCTAAATTATCTATGATCAATATGAATTTTACTTATACAATAAGAATATCATTGAGAACATTATGTTAAGTGAAATAAACCAGTCAGAGAAAGACAAATACTCTATGATTTCACCCATACGTGGAATCTCATGAACAAACTGAACTAACAAGCAAAGTAGAGACAGATTCATAGATGGAGAGCAGGAGGACAGCTAAGGGGGGTGAGAGTAAGGGGTGGAGGGATTGAGCAAAAAGGAAAAAGACCTCATGGACATGAACAACGGTATGGTGATTGGGGGGATCAGGGTAGGGAGTGTAAGGGGCCTGAGTGGTTATGGAAAACATACAATAAAAATATTATTGAAAATACTTTTAAACATTAATGATACAGATAATCCATTAGGAAATATTAAATATATTATTATCGAGGGACAGCCAAATATTCAAGAACTTAAAGGGCAAAATAAAAAAAAACAAGACAATTCTTGATTTAGTACTCCACTACACTTCAAAAGGCAGGAAGTGAGCTAAGCCAAAGGAAAAATACAAGAAGAAATCCAAGTAAACTTTTTTGGCTGCTTCTTTTTCCAGAAATGAGTTATTTCAGATCTGAATACCAGTTTTGGAAAGGACAATATCTTTGCAGTTTACCAATCAGATATTTTATTATTTATCTATTACTGCATAACAAATTACCCCAAGCCATAGAGGCTTAAAACAACATATAACAATTCCTGTGTATCAGGAATGTGGGCTGTTCACCCAGGTCCTCTAACTCAGACTATGTCATGGGGGTGCAATAATGTTAGTATCTAGGGCTGAGGTCATCTCAAGGCTTGAGTAGGGTTAGATCACCTCCAACTCATGGCGGGCTGCTGACAGACCTCAGGTCCTTGCTGACTGTTACTGGAGGCATCAGTTCCTCACCATTAATGTGTCTACTGAGGGCCTTTACAACATGGCAGCTTGCTTCCCCTAGGGTAAAGGAGAGAGTGAGAGAGAAGAAGGAAAAGAAGAAGAAGGTGAAGAAGGCAGAGGAGGTGGGAAAAAGGAATAAGAAGAAGAAGAGGGAGAAGGAGGGGGGAGGGGACTGGGAAGGGAAAGGAAAAGAAGGAGGAAGAGGAGAAGGAGGAGGGAACCAGAAATTCAGAAATCATGGAATTCAGGATTCGAAATTCAGGAAACCAGAATGTTAGGAGGAAACATAGAAGAGAATATTTCTGTGAAACCAAGAAAAGTGAATGTTTCACAGAGGGAATAATCAAGGATGTTAATTTTTGTGGAAAGAGCAAATGAAATAAGGATAAAATAACGAGTTTGCATTAGCAGTATCAGTAAAAACATGACTTTCGCAGCAGTAGTGGAGGTGGAAGGTGGGTCAGACTTGCAGAGCAATGAGCATATGTGGAGATGAGGCAATGAGGACAGTGAATAGAAACAACATTTGAAAGTAGTTTGTGGAGGGAGAAGTGCAAAATAGCTGGAGCGGACTGTGAAGAAAGCAGGAGAGAAGTGGCTGATGATGCAGAATAGAGAACAGATAAAATGAGTGAACACGAAGGTCTTCTGAGAAACCCGAAAGGGTGGGATCCAATATGCAGAACAAAAATGTACATTTTAATCTGAAGGAAAGTGAAAAGGATAGATGGTGCTACAAATAAGATGCAGAATTATTTTAAGTAAAAAGTTAATGCTTTTATGGTGTGTTTTATTTTTTCTCCAAAGAAGGATGTAGAATCATCTGACTGAGACTAAATATAACTGAAGATTTGAATAGAGTCTTTAAAAACCGAAAAGGCAGCCAGTAGTAAAATAAAAACGTAACACAGGTCTGCAGCTTGGAGGACACAACTGAGGTTGGAGATCAAACACTTACACAGATCAAAAGCACTAGAATTTTTCATACTCTTTGATCCACGCTGTGTGGAGTAGAAATTTATCCTAAAGAAGTAATTATAGATGTACTCAAGATAAAGCCATTAGAGTATCCCTGGTAGAATTTATGATAGTGAAAAACTGAAACCAATTTAAATGCCTATTGATAAGGTTAGTTTAAAAAGTTATGGTACATTCATAAATACAATATCAAGAAGCCATTAAAAATTGTGTGTTAGATTATTTTACAGCCTAGAAATATGTTTGTAATAAGTATAATAAAAACTGGAGGTTATAGAAAAGAACATGCAGTATGATTATCTTTTATAAAAACGGAAGTAATACATACAAAAATGACACAAAGTGTAACAATGGGATTACATGCGATTTAAATTTCCATTTGTTCTTGCCTATTTTATACTTCTTTTTAACAAGCATTTATGTTTTCTACCTTTCCAAATACCTGCTTTTTTGAGGACTTATTGAGAGTTGACTGACAATCTAGAGTTTGATTCATGACCCTGTATGTAGCATATAGCATGTACCTGTACATATCTGTATATAGCATACCCTGAACCGTTGTTCTGAGCAGTATGATTTCAGGCGCTTCAGGAGGTTAATAGGGATGTGTGGGGGAACATGTTTGCATGCATTTGGAAAAGTTTGTCTTAACGTTTTATGGGTGTGATTTTTAATGGTAGAAATATCATTATTTTCATTGATTTTCATTGATAATCTTCTTTCCCAATTTTAATTGACACTGAATTCTTTTTGCACGAAGTTTTTATCAACACTTTCAAATGCATGTGGCTTACGTTGCTTTCGCAGAGAGTGTGTCAGCGTAAGTGTTCCTAAGGCTGGAGACAGTCTGTCTGCACAATGGGCGCTTCCTGTCGCCACACTGGCAAGCACAAGCAGGGCTGTGACGTTTATGGGCTGATAAAAATGGTCAGTTCTTAGAAATCTATCTTTAACAGTACACTATTCAATGTAGAGTTTGGTTTTTCTCATTTCAGAGATACATTTTTTTTTTTAGGTGACAGAACTTTTGCACTGCTTCAGAAATGCCACCCTTGTGCCTTTTACCCAATTTAAACCAATAAAACTATGTGACTGAACAGTGTTCATAAAAATAGTTTCTGAGAGATAGGCCAAACTGTTATAGAAAATGAAGATATATAAAATGTGCTAACGTAAGACTTTAAAATCTGAGCTTTTTTCCATGGATTTTCTCTTCATGGCATTTGTGAAATCAAAATAAAGACTTAATTATATATTTGATCTTTAAATTTACTTAAGATGCTTTATCTTGAACCTGTGAAGGTATATTCATTCTCCTCCTGCTTAATTATTCTCCTTGTACTTACTCAAGTATTCTACTTATCATAAACTACTTCTTATATTTTAAATGAACATATTCCAAAAATGCTTTACAATTTATTAAATAATGAGGGATACGATAGGATGTTACAATCAGTTTGCTGGAAAATCCAAAGAGCAACCCATAATACACGTTCTAATAAATTTGCTTAATAGATGCTAAATTGGCAAAATTGGTCAATATGCCCAGAGCAATAATTGGTTTCATTCCACTAAACTTAATTAATTTGCACATCCGTGGTCAAGACTCATTTTCATTATTTTGACTTACAAAATTATAAAATGTAGTTGTTGTTCTTTATCCAGTTTCACTTTCCTTGGTTTGTTTCCTATGGTCAGCCACAATCCCAAAATATTGAATGGAAAATTCCAGAAATAAACATGTCGTAAGTTTTAAATTGTGTGCCAGTCTAAGTAGTGTGATGAAATCTCGTGTTGTCTTGATTGGCCCGGGACGTGAGTCATTCCTTCGTTAACGTCTCCATGCCGCACAGGCTCCTCCTCCATTTAGTAGCAGAGGGCTGTCAGACCCACTGTCTGGGTATCACATTGTTTGTGTTCATGTAACACTCACTTTACTTAATGATGGCCTCAAAGTGCAAGCCTACAGACCGTGGCAATTCGGGTATGGCAAAGGGAAGCTGTAAAGTGCTTCCTTGAAGTGAAAAAGTGAGTACAGTACAATAAAATATTTTGAGAGAGAGACCACAGTCACATAACTTTTATCATAGTATATTGTTGTAATTATAGTTTGTTATTAGTTATTGTCGTGAACCTTGTACTGTGCCTGATTTTTAAATTAAACTGTATCACAGGTACGAGCATATGTGTAGGAAAAAAAACATTGTTTGTATAGGGTTTGATACTACCCGCTTTCAGACAGCCACTGGGGGGTCTTGGACCAAAGACAACAATATGTGGGAAATACTGCAGGTCAAAGACAAGGAAAAGTGCAGACCCCATAGAGCCAGATACCCATAAGGGTACACTATAGGTAACACATAGTTTTCCATTTAATATACCTAGTAATTATTTTGGTACCTTTCAAGTTGTTTCGCAAGTCTCCCCTTACCTTGTAATCACAATAAACACAGAAATATTTTCTTGATTTCAAAATAATGCTGATCTCACTAGGTTTGGTCTGATTGCTTACACAGGTGCTGTAAGAGTATGAATTTACCATATAGGCCTTCTTAAACTTTCTGCTTATCAAGATCCATGTAATATTTAACAATTGTAACAATTACAAACACCACTAGGTTAACATTTATCTGGAAATTTTCATCAGTAACCTCAGATTTGACTTATAAAACTCTTAAACAAGCCCAAAATATCTCTTCCCATTACTTCACTTGTGGTAGCTCTAACTTTGGGTGTTTTTTTTTGTGTGTGTGTCTCATAATGTAATGGGGTACAAAGCCTGGATGCCCTGAAAAGAGGGGTACCCCACACCCTCCCAAATCCTACAAAAAGGTACAGGGGGGCAGGGGAAAGAATGCCCCAAAAGTGGAAAGTACAGCTTTTAAGGCACATTGCATAACAAAGGCAGATTAACAGCCCGTGCCTTCCTGAAGGGTAGAGCTGCTGAATCTGCAAATTGTGTACCTGACTCTGAGAATGTGCACTGGCTGAGTGACTCAGCAGAGTGACTTGTGACATAGCCTGGTGCCGTGGGGTGAGCTCATCCAGCACTTGCATGAGCTGCGGGAATAGATGCCCACCCTGGTTGCCCACACATGGCTGAGAACTCTTGCCCTGACTAAAGATGGAAGCTGGAAAGTGGGTCAAAGAAGCTGGGGAGCTGATGAAAATGGCAAATGCACCATAGGAAGAGTGGGATGTTCAACCACTCAGGAACTTCTGAGCTGAGCATTTAAAATTGAAGTGGGTCTATTAGCTTGAGGTCTGCCGGGAGGTCTGCCACAAGGTTGGGAGGCCTGTCTGGAGGTCTCTCTGGGGGTCTGCCTGTAGAAGACAGTGGCAGAGCTGGAAGACCTGACAGGGGCCGCCCTGGTCAAGCACACAGACATGTGAGAGATTCATGGTGCTGAACTGTGACCAGGAATGCTGAGCTGCAGACTTCTGCATTTCTGAAGGATGGCGCTTTAAGTGGCATATTCTGACACTGATCTGGCTTGGCTTGGCAGAAGGAGGCAGGGCTATCCAGTTTTGGGTGATGTAAAGGGAACAGGACATGCCCTGGCTGGTGTGGCTCAGTGGATTGCGTGCCGGCCTGGGAAATAAAGGGAGCAGGACTTAACTGTAGAAATCTGCCATTATTCTAAATCTCTCTAACCCTCAAATAAACAACCCCTTTCCTGTTTCACCAAACTCTTGCCTTGACAGTCATGCTGCTTGGTGGTGGCCAGTTGAACCCCATAGCTGCTCTAGAACCGCATTGGCTGGGTTCTGTAACAGCAACGCTCCAAATTTTCTAAGACTCTTGACCTAGTGGGAAGGATCCTTTCTTACTACCTGTAAGGCTGGACACTGCAAACCAGTTGGCAGACAGTTCTTGAGAGGGTTTTGTAGGCATTGTGTTTCAAATAAAGCCAGCCTTTGTTTCTTAAAAGTAGCTTGCCATAGCTGATTAAACGAGCATTGTTCTTGAGATAAATGACACTTGAGATAAAGCCATTATTGTATAATCACTTTGTTCTATTATATCCTGGCAAAAAGAAGCTTTTTTTCCATCAAACCTATGCAAATAAATATTGTCATAAAAAGTAAGGAAAGGTAGGAAGAATTTATGTACTTAGTGATCAGTGATAGTATGTATGATTTAAAATACTTTATTTCAATTTTCAAAAGCAGAGTTTACTCAGTTGTTCCGGATTTTAAATAGCCTAACAAAAATAAAATACTTTCTTATATATTTAGGAAAAAGAACATTAAAGCAGTATTAATATTATTCACCCCTCAAAAAAAAAACATTAAAATTTCCCTCATCAGTTCACTCAGTCCTACGTAATTCTTATTTTTTTGGATGGTGGGTCAGCATTTTCATGAAGCCGTTTGCTTCTCAACTAGAAAGAGTTCTGGAAGCCCTAACAGTCCACTGGCAAAGTCTCAAAGCGATCTTATCAATGTCAGGTCAGAAGCGGGCTCCCCACTTCTGTTCTTTGAAGTTTCAGTACCTTGAAGTACTTAGTACAATCCTCTTCCACAAACATTGGAGACTGTCCTTTGTTGAAGGAGACTGATTTAAAGAAGTTAGCGACTGTCTTACCTGATTTTTAAAAAATGGATGGACTTTTTTATAGAAGAAAAAGATCTTGAAATGTAACATATAAAATCTTGAAGTATAACATATATATCAAGAGTATACTAAAAATATCAAGTAAAGTCTGGAGTAGAACCTACAAAGCTGTTTTTTTATATAATACGATAGGTTAGTTTGCTGTGCACCAAACCGCACTTTGAACCACGGGCCTAGAAAACACTAGATTTAAATTAAAGGAGATGATGGCTTGTGGACATTTTAGGTAATAACTAAAACTATGACTGGTCACATCACATTGTTGTTGACTAATGTTATCAAATGGAGCACTACCAGGACTCTGACAAATACAGGAAAACTGGTACACACTGTTTCTTAAAAGTTTTGATCATGATTTCCCTGACATCAAGTGTTATTTAAAGCAAGGGCATTAACAAATACCCAAAGACTTCCAATGAAGTATGATATTTCTAAGATGTTTACATTAATAACATTGTACCAATATCAATTTAACCTAAAGAAGTTTTAGCGTTTCTTCTGATTTGGCAATTGTTCCCCTGCAGCTCATCAAACAAACCTGATTAGATACTTTCAGCTACCGTTTTAAAGAGGTAAAAGAACAAGTCTTTGTAATTTCTCAGAGAACCTCTGATTAAAGTCTGATAGTTTTAGGTGTAAAAATATCCAGAAAGTTTTATTATATTTTCCTGTATGTAAAATTGGTTTTTCAAAAGAAAAAAAATTAAACCTTTTTTCAGTAAAGATTTGGACAGATGTTTAACTATTTAAGTGACAATAATGCCTTAAAAATCTTGATGGTGGCTGTATTGTAAAGAACCTCAGTTTTTGATAAAGAAGGACTTTGGTTTTCTTCTTTGTTTCCCCCTAAGTAATCAAGAATATAGTAAAGTTAATATAAAGCACAGGAAATTATTCTGGTAAAATGTAGAATATTACAATGTAGGTAGATTACATGGAAGGTTAAGAATTACCTTTCATATTGAGGTAAAGGTATTTATCAGTAAACCAGGAAAGCAAGCCGATCAGATTGAACAAACTATTAAATTTTAATGTATTTCATAGCTTATTTTCAAACTTAGGCATTATAATCAAGATGAATAAAATTTGCCTTCCAAGTTTTGTTCTTTATTATGCTTTTTCATATTCTTGAACTGACACATTACCTTAGGACAGCTCTTGGAGAATCCACCAGTTAAAAAATTTCATGACTACATTAATGTTTTATGTCAAAATACAGTGCAGTCATCATTATGGTCTTCAAATAAAAAGTATTTAAAAATAGTTTTTATTTGATAAGTTCTTATTAAATATTGGTAACTATAATTCACATAAATACAAACTCTCAGGGATCCTTAATCATTCCTAGGATTGTGTAGACTCTGAAGACCCAAAAGTTTGGGAAACCCCTGTTTTGGGACCAATTACTCTTTCCTTAAAAGACAAAAATTTGAATCCTTAGTTTCCATTCTAGCGTTGTCTTAATTACTTATATTGATTATGATTTTTAACAAAGGAAACTAATTTCTATTTGACAGAGAACACTGGGTGCATTGGAGAAAGGATAATAGAGACCTGTCTGCCTTGCATAAGCATTTTAACAGATTAGCAAAATTTGAGAAAATAAATACATAATACAGATTTTGATAATTATACATCACTTTTACACTTCCCTAAATTAGAAAAAAATTATTATTTGTTAGGATTCACCCCAATATATAACCTCTATAGCATAGAAAAATAAGTAAAACATATAAACTTTAAGTTATTAGTATTAATCAATGGTTTGGGTGTTTCAGTCTTCTATCTTACAAATTAATTAGGTATCCAATGAATATTCATAATTAACTCAATTTAGTATCAATCGAAGGTTTTACCTTAAATGATTTTGGGAACTATTTTAAAGTTGGTAGACTACAAAATATAGCTACTATTGAAATGAAAATGTCAAAATAACAATTCAATTTAGTTGAACACAAATTTGCATTTTAACATTCTTAAACATTATGTAGGAGTAAAATTAGCATATTTGATCAGGTTTTAAAAAAGTAAAACTTATTTAGGAAAAGCAAGCCCAAGCATAATAAAATGCAACCTTTGCACTATGCTTGAAACAAAGAAAACTTGAAAACAGTGTCAGAAAAAAGACATAGTTGTCTTTATTAAACCACAATTATTAAACTGCTCTTATTTGCCAGAAAGTTACTTTAAGTTTACCAAGCTCGTATACTTTAAGTAAACCAAAGTAAATGACCTTGGATTTTTAAAACAGTTATGAGTTAGTTTCTATAAGAACACAAATAAACCCAATTTTCTGTCAGTCTCACCTAACAGAGAATAATCCTGTATAGTCTACTAATCCATTTTCAGAAATGATCAAACCATAAAACAAAATTCTCAATCACTGCTGCCACCAATGGGTACAAATTTATCCTCTGTGAGCAAAACCAAAAATTAAATAAAACATGAAATTATCAGAAAAGAAGAAATAAAGAATTGGAAAGTTCTATTGATGTTTGTGATTCATCTCTGGGAGTTTAAGAAATGACGTGCCTGGGTTTAAGCTATTTATTAGGTGTGAAATTATCTGGCAGCACTTCTTACCTGGCTCTTCCATGTGAAAACGTTGGGCATCTTGGTGGATAGTTTTTAAGAGTATAAAATTAAGGTCTGGCTGATGGATTGAGCACAGGCCTGTGAACCAAAAGGTCGCTGGTTTGATTCCCAGTCAGGGCACATGCCTGGGTTGCAGGCCAGGTCCCCAGTTCGGGGGGGCCCAAAAGGCAACCACACATTGATGTTTCTCTCTCTCTCTTTCTCCCTCCCTTCCCCTCTGTTTAGAAATAAATAAATAAAATATTTACAAAAAAGAGTATAAAATTAAGACTTTCATGGAAATACTTGTATAAAATGAACATGTGTCAAAGATTTTATTTAACTCATTAACTGATGGAAGACAAAGTAAGATATTAAAATCTATTCCTATGTTATTTTTGTTACTTCTTTATGTTAATTAGCCCAAGTTTTCTATTGATCTATATACTTTACTGCCTTGGATTCCATATTTTCAGTCTATTTCCTGCTTTTGTCACTTGGCTATTTATAATTAAAATCAATCTTCATTTTAAAGATTGATTTTCTATATTACGTTGAGGAATAGCTCACAATGATTTTATAAAAATTAGGTTTTGAACTTCCAGAACTATATTGGTTATATAAAAGAGAAAACAACTTTGTCCATTTTTCTTATTTCATTTTATTCTGACCATTCTTTTGCTTGTTACACATCATTGCTGAATCGCTCTTTTGACTTAATAATATCTGGAAATATTTTACATTGCAATTAATTGGGATTATATAATGTCTCTTGTTTGCTATTCTCAATGAATTTCTATTGGGGTGATATGAGAATAAGTAGCATTCAGAAAATAACAGAGAGGTATTGTAAAATCCAAGGTCTCAAGTATATAAAGTGAGTTAAAAATGTTGCTTTGCTTTCCTTCCCCTTCCTTCCCTTTCCCCTTTCCCTCCTCTACCTTCCCTTCTCTTCCCTTCCCATTGTTTCCTTTTCCTTTCTTTTCTTCTCCATTCCTCCTTCTTTCTCTACTTTTCTTTTTCTTTTCCTTTGATCATTGTCATTCGTTTGTCTTATAGCAACTCTCTCTTTAGATAGTCTGCTCCTTTAAAACAAAGACAGCAAGGTATTCAAATTGTTTTTCATTCAGGACTTAGTGGGAGCTCAATAAATGTCTGCTAAATAAAACAACAGACATTTCGTACATGGTCATGGTAGAGTCTGATCTCTGTGAGCTATAAATTTCTTTGCATGCTTAGGCTTACATTTAAAAATTGAGTAATTTTTAAAATTTTATTTGTTGTTTAGAGAGAGGGGAAGGGAGGGAGAAAAAGACGGAGGGAAACATATGTGAGGGAAACATCAATCAGTTGCCTCTCGCATGCCCCCAACCAGGGATCTGGCCTACAGCCCAGGCATGTGCCCTGACTGGGAATTGAACCAGTGACCTTTCAGTTCCCAGGCCAATGCTCGACCCACTGAGTTATGCCAGCTGGAGCCAAAAAAAATGGGGGGTACTTTTAACATTCATACATATTTAAGTATGTATATGTTTATTTATATTTATATTTTTACATAGTTACATAAACATTTTTAATGGCTCTACGGTTAATTCTTAACACAAAACAGGCAGGGGCTGATCCAGGTTTTGTAGATCCTGAACTTAATAAAATTTTGTTCGCTCATTAAAAAAAAGAATATAAAATAATGTATATAAAATACCATATGATTTCACTTATACGTGGAGTCTAAAGAACAAAATAAACAAACAAAACAGAAACAGACTCACAAATACAGAGAACAAATGGATGGTTTCTAGGCAGAGGGGTGTTGGAAGGATGGGTGAAAAAAGTAACGAGATTAAGAAGTACAAATTGGTAGTCACAGAATAGTCACAGGGATGTAAAGTACAGCATAGGAAATACAGTCAATAATATTGTGATCACTATGTATGTGGCCAGGTGGGTAGTGGGCTTATCAGGGGATCACTTTGTAAATTACATACATGTCTTACTACTATGCTGTATACCTGAAACTGATATAAAATAATATTGAATGCCAACAGTAATTGAAAAATGAAACTAAAAATATTAAGTATGTAAGTGAACATTTATTTAGAATACCACAAGATCATAAATCCAGGAAAATTAAAACATCTTTATTAATTAAATGTATAACACACTTCTATATTACTTTTTCTTTTGTCTTCATACTCTTTGATGACCTCTTCAAATGACAACAATTATACACTATCATTTTCTGCAGAGATAATAAAAAGATAATTTAGTCATCCTGCTAGCATGACTAATTGGTTATTTTTTAAAATATTGACATTAGAAAAACTTCATTTAGCATCACAATTCATTATTTATAATGCCATGTAAATGTTTTGGACTCTTTTCAAATTTGGGAAAGCTTTTATTAACTTTATTTCATGTTAAGCTGCAAAACTTGAAAGAATTTTCTAGAAACTATCTTTTGTTTGCATACATTACAAACCATATTTCTTAACTACCCACATACTTCCATTGTCACATGCTATAGGACAAGCTCACTTTGCTACAGGACAAATTCATCCTCTTTCCCTTCATGGCATGACACAGCAAATCAACCCAGTGAGCTAGGTGTGATCCTGGAAGGCATGCCATCACTAAAATAGTCAGTAATGTCTTAACTAGACACACAAATTATCCCACTGAATCTGAGCTCAACATCTCCTCACCTCAGCCTACCCTTAGTTGATTTTGAACGCCCAGGGTCACTCCAATTTACTTGACGTGAAATAAAACTGATGAAGAGGGAATTGGAACGGAAACAGACACCCGTCTTAAGTAATTATGGATAGATGTCTTACTTTTGCATATTTACTAAAAGATGTGAGTCTGTGAAAACATTGTAAGGTGCCTCCCGAGACTGGGGATGAGCGATGCAAGGGCAAGTACCGAATGCTAAGGTCTATAGCTTCGTGGGAAATCCAACTCTCGTGTCAGGCATTATTCTTCTAACTGGTTTACATATGGTAGCTTGATTGATAGTCACATTAAACGTTACAGGATTATACTAATGAGAAATGATGGATGATGAAAACTGAGACATGCATGGGTTGAGAAACTTACCCAAATTCACAAAGCTAATGGATGGCCAAGTAGGATAAACTGAGGCTCTGTGGCTTTAGAACCTGTGTTGTTAGCTATTAGTTTATTGCTGTGCTTGCTTTCTTATTACACGTCTAATTCCCTTTTTAGTATCCCTAAAATTTAGCCTATAGGAATATATGTACTGCTATCCTATGAGGTTGTCAGGTATCATCTGGCACACTATATACATCCCTTAACCATTATTTTAAGAAATATGGACAAAGGATATGGTAGTGTTTGCCTTCCATGAATAAAAAAATGAACACATTAGGAACTACATGCTTCCGCAAGTTCTGCTCTTGTACTCAGTACCAAGAAATGTATCAATATCTAAAACTATTTAATATAGTGTCAATATTTTGCTGATTCAGGTCTATAATTTAACACATTGTTTATTTAATGATATCATCTGACTATTACCCAATATCAATCAAGCACAACGCTTAGAGTCAAGTGTATCACTTGTAAGCATGCGAAAGAAGAAGCAGAAAGGCTGGTTTATTTACTAACTTGTTTAAGTATTTTCAAACAAAATCTTGACTTTTCAATATTATTAAGGCACAGGTATGTTCTAGATCTTTGGAATCTTAAGTAAATCTGAAGAAGGCATCATTTAAAGTCTGGTGTTACCTATTTCATCAGTTATCCTGCCATCATCAGTGCTCTTGGTGCAAGTCATCCTTGGTGTTCCTTGGCTCATAGCGTCATCACTCCAGTCTCCGCCCCCATAATCCCATTGATTTCTTCCCTCTGTGTGTCTGCATGCCCCCAAGTTTTCCTGTTCTCTATAGGGCACCAGCCATAGGATATGGCACTCGTTCTGATCCATTATGACTTCACCTTGAGCTGATTATTTCTGCAAAAATTTTGTTTACAAATAAAGTCACATTCATACATAGCAGGGGTTAAGACTTGAACATATCTTTTTTGTGACATAATTCAATGCCCTAAGTACTCCTTCACTCTGGAGAGTTAGATGTTACTCTTCTCTCCATCTTGACTTATCAACTTATATTTTTACCTGCTTTAAGACTTAACTCAGGTACTATCTTGTTTTAATCTTTCCTCATTTCTCAGAACTGAGAAATGAGAAAACTCTTATTTTCAGAACTCATGGAGTAGTTTGTTCTATGTCTACTTTAGGACTCTATGTTCCTTCATATTACATTCACTCAGTTACATGTAAAGTATTTTACTTAAAATAATTACCAATTTTATATACAAAATCACTTAAAATTTTGTTACTTATTTTAAAATTACAATTGACATACAATATTATATTAACTTCAAGTGTGCAACATGGTGATTAGGCATTTCTATCACTTACAAAGTGAAAATGATCATTTCTTATATGTATTTGTGGCCCATAATGTCTAGCCCCTAAGTGAATATAATATGCATTCAATAAGTTTTTTGTTGAATGGATTAAAGTGTCTTCACTTGATAGTGGAACTTTTCATTTAACTATTTCTGGATTTTGGTATAATTTTCATTTAAATTATCTTTTAATTTCAACAGATTATTTTAATTTAAGACCAAGAGATTTCTACAGATGTATGGAAAAGGTGGAAAATCTTCAAATTATTTAAATATGGATAGTAAATATTAGGACTATTTGCCATAATATTTAAACTGTCATTATCTGAAATGATAAATCACTGAAGATTGCTGGGAAAAACCAACTTTACCAACTAATTTTTTTTTGGTAAAATGCTGTTCAATTCAATTTTATTTCATTTAACATGATTCAATATACATTTATTGAAATACCATTATTTTAAAAAGAATAAAGATATGATCAAAATGGCAAAGAAAAATAGAGAAAAATAAAATACCATTATGTATAAGAAGATTTGGTACTTTTAAAAGTGAGTAGAATATTCTATTTGATGTGAAGAAAATTAGATTTTAATTGGGGTTTGGGGCAGGAGATAGACCAATATTTACAAAATACAGATTAAGTTTCAGAAATTAGTCTAGATATTTTCTAATAAAATATCACACTTAACTCACACAATAATCCTGGAAAGAAGTATCATCATACACATTGTGAAAATTAAAATTTAAAGAGCATAATAATAATATTTTATAATATAATTATTATTGTTATTATTACTATAAAAGCTAATATTTTAACCTATTTACCATATATGAGTAACTGTTTTAAACACAATAGGAAATACATGATTTATTCATCACAACACTTGTATATATATATATTTTTTAAACTGTTATCTCCATTCTATAGATGAGGAGACCAGGAAACAGAGAGGTCAGGTATATACACTAAGGGAACAATTGAACCAAGATTAAGATTAAGATAACTATTTTAAGGCCACATAGTAACTGTGAGGCTGGAATTTCAACCTGCATTTACATAACATCTAAAGTCTATTGTCTTTTCCCTCTTGTTCTTCCCAGGTGCTTAAAACAACAACTATAAACATGAAGTCATGCATATAAAAAACTATAATATGAAGCCAGGTATATGAACTGAAAGCGTTAAAAATTGCTATTGAAGTTCAGAGGAGGGTTGGACTGATTAAGGAAGCACATGTTTGAGTTGACGTTTTAACGGAATCTCAGTGAGTCAGATTTAGCAATAGCATATATCTTACCATAATTTCATAAATTCATTCATGATGATTCCTAGAAATTTTGTAGTTCTTTTCTATGGACCCTCAGCCTGGAAAATGAATCCTAAATAGGAGATTAAAACCATGAAAGAAATAAAGTAACATATACTTCAAAGTATGCCAAAAAAGTGTCGAGGAAAACAATTTGTCTTGAAAGGAAAGGTAAAGACTAGCATTTGTGATGGAAGAGGCTGGAAAGGAGGAAAATGCACCACATTTTGTAATTTTCATGAGCAAGGAGGAGAAAACAAAGGTATCTAGCAATATTGTGAGAAAAACAAAGGTTTCTAGCAACATTGTGAGAAAGGTTTCAGCCCTCATCTAAGGCTGAAATGGGCTCCAGGCAAAAGTGTCTTCAGTGCTTAAGCAAGAGTCTTACCCAGGATAAGACCTGTCAGGGCCCACTATGAAAGCAATTGATGAGAAATTCATTGCAACACTTAGCAGGAGATGTTCGCTGAGGGATTTGATTCTAACTGGCAGAGAATGCCATGACTTTTTTAAAGTATATTTTGTTTATTATGCTATTACAGTTGTCCCAATTTCCCCCCCTTCGCTCTCCTCTACCTGGTACCTACCTTCCCTCCAGTAATCCTACCTTATTTTATGCCCATGAATTGTGGATATAAATTCTTTAGCTTCTCCATTTCCTATACTATTCTTAACCTTTCCCTGTGTATTTTGTACCTACCAACTAAACTTCTTAATCCCAATTCATTTTCTCCCATTCTCTCTCTTCCCTCTCCCCACTGATAACCCTCCATATGATCTCCATATCTATGATTCTCTTCCTCTTCCTTGTTTGCTTAGTTTGTTTTGTTTTTGTTTTTAGATTCAGTTGAGAGTTGTTTGTTGTCATTTTACTGTTCACAGTTTTGATCTTCTTTTTTTTCTTAAATAAGTCCCTTTAACATTTCATGTAATAAGAACTTGATGATGATGAACTCCTTTATTATTATCATGTCTGGGAAGTACTTTATCTGCCCTTCAATATTAAATGATAGTTTTGCTGGATACAGTAATTTTGCTTTTCATCACTTTGGATACTCCTTGCCAGTACCTTCTTGCCTGCAAAGTATTTTTTTTTTTTTTGAGAAATAAGCTGGTAGTCTTATGAGAACTCCTTTGTAGCTAACTTTCTGCTTTTCTCTTGCTGCTTTTAGAATTTTCTGTTTATCTTTGACCTTTGGCATTTTAATTATGATGTGTTTTTGTGTGGTCCTTTTTGGGTCCAATTTGTCTGGGACTCTCTATGCTTCCTGGACTTGAATGTCTATTTCCTTCCCCAAATTAAGGAAGTTTTCTTTCATTATTTTCTTTCAAATAAGTTTTCAATTTCTTGCTCTTCCTTTCTCCTTCTGGCATACCTGTGATTTGGATGTTGGCACATTTGGAGATGTCCCAGAGTCTTCTTACACTTTCATTGATTTTCTAAATTCTTGTTTCTTCATTCTGTCTTGGTTGAATGCTTATTTCTTCCTTATGTTACAAATGATTGATTTGAATCTCAGCTTCTTTCCCCTCACTATTGGTTCCCTGTATATTTTTCTTTATTTCACTTAGTGTAGCCTTCATTTCTGCCCTTATATTTTTGCCATACTCAATGAGTTCTCTGAGCATCCTAATCACCAGTGTTTTGAATTCTGCCTCTGATAGGTTGGCTATCTCCATTTTGTTTTGTTCTTTTTTCTGGGGTTTTGTTCTCTTCTTTCATTTGGGCCATATTTATTTTTCTTCTCAATTTGGCATCCTCCCTGTGTTTGTTTCTGTGTATTAAGTAGAGCTGCTTTAACTACCTGTCTTAGCGTACCTGTTAAGTTGTATGAGGTGGTACCTCAGGTATTTGTCAGGGTGGGGCAAACTGCTTCACTGCTTTGTAGGTCTGAGTGGGGGAGAGGTGTCTGTGAAGGGACAAGGCTGTTGCCTGGCTTCTGGACCCTTAACAGGCATTCACCCCTTTTCAGTCACTTTGCTCACTTCCTGTGTGTGACTGGCACCCTTCTCTCTGTTACTCTGGTGGTGGTTCCCAGACTGGGTGAGTCTGCATATGGTCTATGTACCTGTGGGACCTTTAAGTGGACTCTCCTGAGAAACTGGCAGTTTATTCTGTGGTCCCAACCCCCCATGATTTTTACAGCTGGAAGTTACGAGGCTTTATTTCAAGGAACTGGAACCCTGGGCAGTGAGGTATGGCCTTGTCTGGGATTGCTCGCTCCCAAGGTATCCCTCCTAATTTTTATCCACCACACAGGAATGTGGGACTGCTCATTCCGCCGTCATCACTGCCTCCTCTCTGGTGCCACACCACATCCTCTCAGACCCAGATCCCTGTCTCCACCCCTCATGCCCATCTAGATGAATATGATTTCTTTAAATCCTTGGTTGTCGGGCTTCCATACATTTCGATTTTCTGGCAGTTCTGGGTGGTTTTTTGTTTTGAGGTTAGTTGTGATTCTTCTTGTGGTTGCATAAGGAGATGAAGCATGTCTACCTACACCTCCATCTTGACTGGAAGTCCACACACCATGAATTTTAAGTTTAGTCATTTCCCACATCCCTCAGATTTATCATTGGTTAATGTTGTTTTTTGTTAATTAACTCTTTTAAGCCACTGAACAGAATATTTGACAGTGGAGGTCCAGGACATCCGGGCATAAGTGCCATTCATTGAATGCCTACTAAGGGCCAAGAGCTTTAAACATATTATATCTGTTCCTACATAGGTAGTAATATGTACATGTTTATCATTTTGCCAATAGAGAAACTCAGGTTAAAATAAATTGATTTGTTTAATTTCTAAAAGCTAACAAGAGGCAGGAGCAGAAAGGGAACAACAATCTGTAAATTCCAAAGCTCATTCTCTTTAATTTATATTAAGCTGAATCCAAGGAAGTTTTTTTTTTTTTTTTAACCTAAGAGTTGAAAGGATCTCAAGCTAACCAAAATGTCATTTTTTTTCTTTGCCTTGCCTTCTGTAAAATAAAGTGCAAACCTCAGGCATCTTAGACATAAAAGTTACATAAACTGCAAACCATATTTAATCATGATAAATATAAGTAATATACTTCTTGAATATTCTCTCATTTGTTAACTGTTTATTATTCATTCTTTAACTTAGCAATTAAAACCTGAGAAGATGAAAACCTCAATGATATTTGTTCCTCCAAGTCATTTTTAATATACACCTATGGCACACAGTTTAAGATCTAGTTCAGAAATTAAAGCCACTCAGATACCAATGTGAAATTTTACACTCACCAATCTTGAAATACATACAAAATGTTGAATTATAGAAAGGGTCCAAAATGCAGAAAAGGTATTCATGGTGACGTTGAAAGCTCAGGTCTTAAATGTTTCACAGCCTTTTTCATTTTAATGACTACTACTGAAAAAAAAGGAAGCATTGTCAGAAAGTTCATTTTACCTCATTTCAAGAGACTTATCTTTGTATTCAGTGATGGCTTTAAGGAGAAAATATTGACTTATTTTAAAGGTAAAGATTTATAATTCATCTATATAAACACATCTGTAATTTATTTATTTATTTCATAACAATTTACTGTAAACTTACATTTGTTATGATTTCCAAAATGATTTTATATTTGATTTTGACTTGATTATCATGATGCTTTTTCCAATTTTATTTTATATAAAATGCATTAAAATCCTGCAAATAATTGATTATAATCAAATATTTTGTTTATTGAAAAAAATAAAATTATTATCCTTTGATCACTACATGCCAGTAAATATCTCCACAAATATATTTTTATTTGAGCATTAGTAATTTTAAATTTCCAATAATAATATTAGTTAATATCCATTATTAGCACACTACCTCAAGAATCCTGAAAGAAGATTTTTACTTATAAAAACCAATCCTTCCAAAGAAAGTTGACAATGTTTTGGGTTTGTAAAACTGTCTGGAATATAAATGAAAACAAAAAAAAAGTTTACCCTGGCTTGTGTAGCTCAGTGGATTGAGTGCTGGCCTGCAAACCAAAAGGTCGCTGGTTCGATTCCCAGTCAGTGCCCATGCCTAGGTTGCAGGCCAGGTCCCCAGATGTGGATGCATGAGACGCAACCACACATTGATGTTTCTCTCCCTGTCTTTCTCTGCTCCTACCCCTCTCTCTAAAACAGGTAAAATAAATCTTAAAAAAAAAAGAAAAAAATGTTTAGTGTACACTTCTTCTTGTTATCCTTATGTAAAACATTAAAACATTTCAGCTAGTTAAATGTTAAAAAACTTCAATATTATATTTAAGAACAAAACAAAAAATTAGTATGTAAATGGATTCAATACCTCATAGGTAAATGAGTATCTGTGTTCCCTTTGATCAAGTAGAATCTGTTAATTTTCATGGAGCTGATTATCGTTAAACATTTTTTTGAATTCCTTTATGATCAGGCATTAATCTTGGGACTAATTTCTCACATATCTGAGGGAAATGAAATTAAAGACATTTCATAATAGGACATTGTGACAGACTTTATGAATTTGAAAAATAGTTATTAAGAGTATCTTTCAAGATAACTATTAAATTTTTAATTTTGTTTTTACCTGAAGTCCTCAGAGAAGTTTACCTTTAGACATAGGGGACTTCTGAAACATTACCAAGCTGTGAATCCTTGTGTCTCCAGTATTCCAGTAAATTTAGGATAAGGCTTGGGTATTCTCTTGGTGAAAAGGTATTTTATTTTCCACATTTGAAGAACCAACATTTAGACTTTTCCCAAGTGTATAATTGGACATAAATCATTTATATAACTAACAAGCACTGTTTATTTTCTTGCCATGAGAAGGAATTTGGAAATTGGTTCTTAGGGAGCATTTTGTAAAATCATGTTATACTTTTTTAATTAAAAATGGACTACTCAAGCTGAGTAATGACTATTTGGTCATTTTTATTCATTTTAGAGAGCTCTGACATGAATTTTCTCATCGATAGTAGGAGACCATCTATGATGCTTAATTTCAGTTATTGTATTGTTTTAAGTTCAAAGCTTCTACATGATTATATTTTTTCATAATTAAATTCACTGGTAAAATTCCTCACTTTACCGTTGTCATTTATTTTGTAAAACATATTAATAACAGCTACTTTAATGATTTTTGTTAACTAACTAACATCTATACCACTGTTAGATCTTTTTTTATTGTCTATTGTTTTTCTGTGGTTTTCGATCAAGTGATCCTGGCTTTGACGTGACTAGTTATGTTTGATTGATCGCAGGATATTGTACAGATTCCAGATGATATTACCTTTCTCTGGAGAGGTTTTACCCTTTCCATTAGTTGAAAAGAATGGTCCCTTAGTTCAAGTATTTTGCTGACTAGAGATGGTTATAGTCCTGGTAAGGCTCAGTCTGTTTCTGATTCATCCATATCTGTCCAGGATTTTCAACTGAGTCCAGTTACACTTTCTTGGATCTTACCTCTGTTTTACTTACCTGCTGAAAAATCTGGTCTGTTTTTCAAAGGCTTAGCACTTAATTTTTAGTATACTACCCCACAGAGAAACTGTGTACACATTTAAAGGTCTAGGAAGTCTCCACCAAAAGCTTTTTGGTTTCTCTGTGCTACGGCCTTTCATCGGTATAAATAACCAGATTCTCAGCCTTCTGTCATTGCTTAAAATTTCTGCATAACAAATCACCACAAATTTAGCAGCTTAAAACAGCACCCACTTATTAGGTCATATTTCTGTAGTCAGATGTCTGGGCAAGGCATGAGAATTCTTGCTCAGTTTCATCAGGGTGACATCAAGGAGTCCACTGGTTGTATACTCATCTGGGGGACTGACTAAAGAAGGATCGGATTTCATACTCATCAGGCTGTTGGAAGAATCTAGTTCCTTGCATTTGCAAGTCTGAGGTTTCTAACTTTTTTGCCCTGTATGTTGGCCAGGAGTTTTCCTTAGTTCTTAGAGACCGCCTGATGGGCCCTCCATTTTTAAATGCAGCAAAGGATAATATTTCTCATTATCTCTCACATCTGGATTCATTCACCAGGAAGATCCCAGTCCTTTTTAAGGGCTCACATGGTTAGATTGGGTTCATCAAGAATATCCTCCCCTTCTTAAAGTCAATTGTGCCATATAGATAACCCAGTCACAGGGGAGATAGCTTTCATATTCAAACTTTTTTGTGGAGTGCTGCTTTCAGTTGGTCTAATTGGCAATAGTGCTTGTTGGAATTGATTATCTGGTTTTCCAGAAAGAGTTCTTAATAGAGGGCTCCCTTTTAATCCCACCATAGACACATCACCTTCTTTGGATGAAGACTGGTCTCTGGTGTGTTGGTTCATTTCACTTGCCCCACTACATCTTCCATTTCACAGTATTCAAAATCATCCAGTTTTCATCACCTGTCACAATTTGTTTTATAATGGAATGTTTTTGTTTTGTTTAAGGAGAGAATCATATGCGGAAATATGGTCAAGATTTTTTTACTTATGTGGAACCCAAACATCAAAGTGATTAACATAACCAAGCTTGTGCAAATGATCTTCAAGGTTTAATATGAATATTTTGAGTATGTCAGCTATCTCCTGCGTGGCATAATGTTGCTTGTTCTGAGTTCATTTAATGTCTCGATTTGCTCCCTATCAACTACAGTTGGTCTACTCGACCGTAGAGCATCGTCCAGCAAGAAATCTTCAGCACAAAACTTTGCAAACCACTTTTAACACATTCGATCAGTCACAGCACCTTCTCCATACAGTGAACAATTTTTTTTATTTCAGTTGCATTTTTATATTTCTTGATATTAAATATAATATACCAAAAATAATATGCCATTTCTTCCATCTTCAATATTAAAATGGATACCCCCAAATTCACCAATTTTGTTAAGTTCTTTTTAAATACAAGCTGATGTGACCGCTGTCACGATACAATCTAACAAAATTGTTTGGAATGAAGTTAAAAACAACTAAGTGCCACTAGAGCCATCTTACAGAAAAAAGCAAATGAACGTTTTGGCCTACCCAATATTAATTTCACATTAGCTTGTGGTTTTCTCATCTTTGCACCTCAATTTGTAGCGCATTGCCTGTCATAAGGAAGATGCTCCATAAATGATTGTTGAATTGAATGTGTACATATGGATCCCGGTGTACCGATTCTTTGACCTAACATTTTTCTTCAGCGAAGGAATAATTGCCAGTCGTCAGAAGTCATTCTGTTTCATATATTTACTCTTCACTTATATTATCCCTTACTATTTAATAGCAGAATATCTCTGAAAGACAATTTTAAAAACAGTATTTTTCAGACTAAAAAAATGTTTTATCTCGAGCATAAATTACCCCTTCAGTTGTGGGAGATCTAAGTGGAGGTGATTTGTCAGGCTGCTGCACCAGCGTATTAAAACGCCACCCTAAATGTGCTAGTCTTTTATTTTAAAGATTTTTGTGACATACTCTCTGTCTGATTAGGGAAATAAAATGTTTTCAACTTTTAGTTAAGAGAAGTTAACAGATATTTTGATAATGCATTAGAAATGGAATTGTGCACATAAACATTTCACTGTGCATTGATTGTATTTACCACCCCTTTAGAGCGTAAGAGGCAAATAGGCTGTCAAGATATCCTCAGGAGAAGAGGTCATTGATGGTATCGTCTTTTTAGAAAGGTGAATAGTCATTGTATCACCTGCAAAGTGAGGATTTATGGCTACATGTCTACAAATTAGAGAAAGTTATAGAAAAATACTTTGATCTGTCAACACTGATAACAGACAGCAATGGGATGCTGAGATGGCATGCTACAAGAGGTCAACCATAAATGTTTAGTGTGCAGGAAACTTCTATGAACAGTAACCTAGCTGTGAATCGGATTCACTCCTGTGAATGAAGTGCTACCCCAAGTAAAGGATCTAATGCAGCACCTATTCTAGTGAATATGTGCTTTACATGATAAACTGTGAATTCTGACATTCCAGGTCCCATCTTATTCACAGTCATATTCGGATAGCTAGGCAGACACCTAAACGTAATGATTATTTTTGATATTTAAATTCTGGAACTCTTCTCATGTTCTCTTTTCTTCAATTCTTTCCTACTCTTTATTGCTTAGAAATCTGCCTTCCTCTCCCATTAATGCCTCAAAATATGAATGTAAATAAATATGAATAAACCCTTTTTTCAATATTTTCCAATCAATGCAGATTTTTTCTTTCTTTCCCAATCTCTAATTAGTTTTTAAGGTAATACAAGTTAGTGTTTCATAAAACATTTTTCCCTACTCTATCTACTCCTTTCTTCTTTATGACTATTATGTGATTCTTCATCATAATGTTCCAACAAAGACTTACTTCATAAAAGTGTAAATGACAGGGAGAAAACTAAAGAGTGCATTCTCTTTATTTAATGAGGTTAAAAATATTGTAAAGTTTATGAGTTAAAATTTTTATCCTCTTAATACATTTACCCTTGTCAGTCTTACAGATGCCTCCACAGGCAAATCCAATATTTAAATGGGACTTTCAGATGATCCTTTTATTGACAAACTATCACAGGCTGACTAGCCTTCTTTTCATTCTTTCCCTGGGGTCCGGCGAGTGCTGTGTCCTTCCTCTGGAAAATCTGCAGAGACACTGCCAAGCAGTGTCCTCACAGCCCCACCTCTCTAACTTCAGTTCGTGGGCTGGGGGACTAACCACTTACTTCCCTCGCTTTTAGGTACCAATGAACAATAGTTTGACAAAGAAATGTTTATTTACTTGATTAAGAATATTAATACTTACTTAACTCTGAAAGATGTTCTTCTTTGCCAAAACTAGAACAAATGCGTAACCAATTCTTCCCTAGCTGAATTCTGAATGGATGGCCAGGCAAGCGTGGTGAATTTCTGGGGGTCTAACCCTAACCCATAACTAGTGGAGTCCACTGATACTGATGAAGACCTAGGAACCTGTTTGTTTCAGCCCTCTGGGATCTTTCACTTGTTAAAGGCAAAGACAAACTTATATCCCTACTGGTTTATCAGATTCATCCCTGTATGTCAGTTTGAATTTCTTCAGTTGATTCGATTTCTTGATAGCTTTGAATTTGCTCTCATTTTCCTCTTTTCCGCTGATATCACCGACAGTAAGAATCTGGAAGATTTTGAAAGGGCTATAAATAACAATTGAGCTTATGAATTCTTTACTTCAAATCACTTCGTTTAAAATTATTTCTGAGCCTCCATGCCTTGCTATACTGTCTCTTGTGGAATGTCCAGGAGAGTTATACGGCCTATCCAGGAGCCTGAATACATTTCCCCTGGTTTTAATGTACATCAAGGAAATTGACAAAGGCAAAGGGCTCTCCTATTCTGCTATATTTTTGTGCTAGTGTAGTGGCTGTCGAACTTTTTCTGTAAAGGACAAGAGAGTAAAAACTGTAGTCTTTACAGGCCATGCAAGTGTATGGTTTCTGTTCCATCTTCTCTGGCTTGTAGTGTGAAAGTAGCCGTAGACAGTACAGAAATGAATGAGTGTGATGATGTCACAATGAAAGTTTGGGACAGACACCAGAATTCGAATGTCATGTAATTTCAACATGTCACCAAATATAATTGCTTCTTTTTGATATTTTTTCCAACCACTTAAAAAATGAGAATCATTATTATAAGTGGTAAGAAAACATATAGGGGCTAGATTTGGTTCCTGGGCCTTGGTTTTCCTACTCCTGTTCCACTGCAGTGAGTTAATGCTTTTATAGGAATATGATTCTTTACAGCTTTAAGTCCCAAAGCAAGTCTAGAAAACTAATGAAAAACAGGCTTTTCTCTACGTGTAATCTTTTACTTTTCTATTCAGTGTCTGTGATATTTTCCAGTTATGGCTCAGTATCTTTTCACTTTGTAAAATACTATTTCTTGTCTATTTTCCAAGTTCTTTAGGCAAATAACTTGCATAGGAAACTAAAAATTTATTTTAGTTCTAAGTCCCCTGTTAGTTCTAACACCTCCCTCCATTAAAGATCTGGTCTTGACCACATCCATGGGAAGAAGCCACTCATTTATCCCTGCAAGGTGGGCCTGGAACTCTTCTTCTAGTTAGGACTCCAATTTCCTAAGAAATCGGATGTGAGGATGTGCGGTGGGAGAAGACTATATGCTATTTCACCATTTCTTAGTGGGGTATTTTCAGTTTCCTCAATGAAGTGGACAATGTAAAGCTGCACCTGTTTAGACCTATGGCTGGGATATCTACTTCAAAGTGGGTATTTGTCTCAACTTTACCCCTGACCTCATTGTATTGTCATCTCAATGACTGTTCTGTGTCGTTCAGATTCAGAGACTCTCGATTGTATTATCATTCTAAATCCTCATCGTTCTATTCTTGTCTCAGGGTTAGTTCAAAATCTTAGATGAGCCCTCTAACTGTGCCTCTGTTTTGATTCCTGGACCCATGTATCTGGAAAATTCCCATCTTGGGATAATAAAGCTTTCTGTAATAAAAAGTCAATATATAACCATGGCCTGTTCTCACTCTGGGCTTCAGTTACCTTCACCACCAAACGTTAAAAAATATTTCTCTGTCTTCATGGTACACTAGCCCAGTGAATTTTCCCCTCCTCTCTCCTCCTCTTTTTCTTTCAGGTTTATTTTACAGGGTGGGGAAAAAGTAGGCTTACAGTTGTTCATGTGGAAAATAATCCAATAATTAATAAACAATAATGCATGAATAAACTCCTGTTTCACATCCTCACAACTGTAAAACAACTTTTGCCAACTCTGTATGTATCTACTTGGCTTTTTGTGGAGAGTTTTTCTTTTTCCATCTGTACAGTGTGAGATTCTGCAGCTCAAAAGAGCTGGATTATGCAAATCATTTGTGATGGATAGGACCTGGAATGTGTTCAAAATGCTAGGACCATTAGTGTATTTTTAATTTTAGAGTTCATTACAAAATCAAGAATTAAAGGAAAACCAGCAGCTTCTAATAATAATAATATCATATCATACATATCTGTTCATGTTTTTTGATTTTATTTTCCTCCCAAAAAGCTATCTTTGATTTTAGGAAACATTTTGAGAAACTACCTCTTACCTCTCAGTTCAGAGGTGTATACTCTTGTTCAGGTAAATATCTTGTTTACTTGCTATGAAAATACAAACCGTAAGGTGATTGTTTTATTTACTATATTAAATTTTTCTATTTACAGCAAGAACATCATGTTAATAGCTCCAAAAACCAATTAAAATGTATTTTCTTTTAAAAATGGAAAAACTGGTTCTCTAATCCATGCAAACCAGGGTGAATCTAAAGTAAATATTCATTGAATATTAAATGATACAGAAAGTTGTAACACATATAAGCCCAGAGGACTCTGAAAGACTGTCCGAATTGTGAACCCAGACCTTACAACACTCACTTTACAGTTTCTCTTCACACCTAAGATAAATGTATGTAGCAACGTTTTGGGTTCAAGTATTAAAGGTCTGTAAATATCAAGCAACTTGTATGTTAAAAGTGTAGCAATATCACCAGAGTTTTATTTTGCAAAATGTGTGGTTTAGTGTTCTAGTTTTAAAAACTAACATTTCAATATAGAAAAGTTTTATAAGGCTGCGAAAATTTCCTTGCACTGACCTGTATGGGCCCTAGCTACTTTTTCAATCCTCCCCCTTGCAAGTGTCTGGAGAGAAATGGCACTTAGTATTCATACATTCTCTTCCTGACTATCTTACCTCGAGGCTACTTGACCATCTTCAGCCACATATCCATTTTTCTGATGGCAATTAGTCCATCCTTAACTAGTAACACTTCTTGTTGGTCTGCAGACTGAATTATCAGGTTTTTCTAGTGTTTATCTTCTTATATCTCAGCAATTTCAACATATAGTTATGTTCCACTTTGCTCTGCCTTTTCTAGACAAATATTTTCTTCTTTTTTAAAAATTTTTTATTGTTATTCAGTTACAGTTGTATGCCTTTTCTCCCCATCCCTCCACCCCACCCCAGCTGAACCCACCTCCCTCCTGCACCTCCACCCTCCCCCTTGATTTTGTCCATGTGTCCTTTATAGTAGTTCTTGTAATCCCCTCTTTTTAAATCATGCTCCCAGTTGAGATTTATTACTGTGAGTGACACAAAGAAAAATCAGAAGAAGAAATAGGAGCATAGAGCAAATTCCGCCAGAAACTAAGAGCATACTTCTATGAACCCTCTTCCCAGGAAGTCACACAGGAGGCACTTGATTTCTCCAGCATCAAATTGTGACAACACATGTACAGTCCTGTCGACAAGGGGAGCTCATTGGCAACTCAGTCCATGTTTTTCATTGGGGGTTGGTCACATAGGAACCCTTTCCCTAGCATGTACCAAAACCCAAAAAATCCAGACTTCCAGAAGGAAAGCAAGTACTCAGCATAAAGCATTTACCACAGTGAGCCACTCCAATCAGTTAGGGTATGGTGGAAATGCTCTCTCCAAATCTGTGAACCTAGGTGACAGCCAGCGGTCAACCTCGCACACTGGCCTTTTAAAGGATGGCAGCCTCAGGCCCACTGTGTTACACTTTTCTCCACACCTACCCATAACTGTTTCAGATCTGCACCCCCATAGCCATTCCACTCGGAAACAGATTCTACCCTTGTGGTTCTATATGGCCACAAGCTTAGCTCTGACTCCATCCCCCAGTGGGTGGACAGCTGGGAGGCAGGGAGATGTCTGAGTTTATTTCAGCATAAGTGGGTATAATTTATTAGTGCCTCTTATAGTATCAAGTTAGGTTGAGTTCAAAAAATTACTGAAAACTCAGTCTGTATCTAAATGGAAAAATAACTTCCTACCATAATGTACAATAAAAATAAATGAGATTAAGACTAATACAAGCCAAGGGACCACATTGGTTTCATTTTTTAAAAAAATTTTTAACCTCATCTGAGGACATTTTTTCATTGCTTTTTAGAGAGAAAGGGAGAGAGAGAAAAACATCAAGAGAGAAAAGCATTGATTGGCTGCTATCCGTTTGTTCTAGAACTCGGGATGCCAGGCATCCAGACTAGGGATTGAACTTGCAACCCAGGCATGTGTCCTGACAAGGAATCAAACCCACAATCTTTTGGTTATGGGACAATGCTCCAACCAAGCCACACCACCCAAAGCTGGCTTCATTTTCTTTAGAGAGCACCATTAAAATGGTGCTCTCTGGGATGATTAAATTAAATAATGAGGGACTTTATTGTTAAAAGTTTATTATAACTGGGATATTAAGTCTTTGAAAAGTGAAATAATTTTAAAAATCCAGGAATTCACAAGTTTCAAAGAAGCCATCAGATAAATCAGATGATGACTTCCATTGTCTTTAATGGGATATTGGAAGAAAGACTTTAAAGTTCATGTGCTTGAACTGATGTGTACAACCCATGGACATGAACTAAGTGGGGGGAATGCTGGAAGGTTGGGGGTGCAAGGTGGAGGGGGGTAAATGGGGAAAATTGGGAAAACTGTAATAGCATAATCAATAAAAAATACTTAAAAAATAAAGTTCATGTTCTTGAGAACTTCACTGTTGCGTTCAAACCTGGCCACTTCCCCAAGCCTGAGCTGTCTCTGTTGGCTTCTCTGGGCTTGGGTCTATTCCAGATTGTGGATACAGGACTGGACAGATGGCGATTTCAACCCCCAGTGAATTACACATTTTTGAGAATTGACAAACAGTCAATTTGACCTTGAAGTTCTTGAGTGTAGGAATTACCCTGGACAGAGACAATGAGTCATGCTTAATCACTCATTCATTCATTCTTCCACTTATTCATTATTCTTTCATTTGAAATGAAGCAAGCCCTTCAGCGAGAAGCAACAGTGCTCAAATTTTAGTTATACTTCATGTCAGTACATACCTTCATCATAGTGGGAATTTTCACTTTAGAAACAAGCAGCTTTTTATAGTCCATATAGAAGACATTGGTAGGTACAATGACCTTTATTTCCCTTCCCCTGTCATTTATGTCTTTTAAACAGAATTCATTATTATTTGAGGGTTGTATGTGGCATTCCCTCAAATACCACAGTACCACAGGGAAAAACATGTGATCTAACCCTGGCCAATCACACTCCCTAATCTTCCACAGCCACATTGATTGGGTCAGGAAGAGACAAATGCAGTACATCTTTTGGCTGGGGCAATCAGTGTTCCTCTGGGACACATTTTCCTGAGTTATTGGTAAAGAGACTTTTGTGATCTTTGGTTCCTAACAAGTAATATGTGAGCTTAAAGCTGTTATAGGATATAACTTTTGTTACATGTAGAGAAGCTGCCTGAGATTAAAGCCAGCAGAGGAGGAGGCAGAGATAGGGGTTAGAAACAGAGATAGAGACAGACAGAGTCAAAACTGGAGAGAGAGAGAGAGAGAAACTCATGGATCTGGCAAATATATTCAGCTTTCACTGCTGTGCTTATTTTCTCTTTCCTTAACTTAGTTTAAGCTGGATTTTGTTCATTGAAAGTTTATTGACAACTTTAATACTTAAAATGTGCTTTAATAACGAAAGCAGGGGAACTAACTCACCTACTTTTCTTATAGTACTAAGTATAAGGAAGAGGCACTGTTCTATTTATAATCAGAAAAGAAAATTTTTTTTAAATGTGTGTTTCTAATTTTGGTCTCTATGGCTGCATTTGGGATCAATGTAATTTTAAACTATATTTGCAAAACTATAATGGACTTGAATCACACCATGTGTTAAATTGGTATCTAATTCTTTAAGGGTTTTCCCATGTTTTTGAATTTTATTAAATTCTGGCCAGTTGTTATGATTAGTATTGGGTTTAGAAGTTAATAAGTGAAACATTTATGGAAATGTTTGGAAAACAGCAGTGGTATCTTAATAATAAATATAGTTATGCAAGTATGAAACTAAATAACATTTTAAAAAATTTCTTGAGAATTATGAAATATTGAAAAAGCCTAACAATCAAGGACAAGCTTTATATGTTGCTTTAGGTATATATGCTCTATACATATTTTATTTTCACGGTTGGATAATGGACATAAGAAACAGGAGAAGGGAAATGGGCTCAATAAAGACAGAAAACAAATAAAGAAGCAGTAGCTTAAGATCACTGCTACGAAGGTCAAAGTTGTCCCATGGCCCTCAGAGATCAGAGACAAATTGAAGGCAATGGATAGAGTACTGGGGACCTTGGATCATGTAGAACTGAAGGCCAAGATGAAAACATAAGAGGCTAGCAACTGCACAAAGGATATATACATATACATTATACACATAGTATATAATGTTTGTACAGTGCGGGGGGAGAAAAGAAGTGAAATCCATAAAAGGAACAGTTGTGTTATACTATTTTTCTGGGCTATGAATATACCAGAGTCTGGGAGCTTTATATCTACTGCTGTTTAAAATCTGTCTATAACTGCCAGATAAATTTAGAAAACCAAGAAATGGGGAGCCAAGCGTAAGGGTTGGGATAGATGTGAATGAATCTTGCTTAGGGAAGAATAAGGGTGCCTTCTCCTCTCATATAGATACACAAAGCAAAGATGTAAATGAAATCTGCAGGGTTTTGCATTACCAAGGCAGAAAATTCACTTAGCTTGGTTTAACAGAATGATTGGCAGACATGTTATGCAAAAGCTGTATTATAAATATTGTGGGGTTTGTAGGTCATAAAATCTGTGTCCCAACTACTCAAATCTGACTTTATGGTGTGAAAGCAGTAATAGGTAATACATGAAGGAATGTGTGTGGCTGTGTTCCAATAAAACTTTATTGACAAAAAAATGCCACTGTACTGTGAGGGTCAGGTAGATCAGATAAAAATATGTGAGGGGTATCCCTGAGGAAAAAGATAAATGACCGGGTGGGATGTCTTTGCTAATTGCCATGATCAATTTAAAACTACCAGTGATTTGAAAACCTATTTGTAAAATTCCTTTAAATTAACAATCATCACTTGAGGGTCCACGCAAGACAATTGTTGGACACCACAAAAAGGTCCTATTTACACAGAAGTAGAGGAGGTGGTGTATTAACAGTTAGTTTTTAAATTTCCGAAATCTTACATTGCTTTCCCTCCTGCCATGTTTCCCTGTCCTTGCCCCTCAAATCTGCTTTATGGAGTCACATTCCCAAAAACAATCGGCAAGCAAGCTTTTGGCTTGAACAAACCCCAACCTCAGAATTATAAAATTTTTACATTTCATAAAAATATTTATATTTTATAAACATATTTAGATGTTATATCCCTTTTAAATTTAATGGCTTACTTATATTTCCTTAATATGAGTAATAAGAGTTTTGAGCACATACTTCTATTATACATTGTCAATGGGTTATTTAAGAAAAGTAGAGATCTTTAGCTAGAGATCAGTTGAAGAATTTACAGTTTGACATGTAACAGAAATTACTGCATCTAATGAGATGTTCACAATCAAAGTAAACACAGTACAAAAGAGAGTATGTTCAGAAGGAAACCACAGAATAGGCTGGAAGAGGACATAATTATAAAACAAAGAAATGAAGAGAAACAAGCTTGGGCTTATTTACGAATGAATACAAACTCTACGTCCAACTATTTGTTATTAGACCATTTTCATAATAAACCTATTCCAAAAAAGTCAAAGTGGATATTCACTTGTTGCTAAATGAGTTTAGAAATAAAACAAATCTGCAAGAACCTTTTATCCTCCATCAAATTAGAAAAAACAAGTAGGTCTTTGTTCTTGTAATAGTCTATTTGCTTAAATACACAGACACATGGCAGGGGAATCATTTACATGTTTGCAGGCAGTCAACTGCACTAAAGAATCACAAGAAAACAGGTTGAACCCTTCAGTCTAACTGCCAACTTTATTCTAATTAATAACTCTAAATTGTAGCTATTCATGAATAGCTGCATTTGGGAGATACGAATGTTGAGGTTAGATGCTGAAATTAGTGGCAAAATAAAAACCATCACCACATGTGAAATTTTTGGTAATCCATGTAGAGGTAAAAGGAGATTGAACATCTCTTGAGATTAAAAAAAAAAAACTTATGATATGAACAGTATGTGGAAAACAAAATACTTTTATTTGTCAGTTACCTTATAGTCCTCTCTTCACATTGGCTTATCCTTCAATAGTCCATCATGGACTCACACAGTTATCCATCTAACAAGCAATTACCTTCTTTAAATGCTGCTTATAAATGCAGTGTACGAGAATAGGGTACCTGGTCTGCAAAGACTATTTAGTCTTTTTAAAATGTGTGAAATCCTGAGTAGTTATGGTAGTGAGATTCAATTCTTGTACATTAGAAACTTGTGGTGTCCATCTCTACTTCCTCTGCTTCACTTTCATGGTGGGTCTTGCTGCAAGCATTAATGAAATAAGGGTTATCATAAAGCAGATTGGAATTTTATGTTGTAGATAACAATTATTCCTGCCTCAGTCAATTTGAGCTGATATAACAAAAATACCATAACTGGATGGCTAATAAACAACATTTATTTCTCACAATTCTGGCAGCTGGGAAGTCCAAGATCAGGGTGCTGGGAAATTCAGTGTGTGCTGAGAGCCTGCTTCCTTATCTCCAACCTCCTTCTCACGGTAGCCTAACATGATGGAAGGGGGTGAGCCCTCCTGGCCTCTTTTATAAGGGCACTAATCCCATTTCTGAGGACTCTTGCCTCATGACCTAGTCACCTTTCAAAGGCCCCACCTTCTACTACCATTACTTGGGGGTTATGAATTTTGTGGGGACACAAATATTCAACCTATAGAATTTCCTCAGGGCCGCTAATGTGTCAGGTCCCTCCCCCACTTTGGGTACTGTATCTTATCCGAGTACCTGGCTCTTGGTGGGAAATTAATACATTACTTTTATTATAATTTATAAATATCACAAATATATATTTTATATATAGTAAGCACATGTTTAACTTTTTTAAAGCATAAATTATTTTTAATGAATTTTGGTAAGTAGTTGCGGGTTCAAATAAGCAAGCAATTATACTACCGTGGGATGACAGCCTTCATACGTGTCTCTTCCGGATGAGAGATGTACAGCAGCAGGCTCAAGACCACTAGGCAATGCATTGTGCATTCAGCATTTCACTGAATTTTATGGCTCCCCTTTCTGTGCTCTTTCTACCTTTCCGCATCAAAGAAGAAATGCTCAGAGTAATTTGACAGATAATTGGTAGGTTTTGATGAAGAAAGTGTGATGGTAAAAGGAAAAAGGACTGAAACAACGAAGTCTCTGAAAAAAATAAAGTGTTATCTGACAGCCAAAGAAGAAACCTTTACTGTCTTAGAGTATGCTGGAAGCATTAGCCCACAGGTCAGATATCCAACCTTTTAGCATCTCTGGGCCACACTGGAAGAAGAAGAGTTGTCTTGGGCCACACATTGAATACACAAACACTAGCAAAAACTGATGAGCAAAGAAAAAGGTTTTAAGAAAATTTACAATTTTGTGTGGGGCTGCATTCACAGCCATCCTGGGTGCATGCGTCCTGTGGAGCGTGGTTGGAGACCCCTGAGTGATCCTAGATCTTTGTCTGCAGTCAGCTGGACCAACTGGACTCCCTCCCCTGGAAATTTGGAATTAGCATTCAGTAATAGCTAGTAAATCTCTACAAACAGCTGAAAATGGGATGTGTAATAACTGAAACTCGGAGAGCCTTCACCGACTTTGTGGCGAGAGGTCTGCAGGAAGAGACTAAAGCCAATAAGCAGAGAGAAGCAGAGAAGAACAATGGAGAGATGACAAAGCATCGTCTTTGTTTTTGAAGGCTTTCTGGGTTCTGATTTGAGGGCATTCTGGAAGCTGAGCTAAGGCCCTTTCCTGGGTTTTACGAGATTCCACTTTGTTCTTACCTTAGTTTCAATGAGCTCTTATTAATTTCAAATTTGGTTTTTATTACAAAGTTGCAATTTAAGTGTTTGTCTAATAAATTATCTCCTTCATCCCGTTGCCCAAAGGTTACCTTTTCATTGAGCCCCAACTTGATCATTGCATTTGAAATTCCAATAGCGCTTTATGAGCTGTATGTATTGTGAGCCCATCAAAATTTATTTGTTGAAGTTCTGACCCCTAGGGTCTCAGGATGTGACTGTACTGGCGAGAGGATCATCAAATGAGTAATTACTTTAAAATGAGATCATTAGGGTGGGACCTAATCCAGTGTGATTGGTGTCCTCATAAGAAGAGGACATTTGGACACACAAGCAGGCACAGAAGGAACATGATAAGATGACACAGGGAGTGAATGGCCATTTACAGGCCAAGGGGAGACAGAGCCTGATCTCGTGGCCCTCAGAAGAAGCCAACCCTGCCAACACTTTCATCTGGGACTTTCAGCCACAGAACTGGGAGACAATAAATCTCTGTTGTTTCAGCCTCCCTGTTTGTGGCAGTTTTTATGGCAGTCCTAGAAAATTAAAACACAACCCCCAAAACTGATTTCCCAGACCTTGTAGTACTGCACTATTAAATATATTTCTTATTTATTTTCTTTCTCCCACTACAATGGAAATGTGATAAAGGCAGGGAATTTTGCCTATTTTGTTCATTGATGGTTTCCTCAGTTCTTTGAACAATGTTAAACACATGCATATATACCATATGCATTAATGAAAATTTTTATTCATACATAATCTTTTAGGGTACTAAAAGTATTCCATGTAAGTACTACATGAAGAATGGAGATCAATGTGTAACTCTGGGTAAATCAACTCAATTTATGAGAATCCTAATTTTCTCATATGTAAAAATGAAATGCTTGAGCTCTTAACACATAATCTCATTTTGTGAAGGTGATAATATTCAAGTTTTACCTTTTTGCTACTAGAAAAACATTTATCCTTTCTACTTTGAACTCCTTTGATAAAGTTCTTTGGATTCAGAGATTTAATTTCTTCTATTTTTTCTCTTAAGATCCTAGGGCATATTTGTGTTTCTCCTACTTTTTTAGAAATTTAGCAGTGAGTTTACTACATGGTAACTTCGGAATGAAATAAATATACCTATATTTAAATTCTCAACTTTATTTGCAAAATTAGTAGTAAGTTGAGAATTCTTGTTAGGTTGGGTAGAACTTTAATTATTTTCAAATAGATTTTTAAATTAAAGATTTAAAATTAATTTTCTTGAAACTTTTTTCATAGAGTTTATATTCAATACTATTTTATATTAGTATCAGGTGTACAGCATAGTGGTTAATCAGTTCCTTTATGAAATAATCCCCCTGATATTTTCAGTACCCAAACAAAACTTTAATTTTTCTTGAATAAAACTTTTAAAGGCTATTTACAAAAAGAAATGATTATTATAGAAAACTAGTTTTCATAAAACTACATAATTTCCTAGTCAGCCTAATTGGAGTTCCTTTCTTTTTTTATTCTGTAAATTAACCAGTTAGCAGACATTCCTTTAAGCTTATCCAGCAATTATTTTGGAAGGAGTTACAACTTGCATTGCAAGGTTACTTCAAATTTTATTATTCATTTTATCCTTGACCTCAGTGGTTAAAACTATTAACTAAAGTAATGCTAATTGTGGTGGTGTTTTTTGATTTAGACACTTGTCCACTAGGAATTGGACTGAGACCAATTCATTTCATACTGGCCGAGGAAAAGACATCACACAGTAATGATTTTTGGTTACTGTTCAAAAGTTTACATTAATATAAAGAGCACACAGAGTAAAACAATCATAAATACTACCTTAAACATTTATGTAGACATTTATATACTAAGTTGTGTGAAGTAATAGGGAAAATTATAAATATATTTTAATATTTTGCAACTCCATGTGAAGCATCATTATGTATTTCGTTATTTTATCTTTTTCATCATGTAAAATGGCAGTGCATATACATTTTTTATTAAAATAATAAGAAAAATTTATTTGCTTGATTCAACAAATATTTGATTGCCTAATATCCTTAAGGTATTACAGAAACAATAATAAAATATCCCAAAGTGGTAATGTGGTAAATATAAGCCATGGTAATGGCCCTCAGGAGGTTTATGGTTTAGTAAAGATAGTGAGATAAAGAAATGGATAATAAATGGCAGACTTAAGATAACTGGTAACATTTATTGAGTACTCACTATGTTCCAGGCAATCTTTTAAGATATATCTGAGTGTCTCATCAACTGAACCTTTTAACCAAACTTTGAAGTAAGAATCGTTTAATAGGTAAGGAAACTAAGTTACAGAGAGTTACAGCAAAATTCCAATGTCATGCGTTAATAAGTAAACCTGTTGGAATTTGAGCTTGTGATATTGGTTCCTGAATTACATCCTTAATCTTTTTATTTTTGTCTTTAGGGTAAATTCCTTAAGAGCAATGTAAAAATAATACAAACCCAACTGCCCACAAATTTGCTTCATGGTTCACATAAGGCAGAAATCACTTGTGCTGGAAAGACCCAGAAAGCTTCTTAGGAAGGTTGCATTTGGAATGGTCCTCAGAACATGGACATGTGGAACTCTAGAATGAGACATTATCTTAAGACAGGGAGACTTCGTCTCAGGCTGGAGAGCTTCCTCCCAGATCTTCCTGTGCTCAGAGCTGCGTTGCTTTTCTTGCTGTCCCTTGTATATAGGTATAACCATGTGACTGAGTTCTATCCAGAAGGATGTTTTGTATAGACATTAGAATGTATATAATGTACAATGTACGAGTGTGGATAGTACAATGTACGAGTGTGGATACCTCCAAAACAGAATTTATTTATAAAAAAATGTTTATTTATTCTTCCATGTTTAAACTTCAGTCACCTTCAAAGTATGCTCCATTTGATGCACTACAACTATCGAGACATGTTTTCCATTGCTCAAAACAGTTTTTTAATTCTTCGATTTTGATGCTTTTTAGGGCTTCTGCTCAATGTTTTTTGTTTCATCTCCTTCACATTGGCAAATGTTTTCCTTTGAGGATTTTTTTTTTTTTTCAGGGGAACAAACAAACAAAAAAGTTGCCCAGGGTGAGATAAGGTGAATAGAGAGGGCGGGGCACGGGGGTCATGCTGTTTTTCTTCAAAGATTGCTGAACACTCAGATTGGTGTGGGCAAGTGCACTCGTAAATCACCCTTCATGAGATGGGCGAATGGGTTGAAAGAGTTTCCAAAAAAATTCGCTGAAGCCCAGTGCAGTCTCTCACAACAATGCCAGCTGGTACACTGATAGGGATGGATTCCTAGAACATAGTGGAGGAAGCCTGTATTACAAGAGGCCTGCCCTCCAGAAGGAGGTGCATGAAACCTCCCATATTTTTTCCTGCTGTTCATCTTGTTGCAGATGCTCTATAGAGCTCAGAAGCCAAGTGATAAGGATAAAAGATCACATTCACGATAAGGAAGAGGTCCAGGTCCCTGGATCACAGCTCGAATGACAGCCGCCCACTATTTAAGAAAACCCATCAGAGGCATTTTAAATGAGAAATAAATGTTTACTGCGGTAAGCTACCAAAATTTTGACATTTGTAGACTACAGCAGTTAGCCTACTTTCACAAATACAGGGAATACAGGAAGCAGAGTGTCATAGAAGGAGAACACAGTACATTTGTTTCTCCCTAGTAGATGGGAAGTGTGATATTGGGTTCTAAAGCCAATATGAGAGGTTAAAACTATCATTAAATTTCCCTATACAGTTTGATATATACAACAGAGTACAATATAAAATATAGTATATACAGTTGACCTTATATAAACCTATAGGAGATTATGTCAATTCTCTTCACTTTTACATCGTTAATGTTTTTCTAGTGGCAATTTATTATTCAACTTCTTCCTTTAGGATATTGATGAAACCATTACTACTTAAATTTGGCCACCTGAACCATATGTTCAACTTCTTTCTTAATGGAAAAGAAACATAGTCTTTCTAAATTGTTTGGCAAGATGTGCGGGCTAGTTCAGCCCGGGTTTCTACCATCGCCTCAGACATGCTTACGTGATGTGATTTCATGGAACTGAGAGGCAGTTTATTCACTCAGAAAAAACACAAGCTTTATGGGCAGAGGACTCGAGTTTGAAGCCCAGCTATAACATTGTTTTAGTTCTTCTGTGAAACTTGGATAATTTGTTAAAATACTCTGAACTTCTGTTTTCCAATTAGTAAATTGCAGGTAAAAATACACATTGTAAGATCTGGAGATATACACGTATATTCATAATAGTGAATATTTATTTAGTACTTATCATGTTGCATTTCCTGAAACAATCGCTCTATCACAAGTTTTGTTGTATTTTCCAGGTTTCTGTGTCTTATTAACATTGGTTTTGATCTGTACAATCCACACAGATTGTACAGATCTGTGTTCAGTGTTTGAAGATTCCTGGCCCAGGAATAGACAAATGTTTTGGTTTATCCTCTTTTCTCTCTCTCTCTCGTTTTTCTCTTTTAAGATTTTCCATTTACCACTACACCCACTTTTAACACATTTTTAACTCTATTTACTCCATCTCCTTTAAGACTGATCTCTTACATTAAAAAGATCCTTTTAATTTAATATGTAAATTACTAACATTTTTAAACTTTGCACTAATGACAACCTCAGCAACAAGTTAAGGATAGTGCTATTATCTTCATTTGACAAAAGAGAGTAAATGACGGGCCCGATGTTCCACATTATTTAGTGACAAAGTGAGGACTAAAACACTAATTAACAATTACTGAGCACTTGCAAGTTGTCTAGCACTTTTCATAAATTAACTAATTTCATGTTCATAAAAACTGTGTGAGCTAAGTACTATTATTATCACCCAATCATAAGAGAGGAAAAGTAGGCACAAAGAGGTTTGAGTAGATTGCCATGGTTACATAACTACTAAGTGATTGGTCTGCTGTTTCAGCTCAGATATTTGCATGTCTGAGCTATTTTAATATGCTGATTTTTATTAAAGTATATACAAAAGACATTTGAATTGGACTATTCAGTAATCTGAGAAGGTCAACATAACTGAATCACCCTGTTATTGTGCAACAGAGAAAAGTTTAGCTAGGAAGATATAGTAGGCATGCTCATTCAAGACTTTTAATGCCATATTTTGCATCTACATGCTTAAAAATGGAACATTATTATTATTTAATTATTATTAACTGGAATTCATAAAAGATAAAAAAATGTGTAATACACCCAAAATGGTCTTCAGTTCTAGGACTGAACCTAAAGTAAAAAATACAGGGACTAGCACAAATAATACCCCTTTTTTATTGCAAAATTTTTTGTTACAAAATCATAAGCATGTAATTCTGTAACATAATATCACACAATAACATAATATCATAATGTCATAATACCATATGACATTTTAGGTGAAATGTTCAAATTAAATCTGTAAATTATTGCACCCATATTATTACCCTACCAACCCCACTGAAGCAGGCATTTCTTCTGCCAGACTCTGTAAAATAAAATCTCCATCGTATATTTATTAAAAGTATTTTTTCTATGTCATGGGAAAAAATTTCAACTTTTGAAAAAAATATAAGAAATAAAGGAAGAAATAGATGATTTAAATAATTAAATTAAAAATTGTAATGTGATAATTTTTGTTTTATACTGAATATTTGTGTTATAAGAATCTGTAACTGTATGATATATGTCAGCTAGTGAGATTAATTTACACAGCTATATGAATGTTGCTAGGCAGGGAGAACTTTTCTGTTACATTACAGGTTCCCTTTCTAGCTTTGGCTGAAATCTGAAATGTATTAGAAAATACACTATCAATAGTTTTATGTTTAACACAAGAGGAACTCATTCACAAGTTAAAGTTTATCGCTTTCCAGCTGACGCTGTGGTCTCACCCGAGGCCTTGGAAATGAGGCTGTGCTGCTTCTCCCCCTCACACAGGTATGAGAGACATGGATTCTGTAGCTGGAACGCAGCTGACAAGTCTGCATGTGATCCAGTATGGTCACAGAACTAATTATGCTGATTACAAATGCACTAGTTTTTTAAAAAATGACCTTTGTCATATCTTTGTGTATGATATGAACTCCATTTACTCATGGGAAAATGATTTTTTCTGCTATTTAGATATGCATGTAAAAAACTTTGTATTTTATATAATATATCCAAATTAAATCTACTTCCCTGCTTACTTATAGTCTCATCCTACCATCATGAATAAGTGCTTGTTCCTCAAAAACCTTTATTTTCAACAACTTGTTATCTAACCAGTAGGAGGATTAGTTGTGGATCAATGAGAATATTTTAAGGGAAACTGGGTAGTTTTTTGCTACACTCAAATTCTATTAAAATATTTACTGTTATTTTGCTCAGAAAGCACTAGAATTAGAAGTGATTCCAGAATATCCTTCTGGGTGGTGCTTATGGCTGCAGTCTGGAGAAAATCAGGTGAGGTTTGAAGCCTTGTATTGACACTTTTTGCATAACAACTTTGCTTTTTACTTAGATTATAAATTGAGAGGGTACAGACAGAGAACAGTGCAAAATTACGGTAGGGACCACAATCCCAGCTACTCATGGGCACTATGACAAATCAGAGGATATAAAAATAATTAAAATGGTTTTTTTTTCCTGCTCTTCAATCTACTGATGGAGAGCACAGATACGCACTACTGACTAGGATTGTGAATGCATATTGAAAGTGTAAACTGAATGTCTAGCTTAGCACAAATTGAACAAGTAATTCTGACTGCTGAATTATGAACACTGCCATCAAAAAGGTTATATTTGAACTGAGTTTTGAAAGATAAATACAATTTCACATGAAAAAGAAGAAGAGGACGCAAACACAGGCAATAGCCTTTTCTGAGACACAGGCACGGCAGCTTATGCTTGTGCAACAGGAAACTTTCATTACTAAAGAAAGTTTGCAGGAACTATTATGAAGGACACATGGGCAAAATCGGGGGGGATGGTGGGGGTGGGGGAGGGAGATGAGTTTAGCTGGGGTGGGGGGGAGGGAAGGGGAGAAAAGGCACACAACTGTAATTGAATAATAATAAAAATAAAAAAAAAAAAGAAAGACACAAGGTTGGGTGGGAAGCATGGATTTGTGGGAGATCACTTAACAGGAGTCAGCCCAGGGTCTGTCTCGAAGACAGCCCTTTCATTGAAATGTTCAGGTTTTGAGTAACTTAGGCCCACTGAGTTAACCGAGTTAACCCTTTTCTGTCCGTGATAACTCCAAAAACAATAGAGGATCACTAGCATCCACAATGCTGGAGTCTATCAGCAAAACAAAGCAAGACAGATGAAGGTAGAAGGAGTATATTATAAGAGGAGAAGGGGGAGGAGAGGGTTGGCTGAAAGAAGGCAAAGGGTTTAGCTAAAGAACTTATACATATCACCCATAAACATGGGCAATGGTGTGGGGATTGCCTGAGGGAGAGGGGTAGCTGGCTGGAGGGGGGCAAAGGGAGAGGAATTGGGATGACTGTAATAGCATAAACAATGAAATATTTCAAAATAAAACATAAAACATGAAAAATAAAGTTAAAAAAAAGAATGCGAACCAGGATCCCATAGTGAGGTTAGGCAGACTAGCATGTGGACTTGGAGAGCAATGCAGGACCAGCATCATTCTTGGCTGTCATCTGTGATTTGCTTTTATGAGCTTACAGGGACTTGAGGCAAAGTCAGCTTAATAGGGGCAGAAACCAAGAAATAAGTCCTAGATAAAATTGAAATCACCAGAGAAGAATAACTAAATGTCTAAAATTTTGCTCCCTCCTATTTTCCCCTGGCTCTTGTTTATTTTCCCTTCCCAGGACTCCCAATTCCCCTGAGGGTATCCTCTCAGGGTACTCAGAGTTAGGCAAACCGCTCTCCCTGGAAGACAAAGGCAGTCAGATCTGAGGTCGCAGGATCAGAGGGTGCTGTTTACACAATACATTGATTCTTCTCTAATGTTTGCCAGACAAATAGGGTAGAATTTGAAGATTTTTATTTTATACTGTAAAGTGAAGGAAGCTTTATTCTTTTCAAGTCCACATTTTCCTAGTGGGTGCATAGAGAAACACTAGTTATATGAAGTAAGGAGGAACTATTATTTCTATGGAGCCAAAGAGACTGTGACGTGGAGTGGCAGACACTAAATATGCACCACTTCCATGCTTTTGCATGAGACTGATCCTTCTTTTCTCCATACCAGGCCAATCCTGTCCTCCCATATTATGTTCCCATTTCACTCCAATGTTACCTTTCTGACCTGTAAGCTCCTAGACGGGGCACTTACTCCTGACCTCTTCTTGATTACACACCCAGTTTACTAATCATTGATTGCTCTGCAGATGCAATGCTGATTGTTCTATATCCTATCTTCAGGAGCACAAAATTCATCAACTGAGCCGGCACAGATTCTGTTTCATGTGAATGAATGTTCCAAGTGGTTGGATAGATAAGTCCTCAGAGGGATTGTAGGTAGGGAATCTAACTGGGTATGTTTGCTTTGGAGTGACTCTCTTCTTTTAAAAGTGTGACTAATAAAGTACCTGACACACAGCTGCAGCTCAGTAAATGTTTATTGTTGTTAATCAATGCCAATGACTTCTTAAGTAGCTTATAAAATAAAAGATCCAATAGAACAAAATCCTTGAATTGTCTAATTGTCCTCCGAGGAGAAATGGACCAGCAGTCACATGAGTATGTAGCGCACAAGAACAAAATAAAAATATCATTTTGAGATTTATTTGGGAAATAGCTATGTTCCAAGGCCTTGCAGATTGTGGGCCAGATTCTAGCCTTTGAAAGTTTGTGTGACAGCTCTCTAATTTGCAGGGATCAAAACACAGTATTTCAGGACAAGGCTATGCTATTATATATGAGAGCAACTTTCATTGTTAATACTTTGTGACCTCCCAGGATATTGAAGTATATGCAAATCAGCATATTCTCACCAATTTATAAATACTATTTATACTTTAAAATTTATTAGTTACTGACTAATAAATTTTAAACTAATAAATTTTAAAGTTTTATATTATTATATTAGAAAAGACAAACTGACAGATAATAGGAAGCATGAATTGAAATTTTGATTCCTTTCTCCAATCCCTGATTTTAAAAAAATACATATGTAATTGATAAGGATCATTCTCTCTATCAAACACTTTGGAAGTTTTCTCATTAACCTTTCTTATGGTTAGAGATTCAAAGTGGTCATTCAAATCATCCAACCAATGAAATAACAAATTCAAATGAGGCTATGAAACCTTCTTTATCACCTTCTAGATGTGATAGCGCCAGCAAGTTGCAATAATTTTATTTAGTTTGTCTCCTCCTTTACTTTACTGTCTGAACAGCCTAGCTAACAAGACAATCTCTTAATGAGTATAAAGTTATGGATTTTTCATCATAAACCATTTTATGGAGTGGTTCTTTATTATAAATGATTATAGTCATGATTTTCAGTCCATTTATAAAGATGAATCAAAAACCATTTGAAAGCCTTTTTTCCTCTGTCCGTATATTTTTTTCTTTAAAAACTAGGCTAGAGCAAACAAGTTTACAAATAAGGGATAAATTCTTAGAGGAAAGCTTATCTTCATTGTTATAGAAATATCTTTATATTCAAAAAGAACTATAACTTAATATACTGTGTACATTATGCCTTTTTGTTGTTTCACTATTCTAAGTGAGAAATGGATTAGCAATTAACATATGGCAGCTCTCTGATGCCTTAATAAATGGAAAGGAGCTTTTGCTCAAAGCTGTTGGAGCTCTTTCACAAATTAATTGACCTTAACATGTGGATGGAGTATAGCCCCATATGCCAGAGGGGGAAGGGGTATAGCCATTTCAAAATAAATTCTAAAGTTATAGAACATATACCGAAGACAAATACTAGCGAGGGGTGAATTTGGGGACAGCTTTACATTTTCCTGTCTTAGCTGGGTGACTGAGGCACCGCTTCTGTCCTTTCATTCTGACCTCATGTATTATAGAATTAGTTTTATCTTCAGTTCCAAGCCTGTGGACAGGCATCTAAGCTGTATTTCCACAAAGCTACTTTAATGAATTCTGCTTGATTATATTAAGGATATTTTGTTTATTTGTTTTTGTTTTTGGTCACTCTTGTCTTACCGACATAAAATATTTCACATGTAAAGGTTACATATTGTATATTTCATTTTGTGATATTCTAGAAAAGGCAAGATACAGTAAGGAGAACAACTCAGTATTTGCCAAAGGTTGGGGCAGCTGCGACTACAAAGGGCAGCTCTAAGGAGATGTTTGAGGGGTCACGGAACTATGCTGAATCCCGATTGCTGTGGTCGTCACGAGACTCTGTCTGTGTGTCACAATTTCTTGAACTAAACACTGAAAAGAGTCAATGCTCCTGAAATAAATTTGGAAAATTTTAAAAAACTTTAAAAAGATGATTTGATTTTTGTTCTGTCAATTTTTATTTTTATTATGTGTTAAAATAAGTTTAAATGACTTGTACAAAGAGTTGGTAAAATATTTTTAGCAGTGTGCATAAATTCCAGAATCTTGAAATACCCGTTCATTTTGTTGATGACTGAATGGATACTGTGAAATCTTTCTGTAACACAGGCCTTGAGGGATCAGAGCAAAAGATCATCTTAAAATTCAGATTCTGTTACTTCGTTCACCTTCCAAACTTCTCCGGTAAAATGCAAAGTGAACTTTTTCTGTGAGTTCTCGGGACTAAAGCATTACAGTGAGATTTAAGTGTATTTTGCCAACCATTTTTCGTATTTTTTTTGCCACTGTGGAGTGAAGGATGTTCTTATATTTTTAAGTTATCTTTTGATTAATTTCTCTATTTTTATATATCCAATGTCATCTTATTCACCTCCATCAAACTATAGTTTATAGCTTATGTCTCCATATTTTAAAATCGGATTCATATATTTCATGTTAAGATCAAATATATAAAATGAAAGGAGTTTATAAACAATAAAATTAAAAATAAGGTAAATAGCAATTCAACCTGGGCAGTGAGTTTCAAAGTGTGCAGCTTTCAAGTTCTAAGTAAACTGGATAATTCAGCACTTCTTTATGCCTGCTTGCAGAATGCGCCTAAAAGCCCATCTCTCTCTTGAATAGTTTTGATAAACAATTAAATATTTATACGGTATTTTATACCATGCTGAAATTAGGTGATTGTTTAGTCATAATAGGAAACTACGGCTGTCTAGATTTTTATCACTTATGAGACTTAAAATTTTCTACTTATATTAAAAGGTAATGGTTTCCTTCATCATTTAACATGTAGCAGTTTCCATGCTCAGGTATTCAGTTTGTTGCAAACTCATAATGAAAGAAAAATTGGTTCCTTTATATACATATATTTTAATGCATAAGGCTGCCCTAAAATTTTTAAATGAAAGGAAATAAATATAACTTTGGAATTTACCAAGGATTCAGATTAAAACACAAATTTTAGGATTTACATTGGTTGGAATAAGATTAGGATTTCCAACCAATGTTCTCTTTCTCTTTTATTGATTCTTTGCTTTTTTTACTGAAAATCTAGCTCACAATTTTCAGGAATTGCGAATATTTGGAGATGATGGTTTTTACGGATTCCATGTATTTTTAGGTTGCTTGTAGAGATTCGCTGTGTTGGTGGTGATGCAGAATTATCTCTAGAAGAAAGGCAATAAGTGAAAGGACAAGATTGAATGGGAGCAATTTGTAAGAGTGGAATGATTAAAGAGCCAATATTAGTTAGTTCCCTTTTGAACCTCTTTGTTTCATTCACTGTTCATTGTAAAATGCTTTTAAGTTTGACTATGCTTACCTGAAGTGAGTTTTTCATTGTTTAATAGATGTTTTTTTCAACATGGTATATATCGTGAATTCTTTCCCTCAAGGATCCTCCATGCATATCATTTGTCAAATTGCACGTATCATTAATTGTGTTGAATTGAAATTGTATTTCTATGTTTTTAGAGTGTTTAGTGAGTCAGCAGGGCCTATTGTAAAGCAAAATCAAAAACAAAACCAAAAAATCATATGTGATAGGCAGAGTCCCCCTTGAGTGTGGGAAGGACCTGTAAATGTGATGAGATATCACTGCTGTGATTATGGGACCTTACCTGGCTAAAGAGATTCTGCAGATATAAATGAGGTTTCTAATCAGTCGACTTTGAACTAATCAAAGAGAGATTTTCCTGAGCGAGCCTGATATAATCAGTTGAGCCCTTAAAAGAAGTCAGAGTCAAACAGTAGATTACCGTCCTGTCCTTGAAGAAGCAAACTAGAATATGGTGTCTGCCGAGGAGGTGGGGGTGTTGGGCAGTCTTGAGTGGCCTCCTGTACTTTAGAGCTTTCTGACCCAGGCTAGCAAGAAAATGTCCCTATAGCCTCAAGTGATTATTCTGCCAGTGAGAGCCGTTGGAATGACCCTGTATCTAAGATGAGATTGCAGTCCTGGCTGCCACCTTAAATTTGGCTTAGTGAGACTCTGATCAGAGGTGCCAGCTTACCTGTAATACTTAGATTCCTGACTCAAGGCAAATGCAAGGCAATGAATAGGTATGGTGGTAAAGAGCTAAGTCTGTACTAATATGGTACACAGTAATAGAAACTGATTCCATTATAAATGGGTTATTTTTAAAAGGGCATACTTACTGAATATAAACTGTCATGGAATAACACTTACAAAAAATTAGAATTTGTTAGTATGGTTCAGATATGTTTTCAGAAATATTAAAATTCCTGTGCTTGGGGCACTTTGACCAAGGAAGATGTCTTCAAATTTTTAGACAGACTGGTAAAATTCCCAGGAGGACAAATCACTAGGCAAATTTTTCAATGGCCAGGGATAATTGTATATGGGTTTAGAAATTCCATCACCATAAAAAGTACAAAGTCTGAATGTAACCAAACAAAAAGTGGAGGTTTGACTTCCTGTCGCCACAGAAGACAAACTTGTGAGGCAGCTTCTGGTGCAAAGGGGAAGAGGTTTTATTCAAGTGTTGTGTGATCTGGGAGAATGGTGGACTCTGGTTTCAGAGACCATCTCCTCTTTCTGCTATGCAAAAGTCCAACGATGACCTCAACAAGGCCAAGACAAAAGCTAGTGTCCAGAGTTCCTGCTCCATTTTAAACTATACACCTTTGGAGCCCACAGACATTCTAAGTAATGTTGGTCCCCATACACGTAGTTAAGCTTGTGCCCAGCTGCTGCCCATTGCAGGCTCCATCCTGGAACCTGCATGTGGATCTAGCCATGGGTCACTCAGCTACTAGGTCTACAAGGCTGTGTCCTCCCTGGACATAGTGTGCAAGTGCACTGGCAAGGGTATCACCAGGTGGGCGAGAGAGAGAAAGAGAGCCCACCCCCGCCCCAGGCCATGGGCCACATGGTTGCCAAGGCTACATGGCCCATGGAGAGAACAGGCGAGTGTACACAGTGAGAGTCCAGGTCACGAGAAAAGGAGCTCCTTTGTTCCCTTGGGATCACATTAGCTTGGGTGTAGGATGTACAGGGTGCTTTCTCAAAATAGCCAATCAACTCCCCAAACTTTTTTGCACTTCAGATGGGTTCCCCTCCCAACCAATCCCTTCTTTCCCGGGCCTGAATGACAAGTCTCTTTGATCTAGCACCTCCCGCTCTGCCATTTTGACTTCTGTGGAGCATGTGCCTGCCTTCACCTAGCCCCACCCACAATCAGGTGGATCAGGAAAAGGACTTTTCCTTATCCAATTATTTTGCTAGCTTTTCACACATGTGGTATAAGATCTTCTCACTGCCATCATCTTGGCCTATTGTGGAGGCTCCCTGGTGCTTTGACTAAGTGTTTTACAGTGACAAGAAGTTATTAATTACCTTAGTCAGTATACAGACTTATTATCTATCTCTGATGAAGTTAAATTATTAATTCCCAAATAAATATGATTCATATTTTAAGTGCCAAACAACTATTCTCACTATGTTTATAAATTAACTACATTTATTTCATTAGAAGGGATGGCTAAATTTTAATGCTTATTTACATGATATAATTCTTTGTATATTTTTTCTGTGTATGGAAAAAAATAGAGATGAGCTGTAATATTCTGTTCATAAATTATTTAAAACTAAATTGTTTGACATAGATGACATAAAATTATAAATACATGTTAATCACAAATGCAAGCTTTGAAATCTATTCACTGAGATGTTTTTTAATTTTGTTTTCATTTTTACTGAAGGATGCATATTTATGAAGTTGTAATATACCTTTAAATTATTGCTTGAAGTAGTCATATTTGAATACCTCTTCTAAATACTTAATTCATGGTAAATCTACCGCCTGTATCCTCATATCTAAGTAACAAGCAAGGTGATTTGAAGAATGATATAACCTTGCTTTATAAGCTAATACTTTTATTTATTAGAGTCACAGAAATGTATTTAAACATAGATAAATTAGAAAATTCTCTGTTGTAGATTATTTTGTTGCTCCTAACCATTTCCTTCTTTCTCTAATGAAGGACTACATATCGCCCTTCTCATCTCCTTGCTGTACATCTTATTTGGTTAAATACACTTTCTGAGACTTGACCCCTCTTGGCTGTGTTACTTGTGGGAGCCAACAGAATTGGAGCCAAAATGATCTTGTTTCAATTTTACCAGAGACTTTAAGAACATTATGGGTTGCTGGGAGGTTTTTTTTTTTTTTTTTTCAATCCTCACCCAAGGACGTGCTTTTTATAGATTTTAGAGAGTGGGAGGGGGAAGAGAGTGAGAGACAGAGAGAGAGACATCGACTGCTTGCCTCGTGCACACAGCCGGACTGGGATAGGACGGAACTGCTGGGAGCTATTTTTGATGTGCCCTGAGAAGAGCACAGCCCAGACAGGAGCCTCTCCTTCAGCCTGATCTGAAAATGGAAGAACTCTTGGGCAGCAGAAGTGTAGCCTGGCAGCCAAAACTGAGTTGCAACCAATCAGCAGCCATTCACTTACAAACTTTTTGTTGTTTTATAAGATTTTGATGTTTGTTTTCACAACACACCTGAGCAACATGTTCTGAAATGTAATTTTCTAGGAAATGAAAAATGAGCATTCAATTTCTCTAATTAGCGCTTCTATAGTTCCTGTTGCATTTAGAATAAAGACCAAAGTCTTCACTGACCTTCAAGATCCTATATGTTTACTCCCTACTGGATTTTTTGAATAGTTTCTAGAATTTACACTATATGCTTATGCTCCCTATGTGAGGAATTCTTTTTCTATTCTTCATTCCACCAGCAAGAACACCATAGGCAAACATCTCATGGTAACATAATTATACATATGAATAAGTGATTCCTGTGTTTTTTCCTACTTCATTTTTCTTTCCAAGATAATAGGGATTATGTTGTTTTGTTTACTTTTTACCAACTGTACCTGTCACAGTGCTGAAACATAGAAGTCTAATAAATATGTTAAATGAAGCAAAAAATGAAATAAATTTGTTTGATCTACCATCTTTATCCCCCAAAACATCAATTTTGTTCTCAGAATGAGCTATTTTTTCATTAAAAAATTAATTCCAAAGACTCCATAATGTTTCCATAAGAAAGTTGCTTTTAAATATTATTAGAATACTTATGAAGTCAAAAGTGTAACTATTATGTCTCATACCTCTCTTAATATTATTTCTCATGGAGTAGGAATCCATTTTCACTTTTCATAGCCTAAGACTAGTTAAATGGTTTTCTGTTGCCATAGTAACACTAGTCGGTTTTTACAGTGGTTTTCCACAAATTTTAAACAGTATATTATTTCATTAATGAAACTTAAGAATTTTGAGGAAAACAATATTGTCTGTTCTTGATGTAAAATACACACAATTTCATATACTTTCTGCATGTTTTTAAATTTGACTTTTAAATTATACTTATTTCAATGTAACTCCACTGTCTTGTGTTTTGACTTTTATGTGTTCCAATTTTCAGAGTCAATCTTGATTCTTTCTTAAGTTTATTTTTCTCAGTATGTGTTTTTAATTAAAAAAAGCATTGCTTTAATCCATCAAATTCAAGGCTTAGCTGTTCAGATCTGAAAAGAGACAGCTTAGTACAAGGTGGGTTTGGAGTAGACTATGAGGCGATTCTGTTAGACGTACTCAGGGTTCCAGTACACTAATCGACGATGGGGAGACACAGGGCTAAGACAGTAATTTCAACCTTTCTCACCTCATGGCACACAGAAACTAATTACTAAAATTCTGTGGCACACTAAAAATATGTTTTCTGCCAATCTGACAAAAAATAGGTATCATTTTGATTGATTTACAAAAGTATAGTAGTTACCTACATTTTTACTCCAAAGTAAATTTTTGAAAAATCAGATGCCTATAGTTGTATGTAAGGATTTCTGCTACCAAGAATTAACCAATCAAACGCAACCTTAGTATGCAGCATAACAAATAAGATGCAACTTTATCTTATGACCTATATGTTTATGGTTCAAGATAAGGCATTCACATGCCATGGCTCTTGATGTATTGGCTGTTGTCATTTTTTTTCTTTGACAATCTAAGGGAAGACAGTGTCTGCTGACTAAATGGTCAGGTATTGCACGTTTTGAAAATTCTTGCACCGCACTGGTTGAAAACTGCTCAGCTAAAGTGTTGATGGAAACATTGTTTGGTACAGTAAATTGAAAGTGTAAAACATTAAGAATTATGGACCAAGATGGAAATATGAGTATTTTTCATTCTGACTCTTAAGCAGACATAGCTAGAGCTTTCCCTATTTTTAGAAGAGATAGGTATAACATGGCCAAAGAGAAAATGTTGGGAAAGGGACATAAATATGGTTATATATGATTGTTGTTGATCTTTCCACAAGATAGACTTTAGGGTCTTTTTACTTATTACTCAATCAGATATAAATGTATTCAATGTTCTATCTTGATAAGAAGTCTGAGATAAACTCATAATTTGTGATTTAAAAGTTATGTATCTGATTTCCTGTGTGTTTGGTGATTCTATTTTGCTTCCTACAGTTAAATTTTTACTTAAGTTTTGAGTCAATATTTTGGGTCTTTGTAAAGTACAGCTCTGAAATTCAGCAAAGAGGTCACTCATGAGTTGTTCAGATTTTGGGAGGCCACATTTTTATACTTGAGAATGCTTATTTGATGATTTAGTACTTTAATCTTAAATTGACATAAAATAACACAGATTACCATCCCACAAATAATACTGTAATTCTTATATAGAGTAAATGAGTTTTTGAGACTTTTTGGAAGTAAAGGGATTCAAAATATTTTGGGAAAGAGACAGAAAAAGAAAAAATGAGAGGAGAAAGCCAACAAATTGTTTTATTTTTTGGAATATTGAATGAATTTTAAATTTGGGAAATGAAGACAAAAAAAGAAAGAAAGAAAGCAAAGAAAAATTTAAAAAATATTGTTAGTTTAGCTTGAAACAGCACAAATTTATCACTTGGGTATATAAATTTAGATTTTGCAGAAAAAGTGTAGTATCATGCTGATAGAACACATACACTATAATAGATGATATCATAGTCATTCTCTATTTTGTGAGGCAGTTGTGCTAGGAGATCCTTTTCCCCTGCAATTGCTTTGTGTATCCTAATTAATTTAAGGCTCATAAATAAGCAAGAATTATTCACAAACTAAAAAACACATATCTGGAAAATGTGCACATAAATGTTAGATTATGAAGCTATCCTTTTAAACTTCATTTTATTGACTTGAATACTATTGATGGTGATGATAATAAGGTAACAATAATTTATTTTGTGCATAATATGTAACAGGTACAGTGGGGTAAACATTCAGCTCCAAAGTTTTCAGCTGTAAAGACTGGAACAGATGAATTATTTAATCTTTCATAAAAACGAAAACCATTATAATCAGTATTTTTATGGATTTGAACAAGTATTATTTGGGATAGCCGATGCTCTTTCTGTTATGCCAGATTGCCTGTCTAAAGCAAAATTAACAAATATAAATGAAGAAAATGGTAGAGAGAATGCTAGTTACCTATCCTAAAGCATGTTGTTTTTAGAACACTAAAAATGATTTTTTAAATTGTATTGATAACAATAATATTTAGGGGAAAGAAACATTTTTCTTCTCTTCCCTAGTGGTTCCTCCAGCTGGACTAAGAATTAAATTGAAAGGAGACAGATTAACAGGAGACAATCACAAAATTTAATTATGAATGTACATATGGAGGTTCCTCTTCTCCCTCCTAAACAATTAATGGTTTATATGGTATTTACATTTTGGAGCTATACTTGGAACTAAGAGGTCAAAGGTCATCCATTCAATATTTATTTAGAACTATTTTACACAAAGCATGATTTTAGGTCATGGAACAGAAAAATTACAAGATAGCTCACCCTAACAAACAAGATCATTTTGCATAAATTTTATCCTTCAACAATTGTGTGCAAGCGGAGGGCAGGTTATCCTCATTTCACATGAAGAAATTAGAAAACAAGTAGTGTTCTTATGAAGCAGAATGGAAACCATGCCTTTGAAAAGATATATTTGGGATTAAGAGCAATATGCATACAATAGAAATATGAAATAATTTGGCCACTATAGACCTCTGAAAATTAAACTATTGTTTTCTAGTGTGTAGATCATGTGACTTGGGGCACAGATAAATGGGGGTTTTATAGGAGACCAAAAGCTTTTTAGTTTGATGGCCTGGATGACTAATTCAAGGGGCAGAGGGTATTAACTAAATAAAATTCAATTTTATTAATGAGGCAGCCTTATCTAGCTGTGGAAAGTTCAGGAGCTTTGAAGAGATATAATTTACAACATGTATGTCTTCAGGGAAATTTACCAAACCTCTCTGAGATTTAGACTCATTGGATAATACTTAATATATGCCAGGAATACTTAATATCTAAACTGTCAGGCACATAGAGATTTTTGATCAGGCTAGCTCTATTCTTGCCAGCTCTCTTCACTACTTGCTTGATCTCTGCTTTTCCAGTCTTTATGTCAGAATCTCCATTTTTCCTCTTTTCTCATTTTTTTTCATCTCAAAAGCATGGCTTCAGTTTTTCCTGAAACATTTTGACAGTATATTTATATATGTGACTATCATGGAAAATATGACAATATTTATGTCAGCATTGAGCCAGTTTGGTTTCTTTCTTGTACACTATTCTTGAAGACTTCAATAAAATTAACTTGCTCCATCGTGTTAGATGTGAGAAGGGGAAGAGAAATGCTTACTCCATATGTAGAGTTGACAAGGAGGAAAACAAAAGGCAAAAGTGAGATAGAGATGAAGATGGAGATAGAGATGGAATAGAGAGAGAAATGGAGATGGAAGTGTCGGAGCTGGAAGTGGAGATGGAGAGGGAGGTGATGGAGCTGGAAATAGAGAAATGGAGAGGGAGATGTTGGAGCTGGAAGTGGAGATGGAGAGGGGGGTGATGGAATGGAGATGGAGACATGGGGAGAAAGCAAGAGAGAGAGAGAGAGAGAGAGAGAGAGAGAGAGAGAGAGAGAGAGAGAGAGATTGAGACTGAGAAAGGTAGAGAGAGCTCTCAGCCCCCATTATTAAACAAGAAACAAAAAATGTGACTGGGAAGCTTCTGAGACTTAATTTCAGTGGAATGTCTAGGGTTATCAATATATGATGTAGATAAAAACTCATTTAAATAAATGGAATATGCAACTCAATACTTAAACAAAAACCACAGTCATTAATTGTGAAGTCTCTTATTTCAAAATAATTAGATATTTTCTGTTATACGGTTGGACACAGACCAGTCATGTAGGGAGGCTGTCTATAGTGTTTCTGAACATAAGGGCTGGTGTTTAATTTTGTGACAGAAATCCTAAAAGATATTTAGGTGAAGGAGTAGCAAAACTGCCCAGATTTTTAACATATATTTTGTTGTTTATCGGAATATTATGTTAATATCTAAGTTTACTATTTTCAATAAATTAGATAAATCATATGTCTAATTTGCAAATTAAAGTTTTCCATTTGCTTGAATGTTCGACAATCTGATTAAAGAAATTCTACAGTAAAAAGGTTTTAGGCAGCTAACTTAAGCTATCAAAATACCAAAAAATAATCTATAATCAGGAACATTTGAATTCAAAGTAAAAACATTTCTGGATTATTGATAGCTAATATGACAATTTTCTATAAAGAATGTCCAAATAGGATTGGGAGAACAAATAAACTTTTCTGAGCACTAACTTCCTGTCAGGTATTGTGGTAATAAGTTATCTTATTTAGTTTATTATGTTATATCTTGCTTTGAAACCAGTGTCTTCAAATCCATGCAATGGCAGGGGAGAAGTAATCAAAGTGATTGGCAGTATTTTAAGAGGGAAGAAAAATACAAAGATACCACTGTATTTCTTAGTACTTTAAAATAACTTACTTAAATGCTTATCTCTGTCCCCAAATTTCAGGACTACTTTTGTTTGGCTGTATAAAGACACAACTATGCCAGGAATAGATTAGAAGCCATTACCCATCTTGGAAATCGTTATACCAGCTATATTTTCTTGATGCTTATGCGTAACTTCCATTAGTGTTAATGAGAGTTGCATTCATGCATGGAGTAGAGAATAGATCCATTATCTCTAAAGGGCAGTTTCCTTTTTAATACATTACTCAAGTTTTATTACGTGTTTCCCTTTTGTTTATATTACAGAGACTCGCTTTTTCATTTATAGCAAGGGGCATATAGCTATAGGATGGAACACACCTTTTTTGGAGGGTTCTTCCGGCCAGCTTTTAGACCAACAGAGTGTGGAAGTGTCATCTTTTAAAGCTTCTGTTCTTATAAAATTGTTGCTATTCTGGATTAATGTAGAAGCAATTAAATAGTTTAGATTTAAATCAAACAATCATTCCGGTAGTTACTGCGTCAATTGTTGACATTTGCAATTATTTTTAAACCTACAAGAAGTAATTTCCACAGCAACTTAGTTTGAATAGAAGGGAAAGAAAGCTATTAATGAAAATTTAGTTGTTTCTATAATGTTGGGTCAAGTTATACAGTCTCAAATAAAATGTTTGGGATTTTTGAATATAGGTTAATAGTCTCTGAAAAGAAAATAAAAAGAAAGAAAGTAATTGGGATGTTTTTGACAATTGTTATGTGAGTAGATTTAAATAACAGTAGGAAATAATCATACAGAAGATTGCCCAGTTATCTCCTCTATTCTCCTACTTCCATATGGATTTCCTCTTAGATAGTCCCTGATCATTGGTATGGATGATGAAATGAATGAGCCTTAAATGAGATAATTGTTTGCTGATGCAAACAATAAAATGTTAATCTGTTTCTGTCTCATGTAGAAGCATTCTATTTCACAGTTGTTGGGCAGGAAAGACATCTAGTAGCAAAGGTGGTGATAGCAGGGGCCACTGATGCCTAAAACTGAGAGGAACAGGAAACTTTCTCTTTGATCAAAGGACCTGTGCTCTCAAGAGAGTTGGGTAAATCCTGTTGCTTTCAGTCTCTCTCCATCCTACGTTGACTCTACTCCATTTGCAAGAAGTGTGTGGCAGAGTGAAGTAAATATAACCCCAGATTTCTGGATGGAGGACTGAAAAGGAGAGATCTAGGAAACTGGAAAGTACCAAAAAAATTATGAAGAGGAAGGATTTTGAAAATCAACCCACATAAATTTATTATGAACTTCTGAAATCAACCCTGAGAGGCTGTGCATGGGTTTGCTCCTAAACAGCATATCAATGCCTTTGAAAACTGACCTAAGAGAATCCCACTCAAGCCCCAGGCTGACCAACAAGAGGTACACAAACAGGAGACATTTGGATAGCAATGTAAAGGCTTTAAAAATGGAAGTGATAATGAAACCATAACCCACGGAATGGTGAGATCTCGTTCTGGGTAACAGACCATTGTCATATGTAAATAATTTGTCATATATATACAATTTGCAAAAGTTTTTAACCCTCCATTTTGTGTGCTGTCTTTTTACTTTTTTGATAGTATTCTTTGAAGCACGAAAGTTTTGATGACATCCAATTTATTTATTTTTTCTTTGGTTTTGGTGTCATACCTAAGAGTATTATTGTTTCACCCAAAGTCACAAAGATTTATACTTATGTTTTCTTCTAAGAGTTTTATAGTTTTTGCTTTTACTTTTAGGTCTTTGATTCATTTGGAGTTAATTTTTGTATATGATGTGAGATATGTGCCCAAATTCATTCTTTTGAATGTGGCCATGCGTGGTCCCAGTATGACTTGTTGAAAAAACAACTATTCTTTTCTCATTGAATTGCCTTGTAGAAATCAATTAATCATAAATGTATGAGTTTATTTCTGGACTATCAATTTTATTTCATTAGTCTATATGTATATACTTAGTAGCACACAGTGTTATTTACTGTAGCTTTGAAGTAAATTTTGAAATTGAGAAGTGGAAATCCTCCAACGTTGCTCTTTTAGAAGACTTTTTTGCTTATTCTGGGTTCCTTGAACTTTCTTTTGAATTGTAAGATCAGCTTGTCAATCTCTCTAAAAAAAAAAAAAAAAGCCAGTGAGTTTTGATAGAAGTTGTACTGCCTCTATAGATCTGGTTTGGGATCTATTTCTTTTGAAGTTATTTTTCTTAACCGAGTTTATTCCATAAACGAATACACTTTTTAAGTGTATTACAATTTCTTTACATAGGAATAAAAGGAGACAAGTTATGGGGGATAATATGAAATAAATGGTAGCTTACAAGTAGCATGTGAAGGGTAGTTATGAATATACTTTTGAATGAATGTTCTAGAGTAGTTTTTTCCAAATGCTTGTGGAGCACTATTTTCACTATGAAAATTGTTACCTTTGCCATGAAGCAAAATATTGTAAATGTAAAGAAATGTCTAGTTGAGAATTTTGTGTCTTACAATTTAGTATTATAAGGTCATATACAAGAACATGACACTGAAACATCATATTCAAACATCATGATGTGTTTGCCAGCTCTATCTTGATTCCATAAATTTTTATTTTCTCTTTTTTAGTGGCTTGAAAGCTTAAAATTCTGCCATGTACGTTTTAAAGGACCTCTGTATCAGTCAAAATTCTCACTGCTAAGAAACATCAATATCTCTGGATAATTGAAAAAAAGAATGGATTAATCGAAAGGATATTGGATAGTTCGTTAACTAGAACACCGTCATGGTGACCACACTGGTCACATATACTAATTATAGTCTATACCACAGGAAGTTTCCAGAAAGACCCGGGAAATCACATTCTGAGAATATGATCACAATCTGCCACCATATTTTAGTGTTAAAAGCTGGAGCTTATAATGGAAACTTTTTAAAGCTCCAGTTTAGTTTAAAGCTCTCTGTGATCATTCCATTAAATTAGACAAATGTGCCTTGACCACCCACTACGAGCACTTGGCTTGGCTCCGATCATGAGTGCTGCTATGTTTGACTTGGCTTGCAAACAACTTATCCATGTTAAATGTTTCTTGCCTACCAGTGAATGAGTAAGGGGAACTCTCCTACTCTGTTGGGTTTTGATACTAAACAGCATATCCCTCAGAGTCCTGCTGTATCTGATACATACACAGAAAGCAGGAGCAAGAATAATTGCCATCAGGCTTCTGTTGGCTGTGCTTAAGATCAACCAGTCAGCAGAGTGCTAATCAGTGCATTTCTGCACAAGCTTGTGATGAGAACTTCTATTTATTCACAGCAAGATGGACAGTTTGTGAGAAACAAACAGCCATTGCGTGCCTTTCCACTCTGTAGTGCCCCTACTTCAAAAAAAATCACAACAAATTAGGAGTGTAAAAGTGGTTTCCTATGGTGGTAAATACAAGGAATATCTTCAAGATGTTGCACTTTGGAGTTCTTTGAGGCAAGCAGGCAAACTGGCCAAAGCAGGAAAAACAATCCACTCATAAATTTGTTAATATGTTATGATAAAGGCCTTCGCCAAGAAGCATTATGTGTTGATGGCAAACTTACTTACATGTTTAGTGTCAGATGCAAAGTTCTTTGTGGTTCCTTGAGACTACTTTTATATAAATCAAAATAAGAAAGTTTCTGTTGGTAGCATAAACGGTCTGAATCGTGGAAACACCTAATGTCTGAGAGAGAGAAAATGGATTATTTTTTAAAAATATACTTATGTAATAGAGTTCAGACTTATTATTCTTGTTAAGTAGTTGCTAACCATTAGAATAAATTCATTTTGGTATAATGTACAAATATTTAAATAGGAAAATTAATTACTATCTTTAAAAAATGCAGTTTTGGGATATCTTAAACTTAGCAGATTTTAATGTGTATTGAAAATAACTAAGAGGACATTGTTGAGAGAAGGTGAATATTTTTGGAGTGTACTTGGGGTAGAAAAATAATATTTAGAGTATGTTTTCCATTTGTATATATCCAAATGTGTGGGAGTGCCTGTGCGTGTGTGTGTGTGCGTCTGTTGAGGTGGTAATGACTAAATGTTTTTCTTTTTTAGAAAACGAAAGTTCAAAGGTTCTTAGTGTTGTATTAGTGACCTATTGCTGTGTAAAAAATTACCTCTTAAATTAACTTATTAAAACTATAAACATTTATTATCTCACAGAGTTCTCAGGGTCAGGAGTCTGGGGGTAGTTTAGTGGGGAGGTCTGGCTGTGGGTTTCTCAGGAGGTTGCAATGAGGATGTCAGAGACTTCTGGTCAAGATGGAGGCATAGGTAGACATGCTTTGCCTCCTCACACAACCATAGAAAGAATTACAACCAGATCTCAAAAGTAATAACACCCAGAAGTGTCAGAAAATGGAGGTGTATGGAAGTCCAACAAAAAAGGATTTAAAGACACATTCATCCAGATGAGTAGGAACAGCAGAGTCACGGAGATGAGTTGAAAGGTGAGTGGTGAGGAAAGGCAGTGGCAACAGCAGTGGAATATATGGGAGGGATACCTTCTGAGCAAGTGAACCAAACCCCAGGCTGCACAGTCCAGGGTTCCCAGTCCAGGAAGATAGATCCCCATTATGTTTGGCTCTAAAAACCAGTGGGGGCTGGGGTGGCAAAATAAATTGATGCATTTTCACCACTTAAAGGGAAAGCATGGTCTTAGAACATGTGGAAACCCACCCTTTCCAAGATTCACCACTGAGGCAGCAACTGGAAAGTTGCATATAGGAAAGGGGTGAAGTGACTGGAAACAGGGCAAGTGGTGGGTGAAGACAGGCAGCAGAACTGTCCTCATTCTGAGCCCTCCCCATACAGCCACAAAGTAGTGAAGTGGTTCCCTGCCCTGGCAATAACCTAAGTCTCAACCCAACATGATTTATAGGTGTCTTTTTGACAAGGGCCATGCTACTAAGACAGGGAGTAAAAGCAGTTCTACCTAATACACAGAAACAAACACAGGGAGGCTGACAAATTGAGGAGACAAAGACACGTGGCTCAAATGAAAGAACAGAACAAAACTCCAGAAAAAAAAACTAAACAAAACAGAGATAGGGAACCTATCAGATGCAGAGTTCAAACCACTGATCATTAGGATGCTCAGAAAATTCCTTGAGTAGAGCAAAAAAATAAAGGAAGAAATGAATGTTACACTAAGTGAGATAAAAAATAATCCACAGGAAACCAACAGAGAAGGGAAGGAAGCTGAGTTTCAAACCAATGAATTGGAACATAAGGAAGAGATAAACATTCAACCACAACAAAAAGAAGAAACAACAATTCAAAAAAACGAGGATAAGCTTAGGATCCTCTGGAACATCTCCAAATGTGCCAACATCCGAATCATAGGGATGCCAGAGGAGAAGAGGGATAGCAAGAAATTGAAACTTATTTGAAAAAATAATGAAAAAATCCTTCCCTAATTTGGCAAAGTAAATAGACATACAAGTCCAAGAAGCACAGAGAGTCCCAAATAAGTTGGACCCAAAGAGGAACACACAAAGACACATCATAATTAAGTCACCCAAGATTAAAGATAAAGAGAGAATATTAAAAACAGCAAGAGCAGATAATTACTTACAAAGGAGTTCCCATAAGACTATCAGCTGAGTTCTCAAAATGAAATTTTCAAGCAAGAAGGGACTGGCAAGAAGTATTCAAAGTGCTGAAAAGCAAGTACCTACAACCAAGATTACTCTATTAAGGAAAGCTATCATTTAGAATTAAAGGGCACATAAAATGCGTCCCAGACAAGGTAAAGTTAAAGGAGTCCATCGTCACCAAACCATTACTACAGGAAATGTTAAAGGGATTTATTTAAGAAGAAGAAGATAAAAACTATGGACATTAAAAAGGCAACAAATTTACAACTATCAACAACTCAATTTAAAAAAAAAAACTAAGAAAACAAGGAGAACAGGAATAGAACCACCCTGACTGGTATAGCTCAGTTGATTGAGTGCCCAGCCTGGGAACCAAATTCCCAGTCAGAGCATATGCCTGGGATTCAGGCCAAGTCCCCATTGGGGGACCCATGAGAGGTAACTATACATTGATGTTTCTCTCCCTCTCTTTCTCCCAATATTCCTCTCTGTCTAAAAATAAATAAATAATAAAAAAATAACAGGAATAAAATCATAAATAGGGAGATCATTTGGAGGGTTATCAGCTGGGAGAGGGAAGGAGAATAGTGAAATGGTGCAGAGATGAAGAAGCATAACTGGTAGGAACAAATAGACAGAGGGAAGTTAATAACATAGAAAATGGAGAAGCCAAAGAACTTACATACACAATCCATAGACATGAACTAAGCAGGGGACATTGCTGGAAGTAAAAGAGGCACCAGGCAGAGAGGAACAAAGGGGGAAAATTGGGACAACTGTAATAGCATAATCAATAAAATATAATAATTTTAAAAAGACCACTTGGCTGAGCTGGCCTTTTGCTAGAACTAATAGAAAGGTGGAATTGAATGGCAGAAGACGTTTGCCAATGATACATGCAATAAAATGTTAAAATCCTAAATATATAAGGAATTTATACAACTTAAAAGCAAAACACACACACACACACACACACACAAATAATCTGATTAAAAATGGGCAGAGGACTTCAATAGACATTCCTCCAGAGAGAATATACAGATGGGCAATAGACATATAAAAAGATGCTTAATACCACTCATCATCAGGAAAATGAAAATTAAAACCACAATGAGATATAGTCTCACACTTGTCAGAATGCCCATCATCAATACATCAACAAACAGTGTTGGTGAAGATGTGCAGAAAAGGGAAATACTTGTGCCCTGTTGGTAGGAATGCAGATTGGTGCAGCCACTGTGGAAAGCAGTACAGTGTTACCTCAAAATATTAAAAATAGGATATTCATTTTTAATTTGACAAACCTCCAAAGTTTTTCACAATTCCAATAAAGATATAGCTTAAAGATTCAGTTAAGTACTGGGAATATCGTTCAAATACAGAAGATGGGTGCTTTTTTTTTTTTGTTACAGGTTCCCATGAGTTATTGTATCAGTGTATGTTTAAGAAGCCAAAGAACTGATTTTCTCTAATGTCACCTATTTAATAAATATCTATTTTACACAACTTAAAAAAAAATAAGGTGTCAGCTGGCATTGTATTCATCTGAAGGCTGGAGGATCCACCTCCAAGATGGTTCATTCAATACAACTGCTGTCTGGAGAATTTAGTTCCTTACTGGCTATTGACAAGATGCTTCACTTTTTTAATATAGATCTGTTAATAGGGTTGCATGTGTCTCCTCACACATGGCAGCTTGCTTGTCACGGAATAAGCAATCCAAGAGAGAGTGTAGACCAGGAGCCACTATGTCTTCTATCAGCTGGTCTTGTCATTCACAGTGTCATAGTCTTAATGCCTACTACATATGTACCATGAGGTCTATCTGGAAAAAGTTCCAGCCATTGTTAATATAACTGTTTGTATGCCATTAATGTAACCTGGCAGCCAAGGAGAGTGGACTGGAATGCACATGCATGAACAATGACGACTTCACTCTACTAGTCAGTGAGGGTGATAGACGCCGTTCAGTGAGCGTGTGTACTGTGTGGCTGTCACATTCAAAATGACTGAGTGAGTAGAGCAATTAATCTGCACCAGATCTTGCATTAAGCTTGAACATGCCTCCATGGAAACTAACTGGATGATTCAGGAGGCCACAGCTATGGGAAATTGGTGATTGGCAGCTTCATCACAATATGCACCCATTCATGCATCACGTCTCATGCAGAGTTTTTTAGTGAACCATCAAATCACCCAGGTGACTCAGTGCCCCTAGAGCCCAGATTTGGCACCCCGTGACTTCTGACTTTTCCCCAAACTAAAATCACCTCTGAAAGGGAAGAGATTTCAGAGCATCAATGAGGTTCAGGAAAATATGACGGGGCAGCTGATGCCGATTGGGAAAATTGTGTGAGGTCCCCAAGATGCCTACTTTGAAGGGGACTGAAGCATCATTGTCCTACATGCAATATTTCTTGTATCTTCTTCAGTAAGTGTCTTTTTTCATGTTACATGGCTGGAAACCTTCTGGACAGATATCATATATCAGCTCTATCCAGTGTGGCTAGAGCTATATTAAGCCACAAAAATCAGGAAGTGGGGAATCCTTGAGGTTATTTTGAAGGCTGACTGTCACAATAGATACAGAGGTTTTAACAGGGGCCTGAGATCCTTTCCCATTTGTGGGTTACCCATTTTGAACTAGTCTTAAGATACTCTATGCTAATCTACTGGACCAAATTGTTTTTTGAAAGAAGCAAAGGAGTAATCAATCCTAAATCAGTCTAAGTTACACAAAGCATTCATTGTGCTACACTGTCTAAATGAATGATATATAGCTTTGATTTCCTCACCTTGTAAAATAACTATCTCTGTGAAAAGCAAATAAATTGTCAAACATTCATAAAATTGAGAAATATTTTATATAAGATTGTTGGAACTATAAGACAATGTCTACTGTTTGGTATACCTTCATTACTTTTTAAGGAAAAAAAATTACCACATTACTTTCTGATTTATATGTATTAATAAAAAATAAATTTAAGCAACAAGAATAATTGTGTGCTACGGGTCACTAAGCTATACTTTTATTGGTAAAACTTGCAACAGAAAGATGTAAGTAGTTAGTTCATTGTCGGAATAGCTGAGTAAGTTTACAGTAAGATAAAAACAAACAAAACAAATGTTATGCTTACATCTTTACAATATTTAAGAGGGAAATTCTTTTTATTGTCAAATATATATATTTTACTCCAAATGAGCCACAAACACAACTATAAACATTACTGTATGAAGTTTTCTCATATAAGAAGTTCTGTTTTTAGTTATAAGTATTTAAAAATTTCCAGTTTTTATAATTAGTTTTTAAGACATTTAAAGCTCTTGCCACCTGTAAAAATAGTCTTAACAAAATATTGTATTATCATATAATTTTATCAGAGTTCCTCATTTTGAGATTCAGGGTGTAAGGCTTTTAGCTGATCCAGGACTAGCACTGACGTGGTTTCCGACGCTGAACTGAGTTTACACACCTCCATTAGGAATGTTGCTTCTTTGTTCCTATCATACAAACAATTTTTAGGGTAGCCAAGCCCGAAACAGTTGTGTCATTATTTAGTAAGACCTGACTTATTCAAATTTCATTATTCATGTTCTATTTTTTTGCATGTTGTAATTTATTTTATATATGTAATTTATCATGAACATATAGTAATATGTGGTCTTGTATTTACATTGAGCGAAAAATGCCCCAAAGCATTGATAAATACAGTACTTTAAGTTTTGTGAGTACACTGATAGTTCCTTTCTCTATCAAATTCAGTTTTGTTGCAAGAATCCACCATTCAGGATGCCTTTGGTTTTAAAAAGAATAGAACTTACTTGCTAGATCTTTCTTTTTAAAGAGGAGCTAGAGAACAGGTATAATGACACTTTTCTGGAAAAAATTGCAGGACAATCTTACTTTTCTTCCCTCTCTGTTCATCTCCTACTAGAAGAAGGATAAATTGGGAATAAAATATCTGTATTTCTTTGGTGAAGAGTCTCACAATATAACAACTCTTTAGAGAGGACATAAAAATAGCCTAACAACCTTGAAAGTGTCTTTTAAAATCTGTTACATTCTGAAGTATTATTTCTAAATGGAAAGCTTTTTTCTTGCTTGATAGCTTTGATTTTCCAATATTGTATATGATTGCTTGCCTTAGTGGGCAAATTCAAATTTCAAAAGGCATTTTGTATTTCTCCAAGAACATTCAGGTTGTGTTTGTTTTCTGTTTTAACTTTGGTTTCATTTCTAGCCAGAACGTTAGCATTTTAGAACATGATTTTCAGATGTTTAGAGCTTTCAAATTTTTATCTACCTTAATATAATTTCATTTATGAAAATACTTCTTTTAAATTGAGGAAAATGGATGTTTAAAGTGGTTTCAAATATATTGTAAGTTACTCTACTTTCTGACTTTTTACTATTTTCTTATTACCTTAAAATTAATCATATGTTTAAGTTTATTATTACAGATACAGAACATTTATCAACTAAAACGAATAAATTCTAAGAGATTGTGGTTTTGATTTTGATTTCAGTACTACTCATTCTAGGCTTTTTCGTCCTTAGATAAAAGTGGAATATTTCCAATATGTTAGCTAAATCCGTCTTAATCAAATGCTTTGAACCTAATTAATTCCAGAAGGATCCTTGAACATGGATCATCAAACTATTATTATTTGAGAATTTTCTGAACTCTCAAATCTCACAATTAAGATGATAATAACCAGGAGAGGGTTTAAAATAAGCAGTGTCTGAATATGGTTGGAGTTTGTACACATTCCTCTAACTCAAAGTTACCTCCATTGTAGCTACAGATAGTGAGCAAATGAGAATGTAGTTGCAGATGTAGCTAGGGTCATAGTCGGGAGACAGATCTCACCACGTCTGGTAGGCTCTACTAAGAAATTTTGTCTTCAATATGATATCATTGGAAAACCATTTAGTATTTTTAGTTAGGGGATAAAATGATGAGACTGATAGTTTTAAAAGATTGTTCTGACCTTGTATGGAGTTGCAATTAATAGATGGGAGTGTAGCTGAGGAAATTAGAAATTAGAAAACTATTACACTATTTTAGGTAGCACAAGTTGGACAAGGGTGGTGCCTGTGGATATGGAGAATAGTGAATAGATTCCTCAGGAAGTAAATTGACAGAATGTGGAGATGAATTTGATAAGCAAAGGAGGAGATGCTCAAGTTTGCTTCCACAAAATCTCAAGCCTTGTCTTTTTTGTTTTTAGTCTTAAAAAAAAAATTGTTGTTCAAATGCAGTTGTCTCCATTTTCTCCCCACCAGTCTCCTGGCCATATCCGTCATTGAGAAGTGGCTCCTGGAACACAGAGGGCCTTTTACTTGTCATAGGAAGAAACCTGGAAGGCTCTACACCAAAAAGGTCTGTGTGGTCTTTAACATAATTTTGTTTTGACAAATTTTCAAAATATACCCATATTATTAGCATAATGAATGAAAAATTCATAGGTAGACTATACTTGGGGAGTTTCCAAATTTACTTTTAAACTGTATTAAGTAGATTATTCTGGGCACACAATGACTTGATTTTTTTTTTTTCATCAAATAACTGGCTGTTTTATCTGAACTGAGGCTTAGTACTCTTTCTAGAAGTGGCAAGCAAATCTTATCCATTATTTTTATTGTATATTTTAATGCACATAATGAAATTCAGAAGGTTGCTAGACATAATTGTTGCTTGTCAAGTAGTCATTAAATGTGTTTCAGAACAAATAAACTGCATTTTAGATAGTGCTTCTTTTATTGATCTTGACATCTGTGGGTGGGTCCTGTCTTTAAAAGAAACTTCTTTTTCTTTGCTCACTATACACCACGTTCATCCCTCCTTAATAAAAAATAAGCTACATCACAGCACTCAGTAAAAAAAATCCTTCACCATCTCTTCCTTGAACATGTTTGTTCTCTTGCCACTCAGAAACAAATGGGAGTTGGGGCAGGTGAAGCAGGCGAGGTTATAGAAGTCATAACTTCCCTTTACTTTTTCCCCACAGGAATTCCTTTTTTCCCCACAACATCTGGCATTAAACACTTCTCTCAAACCACTGAAAATGAACAAACTATTATTTTCCCCAATGTGAGGAATCTTGAGGTCCACTCACAATTGCTAAAGAAAGATAAATTGATAAATTAAGACTGTGTTATTACTTTATTCGATGAGCTCAGTATAGTATTTTTCAGGTTCTCCGTTATTTTTCTCCTTAGAAAGACTAGTTTATCCTGTAATTTCAACCAGACAATCATTTATTCATGCTTCCTTTCTATCTAGCGAAAGGCTGAACTTTCTACTTCATGGTCAGTGTTCAAGTAAGTATTTTCCAGTTTGAGTTCTAACTCTACCACTCATTTTCATTTAGAAACTGTCCAAATCAAAAAGGCCTTTGAAATCTGACTTGGTGGCCTCCCCCTGCATCATCCACAAGATTTTCAGGTTTAACAATCTATCTTTTCTGAATTTCATGCCTTTAGTGCGAGCTTCAAGCTATATATATATATTTGTTTGATTCTATATTTAAACAATTATTATTTGAAATAAAATGGGAAAAATAATTAACAGTTGGCATCCAAATTTCTCTTGGGAAAGAATCTAAGTTTATTTGGGAAAAAACAGGTAAATATTTCCAAGTAGAACAGGAGAATATATGAAAATGCAGGATATGACAGGGACTATTTTACAAAATAGAGGATAAAGGATTGTTTGTTGCCCGAGAGAAGGCAGGGAGAGCAAACGCAGGAAAGAGGAGTCGGTGAGCTGCTGCAAATTCATGGTCATGAGCCCCGACATACAACCTCTACTTCTGACACTTAGTTCCCCTCACCTCAACAAAAACACACATATACACACACACACAAAATGAAAAGCAAACACAAAGAAGAACAAAGGCAGTGAACACAAGAACCTGAGACACAGCCTTGGGTGTAAGTAGTTATTGGGAAATGATTTCCGTTGGCCAGTGTGAAGAATTAGGAAGACGAGATAAGGCATGTCAGCAAGGCAATAGAAGATGCATGTTCAAAACTCTCAGTGTCCCACTTGGAGGGCAAGGTTGATGGGGAGGCTGAGGTAATCACTGAAGCTCTCTCCCCATTCATTTAAGGGTCGTAATAGCCCCTGCCAGGTTTCAGAACTGTTCCTGTGGGAAGTCCTTGATGCCAGTGAGTGCAGATCCCCTCTAACACTTGCCCCCTCCTCCAAGTCATGAATAAAGTCTACTGAAATCATGATGTGCTGAATACGGGGGGATATTGTGTGAAAATTGATAAAGAGATTGGATGGTTTCTAGGATGTCTCAAGGCAAGGGGTTAAATTTTTAAGGATGCAACATGGTGGACGAAGAGAAAACCATGACTAAGTTACAGTAACTAGCAGAAATTGTTGGGACATTTTTAAATTGTGACTGGGTAAAAGACTGAAGTTCAGATCCAAATCTGACTAGGTCTCTGAGGAGTAGGGGTTCTTGACTTGAATCAGTGAATATTACAATTGCCAAAGCCAGAGGTCCTTGAATCAGATAAGAAGTTTAAATGATTGAAGAAGCTTTTAAAAAAAGGGGTATCTCAGTATTTCATTTTATTTTCTAATTAAAGCTGTAGATTAATTTGTAAGACTGTCTAATAGTCTCCGACCCCAATTAGAAACAGTGGGAGCCGTGGAGCCCTGAAAGTTGCATACTTGTTTAAAAGGGCAGCTGCCACTTAGCTCAAGCAGATAAACTCTATTGAAATAGTCTCCGTGAAATTGGGGAAATCTTTTCTTTACTTTCCTTTCTTCACTTTTACCCCTGTTGTTCTCTGATACAGTCCCAGTAATTAGAACAGTACCTGGCTCATTGTCAAAACTCCATGAATATTTGATAAATGAAAGGATAAATTGGTTACATGTGGGAATGCAGAAACAGTGTTTTCAGATTTTTTAAATATGCAAGCTGGGAATCTGAATTTTTACCTAATACCTTCTGGTTTTTACATGTTGGAAACCAAGTAAAAAGGTTAGATGATTCTGTTGGTCCCATGGTGACGGCGATTGCACTATACGGAAAAGGACTGATACCGTACCACCTATACTCCAGGTTTTAGATTTGATTTTCTACAGGGGTGTGTGTGTGTGTGTGTGTGTGTGAGAGAGCAAATCTGGCACCCAGCATAAGTTCCTCAAACTTTTAATTATTGATAGTCACCAGAGCATATCTACTGGATTCTCCAGTCACTTATCCCCCCACTTTTTAGATATAGAACTTCTTGATTCACAATGAGTTTGAAGAGTTTATATCGACATAAATATGAGTTCATATACTGGATGGGGAAAAAGTAGGTTTACAGTTGTTCATGTGGAAAATAATGTAATACTACAAGAATAATAAGTAATAAAACAAGAAATTTACATACATACTCACAACTGTAAATCTATTTTTGCCCCACCATGTATGTAAATATATATAATAAATATAAGACTTTTATATAAAATCATATATACATAATACCTGGGGCGGGGTAGGAGAGCAGGCAGGCTCTAAGGTTTCCAGAGCTTTCTCCTGTAGCTGCTACAGGATTTGGTGTTGTTTTGTGTCTTGTGACGCTGAAGCCTAGAAGCTTTCTTGAAGTCCTCATGTTAATGGTGTAGTTAGCTAGTTATTGATAAAAAGGAGAAAGGAAAGGGAAATCGAATGTTGGGCCTGGTTCCTTCACAAGGAAGCTACAACTTTTCACACCCCAGGGGACCACAGCATTGTGCTCCGATGGGATGAACATCCTTCCCTTCCCCCTCTGGTACCAGATTGCCAGGAGAAGGTAAGCTCATGTGCAAAAGAAGTCAAAATAATGCAGGAGGAGGTGCTTGACCATAGAGGCAAGAGGCTGCTAACCGTACTAGGCAAGGTTAGCAGCTTTTGAAAATAACACCGGCGCAGAGCTATCTAAAGACACATTTAGTAGTTTGCTAACTATTCGGAAAAAGACACTGTACAGCTTAAAAACAAATCTTAAACAGCCTTACAGTTCAGTATTTTTTTAAAAGGTGTGAGTTGTGTATAGGGGGGTTAAATGCTTTATAGACAAGAAAAAACTGCATTAGAATCAACTTATTCAGCATCTTCTTCATTATTCCTTTCCTCATCCTCTTCATCTTACTCTTCTTCCTTCTCGCTTTTTTCAGCCTTGACAACTCCGATTTTTGCTGCATCAGGCTTTCCTTTAAGTTCTGTATACAGCGATAACCTTTCCATATTTCTCCTTCAGTGTAGCCACTTTCTTTTCATTAGGCTGCTTGCCGCCTGTGGCCATGTGACTCCACATCTCTCCCAGCTGCTTTGCAGCATCACCAATGAACAAGCCAGGATGCTCTCCTTCGACTTTTGTGATGATGCTCAGAACAAAACAAGAAAAAGGCCAAAGTAGCCTCTTGGGTGCACTGGGATCCTTGAACTTCTCTTTTGTTTCCCTTTTAGGAAGGATACAAACTTTCGTTTCTATTTCAAACTGGGCCTTGTCTGCCTTTGCCATGTCTTCACATTTTCCTTTCTCTTTAGCAGAGCTGGTCTGCCAGCTCTCTGAGAACTTGTTAGAAAACCCTGAGAAATTGACTGAAGCATCTGGGTGCTCCTCCTGGAAAGTCTGCACAAAGAAAGCATATGAGGACATTTTGCCTCTTGACTTCTTAGGACCTCCTCTGCCCGTGCTTAATTACTCCGTCTTAGCGAGCACACAGCGACGCGGGTCCCGCCGGCTGGCACTTGCCCGGGCGCTGTCTCTGGAGATCCGTGTACTGCAACGGCTGTGCGAGCGCGGGCCAGACACGGCCATGTTTGCAATCTTTATCACACACGTTTACAGTCTCGTTGAGAAACTATTTACGTATTTATTTAATAATATTTAAAGTTTCTTATAGACTGGAACCACTTAGAGTTTTTCCCTGGATTTTATCCAGCACCTAGTATAGCACTGGCCTTGTATGGGCATTTATTAGCCATCTGCCAGAATTCATTCTGAACAGAGGGAGACACAGCTTTTTAGAAAACAAAACCTTTTTTCCCCACTTGACGGACTTTTTCATCACTGTTGGAAGCATACCCATTTCCCACAGCTTTCAAACACGAAATCTTAGATTAGCCTTTGCTTCTTAAGTTTTCCCCCCTGCATTGATTTCAGCTGAACTCAATTTCTTCGTTCTTCTTAAAGCCTGAGTATGAATAATAAATACAGGAAATTTCAAATTAATTTTTATGGTTTATCATCTACAGGTTTCCTTTGTATTGTGGTACAAAATTATAAAATATATTTTTTTAGTTTTACCAAATCCCTAAATTCCTTAAAATCTTACAGCTCCTCTTTATCAACATCTGAATGGAATTTGAATTTTGTACAATTTAGTTTCCAGTCTTCTCATTGCTTATTTTATTTTATTATTTTTTCTCTTAGCCTGGTACCTTTGAACCAAGCAAAACAGCTAATGAAGTCTTCTTTCTGTATTGAATCCTCTTTCCTAGATTCCAGAATACCGAGTTATTAATTTTAATAATAAATTTAATTATTACTTGGTAAGAACACCTGAGTTTGCATGATCGGTGCAGTCTCTTGGCAGTTGGCGTGGGAGATCACTCTATAATCTACGCCACTCACTAATTTTGCCGTAGGAACTGTTGTCACTGAAACGATAAATACTCTAAATCCTTTTGATCGCCACATTTTTCCCTGTTGCAGAACCACATGGGAAGCCAATTCATAATCAGAAGGTTGCTTGGTAAGTGTGAAATGAGAATAAGGAGCTTCAGATGACTCAAATATTAAGTAGGGTGAAGCTAAGATTGCTTCTGAGCAACTGTTGACACTTGCAAGTTTTCCTAACAGTGTGTTCTGAAATCTGGTTAGTTAGAAGCTATAAAAACTGTCATGTAAAAGCTACAGGCAGGTTCTGTAACAGGTACAGACTTGAATACTCTTTTGAAGCTGACTGTTCCCTCACTCTGGGGAAACCTCCTGAGTGGTTCTTTCGTTGCACAAATGTAAAGCACAAATCACTTACGAATTATACCTTGTTCTTGGAGAAAAATGTGATGTTATTGTTCATCCAAATAAAAGCATTTTGGACTGTGAAGCTAAGTGCACTCTGCCAATATATGGCTTTCTTTCAGCTTGTGCTTAGCAAACCTCTCTCAGCCTGTTTCCTCTTCATTAGAATGCGGACAGTAATATTTGGGAAGGTTAAGGTAATACAAGTAAACCTCTTTGAATCATGTCTCATATCTAGTAAGTGACTTAATATTAGTGATGACAATTTACTAGAATATCACTGTATTTAAAAGTAAGTATTTATTTTTTTGTCTGAATTGAGAACTGCACTCTGCCAGTAAATGGATTTTTGTTCTTTCTGGAGATGTGGGTACTTTGGAAAGAAGACGGCAGAATGAAATCCAAGTGTGATCCTTGCTGCTTGCAGGAGGAACACGTATAAAGCATGGGGTGGCACGTGCAAGATGGAACTGACTGTGGATTCCACACATGATTATTCTACATGTATTGGATATACTAATACGCACTACTGTGCTTTGACATGTTTGCCTGTTCCTGGAAAGGAGTTTTTCTTGAATTGACCTTTCTACCCATAACTATCTGGAGTAGAAGATTCGGGGACAGAAAATTAGAAGTCAATCTTTTGAGTGAAATAGAAGGGGAATTTTTTCCTCTGACCAAAGGACACTTTGGGTGTCTAAAGGTAAGGTGGGTTGTCACCCTTTTGTGTGGGGTGGGGTATAAATCAGTCACTATCTCATAAAATTAGGGTAGGGTCAGGCTAAGATCTATTATGGTTTGGGCAATATCGCTGACTTTTAAAATGCCTTCTCCCTTTTTTCCATTGGAATTGAAGTGTTGGGCAAATGGTTGACCAGCTACACTACATTCCCCGGCAGTTTTCACAGTTAGATATTGCCATATGCCTGAGTAAGCTCTGACTGCGTGTGAGTAGAAGTGACGTGTCCCACTCACAGAACTGGCCTGTAGGCCTCCAGAGCATTTTGCCACACCATTTCCCCTTCTGCCTAACTAGCATGACAATAACCAGGGGATCTTGGAACTAATGTCTGAATGGCTGCATGGAGAAAAGCCAGAGTTGGCCTGAAACCCCTTTGATGTGAGAAAGACATATTTTTAAACCACTGAATTTTGGGTGTTTGTTTCAACCAATTTGCCTGCTGTAACTAATCCAGAAATTAATGCGTGGGCAGTGGTGTCACAAGCTGAAAAGTTGGAGAAATACATGATATCATGGCAAAACATTGACATTTATTAAAGCTATCTCCAACTCCAACTTGGAATGCAGACCACATGCTCATATAGTTTTAGGTGTAGTGGTTGGAAAAGAGCTGGAATGTTTATACATTTTGGCTGCTACTCATTGCTTCAAGTAAGGTACTGTGTTGCAAGAATTGTCTGGTTTGTGCACAGAGATTGACGGGGAGAGAGAGAATTCACAGGCTTCACAGGATGGAAAAGCTAACTGCTTCTGAAACCCAAACAGGAAATAAGACTTAAAACGGCTTCAAATGCAAAGGCCCAATAAGATTTCTAAGTTAAATTAAGGCACTTAACCGTGCAGCAAAAATCTGATCTCTTACCACCCAAATGTTTTAGACGTCCTCAGGGTGGCAGCTGTTGTCAAACCTATACACAGTTGTGTGAGTATGTGCATGTGGGCATACCTCCCCCCCACACATACACGTACGCACACTCTTCAGGGTAGTTAAAACAAGAGCAGACTAAAGAATTATGTCTAAGGAATTATTTTGAGTGTGAACACTGGTACTTGGAAGGGACAGGAAATAATCCAAGAACTTCATTTTTGAGGGAGTTGTACTGCCAAAGAAACCACAAATCTCACCTGAAAAAGTTTTTGATTCTTTGGCCTGTAAGAAGGACATACACTCGGTGTTCATTATGGGTGCACCATGGGGGGTGGCAGAGAAGGAGGAACTGCTCTGAGGGCAAATCCAGGGGTCTCTGAGTTTTGTGGGTAGTGAGGCTTCTCCCAGAAATCCAAATCACACCAGTCTGGGAATCCCGTCTACTCTCAGGGCAGGGTATCACACGATACACACCCAGAAGGAGTTTGTTGTTTCAAAGAATTATGGTTGCTATATTTTTGCCAGTCTTCTCTTCAAGAAAAAGTATTTCTTTATTTTTGGAGCAGTTTTAGGTTTATCGAAAAATTGAGTGGAAAGTACAAAGAGTTTCCATATAACCCTTCCCCACAACTCCAAAACCCACAATTTCCCCTCTTATTTCCCCTATTAATCTCTTCCATTAGTGTGGCACATTTTTACAATTGATGAATCAACATAGATGCATTATTAACTAGATTCCACACTTTATATTAGGGCTTGCTCTTTGTGTTGTACATTCTATGGGTTCTGACAAGTCTGTAAGGACATATATCCATCATTATAACATGACACAGAATAGTTTCACTGCAATAAGAATTCCCCGTGCTCCACTTATCCATCTCTCCCTTCCTCCTTAAACCTTTCTCCACCCACCCTCCTGCCTGCCCTAGGCCCTGGTAACCACTTAACTTTTTTTATTGTAACCATAGCTTTGCCTTTTCCAGAATGTCATATGCTGGTAGTCATACGGTATATACATTTTTCAGATTGGCTCCTTCCACTAAGCAATTTGCGTTGGAGGTTTTCTCCTGTCTTCTCATGGTTTTATAGTTCCTTTCTTAAAATCACTGGGTAATGTTCCACTACATACATATACCACAGTTTGTTTTCCATTCACCTATTGAAGGACATCTTGGTTGCTTCCAGGTTTTGGCAATTGTGAATTATTTGTGTGTAGATTTTTATGTAGATGTAAGTTTTCAACTCACTTGCTGTATCCTATGATAAGATTATGTTTATGTTTTTTAAGTAACTGCCAAACTGTCTTCCAAAATGGCTTCACTTTGCATTCCTACTAGAAATGAAAGAGTGTTTCTGTTTCTCTACATGCTCTTCTCTTTTTACAGGAATTTTATTGTAGTTATCTTGCTCCATCAACATATAATGATGGGGGCTCAAGCAGAATACCTTCATTTTGGCCTGTACTATGGGGGAAAAAATCTAGCCCTACTGGAGAAAGTTCACATTCCAGAAATACCTGGCCTTTGAAATGGATGCAGCAACTGGACACAACTTGGAATGGTCCCCTTGGGCAGGGAATGGGTCCATTTTATCTAGGTACAGATATCTGATTGTCAGACGGGTAGATGGTGTGGAGACGGCTATCTGTCCCTTAGACCCTACTTCCCCGTTCTTCCACTGCAGTCAAGGGGTTAGACAAATGACTCGTTCGCTGCACTGTTTCCCGAGTTTCCTGGCACTTAGCTTCAGTCATGACACTGTGCTCCTCCAATGGATCCTCTATTCTTCTACTTGAGTAGAAGTAATGTGTGCCATTTCTGAGGTTGGCTACAAAAACTTCCAGACATACCCCTCACATTCTTTCTCATTTTCTTTTAGTTATGGAATGGTGTCAATCAAAGGTGACTAGAGGAACATTGAAAGCCCTACGTTATATGTGACCAAGCCCTATAAGTTTGGGTCCCTGAGTAGCAGTGTTGAGATCTATCCTGCTGACTGAAATGCTTCCCTGTGGTCTGTTAAGTGAGTAAGTAATGAACTTCTACTGCATTTAAACTAACCTTGGTTCTATTTGTAACAATAACCTGGTTCTGGTTTTATGTATCTTAATTAATACGAATGCATAATATAATGTAGCCTTTTTTTTTTTTTTTAAATAATGGTGCTGGGCAGGCGGCAGGCCATGGTCACATTCTAAATTGATTCTTTTCTCAGTGTTGTCGATGGCTTGAGATGCAATGCAATTTTGAAGTAAAGAAGTTGGCATCTGGTAGTTTCTTTACTACTAGTACCTACCTATATTTAAATGTCAGATTTTGTGAACTTGGGCAAATTTCTTTAACTTCTAAAACTTTCATTTACTTATCTAAGTAAAGGGGATAATATTACTTCTTTCATAGGTGTTTGGGAAATTAATTGAAATAAATCCCGTGAGTCATTAGCGTATCATTTTGCACATAGGTGGTGCCCAGGCAACATCAGCTGTTAGCTAGCTCTAAACTCTGTAAAGTCAGATTTTATACCCACATTTAGTGGAAAGGCTGAAGTTGAAAATAAAATAAACAAACAAACAAAAAAATGTTCCTGCTATGCTCATAGCCCCTGGGTGAAATACCTTTTGACTTTTGTCAGAGTGAGAAAATGAGGAAGTATAAAAGACAGGAGTTTTGTCTGATTTCCTGGGGGAATAGCCAATTTCCCCAAATACAGTAAAATAATAGCACCTCCCACTGGGCAGAGAGTTTGTAAAGAGAATTGCTGAACCTCTTCATACAGGAAAATCCAGCAGTTAGGGCAGATGCCAGAAACAACACATGGGGGTAACACAATGAATTTCGAATGTGTACAAAGAGTTCAGCAACTGGCAACCGGCATGAAAACTGCAGTGAGCATGTGTTGCATGCAAGTTATTGGCAGATCGAGTTCAGAAATCTAGCAACAGCTGAAGCAGTGAAGATAATAAATAGTTTAAATTGACAACCAACATTTTACCGAACACATACACGTAATGAGAACAATACAACAGAGAGTGTCAAGGAGAGTGAGAATGGGGGTGACTGGATTCTTAGGGAGGTCACACAGCATAGACCTCAGGATTAACTAAAGGTGTATCATTGTCAAGGGTTTCTATAAACCGCCTTCATGGCACCAAGAAAGAAAATAGAATAGAGAAGCTAAGAACAATAAACCAAGTTTTACTTTAAAAAAGTGGACAGTAAAAAAACAACTGGAGAGATTTTCCAACTTTTTAGGTAAGGAGGATTGATGATCATATCCAAAATTTGAAAATAGTATATTTTTTTCATTGTAAATTCATTTACAGCATGCTTGAGATATTCTCAATTAAATTTCTCTTCATTAGAATTTCCAGTTCATAACCTTCACAGGAAATTATTCTATATGCAAAAACATGCAGAATTTGGACTGTAACAAATGTTTGGCTATTATAATGCCCAGACAGTGATTGATTATATTGCATTGAATCCATCACTTCCTACCCTAAAAAGAAGAAGGGGGGATAAGCTTAAACAAAGTTGAGTTTAAATTCTTCTCTTGTATTTTGATAATCAAGTGATGGTAGATAATGAATCAAATTTAAGTGCAGGAAAATAAAGTTCTGTAGGTGTATGACATGAGGAAGCAATGATGGAATACTCTTCTCAAAATATTATCTTTCTCTAAGGAAGGTACCCTTTTAGAGATCAGATATAGTCTTTCTTCTGTGGTTGTTGTACAGCAGGACAGTCTAATAAATGTTATTTTGGTCTTAGCCAGTCTATGTTTTCTACTGTTTCTGACAGGAAGCTTGTAGTCTGGGCAGGCTGGCTGCTCACTCTGTGTCAGATCGACCACACCCCTTGCTTCTGAACCCACCTTCTGCACCCGTACCAGTTTTAGTCATTCTGAAGTGTTTTCATTGTTCTCTCCTTCCTCCAAAACCTTGTTCATGTTTTTAGAGCCCAGATGAAATCCTGTGACCTCACTGAACTCACATAGCATATAATTCTTTGAACCACATAATTTAGTACTTTATTTTATGGCTCTTAAATCATTTCATGTATGTAAATCATATTTTGCCAATAAGATGATAAATTCTTTCAGTGAAGGGCACAGGTCTTCTTTAGAAACATGGTAGATATTCAATAAATATCTATTTATTGATTGTTTAATATGCCTCCTATTGCATATAAGTTACTCTTCGGAAGTAATTATACAGTGAAAGACTCTTACTAAAAAAAAAGTTGCAAAAGGAAGTTGAGCAGAGAACTGGATACAAACAGAGCTCACATTAATGGTAGCAAATGACATGATTAACACCTTTTCTGGCAGCCTTGCAGCTTGAATTTGATAAAGGAAAGTAATGTCTTCAAAGAACCAAATGCTAAATTGAATGATTGAATTTAACTCCATAGTGTAAGGCTATGTTAGTAGATTTTTAGAAGGATGACATTTGAGTGTAATTTAAGTGCAATACATCAATCTGCCATTGAGCTAATGAACTTCAAGTAAAAAAAAAATCACTGAAGAGTTTGGTACAGATGACTCCTTCAAGTATCCTTGGGGAGGTAGGATGCATAGGTAATTGAATGAAAATCTATCTTGACTGACCCCAGTGACAACAATGTTCAACTCACATTACAAATCACCTGTAGTCGTTAATGGACTATTTTTGAATTGCTTTGAAATTATTAATGGTGAGTATAAGGAAGCATAGTGTTTCTTGTTTATCTATACCTCCTTAATAAAATGAATGTTTAGTGCATTTTTTTCTTTAATACTAGCAGTTTATAATAAAGTTCAGTTTCTCTAGTTTAAATTTCATCACAGGGGAAAAATGCACATTTGGTTGTTGTTTATTTGCCTAATCGTTCTGTCTTTATGAATGCCTTGAGATTATGGGATCAAATTAGTTCAACTATAAAATGTGGGAATAAATGGGTAATTGGTGACTGTAAACTAATAAAAAGGAAAATAAAACAGAGAAACACCTTTTCCTATGAGTTCTTGTAGGCCTGCATCCAAGTTCACAGCTCAATTAAAATAAAATTTTCTGTTTTTCTGAAGGGAATCATAAATGTTTAGAGACTGTTAGACAAATAATATATTATAAAACTCATAAAATGAATACATTTCTGAGAAATGGTGAAAATGCAGTAACTGAACAACATTAAAGCATGTAGTAATATTAATAAGAACACAGAACTCATAGCTAGAATATTTAAATTAATGCTTGACCAAATGTGGTCTTGCGGTTGATTGTCAGAACTACTGGATGCTTGAAATACAGGTTCCTAGATCACACCCTAGATCTGCTGAATTTCTAAAGGTGAATGACAACAAGCTATATTGTAAAATAGCATCCCTGATGGTTCTTATAAATGTAATAATTAGAAAATCGTTAAAATCCTCTTGACATCTTAATTCTTGCCTTTCAAAAATATGTCTGGAAGATAAATATCACATTACCGATAGTGTTGACTACTGACTGGGATGTTGAAGGAGGGCAAACTCTCACTTTTTAATTATAGATCTTTTCATTACTTTCTTCCAAAGATACAGCATCCTTCAGTAATAAAGAAAATATATGTCATTTGATGGTTTCTGATATTATGAGTTGCATTTTGTCTGTGATTCCCCCCTCCCATCTTTTCTTAAGGAAGCGTATGGGGCAATTGTGGTGTTTCAAGTCCAGCACTGTCTTGGTTGACTCAGGCTGCCAACCATAACAAAATACCACAGAATAGGTGGCATAAACATAAGCTCTTTATTTTCTCACAGCTCTGGAGGATCAAAGTCCCAGATCAAGGTCTGGTAGGGTCAGTTTCTGGTGAGAACTCCCTTTCTGGCGTGGAGATAGCTACTGTATCCTCACATGTCCTTTCCTCTGTGTGTGCAGAGAGAGCTTACTCCCTTCTCTTCTTAAAAGGACACTGATCCTGTTGGATCACCCATCCTTATGACCCCATTTAACCTCAAATACTTTTTCTGTTACTTCCAATACCACCATTTTAGGGTGTAGGACTTCAACATACGGATTATGGTCGGGGGACACACACATTCCATGACATCACTGAGTGAACTAACATATTTGAGTGCACTATGGAGGGCAGAATTGGGGGGGTGAGAATCTTCGTTAAAATCCTTGAAGGGTCAAATGTAGACATGAAATGCCAAAGTCTAAGCAGTGGAAATACAGTGATAGGAGGAAAATAGAGCAGTGATAAAGAATTGGGAGGAATAGGCTTAAAATGAGAAATATCCAAGAAGATGATGACAACTGACAGTGGCTTCTCCAACTCACTTGAAGTTTTATGGTTAAGGCCTCAAGAGTCAGGGATGGTCCCAAATTTGTTAACTTTTTTAATGATTTAACTTTCTAAATCACAAGATAAAAATAATGTTTAATTCATTTGTATTTTAAAGAAAACTCTGCTGCTTAGTTTAGTTTGAATGCTGTGAAGTTATCACCGAATGTCCATATTTGTTGATTATAAACATTTCTGAATACAAAGTAGTCTGTCAACAAGAGAAATAAGAACAATATGACTTAAACACATGACTAGTAAAAATTTGGAATAATCTTGATGTATTCAGAGGCATAAACTAAATGGCTAAATTTAGTTCATCTTGAAAAAATCTCTAGTGGAAAAACATATAGAAAAGATGGATACTTGGAATGTTCTATTTTTTACTGTTTCTATCACTTTCTTCCTTCCTTTGGATGAAGGTTTGTGTGATGAGAAATATCTTGCTGCACTAGAACAAGGAACTGTTTTGTTATATATCTGGGCGGATGGCAACGTCTGCCCTGCCCAGCCCTGCTCAGCGGCCTTCTTCCCTGCTCTTTGTGTGAAGATACATCTCTGCTTAGTTCCTGAACTCATGCTGATGAGCGCCAGGAACACCATTTGTTATTTGGATCCCACCAATGTGGTGGGGTCTAGAAATATTTTGATATTATTCATTCAGGATTCATGTGTCTAAATACATTTCTTGGATCTACCTGCTTTATCCATCTGTATCTTCTGTAGGGGGTCTTGTGAGTTGTTTCAATTCTGTCTTCATATACTGGTAAATATTAATTTTCTCCCAGAGTTAAGTTTGGTCCTGAATGGCTTACCTAAAAAGAACTGTAACACTTTGATTAGTTTTTGGTACTGCTATAACATAAGAAGGTGTATCTTATTCATGGTATAGGCATTATCCATATGTTATCTTGCGAATGGTTAGATAGCCTGGTCCCAGAACCCTGTTATAGACCTGATTTCAAGCCTTGCCTGCTTCTTTGAACCTTTACTCTGTGTTCTTACCTGCCTGGATGGAGTCCCTTAGTGTTTGGTGGTCACTGATACAAACTGTGGCCTCCTGGACACTATTCTTTGTACAATAGGTCCCTCTTCAGAGCCTTGCCTAAGGAAATGTCAGATTTTTTTTTCAGTTCTCTCTCTCTTTTATTGTCTTTGTTTCCTTCCCTTGTTCACTGGCAATGTTTCTTTTTCATTATACTTACCTTGAAAACAAGCTCATTCAACATGGAGTTAATTTTTTTTTGAGTTATGTTTCCCAGACATACCATGCATGGTAAAAGGCATCTGGTTCCACACGAAAAATATACATGCTCTTTACTTACAGACAGACTGGTGGGAGTATTATCCCCTGTAAGAGTTCCCCAGGACTTAGCAACCTCATAGTATTTGTGGAATAAGATATTTAATTACAAAATTTCAGGGGAGGAAAAAAATTTCCTTGAGGAACCTAGCCACTAGAAAGTATCTTTCTCTCTAGACTAGTGCTTTGGGAGAATGGCGGATCTGCTGCTGGTGATGATTACTTCTACTTCTGAGAGCATGATGCAAACCTGCGTTTACCTCTTTCCTGAGCAGTTTTTGCTGTTTTGTTCTACATAAGATCTCTTAAGAATGAAATGCTTAAAAAAAAGAATGGGAGGTTTTATGCTCCAGCTCATTCTCCACTCTGCATTTCTTAATACAAACCTGGAGTATAAGAAAGCAAGTCATAAATGCAATTTGTATGAGTCTTTCAAAATATTCCATTAGGATTTTTGTAATGCCATTCCTCTTGGATACAAACCTAGCAACAGCCTTTCACCTTTATGTCTATCTACTTTTTAGTGACAATTCCATGTTTTTTTCTAAATGATTTCAAATAAGCTACATCGTTTTGCACATTCGCACTAAAACAATGCTACTGGTAGCACCCCTTCTATGTGAGATCAGTTGTATCTCACGTGCTTGCTATGTACTTTTCCATGCAGCTTCTTGTTATGACAATGTTGGAATCTGTGTGAATTCCTTTCCTCTTTTTCCTTTCTTTCTTTTTAAAAAATTTTTATTGTTATTCAATTACAGTTTTATACCTTTTCTCCCCATCCCTCCACCCCCTCCTTGCTTCCTTTTTTTAAATCCTGCTTTATTTATTGACTCTGGGATACCTAGAGTTATTGTGTGAACTATGTTCCCTTTGCCTTAATCACTAGGAACGATTTTTAAGTAAACTTCTCTGAATTTTACCTTCTTTTCCTTACCTTCTTTCTTATAACTGCTGGTGTAGCCACTGGTCTCTTTCCTTTTCCTTAGGCTTATTTTATAAAGTATGTCAACACAAAACATGGAGAAATTATGTTATTTAGATTCTTTATGTGTCAGTGCTTTTTAGATTGTATAAACACATTAATTTTTAACAAATGAAAAACACTGAGCTTCAGAGAGTTTTAACTGACTTCCCCAAGGCCAAATCACCACAAAAGATAAACTCAGATTTTAAAAAATCTCTTTTGATTTCAAGTCCAATTTTCTTTCAACAATATTGTGCATTAATAGGTGGGTATTTTCTTTTTGACTTTTATTTTGTGGGAAAGTAAAAATAGGAGTGTATAAGCACTCACTGACTTTTGAGGTAGTCATTCCCTGTAGCTGCTGGACTCACTGGAGGATGGCAGCAAAACCTCAAGCTGCAATCCATTACTGTCTCCGATCCCATCATGACTCTTCTTTGCTGAGGTCTTGATCTAATTAAATTGTCACCACCCTGTTAAAGTATGGATAGAGGGCATTTCATAAAGTTTAGTTGAAGACGAGGAGAAAACGAGGAATTAATTATCTGACATAACAGTATCACAGATTTCTTTGTTGATGCATAATTTGAAGGTTAAACTATTTCTAGAAAAGAGCAAGAGACATTGGCATCCCACTGGGGGAAAATATTTACACATAAATCTAGAGTTAAAAAATCCAAATAATGGTTTAAATATCCCATTTTTACTCAAATTTTTATGGAGTGAAGAACTATTGGAAAAATGTAAAGCTTATAACTTATTTATTTATATTTGTATCTGGTGATAACACAAGGGTGGAGATAAGGGTTCAGCTAGCACTAGAATTTCAGAGGAGTTAGTTTTGTTGCATATGTATTTATTTATTTTTATTAATGCTGGACCAAGTTATTTCTAACTAGAGATATATAGGGCTTGTTAACCCAAAGTTCCAATGGAACTAAGTTGTGGACTGGGCTTAGTTCTGGATAGATTTTTAGCATTTTAACTGTTTAGGTGTGGTATCCTGTAAGGGGCATACGTTAATAAAGTAAACATATTATCACTGGTGATTATTATTGAAATTGCTTCCATCTTCAAGTTGAAAAGTTTGAAAAATAATCTAATCTCCCTATTCTTTAGAGTTAGTATTGAATTTGTCATTAGAGTATTCTTTAATCACTTTAACCTGGATCATATCGATGACTTTCTAACTGATCTCCTTGCTACCAGTCTCTGTTCTTCAAACCTATCTTTCATACTGTTGTCAGATTAAGCATGCTAACATATCACTTTCTTCATGTCACTCGATTAAAATGATCAATAATATATAATGAGTTTGGGTATCTATAAAAATCCAGGTGGCAGTATTGAAAAATTGGTTGTGAAGTTCAGGAGACAGAGCTGACAAAAAGATAATTAGGGGTTATAGATAGTTAGAAGGGAAGAAAAAGTCAATACCATAGCGCAGGTGTAAGAATAGGAACAAGCAAATTAAATTGAGAAAATATAGCTCTAGAACCAAGACTTGCAGAATTTTCACCGTGACTTTGGATAAGAAATATATTTTGTATTTTGTCTAGGTATATACAAACATACAATAACCCATCTACACACACACACACATGAAACAAATGTTACAAATTTTTTAAAAATTGTAATTAGTGTTATACATCTGTTTTCAAGTCAATTCTATTTTATTTTATTTAAAAAAACCAAATTTGTGTCATTGATCTACTAACTGAGTTCACTACTAAGTCTTGACCCATAGTTTGAGAAATACTTCTCCAGAGGAAAGTACCTGCAAGTGTAGTGTCATTAAGACCTGGGATGAAAGAGTTTCAAGGAGCGATTAGTCCGTGGAGTCAAAGAAGCAGAGAGATAAAGATAATAGTCAAAGGACTTCAGATGGATTTAATAGTCATAAAGTGGTATTATGGGGTGCCTACTGCAGTGCTCATCCCAAGGCTTAAAGTGGGATGAAGCCAGACTGTTAAGGGCTAAGAAATGGTCAAGAGAGGAAGGTTGGATCCCTAGAAGAAACTTTGAAAAGTCATGTGAATATTGTTTAATTACACCTTACAAATAAGGAAGTGAGTTCACAGAACGTGAAGAAATTTACCCACTTGCACAAGTAGTAGTAACAGAACCATCAGTCAAACCTAGTCAGCTCACACTCTGATACGCAAGGTTTTCTATCACATCCAAGAGAGGATGCTGCTGAAGCCCGTGGCAGGATTGCTACTTTGTCTCTATCTCGCTCTGCATTAAGCTTTATCTGTTCGTCTATCTACACCCTTCTTTTGAGCATCTATTGAAGACTATTTTTTGCAGTCATTAGACGCTTTTCAAATACTGTGTTTTATTATAATTATTGTACATCTCTTATTTGCTCCACTAGGTTTTAAGTTGTATTTAAGCAGAAATAAATCCCTATTCTTGAGATTTTGTTGTGATTGTGGTCAGGGACTACATTTGGTGTGTTATTCGATCACTCAAAGCACTTAGCATAATACTTTATACTTAAAAAACATTCAACCCTGGTTGGTGGGGCTCAGTGAATTGACTGCCGGCCTACGAACCAAAGGATCACCAGTTCAATTCCCAGTCAAGGCACGCGCCTGGTTTGCGGACCAGGCCCTCAGTTGGGAGCATGTGAGAGGCAACCACACATTGATGTTTCTCTCTCTCTCCCCTTTCCCCTCTCTCTAAGAGTAAATAATAAAATAAAATCTTAAAAAGAGGTTTAAAAAATAAAATAAAAAATATTCAATAAACATTTGTTGAAAAGCACTACCTACTGCCTAGTTTTTGAAAAGATTGTCACTTTGGGAATCAGCGTGGGTTGGTTATTTCACAATTGGGATTATTGGCCACATGCTATAACCCTAAATAATATTTAAATCTTCACTGCTCTTTATAATTTTCAAGGACTTTATAAACATGTAGTCTCTTTGAAATTTTCCTCAAAGAAGCATATTTCATCTTTTCTGTTTTCTGTCTGAATGTACCTCTAACTCAACGTAGTTAAGGAGAGCGGTGATTTTTCTTTTTAATGAGCCATCTGTGTGTCCTCCTTGGAGAAGTGTCTATTCATGTCCTCTGCTGATTTTATAATTGGATCGTCTGGGGGGTTTTGGTGCTGAGTTGTATAAGTTCTTTATAAATTTGGGGTATTAACCCTTTCTCAGGTGTACCACTGATGATTATGTTCTCCCACTCAGTGGGTTGTCTTTTCATTTTATTGATGGTTTCTTTTGCTGTACCATAACTCTTTAGGAAAACACAAACAACAAAATACAAAACTCATCAAGACACTGGGTGGGGATGAAAGAACCCAAACTGCAGGGTTATAAGATCCAGAGGGATAACAGGCTGCACACTAATCTGCAATGGGATTTGATAGGGCAACATGACTGGATTCTGAAGTTTCAGTTGAAGAAAAGATAAAGGAGTTTTTTTAAATGTTTGATTTTATTTAGTTTGTGTTTCAGTAGTATACAATTTTTGTCTTCAGAAAAATTCACACAAAATACTTTAATGGAATACTTTATAAGACGACAAGTAAATTTTACTTGGGTCTATCGTGCATAAAAAGGGGACATACAAGAGAAATGGTAAAATCGTCCTATACTGAATTGTTCTTTTTTAAAAAAATGTATTCCATTTTAATTTTTTAAAGATTTTATTTATTTATTTTTAGAGAGGGGGAGGGAGGGAGAGAGAAATAGAGAGAAACATCAATGTGTGATTGCCTCTCACACACCCCCTTCTGGGGACCTGGCCTGCAACCCAGGCACGTTCCCTAGACTGGGAATCGAACCGCTGACCCTTTGATCCACAGACAGACACTCAATCCATTGAACCACACCAGCCAGGACTGAGTTGTTCTAATAGGCATAGAGGGAGATGACCACGAGGATCACCCTTAGGAAAGACTGGCTCTTAATATCAGTGGACTGGGGATCTACATTTGCAATCTTGATTTTAAGAGGCAGGGTGATCCCAGTTGATATCTGGTTAATAGTTAGTGACAGAACCTTTTCTAAATGAATTTCGTATTTGTTTCCTATCCCTGCATAACAAATCACCACGTATTAGTGACTTAAAGCAATACAGATTTATTATCTCACAGTTGTGCAGCTCTGTCAGAAGTCTGACATACATTTCCTTAGGCCAAAACTGAGTGATTGGCAGGGCTCTAAAGAACAGTTTGTTTCCTTGCCCTTTCCAGATTCTAGAGGCTAACTATGCTCCTTGGCTGGTGACCCCCTTCCAACATCTTCAAAGCCATCATTAATGGAGAGAGTCCTTTTTGTATCTCAAGTGTCTGACCCTATTTCCACAGCCATGTCTCCTTCTCTGACTGGAGCTGGGAACAGGTCTCAGGTTTGAAGAACTCATGTGATTAAAACAGGCCCACTTGGGTCATCCTGGATGATCTCTCCTCTCAGCATCCTTAACCTTAGCCACCTCTGCAAAATTTCTTTCTCCACATAAGGTAACATATTCACAAGTTTCGGGAATTAAAACTGGGACATATTGGGATTGGGGGCAATATTCCACTTACCACATACACAAAAGCTAAAATAATAGAGAATGAGTGTATTATGTACTTAATGTTACTGATTAATGAGAACCCTGACATTTATTTTAATAATACTTTAAAGCTTTAAATATGAAAACAATGAACTATTATTCTGTCAGTGATAATACCCTGACAGCAAAGCTGTTAGAGTGTATTTTCCCAACTCTCAGGACATGCTGCACTTCCTGCCCTCGGAACTGTGTCGTTGTGTGTGATGTGCCTTCACTGTGGAGAAAGAGCAGAAACTATTTGGGGGGGAGTCTTGTTTATAGACCTGGTGCTGAGCTGTTTTCAGGAATTAATATCCTCTGGACTGTTTCCCACAGTGGTACTTTAATAAATGGTGATTAGGAGCTGTAATACTATTAATATTTCACTTCAAATGAGTTCCAGGTAAAATGCACTTATATTGGCTTGCTTGCCTAAAGGCACAATATTTTTCCCAGGAGAAGATGTGCAGTTTCTTCACAGCTGCATTGTACAAAAACACAAGCTTCTCATCAGTTCAAAACAACCTGTGTTTTTAACCCCTGTTTATGTATGTAAAGACACATAGGTATGTAAGAAGAGGCAATGTCACGTAAAGAGAATAACCCTTGATTGGGAGACAGTCCCCTGAGTTCAAGCTCCACTACTGAACAGCCATGGAGGAAATTGGACCAAAGGATGACCTGACTTTTCTGCTGGAGCATTTCATTCTTCCCTTTTATTTATTTAATAGCAGAAATCAAGGGCAACTTTTAAGTCTATTCTGTAGTGAAAACCCTAGGCTTCACCAAGAGATGCTGCTGCAAATTTGCCAGTTTTCAGAATAATTGTTAGGTGCAGCATCTCAAGAGATCATCTACTTTTTATCTTCTTAGACTTAAAAAACACTACTATCTTCATTCCATGATCTATTGGTACCAGGACTTTCAAACACACGTAAGGGTAAGTAGGATAAATCTGAAATATATGTTTTTCTTAAACTGGAACTTAGGCCCTAGATTGCATTGGAAAACATAGCCATTAAGACTTGAACTGAGTGTTGAACATGAGAAAGCTCTTTTTATTCTACCAGAGGGGGGCATAGACAGTAAACAAGTGAACAATAAAAGATAACCCGAGATAGTGGCAAGTTCCATTCAGACAATCATAGTACGTGGAATGGAATGGAGGCTATACCAGAGTGGTCAGGAAGGGATTCTTTTAGGAAGTTGTGTTTGAACTTCTCTCTGAATCATGTGAAGGAAGCAGCCATAGGAAGATCTGGGGAAGAATATTATTAACATATTAAGTGCAAAGGCACTAAAACAGAAGAACTTCGATATCTTGGTGAGAAAGGAATAAGAACAGTGTGGCTGAAGGGTCCTGAATTAGGAGAAGAATTATGCAAGATGAATTGGAAAGGTAGGGTGGCATGTGGAGGCCTTTTCTGGTTTTTTTTTTTTTTTTTATATGAAACCTTGGAAAGTTTATCACAGAAGTGATATGATCTTTTTTTTTTAATTTTTATTGTTATTCAATTACAGTTGTATGCCTTTTCTCCCCAATTATTTTTTAGAAAGATTATTCTGGTAGCTGTATGTAGGATGGACAAAACAAGGCAAAAGGGGAAGCAAAAACACCAGAGAAAAAGCGGCTTTTGCAAAGGTGCAGTTAACTGGCTCTGGTGAGGCTGCCAGCAGCTGAGATGCCCAGGTGGTGTGAGTGCAAAATATATTTTTTAGTAAAGTTTATAAGATTTTCTGTGTTTACTTCCTTATCTTTTCCATTCTACTTTCTTCCTTCCACACCCACTGAATGGCAGGGCACTAGTACTAGAGATCCTACTGTAATTATGATACACTTCTGACCCTAGAACAATTGAGCGGTGGTGGGGAGGTGCTTAGAGGGAGTGAAAGTGCAAGAGCAGACTTGTCCATGAGTATGTGTGCCGTGTGCTAAATGTAACATGATGACGTTTAACTCGTAATGGGACAGTGATGATTCCACTGGGGTAGATGGGAAAGGAGGAGGGGTCTGGAAATCCTTCACAGAAAAGATATTGTATGAGCTGCATTTTAAAAGATGAGTAGGTGTTTGTTTGCTAGGCAAACAGAGATGGAAAGAGCACTCCTGCCAGAGGGAGCAGTGTGTGCAAAGGCAAGGTGGCATGAAACATCCTGGCATGTTTGAAGAACTGCAAGTCATACAGTTTTGTATGGTTTGAGGTTGAGAAGAGTAAGGTGGTTGAGTGGGTAGAAGGAAATGGGAAGCTAGACGAGAAACGTAGCTGAAAAGATTGGCTGGTGCTAGGACACTGGATGTCTGGTATACTCTGATAAGGAGTTTGGGCTTTGTCCCTTAGGCAAATGAGAACTTTTAGTGGGATATACAAATAAGGAAGCTCTTGATTATGTTTGATTTCTTTTTTAGAAATGTCATAATGTTAGCAGCATAGAGAATGGGGTAGAGAAAAAGGCAAAATAAGAGACAAGTAGGAGATTTTTTTAAATTAGTAACTTGTTTCAAAAGAAATTATCAAATTAATTATTAATGGATCACAATTCACAAAAAATGATTTCTTATTTTCTTCCTTCACATCTTCATGTAAATCCAATTAAAATCAAAGAAACTTATTTTGTGTCCACGTGTAGTATTAACTTATGGAAAAAGTCCGATTACTCTCATAATTTTTAGAAAAATTTTGTAGCTATACAAGTCCGCTGTTGGGACCTGCCAGCCGGGTAACTTCTCAAGTCCTTCAACATTCTGTGAGCTTAGAAGTGAAATGAACACATAGCTCTTTCTCCCTTCACTGATGTTAGAGAGAGGTCTGGTTGAGATAACATCTATGCTGATAGCATCAACTACAACCTTAGTAAATTAGTTCTCAGTGAGTCAACTGTGCTTTGAAGTTGCAGCAACCAAACTCCACCCATGGTTGCCAGGGTTTAGGTATAAGTTATATGAACACCAGGTAGAGATAGGTGTATTGTCTAATGATGCTACTAGTGAGAACCACAGGGAAAATTAACTCAAGGTAAGTGTGATCTTTGGGATTGCAACGGTATAATAATGTTGCTGCAACTACTCTTTTTGTATTTGTATAAATTTTTTGCAAGGTACCTTTGCAAATTTTTCATAGATTCCATATGAAATAAAACATTTACAGTCATTTTGTGTCATCTGTGTTTCCATGACACCAGGTTTACATTTTGCTGAACATCGAGTGATAAGACAAAGTTAGTGCAATCAACAACTTGGCCCTGGAACAGCCAGTTTGTGATCACCGAAACCACAATGTTTGTAACTCTCATATGCCCGATGAGGCAACGTGTGAAGAGTAGAGTGCAGCAGACTATGTGAGCGCCTGCTTTGCTCTTAGTTAAAATGGGGCAATTTCAGAAATGGCAGGAGAAAATGTTGATGGAATTCTGAAACCACAATCCTAAACCATACGGCACAGCTAGATAACTCTGAAACAAGCGCAGCTGGAAAACCGGCCAGTAACGTCAGTGTTGGCTCTATTGGGAAAAACGACCGATCTGGATTACAGAAGGCAGCTTCCCCGGGCATGGTTGAGGCAGTCACCAAAGTAGGATCCATTTTCCCTGTCTACAGGATGGAAAGGGCTGTTAGCTTAACATTGTCATGTTCCATCTTTCTTCTACATAAACATGTTGGTTCTTCTTTAAGACCCAGGAAAAATGCCATTATTTCCACATTCCAATCTAGGAAAAAGAAATAATTTCTCTTTTCTCACGACAGGCGCTGTCTAAATGTTAAGTGAATTAGTGTTATCTAGAAAAAGATAGACATATCTGTTCAGATATCTTTAATGTTACATTGATACATGTATAGGACTTAACCCTAAATGAATATGCACTCACCAATGTGTACTATGTTAAACTGCTTTTTCTTGTTCCATTTCAGTTCACTTTCTTCTTTTGAATTTTTCCCTTTCTCCTCAGCACTGTTGCCAGACAGTTATCATATTCAGATGTGCAATTGAAGACTTTTATTTCCATTTGCATTCTCCGGTCAATTCCGAGATGCGTGTCTGCTTTGCGGTGATTAGTGTGGAGAAGAAGCAGCTGTGAACAGGGAAGTGCTGGCAATGAGAAATTTGCTTTATTTTTTATTTTATTTTTTTGCTGTTGGTAGAAAGTGTCTAAATAACAGGTGTCTATCATCATAAGTGTGAGAACATGTTATTTTTGTCTCTATGAGGGCCAGATCCAGCCTCTAGGTACTTATCTAAACTCAAAGAAAAGTCAGCTGTACTCAGAATTGCCAAAAGTAGATTTGTCCTATATGATTCTGTGTTTTGCCCTTCGATTGCTCCCATATGTAAAAATTACACTCCTTAAGCATTTCTACCAACCTGTGCCATAAACCTCATGAATATAAACATACCATTGGCTTTGAAATAATATAAAACTTCCCTTCAAAATGAAAACAGACTATTGGTATTTAACACCTACAATTATAAGTAGCAGACGAGGTAATTTCAATGATGAAAAACCCAAAACCTCTGCCACTACTCTCCCACCCAGCCCTGAAAATGCTGGATGTTCAGTTGAGACACTTTCCCATTCCAAAGACCTATCTGAAGCATTTTTATGCTAGTGGAAACACAGCATTAGCAAGATCCTAAAACCCTTTCTTATTAATTATTTTAATATAAAGTGACTAATTGTGTGGAATGGGAAATCCTAGCGCAAGAGTGCACAGAAAAGCACAGAGCTGTGCCCTGTGCATGACTCCTCTCTGCACACTCAGAGTTCAGACGGCATAGCAAATTACTCTCTTTCCAATCATTCAGGTCATCAGAATCCACTTGCTGTGAGTACATAGCCTTTTAATTTCTCAGTGCAGCTTCTCTACCTAAAACAGCATGAACCAAGTGCACTATGCCTGTAAAAAAACAATGTGCTGATTGCTACAGTTGCTTCAACATGCTTTTCTGAGCCATGGCATGAACGTAGAAAGGAATATGACTACTAGGTATCATCGGGCAAGTATGGAGATAGATTGGAAAGTGGTAAAATGATAACTCCCAACTTACTGAAGATGAAATGGAAAGATGTATACTTTATAATCTCTGGGAGCTCATTCCGGGAGAAATTATGTTTTTCATTTAGATTTTAAATTACTTTCTGCCAATAGGACATTTTGTTCATCTGTGTGTAGCCACCTTTTATTCTTAGCGGTGCTGTGCTCACGGTAGGCATTCAATAAATGTATTACTTGATTTGAAAGCATTATCTAAAAATTAGTTCTCTAGTTAATTATATGTCTTCTATTTTTAGCAGTTACTGAGCGCACAAATAACATCTTTTGTGTTATCTGTAAGGCTTATCAAAGTGCTTTGCACATAGTAGGCTCATAACACATACTTTTAAATATAATTTTATTGTATTAAAATTAAAGGAGTTTTTGTTTTCAATAAGTTTAGTTAAATAAGTGACTTTATATGCATCTTGTTATTTTTAATTTTTACTTCTTTTCTACAGATATAAATTTCATTGTTTGACTGAGATTTACAATTAAACTTGATTCCTTCTCCTCTCCCATGGAATACAAAACAAATTCTATTTGTTCTATCACCAAAATGTAGCCTGAACTTTTTATTTTTCTCCATCCCAATTCGATTCCTACTACCCTAGTCTGAGCCGCCTTGATTCCGTCCCTGAGAACTGCAGCAGCTTTCCCACTAGTCCCTGTTCCTACAGTCCTGTCCTCCTGCAGGCTGCCCCTCACACTGCAGACAGAATCATCTTTTTTAAAAAAAGGTTATTTCACTCTTCACATTAACACCCTCCACTAGCTTCTGCTTTATCAGAATCAAATCTGAGTTCTTTACAAGACCTGAAAGTCCTACATCATTTGGCATATCTTGTTCCTCCCGATCACCTTTTTTCTTGCATTTTTCTTGCCACCTCAGTCACTATACCATGGACACATCAGCCTTCATTTAATTCTTCAAATCCTCTAAGCCAGGGGTCTCCACCCCCCAGGCCCATGAACTGATACCAGTCAGTGGTCTATTAGGAACCTGCCCCTAGCAAAGCTCACTTGAGCTCCGCTTCCTATCCTGCACTTTCCCCATCCCCCGCCCTCTGCCATATTCCAAGAATCTGGTCTCTGGTGCCAAAAAGGTTGGGGATCTCTGTTCTAAGATTATTTCTGCTTTAAGGACTTGGAATCTGCTCCTCTTTGTGCCTGGAATACTCTTCCTTCAGGTCCTTGCATTGCTAGATCCTTGGTGAAATTCAGGTCTCCACTCAAAGGTCATCTCCTCAAAGTGGCCTTGCTGCTCTCCTATTTGAAGTTTCATCCTATCATCCACTCCCCGTTCTGTCACTGTGTTTCATTTTCTTCAGAGCACCCATCCTCATAAGATATTTATTATTTTATTTTTTCATTTTCTTTTCTCTTCAACTAGAATTCAAATTCCATGAAAAGGAAGACTTGGTTGATGTTTTCATAGGCATATAAGAGGTTCGTCCAGAAAAAGCCCAGCCTTTGTTAATATAAAAACAATTTGTGCAACATTGGTGTTACCTGGAAGCCAAGGAGAGTGGATTGGAGTGCACATGTGTGAATAATGATGACTTTCCTGTACTAGTCAGTGGGGGTAGTACCCGTCATTGAGTGAGCATGTGTACTGTGTGGCTGTGGCATTCAAAATAACTGAATGAGTAGAACAGTAAATCTGCATCACATCTTCCATTATGTTTGAACATTCCTCCATGGAAACTAATTGGGTGATTCAGAAGGCCACAGCTATACCATGGTGATGCCAAGGGCAACTGGTGATTAGAAGCTTCATCATGACAACACGCCCACTCAAGCATCACATCTCATGCAAAGTTTTTTGGTGAAACATCAAATCACCCAGGTGACTCAGCCCTTCTATACCCCGGATTTGGCAACCTGTGACTTTTGACTTTTCCCAATACTCAAATCACCTTTGAAAGGGAAGAGATTTCAGACCATCAATGAGATTCAGGAAAATGCAGTGAGGCAGCTGATGGTGATTGGGAGACCTGTGTGAGTTCCCAAGGTGCCTACTTCACAGGGGACTGAGATGTCACTGTCCTGTGTATAATGTTTCTTGTATCTTCTTCAATAAATATATCTATTTTCCATATAACATGGCTGGATACTTTCTGAACAGACTTTATATAAATGTTAAACAAAAGTTTGGTGGAAGAATGAATAAATGTGTACATTTAGAAGGCAAATTTGACTAACTAGTGAGGAAATGTAATGAAAACACTATTTGTGGTGGTTAGCTTTGAACACAACCCCTCTGTAATGACCATGGACTTGCAAGGAATTCTCAGTCGTTTTCTTTTGATGTGCTGGGATTCATATTATTGATTAAACCTTCCAAAATATAGATTTGAAGACTTCTATATATATTCTGATATATATCAAAAAGCTTTGAGAGATGTGGCATTGAGTTTCCATGTATACAGTCCTATTTGCAGACTAGAGAAAAAGAATGAGATCAACTGCTCTCTAATTTGGTTTAATGTTTTAAAATATTTTAGTGAATGACCAAATTTAAAACTGAAGGAGAAATGAATAATGACATAGATTATATATAGTCATTCATATATTTATATATATATTTAAATTATATATATTTACTTTCATATACAGGGTGGGGCAAAGGTAGCTTTACAATTGTCATATAAAAATAATACAATAATTAATAAGTAATAATACAAGAATAAACTGTGTTTGGCATACTCACCACTGTAAGTCTACTTTTGCCCCACCTTGTATATATTTATAAATATATTTTTAATATAGTATATATTTATATATATTTTAAATATATGTATATATTTATGTATTTAAATTATTTTTATTATTTGAAGAACTGGTCAGAAACACATTAAAATTCAGCAAGAAAAAATACAGAGCAATACGTTTTAGAATTCCGTGACTTATGTTATCTTTTTACCCATTTAGTAGTCTAAAGCCATTCTGAAACATTTTGTGCCAGATTTATGTATTATGGTAGATAGTTACATGCATAATGTGTTTGGGGTTTAAGTATATTTTATCAAACAAGAAAATATAAAGCCTTTCTCACTACATCTCCTCATCCCAATATGTTTTTATATGGTATGATATATTCTCTGAAATTGCACCATTGCAGTGTTATTGCATTGGGCTTAAGTCTTATTATTCTAAGCTGCCCATTGAAAACACAACTTCTTTCTCTTTCTGAAGTAGTTTATCAGAGTTCTGGGATCCTAACCTCAAATTTTGAGGAAAGTTAAAAGAGAGTCAGAGTGCCGAATGGTATTTATCACAACGGGGGACAGTGGCAGGGCGGTGGGCCACCTGTGGCAGCACAGAGTGCTAACTACCTGCAGTGGTAGGCATCGCTGGGGATGAGCTGGGTCTGGAAAAGATTGGTCAGCAGCTGCTGAAACTGAATTTACTTACCTTGTAATTGTGCCTTAGGCAGGGCCTGCCATTACGCTTCTTTTGATGATAAGCCCAGATCTGTAGGGACTGATTAATGCTGAGTACCTTATGGTTCTTACATTTTATGATCCTGCTCATGTATCCCACTATCATTTTCCCTTTCTAAACTACAGTCCCACACTGGTGACCCATTGTCATCTTATCTACTATGATCCCTAATCCTTTCTCTCCAGTCGCACATCTGGTCCTATTTCACCTTTTAATTGGGCAGTGCTTTTATCCGAAGCAGCAGAGTTTCTTTCCTTTCACAGATATTTTTTAAATGAGAAGACCTGAATATATGATTCTGTCAGTATAAATTCTGCTTATTATAAATGGAACTGACAACCTGAATGAAACATAAGAAGTTAAAGATCAGAGTTTGAAAGTGGGCAGTCATCTATTCAACCAGTTTCTGTGTGCTGGGGATTGGCATTGGGGACAAAGCCGATTACAGAAAAAACAATGGGTGCAGGGATAAACAGCGAGAAGCAGCCGACAGCCCAGGTAAGGTATACGATAAGAGAAGCCCAAGCAGGTGGCAGGTGAGGAAAAGGCAGGAGATCCTGTTCACTTTCATCCATCTCCCATTAAAAACCAAAACCCAAACCAATAATAATTAATGAATAAAATAAAGAAAAAAGAGGAGAGAGATAAGATGCAAAACCTTATTTCAAAAAAGAAAGAGTGAATTTGAGATGCAAAAGTAAACTCCTTCCTGGCCTCATCAATTCGGTTCTACTGACTTCACAATATTTCTACCAAATTAGTCTTTCTAAATGACAACCATGATTATGTCTTGCACTTGTTTAAAGTGCCCTTGTGTGTCTGCGTGCAAGTGCCCACATGCCCACACACACAGCCCTAGCATTTCACTGGATAACTCCTCTTACTGTGGGTGGTTCTGGTCTTATTAGCAAAACTTCCCTACTTGTTCTTCTCAGATTGTTGACAGACTGTGAACTTTATAATATAGAAAATCCTTAATATTTATCATTTTATTGCCAGTGCAAGGTTCAGTGTCTGGCCCGCAGTAGAATAAACGTGCTTGACGCCTCACTGCTTCCAAGCTTTTGCTCACTCGGTCCTCTGTTCAGAATACTTTCTGTCAATTATCAGTAGACAAGATAATTATAATTATATCAGTATTTCCAGACCCATTTCAATTAGTTTTTCATGATTCTACCCAAATAAATGTATTTTGGATGAATCTTGAAAAATGATTAGTTTCCTCTAATCATTTCTCTATCATTTTAAAATATATTTTTAGTATCTGTATCCATAGTCCATGTTATGTTATAGTCATCTGTATTATTGTCTTTTTGTCTAGGAGAATGTAAGTTTTTGAAATCAAAAGTCTGTTTCTTACTTTTGACATCTAATATGTATTTTTTTTTATCCAGACAAATGTGTTCAGTGTTTCTTATAATGAACTAATGAGTCGACCAATACAGAAACATAGAAAACAGGCTCTCAGTTTAAATAAATTATTGTGTTCTGAAACCACTGTGGGTTTTTTAAAAAAATTTGTTTACTGACTACCTAGTAATTCAGGCTTCTAAAGAGGTAAATATTTTTGAGAATTCTTCTATTTATTTGTACAGAATTAGGAATTTTAGGATGATTTTCATACCTTGTGAAATAAAAGACTGTGAGTCATTTCTTAGTTGTCTTCCTAAGATAAAAAATTTATACCATTAAAAATAAAACAATATAAAATGATCACTCTTAAATTAAGACAAAAAGTTATCTAAAGAAAGACACCGGAGAGATGCCACTCAGTTTAATACATATGAAAGTACACTTTACACTGTATTGTAATGCTGTATAATTTGGTAAGCTGATATAGAACTTCTAATTTAAAACAAAACAAAAGCAACTTAGAACTTGCTATTAAATCATGAAACTTTAAAAACATTAACTTCTAAGGACTGCAAGTAATAGACTTAATTATACTACGGGAAGGCCAACATGGATATTGTGAGAATACAATGCAGAGACAGAGCAGCGTTCTGCCACACGGATGGAATTTGTCTTCGAGATACCCAGAACGAATCTGTGCTGCCACCGTCTTGGTAAGACAAGACAGTCGTCCTCCTCAGCGTGTGTTTCTTCACACTAGTTTCTCTATGCCACTGTTTCCCAATGTTGCTTATTCTGTGAAACAGCTGTGAACTTGCCATGACAGGAAGAGAGATGGGATTTGGACAAAGGAAAGTTGAGAAAGAAAGGAGATGACAACTACAGCTACAAAGGTCTACAAGAACACACACATATATTCATGTGCATCTGGCATCCTCCCTTCTCACTTCATGGCGGTTATCACCACTCCCATCGTCTATGCTCTGCCCTCCACCTTCTTGGTTAAAAGAAAAAAAAAAAAGACAAAGAATATGAAGCAACCCAGAATGTCAAGATGTCCTAATATACTTCTTAGAGATATCAGTTCCATAAATAATAAAAAAACACATCAATCTTCTAATTTAAAACAAAACAAAAACCTCTTATTATTGTTATTATTAATTAAAGAACTTGAAAAATATTAACTTCTAAGGAATCCAAGTAGTGGACTTGGAAAATAAAATCCAACAAAGAAAAATAAAAATAAAATCCAAAAGAAAACTAAAATCCAACTGAGATCAGTTGGAAAAACAAAACAAAAAAATTAAACAAAAATTCTCAAACTAAGATTGGTATTCCAGAGAGTTTTATACTTAATATCCTGACTTTAGTTGGTACTTATTAATATTTTCTATGAATATAGCTATTTTATGCCTGGATATCTTTCCTTCTTTATTGAAAATAAACGCCTTGAAATGAAAGAATGTAATCTTGCAAAGCTCTTTTGAGTTCTTTAGAAAAACAAAATGGAACGTGAGCTTAATGTGTAACTACATTGTGAGTGAACACATTGTAAAAGTTCTCTGCATTTAAATATTTTCTCAAAGCGTGTTAGGTAATAAGTGAAGAGGCAGTGGCTATTTGTTGCGTTTGCCTTTACGCTTTTCAAAACGTACTAGTTTTATTCACTCCACTGTGATTTTGTTGTGTGAAGTTTCTGGATATACTCTATGTCAGCGAAAGGTTATAACACAGTGCTTATCTGCTTTCTCAGTCAGCGCTGGATGTAGAGACATTAAACCACTGATGGTAAAATAAATGTTTTCATTATATTTATGAATTGGTGGGCCTTTCAAAATGCAAATATTTGGGTGTTCCTCTTTGACCACATATGACTGTGTAATATACACTCTCTACTGGCTCAAAGTTTCAAGTCATCGAATATATGTGACTAGATACTTTTTATTTGCTGTGTCAATTCTTGCTCTTTCTTTTACAGAGTCTCTTTCCAACATTTTCAGAAAGAGTAAGTGAGTCGCTCCAGGTAAAACAATTGATTTGTTTTCAAATCCAGTCTACACTCCAGACCTATTGACTTCTAATCCAGGGCTCTTTTGATTGCATCATTTTGATTCCTACTTTGTAAAAGAGGATATATACTATTTTCTGGTAAAAGACCTGAAATATTAAACATTTCTCCAGAAAAATCTCAGGTTCTTAAAATTAAACTTTGTCAGTAAAATCTTAGCTCTTTCTTCTTGCTGCCAATATTTGTTTATATGGAAGGAGCTGTATTTTCAAGAAAACTGTATGGAAATGTCGTTCCATTTGAACTATGTAAGATAGTATCTTAAGTTGCGCCCTTTCAGCTTGCAAGAACCAAAACAGGCTTAGGGGACTTCAGATGCTGGGGCAAGTCAGTCAGACAAGATGAATGGTGACATAGTGTACAGAGAATAGGCCTTTTGAAACCATTTTTCCTGAGAAAACTCACAGAAACCAGAGCCACAGTGGTCTGCTGTTGACCATCACCTTCAAGGACAGCAAACCAGACCTATCATCGCCAGCAGCCTGCCTGGAGGGCTTGTACCTGTTCCACATCAGGATGAGGGGATCGCCAGTCCTCAAGGCATGCTTGAGCAGGAGCTGGGATTCCACGGCAACATCAACAAATGGCGAACCCTGGTTTTCCGCCCTATTCAGTCACTACAGTAAGGGGAGCCTCAGACTGTCTCTTGATGTGATGATCACGGAGGGCACGTGTCAGTATTTTTACGACTTATTTTCTGTACTAGTGAGTGGACAAGTTTCCTGTAGCCCTCCTCCATACTCTACAGGGATTAATTTGTTTAAGCACTCAGCTGGAGTCAATTTCCATGGGGCTCTGGGAGGCCGTCTGAAGCTGAACAGGAAGCTTAATCCTTACCTCTCCTGCAGGTAAGAACACAGAAGATAATGTCTGAGCTTACTAAGCTAGGTCACACTGAAGTGCAGTCTTGTGTATGTAGAGCAGAAAGTTGGGAGATGGAAGGACGAGTCATCCTCAACTCTACTGTTCGTAATGACTCAGGCAAATATGTGATTCAGATTATTTGTGAGCTTGGAATATACAGTTTCTCAGAGAAAGAAGAATTTTCTTTTTTTAAAGGGTCATCCTGATAACCTTCCTGTATCCTTAAATCATCTTTATCAAGATTGTACAAAACAAATATTAAAGGTGATTCTTAGACTAATAATTCTCTTATCTGTAAAAAAGGATTATTTTCGTATGAGGTCATTACAATGTCTTAGAGGATATGTTTTGAGTTGTTTAAAATGACTGTCCCTTCAAACTTACCCAAATCTACACCTAGCCACGGTTCATTAATTGCAGCTGATCCATGGCTGGAGCTGCTAAGTGCTTAGATGGCTCTAGTCTCCACAGCTGAGCCTGTCTCTCAGGAGCTGCTGATCAGGACACCAGGTCCTGGAAAAACCATCCATTTCAGCCCTTGTTGCCACGACTGATGTTGGTTACATCAGCCTAACCGTGGTCGGTTTCAGTTATGCTGACTGCAATAATGGGTTGGTTGGACCAGAATTCATGTATTTCATAGGGAAAGACAAGACATTAAATGATGTGAACAGAGGAGGGGCTGACATTCCAGGCTAAGGTAAATTTGATGCAATCACGATGAAAAATTTCAGCTTACAAATGAATACTTTTTACTGCTCTACCATCACATTTCAATTGGAGTATAATACTATGTAATATATATATATATATATACATATATATATATAATCTTTAATTTGAAATTGTATTTTGGGTTTTGTTTTGTTTTGTTATGTTTTATATGATTTTAATGCTATTGTCATAGCATCAAAATGCTAGAATTCTAGGATTTTGGCAATAATGACTTAAGTAAAAATTTAACATTTGATAAGACATTTATAATAAACTTGTCAAAGAAAATTTTTAATTTGTATAACAGTAGCATCTTTTGTTTTCCAATCTAGAATCAATCAATCCCAATGAATCCAGTGTCGAAAAGAAATTATAGTTGGAAGTTTTGTCTTTCCAGTATATTCGTCTCCTGTAGAAGAATGTAAGGCTATACTGTCAGGAAGCATATCAAAGCATAGACTAAATTTTATTTTTATGATTTCTAGTTTCATTATTGGGTTTCAAGTCATACTATGAATTAAAAATAACATTTAATAGTCTAATGGGTAGACCAGATTGATGTATTACTTTATTTAGTGCAAATTAAAACCTGCTCGTTGAATGAATGTTAGAGTAAAAACAAACTGAAGTTTTAATTATTAAGACTAGTGGAAGATTTTGAGTCAATATCATTTAACTCTTCTTTCCTAAAAGAAATTGTCATGTGTGTTGGAAGAGATGAAAATGGGAAAAATATGAAACTATTGTTCGTTGCTTTTGGTTAAGTACCACCATCTATTGTGATGTTATACATTTTTTAACCTTTAGACTTAGGCACTTTTTGACAAAATATTATCATGAGACCAAGGACATGGATTTTTATAGGTGTTTAACTTATTGGTATTATAATAGCATTTCTGCACATATATCAAGAAATAGAAAATTGCCACCAAGGGAAGGTTAAAGATAGTTTTGTGGTTTAATATTCTTAGAAGAACAAATACATAACATGCCATGTTACAGTCTACTCTTTTAGAACATTATTCTTTTGGCATTATTAGTAACAGTATGGCCTTTGTAATTGCAAAATATGTTGACCATTTTATGATTCTTTCTACAAGGAAGGTTTAACTGATTCTCCTATAGTATGAAGAAAAGAGACTCAAGCTAGACAAATAACAGTGTTTACATTAAGATGACAGTGCCTTATTTCATTTCAGAGCTATTAAAAAAACTTCATGAGGGAAAAAGGCTTCTGAGCTCAAATAATTTTGAGAAACATGAAGTTCAATGGAGTTTATAAAGTTCATTTTTGCGGGATTTCTTTGAGATTTTACTATGCTAGTGTAAACTATGAATCATCACCGCAAAATATGTGTTGGCATTGCTGTTCTGAACGACAACACTTTAGTAAATATTTGTTAAGTATAGGAAGTAAATGGGCTTGCATAGATTTTCTTATATTTTTAATGAATGACTCATTTAATTAAAGCTTGTATTGTATGTTTCTGATATGCCAGACAAAATGTTAAATGCTGGTACATTAGTTTTCTATGGTGTCATAACTTATTATGACAAATTTGGAGGTATAAAGCAACACAAATTTATTATCATACAGGTCTGTAGTTCAGAAGTCTGACTTGAGTCTCCCTATATTAAAATCAAGGGGGTGGCAGGTTTGCCTTATTTGCTAGAAGCTCTGGGGGAAATGTTCCCTTGTTCATAACAGTTCTCGGGAAAATTCAGTCCTTACAGTTGTAGGACTGAGATTGCGTTTTCTTGCTGGCTGTCAGTTCATTAGGCCTGTTCTCAGTGTCTAGGGTCCTCCCACATTCCCTGGGTGCTTCCCATTTTTTAATATCTCCTCTTGCTATTGCAGCTTTCTAAACCAGGAAAGGTTCTCCACTTTTAAGGACTCGTGTAATTAAATTGGACCCGCCTACTTAATCTAGGATAATCACATCTGCAAAGTCCCTTTTGTTATGTAAAATAAAATATTCATAGGTTCCAGCCATTTTTCTGCCAACCACAACTGGAAACAGAAGAGTGAATGAGACTCAGATTCTGCCCTCCAGGGACTTCTAATTTGTGTGGGTCCCATGCTACCTAATCTCATAAGTGAACATTAATCAATTTATGTGATATTTAAGATATTTATGATGAGATCTAAAGATCAAAATACTTACACACTTCTTATCAGAATATATAAGAAAGTGCTAAAGTAGTGACATATTTCCAGGATAGGCATAAGTACATATTCTTCAGGAAAATTCCACCCTGGGTGCTCTTCCTCTTCCCCTCCCCCTCCCTCTCTCTCTCATTCTGATAGTCTAATACATGGATTTGTACCTGATATGTTTGATGGTGAGATATCCTTATATACAAAGCGCTGTGTTCATAATCCTTTGAAGTGCATCTCTCCTCTGTCCAGGTAATAGAAATAGGATTCAGTAAAGATAATATTGATTAAACTATATTGAAAATATAATGCTTTTCACCTTCTGTTCCTGCTTTTCATGGTTAGACACCTCTCACTCTTGTGCTGCCATTTCTCTCACCCACCTCTTTTTTAAAAAAGGTTTTATTTACTAATCTTTAGAGAGATAGGAAGGGAGAGAGAAAGAGAGAGAGAGAAATATCAATATGTGGTTGGCTCTCATGTGCTCCGACCCAGGACCTGGCCCACAATACAGGCATGTGCCCTGACTGGGAATCAAACCAGTGGCCCTTTGGTTCATAGGCTGGTGCTCAGTCCACTCAGCCACATCAGTCAGGACTCACCCACCTCTTTGTTTTAGTAATATTAACTTGCTAGCTCTTTGGGTACTGAGTTTTAAATAAAATAGGGTAAAAACTTTGTTTTTCTGAGTATGCATTTTATTGACTAGAATGAACTCTTTCTCTAGTAGGATCTAGTTTCCACTGTCCCTGGGAAACATTGCATAAACATGCCAACTTTTCTTTTTTCAGGTTGGCCTTTCTTAACTCTGTAGACCCTCTCCTTGGGGTCTTAGCTTTAGACATGGAAATGAGTTTAGTTTTCATCTCTTGGGATTATCTCCTGGTCACTTGAATTAGAGCATTTTTTTTACAGATTATTTCTCAGGATGGGATACTTCTACATGTTATTCAGTCCAGGGAATGCTTATATGACCAACTGAATTATGAACATGGAGTAATAAATTTAGTCTCATTCTGTCTTTGAATATGGCAGTCTCTATCAGGCATCACCTTTTTCATGTCTCTCAAATAATATTATCTCTCCGGCTTCCATTACTTCATTCTCTTGGAAAAAGCAAAATGAACAACAGCCTTCTCTGTTACAGAAGATCCATACATTGATGGATTTTCTGAATCCCACGAGGTTAGTTATTGCTGAGTAAAATTATAAGAAGTATTGTTTCTAATAAGGAATTGACCAAGTGTACTACAAATGAGTCCTCAGTATTGGCAGTATTTAAAATTAATGTTTTTAGAGAACAGGCAAACTATGTCTGTTCCAGATATTCTCACCTTGTACTGTTAGTCATTTTGATTAGACCTATAATTCCCGTGCAAGTTTCGGAAACGAGTTATCTGGAACACATACCCAAGGTGAATCCTGTTCAGTGGAGAAAATCAACACAGTAAGTTCTGGCTACTTAAGAAACAACCACTTGTTATAATCGCCAGCTCTTTGAGATCTGTCCATTAGGTGGCAAATTATTATACATCATATAAAAAGAAAATAAAATCAGACAAATGCCCTCAACTTCCTTACTTAATTCTGAACTATTTAAAGCTCCACTCTAAATACATAGTTTAAAAGTAGCTTCTTTGTTGATAACAGGTTGGTATCCACAAGGAATTTTTTGACCAATTATTCCAACCGTAGGGGCTGCGGCGTCTTCAGTGTAAGAGTATTGTCAGAGACCCTCCCTGCTCACCAGGGGCCAGCACTCTAATTACCACCGGGTAAGGAGTCCTGGTGGAACACTGGGGCTGTGGAGAGGAAAAGACACTGAAGACATGAAATGACCGTATGAACAAGGAGCCCAGAAATATCAAATCCTGCTGCCCATCCCCAGGAAGAAATGGAATAAAACCAAATTTTCTGATTTGATTTTGCCTTAAATTCCAATGTAGAGAATTTTGTTAACTTGAACTGGATCACTAGAACACTTCTTTTTACTAAGGTAGATATTTTCCGATCAAAGTAATGGGATGATGTCTGCTTTATTTCATACTCTCACCCCCGGCCCCACCTGTTCTCTCCACACAGCTTGGGTCTCAGATACTTCTACATCTCACTGGGTAAAGGAAAAAGGCAACGTGGTTTACCTGCTTTCTGTGCGAGACCTCATTTAAGACTACATTTTGCTGCATACAAATGTCATTTGTTTAAATTATGCAAAAATTGTATTTCTCTCTCAAAATTAAAAACATGGCCTCAGTGATTTTCAAGGCTGATTTGGTAGCCCAACAGTTATCAGGACCCAGCCACACCCTGACTTTCTGCTCCAGCAGCCTCAGTGCAGGACCGCTGTTCCCAAGGTTGCCTCAGGTAAAAATGGCTGCTGGAGCGCCACCATCATGTCTCCGTTACAGGGGTAGGAAAGGGGAAAAAGGAGTCTCTTTAAGCAGGCATCTTAAAAGTTTCACATAGCACTAATGCTTAGATATTAATTGCCATATCTAGGTACTAAGGAGGCAGGAAAGTTAGCATTTAACATCTATGCACTGCTTCCAAGAAATTTCAGACTCTTTCCTCTCTAAAATTCTGGATTTTTCTATTATGTTTTGAAATTATTTAAGAAACCTTAAGAATTTAATAGTATTTTAAAAGTTAAGTTGATGCTAACCAAAGAAGAAAGATGTATAGATTTGACTTTCATCCTTTTGACCATCTTTTTAAAATCTAAGACAAGTGACAAACTTAGGGTACACCATTCTATCCACTACATAGATAGAATCACTGTACTTTATTGCTTAGCAACTGGCAAAAAACATTGTTTTGTTTCTGCTATTGCTGAATATCATTTTATGTATTGTTTTAAAAGATGATGATTTGTTTTTTTATTGCATTAGGCCCCCTCTGCGAACATGCATACAGATTAAATTATGTTAAAATTTGTGATAGTTACCTGAATAGTATTTATTAACAAAAATATTTACTATGTGTCAAATACTATTCTAAGAGGTTTATGTATATATGGTCAGCTTGAATCATTAAAACACCCTTTATAATGAGTACTAATATTATCCCTATTTTATAGGTAAAGAAACTGAGGCAGAGAAATGACCAACAACTCACATGAAGTATACAAGTGGGTACTGTTATTTGACTGTTATTTGAACACAAGCAGTTTCTGGAATTGTATGCTTGTTATTAATGCTTAGAGTCTCTAAGCGTGTTTCATTTCTAAAGCATCAAACTTATTTAAAAAACATTCTGTTACTCTTCTAATTAATTGTTTTTAAAAAATTGTATTAAAATTTTTTTGAGTTTTTACAATTGACATGCAATATTATGTTATTTATAGTTGGCATTCAGTATTATACTATTTTCAGGTGTATGACGTAGTGCTTCAACTTTTACCTACCTTGGGATGTGATCACCACAATAACCCTAACAACCATCTTTCACTATGCAGCAGGCACAGTAATTATTATTTGATAGCACAAATATAGAAACTTCAGAAAGAATAGGTGAAATATTTGGTCTTAGCTGATAATGTCAATCACAGCTGTAAATAGAACTCAGGTTTCCTGACTTCGGACACATACTAAAATAGCAGGACCCCCCTTGTCTATTTGCAGACAGCAATATTCAGGACATTCTTCTATAGAAAAACACACTCTGGTCTTTAAAAATGAACTGTTGAGAGATGAAATGTGAGTTCAAATGATTTAACCTTATTTTCTTTCCTTTTTATAAACTTAGTAATTTTTTAGTTACAAGAATACTATACATCATGAGATTATAAAACAAAGATTTGACAGGAGAAAATATGCTTCTATTGTTGCCTACTACTTTGCATTTGAAAACAAATTACCATCAGTTTTATATCTAGAGTCATCTAAAATGAATGATATCTATTACTCAATGACTGTTTCTATTTATTACTTGATTTACTTTATTGCATTAATGTATATTAAGGATTACATAAACAAAAAGATAAGGCAACGATAAATCTAACACTTGAAAAAACAACAAAAAATATTTTTGAGCCTATTGAATTCCATCATCTTCAAGCCTTTTCAAACATTTCAGATCTTCATAAAGAAAAGTATGAAATAAAAGTGTTTACAAAGCATTTGCAGCATGTGTTTTACAACCTTTAGATTTTGTTTTATGAGCTTCTGAAACGTTGTTTGCAATCTGTCTGGTATAAAACCAAATAAAAATAATAAAAACGTAGTTTATAGGAATGGAATGAAAGGGAAAAAAACAATGTGTAAGAAATGCATGTGTTTCAGAATGGAAATGGGGTTCCTTGAGGAGAAACCTTGATTGTAGCCTCCAAAAAGGCTCCATAAGATGACATTATTTTGGTGAATTCGTTAAGGTTCAGGATGTAAACAGTCTTCACTGCATCTCTGGCTAGACTTGGGGATGCAGATGCAACAATTAGATTTAGATGACACTGGAGTATATGCAATATCTGCCAAAGCATTGTATACATCAGTTTTGTTTAAACATAAGTAATATTCCCTCATGGGATTTAGATACATCTGGAAATTTCAGTCACAGCCTGGGAAGGCAGGGCTTCCACAGCTCTGTTTGTATGAGACATAGAGAAGCCTTTTAGGAAAGAACACCTCCTAAAGAAGAGAGAGTTCTCAAACAGAAGAAGTAATTCTGAGGAGAACATGATATCTACCATGTAAATTAATCCCCATCCTACCTTCTGTGAACTTATGTCTGAATCTTAAGTCAAGAGAGCTGCAATTAAGTAATACAAAACATTGGGAGCCATAGCTGTGCTGTTTAAATATCCTCTTTTAAGAGGGTATGAAACAAAAGAGGAGGAGACATTCATCACTTGAAGCTAAACATTGGGATAGAACTTTGACTTCTCAAGGACTCCCATATAACAGCAGTAATGGGAGGAGGACAGCAGCAAGTGCCAGAAGAATCAATCAGTTGTTCCTTAAGAAATGATGGTATATACCGAGGAGACAGCAGTATTTGGATGAGGAGATTGTACAGAACCCAGAGTAACTGGGGGAGGTTGTCACAGATGGGGCAGTGGCCTGTGGAAGTGGTGCTATATCAAAGGCAGGAGCGTTACCTAGAGGAAGCATGCTGGTCTTACGCACTCACAGTGCTAACAGTCTAGTGGAAGAGTGGCTATCAGGCAGAACTGGAAGAACAGGTGGAAAGCAGTTTTTCTGTGGGAAGCAGCAGTGATAGTAGATGATGTTTGTCTTCTCAGCTCCTGTTTACTGTCAAAAACACTCATCTCCCAGTTGCTAAGTGTTATTTGATTTCAACTCACAGATGCTCCCTTACTTACCTGTAGAATTGCCCTCAGGCAAACATATTTCTCATTATTCCCAATATGCAGCTACAGATGAGCAGTAGCTCATGATCACAGCCAATCATTGTCTGTATGGTAGCTCCTTTGTTTTGCTTTCTCAAAGCAAATTCCCCATTTGGGTCATTGTAACTTCTGCTCCTTGGTTCCCAGACCCATGTATTCTAATTACTAGGGGTGCACCACTACAACTGCCATTGATTGAAAGTATATACTGGATTCTGAAGAGCAGCACCCCATCCTGTCTTTGGGAAGAGAGACATGGTCTGAAGCAAGTATTTATATGGATTCCTAAGCAGTCTCAAATTGCCTAGCTTGTGATCAGTGGCTTGGAACAACAGCAAGCTTGAAATATTAGGGTCAAAAAGGTCTGGAGAAGAGGCATGTGGATGGATCCATATGAGTAGGCATGAAAGGTGAGCATTTTATATCACATGCTTATGCCCTCCAAAAGGATCCACTGCAGAAGAGGCATAAAAGAACCAAGTGGACAAAATGTCCCAGCTAGGAAACAACAGCCAGCCTCTTTTCTTGGGCAGGTCAGTGCTCGTATAGTATGGTGGCTGTGAAGGAGGCTATACGTGGGCCTAACAGCATGGGCTCCCTCTCATGTGGGCTGAATATTCAACCCACCCACAGCAAAGGATAACACTGAGCCCCACTGTGCCACCATTCCTTGAGGAGGCCAACTAGTAAATTGGTGTCAAGTGGTTTATATCAGACCTTAAACACCATGGAAAGGGAAATGTTTCTGACCAGGACTGACATGATCTGTATATGGATTGCCTTTCTTTCCTGCAGTGCCTCAGTTCACAATACTATCTAAGGGATTGTGGTGTTTGATCTAGCGATGTTGGGTCTTGTAGAACACAGTCTTGGACCAAGGGACTTGCATTATGTAAAGAAGGTGTAGCAGCGGACCCTGAGCATGGCATCCACATAGCACACCCTCCAAAAGGGGTTGGCTTGCCAGAATCAGTTTGGGCAATAATTCTTGAGATGACTGGGTGCTGTTCTCTAGGACATCTTAAGCTAATGTCTACTGTGTAGAACCCTGTATCCAATAGTTAAAATACATGATTCTGGGAAATAAGAGTGTCTACCTTTTCTACTGGTGTCTTATTTATGGATTTGAGATGTTCACCTTTGCTACCTTAGGCTCTGTAGATCTTGAGATTCTGATTTGCAGAAGGGCTCTCTTCCACAAGAGGACATAGTAAGATTCCCACCAAACTTAAACCTACAGATACTACTAGATCACTTTACACACCTCAAGCCAGGAGATCAGTAAACAACAAAATGAAGTAATATACTGGCCGGGATAACTGATCCTGATCATGAGGAAGCCTAGTTGTTACCAAAGAGTGGGCATCTCTATGGCTGTAACTGAAAATGGGCAAGAAAAGCAACCATCGTCTGGAAAAGACATGGTAACAAAGGGTCCCAAGGGCCTCAGCAATTGCAGTCAGGGTCATCACAAGCCTAACCAGAGATGCTGACAAGCAAGAGAACCTAGAAAGGGGGATGGAAGAGTGAGATGATTCAGTTATGGTTTTAGGACTAGCTGCAGCAGCAGGGGAGACAGTACATCCCATTAACCCTTCTTTTAAAGTTTTCCAGGAGCCCTGGCTGGTATGGCTCAGTGAATTGAGTGTGGGCCTGTGAACCAGACGCTTGACAGTTCTATTGCCAGTCAGGGCACATGCCTGGATTGTGGGCCAGGTCCCCAGTAGGGAGCACATGAGAGGCAACCCCACATTGATGTTTCTCTCCTTTTTCTCCCACTTTTTCCCTCTGTCTAAAAATAAATTTAAAAAAATATTAAAAATAAAGTTTTCCCAGGAAACTTGATTAGGCAGGATCCTGGAGAAGCTATGACCGGATGTAGTATCTGCAATGTGACAAACAAATGGATTTCCCAGTTCTCTTCTGCCATTGCATATGCCCACCTGCCTGCTGCTCTGAATGTTGGCCATTAACAACCCGCAGAACGCTCCTCTTCTCACAGCAACCATTATTGTCTAAACAGAAGCCACCTCCCCCACCTCTGGCAAGTGCACCTTGGCCAATGACTGTGGAACATGGGTGTTCAAAAGGGCAGCTTCTTGCATAAGGTAAGGCTATCTCTGTTGCGCAGTTCAAACTTCAGAACTTCACTGGGGGATCAGAAGGAAGCTAGTCTCCAGCGGAGACACTTCCTTGCTTAGTTTTTCCCCAAGCCCCATCCTGTTTTTCTATTCTACTTCTCATAAAAGTACTCTCCAAATCACCACTCAGAAAGAATCTTCAACTCATGTTCTACTTCTTTGGAGCACAAACTAACACAGTAGTAAAGTGCCTGCTTGCCTTTCAGCAGGGACGGAGGTGTTAACTCTAGTTAGACTGGAGGCAAACCAAAACAAATAACATACAAATGGTGTTGTCACATGGTTACTGAGGAAAATTGCCTGTGAACACAGGAAGACAGCTGTTGGGGCATTCCCAATATAACTGGAACAGATTCTTTCAAGAACTGGAGAAACAAGAATAAATAAAATTTACTGTTAATACATCTCCATTTTATACCCAAGACTTTAGGGCCTGGGAAATGTGTTACATTACCATGTAAAATAGGCATTTCCAATTACTAGGTTCTTTTAAACTTCTATTCAGATTACCACACCTCTTGTTACATGTGGGAAGTCACAGTGGTAATCCAAACATGGCTTATTATGATAGACTTAGAGCAAATAGAGTAAATGATTTTGATGCGCATTTCCTCTGGGCCGTGGTTAATCCTGAGGAGTGATCTCTATACCACTGTGTGATTTACCTGCATAATACTTTTAAATACTGTAAACTTGTGTCTTGTTTTGGAATAATTTTCCTATATTGTGCTATTATATTTCTCTTCATCAAATCTTTTTCTAAATATTTTATTTGATTCCCACATTTTAAACTTGAAAATTACAATTTGACTTCTCTGAGATGTTATTTAGGTCAAATTATCTTGTTTTTTAATTTTTATTTTTACATTTTTAATGTTCTTATATACATTAGCCATATACAGACAGACAATTTCTAGGTTTATTTCCACCAAAGCTATTGACATTTGCTTTGTATGGATTTTATCACTGGAATATGAGAGCAAATTTAATTCCTTCAATTACAAATCTAAGTGTACAACTCATTTTTTTTCCTTCTCAAATACCACCAATCCTTTTTAAAAAACTGAGGAGAAGAAATAAACCCATGTCTCTATGGTCAATTACTATTTGAAAAAGGGGGAAGAAGCATAAACTATAGTAAAAACAGCCTCTTCAACAAATGGTGTTGGGAGATCTGGACAGCTACGTGCAAAAATATGAAATTTGATCACCAACTTACACCATACACAAAAATAAATTCAAGGTGGATAAAAGACTTAAACATATGTCATTTTACCAATAAAAGTCCTACTGGAGAACATAGGCAGGAAAATCTCAGATATTCCATGCAGCAATATTTTCACAGATATGTCCCCTAGAGCAAGGGACATGGTGAAAGAATAAACAAATGAGATTTCATCAAAATAAAAAGCTTCTGCACAGCTAAAAAAAAAACATCAGCAAAATGAAAAGGGAACCAACTGTATGGGAACACATATTTGCCAATCACATCTCAGACAAGGGTTTGATCTCCAAAATAAACAAAAATCTCACACGACTCCATTCCAGGAAGACAAACAACCCAATTAAAAAATGGGCAAAGGACTTGAACAGACTTCTCCAAAGAGGACATACAGAGGGCCCAGAGACCTATGAAAAGATGCTGGGCATCACTAGCTGTCTGAGAGATGCAAATTAAAACCGCAATGAGATGCCACTTCACACTGGTCAGAATGGCCATCATAAACAAATCAACAAATAAGTGTTGGAGAGGTTGTGGAGAAAAGGGAACCCTAGTGCACTGTTGGTGGGATTGCAGACTGGTGCAACTGCTGTGGAAAACAGCATGGAATTTCCTCAGAAAACTAAAAATGGAACTGCCTTTTGACCCAGCAATCCCACTGCTGGGTTTATACCCTAAGGATCCTGAAACACCAATCCAAATGTTGGACATGCCCACATTTCATCAGCTGATAAATAGACTTGCATAATCAAGTTTGAGTTGCTTTTCTGGAACATATAACTAAGAATTTTAACTAATATACATTAATTGTAATTCTATATACATCAATCTATACAAGTAACCTTAATTTTATGTTGCTAATGCTGAATATGTGTGTGTGTATTCATTTTAAAATAAAAATATTCTTAAAAATATACAGGAACCTTCAGTGTCCATAATCATGTTGTAAGTCCTTATGGAGGATGCTATATAATTCATATGCTCCCGGATCACAGGGACTGGAGAGGAGAAATAGTTTACAGAGGTAGAGTGTGACCTTGATTTGGAATATAAACACCCAGATTTTCTACTAAACTAGTGTTTCCCAACTAGTGGCCCCAATATTGGTGGAATATGTGAGATTAAAAATTGTGCTATCAAAAATTATTTATTGGTCATTTAATTCTGAAAACAAAGTTAAACAAAGTTTGAACAAAGAAACACCTTTTTTTTTTTCCTGCAACATATTTTCAAAGCTTCTAATTGTGCTCTAAGTCTTTCTGTGGTATAATAACCATAATACCATCTATTTAAAGAAAACCGTATCATTTATTAACATCTCCACAGAACACTGTGTGGTAAATACTGGACCAGTCTTATGATGTAGATTAGGAGAAATGTCCGTAGGAATCTTATTCTTATCTCATTTATTCTGATTTAAAGTCTTAGGAAGAAAGAAGAATTGGGCCAGAAAGAAAATGACATTCTTCCCCTCTGCAAAACACTCCTCCCAGATAAGGATTCAAACAAACTCAGCCTCGGTGCTCAACATCCAGGTTGTTAGATTGAATCACAGAGAAGCAAAGCCCTAAGCCAAATAAACAAATCTCTGGTGATGGAGCCATAGTGACTTTGAGAGGCAAATCTGGAAGTATTCACAAATAAAAGAAATTTCTTAGTTCTAAAAATGACTGATATGCCTAGAGTCAGCAGTCTATGGGTCCTAACTGATAAATATCAACACTCTGATAAATGGAAATATATTCAAGCTGTTTTAGGTATTAAGGGTCTCTTGATTGCTATATAGTTATGAAATGATATTGATTTTGAGAGAATTACAGTATCTTTAGCATCTAGAGTAATCCTAAAATATAAAGTAATCATTTTTAGTTTAAAGATAAACTAAAGAGAGATTAAATCTTGGGCTTGCAACCATTAGGTTTAGTACTGGCCCGAAAGCATGAAGATAGACTAACAAACAGCCTTGGGAATCCTTGTGATCAGTCTTAGATAAAATGCACTGGTACTTTGCTAGTGATTGACATTTACATGGTTTCTTTAGTTCAGCTCTGCAGCTCTGCCAGTTTTTTCTTTTTTCACAAAAAAGGGTGCATATTTTATTTTATTTTTTAAAAATGTTTTCAAATAGTTATATTTATTTATTTATTTATATTGTTGTTCAAGTACAGTCATCTCCGTTTTCACCACACTACACCTCCCTGCCCAAGCCATCCATCCCCGCAAGCCACCCTCAAACCTACCCGCTTTGGCTTTGTCCATGTATCCTTTATACATGTTCCTTGATACCCCTTCCCCTATTATCCCTCTCCCCACTCCTCTCTGGTCAGTTTGCCTTTATTTCAAAGTCTCTGGTTGTATTTTGCTTGCTTGTTTTTTTTTTTTTTTATTAGGTTCCACTTATAGGTGAGATCATATGGTATTTGTCTTTCACCACCTTGCTTATTTCACTTATCATAATGCTTTCTAGTTCCATCCATGCTGTCATGAAAGGTAGGAGCTCCTTCTTTCTCTCTGCTGAATAGTATTCCATTGTATAAATCTACCATAGTTTTTTGATCCACTCATTTACTGATGGGCACTTAGGTTGCTTCCAGCACTTGGCTATTGTAAATTGTGCTGCTGTGAACATTGGGGTGCACAGGCTCTGTCCAGCTTCCTCTCCTCTGGGACTGCCTCTGCTTACTTTCTTTTCTCTCACTTCAGACAGATCTGTCCTGTATAGGTTGACAGGCAGCAGATGCCAGCAGTCCCCAATTCATTCTTTAAACTCTATGACTTCAGGTGGACAGACCCTTTTCTTTTCTTTTCTTTTTCTTTTTTTTAAAGAAAGAAACCTCAGGAAAGAAATCTGTTTGGACTGTATAAATTATATAACAGGACTGGACCAATTACTCTGGTCAGGCGAATTGACGAAATAAATCTAGACCTGGATTACATGTCCACCTTTTAAACCTGGAAAGTGAGTTATTGAATGTCTTTGAGTTGAAGGACGAGTTCCCATAAGGAAAGGGAGGTGAGGCAGGAAGAGGAGTGAAGGAGTTCCTAAACTGGCAAAAATAGAAACAGACATATTTACACCTTTTAACAATAAATAAATTGCAGCAATGCCCATACCTAAGATAAGGCAATTAGTTCATATGTAACTGAAAATACATTTATTCTCTTCTTTTGGAATGCCATGTGAAATCTTGTTCAGTTACTGAGTTTAGAATCTCTGGATGATGTTCAGTTTCCTTAATCAGGTCTGGGTGTGCCACTTCATGATCTGGTCATTTATGGGACAAATGATAAGTAAAACTACCTCAACATATTCATTTCAAAATAAAAGAAGGAAAACAACCAGTACAACTTCCTTTTTAGAAACAGGACAAAAGGGAAGCAATATGTGATGATCAGAACTCCAGAATACAGATTTTATTCTAGTAGATAATGGTTGCTAAATTATTTTTCCATGGGTTGAAGAGTGAGTTCTATAAGGGGGCAGACATATTTCCTAAAAGCAAGAATGGATGGAGCCTGCCTCTCCCAATATCCTCCATGAGGACTTTTCAAAGGATATTGGGAGAATTCCCATCTGTCGGCAATATCACTTTGAAAGTCCTTTTCCTATTTATGAATTTTGGAAACCTTGGAATTCCTTTTAAGGATTAGGTAGTCATAGGTCTCTGATAGCCAGGCTTGAGGGCAAATACTTTACAAAGATAACTGGTTGGTTGCCAATTAAATTTTTCCCTCCATGTACACTTATTCACTACATGATATCATGTATTTTCATTGATTCAATACAGTTGTAAGTCCAGATTAAAATCTTTAGCACATACATTTCAAACTCCTCAGAACCCCTACGTGGGAAGTTTAAATTTAAAGACGCCAAAATGGCAGATCTTTACACATCTTAGTATCTGGCTCTATGAATCAGACAAAAATTTTCATTAATCTTACCTATAAGTCCAAGTTTATTCTGAAACTGACTACTTTTAACCACTTCACACCACCATTGTCTTAGTTCAAACCAGTACAGGTTCTTGCCTGTGCTGAAAGGTGCAGACGCGAAAGCTTCATAACTAGCCCCCAAGTGTTGCTCCTGACCTCGTATTGTCATTTCACTAAATAGCAGCTAATGCGGATTTTGTTTCAAAATATACTACCAGGTTATGGAAACTTTCCTGTTCCAACAAGCCTGTCTTCCAATTATTTTAAAGTAAAATTAGAAATCCTGACCCTATCCTGCAAGGCTCTTTTTGTCCAGGCCATGACCATCTCTGAAACTTCCCTCTTTGGAAGGTATTACCTTGCTCAGGCCATTTCGCCCACACTGGTTTTCTTGCTGTTCATCAAAGAACACTTCAAGGTCATAATGCCCCAAGGTTTTTGTGTTGCTGTCTTCTTGGCTCCATCTCTGTCTCCAGCTGTGAAGACTACTTTTTTATTTCTTTCAAGGTGCTCCTCAAATGTCAACATCTAGTTCTTGTGTTGTTTTATTTTTCCCTAGTGCTTATATTTACCTGATATTATGTATTTTTGTGTATTTATTTTCCATAACTCCCTCCAAATGCTAGAATGTGATCTCTTTCACAAAATGTCTTTCTCTATTTTGTTCATTGTTGTTTTCTAGAAAGGTGTCTGAAACATTTTATCCATCCATCCATACATACATACATACATCCACATATCCACCCACCCATTCATACATATGCATATGTATAATTACATGTATAATAATCTGTTATACATATGCATATGTATAATTACATGTATAATAATCTGTATAACAGATTATTATACATGTAATTATATATATCATATAGTGTATGTATAATTATTTTTATAGCCAGTAACCTACGCTTAACTTGTGATCTTTAATGTTGACTTACCTTTTTGGTTTTTTAGAAACAAGCTATAACAGGATCTGTTTTTAGTCTTGTTTCTAAGTCTAAAACTGAGTGGCAAGCACTGTTTTAAGTGTCTTACATTCATCCATCTTCCTTCTCAGTATCCCTATGGGGTAGGTAAAATAGTATTATTTCCATTTTAGAATAGAAAAGTGAGGCATAACTTACTTTCCCAAGTTACGTGGCTAATAAAAGGCAGAGTCAGAATTCATTTGAGGCATTGCATTTCCTGAGTATGTGCATATGACACTCTCATGACACTTTGCCTGGCTTCTTCCTCAGAGAGGAGAGCAGTGAGCAATGCTAAGCTGTGAGGGGAGTCCAAGGAAACAATACCCCAGGTTGAATCCCAGGGAGGCTTTGTCAGGAGGCTTGTGCATGGTCTAGGCCAGGAGCTTCAGGCATTTTTATTTTTCCTGGCACCATCAAGAGCTCAGGCTTCACTTCTATTTGAATTCCTACTTCCTTGTTCTTGCTCATGTAAAATTTAAGATGGTACCGAGAATCAAAAACTACTATAATCATCCAAAGTCATGATTGACCTTCAGCAGTTTTATGGTGTAGACCACAGACAAAAAATGTCTCTTGTAGTGAATTTCCGTTCTGTTTCCATTCTTGATTTCAGTTTGGGTCATCTCAGTTTTGGTTCTCAGTTCTGTTTGTACATTTGAATAACCTGGGGAGCTTTTAAAAATACTTGCTCCTAACACATAACAATTAACTAAAAGTCTCCAAGGATGGATCCATGGCAACCCTGCATTTTATAGTTCCCTTGGTAATTCTAACGAGCAACTAGGGTTGAGAACCATGGCCTTAGATCAGTGGTTCTCAAACTTTAGCATGTGTCAACATCACCAGGAGGGCTTTTTAAACACTGACTGCTTGGCCCCACCCCCCAGATTTCTCAATAGGTCTGGCGCAGGACAGAAGAATTTCCTTTTCCAACAAGTTCCCTGCTGAGGCTGATACTACTGGAGACAGACCACATTTTGGAAAACTCCTGCCTTAGACTGAAGCATGGTACTTTTTGCAACATCTTATTGAGGTTTTTAGAAGTCAACCTTCTCTGATACTCATATTTCTTACCAAGTCTTCTAAATTTCTAACCTTCCCAGGCATACAACCTAAGCACCAATATTCACCCGATGATATTTTAACCATTCGTTGAGGGGGTCATATCACAAATTACCAAATTGATTATTTGTTTTGTCTCTAAATTTCTATTATTACCAATAATGCCCAACAAGCATCCTTGAACATATATTCTATTTTCCTGTGCAGTTCTGGAGGCCAGTCGAAGATGAAGGTTCGGGGAGGTTTAGTTTCTGGTTAGGGTTCTCTTCCTGGTTTGCAGATGGTGGCTTCCTAACCATGTCCTCATGTGGCCTTCCCTTAGTGCATGAGAACAGGCACAGAGATAAAGAAAGAACACTCTCTCATTTCTCTTCTTATAAGGACAATAATCCTAAGAAGTCTGGATGCCAACCTTATGACCTCACTCAACCTTAATCACTTCCTCAGAAGCCCCATCTTCAAATATAGCCACACTGGGCATTGGGGCTTCAACACATGTATTGCGGGGAGATAGGAGATACAAGCATTCAGTCTGCGGCAATCCCTTCTTTTTATTCATTTATGATTCTCAGAAGTGGGGGTGAATTCTAATAGTCTTTTATTTTTACTAAATAGATTTTCAGTTAGTCAATTGTTTTCCAAAGCTTACATAAACTTTGACCTCCTGATTTTCATGTTGTTTTAAATTTTCCAAATCTCATATTGCTTTCTTTATCTCATGATTACTTGCTCTAATATCAAAGATGTGTTTCAATTTTGATGACATAAGATTCAATGAAGATTATTTGTTGTTTTAGGAACTGATACACTGAATCCAGTCAGTAAAAAAGGAACTCACAGGAAGGATTATGAGTTCATCTAGGAAACTGAGGGCCAGCTAAACCATTGAGCACTGGTTCAAGAACTTTGTCATCAGAGATGTCATCAAATGTCTCAGCTGCAACTGTTACTGAAGTTTATTTACCTAAGGCATGTACAACAATCAGAAATTCTTTCTGAGAACTTTTTATTCTAGATAGACATGGAGATTATCTTCTAGCCTACAGATATTGTAAGAAAAACAGTAAAATCAAGGGAAATTTTAATTCATGTTACTTTCTCTATACATATGGATGCATGTATCTATATTTACATGCATATACTGAATATGCATATGGAAGTGTTATATATGCATATGAATGTATAAGGGAGTGAATATTTGCATAACCCTATGGAAATAACGGGGTTACTGTGAATGAGGTCAGTATGACAGAGTGTCCAGCTGCCAGTGGTGCCATTAATGACCAGCATCATACCCTACACAACCTGTGTGGTCATAAGTGATGACCTTGACTGGGAGAATAGCTTTTTTTCTCTCTATCATTTTATGGTTGTTAATTCTTTGAAGTGATGTGAATATATTAGCTATTTAAAGTAATAAATAAAAAAAGGGAATTGAATATTTTGAGAGCAGAAATGTGTGATTTTAGAAACAAATTAAAATTCTATAAGTGTTTTATTTCTGGCTGATATACAACTAATATTTTTATCAATAAAATTACATTTTATAGAACATAATCTCTTGTCATTATAGCTTTTTTCTACTTATTTTTTTCCCACAAAGTATACATCCAAACAGCTTTCTGGTATTACTTCAATATATGTATTAAAATATTTCATAGTAAATTAGAAGAAATTATTAAAGTATTTAAGTAAAATTGATATACAGTTCTTCTTTTCCCAGTGAACTTGTAACCTGGATTTTAATTTTAAAAAGCAAATTTTATAATCTTCCCCCTCCCCAAGCATTTGAGTGAATAGCTGGTTTTTTTTAGAGTAATGACATTAGGCATTAAAACCAGATTCTTCTCATGAACAATCTTTTCCCTCTAAAAACTATCTAGACAATCTAAACTATCTTAATTCTAAGCTGATCAATTTATTTTCTATTTTAAACATATTTCAACCTCAATTTTAATTCCAGAAGTCAATTATTCAATGGGTATTAAATCCCGGAAGTTCAGAACTGCATTATTTAAACACTACTAAGGGAAGCATACTGTGCTCTAATTTTCTTAAAATCACAAAATAACTGCATCTGTTAGGCAAAGCTAGCCTGTGTTTTCATACACAATCTGTTCATGGACAACTAGGAACTACTATTGGTATCTTCCTTACACCAAGCCAAGTTTTCTCGGCAGTGGCACTATTAATATTTGGGCTGGGTAATTTTTTGTTGCGCTTGGGTAGGAGGGATCAGGGTTGTGGAATATTTAGTGCAGACCTGGTTTTTACTCACTAGATACAGCTCACATGCTCCCCAGTCATGCCAACCAAAAGATGTTTTTAGGCATTGCCACATATCCAAAATGCTGCAGTTTGTCAGGACAGAGGGAACAACATGGGGACAACTGCATGTTGTCCCTTTAAGCTTCTGCTTGGGAGTGTTTTACAATCACCCTCGCTTACACTTTGTTGGGCAAAACATGGCACATTTAACTTCTAGGAGATAGGAAGTATATTTCTACCATTTTTCTCTAAAGGAGAATAAAACAAATGAGGGCCCACACTAATGACTACCAAAGTTATATTGTACATTTTGATGAGGAAATAAATACTTTTGTGGCTGAAAAAATAGTTTATTCCTGACAATGGATCACTGACTTTAATCATCAATAGTTTCAGACAGACACATTAAATGTTGTAACTACCATATCTTTGTAGATATCTTAGAAAATAATTACTAAAGAACTAGTAATTACACACTTGTGAGATCAGAATTTATAAAGACATAGTACATCATCTTCCTTACATTTTGTGTTGATTGCTTACCATGCAAGGAACTGCCCTAAGACCTGAGATTTTTAAAAAGAAAAAAGGAAAAAACATAATTTTTGAGTGTCATGCAAGATGGTTATTTTTATATACTGTAATATTTTTCTAAAAATCCTTTGTGTGGGGGGGTATCCTTATGTACCTTACATCATTGAGCAATTTGAGGATCAGAGAGTTTGAGTGTGTGATCCCATTTATTGAGGTGGTAAGGAACACTCTCTGGATTCAGATTCTGGATCCTTCTATCCAACTCTGTGCTCCCTTTGTTTTATTACATCTTAGCTTTGCATCCCCCACAACCAATGACTTTACAGTTTATTTAGATATGACACATATGCAAAATATCTAGCAACAAAATGTTTAGAAGGGTTACCTCCTTGTACTTGAAATTATACTAGAAGTTAGAAAAGTTTGTTGTCTCTTAAAGTTAGGGAGAGTACTAAATGTCATTCAGTAAAATTGTTCACTTTAAAAATGTTGGTGGACTATATAATTATAATTTATAATCTTAATTTCTGCTTACTTAAGTTAAATAAATAATGTTAAAACAGAAAACATCACAAGGTATAATTATACTGCCTGATTTCTTTTTTTATTAGCTAAATATATTTAATAAAAACAAATTTACAAGAATAGCACAGAAGGCAGACAACATAAAATACATCTACTTGCATGTAAGACAACTCAGTTAAAAAAGTATAGTGAATGGATGGAATCTACTATATGATAAAAATGCTGTAAGTGCCATTTAGTTGCCACTAATATGAAATTTACTTTTTAAGAACAAATCCAAATGCTGGAATTGTGTAGAGAAATCAATAGGCTTATTTATAATTATTGTAAATTTGAATTGCTGAACCTTTTTCACAGAAACATTTTGCCCTGCATTAGTACCTATGTCCATGCATTTATATTAACACTTCACAAACAAATAAAAATGTTTTGAATAAACAGCCAAAACCTGATTCTCACACCCTATTTTTTTTACTTGCAATCATATTTACTTAGATACTTTTGATTACGTGGGGAAAAATGTATCTAACGTTCAGAACTACTGATAACAGGAAAAAGAGACAATTGTTTTTGAGAACCTGACCAGTCACAGAGTTTACCGGTCTGTCATCAGCAAGGCCTCTCCTGAGGGGCGCAGGAACAGGAACCAGCTGCTCTCGCAGCACCCTGTCGGTCATCTGGGAGTCCTTTAGGGTCAGGTGTGTCATAGACAGTTTGACACGCTAGCACTTGCAAGTATCATTTCAATGACTGATTTGTCCACTCAAATTAACCCGAGAGCCACTCTGGAACATAGTTTAGTTGCTCCTCAAAAAAAAATACACATGCAGTTACCATATGACACATCAATTTCACTTCCAGATATGTGCTCAAGAGCACTGCGGCCGGGTCCGCACAAAAAGCTAAGTATGCATATTCCTACCAGCGTTATGCGTAACAGTCCAAGAGTGGAAACAACTCATATGTGCATCAACTACTTTATAGAAACAGAATACGGTGTGTCTATACAATGACATATTACTTTTAACCATAAGAGGATTTATTCATTTTTTTTTCTGTCATGCTTGCATTTTATTGGACAATATTTTTAAAAGGTCTGAATGCTTTCCTTAACTTTGTGTCAACAATTGGAAACATTTTTTGTACAGTTGTGTATAAGTTAGGGCTCTTTGTTTGTTAAAAACTGAAATTGACCATCTAATTTAAATAAAATATTAGTTTGTTGAAAATACATAAAGGAACTCACAAAATTGACAGAAAACCTTGAACAACCAAGCTGTGGGAAGACGAGAAACTAAGGCAGCTTCAAGTATCAGAAAAATCTCCTTAAGTGCCTTTCTTTGCAGCAGCTTCAATTGCCCCCCCATTCCACCCCTAAACTCATATGCAATAGATTTTACATATTATTGAACCAACCTACTAGTACAGAAGCCTAGAAATGAAGAGAAAAATCATTTTCTTAGTAAAGCATGTTCAACTGTCCGGATAATGGGGACTTTTTCAGCTTATTATGATAAGATGCTAGTGACTTTAATAAAACATAAACGTGTGCCATTTATGTACAATTTGTCATGAACACAACTTGGTTCTTTTCCATGTCTTGCCGATTGCATATGACTTTATTTCTTGTTTTCATCTGAGTCCATTGGAGAATGGGATGATTCTGATTCTGTCTGTTGTCCAACAATATCTGGTTGCTGAAAGTCTTGCGGGAAGATATAATGAAGAATGAAGTGTATCACACACACATCAGTGGCAGAAAAAAGTGGCAACTTCAACTGTGTCTACAGCTCATGTCATTTTGCTCAAGATGCAAACACCTAGGAGAGAAGTACTGATTAGCCTGGTTTAGATCACATGCCAGTACTTGTCCAAGGGAGTTTTTCCCACCTAAATTGCATGAAAGAAAGTGGGGTAGTTTCCAAAAACAGAGGCTATACCCTCGGGAAGGCATCAGGTGGCAGAATTGCTTCTGAATTGGCATCATTCCATGTATGCATTCTATCATTGCCAAGATCACCTAACACCACCAGTAGTCACCAAGAAGTCATCAGGAAAGGTGCAAATTAGCTAGTGAGGAAAACAAATCACATCTTCTTGTAGTTTCACTTTAGTTGACTAATTGTCCACAATTAGGGAACTTTGTGTTCTCCAAAATTTAGGGAAGTGCAGAACAGGCAGTTTTAGTGTAATTGGTTTAGATAGAAGAGATTCTTGGTATGGTTCATAAAAATAAAGTAAAACAAAACACATTGCTTAGAGCACTAGAGCGTGAATAATAATTGTTCAGCAAAAGCATTTTGCAAGCATATAGCTCGTGTATAATTTGGTGTACTTTGTCCAAATACACAGGGAACTTTGTTCTGCTATAGGTGGTGGCACAGCTTCATTTAAGAGGCAGGAAACAAGGTTCTCTCACTTTGTCATTTTCTTCTTTAATTATATTGCAAAAAATGATGGTATTTAGGGCTCATGAGTTTGTAGTTGATAGGCTATTTTTTTAAGTCCATATATGTTCTTATGGAAAACCAGAATTTTTTGGATGTCAAAAATATTCAAATACGTTCACTCTTTTTTATATCCTGCTTTTATTCATGTACTTAATTTGTGCCTATCTATATTTTTCATCTTTTTCTTATGGGTTGTTCATAAAACTTTAAGAAATAATGATTTCCCAAATGTTCATTATACATGTTAATAGTGCTATAATATACAAAATTTATTTTATGGGGCCCAGTCATTTTAACAAATGCAATAAATATATCATAAATATATACAATATATATTGCTAAAATATATATACAATATATATTCTGCTAAAAGGAAAGCTGCCTTTCCTGGGAAGAGCAGTAGCCAGTAGCAATGATCTTTCGATGATATTTTAGAGGGAACCACTTTAACATTAAGAAAATGAACATTTTCTTAGTAAGAACTGCAAATTCCCTAGATGCAGCAGGGGAATTCCCAGAGATGCTGACGGTCAATAAGCTTCAAGAAGAGCAAACAGCAGTGGTCCCCCATTTCAGCGGCAGTAATCAGTTGCTTCACATACCTAGGGGGTGAAACAAAATCCAGTACTTACCAGTTGTCCAGGCTTCCTGTCTCCACCTGTGACAATGAAAAGCAAATACGGCTACAAGCAAGACTAAAGAAAAAGCAGCAGTTAACACTGAAGAGGGAAGGAAAAATGAATTGTTTTGGGAAAAGGATTGTGAGGTAAACACAGTTGCTTAGATTAATGGACTTTGAAGGAAGTATGTGAACCCAATTTCACAGGCTAAAAAAAGAAGTATCAGTAATGAAGTAGAAAGCCCACTTTTTTTCTTTTTTCCAATTTATTTACTTATTTATTCATTTTTTAAAATTTAATTATTTATTTTTATTCAGTTACAATTGTCTGCATTTTCTCCCCATCCCTCCACCCCACCCCAGCCAGTCCCACCTCCCTACCCCACCTCTACCCTCCCCCTTGATTTTGTCCTTGTGTCCTTTCATAAGGTACAAATTCAAAGTTTTATATTATCTGTTGTTAATGATCTCATATTATTTTCAATTATATTTACAGAAGGAAACACTTATGCAACAGAAAGAACCAGTAAATGTGAACACTGGCTAATGCAATTATATTGTAGAGTACAATTCATTTTAAATATATTATATATAAGATTTATATATAAATTAGATGTACATACATAGTAAAATGTATGTATAAATATATACATAGTTATATTGTTATAGAAATTCAAACACACAGAAAAATATATTAAAAATAATAAACTGTGTAGCCAGTGCAGTGATAACAAGTTGTCAAATATATATGTAAAATCAGAATTTCAGAGAGGGAAGACAAATGAGGCAGAGAATTATTCTTAAATGGCCAAACCTTTTACAAATTTGAAGAATAACACAGAGACTCAAGCTCAGCCAAACTCAAGTAGGATACATACAAAGAAAGGTACATATAGAAATGTCATATTCAGATAGCTGAAGACAAAGACATAGAGAAACACTTGAAAGTAGGCAGAGGAATAAAGGACGTGTTACTATAGAGCAAGAAGAATCATGTCTGATTTGCCATACAACAAGAAAATGGAAGCCAGAAGACAATTGAATGACATCTTTACAGTGCTAAGATAAAAAACTGAACTATGTAAACTGAACTTTTATCTTCTAAAAGTGGAGAAAAAATGAAGACATTTTAGATGAATGAAATTTGAAGATTAGAAACATATTCCAAAAAAATGTTTATTGATTTGAAAAAAATGTCAGAAACAAAATTTGAATCTGGAGAAAAATAGATAAATAATATTGGAAAATGTAAATATTTATCTAAATATAAAAATTATCTTCATATAATTTTAGACTTTTTAAAAGACAGTAGACTATTTAATACTAAAAGAACAACAAAGTATTGTGGGGGTTATAACATATGTAGAAGTAAAATATATGAAAATATGAGCCAAAGGATGGGAGAAGAAAATGCAAATACAATGTTGTAAGGTTCTTACACTTTACCTCAAGAAGTACATTTTAAAAGTAGATGATGATAAATGTATGATAAATGTATGTATGATAAATACATACTGTTATATATTTATCATACATTTATCATCCAGGTGCTTCAGTCTCCCTACAGACCAGCTTCTGGCTTTTCCCAAAACTAAAATCACCTTTGGAAAGGAAGAGATTTCAGACTGTCAGTGAGATTCAGGAAAATATGACGGGGCAGCTAACGGCAATTGGGAGAACTGCGTGAGGTCCTAAGGTGCCCACTGTGAAAGGGACTGAGACATCATTGTCCTGTGTACAATATTTCTTGTATCTTTTTCAATAAATGCTTCTATTTTCCATACAGATATGATATATATTTTATATATATATTGCAAACACTAGAACACTTACTAAAAACAAAGCAAAACAAGACAAACATGTGTACCTCTAACAAGGGAATAGTGGAAAGAAAATAAAACCAAAGCCCTGGCAGGATGGCTCTGTTGGTTGGAGCATTGTCCCATCCATCAAAGGGTGGCAGATTCATCCAGGTCATGCCACATGCCTAGGTTCTAGGTCCTCTCCTCAGTCAGGGTGCATACGGGAAGCAACAGATCCACGTGTCTCTCTCACGTTGATGTTTCTTCTCACATTGACGTCTCTCTCTCATTATTCCTTCCCCTTCCTCTGGCTCTAAAAAAAATCAATAAACATATCCTGAGGTAAGGGGAGAAGAAAAGCAAAGGAAAGAAGAGAAAAGGAAAAAAAAAAACCCCTAAGTTTTCAATTTATCCTAAGGAAATCAGAGCACAAAAAATTTAAAAAAAAAACAAAAACAAAGTTCAAATGGAATGAATAGAAAAATATTAGGATGGTAAATTGAAATGCATTCATATCAAAAATTACATTAATGTAAAAGATCCATAAGTCTAATTAAAAGGCAGAAATTGTCAGATTGGATACCAAAAGCATAATGTAACTGCTGTCTACAAGAAAGTCACTTTACATATAAAGGCATAGACTGAGTGAAAGGGATAGGATTGACTGGAAGTAAACGATAGAAGAGGATAACCAAAAGGAATCCGGAGATGTTTATACTAAAATTGGACGATGTAGTAGAGGACAAGAAATATTACTAAGGATAAGTAGGAAAGTTTCAGTATAAGAAATCAATTCATCAAGAAAACAATCCTAAATAAATATGCATTGTAATATGGTTTTTGAAATATTTTTTAAAAAATGAGAAGAATCTGTACACTGCAAAGTATATTGAGCAATATTTTAAAAACCTAAACAAAGAGATATCCTACGTTCATAAATTGGAAGTCTTGCTATTATTAACATATCAATTTTCTGCAAATGGATCTATGGATTCAAAGAAATCCTATCCAAAATTCAAGCAATTTATTAACTAGAAGTTGACAAGTACATGCTAAAATTTATATGAAAAAGCAAAAGATCTTCTCTGTGAAATAATTTTTGAAAGAAGAACAGAGAGGTCTTAAACTAGTAATTCTAAGATTAATTCTGAAATGATAATCATCTAGGCTTTTTGGCATTTCTGTGTGGATACTATAGATAAATGGACAAGGAGAGACCCACACATGTATAGTTAATCAATTTTTGATAAATATACCAATTCCATTCAATAAGGAAGTATTGTCCTAAAAGCATTACTTTAATAAAAATCTCTAAACACCATAACATTCTATATTATATAATTCCATTTACAAAATTCTAGACCAGTCAGTGATTATCAGAGCCTGAGGTGAGGGCAGAGTTTGACTGCTGGGAGGGAGAGGAGCACAAGATAACTTTGGGGATTATGGAACTGTTCTACCTCATGACTGTTGTAGCTACTATATGACTTTTGTGTGCATTTAATCGAACTAGTTGTACACTTAATTTTGTGGATTTTTTAAAACAGTAAGTTATAGCTCATTAGCACTATATTTATGTAATATAACTCACCACATTTACAGAATAAAGAAAAAATCACATACACATTGTAGTAGATATGAAAAAACCCTCTCAAAAACCAAATCCAAAACTGTACCAAAACCCCCCAAATTTGATGAAATTCACTATCTTTTGATAATAAAAACTCTCAGCAATTAAGGAATAGAATGAAATGTCTTCACTATGATAAAACTCATCTATAGTAATTTTTAGTTTGCATCATTCTTAATGATGAAGTTTTGAATGCATTTCCTTAAGATAAGAAAAAGGCAAGGATATCTGTTTTCATTCTAATTTTCAACATTGTTCTGAAAGTCCTACTAGTTCAACAATTAAAAAAATAAGCATAAAGATTAGATGTAACATCTTTCCATGACATGAAATCAATACATGAAAAAACAGCATTTCTCTACACCAGCAACAGTGCATGGCTGCGTCTCATGGTAATGCACAGCACTACAGTACTTTACTGAGAAAAATTAAAGAATACACAAGTAAATGAAGCGATATACTGTGTTTGCTTTAAGAAGACTAAATACGTAAGGTAAATTTATCTCAAATTTATCAATAGTTTCAATGGAAATCCTACATACTCCAATAAATGATTTTTTTCTTTAGAGAAGGATAAGCTGATCTGAATATATACAGAAAAATGCAAAGGCTCTATGTCAGGGGTGGCAAACTCATTTTCACCATGGGGGGGGCACACTAGCCTCTTGGTTGCCTTCAAAGGGCTGAAATAATTTTAGGACTGTATAAATGTAACTACTCCTTAACTGTTAAGGAGTTGAAATTACATTCGGCTCTTTGAAGGCAACAGAGAGGCTGATGTGGCCCCCCGGTGAAAATGAATTTGACACCCCTGCTCCAGAAGAAACAAACAAAAAAATCTTAAAAAAATACAAGCAATTATGGTTGTTTGAGGACTTGTTTTATTAGTCAATTGTTGGGTTTACTTTAAAGCTGCAATAATGAGGACAGCAGGATATTGGCACTAGCGCAAATAGATCAATGGAATGTCGCAGACATACAGAAATAGATCCACAATATAGGTTCAAGTTATTTTAGACAAATGTACCTGTAAAATTGAAAGGGGAGAGGAAAGCTTTTAAAACAAATATTTCTGAAACAACTGGTCACCTGTGGAGAATAAACAGCTAAGAATGTTGACTCTTGTATACCATTCTCAAAATTCAATTAAAGACAGATCATAGATCTAATCATTTAAAGCTCAAACTTAAAAAAGTTTTAGGACTTTGATTAAGCAAATATGTCTTAGAAAAATTAAATAAAAATAAGTGAATTTATTTAAAATTAAAATCTTTCCTAATCAAAAGACACCTTTAACAATATCAACAAACAACAATCTGTATATCTTACAAATGACTTATAAGCATTCATAAAGAATTTCTATAAGTCATTAATAAAGGAAAAAATACATCAATAAAAAATGGGAAAAGACTTGAGCAGATCATTACAAAAGAAGGTATAAATGACCAATTAGCCATGTAAAGATGTTCAAAATAATTTCTCATCAGGAAATCATTAAGTAAACCACAAAGATATAATATTTCTCATTTTTCTATATTGTTAACACTTAAAGACTGATAACAAATATTTGTGAGCGGATGAGACACCTCAATGCCCAAATATTTCTGGGGCCTATAAAATTATTCATCTGCTTTAGAAAAGTGCATGATAATTTCTTATGAAGTCAAACATCTCCTAACTTTTGACTCAACAATTTCACTCTTGGTTATTTATCTATGAGAATGATAGCACATGTCCTCAAAAAAATGTAGACAAAATGTTTGTGGCTCTTTCTTTGGTGGGTCTTTCCCACCAGCTGGTTCATAGCAGCACAATTTACAGTAGCCAAGTACTGGAAGCAACCTAAGTGCCCATCAGCAAATGAGTGGATCCAAAAACTATGGTACATTTAAACAATGGAATTCTACGCAGCAGGGAGAAAGAAGGAGCTTATACCCTTTGCAACAGCATGGGTGGAACTGGAGAGCATTATGCTAAGTGAAATAAGCCAGGTGGTGAGGGACAAATACCATATGATCTCACCTTTAACTGGAACATAATCAACAAAAGAAAAAAGCAAACAAAATATAACCAGACACATTGAGGTTAAGAACAATCTAACAATAGCCAGAGGGGAGGGGGGAGGGAATAGTGAGCAGAGGGATTTTCAGGAACTACTATAAAGGACACATGGACAAAACCAAGGAGGAGTGTGGAGGCAGGAGAGGGAAGTGGGTTTAGCTGGGGTGGAGTGGAGGGGTGGGGAGAAAATGCAGACAACTGTAATTGAACAACAATAAAAAATGTTTTTAAAAAAATGTTTGTAGCAGCTTTATTCATGACAGTTTTAGACAAGAAATAACCCAAATGTTCTTCAAAAAAGAATAAGCAACTTCAATCTACCATGCAAAAAAAAATACTTCCCTCAGAAAAGAAAGTCTGAGAGAAGTATGGGGGGAGAAAGATAGTGTGGAGTACATAACTGAGTCTATGGAATTAGTCTTAAAGTTAGAATATGGGGTACTTCATTAAAAAAATCTTATTGGTGCTAAATTTACTGAGTATAATATTATGTTATAAGAGAATATTTATTTTTAGGCAGTCTACTGAGTATATACTGGTAAAGACAATGGTGCATGTAAGTTCTCAAATGTTTGAGAACAAGAATATATAGTATATCAAGAATGTATACAGAAATGATCATATATATGCAGACATACATGTTTATATTTGCATGTATGTGTTTGTTTATCTAAAACAAGAGATAGAGCCTATGCACATGTTAGAATAGATAAATACCTTCAACAAATGAATCTGGCTAAGAGGTATACAGGTTTTTGTGTTCTTACTCTAGTTTTTGTAAATTTTCTATAAATTTGAAATTATTCCCAAATAAATATTTTTGAAAAGTAACAGCTAAAGAACACAAGAGTAAATTTCGGAAGATTATCCTGAGTATGATAAGTCAAGCCCAAAAGTGTGCTTGCTGTATGGTTCCATTCTGATGATGTTCTAGCATAGACAAAGCCCATACAATACAGGACATTAGAAATCAGAACTGTGGTTGCCTGGGCAGGGGTCAGGGGTGATTTCATTATTCACTGAAAAGGAAACAAGAGAGCATGTGGAAGTGATGGGAATGTTCTATATCTTAATTTTGTTATTAGTTGCATGGGTTGTACATCTGTTAAAACACAAGGCTGTTTTAGGACCTGTGCATTTTACTCATGTAAAAGATATCTTAGTAAAAAAAAAGATAATTATAAAAAGTGCATTTATAAATTATTCTAGCAGACGATGTAGATAAGCCAAAATTAAGTGCCTTTTGCTCACATTGAATGGTCTATATTGAAAATTTGCTTTCTGGGCCTAATATTAACATCATTAGCCAGCTTAGCCTGACCCTAATTATTTTGTTGTTGCAGACTTTATTTTATCAATCAGAAGAGGCTGTATATCTGGATATATAATTCACAAAAATATAATTAGGTTTCCAGGAGTGTGCTGGTAAATTAACAACTGGCATTGTGGGGAAAAGGGAAATATCCATTTAAATACTCCGGCCATGGACAATTTCCAGCTAAAGAAGCAGAGATAGGAAAAGATAGTATGTTCTCATGCTGACTTCAGCACACTCCTAGGTTTACCTGTATACACACTATATCTACATAGGTAAAGAATGCTTTTCATAACACATAGCAAGATTCAAAATGGTAAATAGAAGATCACTGCCTACTGACTGCTATTTAGCAGTTTAGCAATTGACTATTGGAGATCACATATCCTATTTTGATTCTTTTTTTAGTGAGTTTTCTTTTTTAGCTGAATTTCAGCTTCTTTACCTTTGTAAATCTTGCAGCAGGAATCTGAGTAAGGGTCATTTAGGCCCATGACTAGCTGCATAAGCACCGGACACTGCTGATGGTGATTATTTTTTACCTGGTGGCATCAGGAGATGTTTGCAGACACTGACATTGTCAGAATACTTACCCTTTACTGCAGGTATTGCCCTGAAAAGTCTTGATTTTGTGTCATCTCTGATTAAGGAGAGCTCGTCCTCTTCTCAGCATGTGAGGCCGTTCTTCATCCGGTGGGTTTCAAACCTAGAGCTTCTTTGAAAAATGTATGGAAAAGACAGCTTCTTTCCCTATCTCTTCTCTTCTTTCTTTCTTCTGGTTTGTCTTGCTTAAAGAAACCTGTACACCAATCTCAGGCCAGTGGAAAGGTTCGGTGTTTGTTGTTTCTTTTTCTTTTTTAACTGTTTGTAATATGTGTTGTAGACAAACCCTAAATACATCTATGATTGTTAACAAGAATTTTGTCAATATATCATCTGATTGGCAACTTAACTCTGTATTTCTTTCTTCACTGTAGGTTTTTAAAAAACTTAAGCAATTTTAAAATGCTCATTTGGGTTCTGCTAATGTTTCCTGTGTGCATATTTTGAGGCAATGTCTTTCTCTTCTACTATCTAAACTGGTTATTATATTTATTTGTACTGTTCTACGATATTGTTTAGAAAAAGCCAGTTATTTTATGACGTCTACAAATATACCTTCCCCCTTAATGTTTTTCAATGATAAGTGTAATTCATTTTAATTTGATTGTTGAAATTTTGTATTTTATAGTTGTATGATAGTGACTCAGAAGACAAAATAATACACAGAAAAAATAAATCATTTTTCATAAAGAAAAATTGTGAATACATATAAAAATAATTTTATGAAAGTTTATCATAGCATTACTTATATTTGTGTAATTTCCATTGAATCTAAATGTAAAATAATGGTAGGCTGTATAAAATCATTCATTTTGTATGAAATAAATTGCAGACATGAAAAAAGATGCAGAAGAATATTTTTTTATTTTAATGTTTCTAATTTTTTAACTTCATTTTTACTGTTGACAGTTACAGTCGTCCCCATTTCCCCCACTTTGTCCACCTCCACCCAGCTCCCCACGCCCTGTTTCCTCTGGCTATCGTCACGCTGTCGTCTGTGTCTATGCATTATATATGCTCTTTGGCTAAGCACTTTATCTTCATTCATTCAGTCCCCCTCCCCTCTGACAGCTGTCAGCCTGTTCCATATATCCATGCTGCTTTTTTTATTTTGTTCATCAGTTTATTTTATTCATTAGATTCCATATGTAAGTGAAATCATATGGCAGTTATCTTTATCTGACTGACTTGTTTCACTGAGCGTAATAATATCCAGGTCCAACCAGTCTGTTGCAAAAGGTAAGATTTCCTTCTTGTTAATGACCATATAGAATTCCATTGTGTAAATGCACCACAGCTTTTTTACCTGCTTGTTTACTGGTGGGGACTTGTGCTGTTTCCAGATCTTGGTGATTGTAAATAACACTGCTATGAACATAGGAGTGCATATATTCTTTCAAAGTGATAAAAGATGTGGAATATTATTGGTATGTTAATGAGTGAATGATCAAGTTACAAATATTGTAATTCTGGAGATTATGATTTTACTTTTATTTAAAATGCAGGCAAAAACATTACTAGTGACCACTGGGTGGTAAAATTATGTAGGTTTTTGCTTTTTCTTTGTGCTTTTCAATACTTTCTAGAGATTTCAACATGAACATATTTTTATATTAAGGAGACACTTAACTAGGTGAAATAATTTGTGTGATAGGGTAAAAGAAACTAAAAATGAATATAATTATTTGAATTTTTCTTCTTTTTAATTAGCAAAGAAATAAATAGAGCCGTTTTACCCTTAAGTGATCAGTTTTTCTCTGCCATTACTACTATGCCTATAAGGGTTTTCTTCTTTTCTTAAGAAGGAACTGAAATTTATACAAGCTATGTGTTCATCAGACAATCAGGAAAATATAAACTATCAGGTCACAGACAAAGCAGGAATTGTAGAACTATAAAAAATCCAAAGACTCCTGGAGGAAAAGCAGAATCTAAAATAAAAGAGACTGGAACATAATCAACAGAAGAAAAAAGCAAACAAAATATAACCAGAGACATTGAAGTTAAGAACAATCTAACAATAGCCAGAGGGGAGTGGGGAGGGGATAGTGGGGAGAGGGGTTTACAGGAGCTACTATAAAGAACACATGGACAAAATCAAGGGGGAGGGTGGAGGCAGGAAGGGAGGTAGGTTTGGCTGGGGTGAAGCAGAGGGATGGGGAGAAAATGCAGACAATTGTAACTGAATAACAATAAGAAAAAGAAATTAAGGGTAATTTTAAACAAATGAATTAGAGTTACTTTAGTTGAAGTTTGTGTTTAAATTTTAAAACATGAAACAAAGTTGGTTTATTATCTTCAGAAATTAATAACTGATTGAAATTCAATGTAAACTTTAAAATAAATAAAATAAAAGAGACTCCTTATAAAATAAAAGCAGCACTAGTGATTTCTTCAAGAAGAACTTCTTTCCCTCTTTCTCATACGTCCTTTCCCTCCCTTTAACCCTCCCTCCCTTCTTTCCTGCCTCCACTCCTTTCATCTTTTCATCATTCCATTAATTAAAGATCTTATTGATTTCTTACCATGTTCTAAGCACTGGGGATCAGGCAAGGTTTCTGCCAACACTCTCATGGCGGGGGAACACAGCTTGTTAATCAAATTGCTTTTAGAAGTACATTGCAAAATTTGTTACTAAATATCACATTAAACAAATTACCAATATTTTGAAACACAATCTTCCTCAAAATTGTTTACAGACCTTAAGCAGTAAACAAATAAGAGAAAGGCAGTTAGTGACATGTGCTCAAAAGAAAATAAAACCAGGTGATGGGTGAGTGACTGCAAGAAAGGTTGAGGGATACTGAGAGTGCCTTAGAGTAGGTGGTTAGGGAAGTTCTTTCAGGGGAGCTGACATTTGATTAGAGGTCTGAATGAAGAAAAGATCTGGAGACATAATGTTTCAGGTACAATTGCTAAGTGAGAAGGAGGGAAATATGGTACAAGATGGGTTGAAGCAGTAGGAACTGTGTAGCTCATGTGCAACCTTAGATTTTATTCTTGATACAATGGGAGGCTCTTGGAGGATTTTGACCTAGGATGTCAAGAGGTAGAATGCCTGACTTTAAAGAACACTGATTGTTGTACAGAGATTGGATGGATCATAGTGGGTGACTATAACAGGACTACGTTAGGATGCTATTACAGTGATCTGAATAGGAAAGAGCACATATCTCCTTTCTAGTTATGAATTACCTAACTTTTATCTTCTATATAATCACTAACTCATTTAGCCTCCCTATTTCATTTTCTTTTTTGCTTTTAACTCAGTTTTTACCCCCCCTACTCATTTTTTTGGTGCCTCATAACTTCTGGGTTCTCGTGAATTTGGTTCTGTGATGCTCATTTACAGATTCAATTCCCCTGCCTCTCAGCCCTGATTATACCTTCTTGATCAACCGTAGGCAATTGTTCAGCTTCAGGTGCCTCCATCAATTGCTCAGTTCTCTCCAAGCTTACATGCTGGAGAAAGTCAGCTTAACAGAACTTACCTTGAATAGCAGCAATCTCATGTCACTGAACAGCCTATTAATTATTGTTGAACTTGAACTAAGTATCTGTTTCTGGTTTGGCCAAGAGGGAGCTAAGACAAGTTGTGTAAGTTAAGGCCATCTAGGGATACCTCTTCATTAGGAGCTATGAGGAGAATGGTTTTACATAAATGGAGCTATGGGAGAATCAGAGATGAGAACTGGCATGCTGGTAAAGCTATGTAGCATTTCCCTCTTGGTTGACTAGTGCATACATCTACTAACAAATCCAAAAATATCAGAAGAATTTGAGATTGAAAAAGACATGCTTCCAAGGAATAAGAAGAAATAGACACTTTGTGTGGTTTTGCTCATTAAACATACTGCAGAAGAAAAAGCCTGCTTTTGTTTCAGAAGTCTGAAATTCTAGGCATAGGATAAAAAAAATTATTCAATGTAGCAAAATTTGCAAATGTCTCTTCAATTTGCTAAAGGATAAACTATGGAACAACTGAATGGCTTAAAAGTATGTTGTTACTGTTTGGTTCCATCATAATTGAGAAGTAATTTTGTTAATTTGCGTATTTTACAAAAGCTAGTATTAATAATGCCTAGGTATATCAAAAGTCTTAAAAATATTTTTGAAGCTTGTGTTAAACCTAGTAGTATTTTCCAACCAGATTAGCCAGTGAGGGTGAAATATGAAGTACTAGCCATTCAACACACACTTAGATAGCTTGTTTCACTGTCTTTCTCTGTGAAATGCGATTAATGATTATAGTCAGTTCAGTTTTTCCATATCATTGGCATTTATTTTTTAAAGACTATATCTCTAAGTACATGTAGTAATAACTTAACAGTTTATTTTCTGATAAATACATAAGTAAGTAAAAATAAAAGGAGCCAAATAGTAGAAATGTAACAGGTTGCACAGTGAGGGGTCCCCAAAATAGAGTATTTCCCACAGCCCATGGTTGGGGGATAGAACAAGGAACTGATACTGTGGTTGTAGGTACTTTTCATATCTATGGCAAGTTGATAGCTAGTTAATAGTTGTGTTACCATGCTGGGAAAAAGGACTGTGTGATTTTAAGAGCATTCAGGGACTTGTGACATAGATGGCTGGGTGGGGGCTATCTTATAGATCATCTCCATGAGAGGCAGGGAGGCAGAGGCTCCAGTGTCATGGGGCACTCTTGCTCTGAATAAAAATGGCAGCTTAAAGAAGGTAAAACATACAAGGAACTGGCAAAGGTAGCTCATTGTAGGAGGGGCCCGATATGAGCCCATGTAGGAAGCTCCAGGTCAGCATTTAAAATACGGGCGGGCAGGTACTAAGAGAGGGGCTACATCTGCTTCTCTGAGAATTACGTCATGAAGGTAGGCTGAAAGAGAGGGCTCGTCTGCCAGGGTGTAGTGAGGAAGCAACAAGTAGCCGTACTGGTCTGTAGTGAAGAAGGCAGCCACATGAGAGGGATTCTGCCATGCTGCCTGTAGTGAGGGAGAAGCTGTATTTGTTCTGAGGATTCAATCATGTGACTTGGGCTTATAAGAAAGAGGTAGCAGACATGAAGAAGGAGCAATGAGGTCTAAGGGAGGACGCAGCAAGCAGCAGTGCAGTTTATAGTCAGGATTCCACCATGTGGCCTGGTATAGTAATGAAAGAGGCATGTGGTTCATAGTGAGGAATGACCTGGAGCAAGAAAGAGACCAGTTGGGAAACCTGCCTGGAGAACACAGCAGCAGGGCTAATGGAGCTGGGAATTGTGGGGACCTGCCTAACCAAGCACAGATTCCTTGGAGATGCCTGGAATGTTGAACTCTGCCTGGGAAAGCTGAGGATGTGGACTTCTTTTCTCTGAAGGACATACAGAGAAGCCACGTCTTTGGGATGTGTTCTTTCCTGGACTTCACCATGATCCAGTGCAACACAGCACATGTTGCCTGGACTCCTACACGGAGGCTGAGAACTGCATACCCCAAATGCTGAAGGAGAGAACTGCTGCGGGAGGAGGGCAACTTTGAAACCCATGAGTGTACCTTCTGGAGGGAGTGGTAACTGTTTGCACAGACGACTTAAGAACAGATAAGGATATGGGGAACTTCTGGGTTTGGTTTTGGCTTATAGCCTGTAACAAAAGGCAAGTGCTGAGTCTCCTGGGAAAACAGAACTCTGAGCAAGAATGCTCCTACCACCCCCAAAGTTGGAATGCTGTAAGTAAAACCCTGTTTCCCTCAACACCAAGTGTTGGCTCATGAACCAAGATTCCACATGCATGAGCCCTGGTTTGCTCTGGTAAGGAAGATTGTTTTTATTTTTTTCTTACATTTTTAAATTATTGATATTTTTTTTCATTTGACCAAAAGTCTATATATTTTTATATTTTATATAATTTTTATTAGTTCCAGGTGTACAGCACAGTGGCTAGACAGTCATAGACTCTACAGAGTATTCCCCCTGATATTCACTACCCACCTGGCACCACGCATAGTTATTACAATATTATTGACTGTATTCCCTATGCTGTACTATATCCTCCTAACTATTTTGAGGAAGAGTGTGTTTAAAAATATTGGTAATTTGTTTAATGTGATATTTAGTAACAAATTTTGCAAGGTACTTCTAAAAGCAATTTGATTAACAAGATTGTGTAATAGCACATGTTGAGCACAAAACACAACTGAAGAATCCCCTGCAAATAGGAGAAAGTATAACTCTAACTCACTTGTTATTTTCTATTTCTTGGCCAAGTCTGGGCTCGGTAATGTACTCTTTCAACAACCAAAATTGTTGCCTAAGAGAAAAAGCATTGTGTCATCCATTTTAATTATGCATCTTGGGTCTGGCAGTAATGTTGCTGTTGGTACTGCCAACGCTGCGAGTCTCTTTACAAGGATATTCCTAGGGATTATGTTCAATGTTATGCATGATTGGATCAGAACTGGGACACACTGAATTTCTGGCAAGATTTAAAGATTTCATACAGCTAAGAGGAAAAGAATTAAGTTATAAGTGTTTGCCTACTTTGCTCTGTGGGGCTGATTGGAATAATGGGTAAAGATAATTCATTGAAATCTAAAAAGGCTTAACTGATCTACACAACGGGCAGCTGAGCGTGGAGGGGTGTGAGAGAACATGGAACAATAAAAGCCAGTGCTGAAGCACTGAAGGGAGTTTTGGAAGGAAAGATTTTTGGAAATCAAATATAGGGTCAGAAAGAAGAGACATTTTCTAAGCAAGCCACTGTGTATACTTGGAAACAAAAAGTAGCAAACAGGAGTTTTAGAGCTCTGTGTCATGCAATGGATGGCCATTTTAAGAAACTTGAATAAAAATATATTTCAGTGCATTTGTAATGGGACTTTTTATCACCTGAATGGTATGCTAATAGGAAATATACCGAAAGGCAGAAGCAGGAAGGCCCAGCTGTATTCAGGTTACTTAGGAAATAGCACTAGTCCTGGAAGGCACCTCAGTTTTTCATCCTCATCCACTCAGGAAGAAAGGTGAGCCCAGAGAATGTTAAATATTTTGCCCAAGGTCATGCAGTTAAGAGGGGAAATCTGTACTAGAATCTAAGCATTCCTTTTTTAAAAAAGAGACTTATTTTATTATATATAGAAATTTAAATTATTACAAATTGATATAATACAAAACCTGGTTTAGTTAAAAGGGGCATAACAGAAATAAATTTTCATCATATGAATTTATCCTCATAAAGTCTTATTGTATGTAAAAAGTCTTCTCACTTGTTTTATATTTTTTCTTCTTTTTAACTTTATTTTTTTGTTGACACTATTACAGATGTCCCCATTTCCCCCCTCCCATTTGGCCTAACTCCACCCAACCCCCAACCCCATTCCCTCTGTCCATAATCACACTGTTGTCTATGTCTATGGGTTATGCATATATTAATTTTTTTTAATTTAAGTTTTTTATTTTTAAATTTTTTATTGTTCAGTTATACTTGCCCCATTTTCCCTAAGTTTCTCTTCCTTGCCCCTCCAAACCCTCTCTCAAAGGCAATCCCCTGCCCATCCTTGTCCATAAGTCCTTTGTACATGTTCCCCTTCTTTCTTGTTATCTCCCTGCCCCCTCCCCTCTGGCCCCTGTCAGTTTGTTCTTTATGTCCATGTTTCTGGTTCTTTTAGCTTGTTTGTTCATTTTGTTGATTGGGTTCCACTTATAGGGGAGATCACATGGTATTTGTCTTTCACTGTCTGACTTATTTTACTTAGCATAATTCTCTCTAGTTCCACCCATGCTGTTGGAAAGAGCTCCTTCTTTCTTTCTGCTGCATAGTATTCCATTGTGTAAAGGTACTGCAATTTTTTGATCCACTCATTTAATAATAGGCACTTAGGCTGTTTCCAGCACTTGGATATTGTAAATAACGCTGCTATGAACATAGGGGTGCATAGGTTATTTTGAGTTGGTGTTTCAGTATTCTTAGGATATAATCCCAGCAGTGGAATTATTGAATCAAAAGGCAGTTCCATTTTTAGTTTTCTTAGGAAATTCCATACTGTTTTCCACAGTGTCTGCACCAGTCTGCATATCTATCAACAGAATCAAAGTGTTCTCAGACATGTTTTAGTGCTTTGTATAATCTTAATTAATGCTATATAGCTGCATAGTATTCATAGTATTAATATATTCAGTTTAGTATTGATGTCATTAACAAAAGCAAAATTAGGTATGAAAAATAGTTTTAATTGAATGTTAGTGTTTGAGGAAATAATAAATAATAGTAATAGATCTTCTACCAGTTGCTTTCTGCACAGATTAACAATGACAAAAGAGTAGTAGGTTACCAAGATACCATCATACAACTTCCAAAAAACCACTGGGGAATTTAACTGTTGGGTTAATTAATAGCAACAACTAACTAATTGCTGGTTCTTGGCTTAATCACTTATATTGTTGACACCTTTGACACTTTATAATTGTCAATCAATTGTCAATATTTATTCAGCATTAATTGTATATTTATTTATTTATATGATATTTTAATTTTACTTGATGTACTTACCAAATAGCAATTCCCTACTTCCACACATCCCACCTGGGGTGTTACTCCTGGGATTGCTCCTGGCAAGCAATCTTTTACTTTCTGTTTCTATCAGTTTGACTACTTTAGTTACTTTCTATAAGTGGAATTATGCAGTATTTATCTATTTGTAACTGGCTTATTTTGTCCTGGAGGTTCACTCATGTTGTAGCCCATAACAAGATTTCTTCCTTTAAAAAAAGCCTGAATAATATTCTATTGCACATATATACCCCCATTTGCTTTATCCATTCATCTGCTGATGGGCATTTAGGTATTTTCCACCTCTTGGCTATTGTGAATAATGCTTCAGTGAAAAGTGAGTGCAAATATCTCATGGAGAATATATTTTTAATCCTTTTGAATAAATACTCAGAAGTGGAACTGCTGGATCATGTGGTAGTTATATTTTTAATTTTTTGAGGAACGTCCTTATGGTTTTCCATAATAGCTATACCATTTTATATTCCCAGAAACTATCTACATCTCTGCCAACACTTACTATTTTCTTTCCCCTCCCTCCCTCCTGTCCTTCCTTCCTTCCTTCCTTCCTTCCTTCCTTCCTTCCTTCCTTCCTTCCTTCCCTCCTTCCTTCCTTCCTTCCTTCTTTTCAATAACCTCTGAACTTTTTATTGGTCTCCTACCATCCATGGGGTGCCCTCCTCCTGCTGCCTTAATGCCTCAGAAATTTGGTGTCATTGATCTCAGATACCACTTTGCCCATCCATCATGCTGTGGGGGATGGTCTTTTGGATGGAGATATATGGAGTTGCTGTTATCCAGGGAGTCACCAAGATCAAAGATCAAAGTCCTCCCCTTCTTCCAGCAGGCAGTGGAAGGTGGTAATCTCAGCCTGCAGCTTGACCTTGATGTTCAGCAGAGCTGTTACTCTTGGGCTTGCCCTTCTGCCCTTGCCAGCTCTGACTCCAGCTGCAGCAGGATCTTGTTGAGCTTTTCCATTAGCATGGCATAGCATGTCTCTATTTCCCTCAGGCTGATCTCCAAACTGGCCTTCAGATTTCTCATAGAATCCAGGTCTATTTCCAAGGACTGTACTGTATGTCTCAGCTCTGTGAGTGTCATCTTAGCACCTCATAACTCAGCAGTCTGTGAGGTGACCACTGTGGTGCTCTCCTCAGTCTGCTGGGACTGGTACTTGCCTAGCTCCTCTTGGTTCTTCCCAGCCAGCTTTGTCATACTGTCCACCATGACCTTGCTGAGGTCCTGAGATTTGGGAGCATCCAACTCCATGGTGAACCCAGAGTTGGCAATCTGGTTTTGTGGACTATTTATTTACTCTTCATGGTTCTTCTTCATGAAGAGCAGGTCCTCCTTGAAAGACTTGATCATTGTCTCCAGCAGCAGCTGAGTGACATTGATGCCATCAGTGACCTTTGGGAACCCATTGATGTCATTCTCTGCCAATTGGCTCATGGTCAGCTCCATGTCATACTTGACTCTGCAGTCATCAGCAGCAAGACGGGCATTGTCAATCTGCAGAACAATGTGGGCATTGTGCACAGAACTTGTAAAATTTGAGCCCTCATGTCCTCCATGGTCTTGAAATAATGCCCGCAATCTCTGACCTGGGAGTTCTTCTTTTCCAGGTGTTCCTGGATTTTGCTTTCCAGTCTCTGATTATCAACCTCCAGGTTTCTCACCCCCTCCAGGTAGGAAGCCAGGCAGTCATTCAGGCATTTCATGGTCTCCTTCTCACTCTGGATGCCCCCCCCCACCCCATCATGCCTATCAGATCCCCTGTCATTCCTACAAACAGGGCCCTGGACCTTCCACTGCCCTGCACACTGGTGGAGTAGAACCCAGAGATCTGGGAGCTCAAGTCCTTGGTGCGTCCATAGACCCTGGCCACATGGCTGGCCAGTTGCCTAGGCAACTGCATGGAGCCCAAAGTTTGGTAGTTTGTGGAGAAGCTGGAGATGATTCTGAAGCTAATATTGCTCAGGGAAGAAGGTGAAAGGTCAAGACTCAGGTTCCAGCAACAGCCTCCCTTCCTTCCTTCCTTCCTTCCTTCCTTCCTTCCTTCCTTCCTTTCTTCCTTTCTTTCTTCTTCTTTTTTTTTTCCTTCCTTCCTTCCTTCCTCCCTTCCTCCCTCCTTTCCTCCCTTCCTTCCTTCCCCTCTTTCTTTTCCTTTTTATTGTTCCTTCCTTCCTTTCATGATAGCCATCCTAACAAGGATGAGTTGAAATCTGATTGTAGCTTTGATTTCCATTTTCTTGATGATGAGTGATGTTGAACATCTTTTCATATACGTGTTAGACATTTGTATGTCTTATTTGGAGAAATAGCCATTCAATTACTTTGCCCATTTTTTAAATCAGGATATTTGATTTTTGGTGATTGAGTTGTAGGAATTCCTAATACATTTTGGATACTAACCCTTTATCAAAATAAGGTTTGCACATATTTTTCTTGTTCTGTAGATTGCCTTTCATTTTGTTGCTTGTTTCCTTTGCTGTGCAGAAGTTTTTAGTTTGTAGAGTCCCCTTTGTCTATGTTTCCTTTTGTTATCTGTGCTCATGGTGTCACATCCATGAAATCATTGCTAAAATCAATATCATGAATCTTTTCCTCTGCTTTCTTCTTAGAGTTTTAGAGTTTCAGGTGTTACACTTAACTTTTTAATGAATTTTATGTTGATTTTTGTGCATGGATTAGTTAAGTGCCCAACTTTAATTTTTTGCTTATGGATATTCAGTATTTTCAACACCATCTGTTAAAGAGACTATCCTTTCCCCATCATGCTGTCTTTGTCACCCTTGTCTAATATCATTTGACCATATGTGTATGGGTTTGTTGCTGAACTCCCTACTCTGTTCCATTGGTCTATATTCCTATATTTATCCCAGGATCATAAGTTTTTTATTATAATAGCTTTGCAATATGTTTTGAAATCAGGAAGTGCCACGCCTCCAGCTTTGTTCTTCCTCAAGATTGCTTTGGCTGTTCAGATCCTCTGTGATGACATACAACTTCTAGAATTGATTTTTCTAGTTTTATGAAAAATGCCATTGGCACAATGATAGATATGGGAATAAATTTGTAAATCATTTTGGGTAGTAGGAACATTTTAACAATATCAAGTCTTTCAGTCCAAAAGGTACAAATGTGTTCATTTTTATATCTCCTTTAATTTCTTTCAGCAATGTTCTATTGTTTTTAGTGTGTAAGTGGTTTTGTCTTTTTGTTTAAGTTTATACTTAAATATTGTTTTCTTAAATTCCTTTTCTTGTGGTCATCTATTAGTGTACAGATATCCAATGACTTTTGTATGTTAATTTGTTATATGACACCTAGTTGAATATAGTTATTAGTTTTAATAATTTAATAATAATTAGTTTTAATAATGGAATCTTTATGCTTTTCTACATATAAGATCATGTCACTGCAAACATAGTTTTACTTTTTTCTTTCAAATTTAGATGTCTTTCATTTCGTTTTTTACATACTTTTTATAGCCAGCAATTCCCAGTGCTATCTTAAAAGGAATCAGGTAGAGGGGCATCCTTGTCTCATTCCTGATCTTAGAGGAACAGTTTTCTTTTAGCTTTGCACTGTCGTGTATCATGTTAGCTGTCATTTGCCATACACGGACTTGACTATGTTGAAGTAATCTCTCATTACTAGTTTGTAGAGAATTTTTATTATAAAGCATTGTTAAACTTTATGAGATATTTTTTCTGAATCTATTTAGGTAATCATATGGTTTTTATCCTTCATTCCATTAATATAGTATATCACACATTGAGTTTTATATGTTGAATCATCCACTTATCCCAGAGATAAATCCCACTTTATCATGGTGTATAATCCATTTAATGTGTCACTGAATTCAGTTTGCTAATAATTTGTTGAAGATATTTGTGTCTTTGTTAATCAAGCTTATTGGCCTGTAATTTTCTTTTCTTGTAGTGTCCTCATTTGGACATGGATTGGCATAATGCTAGCCTCGTAAACTAAGTTTGGAAGTATTTCCTCTTCTTAAAATTTTTGGAAGAATTGCCAAGGATTGCAGTTCATTCTTCTTTAAATATTGGTAGAACTCTCAGGTGAAGCAATTAGGTCCTGGGTTTTTCTTTGTTGGGAGGTTTCGATTATTGTTTATAACCTGTTATTGGTCTGTTCAGATCTTCTATTTCTTTATGATTCAGTCTTGGTAGATAGTATGTTTCTAAACATTTTCCATTTCTTCTAGGTTGCCAAACTCATTTGCATGTAAGTGTCATAGTAATTTCATAATTCTATTTATTTCTGCAGTATCCATTGTAATGTCTTCTTTCATTTCTAATTTTGTTTGAATTGTTTGTCTTTTTTCTTAGTCTAGCTAAAGGTTTTTCAATTTTGTTGATCTTTAAAAACAACTCTGTTTCATTGATTTTTTTCTATTGTTTTCCTATCTTCTTTGTTTATTTCTGCTCTAATCTTTATTATTTACTACCTTTGGATAACTTTGAACTTAGTTTATTCTTTTTTCTAGTTTGTCGAGATGTAAAAATCAGCTCATTTATAAATATTTTATATCATAATACTTAATATATAAAATACAATATATGTATGATATAGCAATTAATTGTTAATATAATTATTACATTGTATTTATATATAATTATATATTATATATAATAATAAAATAATATTAATTAAAATGTTTTGTTATAAATATTATGGATTTAAGATGTCATTAGTTGTATATTTCCTCATCCTATAACACAAAGGAAGAAAAAAAAGCATTTAAAATTAATATAACAATACTTTCTTACACCATAGAAGTGTTACTTTATATTTACTGAAAATGCTGTTTTAGGCTAATTTTTGACATAGATTTTTTCATATATCATTTTTATGAATATCTTAAAGCATTTAAATAGTCATTTCTTTAGTTATTTCTAAAATGTCTTCACATTTAGCTCTTTTGAATCACATTTATCCCAGTAAGCAGGGTCTAGAATTTCCACACAATATTGACCTCTGTAGCATCAAGCAAATTGATGATGCAGTAATTATCAAATAACCTTCCACTATTGTCTCCAGAACTTTCTAATAAATAGTTGTTACCCAAACTATAATTTTCATGTTGCCCATGTTGATGTTAGTCCAAGCTCTAGCAATTAAACTATATCATTGACCACTTTCCAGTCTGGAGATTATGAGCCACTATTTTGATTTTGGATACGTTAAGATGTGAAAAAATATAGGTCTTAGAATTAGTGACATATGGTAGCTGAAAAGCTGTCCCTGGAGTATATGATTAATATATCAAGGCCAGCTTGGAAGGAATTTTTAATGTATTTAACATGCCCTCAGCCCTGTCCTGTTCAAAATAATCATTGATATTCTAGATGATATGAATACTGAAATTACATTTTATAAGAATCTGGAGTGAATAGTCAATAAAATAGCCTGTATTATCTAATAACACAATCAAACAGGAAGAATTCAATGGGGGTATACTGTGGAGTTGTGTGTACCGCTGTCTCTGCTCACAGGGAGAGTGCCAATTGTTTCAGTTTAGTTTGCCTTGGTGAAGGGGCAAGATATTTCCTTCAGGCCCTCAGTCCAACATGGAGCATCCAAGTTCAAAGCTTTGTTTGGGGAAGGTAAGGAGACCTCTGGTGGCAGATTGTCCATCACACTTTCAAACGTCATTAGCAGATTATAAACATGTGATGAGTTTATAGACAAAACTCTATGCTAAAGGACAACTACAGGGACTTTTTTGATTCATAGTAAACCAAAATTTCTTTTTAAAAATTCTCTTTAATAAAACCCTTTTTCTTTGTATACACCTACTGAAAACTTTTCATATTTTTAATGTCAGCACATCATCAAATTAGTTATTTACCAAATACATTGAGATCTGAATTTAGATTGACATCTTACTTTAATACTTGACACTTATTTTAGAGTCTTGGCGAAGGCTTCCATTTTAGCATTTTGTTACAAGGGTGCATTTAAGATGCTGCACTAAAACAAATAGACTATCATTGGTCAAAGTAGAAAGAGAACTGAGTAGATACTGAGTAGACAAACAGCGACTTCATATTATGAGCTTAAATCTACAACAAATACTTGATACTAGAGGTTTTCAAAATTTTTGTTATGTCAAAATAAATAAATGAAAATACAGTAAATAAAAATAACTTATGTGATACATTCTCACATGCAATTTTCAGCATCCTAGTCATAAATCTAAAACTTTTGCAAGAACTCAAAATAGCATGTTGACATTCAGGTGAGAGAGAAATATATAAGTGTAGATACAAGCTAATAAATTCTTTGCTCTAGAACATTGAAACTAATTAATAAATTTTTTTTCCCAATCATTAATAACACATTTCTTGCAATATGGTTCAAAACTACTAATGACAGCAGTGTGTTGAGAATCCTTGTTGAGAACTCTTATTCTATATAATCTTGAGGAAGTTATTGTGACCATTCAGTGTCCCCTTAATTGAAAATAAGGAGTGAATTGGAAGGTTCCTTTTAGTCCTAAGAAAATTTACTGTTGTATGTATAAGATGAGGAGTTACAATTCATTGAAAAACATGTAAAAGATGTGTATTTTAGTTGTGTTATATGGATACACAGTAAAAATGTTTTAAAAATGAAAGAAAATTATATACAGCTTTTAGTATTTAAAACATTATAATTATTGATTTCTAAAGAAGAAAAGATCTACAAGATAAATGTTAAGATTTTATTCTATAACTTTGATTTTTCATTTTAAGATTGTTTAAGTAATACCTTGAGTGTTTTTAAAAGAAGGGAAGAAAGAGGAATTTATGTTGTAACTGAATTTATTACTTCTGAAAACTGCTCATTAAGAACTGTTACCTCATCTAGTTTGATGGTGCAGCTCCTGTTATCTATTGAGAGCTCTTTAAGGAAGTTGTTTTTTTATAATTCAATCTATGTGATAAAATATAACATGAGGAAAATAATCAGAAAATTGAAGATTTACTCTTTAGGAAACTATTATTAGACTGTTTTATTCCAGGTTTTATCTTTTCATAGGACATTTTGCATTCTAAACTTTCATCTTTAATATTATTTTATGTTACTGGATAGCAGTGTTATAATTTTATAATGTAGTTATAATGAGATATGATGTTACTTAAACAATGTTTTTATCTATACAATTTTACAGGTCTCAACCTTGCCTGCAACATTGCAATAACCTGGGAAATCTTTGGAAAAGTACTTTGTTCCAACCTCAGAGATTCTAATTCTTTTGGTGGAAAATGGGGACCAGATACTAAGGTCCTTTTGAAAAGTCCCTTAAGTGATTCCAGTATAGAGTGTGGCTGGGATCCACTTCTAGAAATATTACAGATTCTATAATCTGTCATCATTATTTGTCTTTTTCTCATGAAACCAATCCATATCCATAAATTTCAATAATTTCTAGCACAAGGTCATATTGTGAATAAATTACAGAATATTTCTTAATTAAATGTGAATTTGAAAACATATACTATTAAAAGGGCCATTTTAGGAATAGAAAAAATATAAAACAATTCACATTTATAGGTCCTGTAGTTTGAATATGGTATTGTTCCAAGTGCATGAAGTCCTATTACTTCCCTGCCTAAAAGGTCATTTGCTATTTTAGGTAATGGAATTTAAATAGAGGTCAAGGAGGACTGTCCTGTGATCAAATTCTTCAGGAAAAATTGTTTTGTATATTATCCTGATATGATATATTATTACATTCTGTAGAGGATATGTATGTTTCTGGACCAACTAGTTTATTCCAAGTTGATATTAATCCACTTTCTTGGTCTTTACATGATGATAATGACTTGCATACTATTCTCCAGAAGTGGCCAGGTGTATCTGTCCATCTGTAAGCTAAGTCCCATTCAGGACCTAATTTTAGGGCAGGATCGGAATGATAAAAGTCAGCAGGAGATGCTTTAAAATTTTTTTTTCTCTATTCTTGTATTACTAGTACAAGTAATAGTATTTTTTCATTGTTATTATTTTATTATTCACTGCCAGTGACTTCTATTTTCAGAGAGGGGATTTATGACTTTATTCATTGTTCTTTGTGAATGAAGTTTAAGAGATCGTTTTTAGTTTTGTAAGCCTTAATTGAATACCCATTGAGAACAATGCATAGATTTTTCTCCATGAGGATTAGAAAGGTAATACAACGAATATCTTGTACTCAAATGTTTTATAATGATAGGAAATATATCTCGGTACAGTTCAGAATGCTGGGAGAACTGTAATAACAGCACGATATTTAATATTATCTCTAAAACAACGATACCGGTCTTATATTTTCAAAACAAACAAAATAAACTGATGAATAGAATAGAAACAGAGGCACTGACACACAGGGCAGACTGAGAGCTGTTAGAAGGGGGAGGGATGTGGGGGACTAGATAAAAGGTGAAGGGATTACCTGAAAACTTATATGTGTAACCCAGAGACACAGACAGCAGTGTGGTGATGGCCAGGGGGAAGGGGGACTGGAGGCTGGGTAGATGTTGACAAAGGGTGGGAGGATGGGGACAACTGTAACAGTGTCGGAAATAAAAATAAAGTTTAAAAATCCTATTAGAGAATGCAATTTCTGCTCTTAAAAATGACTGCCAGACATAGTTGATTTTGACTAAGCAGAACAGCATATGATTATGTGCCTCACATGTAAAAGATACTCAAGCCAATCATGTAAATATGTCCTCAAACCTGTAATATTTTGACAGTTATTTGAGATTTGGTTTTAAACATAAACACAAATGTTTATTTTGCATGAGATATTCATTTGATATTATAATTGTAGGCTTCTTACTAACCAGAGACAAACTTTTCTGACTTAAAAAAGTCATACTAATGAAACCCAAAGAATGACAGTTCCTGCCTGCTGTAAATGTTTGTTGAAGTCCCATACCTCAGTGACTCACCTGATGTTACTGGCAAAAGCAGTAAAATTTCCAGTGTGCTGCTGGCTTCCCACCTCAATTGGATGAGATTCTTTATCTCTTTGCCTGAGGGTGTTTTCTGGCACAGTGCAAGCTTGTTCTGGCACGTGGGCACCTGAGATAGTGACTATCTCTACCGCCAACCCTCATCCAGTGGGGATGGGTGTTGTAAATAAATGCCTCAGCCTCTGATGCATGGCCCTGATGCATGTTTCCTGTCATGTCTCTGAAGGTACCCAGAGGTCTACAACCCTGTAGCCCATAAGAGTAAATAGCTTACAGGTGCTTTATTATTTTGAGGTTTTCTTCTTACTTTTACCCATTTCCTTATTTTTGCTTCCTGGGATCATTATCTAAAATCAGCATATATTTTGGGGGAAACTAAAACAAAGAAGCAATGTCCGACATCCTCAAGTACTCTCTCATAGACTAGAAACCTTGAGTTCTGGCTGGGCCATGGCTTTTCACAGTAAAGACAAGATTTCTCTGCCTTCTTTGCAGCCCTCTACGATTGTGTCACAAATCTTTGTTAAATACAACACGAATAGAAATTTTGGTTGCACCTTCCCAATTGTGTTTTAATTAATTAATTAATTAATTAATTTCTTTTTAGGGAGAGAGGAAGAGAGGGAGAAAAACATTTATGTGACAGAGAAGTAATTGGTTGCTTCTCATAGGCACTTCGACTGGCAACAGAACCTGCAACCCAGGCATATGACCTGACCGGGAACCAACCAGTAACCTTTCACTTTTCTGGATGGTGCCCAACCAACTGACCCACACCAGTCAGGGCTCAGGTTGTGTTTTAAAAGGTAGGGACGTCATGTCATTTTTCCCCTTTCTCCCTTCACTAAATGGTGGTGAGCCATCTTGACTATACAGAAGAAGGCTTGCCACCTCTGCCAATTTGGAATACGGAAGCCTGGATACCAGACAATGCAGAGGCTCTGTGCCAGTGTACAAGCTTGTATTTTAAGCTTATGTAAAAGAGAAACAAGCTTCTATCTTATTTTTGTATCTTGCTGTTACAGAAGGCTAAACTATATTGTAATTATTATGTTGTCTATAAAAAGTTCATATAAATGTGTGGGTTTGTGTCTAAAAGCAGAATTATATTGTAATCATAGTGGAAAACATTTTTCTTTAGTAATATATATCATACCTAGATAGAAAAATTCTTGCCCTGGCTGGTGTGGCTCAGTGGATTGATTGCTGGCCTGCAGATGAAATGGTCACCGGTTGGATTCCCAGTCTAAGGCACGTGCCTGGATTGCGGCCCAGGTCCCCAGTGGGGGTGCGAGAGAGGCAACTGCACATTGATGTTTCTGTCCCCCTTTCTCCTTCAATTCCTCTCTCTAAAAATAAATAAATAAAATCCTATTTTTAAAAAAACAACCCCTTGTTCACAGCCCTTTAAAAAAAAGGAAAATTCTTTAACAGGCGATGCTTACCTCATTTTGACAGCACTAAATGTGAGCATGTTAACTGAAATTGTCAGGTAGAGTTGTATCCTTCCAAGAACTTCTTAAAACAACAACTAAAATAGTTTTTAGCTCAAGCATTAACAAAATGATATGGAATTTAAAAATATTACTGACTCTTCTCTCTAGAATGAGAATATTATACATTTTATGATGCATTAGCTTAAGCATATTTAACAACAATAAAGGTAGTTTGTCGGTTGTGATGTGAACTTCCAGTTCTTCCCAAGTAATGACTTGTGGTGATGAGGTTACTGACAAATCATCTGCAAACTTCTGTTTCTTTTTTTTTCCTGAAGTATACCTGTCAGGTTAATAAATCTGTAGTTTCAAAAAGATCATCACCGGGTATTTGATGAACAACAGAGGATGAGAAGCAGGACATTAATCAGCAGTGCTGAGGGTTCTGTGAGAGTTGGCCATGCTATTATTTTAGGATTCTTATGTTCACAAGAGACAAAGTTTTCAGCGTATTTTTGCCTTTGCTGATAATACTTTGTTTCAAGCACTAAGTTTTATCAAAGGGGTTCCATGAGCATTTTTTCCCTGAGATATTGCCTGTCAAGTGCCTATGATTACTTAATTTGAGAATGGCTTCTCTCTAATTGGAGTATGCTGTTCTGTATTTGTGTTGGTTGTTATTTTCTGTATCCCATGTGCTCTTGGATTGATCCATATTATGTTCATTCATTAATTCATTCATTCACTCACTCATTTATTCACCCATTCATTAATTTATTCAACCAATTCATTCATTACTATTTTCGGCACAGTACTAAGCAATGTCACATTCCATTGGGGGATCAAACTAAAGGCAGCTGCCTTCTCGTGGAAGCACTATGCCATTGCGTTGATTAATATCCCAAACACCCACATTGCAGCACTAGCTGTGGTGGCATTACTTTTAACCATCTTATGGCCATGAAGTGCAGTTCATTTGTTCTTCTTTTCCTGCCTTTTGTGGTCATATTTATACTGTAATCATAAACTAGCAATATTATTTTACAAAACATGAAGTTTTACAATAACTAAAAACTAAATTTTGTTATTTATCCTGGACACATTATTCTACAGTTTGTTATTATGACTTATTTTCACCGCGACATATTTGAGATTTCTTTTGTTTTTTTTTTTCACTTTTTTTTATTGTTGTTCAAGTGCAGTTGTCAATTATCTTTCTATATATAGTTTAAGACATGATCTTGAAACTAAAGCACTTATAAACCTAAAGTTCTTTGGGCTGCATTCAGTATGTCAATTCCACATTAAATTAAAATAGGAAACACAGAGTTGTTTAAATTAAAAACAATCCCCTTTTTAATTTAAAAGAAATCTCAAGACTTTGAGACTATGAGACTGACATGCTGCCCATGTCAGGTGATCATTTCGGTCCTTCTCAACAAGTTAAAGAAGGAAAATACAGGGTTTTTGATAGAATAAGGCTCTGGAGAATCCACAGAGCCATTAATAGAAAGTTTGTGTTCTGAAAAGGTCAATGATTTATATTGGCTGAGACTATTTTGAGCCCTGGTTTTCTCTATTATTAAGTGCTCCTGAATACATTATTGTTAATTTCTGGTAACCAAAGAATTAGTCTGTATATAATATTAATGCTTAAATAGTACCATAAGGGTAAACAAAAAAGGGCATTTTATTGAAAACAGAAATGTACAAACTACAATACAAAATGAAAAAACAAATCATTCCATTTCCTTCTGGCTTCTTCACTGATTTCCGTAAAAAGACAACATCAAAAGTTTAGTGCTATCTCAGTTCATCTCTTATAAAAACAACTCTGTGTTTCCTATTTTAATTTAATGTGGAATTGACATCCTGAATGCAGTCCAAAGAACTTTAGGTTCATAAGTGCTTTAGTTTTAAAATCATATCTTAAACTATATATAGAAAGATAATTGACTTACATGATTTATTCATTATTTCCTCATATAATCTTCTTCAGTGTCATGTATGGAAGTGGTGTCCATTAAGTAATGTAGGAATGAAGAGTGTGATAAACACTCTTACTCTGTTCTTTATGCTACCTGTAACACTATTCCATGAGGATACTCTGAGGCACATGAGATAAAAGAAACTTCATCTTCTAATACATTTAGATCACATTTCAAACTGCCAGAAGGGGTTTGGCATCTCTTCTTTTCAGCCTGGCAAATTAGGCTATTTTAATGTGATAAAATATAGTCTTGATGAAATCTTTTATTTATAGTTTGGTATCTTATAAAGAAGACTTACAAAATCACTGCGTCTGTGTATGTGTTTGTCTACCCCCATATGCTGTCACAGACAGTTGGCATTGCCTTGGCAACTTTACAGGATCAAATTCCTGCATTCAGTATTCAGGGAAAGGGAAAGCAGCACTCCCCATCTGCAAGTGAGAGAAATCACTCTCTGTACATTTGAGTCATTTGTGGTAGGCATAAAGTTATAAAGATTAAGGCTCCCTTTTCTCCACATTCTTGCCAGCACTTGTTGTTTGTTGATTTATTAATGATGGCCATTCTGACTCATGTGAGTTGATAACTCATTGTGGTTTTAATTTGCACCTCTCTGATGGCTAGTGATGGTGAGCATTTTATCATATGCCTATGGGCCATTTATATGTCCTCTTTGGAGAAGTGTCTATTCAGGTCCCATTCACATTTTTTGATTGGATTGTTTGTCTTCCTGGTGTTGAGTCATGTGAGTTCTTTATATATTTTGGAGATTAAACCCTTGTGTGATGTATCATTAACAAATATGTTCTCCCATACAGTTGGTTCCCTTTTCATTTTGATTATGGCAAGGATGTGGAGAAAAGGATACCCTAGTGCAATGCAAACTGGTGCAGCCACTGTGGAAAACAGTATGGACTTTCCTCAAAAAATTAAAAATGGAACTGCCTTAAGACCCAGGGATTCCATTGCTGGGATTATACCCTAAGATTCCCATAACACCAATTCAAAATAACTTAGGCACTCCAATGTTTATAGCAGCATTATTTACAATAGCCAAGTGCTTGAAACATCCTAAGTGTCCATCAGTAGATAACTGGATTAAAAACTGTGGTTCATTTATACAATGGAATTCTATGCAGCAGAAAGAAAGAAGGAATCCCTACTCATTGCAACAACATTGATGGAACTGGAGACTATTATGCTAAGTGAAATAAGCCAGTTGGTGAAAGAAAAATACCATATGATATCACTTATAAGAGGAATCTAATGAACAGAATAAACTAATGAGAAAAACAGAACCAGAGACCTGGAAATGGAACAGACTGACAGCTGCCAGAGGAAAGAGGAATGGTGGGAAACAGGGGAAGGGAGTAGTCAAAGAACATGTATGAATGACCCATGTACATGGACAAAGGTGTGGGGATGGACTGTGGGAGGGGGAGGTGGGCTGGGGGCAGGAAGACAAAGGGGGAAAATTGGGACAACTGTAATAGGATGAACAAGAATTAAAAAAAATAAAAGGAGAAAAGAAGAAAAATTATAAAGATTGTAATAGGCTCCTTTGGGGCAGGGAAAAGTTTATTTGATTTTGTATCAATAGCGCCTTGCCAGTGCATGGCTAAAGGGGGAGGTTCTCAGGAAATTTTTCTTAATCAATGGATTTTTACAAGGTAATTATATAATCGTTTTTGGGTTGGTTCTGAAGTTTTAAAAATTGCAGTAAACTACTTGGTGGTGATCGTAGACGAAACTAAGGTGAGTAATTCCCAGGAAGCTTCTGCACATTCTATTCTGCTTTCCTTGTTCCTTCCAAATCTAAGAATGCCTACTGCTTGTGGGAATTAGCCTGGAGATTCTGGAAAATGTAGTCCTCAGGCTTTCAGACCCTGTGATACAGGGATGAGAGAAGTGGGAGACTTGCTGAACTACCAGAAGGTAATCTAGCACAAGAAGTTCTAGGCACAACTGTTATAAAATGTACTTGGAAATGACTGTATCGGTGTCAATCAAATGGTAGAATTCAGTATGAGTGGTCCAGGCCTTAGGCTTGTACAAGGATTGATTGCATACAAGTTTCAAAATGATCTCATTTAAATGTTTCACAATACATTTTGAGATGACACCGGTATACACAGCAATTCTTGTATATGTTGTTTGGGAATTTTTCTTATGGGCATGTTCATTGAATTGTCACTTTGCGGAGTCCTTGTAAATAAGGGCAAGTTGTGGGAAAACCTTGGGGAGATACTCATGAGTACTGAGATTTTCTGACACTCAAAGTTAGATTTTTTTCTTTTGGAGAAAGCAGAGTGGACTAACTGCTGATCTTGATTGATTAAACAGGATCTGAAGATCTCCTCCCTCTTTCCCCAAGTTCAGTTAAGTAACTGCAAATAGGGGAAAACATTTGTAACAGCCACACATTTTCTCTTATAGGTTTGCCTTTGTTTTGAAATTATTATGATTATTATTTGAAATTATTTTAATTTTTAGAATGTTTCTACTCAAAACTGGGAGAAATATGTCATCTTTTGTGTTGTGAATGAAACATATTGGGCCCAGGCCAGCAGTCTCTGCTCTCAGAAAGTAATAGGAGTTTGAAAGGAACTGTCTCCCCAACCTTGACTAGTACCCAACACACAGTAAGTGCATATTTTGTCAGATAAATGAGTGAATGAATAAAGTAACACATTCTTATTTAGGGTATCAATATTTAGAATGTTTTCATTTCATTTTATTTTTTTCCCACATTAACCTGGGGCTTTTTCATTTTATTTTATTTTGAAACATTTCCTTGATGTGACTGATGGCTGGAAAGTCAGCGTGACTTCTTTTGACATTATTCTTCAATGTTGACCCAGTGCTACACACTGCCTTCCAGGAAGTTGCCTCCCTGGGGAGCTAGTAAGACCTACTACCAGAGCCCTTCTTTCTGTAGATAAGAGTGTGATGTTTTGGGGATCGGTGTAGGAGTTAGTGTGGTAGTGCTTCAGGAAGATGAACGAGTTGCAAGATTTGCATTGCAGACTATTTTGTACCCATCAGGACACAGGTTTTTATGGTTTAGACAATTTCTTGTCTTCTTATTCCCTTTCTTTACATTCATGGTATAAGTTATTGCATGTTCATTTTATTTGAACTCAGTTTACCCATATTTTTGAGTGCCTGCATTTCATGACATGGCATACCAAGAGTAGCATGTAAACAAAAATATAATATCATCTCTCCTCTCAAAAATTTGCCTTTAATTGTGAAAACAAATAGCAAACTAAAATTTTAAATTTTGGGTGAAATACTTGAATAGAGATAACCATTGATTGCAGTGAAAAACAAACAAAATAAACTAAACTGTATTTTATTTAGATTGGACTGCGGGACTGGGAGAATATATTATTCAATTTGTTTACCTAGTACCAATTAATAGACTTTCAATTAATGCATTGTTTAATGAATCCTGAGCAACATTATTAGCAGTAATGAACAATTAAAAGTATATTTTCTACTTATCTAATTGTCACATGACATAATTTTAAGAACCAATTTTAAATATTTATGATGGACAAAATTTTGAGTTTATCTTATATACTATTTTTATATATAAGTTTCAGGAATACAACACTATAATTTTATATATATATATATATATATATATACACACACACACACACACACACACACTCTATTCTTTTCAAACTGATTTCTTTTGGGCTCAGCATGTTAAAACCCAGCACTGCTTCTAAATTAGAGGTAAATTAGGACGTTTGCTTTCATTCCGTGGTAGTGATGGAAGTGCAGTGTTTCCATATCTCTGAAAATTGCTTCCCCCTGTGATACCACGGCTACCTTTGCTTTATATTTAACTCTGAAGGTAATATTGGAAGAAATTTCCTGGATTTTTTAACAGGTGGGCTCAAATCTAATTCAAGGTCTACAGAGAATAAATTTTGCCCCACTTGAGGAAAAGATTTCTCTGCCTGTTAGGTCTACACTCGACTCATACTTAACCCATAACTGATGCGTGTTCTTGACACATCACACCATCCTCCTACAGCTTTTCTTCCCACAGCACACTACTAACTCCACATGGCCCTACACCACCACCCCTCAGGCCGACAGGATCACGGGAATATATTTTTACAAAGATATGCAAGGAAGAACACACATGGCTCTCCCACATATCTTGAAACAATCAGGCAGAATGAAGCACAATCTATTTTGGTTTTATATCCCTGTTTTCCAAAGGTGAGTAGGCAGATAGAAAGATGATGCTACTGTAATAATCTTTATGGTAAAAAAAAAGGGTTTTAAAAATATTCAGCAAATACATTGCTAGGGTTATTCAGTCTCTAAAAACAATTTAGTTTAGTTGATAAGGATCAATTCACCCACTATTTTAAAAATAAATGCTCGGGGTTTTTTGCATAAATTCTTCATTACCAATTTCATTACCTTATAAAGGTACCCAATCTTGATGGTTAAGAAAAGTCTACTCTTGCATTTCAAAAGTCTGAACGCCTTATTATTGCCAGTGTTTGAATCCCTGTTAAAAACAAAACAGAACCAAGACAATAAGTTGGGCACATCCAAGTCAGGACACCTCACAGATAGCAGAAACAAGAAGGTAATTGTTGAAACGTGGGAGGATGTCCTTTAGGCATTCAGGTCTTTACAGGTTACCTCACTTTCAGCGTTCCTATTTCACGTGTACTCTGCAGCAGGAAGCTGTCAGCCAGGACACCTGGATCCTCATGTCAGATCCGCTGCTGTGTGTTTGCGTGACCATGCACAAAATCATATTTCTCGGTCTGAATTGTCTCCTAAGTAAAACTGGGTATTCACATTTATGTAATGCCTTGCAAATGTAATATAAGTCAACTGGGAAACACACACACATACACACATTTTTATTAGATACAATTCTAGAAAAAAAGGGGGAGGGTGTGAGGAGAGATGACATTTATTGAACATCTGTTGTAACCACTTTATGTAATCTTCAAAACGACTATAGTATTAAGTCCCCCCCCACCACCCACCTTACTTACTGGAAAATCAAACCTAGAAAATAGGTATACTATGTATAAAGTCCCCAAACTAGTAAAAGGTGTAGCTAAAAGCTCAATCTCTTATACTAAACTATCTAAAAGTATCATTCTTTGAGAAAGTATTGTTATTAGAAATTATGAGCAACAGGTACTATGTAAATGGGAACCGTAGGAAGGAAGGCAGAGTCAAGGTCATAGGAAGAGTGGAAGCACGGTCCAAGGGGCAGCTGAGTCACGAAGTGAAAGAGCAGTGGAGACACGTGCACAGGATCTGCACTGCTGGAGGGTGGCAGCACAGCGGGAGCTCAGGCTCATCTTTGTTCATCTAGGAGTCCAGGCAGGATGATGAATGCCTTGCTGCAATCTCAACAGCACCCAAATGGTATCCTGGGTTCTTGGAAGCTTGGCTGTGGGGTCACTCCTGTTTTATTCTTACATTCTCCTTTATTATTTAAATTAATGTGTATCCTTTGAGGCAGTCTTCTCCTGCTTCTTTTCCTTGCAATGTAAAGAGGTTTAAAAGATAATCATTACCTTTGCTTTTACTACACTACAAAATTTGGCTTGCTAATATTTTGTTTTGCAAGTATGTATCATATTCATAAGTAAGATTTGACTAATTTTGTTTGTGTGTATCACAGAGTGGAAACTGTCTGCCAATCCTTTAATTTGGTCACCTCAGCACTCCGTAAGTATTGGGAGTGATCATTACAAAAAATAATGATACCGATAGCCTTGAGGTTGGTGAACACTTGGAATATGTGTGTTTTCCCTCTGGTATCTAAATTTCAAGGCAAAGAAAACATTTCAGAGTTGTAGTAAAAATAATATGTTGTATTTAGCAAATGTATTCCACTGATTTAAAACATTTTATCCAAATCATATTTGATTGAGTTCTTCAATGTAAGCAGAACTAAATAGTTACCATGTGGAAAATAACAGACCATTTAGCAATACATTTATTAAACACCTACTAAATTTTTGAGAACTGCATTAAGTACTAAAGACTCTAAGGCTCACGACTGGCGGCCTCTTCTGAGAATGAACAACTGTGGAAATGGAGAAAATATGCACATCATTCCTTACAACACAGTTTGAAGGTGCTTTGATAGAAACAGGTACCGGGTGCTCTGGATTCATGTGAAAGTACACTCTGAGTACTGATCTTCTCTGTTCCAAGCCCCATGGCAAGTAATTATAAAGAAATCAAGAACAGTGCACTTTGGTGACTGGACTATCTTTATCAGCTAAATAAAGTCTAAGTTTTCCACCAATCATTTGTGTGAGTGGAGGTAAATTATTTAAATTCTGTGATTCAGTTTTCTTTTCTATAAAATGGAAAAATAATACATTCTTCATAAGATTATTCTTAAAATTAAATTACTTAATGAGTTGAAATGGATCCTAGCGTATGGTGATCATAATATAATATTACCCTCTATTATTATGAACACAAAGAGGAAGGAAAAAAAGAGAAGGAGGAGGTAGAGGAATAAGAGGTGGGAGCCACAGCAACAGCAGCTATAAGTGACTAGGAGAATTATTAAAAAAACAGACAATCCAAACTGCATGAAAATATTCTATGAATAGGACCAACAGAGTGCATAATGTAAGTGAAGCAGGGATCAACAAATGCTCCTCAGGGACAGTAACTTCTTACTGAATCTTCCAGGAGGAGTTGGGTTCAATGTGGTCACATTGGCAGGAAAGGTCACTACAGGACAAAAGAGAAGATCCTGTAATTTACCAGAAACAAAAAAAAGCATAACCGGAGCATTGAGTGTGCAGTTGGGTTATTATAAGAACTGATGCTGGTGATTTAAGTGTGGACACAGTCAAGAAGGATCTTTATGTTAGGACTTTTGCTACTTGCAAGTGAAAGGAAAGCTAGTCCAGAACTACTTAACGAGAAAAATATGAGGTCCTACAACTGAAAATCCAGGAATAGAGCTGATGGGGCTCAATGTTTCCCCGGGTCTCCTCTTTCTCTGCCTTTCTGCTCCTTTCTTCAGGCTTGTATTCTCTCTCTGGCTAAAAAGACTTAACCTCTCACAGTTTCTAACAGAGCAGAAAAGACAACCCTTTATCTTAATTGGTTACCAGGGGTTGGAAAAGTATGGTCTGATGGCCAAATCAGTTCCTCAATAAAATAAGCATTTTGTTGTATAGTCGGTGATTTGGGCTGAATGTGTCTCCCCCAAATTCATGTTAAAATCGTAACCCCCAGTGTGATGGTATAAGGAGATGGGGCATTTGGGAGGTGATTCGTTAGTTCATGTAGGTGGAGCTCTTGTGAATGGGATTACTGCTTGTGAAAGAGGCCTTAGAGACCTCTCTCACCTTCTCAACCATGTGAGGCTACAACAAGAAACAACCATCTACAGCCTGGACGAGAACCTTCACAGAACCTGACCATGCTTATACCCTGACCTTGGACTTGGAGGCTCCAGAACTGTGAGAAATAAATATCTGTTGTTTATAAACCACCCATTCTATGGTATTCTGAACAGACCGAGCTATCTAAGAGAGCCAGCTAAAACTGCTCTATTCATTCTTGTGAAAAAGTTGTAGACAAAAACAAAGATAAAAACATAATTGAGACACTGTATGGCTGGACTCTCAAACCTAGAATGTTTGCCATGTGACCCAACACACTTTCTTAAGTGAAAGTCCTGTGATTATCTCTGAACCTGACTGAGTTGGCTTGGGACATAGGTCCTTCTCTCTGTAGTCACGCTGTTCATGTTTAGATTGCTTATATTTAGGGTTCATGCCCATGCCTGGAATTAAAATTCCTGAATTTTATTAAATCAGTTTGAATGAAGCACATGGACTGAGAATGGAAGAGGCAGAGTTGCTCTGAGAAAAATCAGAAGGAATGGGGGCTATAAAATAATAAGTGTCCAACAAGGTTTTGCAAGCCATGCTGAAGAGAATGTGCTCTCTCCTGAGAGCATCAGGTTGTCACTGAAGGCTTTTTATGAAGTGGACTGGCAAGCTTTAGTTTGTGTTTTAATATATTCAAGTGTCAGGATTCATTTCAAAATTTCTAACTATTGTTTCCCATTAGTTACTCTGTCCCTTAGCATCACAGAATTCTTTCACCTGGAGCTAGAGGGCCTTTTCCCTTGCCAGATAACTCTGGTAAGTGTGACTCACAGATTCTGGAAAGACAAACAGAGACAAAGACTTAAAAGAAGATTCTAGCCAAAGTTCGAGACAGGAAGATTTAGATGCGTGCTAACACAGCACATTTTTCTATATCTAGATACTAGATAAGATTCAGATTGAGAATGAAGAAGTCACATCAGTTGAAACAGAAGAAATGCCACTTAATTCTGAAAGGGGGGCAGCTCAGGGCAGGGTCCATTAGTAGAAAACTTTTCTTTTAGAGAGAAGCATCTTATGCTTTAATGTACATATAAATATCACCTGATATGCTGTTAAAACACATATTTTAATTGAGTAGGCTTTGGTTGAAGCCTAAGAATATGCATTTCTTTCAAGGTACCAGGAGATGAAATTGCTAGTGGTCTATGGACCCCACTTTGAGTCAGCAAAAGGTGTAAAGTAGTAGGTATCTTTTTGGAAGTTGACTCGGTGACTGTTGTGGGGCTTTAACGCAGCCTCCCGGGTTCGCCATGGATGAAGCCGTGGCGATGGTGGCTCGAAGCCTCTGGTCCGTGCAGGTCCTGAAAGTCCCTGTTCGGGCGCCAGATGTCGGGGGGCTTTAATGCAGCCCCCCCGGTTCCGCCACAGGTGAAGAAAAAGACTACCAAGACATGATCTGCTTGGGGAAGAAAGGTGGCCGTTTCTCTCCAGGGGAGAAGGGCCCCGAGCCTCTCTCTCCAGGAGCTTTTATTAGGTTCACTCGCATAGGAATACAGATAAAGCTCATCGATCATTGTCAGCCAGTAAGGGTTAAACAATACAAGATTTACAGAGAACTCTGAGGGCTTATTCTGAGTTACAGCCAATTAGTTAGAGGGCCATAAAACTTTAGGCGCCAGACTCATCTCTGGTCTGGACCCTTATCTCTTAAACTGAGGGTACAAATTAAGTAGGTTTCACAGGAATGTATGTATTTTTGTTAGGCCTGATTCCCCAGGGAATCCGCCCCTCCCAGCACAGGACTGCACTGCCCTCTGTTATTGCTTCAGGCTTAAATCAGGCAAGGGAAGTAAGGCAGCCAAGAGATTAGGAGACTTCTTGCAGACAGAATGAGGACTCAGGCTATTTCAAAGCCGAGGGGCGAGGGTCCATCACCCCCTTTTCCCACAGCCCCCCAAGTCCTTCCCTGCGGGCCTCTTCCGTGACCAGAGCCTGTTTTAGGTTGATCCTCCCTTGAGGATTCTTACCTGTCGTTGGCTAACTGGCCAAGCTGAGGGCCAAGCAGGGTGAAGTGGGCAGAGGTGGTACACCTGCCAGGGAGACAAGCTTTGTCTCCTTAGTGGCTTATGGTCCCAACTCTGACTCAGCCTTAACCATGGGGGGTTACAGCCTCTGAAACCAGGCAGGGCGGTTCCCAACAGGTGACCAATAATTCTTCTTGGAACCCTCCAGGGAGAATTAAAATCTGTAGTGATCATCCCATTGACAATCAATTTAAAGTGACATTTGCCTCACAGCCTTTGCTTCCTCTCAGCTCTGTTACTTGTGAGGAACCCCTAGAACAGATGGACTTATAACTTTAATTGGACCTTTATCTAGAACAAATAGTGGAGGTTTGTATAATTTGGTGGTGGCAAATGAAAGAAAAGTCTTGCTTAATGTTCAGTATAGGGCTAGTTGTAATCAGTTGGAAATTTCCCTCTGAGCTGGAGTAGCAGTCAATGTAATGATCCCTTTAACACTCTAGCTGCAGTATGGGTGATGGATTGGAACATGAGGCAACAGGAAGTACAGACATAGGATGCTGTAATATTCTAGAGTAGAAATGATAGTGTTCTAAAGTGAGATTGAGGTAGGCAATTGAAATAGATAAGAAGAGAGAGAACCTATCTGGAAAGATGTTGTCAGTAGAATTGATGGAATTTAATCCTTGATTTCATGAAAGACATAAAGGAGAGAAAGGAATCTTGAATAAATATCCAGTCTTGGAATTTGGGAAACTCTATTTTATTATTGCTTATTAAGCTAGAAAACATTTGTGAAGGCACAGGAGGAGCTGTTTGGTACTAAATAGTCAAGGAATATCTATGATGAATGAATATGGGGTAGGGACTTGAAGGAAGGGAGGAAATTATAAAGAAAGAGAAGTAGAGATGGTGATGATGCTTTCAGCAGAATGAATGGCATGTGCAAAGGTGTAGGGTTATGAAATGAGTAGCTCACTCTATGACTGGTGATGGGCATGCATGGGGAATGAAGCAGAGAGTAAAGTGAGTTTTGAAAAGTAGGTAGAAGTAAGAATCTCATAGGTTTTTGAATGCTAAACAATGATGTTCAAATTGTTTTTAAAAATTAAGGGAAGGCAGTCAGGAATGTGAACATAGGAATAACACAGTCTAATATAGAATTGAAGAACAGAGGATGGTTACCATCATTTCATCAATGCATTTTATGTAAAAGGGTTTTATTAATTATCTTATTTTAGCATGGAAGATAAATATATTGGGCTTCCAAAAAGCTGATGCTGAATTGCTGTAACTTTATTCATAGGGCACAGGGAAGTTTTTCTTCAAGAAGTGCACCCTGGGTTAGTATTTATTTTCAGACCAAGCTATATAGTTAACTATAATTATATTATCTTTTATTTTAATTTTTTAAAATATTTTATTTATTTATTTTTAGAGAATGGAAGAAGGGAGAAAGAGAGAAAGAAACATCAGTGTGTGGTTGCCTCTCGCACACCCCTTATTGGGGACCTGGCCCCCACCCTAGGCATGTACCCTGACTAGAAATCAAACCAGCGACCCTTTGGTTCACAGGCCAGCACTCAATCCACTAGCCACACCAGCCAGGGCTATAATTATATTTTAATACAATGACTTGTGGCCACCCTGCACACCTACACTGAGTTAATTTTTAAAGTGGCAAGTCTTTTATGTAGCTGTTATTAATATACTTCAAAATTTCTGGAAAATCTATCATGCTCCTGTCAATACATTTACTCACATTAGGTCATCCAACTTTTCTTGGAGAACTCTCTCTTGAATGTGTTTACCTATCCAAGAAAATACAGATTTCTCTCAAAGCTGGAATACAGAAGCTGTTTGGTACCTCGCACTGTCTTAACTTTGGGAATTCCCTTTCTCCAGTGTTGAATTTCCTGATTCCTAGGTACCCTCTCTTCCTCTTTTGCTTCACTCCTACATTTTAGTGAAGTGCAGCTCTTAGTAAGTTCTTGATAAGTGGTGAATGAGAGATACAACTTTTTAGTTATTGAATGTCTAAAGTGTTTTTTATTCTTTTATTTCCTGACTAAAATTTCAGGTGAATATGGAATTTTATATTGCAAATATTTTTTTCCCAAGAAAGTTGGAGATAACCGGTCCATTATTCTTCTAACTCTAGAGTAGCTGTTGATATGTTCTATGCTATTCTGAACCCCTATATTTTATCTGATATTTTAACATTTTTATTTGGATGTTCTATGTAGTCCCAAAATTTATACAATGATATGAAATGTTAAGGATTACTCAATTGGACTTTGGATAGGACTTTTTAACCTGAAAACATTTTTCTTCATTCTAGGAAATATTTTTGTATTATTTCTTTTCTAAATTTATCTCATTATTTTTTATTTATTCATAGAATTCATGATATTTAGATGTTAGAGCTTCTGGATTGTGCTTTTAATTTTCTTATTCTTTTCTCATTTATTTTTTCTATTTTTCATACTTTATGGGAGATTTTTTAGCCTGACTTTTCAAACTTTCTATTAATTAAAAATGTTATTTGATTTTAATTTTAATTTTTAAGATTTCTTTATTCTCTTATTATTATCTACTATTTATCATTGCCTATTCTTGTTTCTTAAGGTCAAGGATTTCTCTCATTTCTCTTAGGATATTAACCATAGGTATTGTTTTGTAGTTTTCTTTTGCTCCTTGTCTTGTCACTATTTCTTCTGATTTTTAAAATTTTCTTAGTCATTACTTTTTTCTCTAAATCTACAGTAAGGATTTTTTCCTAATACCTGGAGATATTTGGTGTTGTAGGCACTAATTCTAGGATGGCCCCCAAAGAGCAGAATTCTAACATGGATCCCAAATTCTTGTCCTGGGTGGGTGCATATGCCTTGTATAATCCTCTCCCCTGTGTGAGTAGGAACCTGTCAATATGCATTCGTTGAGTAGTATACATAATACTGCAAAGATGGTAGGATAGTCATACATGAAATTAATTTATGTTATAAAAGACTCCATCTTAGCAGACTAGAGAGAAAGTCTTATGCTGGTTCTGACAAAGTGAACCTCCCTGTATGGAAAGGACCGCAGGCTAGACCCAGAGGCTTGTCCACATAGCTGAGACTGGTTTCAACCAAGTCAGCGAGAAGACAAGGACCTCATTTACACAAACATAAAAAATAGAGTCTGGCCAACCACCTTGATGGTCTTCATAATGAATTCTTCCTTATTCATGCTGTAGTTGAAAACACAGCCTGGCTGACATCTTGATGTTGGTCTTTTGCAACACTGAGCAGAAAGCCCATTTTGAGCCATTTCTAGTTTCTGACATAGAGAACTGTGAACTAATAAATGGATTTTTTAACCTGCTAAATTTGGGATATTTCACACAACAATAGAACACTAATGCATCTTGTGTTCATACTTTGTCTTTTCCTATTTAAGAGAGAAACACCACAAAGCAGTTTAGAAACTCTGAGTACACGAGCAGACTATAAATAGTGTCACTCAGCTCATGTTTCTGGTCAAACTTTACAAATAAAGATTGTCCTCCATTTCCCACCTTTTAAAAGTGGCAACTCTGACATTTCATAAATTTTCTGAAAATAATAACCAACATACCCAAGAAGCTTAACTAACTCCACGTAGGATAAATACAAAGGTAATCACAAGGTATACCTTGTAGTCAAAATGTTGAAAGCCAGAAAACTTTAAAATCGGAAAGAGAAAAAATACTCGCTATATATAAACTAACCCCAATAAAATTAACATCTAACATCTCTTCTGAAAGAATGGAGAGAAGAAGGCAGTGGCATGACATATTCTATATATTCCAAGTGATGAAAGTAAAAAACAAAACAAAACTGTCATCCAAGAATTTTATATTTAGCAAAACTATCTTTCAAAAATTAAAGTGAAATAAAGATCATCTCAGATAAGCAAGAACTGAGAAAATTTCTTGCTAGCAATTGTACCTAAAAACACTAATGCAGCACTTCAGTCTGAAAACAACACCAGACAGTAGTTCAAATCCACACGCATTCATAAAAAGTGTCAGTAAAAGCAGTTATGTAGGTAACTTTATAAATTACACTGTAATTGCATGTTTATTCTCCTTTTTAAAAACATTTAAAAAGTACATATATAAAATAATATGTATATGATTATATTGTTAAGATTATAACACATAGAAATGTAAAGCATGTGAACAAAACAGCACAAAGGAATGGGTGTGAACACAGCTTTATTTGAGTATAAAAATGACACCAGATGGTAGTTTGAATCCATAAGAAAAAATAATGAGAATTTGAAATGTTAAATAAGAATATTTATTTAACAAACTCTATAATGTAATAAACTCTATAAATGTATATTTGCTCTCTTTCTTCTCTTTAAACGACATGATATTATAAAACATAATAATTATCTTAGTATATTATAAGTTTTGTAACATATATAAATATAATATGTAAAACAACATCACAATAAGATGGGGGTGGAGAATGCAGCCATATAACAGGAAAGCTTTTATATTTTACAGGAATCAAATTACTGTAAATCTGAAGTAGATTTGGGAGGTTAAGATTTATAGTCCTAGAACAATCACTAAGAACATAATTTTAAAATATAATTAAAAATTATTTAAAGGAATTAAAATCTTACTAGAAAAGATTCATTTAATATAAAGAAGGCAGTAAAGGAGAAAAAAGTGATATGAATCACATAGAAAAAAATGTAAAATGGCAGGTGTAAATCTAACTATATTCATAACAAAATTAAGTATGAATAAATTAAATAATCAAATCAAAAGTCAGATATTATCACGTAGGATTTTTATGGTGTCACAACTTACATTTAAGTCTTTTATCCATTTTGAGTTTATTCTGGTGTATGGTGTAAGCTGGTGGTCTAGTTTAATTTTTTTGCATGTACCAGTCCAGTTCTCCCAACACCAATTATTGAAGAGGCTATCTTTACTCCATTTTATGCTCATACTTCCTTTGCCAAATATTAATTGACTGTAGAGACTTGGGTTTATTTGTGGGTTCTCTATTCTATTCCATTGGTCTATGTATCTATTCTTATGCCAGTACCAGACTGTTTTGATTATAGTGACCTTGTAGTATAGTTTGATATTGGGTATTGTGATCCCTCTTACTTTGTTCTTTCTCAAGATTGCTAAGACTATTTAGGGTCTTTTTTGGTTCCGTATAAATTTTGGTTCCATTAAAATATTTGCTCTAGATTTGTAAAATATGCCATTGGTATTTTAGTAGGGATCGCACTGAATCTATAGATTGCTTTGAGTAGTATGGACATTTCATTGAAATTGATTCTTCCAATCAATGAACACAGTGTATGCTTACATTTGTTTGTATCTTCCTTAATTTCTTTCTTCAGTGTTCTTTAATTTTCCAAGTATTGGTCTTTTGCCTCATTGGTTAAATTTATTCCCAGATACTTTATTTTTCTTGTTGCTATAGTAAATTAGATTTTTTCCCTAGTTCCTCTTTCTGATATTTCATTGTTGGTTACAAAAATGCCATTGATTTCTGAATATTGACTTTGTATCCTGTTATTTTGCCAAATTCACTTATTAGGTCAAGTAGTTTTTTTGATGGAGACTATAGGGTTTTCTATGTATACTATCAAATTGTCTGCAAATAATGACAGTTTTACTTCTTACTTTCTAATTTGGATGCCTTTTATTTCTTCTTCTTGTCTGATTACTATGGATAGACCTTCCAGTACTATCTTGAATAAGAGTGGTGAAAATATAGGCAGTAAAATTTCATATACCCCACGTAGCGATATGTTTGCTGATATATCACCTAGAGCAAGGGAAATAAAGGAAAAAATAATAACTGGGTCTACATAAAACTAAAAAGCTGCTGCATAGCTAAGGAAACCATCATCAAAATGAAAAGGCAACTGATTATATGGGAGAACGTATTTGCCAAAATATATAAAGAACTCATATGACTCAATACCAGGAAGATAAACAATCCAATTTAAAAAATGGGCAAAGGATCTGAGTAGAAATTTCTCCAAGGAGGACATACAGATGGTCCATAGTCATGTGAAAAGATGCTTAACATCACCAGTTATCAGAGAGATGCAAATTAAAATCACAATGAGCCATCACCTCACACCTGTCACAATGGCCATCATTAATAACTCAACAACAACATGTGCCAGCAAGGATGCAGAAAAAGGGGAACCCTAGTGCACTATTGGTGGGAATGCAGCCACTGTGGAAAACAGTATGGAATTTCCTCAAAAAACTAAAAATGGAACTACCTTTTGACCCAGTGATTCCGCTGCTGGAAATATACCCTAAGAATCCCAAATCACCAACTCGAGAGGACTTACGCACCTCTATGTTCATAATGGCACAATTTACAATAGCCAATGCTGGAAACAGCCTACGTGCCCATCAGCAAATGAGTGGATCAAAAAACTGCAGTACATTTACACAATGGAGTACTGTGCAGCAGAGAGAAAGAAGGAGCTCCTACCTTTTTTGAGAGCATGGATGGAACTGGAGAATACCACGCTAACTGAAATAAGCCAGGCCATGAAAGACAAATGCCATATGGTCTCATCTATAACAGGAATCTAATGAACAAAATAATCTAAGGAACTAAGTAGAACCACAGGCATGGAAACCTGGAACAGACTGAACTTGACCAGAAGGGAGGGAGAGGGGAGATAATGGTAGAAAAAAGGGGAAGGGACTAGACAAAGAATAGTATGAATGACCCATGGAAATGGACAACAATGTGGGAACTGACTGTGGAAGTGGGAGGTGGGATGGGCGGAGGAAGGAGAGGGGGGAAAAATTGGGACAACTGTAATAGAATAACAATAATAAAATGATTTAATTGAAAAGGTCAGAAATTGTCAAATTAAATTTTAAAAAAGACCCAACTATAGGCTGTCTATATGAGATACACTTTAGACTTAATAATACGAAGAGGTTAAAAATAAAAAGATAGAAGCCAATAGAAATCATGTACCGTGCAAGTGGCAACCATAAGAGAGTTAAATTTATTAAACTACCAGCAGAGAAAAAGCCTTGAAACACATGAGTCAATCGATGAAAAGCCACAGAATGATTGAGCACTGAGTACTATTTTTTTGAGGAAACAAATAGCAGTTACTGAAGGACTTTTTTCTGGTGTTGGTCAGCTATTCAAGAGAGGAGTCCTCCAGTCCTGTCTGGAGCAGTGTGGGGATAGGTTTGTGGTGATGGTGTGGTCGAATCTTCCTAGGTAACATTCTGAGAGCTTGAGGGTAGATGCCCCAGAGATGGACTTCATCATTTCGGATGTGAATTCTCTACCTCCTTTTTTCAAGATAGAATTTTTTCCTGCCCTAAATTGTGCCAACATTCTCAAGACTAGATTGTTTTCAGGTTCAATTTCTCTGTCATCGGAGTCCTCTGCTAGGTTGAGACAGAGTAATTTCCTAAATAGGAAATGTAGACACAGGGATTTAGGAGGAAATTTTAAAGTTTTCAACCTTTTAAAGATTTAAATCAATTATGTTTTTAAAAACTCTCACATTTCAGCCTTAATCTTTTCTGAGCCTTCCAACAAAAATTTACTTTTGCCTAGCTGCCATGTCAATTACCCACTGTTTTTCATTTTACAAATATTTATTTCTTCTATATATTATCTTCCTCTCTCCTCTTTGCTCTTTGTCTTCTCGAATTTGTGTTTGTGTTTTCTTTGTTGTAATTTGTGGAATTTTGGAGGGAGCACAGATAAATGTAATTATTTAACCTACCATGTTTGATCTTACATGACAACTCCTTAAATATATCATCAAAATAAAAATAATACAACTTTCAGTTAAACAGACCTTGGTTTAAGTACTGAATCAATCTCACACTAAACAAACACTTTACATATTTTCTTTGAGCCGCCATTTTCTTGATGCCTATCTCACAGGTCTTCCGTGAGAAAAGATACATGCAGTGTTTTCCCGGTTTGCTCCTTTGTGGCTGTCATCATCTTCGTTGCCATCATCATCATCACCATTGTATCCTGGCTCCAGATAAAAGCAACATGGCTCAAAGTGTCTTGGATCAGTGTTTGAATTTCTTCAGCTACTTAATAATTTAATATTATTCAGTTTGAAAAAGAGAATTCAAATAACCAGGGGCCAATATGTTTTAAGCTATTGTTCTGCGTCTTAGTTAGAAAGAATTTGCTTTGCAGAGAACATGGATCACAATTGTATTAAATCTAAACTAGACATGAGAAAACTGATTTAGTTTTGAATGTTGGAGTGGGCTGAGGTGATTGTTAATAGAATTATGACATAATTTTGGTGGCATAAGGAGAACGTAAATTCTTAAAAATATGAGATTTATGAAATATGACGTGAACTTTGAGGAAGAATTCAAGATATGTAGTTTTTTGTCCATTTTTTCAGATAATTGCATTTAAAAGTCTGCATTATTTTCTTATTTCTGTTTTAGGTTTTTACTACAACATCTTTATGACTTTAATTCTGTCTTGATTAATACTACTTGCTTGTATTAATGGGTATGTTTTCTTTAGTAATGAATAATTCATTTATAAAATAAGCACATCCTCATTATTCCAAATTAACCACATGAGTATTAAATGGACAGTTAAATATTTCCTTGACATTCTTGACATTCCTTGAACCAGTAGCACCAGAGTAGAATATGATTGGCAGAAATTATAAAAAACTAAGAATAATAAAAAAAATTACTTAAATTTTCACGAATCAGAAGTAAATGCAGCTGACTGCCATATATAATAAAAGTTTGTATTCAATATTTAATGTGTACATCAATGTATTTTAAAATGTGATTAGTATCAAAAGCAAAACACTTTATTTGCATAACATTCTTCTGTGAACAAGAGCCTTCCAGTCTGCATGTGCCCCATAAATGTTGTCTCTGTGTGAAGAGAATTTTATTCCAAGAAAATAATTTTTGAATGGAATTTTATCCCATTAATTAAATATTTTTCAGTGTCTGCTTTGCACACATTTCATGCTATAGGATTTAAAATTGCGTTTGAATACTGATGAATAAGGTATCCATATATTTTGTAAATATTTTCAAGGAAGATAGTCTGTAAAATAGTAACATTTCTGAAGCACAAATATTTATCCTGATCCAATAAGATTTTATGTCCCCTGTAAATACAATATGATATATTTTATGCTTTCTCTGTTTTTGGTGCAATATCCATTCAATTCTTTCCCCACGAAGTGAATTTTACAATCAGTAAATATCTCTGTGAACAACGTTTTGTTATAGCTTCCTGGGTATTGGATGCCTGCAGGGAGTCATCATTATTCCCTCAGACAACCTGAACCCATGTTGTTCGTATTCTGAAATCATGCTTGATATATAAGCTTTAATTATATTAAATTTCTCTATATCTATCATAGTTATATACTTTTCTCCTCCACTTACACTGAAGAAAGTATATTGCTGGCTATTCGAACAGCTTGTGTAGCATCACGGGCAGCAAAGTCAAGTCCAGAACGGGGTGCATTAACTGAAGCAACAAAATGGAGGAGAATTTGTCTCAGTTCTTAGTTTTGCGTGGTTAGGAGGGAAAAGCAACTTTTGATTTTTCTAATGGCTTGAAAATCCAATTTTACATAATTCAAATATCTATAATGAAATGTTTGATAAATGTGTGCATATACAGGTACAGATAATAATATATATTCGCTGTAAGAGTAAACCTGCTATATTAAATAGAGTTAGTTTTTTGAAGAACAGGGTTATTCCATGAAAACATCTGGATAAGGAATTGAGATTTAAAAATTCTAATGCTAGTTCTGTCATTGACCTATTGTGTGAGCTTTCACAAATAACTCATTCTGTTTATTTCTGCCATAAAATAGAGGTTGCTACATCAACTCAAGTACTCATTTGTGAGAGAGAATAACGAAACAATAGTAATAAGTGAGTGGCCAGAAATGAAAGAGTCTCTAACTTTTTGATTTTATACATAGTTGAGTTATTGGGGTATTTTACGTCAAGTCTTGGTTATAAACTTTGAAGGCAATTGTTCCTGAACTCTGTTGGTTTTAGTAGAAAGAACATTGGTCCTGGGATTCCACGTACTGAGTCCTAGCCCAAGCAGTGCGGCTAATTCTGCAGGGTCAAATGATACTCCTGAAGGAAACATATTTCCTCACTGGAAAAGACAGGGCGATTTTCCTCCTCATTCACATGGTTATTGTGAGGACCACAATGCTTTGAAGGCTAGGGAAGTTGTTAGGGAGATGTGAAGTGTTATATAAATGTAAGATGTTATTTCTAAAGGTAATAGCTTTTTAAATGTATTTCAGAATCAAACATATCATAGGGTGATATTCAGAAAACTTCAATGACTTTCACTTCAAGAATGTTCATATGTATAAGTTTTAAACTTAAAATCGTTTTTCTTCTGCTAGGAGTCCTAACAGTGCTTATTAATGCTTAGACTATGATTTTGTATACTTCTAGGTCCAACCACTCAACCCCTATCTTTCCTTAAAATAGTACTTTCTGTGTGTGTGTATATATATATATATATATATATATATATATATATATATATGTCCTTTTTCAGTATCCATACGATCCTCATTCTTTTTTTAAAAAATATTTTATTTATTTTTAGAGAGAGGGGAAGGGAAGGAGAAAGAGAGAAACATCAATATGTGGTTGCCTCTCGCACAGCCCCTCCTGGGAACCTGGCCCGCAATCCAGGCATGTGCCCTGACCAGGAACTGAACCTGCAACCATTTGGTCGCAGGCTGGCACTCAATCCACTGAGCCACACCAGCCAGGGCATAATCTTCATTCTTTACCAGCCATGATATAGTTTCCCAAATTCAAATAAAACCATTTTATGGTCACTAATAGTGTTTAGTTACTAAAATTAAACAGTCTTGAGTGTTCAATTACACTTCTTTTTACTTCTTCTAATTACATTGTCTAGAGTATTTGAAACTTGATCTTTCCATGTTCTGTTTCTTGAAGATTACATTTGCCTGCTTCCTTCAAAATGATCTAAGCTAGTACGCCAATGAGTTCTTTTTCCACTTCTTCCTTTCCTTTGCATAATCATCCCCTTGCCCATGAAATATAATTAATAGTCAAAGTCTGTCTTTATCTTAAAATAAGTGTCAATTCTGTCTCTATGCCTAATCTCTACTTCATTATTACTTCCTATTATATCTCAATATTCCAATCAAATTATGAATTTACTGCCATATCATCAATATGCTTTGCTGGTATTTTTAATCTCTTATTATCTGTGCCATTTTCTGCTTTTCACCTTAGCCATTGTCCTCTATCTTTGCATGCCAAAATACTAAAACTGCAATTGTTGCAAACACTTTATGATTTCTAACATTTTTTATCAATTAAACTCAAAAGACTGGAAGTTAGTTACTAAATAGTAGTATACTGAATTTTAAATATAGTAAGTTATAAGTTTTATAAAAAAATAAGATTAAGAGCACTATAGGTTGAAGGTTTATATTCAGTTTTGCTCAGTTTTCATGAGGTGAATTCAGTCTTAGTGGGAGAGTTGATATCTATTTCCATTTTTTTGAGGGGGTGGGAAGTAATTGTATGAAGAGTTAATATTTAATCCTGATCTGCAGTACATTGTGTTAACTATATTTTTCTTTTATCCTGTTTCTTAATGAAAGAGACAGATTTATGTTGTATCATTTAAAAATGCTGAATGAATGCTTAAAGAATCTGTCAGAATTTACTAGGAATTTTGCAAGATATAAAAAGTCACGCTCAGTTTTTATGTCGAGGAACTTAGGGTCTTGATGTAAACTTATGTGAGAGGAGATATGTAAAAAATATTTATAGGACTAGATGGAGTGAAATAAATGCCTTAAGCGAGGGGGAGATAAAGTGCTCCATGGACTTTACGATATATAGTAAAATATATGTGGCTTGATGTTCACACTCATATGCAAACTGAAGTTTTTATTTTTTTAGATGGCTGCAGTTTTCTGTATCAAGAAACAGTGTGTACTGGCCAGGCTCATGATCTCTAAGGCCAGACTGCCTAGGGCAGACCATCAGTTATGAGCTAAAATAAAATAGATATATATGTAAAAACTCTGAACAATGTAGTAGTAAGTACAGAGAGCTCAATTTCTTCATGATGCTACTTCTGTTTTTACTTGGCTTGGATTATAAATGACCTTCTTTTGAGACTCATTTTTCTTCCAAAACTTTAGGGTACTCCCATCTCAGTATCTGATAATACACAATGCTCAAAAGTTTTGATGATAAAAACACAGACATTAGGCAGATTTCATCTAAAACTATGGCTGAAAAATACCTTATTTGTATATAATTATATGTTATATATGACATAATGCTTTTTGATTCCTGAAAGGTGTAATTCAAGCAAAAGTATTGTTAATGTTAAAATCATACAGAGAATACTTTCCCATTCCTCCCATCCTCAGTTGTTGTCATAAAGTACGTCATCTGGCTTTTACAGAAATGTCTAGAAAGAGTTGAGACCCCTATCAGTATGTGTATATGTCCACTTTTGCACCAGGGTCTTTCAAGTATTAACAGTTCAAAATGTGAGAATATAATTTCCATTTTAAAATTTTTTAAATCAAGTAAGAATTTATGCCTTTATCCTCATTTAATATTAATCTCTATTTAATATACTTCAAATGTAGCAGAGACTTGCAAGAACTTAGTTGAAATGCACAAATCTTGATTACATATAGCTATATTTAAAAATTGAATTTCCTTTTGCTGTTTTAATAAATAATTATCAGAACTTCATATAGTGAAATATGACAACCATTTTTTATTCTCTATTTATGCAGCTCAAAATTAATTTTGTAATATTCTTTATATTAAGATAACATACAAGAGGAAGATTTTGGTAACAAAGTATATGTAATTCATTTTTTAGTTATTGATAATTTGTATTTGAGAATTAGCTGTTGTATCTAACACTGTTGTAATTATTAGCACTTTAAAGTTTAAAAGGATTTGAGATTTGTTCAAGAATCTTATAAGCATCCATGAGGGAAAATACATAATAAATGTGTACAAATAGAGATATAAATTTCACAACATCCTTCTAATCATGTAGAGGAACATTTGTCAAATCTTTAGCTAAGAATAATGTTTTTTATACTATTATAATAAAAATATATTTTCAAAATAAATAATATATTAATTAATACACAGTTTTATTTTATGAAACCATGATATAAATTATGATTATACAGCCTTAAGGTATAATATATAAATATAATAATATAAAATACTTAGATATGGTATCTATATGAGTAGTCATCTGTTGGTATTTTAAAAACTTTCCTCAGAAATCAGTCAGAACTAGAGTTTGAGAACTTGTTTAAAAGCAGGGTGGCTGAAAATGATGAGTGAAACTGAAGACTTTCAATATCCATGTGACTGAAAGTGAGGATGACCCCCACTAGGGACAGAGTTAATTCAAAGTTGTCTCACCTGCAGAAAGAAGGGGAGTGCAAAGGCAGGTAACCTTGAAAGAAAGAGTAGGAAGGCAAATGATTTAACACAAAGTAATCATGCAAGAGCCCGGATGGATGCTACCAATGATGATGTGCCTATTAAATGGAAAAATGAGAAGTGTCCAAACATTTTTTATGATCCATACTGCTAAGCATACAGAAAATAATTACAGAGTTTTTGAGAGGATTATTAACTATTATAAGGTTGTAAGACAAGACTTGAAACAACTCTGAAGTAGTCCCAAGTGATTCTTACCTTTTTCATTTATATTTATGGCAAAAAAATGAAGTAGCTCAATGCCCTCACTCATCCCCTTCCTCCTTACTTCTCACCAAGTACACTTTAGCTATTAATTGACTTAAATTACTCCAAATAACTATAAATTATTAATATATCATGTTATGTATAATGGCTGCCTATTCATTTCATTTGTTATGCTGACGTTGGGCTAATTGTTTTTCTTTCTATCTTTAACCTAGAATTCTAATTCCAAGTTTTGGGCCAGGTAACTAAATTTATCTATAAGTGACTCAATATTCATGCCCCTCATTTTATCCATCTCTAAAATGTGCTGCTTACTGAATTATAACACCAAATAAACTTTAAAAATTAGTTTGTCAAAACAGTAAAGGAAATAATCAAGAAATGTTAGTATACCAGACATATCAGAATGTTTCTAGTTTGCAATGCAGAATTATATAATTTATGTGACATTGGTTAAAGGATATATTGTACTGTAGGAAGTGCTCAACTATGATAACCAGGTCAATCTATTCTGCCACTTGACTTGGTCTGACTCAAAGGGTCCTTGTTGACGTGCTCATACTACTAAAATTATTAAGAGGGACAAATGATCTTGTTTATACAAATTATAGAGAAATTTGATTTTGTTTACAGAGAATATAATGAGAGTTATGTTTTGTGCTTAAACACAGGTGCACTGCATGCCGTGTCTCTCAAATGCACAGATAATACTAATCACGTTGTGAAATATCTCATACCTATTTTTTTCAAGCTTAAAGATTTTATTTACTGTGGATTGTTGTTATTAAAGGTATTTTTGCTCTTATTCAATTCAGTTATTTATTAATTTTTGTTTATCCATGGATTACTTATTAATTAATTTACTTGCATTTTCTATATTAACAGAATATTTTGGTAAATAACCATAAAAATAGATTACTTCTTTTGAAGAATTCCAGTGAAATCAAAAGGGAAGATTTATGGACTCCTAAGTATTTAATAAATACAGGTTTGGGAAAAGTAGGTTTATCATTGTTTGTATGTAAAATAATACAGTAATTTAAAAAATAATAATGTAAGAATAAACTGTGTTCAGTGTACTAACAACTGTAGACTATTTTGTACAACTCTATATCTCATAATGGTGATGATAAATTTTTGGTAGTTTTTGTTCAACTATCGTATCATTTCAAACTAGATTTCATCCAACCTTCAGTGTTATTTCAAACCAGATTTAAAAGAGAATCTTGATTTTTACCTTACACTGTCTTCCTTACATTTATATAATTTTGAAAACAATTCATAAAGATGATTATCTGATAATGAATTCCTTCTTAAATCCTTTATAATAATTTTAGAGTTCTTCCATTTTAATATTCATATACACATTTACTTTTAAATTTTTCATTTTTTAAAAGATTTTATTTACTTACTTTTAGAGAGAGGGGAAGGGAGGGAGAAATAGAGGGAGAGGAACATCAATGTGCGGTTGCCTCTCATGTGTCCCGTACTAGGGACCTGGCATGCAACCCAGGCATGTGCCCTAACTGGGAATCGAACCAGCTACACTTTAGTTCACAGGCTGGCACTCAATCCACCGAACCACACCAGCTAAGGCAATTTCTTTTTCTTAAATTACAAAATGGAATGCATTCAAAAGGGGATGAAACTAAAATATAATAATTGTCCAAGAAGCCATGGATTTGTTACAAATGAACAATCATTTAATTATATTCTACTTGACAGGTAACACAAAATTTGTTTTGCAAACTTGGTTGAGATATGCTAATGAAATCACATAGCAAATAGAACAATAATTTTGTTCGCTACTTTCCACTGTCACTGGTTTTAGTTTTGGGTTGAATCAAGAGGATTGTAGAATGCTTTTTAAAAATCCATGTTTAATTCTTTTAATATTGATTGTCTTTCCTAGTATATAAATCCTTTATCATTCAGTAAGCGTTTCAAAGTTTTGCTACTTTTTAAAAATCAATAACATTGCTTTCTAAAACATCTTTATACACGTCTCTTAAACACTTCTTAGATGTTGAAATATATTTAAAGTTATATCAAAGGATACTGGTTTTTTAGATAGGAGAAAGTAGCAGAGAAAGCTTGTGTGCTTTATCCTTATTTATAAATCTGAAATAATTTGAGTAATTTAAAAGATAATTCAATTAAATATTTTTAAAGAATATATTAATTATTTAATAAACAAAATAATTATTCCTGTCTACCTTGCCTTTGTTGTATATTAATAAAATAAATTCCATGGTTGAAATGAAAGAAAACTGAAAATATTTACCTGTACAATTATAGGAGGAAAAAACGTGTTTTTCTTAAATTTACTAGAGATTGTCAAAGTCTATTCTCAAGGACATCAGGCTTATATTTGTAAAGAATTGGATTTGAGACCATACAGTATGTCCTCATTGTTTCATGTGAGTGTTCTTCGTAAGGGCTCAAGATTTGTGAAAACTGCTGTTCAGGAAAAGCCATGTGATGTTGCCACCAGTAAGTCTAACATGCTGCTAACTAGAAATAATGTATTGGATCATCTCAGCCTGATTAATTTACACTCAAATAATAAGATCTCAGTAAAGTTTTATCACAGCTGGTATGATTTTAATTTACTTATTTTCAGGAATTACAGCAATATACTCAGCAATTATATCACAGGTATTAATGGAATATAATGTTGCCTTAGAACTAATGAGTTAATAGTATGGATTCTTTGAGATGGATAGATCCACAGAGACTAACATCAGATGCTAATTTACTAGACTCTTTTTTTGCTTTTATTCAATGAAAATTTCTATAATTCCTATTGAAAAATTTGAATAAGACAAGCCCCTAGATTTAAGGAGGTCAGAGTCTATGGGGACAATTATCTCTAACCAAGAATTATCTTTTGAGTAGGTATGGTAGTGGGAGAAATAGACCCCATATGCAGTGATCAGGGAGGGATGTGAAAATATTTGTGCTACAAGTAACAATTAAGAGCATAGAAGGCAGCTGACATGTTAGGTGCACAGGATGTGTGCAAAGGCACAGAGGTGAAAAGTACCTTCTGGTAGAGTGGCAGTGAAGGAGTAGATGAGTCTGAAAAGATAGTTCAAAGAGATTGCAAAAATACTTGAATGGCAAGTTGTTTGGAATTTGTTTAGTATAAGATGAAAATTCAGAAATGCTTCAATAGAAAAGTAACATCACAACTACATTCTAGAAAGCTAAAAGTGTTGTCAGAGTGGAGGTGGGGGAAGTGAAGAGAGAAGACGGAAGAGAGGAATAAGTTAGTTTTGACAATAGGCTATTGAAATAGTTAATGTGAGAGGTTACACAGTTTTCAAATGAGGATGTGATAGAAAGAACAGAAGAGAAATTAACACATGGAGGTGACATGTAACAGAAAAAAGTTTTTAATATTTCAATCTGTTGGATAAATATCTTACTTTGAGTTTGCCAATCAATCCTATTTGCTCATACATATGCATTTGTTTAAAAATGATTTTGTTCTTCTCTTGTAAGAGTGGCTAACCTTTAGTAATAAAGTGTGCTCTCTCTAAATGGGCTCAGATGAAGTAGACTTAGAATAACCATATTGAATGACACAAGAATGTAGTACCATCCATTCTGCCTTAAGGTAACTAATAAGCTGCTCAAATTTTCTAGAGATTTCTTTAGAGCTGAGATTACCTGGAACATTACTGCAAAGTTTAGTAACACATTTATGCAGCTGGAGTTTATTTTACAAGTATTGAAATAAAAAAATTAATTGCCTAAGCTTTTTAGCTAAATATTTTTCACTGTTGTAATTCATTTGGTAAAATTAGAAAAACCTTAGGAAATAATGACTTTGCCTCTGACAACAAGAAATTACAGATATAAAATACAGGTTCTCTTTTGACTCTGTTGACATCAGAGTGACCTTTGGCTCACCTTGCACAGAAGCTTCCAGGCACATTAAGAATAGACTGTGGCACAATGAGCTTCTTCTCAACAAACTTACAGTCAGCAGATCTCAGAAAGTATTCCCTGTGGAGGGTGTTGTAATCGCTCACTGGATGCTTTTTTTCTTTTTCTTTCTTCTTTTCTTTCCTTCGAAGATCTGGACAGGAAAGGTATCCATGCTGAAAGCTGAGTAAACCTGGCGGACAAGTGTTGACATTCACAAGATCAGAGTCAATCTTGCAAGAGCTAACCAGCAGGGTAAAGCAGTGCGTTGTAGCTTTAATAAATGATTCTAATGGAAGTGGTATCAGATCGATTAATCTGAACACTTTTCATTTTCATACACAGCTAGTAGTCACTGATCTCTCTTTATCACACAATTAATTTTTTTCCAATTCCTTTGCTCTTTCTCTCATTTAACTGCTCCATCCACATAAACCAAAGGTAGCATTCTAAAATGAGATGTGATTATCAACATTCTGTTGATGAAAGATATTCACACAACAGGAGGAAATTAAGTTGTTACTGACATTTCTACATAGAAAGTGAAATTCTTGGCAGCTGAAAGAGCGGAGCAGTTTTCCTTTAGTAAACCCTCTAAGACCGCAAGAACTTCCTGGTAAGAGCAGATCCTGCAGCTTCAGAAATACAGACTTAAATGAGTAAATGGCAGTATTGAATATGCTGTGGTGCAGAATTCTAGCTCTCTAGGGAGTGTCCAGTGTCCTACAAAATAAGTCGCATGAAAGGATTAAAAATAAATTAGGACAATGCAATACTTCTATTTTATTCTTACCATAAGAGCTTTGGAAATATAGAGAAAAGGTTGTTTCTTAACATTATATTTTCAGCCAAGTCTCTATTTAAAAAGCTTGAGCACTACATGTATGAGAAAAATCTTTACAAGCAACATATTTTAGTTTATAAGCATTTCGATTTCACACAAAGCTAGGATTTAGTTACAATCCAAGATTGTATCAGCAGGGAAGTGCCCCACATGATGTTATATTTGTTTCTGTCCACTATGCTAGTCTTGGATGTTTTCAATGCTTTCAGATATGTGGAAATACTGCCATTGCTATGAATTAAGGAAGGAAGCCTTTTCCACCATGGCCATTTATATATTATAACAATATATTGTGAACAAATTATGTCATCATATGGAAACTTTCTTTACATTTTACAATGGATAATGTCATTAATGCCATGGAAAGGCTAGTTGTCTCATTATAGCTTTTAATGTAATTATTAAGTAAAATAACACTTGTTTTTCCTACATTGACACAGCTAGAATTAGGTAAAATCTATTTCTATAAATTTATGAACTGGTTAATGTCTATCAAGTATGATAAAATTTTTAAAAATCATCTATGTTGAGACTTCTTTTCTCAACTTTATGGTGTTTCAAATATCTGGGCTGATATTTTGATTATATTATTATGATGTCTTCTGTTCGTAAGCCCTTCTATCCAGCTAAACTGAAGCTTCTGTTGATTTTAGAGGGTGGGTAAGTGCTATTCAGAACTTTATGCAGCTATGAAAGATTAATATTGAATTAGTGTTTAATTTCTCAAAACCAAAAAAAAAATTCACAAAAAGATTTGAAGGAAGACTTTTGAATGAATACTTTGTAAATTTTTTAACGTACCTATGCTAAAACATCAATGGCAGAGACTTTTAAATTTTTTTTCTAAATGTAGAGAGAGCACAACTTCCACTTTCATGGGTCATCCTTACGATCTGATTCCCATGGTAGGAAGATATGATGTAATATCCATAAATAGATATCTCAGAGCCTGCCCTTTCTGATCCCAAGAAATTTTGAGAAATAAAGGGAGAGAAAGGCAAATTGGTGATGAAGTGAAGAACCTGGGCCCCGATCTCTCACTTTCAGACTTTGTCTTGGAAAGAAAGAGGCACTGTTATGCAAGTTGAAAAAATTGCCAAAGCTAAGAGCTCTTGCCTGGATTTCTGGAACTCTAAAAGGAGATTCCTTCTCAGGTGGCCATGAAAAACTAACCTTTGGAACGCAGTGTGGTTAGGCTGAAGAACAGATATGGTTTGGATTTCCTGAGTTGCTTGCACTACCTATGAATGTGAATAGAATGCACTGTTCTTGCATGGCCCTACTCGCAGTGGGAAATTTCAAAGTGATACGACCCCATTGCAGTGGTTACAAGTTAGAGGTGGATTGCCTACTTCAGGCTCTGGATGGAAAATGTAGAAGAGATTCAAAGAGGGTTATGGTACTAGCAAGGGCTGAGGTGAGACCTTAAGTGTCAGAGCTCACCATTAAGTCTTGGAAGCCTTGAAGAGCTCAGAATCTAAATTAGAGCAGGGGACTACAGCAGGGAGAGCAGCAGCTATAAGATGAGAAACCTCCTTGGATCCCAGAGGGGCGGAAGGACCCAGGGCGTTCCTGCACTGCCTCACCCTGGGGTCCCAAAGCAATGCCCGCCTCCTAGTATAATCCTACCTCATTTTGAGGCAGATAAGAGTAAAGGGACAAGAATGTAAAGATATAATGCGGGCCTAGGAAGTCTGAGTAGTAAAAAAAAAAAGACTCTTTAAAACAATTCTGTGAGGGATTTGGGCTTTAATGTATATAACCAGAAGTATAAAAATCAGAAGAGACTGACATACTATTATTTGGCAGAAGTAAATTTTCTTTTGTACAGGATAGCCTTTGGTAGAAGATTAGGCCAGGTTTAGAGAATATAAGAGCTGAATTTTTCTATGTACCTCTGAGTGCATTGTGAGAAAATTTAAGAATCCTCCACATTTATATGATGTTCTGTACTCATATGGGTCTTAAAACCACAGCAAAATATTACTCATAGTATAAAACATTTGCATGATTGGGAATCTCTGCATTAAAATAAGGGCAGTTTATTTGTGTATTAAGGTTCTATTGCTTTAGAAAAAAGTATTACAAATTTGGCAGCTTAAAACAACCTAAATTTATTAGCTCATAATTCTGTAGGTCAGAAGCCTGGGCAAGCTCCAATGGGTTCTTTGCTTCATCTCCCCAAGGTGAAACGAAAGCACCAGGTAGCCTGGGATCTCATCTACATGGTCTAGGGAAGAGTCCACTTCAAGCTCATTCAGAATGAGGGCAGAATCCAGTTCCTTGGGGATTGTAGGTCGGAAGTACTTGTTTTTCTCACTGGCTGTCATCCGAGGACTACTCTGTATTCCTGAAAGCTACCTGCATTCTTTCTCCTGCCACTTTTATCGTCCTGGCAGCAAGGGCAAATCAAGTCTTTCGGATGCACTGAATCTCTCTGATATCCTCCACAGCTACCAGTTAAAGAAAACTCCCTGCTTTTAAAGGGTTCATGTGATTAGATTTGGTCCACTCACTGGAATAATCTCCCTTTGAGTTAACTAAAAGTCAATTGATTAGTGACCTTAATTAAATCTGCAAAATCGCTTTTGTCATGTAACCTAACATAATCACAGGCATTATATCTCATTGAATTCCCATTCCCAGGCCTGGGGATTAGAGTGGGAATCATGGTCTATGAGGTGGGGAGAGGAGGATCATTTAGGGATTAGTTCTACCACTATCAATTTTTTTTGTGTACTTTTTCATAAAACAATAGACCCTAATAAAAAAAAAAAGGTACTATTGGTTAGGAAAATAAATAATGCTGTTGGTGGCAGCCAGGATTCAATTATTAATTATTAATAGTCAATATGATTAAAGATCTGTAGACATTATGTATTGCCTATCATGAAAAAGTATTATGAACTCTGCCATGTGCTGAGGGCATGCCTAGGCAAACTGGACACAGTGCCTTTTTCTAGAAAGCTCACAGGTTACAAGGGAAGACAGAACTATAGATAGATGATTACAACACATTGATAGCAATGATCATATACAGGCATATGACAAATGCCAGGTAAAGACAGTACCATGTGAAATCATTGGAGAATTCATTAGGAAAATCATCTGGAAAGTATAGAAGGAAATGAAATAATAATCACATATAATACCACCATCTAAAAATAGCCTTTATTTACATGTTGACATATTTTCCTCTATGTGTTATTTCATATATGTATTTTCTTTACAAAGTTAAGATTGGACATCAAATTTTAGAATGCCTCTTTTATGTGTAATATATTAACATTTTTGTATATGGAGAATTTTATAAATTTTCATTTAGTAACATTTTATCATATGGAAGGACCAAATTTTCATTACACTTGTTGGGTATTTTAGTTGTTTCTGATACTTTATAATTATAAAAAGCTTGAAGTCTACTGTTTTTTCACATCATAGTCATATTATAAAAGGAAAACCCAACTTTACATTTGTTGAAAATAATTGCAAATAATCACAGACTATTGGTAAAAATCAGTACAATTAATTTTGTATATAAAGGATTATATAATTTAGTATAGTCAAATAACTTTTTAAACTGAAAGAATTATATCTGACAATAGTAAAATAACTTTCCACTAAGTTGTTTGTTTTTCTCACTTTTAAAGATTGTGTTCATCAGGATTCTCCAGAAAAACAACCAGTAGGATGTGTACACATATATCTTACAAAGCTTTTTGTGCGTGTATGAGAGAGAGAAAGAGAAAGATTTTATGGGATTGGCTCAAGTGATGGTGGTGGAGGTTGGCAAGCTCAAAATCTGCAAGGAAGGTCTGCAGGCTGAAAACCCAAGGATGCGCTGCAAGTTCTAGTCTGAAGGCACTCTGTTGGCAGAACATTCCCTCTGTGGGATGAAGGAGGGGAGTCACTAGTGGGAGGCAGAGGTCAGTCTTTTTCTTAAGACCTTCAACTGATTGGATGAGGCTTACCCCACATTGTGGAGGGGAGTCTTACTTGAAGTCTACTGATTTAAATGTCAATCCTATCCAAAAATACCTTTACAGAAATATCTAGAATGGAATATGTGTGTACCGTGGCCTAGCCAAGTTGATACATGAAACTCAACTTCACAGAGACTAATTATGAGCAGCCACTGGCAATGGACATGGCTGCTTGAGGTTTGTGTGTGGGTTTTCTGTGTTCCAGAGTTGCGTGGACTCTAGACTTCCTTTCTAAGGGACATAATGATGAGAGATGAGAAGAAGTCTGAGCATTAGAAGGCACAATTTAGTATCAGTATGGATAGTAATAATAAATAGGACCTACGAGTGTCCTTAACGGACAAAAACATTTTCTGCTTTTAACTGTTTTATAGGAAAATTAAGTATTATTTACTACTTTGTTAAAAAATCTACCCGGTAGGGACTATTTGTACTAAAGGTCATTTTAATAAATTACGAATTGAATTAGACAAAATTGAAAGGAAAAACAGTGTTTTAATTTTAGAGGCATGCAATTACCTAAGAGTAACTGAAAAAAATGACTAGCCTGAAATGTTTTGTTTTTTTTTTTTCTGAGTGCAAACCACAGCAGAACTTTTTAAATGAATAACTAGAAAATATTGTAATTAATATATTTCTGTATGTTAATTGCTTGAGAAACTCTCAAAAATAGGTCTTTGACTTATTGCTTTTCTAAAGCAAACTCTTAGTTATTTTGTCTATACCACAAATTTATAGAATCTGAAAAGGTTTTGGATAGATAAACTAAGGTAAAATTCATTTTAAATTCCTTCTGGATTATTGAAAATTTGAAGGGACTGTGCATTAATAAAATTTATCATGTTTATGTTAATCTTTGTAGTGCATATTTTTCTTCACAGCAGAATTGTGTAACTTGCTTTTCATCAAATATTTTCATTTTGGATATGAGACATTTATATTAGATAGCAAAAATAGTCTTTGCAGTTGAAAAATTAAATTAGAAAATAGCAGCATGTAATGTGACTTTTGGAATTTTGTTTCGAATTTTATTCCTATGTATAGGAATATATTTTAACTTGAGAATGAAAGTGCATGTTGTTGTGAACAAGCCATTTTAAATTGACCTCATCTAATGTCGAACAGTATTAATTGAAATAGATCTTTGATAAATTTCCCCCAAGTGAAATGAATTGTTTATGGGGCATGATAAACCCATCATGAAATGGATTTCATGAAATAAACTTCAATACCAGTGATGGAATTTTTGGTTCCCTGACTAAACCAAGAACCCCCACCTTGACTAGAGCTTTTTCGTTCTCCATCCTACATTGCACGGACTTTCTCTGAGAAAGGTAATAAAAGGTTAGCATATTCATATAAGTCCTATCAGTCATGTAAAAAGTTGTATTCTTCACTTCTAAATAATACTTAAAGTTGTTTGATTATGTAAGAATAAGCTTTAAAACCTACCTTCTCTTAATTTAGAATTTTAGCTACTCTGTTTTATGATTTCAAAAACTGCACATGAATGATACATCACACATTAATCCTAAAAATTATTATTTCTTTTTAACTGCTTTTGGGTTCATGTTTCAGAACAATGTTAATATTTTTTGAAGTGGAAATGAAGAAATTAGTATATGTTTTATTCTCTTTTTTCCAAATTATAAATATTTTTCTGACCTTTAAATACTAATGAAGGCAAATTAAATGAGCATAAAATATTTGCCTTAATTGTTTGGTGTTTTGTTGCTTCATTATGAATCTTCTCTTAACAGTTTAATTATTCCCAGTGTTGTTGTAAGAGGGGAAATATCAAGTGGGCCAGTGAGGGGACACTGGGAGTTTCAGAACAATTTCTAAAAGCCAGAGGATCACACAAGCAGCCCTATTTAGTAATACGGATAAGTGGACTGGATTACTCATAATGCAGCAGAGTTACTATTTTTATGTCAGTGTATCAGGGAAAGAGGGAACTGCTTTTCAAAACATTCTTATACTAGATAAGTTATACCTTCTGAGGCTGGCAGTTTCTCACAAGAAATTGTGATTTGGCAAAATATATTATACTTTTTGAGTTATTTTACTGTAAATGATAAATATTCTTTTCAAGGACCAGGGAGATCAAATCATGAGTTCTTTATCTGTGAAGTTTTATATAAATACATATTTGCAACTAAAATCTTAGAAACTATCTCCACCTAGTGAACCCTGGATTCCAAGTAATACAGAGATATTTACTTAGGTTATTTTGCCATGGATTTAAAATGTTATCCTTTACAAAGTCTGGAACTAAATCAACTATTTTAAAAATGAATGTTTTACATATGTAGTACATTTCTGATGGGCAATGGAATGATAGAAAGGGACCACCCACACCCCAGCTATAACTTCTCGAATTATGTCGCTAAGAATATAAAAAATGAACAGAGGTGAGATGACTGCACAGAGCAGACAAGGATGAAAGACGTTGGTATGACTCTCCCCCTGCCCTTTAGCACCTGCTGTACACATATGGACACTTTCGCGGTGGAGGGGTTCTACCAGATTGAGAAGGAAGTCAAAAGTAGCTTTGTATCTTCCCTTTTAGCCTCAGATTTAAACTGGCATTCATGAAGAAAGTATGACCATCATCATACCTCTATTTAATAATATCAACAAAAGCAATTAAACATATTGAATAAATGCAGGTACAATTATAAATACTAACCTCGCCAATGACAATATTAACTTTACATTTACTATATTCCAGGTACTGTTCTTTGGGCTTTACATACATTACCTTGTTTCATTATGAACATAGTCTTAATTGATAAATACTGTTATTAGTCTCATTTATTGCCTGGGAAAAGAAGGCACTGTGAGCTGAAATAATTTGTGCACAGTAACTCATTTTGAGTGGCTGGTTGAAAATATCGGTCTTTTAAAATTCATGACTTACACTCAATATTCCCCCCAAACAGCATAGATTTTGTAGCTGAGAGAGACGCATCTCATTCTAAGTTCTCAGCCCAGCTGCAGCACCCCTTTCCCCCTCCCCCCTTTCCTTTCCACCGAAGCCCATTCTGTCACCTTAATCTCCTACGTGTTTGCCCTTGGTATTTACTTTTTGCATATGATATATGACATATAAAACCAATATTGGGAATGCTAGCAGTGGTGGTCAATTTGGGGTCAACTTGACTAGGCCACGGTACATAGGCTATTTCATTCTAGATATTTTGGTGAAGGCATTTTGCTGGATGGAACAAACATTTAAATCAGTAGTCTTTGATTAAAACACTATTTTGTTTTGCTATTTTTTTAACTTCATAGAAATTCATCATAGTTGTATATAGTTTTAGTTTTCTAAAATGTATTTTTAAACCATAAATTAGATTTGAATTATTCACCTATGCTTTTGAATGTAGCTGTAGTATGTTTATTTTCAGTGTTCTATAATCTGCCACGTGAACATGCTATAATTTTTAATCTACTCCTTTGTTTACAGACATTTACATTGTATCCATATTTTGTACATTTTTGTAATCCTTACTGCACATAGTTTCTTGGAAGGTACCTTGGGATCAAAATGTTGGGTAGTAGGGCATGTGGATGTATGTTTTTTCCGGAAAATGCCACACTGCATTTCATGAGCAAAGTGCAAGTGTTTGCACTCACCCACAGACTTTCTGAACATAGACTTCTTAAATTTCACAAAGCAAGTAGATATATTTATAGCTGTTTTTGGAGGGGGGAGAAGTCATATTTAAAAGAATGATTCCTTCATCCCAATCAGAAAGATATTATTTTCTGTTGTAGATGTCTTCTATTGTATATATTTCAATTTCAATTATTTTCTATCATTTACTTTTGGAATGTAGCAATGTAAGGATATACATTGCTACTGATTTTATCATCCCACAAGTCTACTCTACCCTCAACTCTCCCAAAAATACAGAATAATATTTTAAGTATTTAAAAATAGTTATAACCAATTAAGTAAGTTAATGTTAGTTCCTGCTTTGTGCTAGGTTCTATGATAAAGAAGTTGAATAATTTGTAATCCTAATTCCAAGCCCATCAAACTCATATTCTAGTGAGAAACAAATACATAAACCAGACAGTTTAAAATCTGGTGGCATATGTACTACAACACATGAAATAAATTGTAGCATGGGAACACAGTTAAATATCCTTTTAAAATATATAATCTTTATTATAATTTTTCCATCATCAGTTAGTCACCTTACACCACCTTTCCCCCAGAAATCGCTGTTGTCCATGTCCATGAGTCCTTTTTCCTTTTTGCTCAAACCCTCAGACCCCTAACCTCACTCCCACTAGCTGCCATCTGCTCTCCATCTATGAGTCTGTCTCTGTTTAGCTTGTTAGTTCAGTTTGTTCATTAGATTCCACATATGAGTGAAATCATATATTTGTCTTTCTCTGACTGGCTTATTTCACTTAGCATAATGTTCTCCAGGTCCATCCATAATACTGCAAGGGGTAAAATTTTCTTCTCTTTTATAGCTGAGTAGAATTCCATTGTGTAAATGTCCCATAGTTGTTTTATCTACTCATCTACTGATGGATGATACTTGGGCTGCTTCCATATTTTGGTGATTGTAAATAAAGTTGCAACAAACATAGGGGTGCTTATGTTCTTTTGAATATTTAAAGCAAAGAATGGAAAAAGTAACAAATATGCAATTATTGAGATGATATTTTGAAATGCCTCAATTGTGGTCATTAAAATGGAAACCAAAATTGCTGCTTTTACACCTTGATGAATTTTGATGGCCAGGGGAAATGAGAAATTTTTCACGGTTAACTCATAAGTTTTGATAAAGGATATCATCTGTATCATTAGAGCTAAGTATTTTGTATTTTATTTCCACTATGATTTCTTCTTTGACTTCAGAATTATTTTTTCATGTATTTCTTATTTGTAAGTGTAGAAGGATTTTTAAAAATAATATATATGTATATATTTTTAAATTTATTTTTTATTGTTATTCAATTACAGTTGTATGCCTTTTCTCCCCTTACCTCCCCCCCACCCCAGCTGAACCCACCTCCCTCCCCCATCCCCACCATCCCCCCCAATTTTGTCCATGTGTCCTTTATAATAGTTCCTGCAATCCCCTCTTCCCACTGTCCCCACCCCACTCCCCCCTTGTTATTAATATCTAATTGTATTAGGATTCTCCACATAAACAGAACCAGAAGGATGTATTTGAAGCTCATGTGATTTGGGAAGCTAACAAGTTCCAAGATCTGCAGAGTGAGTCAGTAAGCCAGAGACTCAAGAGAGCCCCTATCTCAGCTGAGCTGGAAGGTGGGAAAAGTCCATGTTCCAGCTTGAGAGCAACCAGGAAGGCAGACTCCATCTTTACTAAGGGGAAGGTCAGCCCTTTCGTTCTACTGGATGAAACCCACCCACATTCAGATGGGCAATGTGCTTTACTGAGTCCACCCATTCAAATGTTAATCTTTTCCAAAAATATCCTCTCAGACATACCCAGAATAGTGTTTGACCAATTGGTTGGGTACCCTATGGCCCAATCAAGGTGACATAAAAAATTAATCATCAAACTACCCCTGTTTCATAATAGTTATATAACGGAATGTGATTTTTATGACATCTTTCAAATTTGTTGAGAATATATTTTTGGCCAATTTATGACATTTCATGTAGGCTTGAAAATAACATGTATTCTCTAAATGTTGGATACAAAGTTTAAATATACACATATGTGTATGTGTATATTTGTGTGTTTAGGTATGTGAACATATGAGTTTAAAGCAAGGTAGTCATTTTAGCAAATAAACATCTTTGAGTCATTTTTATATCAAATTTATTATGGTTAAGAACTTCATAATTCAAACCAACAAAAATGATATTAGATTCCTGGACTTAATTACATACTGTACTTTTATTAATCAAGCTTTGTATTTGAAAGCAATTAAGTATATATCTTCTACTCATTTGTTCAACATTTCATATATGATATTACCTGCATGACTATTATTCTTTTTTTCAGTCAACTGTTGTTTCCTGGTTTCTTAAAACATACACTCTGGAAACATAAAAGAGGGAAAGAGACACACTTATTCTCTGCTATCTGCAATTATAGCTATTCTCTGAGGCAAATGATACAGAATGGCCAATGTGACCAATGGCAAGTTGGAGTAACCAAGGGGAAAGAGGAAAGAAAGTGACAAATAAATCCCAAAATAACTTTTAAAAATTACTTAATTAGATAGGACTTTCCATACAACTGAAGTAAATTGGCCATTTCTGTGCTCAGTATATTCCTTCTTATTGTAAATATGCCTTCACTAACACATCCTTTTCACCTTCTCTCTGGAAGCCAAAATGAGCCAGAGTTTGCCTATATTCATTTGGTTCATGTAGGGCTGAGAGTGTAACACAAATTACTAGGAAAGTGCCTGCGAGCCGCCTGATGTAAGGACCCTGTTGTCACCAACAACATGAATCACAGTAGTTTTAAAACTTAAACACAAGCAAGCAAGTCAAACTCGTGATGCTCTGGCCAATATTGAGACTAAAGCTTCTGCTCTTGTCTTGTAGTGCCTTAACTGGCAACTTCAGTTTCAAAGTAAAAGTATCATTGAAATGTTTTAACCCTAGGCTACAGTGAACAATTCCATGATTTAATAGTTCTTTTCATGAGAGCATTACTGATTTGTGTTTCTGATACAGTTTAATTGCACTTTGATCGTATCTTTCCGTTTGGAGTCTCTGGTAGATATACAAGCTTCTTAGTTGTTTAAAGAAAGAGAGAACAAATCTCCCTATATGCAGTATATTTCAACTCTGACAAATAGCTACTGGAAAATTATTGATTTTTCAGATAGAATATTTCTTATATTCTATCTGCCTAATTTTAGTCATGTAAAATGTTATAATTGGCCAAATTTAGACCTCAGAATGCAAATAAGAATAATTTTGCATACTTCCCTCATATCTCCTCAAATTCCTCTTTGTCATGTTTGTGTTTATAGAAGGCGCACTTTTTATTTTGCGATTGAAGGCACTTATGCTTTAAATCACTTGAGGCATTTAAGGAGGACTCTCTTTGCATTTTGAGCCTCTGCCTGTCTGAATGATGCTCCTTAACTAATGATTGATGGGGGCTGGATTAGCCAGTTCCAAGCCCTTTGCCTTAACTCAGGTCAACTCAAATGCACAATTTATACTCCAGAATATTTCAGTGGGGTCAGGCTGAAGCTTCCAATCTGGGACATGGGCTTGAATGGTCTGCTTCCTCTAGGGCTTCCATGGTTTCCCCAGGAGATTTTTCTTATAAATGACTTGCACATAAATTCTCAAATCAAAGGCTGTTTTGGAGTACTTAGCATAAAGATATTTAACCTTAAAATCACAGTAAAGTATGTCTCTTGCTTCAATTTTAGTTTGATGGAAAATATAATAGTTTCAAATTTTCTTTTTTTTAGTGCTCACTTGCATACATGGTCATTGATTTCAGAGAGAGGGGACAGGAGGAATAGAAATGGAGAGAAACATGGATGCGAGAGAGAAACACTGAGTGGCTACCTCCTTCACACACACTGACCAGGGACAAACCACAACTAGGCATGTGCCCTGACCGGGAAACAAACCCATGGCCTTTCAGTCTGTGGGGATGGTACTCCAACCCACTGAGCCACAGCAGCCAAGGCTGAAGTTTCATTTTTGCAATTCAAATAGTAACACACTTTTATACTTTGTATTTCACTCAAAACTTATTAAGTAATATTCCTAACATTCAGATGATTCAAAACCCATAGCATTTCAAAGTCTCATTTTATCTATACTGCTATAATACACAGGACTTGAGTACCAAAAACCACCAAGAATGCACTAATGTATACTGTAGAATGTACAGTCATTTGTTCTCATTGAATGCTATGTAAAAATGTGAAATTCTTTCAGACTTCGTTGCCATTTTCAGAATTCTCGAACTGTTGCAATACAATGCCAGTCTTATTAGCATTAATAGCTAGAAAAATTACAAAAAATAAATAAATACATATTTTTTTACTTTACAGAATGTTTACATAGTATATGGCTGGAGAGATGGTTCTCAAGAAAAAAAAGAGCGATTAGTCATTTGATATTGACTAAGCTCAAATATTTGTAGCCAAATCAGACTTAGTGGGAGTTTCTTAGGATGACCATGTACTGCTAGAAAACCAAACAGGAGAAAAGGTTTTTTTTTTGTTTTGTTTTCTTTTTTGTTTTTTTACAACTGATCAAACTATGAAAAGATCACAAAGAGATTACACACTTAAAAATCATTCACCTGCTGTCACAGAGGGCAAGGGATAGAGGAGAATAGATAGTAGGAAACAAAAAACTAGGGACAAGTAAACATGATAAAAGCTATTGAAGGTGCTTGGCCAGATGGGAGAGAGATTTATTTTAATCTATGACAGTGGTCATAATGCTATGATATGCACAAAAACTTGTCATGTAATTGAAAGCACTCTTTTAGAGATTAACTCAGTTTTATTTATTGTAACTCCTAAGTTCCATTTTCCCTCCAAACATCTGCACAATATTTATGAAGATTTTTCTACTCAGGCCACAAAGAAAGTCCCAACAAATTATAAAAATTCAAATTGTATATGTCATGTTTTATATTAGACAGTTATATGATGAGTTAATTTTGAAAAAAAAAGACAAATAAAAATTCTATTGGGTTGAAAAGGAATTACAATTATATACAATTACAATTATAATTATATTGTAGGCTAAGCTTTTCTTCATTGTTAAGCTTTCAAAACTTGATATATACATAATTTATGATGAAACATAATGTGACCCCATATCAAAATCATATGAAAAGATATGAATTTTTTTGTTTTTGTTAAAATTGCATTATATATTTACTTATTATATATATATGTATATGATCTTATTTACAAGTAATTTAGCAAATACTATAGTAAGAATAATTCTAAGATTGTCCCCAATAACCCTCATCCCTATATAATATCTTGACCATGAATGTGTGTGAAATCTATGAATTGAATGAGAAATCACCTTCATGACTATGTCATACAGCACAGCAAAAAGAAAATTGTGCAGATTAAGCCTTACCTAATCAAGTAAGATTTTTCTTTGTCTGTGTGTTTGTTTTTAAATCAGGGGATTTTCTCTGGCAATTGGCAGACAAAGAAGTCAGAAGATAAATTCCTCCTGGCCTGGAGAGCACAAACTGCCAGGTTTCGAACTGTCTTTGAAGATCATGTATCAAGGAGCCAGGTATGGCCTCTAGGACTGCAGAGCAACCTGTAGGATAGCCAACAAGAAAGCAAGGACTTCAGTTACCTAGCTGCAAGTAGACAATTCTGCCAAAACCCCAATGAACTTGGAAGCAGAATCTTTCCAAGACAAGCTTCTAGATGAGAATGCAACATGGCTGACAATTGGGTTTCAGTTTTGAGACCCTGAGCAAAGGACCCAGCTAACTCATAGTCCTGACTCATAGAAACCATGAGATAAAAATTTAGTGTTGTTTTAAGTTGTTACACATATAGTAATTTATTACAGAGATAGAAAAACTAATGCAGTTGGATAAGTGGTATATTTTTTACATTCTTTGCCAAATGCCTCTTTTGCTTCTTTTGAATTCATCACATAACGTGGTAAGCCATGAGTCAGGACAAGAAGGAAGCTCTTTTCTGGGGTACACACAAAATGTAATATTCATTTTTCATCAGAATGGTATTTGGGAAGTCTATTTTTGACATAAAATATGTTCCCACTACATTGTTAATTAAAAAAGGTTCTGAACATACTTACTGGTTGATTTATTTTTATTCTACATATGTGTTTATATGATCATGGTCATATACACATATGAATACTACATGCACAAATAACACTTAGCAAGTTAAATACCCAAAGGTTAGTGACAATTACACAATTGATATTTATTGTAGAAAATTAAAAAATATAAATTGCCTAGGTTCCATCAACCATCAAAAATACTGAACAGTGTCCTTCCAGGATTTTATGAAATATAATATGAAGTCCTAGACCTTTTTTCTTTCCCAAACATTTCACTGTTTTTATTTTCATTGAACTACTAAATGTTTGTAATATCTGTGTATTAGAATTCTCCAGAGAAACAGGATATATATGGAGATCTATTCTAGGAATCAGATCACACAGTTATGGAGGCCAGGATTCCCACAATTTTCTGTCTGAAAGCTGGAGAACCGGGAAAGCCAGTTGTGTAATTTCGTCTGAGTCCAAAAGTCTGAGAATCATAAGGTAGCAGTTATAGGTTCTGCATTCAGAAGGATCTATACCCAAGAGCTGCAGTGTTCTAGGATAAGGAAATATAGACATTCCAGCTTAAGAAGAGAGAAAGACAATTTGCCCTTTGTTCATCTTTTTTGGATTGAATGATGCCCACTATGTTTGTGAGAGCTGATCTTTTTACTTAGTCTACTAGAATCAAATGTTAACCTTTCCTGGAAACATCCTTACAGACACACCCAGAAATAATGTTTTACCAGCTGTCTGGGCATCCCTCAGCCCAGTCATTGTGACACACAAAATAACCATCAAGTTCTGTCTGATGTATCAGGATAGTATGAGTAGGGGTTACCGGTGACCACGGATTGAACAGAAGGGCCACAAAAAGAGTCCCCTTGCAAATGTCACATATGAATCAATAGCAAAAATGTATTAATGCCTCTATAGTGCCCTAATAAGTATTGCAAACCAGAGTGAGGTGATGTGTCCTTGTCTAGTTGACATTAGAATACTGTTTATGCACAGTACACATTTCTTTGTACTGTATTTACATAGCTTAATGGGGTTTTGAAAGGTCAGAATCAGAGCTGTAGACATTTGGAACTGTGAATTACATACAGAGGCATTGTTGAATTCTTAATCATATTATTAAAGGGTTTACACAAGGTTAGTTCCTACCAAAAAATAGATTGCTCTTGGTATATATTACTTTAAAACTTATATTTTCATTTATTTTTTCAGACCTCTATATCAGATGAGAAATTATGTGCCATGTTCATATCAGATAAAAATATGGTCCTCCTGCACCATTCTGTGTTTTCTGGTAGTATATGTGACTTCCTTCTTTCTCTCATGGGTGAATACAAAGAATTAGCATTGGAACAACATGAATGTGTTTTCTGAAAGTATTGTCGAAAGACTTCAGAAATGGAATGTTAACTGAATAAAGATACTAATTAGTTTAAATTGTTTTTTCATTCCTTGTTTTAGTTTCTCATATGCATTTTAAAATAACCCCAGAAAGAGCCCATAGAAATAACTGAAGTGCCAAGTGACTTAAAGAAAAATGACTACAGCAAAGGGAGTTAGGCAGAGAGTTCGTAACAACAACGCCAGCAGAATTTCTCCAATCATGGTGACTTTGTTGTCTTTCATGTCGGTTTCCGTTACAGCAAATGTGAGAATAGGCTTTCCTACTTTTAGGTGAAACCACATTTATTCCCTGCTAGGAGAAGTTTGCTCTTCATCTTGGAATCCAATGAGTTGCAAGAGAATACATAAATAAGTCAGAAAGTCGGTCCTTACCAAGTAAGCTATTCCTTTGCAGCTTTAATGGAAAGTGAATGAGAGGCAAATTAGTTTTCAAAACGGTTTTAATAAGTTTTGCCTGACTACATTTGTGAGAATAAAACATAAGATATTTGGGTAACCTTAGGCTGACCATTAGACTGAAAATATCACTTTAGTTCAAGAATGAAATATTTATGAGCAAAAATTTTTGATGATAATGATGATATGGTGAGCCATATAACACTAAAATTGATAACTAATATGTAGGATGAAAGAATACAATTCAAAAGCTTTTGACAGGTTAAATTGAATGGGATAAAATTTAACATACTATGTACAAGGTCTGTCCAGAAAAGTTTCAACTATTGTTAATATAATGAGAACGGTTTGTGAGACATTGATATAACCTGGCAGCCAAGGAGAGTGGACTGGAATGCACACGTATGAACGATGATGACTTTACTGTACTAGTCAGTGGGGGGTGGTAGATGCCATTGAATGAGCATGTGCACTGTGTGGCCATTGCATTCAAAATGATTGAGTAGAACAACAAATCTGCATCAAATTTTATGTTAAGCTCCATGGAAACCAATCAGATGATTCAGAAGACGGCAACTACAGGCAACTGGTGATTTGCAGCTTCATCACAACACTCCTGCTCATGCATCATGTCTCCTGCAGAGTGTTTTGGCAAGGCATCAAATTACCCAGGTGACTCAGCCTCCCTAACAGCTCAGATTTGGTGCCTTGAGACTTCTGGCTTTTCTCTAAACTAAAATCACCTTTGAAAGGGAAGAAATTTTGGACCTAAATTAATGAGATTCAGGAAAGTATGACAAAGCAGCAGATGGCAAGTGGGAAAACTGTGACGTCCCTAGGTGCCTATTTTGAAGGGGTCTGAGGCATCATTGTCCTATGTACATTGTTTCTTGTATCTTGTATCTTCTTCAGTAAATATCTCTACTTTGCATATTACATGGCGGAATACCCCTGGATCGACCTCATATAGGGCTGTACATAGGTCTATCATTATAACTACAAAGTAAAGATTTAAGATCGGATTGGCAAAAGTTTGTTTGAATGAGTTGAATTTATCCATTGTTCTTTGAGTCTGTTACAACAACAATATTACTAATATTGGCAACCTAAGCACGTGCCAGCTTGAACTACACTAGAACTAGTATGGTCTTTACATGAAGTGGGAAACTCAGTTCTCAAAGATCTGTGCCACAGATAAACCGCATCTGACCTACTGCATTTAATTGTGAAAAGTTGCAGTTTATATAGGAAAAATGCGAAGGATAGTGAAAACATTCCAATTCTTTTTAATTGCAGTATAATTGGCATGCACCATTATATTAGTTTCGGGCATATGAGATAGTGTTCAATATTTGTATATATTGTGAAATGAACACCACAGTAAATCTGGTTAATATCTTTCACCACACATAGTTATAAATTTTCTTGTGATAAACTCCAATTATTGGTACATGAAATGTAGTTGAATAAAATGCACTTAGTTGAGGAGGAAAGTTTTGAAGATTATCTATGAGCTGTATTACTACAACAAAATATTCAATAGTTAGCTTTAAGAGCTGTAGAACTAGGATTTGGGTTTGATCCAGTGACATTGGGGAAGTTGCTTAACCTTTGGTAAATTACTACAATATCCTTCCCCCATTTCCCCACACCTACAAAACAGCATTAATAACTGAGTCTACTTTGTAGGATCATTGTTACCATTAAAAGATATGTGCAAAAGCACATAGAATTTTTCCTGGAATAAAATATTCAATAAATTTCATTTATTATTATTGCTAACACAATTGTTACTAAATATTTGGACAGAAGTTCATGTGGAAATGAATCAACAACTCTACTAGTTTCATAGGGCAGAACTTAATGGCTATAAAGTGATTATGATTAATTCTCTGTAAGACCTTTAAAACAAAGAATCATGGTCTTCTTAAAGAAATAATGGACTCCTCTTCCCAGATGATTTTAAAAGCACAAATTAGGGATTATATATAAGGGAATCCTAAGATGGATGGGAGAGTCAAGCAGATAATTTATGTGGTTAATTTCAACATTGAAGATTCTGTATTTCCCAATGTTTCAGAAAAACATTTTCTTCTTGGGACAATAAATATTTATAATATAGGTTATATTCTATGTGTCAGTTATACATCAATAAAGCTGGGGGAAGTAAATACAATAAAATCCATATTTCCATAATTTATAGAAACTAAAATAATACATATGATGCCAAAATATACTCTTCTTTGTCATTAAAAAGTCATTAAGTTGACATTTTATGTTGTCATGTTGTTATGAAGTCATGCATAGCTTAGGTCACAGTAAAGCGTAGATGACCTTGATAAATGTTTCAGATTGTTGCAATGAGGCTGAATGAAGAGTTTAGTTCACAAAGAGAAAGTTTTAAAAAATATATTTTATTGTTCAATTGTTACAGTTGTCTGTATTTACCATCCACCACTCCCCCAGACAGCAGCCAAACCCACCTCCCTCCCTTGCTTCCACCCTCCCCCTTGGTTTTTTCCATGTGCCCTTTGTTCCTGAAAACCCTTCCCCCCATTATGCCCTCCCACCTCCCTTCTGGTTACTGTCAGATTGTTCTTAATTTCAATTTCTCTGGTTATCTTTTGCTTGCTTTTTTCTTTTGTTGATTAGGTTCCTGTTAAAGGTGAAATCGTATGGTATTTGTCCCTCACTGCCTGGTTTATTTCACTTAGCATAATGCTCTGCAGTTCCATCCATGCTGTCTCAAAGGGTAGGAGCTCCTTATTTCCCTCTGCTGCATAGTATTCAATTGTGTAAATGTACCATAGTTTTTTTATCCACTCATTTACTGATGGGCACTTAGGTTGCTTCCACTACTTGGCTATTGTAAATTGTGCTGCTATGAACATTTGGGTGCATAGGTTTTTTTGGTTTGGTGTTTCAGGGTTCTTAGGGTATAATCTCAGCAGTGGAATTGCTGGGTCAAAAGGCAGTTCTATTTTTAGTTTTTTGAGAAAATTCCTTAGTGTTTTTCACAGTGGTTGCACCAGTCTGAATTCCCACCAACAGTGCACTAAGGTTCCCTCTTCTCCACAACCTCAAAAGCACTTGTTTGTTGATTTGTTTATGATGGCCATTCTTACTGGTGTGAAGTGGTATCTCATTGTGGTTTTAATTTGCATCAGAGAGAGGAAATTTTGATTCTTTATTCTATAGTGGTTTGAAGAACAACATCACTGAGTATAAAAATCAGCATACATAAAAGGACTATTAAATGCCTACTTTTCCAAGTTCTTTGAAAAAATAACAATCATATATACCATTATTCCTCACAGATTGACTTTCTTGTGTATTTTCAGATAGCCCCATTGAATAGTAAAACCGTTTTCCTTCACTCCTTTAAACTCATTAATTTCCCCAATGGGATTATCAAGTAGAAATATAATAATTTGCATATATAGTAAATAACATATATTATAGCTTTAATTAGAAGGACGAGTTTCATTTTCAATAATGAAGACTTAGGTCTGTAACAGTAGTAGACAACCAAAGCAATGATTGCATGCTGTGTATAAACACCAATTTGTGTGCACAGTTAGTATCATCTATACACACACAATCGCCTATGTGTAGCTAGAGAGGACTTTTGAATGATATTAATAAACTGATGATACTGTTAAACTAATTAGTATGTAGTTTCTCTTAAAAGTTCCTGTAAATAATTTTATTATTCCTATTTTTTATTAAATTCAAATGGATTCATTGACAGAGAATTTTAATATTCTAATCTCAAGTTTTGTTTTCTAGGGCATTGGAGGCAGCTGTCAGACATCATTACAAGGAATAAAACAAATAGAAGATTATTTTCCCACAAAACTAATGTTTTTGTAGGTGAAAAGAAAAAGAAGATGTAGTTGATTTTAGTTGATTTATTAATTTGTACAAGCTTCTGTCTTTAAAGCAATGGAGATGAAACCAGTGGCTTGGCACCACACACATTACAACCAATAAAAAGAAAATGAGCTAACTCCCTCAAAGGGTATTACCCTTTGTCTGACTGAGCTCTGTATAATGCTGTGCTCCATGGAAATTGTAGTAATGTCACACAGTGAAGCAAGCTAAGGGAAAATAAAACCCTGTACCTTGTCTGTGCTCGAATCATAACCTAGCATTGATCTTTCTGTACTGCTATGCTAACTGCAGGTGCAATTATGAGATTGAACATAATTTAGCATGTGGACCTACCAAAGTAGAATGCCAGCCAAAATCAAGTTCATGTCTGGATGCATTCTAACCTAATGCATTTCACATTTGCATTTGAACAAGTATTTACCATCATACTTTTGAGGTCTACATTGTGTTATTATAGTACAGCAAAATTTCAGAGACTCATATGAGAATTACTTATGTATTGAATTATCTTTGCATTTTTTTCTGCCCTCACAGAGCTGTGCCTTTCTTTTGAGATGTGTTGCATGTGGGCAGATGTTTAATTTGGGATGATTTCCAGTTGGTTTTTTAATAAGCTCTTTATCACAGTACTCTTCATTTTGTAAAACTATACCAGTAGAAATGAATGTGCCACTTGGATCAAAAAATCTATTCAAATAATTCTTTTTGTTTTGTGGTAGAAGGAAGAATAGATATGGAAAATATAGAGAAAACGTACCAGAAAATAAGGTTTTTAACATAAGATCTCTTACATTTGATAGCAACTAGTCTGGTTTAATACATAAATAATGGTTCTAATTCCTTATACTTTTTACCTTGATAATATTAGACTAAAATTTTATTTAAAGTACAAAATTAATTCAGTGAGGTAAATTAAACTATAAAACAAAAGTTTGAAAATTTTATCCCAAAAGGAGTTTGAACAATTATATTATTTAGTAATAACTGAATTAACAGTTTACTAAACTCAGAAAATGGTATATAAATAAAAATGATTAGGAAAAAAACCCCAAATACCAAATTTAGTCAACACAGTTGATTTGCATAGTGACTACAAAATATTGTCATTAACTTTGACATGTATTACATTTCCATTGAACTACTGAGGAGAATTGTATTATTTCTTCTCTTAACCACTGAACATTTACTTATTCATGCATTCATTCAGTCAATCAACAAATATTTATGCGATGGTTAAAGTATGAACTGTACCATAGTAATTTGCAAAGTAATTGGCCAATTTTTCTGTAGTTGTATCTACTCCCATTGCAATATGACTTTGTAGCTCTATCTTGTGTTGGGGTCTATACTCCATTCCTTGAATTGGAGTTGGCATTGTAACTTGCCTTGAATAAGAGAATGTGACAGATGAAATATTGTGCCAACTTCTAGCATAGGACTCCAAAGGCCTTACACCCAAAAGCCTCTCTGGAAAACCTGTCTGGCTACCACAGAAACAGAGACGAGCAAAATCCTGCCAGAGGATGAGAATGACATGGCCCAGCCTACACTGTCTCCAACCCCACACACACAACAGCCTCCAACCCTCCAGGGCACAGCATCCTTGTTGTCTGCAGGCATGTGAATGAGCCCAGCTGAAATCTGGAGAACTGTCCAGCTCTGTTCAGGCCTAGCTGACCCACAGATAAGTGAACTAACAATAGATGTTTTAAGCCACCAAGTTCCTGCAAGGTTTGTTTTGCATTAAAAGCTAGCTGATAATTACTCTACTCATGTAGAAGGTAATGTATATATAAACCACGAGATAATTTTACTTCTTGTAACTAGGTTTTGTACATCATACTTATTGAAATATTTTTACTTTTTGCAGCTAGGATTATAATTTTAGAATTTAACAAATAGGTATACAAGCTCTTTTTTTCCCCTTTGGATTAAGTTTAATGCAGAGAAAACATTGCTTCTTTCTATTTTCTCAACTCAGGGGGGAGTTTTCCTTATACTCAAACTGTAGCTGAGCACACATTATGTGTTATTTAATAATTCTGGAAAAAATACAGCCATTGGTTTATATTTCTAGTTTATGAGATCAAGGAATAGTTTATCTGTTTATATACTCTCTACTTGTATTCATTAATTTAAAAGTAAAATTAAAATTTTATGTGAACTTTTTTTAAAAATGTAAGCATATGTCAAGTTATTACTGTGGTTTATTTTAAAATCTATTTGATTCCATTTCAAAATTTTGTGTATTAGGAAAAATATTTGTTTTTGAGAAAGCAAAATTTGAAAATGGTCAAAATATTGAAAGATGAATTGTAATATGTTAAAGAAATTACACAATGAATTCTCACAATCAGCCATTAGTTTTTATGAAAACTATTTTAAATTCATCAATATTATTACAACAGTAGTTTACAGCAGAAGGTATGAAATTTACAACTGAGAAATATTTAACTTCATAAAAATACATATTGGAGACAAGCAATCTAAAATTATAAGTGAGTAGTTGATTTTGTTTTATTCTAACCAGTGTTTCTTTTAATTTGTGTTTTTGTTCATTGATCTTTATAATATTGCTGTAAACATTCAGTTAGTGATGTTAATTTTCTTGTTAAATGTGCTGCAGTTAATATAATTAAATTGCTTTTTCTATTGCAGTATAGTTTGCAAACAATGTCATAAGAGTTTCGGGTGTACAGCACAATGATTCAACATGCATACGCCGTATAATGTGATCACCACGGTAAGTCCGGTGAACATCTGTCACCGCACAAAGTGGTTATGATATTGATGATATTCCCTGGGCTGCACATTACATTCTAGTGGCTTGTTGTGTAACCGAAAGTTTGTACCCCTTGTTCCCTTCACCCTTTTTACTCGCCTTTCTCCTTCTCCCCTCTGGCAACCATTTGTTTGTTTCCTGTATATATGAGACTGTGTCGGTTTTATTGTTGTTTTTTTAGATTCCACATGTAAATGAAATCACATGGTATTTGTCTTCCTCTGACTTATGTCAGTTAGCATAATACCCTCTCTGTCGATTCCTGCCCTTACAAGTGGCAAAATTTCATGCTTTTTGCATTGCTGAATAATGTTCATTGTGTGTGTGTTGCTTCCATGTCTTGGCTATTGTAAATAACGCAGCAGTGAACATAAGTGTGCATATATTCTTTTCAAATCAGTGTTTTTGTTTTCTTTGGATAAGTACCTAGGAGTGGAGTTGCTGAGTTGTATACCTTCTTTGTTGTTGTTTCTGTTATGAATGTAAATGTACTATAGGCTTTCGTTTGCATTATCCTTGAATAATGACAGACAATATGGATATTTTCAATTGATGTTATTTCCTGTTGAAATTTTAGTAAAATTATACCCTCCTAAAATATCTCAAAAACAATGGTGGTGAGAAAGAACTGAGAATGTCGAACTGTGTTAGTGTTCTGTCTATACATGTGGATGTGCACATGCATTGTGTAAAGAAGAAAGAGAGCAAATCCAAGTAGAAAGCATGTCCTTCCTCTTCATAAAACATATCAGTAAGATTTATTCCATTTATTGATAGATGAACTAATTATAGTTTGATATAAAGTAACTGAAATAATCTCTGATTTTAGTTTTTTATGCAATGTCTTTGTTATCATTGTCATTTCAGATAATTTATAATGTCATATATGTTCCATGTATTTATATAAAAGTGGCATCATAAAGAAAAAGATCATTCTGATTAGCCAAGTTTATTAAGACTTATCTTCTGATTTGGGGTTTAATTTTAATTTATGTTGTGAGTCATATATTTCATATTTATATTTTAAAATCATAAAGAAGACATATTAATACATTATTATTTGAAGTTATTTAGCAGGTCTTCAAAACTTAGAGTGGTTTTGCATCTTTAAAAGTTTTTTCCATGTCATTTGGAAAAATATTAAGATTCTAAAAGATATTTTTCATGAAAACAGAAATACTAGAATTAGTGAAAAATTGAATAGGTCTTTCTAGCAATTTTAAAATTAAATGATACTGTCAATCTTTTAAAACATTTATTTATTTAGGAGTTCAACCTCAGATAAAGTGGTTATTTGATATAACTGTATTTGGAAATTTATGCTTAAGGAGTCTTGCTATGAGGCTCTAAGCACTAATTTAATATTTTATAAACCAGAATTTCAGTGTCCACTTTTTTATGTTTGAAGAAAATCATAATTTTTCTAAAGGTTTCTCAAATGCAACTTTTTAAGGCAAAGTATTTTGAAAAGCAAAGTTGTATGGTGGTCTTAAAATAATGTGGTATCTTAGTTAGAAATTAAACATGATTTAAAACAAAGTTTATAAGCATGGAAGTAACTTGTATTTTTATCTATTTTATAAATAGTTTTATAAACTATTAGATATGAAATTCTTAGTAGTATAATTTGCTGATTTAGATACTCAAAAACAAAGTGTTCTAGCATGTTTACTCAAAAACTTTATCTATAAATAACTGTAACTTTAAAAAACAACCACCATTTTATATGCTGCACTAAGAAGATTTAAGAAAATGTATAGGTCAGAGTTGGACAACACACCTTCAACTCCAGACAGTCTTCACTCAGTTCTCTGAGACACAGAGACATATACTCTTTGTCTTTTCTTTTCAGTCACCTCTCTTAAATTTTTTAAAGAAGAACATTTTATTAGATTTCTTTAGGAAAAACTAAAGGCGTATATATGTGAATAATACTCTCCTTGGGGCAAAATGACATGAAGTCGAAGAACTAATATCTGTAGTGTAACAACTATTTGCCAGAGACCATGACAGGCAGTTTTTTATATGAGACATTTATGATGTGGTTTGATGGCTGACGAATGAGAAGTAAAACGATATGTACAGGGGTTAGGGTCAATGATTGATCTCCATTTTTAAATCATTTTTATGATAATTATTTCCTCATTTTTATGTTGATATTCCCAAATCATTTCTGTGGAAACAAAGCTCTATCCATGATTAATAACGTTGAAAAAGGGCTAATCATTAAAATCTGCCTAAATTTCAAATTTTATTACATTGCAACTTTTTCTTGGTCTGTATAAATAGAATGAAAATAATTGATGATGGTGAACACTTTTGTAATGATAAGATAAATAATAATATGTAAGGATGTTGTGGACAATAATGATAATGGTTTCTGGCAGAAAGTTTGGTCTTTAAGTAACAAAAGGTGGTAATAAAACAATTTTGAAGCAAAACTCTTTGACAGACTGCTGTTTTTCTGCTTGCTAATATGTATTCCAAAGCCTATTTTGTAATGCCACCTGTACTCATTTGTAAATATTCAGGCTAAGATCTCATGTTTTGTTGTCACAAACAGGGTAATAGCTTGCACCTGGAATAAAAAAATTCCCTAGACCTTGCTGGAGAGGAATTCAGGCTGTGAAGGGGAGGCTTGTGGATGGTTTTTCTCATCAGGTCTGTTGTTACTTATGACTCTTTGGAGAAGGGGTTAATGTTCTCCCTTCGTGATTATCCAGCCAAGACTTCAAGGGTAAAAAATGTTTCATTTTTTTTCCTTTTAGTCTACCTCCTGGAATGTATCATACTCATTGCCTGGCCAACACACACCCACTCACCAGTGACAATAAAGGCAAAACATGATTTCTCAGTGTAGTTTACCTCAAGATCCAAGTTCTTTAGAATTATGATGGTAAAGATGAAACTGAAAATCAGAAATGTTTCTTTTACTGGCTGTGAGTTGCTGTGTGTTATTTTTGGTTGTTTTCCTTTTGCATGTTTCACAGTGGAAATGCAATCATCCAGGTGATTGTTCTGTAGGCGGGAATGGGTGTTTGACCAAAAATTCCCAAGGGGCTCAAAAGGAGAGGGAGCAAATCAGTCTCCATGATATTTTCACTTTCCAAGCTGTTATGGAATGTTCTTTAGTATTGCAACTTCTGGAGTCCAATAAGCTGACTAATAATTGCAGTCATCTCTGAATAGCTCAAGTGGGAGCAGTTGTTTCTCACAAATTCCCAAGTAAAATTCCGTAGTTATGAGCTGCTCCATTCTGGGTACACACGAGGAGTTACAAGTGCTGGGCTTTAGCAGAGAATTGATTGTTCTTGTAAGAAAAGATGAAGGTGTGGATGAGAACTTTCCCAAAGAGGGGATTAAAAACCAAACTCCTCAGTCACCTTTTCTATTTTCCTTTATAACACAGCTTATTTAGGTATCAGCAATTAGGGAAAAAAAAACCTAGTAAAATAAACAAACTTGATTGCATTGACTGGCATCCGAGCTGCGGGAAAACACAGGAGGAATGGAGAAAGAAACAAAAATAAATATTACTTTAGGAAAACATAAAATCAACACAACAGAAAAAATACTCCAGTAATTTAGAGATTAGATATGCTTAGAAGTTGCAGGCCTGCTTTTAAAGTACTGCTCTTTATAGTGTTTTATTTAAAAAATAAAGTTTAATGCCAGTTTTCCTCCATAACATGTGTTCCTGCAGTAAATTATGACAGACCATGGAAGAGGACTGATTAGTCCATGCGGAAGGGTCCACTTCTGCTTGCTATGTTCTAGGACCACATGGATCTGCAGATGGTGCAGAATGCAGCCGGCTTCAATTACAGGTTAGAGCTATCAACAGGGAGATCCTAGGCTTCTAACCTTGTATTGCCTATTCTGAACTGAATTCTTTATGTGTTACGACACTTAATTAAGTAACACCTAGTGGGATGAAGCCGAGTCATCATATTCTCTCCTTCCTTAGCTTTCAGAATTTTTTTATTCATTATCTTATGATATATTCTGGCCAATGCTCTAATAGAATTATTGCCATTGAAGTATTTGAACAAATTATATTTTAGAGAATATATGGTATTGATATCACCTTATTGTTAGTAAATCATAAAGATCCACCAGAGCTTGATATTGACCCTCCCCATGGAACCATGGTGGCTGACCAATTATATGTTTAAATAAGTTATTAGGCATATTGGGGACTAAAGATGTTCAAGGCATTATAGTGGGTATATAGTGAAAGAGTAAATCTCATATGATAATCAGTGATATTTTCATAACATATCCATACCTTTAAATTATTTGTGGTGTCTTCATTTAACTCATCATTATCTTTCTGGATGGTTTTCAGGAACAATGGTATTTGAAATGAGTGGATTAATTTATGGTCAACTTATTAATTATTGTATCTATAAAATGAGTTTAATAGGGGATGTGTAATATGTGCTGTATGTAAATATAATATATTATCACCTGGGCATTATTAATTAAGAATAATAGTAAAAATACCTTGAATATTATTATTTAGGCTTGACACATGTATTCATCACACCCTATTGTAAGCTATTGGCCCATTCACGTATTAACACTTCTGGCCTGGAAATAAAAAGCATTTTAAGTTTCAAACCTACAAAGCTATCTAAGATGTTCAAATATAAAATAAAGGTATTTAAAAATCAAAATATTTCAGCATGAAATCCCTCATAAGCAATTTGTTTACATATAAGGTTCCTATAGCCTATAACTTATGGGGCATCAATATTAGTTTGCTTTTCCCTAGAGATACTTTTGGTAATACAAATATTAGTTGCTTTACAGCTTAGAAATTCAGTCCACTTAAACCAACCATCTGGCCTATTTGGGTCTTAAAGGATAAAACTCAATTTCAAACCCATGCATCTCCTAACAAATCATTATATTAATACCTGGTAAGATATTTGGGGAGAATTTTAATGATCCCCACTGGATGTCTTAACGATTTCCAACAGCATGATGCCACAGATAAAATAAACACAACAGCTCTTATTTATTATTTCAGAGTTGGATACGTAGACAGTTCTTGAGACTTCCTTAGATTAATAAGGTATATGCATAATATCTGGCCTGTGGCTTATTGGTTGTGTTGCTTTGGTCACTTTATGTGCCCTCAATAAGCATTAGATTACTCTTCCTGAAGGAAATGGTTATGAGCACAAAGACGCTGTGCAATGTGTGTGATACTTAGGGAGCATTTCCTGTACTGTCTGTTATTGCTGCACACTAATTAGAAAACGCACTGGGAAACAGTGGCACATAATCAAAGCAGCAGACAAATCAAAAGGCTGTGCTCCTCAGTGTTGGTGTGCATTATGTGTTTGTCTAGCTGGTCTACACATATATTTTTCTATTAGAATTTTACTTTGAGTAATGTCACCATTAATTTACTTTCTTTGCCTACATTCCAACAGATGAGAGAAGGTTGTATCCTGAGTGCCAAAGTACTAGTGGGCATTATTAAATGATTCCAAGGGCACTTCACATCTGGGTCTTTAAGAATACATTGTGCGTTCTTGTCAATGCATGTTACTGAATGTCACAAAGATGGTGTGAAACTGGTCCACTGTCGTATTGCATCACCTGCACCTGTGGTAAGGTATTGCCCTCCTGCAGTGAACAATTGAAAAAAATATTTTTGGTGCTCAGCTCTGCATACAATGGGTGCTAAATAAGTTGTAAAAATTATGAAGTGAAGAAGTTAATTGTTGAATTAAAAATTCCATTTGTCTTATCACCAGAATAAGTCCCATTCATTTTACCTCTCATGGGTTACTTGTTACATTTAAGGGATGATTTTCTAAGCAACATCAAACTGTATATGCATTGGTTGTAAGTAAAGAAATGTGGCCTCAATAGATGTAACTCTGTTTAATTAAATTGTATGATTGGTTTAAAATAAAGATTTGCTTCTCAGTGTTTTACTTGATTTCGAAAAGGATGGCAGAATATTCTAGATTTGACACAACAGTATATTTTCTTACCACAAATGGGAATTTTTATTGGCTCCTTTTTTCTCCAACCTTGGCACAATGTGTAAAAAAATAATGTTTCTACATTCTATTGCCATCTGTTGTGTGGCATTAAGATCAACTGCCCTATTTTTCTGTGCATGGTGCTTTTTAAGGTTTTTCTTTGGCATCCAGGTCATACCATCTGATTTTGCGGCTCTGTGCCCATGGGTGGACATCTGGAATAGTTGGCTTAAATGGGTTGGTGCTTGTTGCTAGTTCTGGTAGAGACATCATTCTCAGTGGTTGTTTCCTTAGATTATCTGTTGGAGTAAATTGGTTTATTCCAGTAGAATATCATCCATTTCACATTCTTTTAAAGCCATCCAGTCTCTTGTGTAAGATTTTGGTTTCTTTCCAGTTCTTGCAGCTGTAGGTTAGTTAACAAGATTACATTTGAGTTGAATATCCTCAGTTTTATATCCATGTTTTTGTTTTTTGTAGACCTCATAAATAGTTAAGGAAATAGTCTCTCCTTTACTCTGAACAGTGTTTATTCTGTGGGTCTACGATATAAAGTGAGTGAAGTTCCAGATTGATGTTAATTTGGGGTCTGAAGAGTGGTTTGGCATAATCACGAGATTCAGTAAGGTAGTTTCATTTTGTGACTGTTTTGCTAAATTTAATATCATTTGATTTTCTCTGTAGCTTGCTTCAAATGCAATTTCTGATTATATATAGCTTCTCTGTAACTCCCTGAATATTCTCCTTCTCATTCATGTCAACATAAAACAAGGATATTCTCCATTTGAGGGTTTGAAAATAAGTGAACTTAGAGAGTCAGCCTAGAAAAACAAGGCAGCAGAGTGAGAACAGGACTTTGCTACCACAGATCCCTTAAGAGGGAAGTGTAATTTCAAGAAAGCCAAGAAAAAGGAAGGTTTGAAGGAAAAAAATTATTATGTTTATTTTGTATTTCAAAATATAATTATTGTTCCAGACTTGTCTAAATAATCAGGAAACTATTATTCCCTCAGTATCCAGAAATTAGATTTTTCTTTTAAAATATTTAAGCTATATTAGAAAAGCATCTGAAATGAAAATGTAAATACTTGTCTCAGAGCAGTGCCTGAGTACAAACTGATTTATCAATTGATCTGCCCTGAATTGACCAAAACAACAACTACAACAACTGAACCTGCACGAAAGGAACGGGCATTCTGGAGCTGACGCGGCGCGCTGACATTCTCGCACAGCCCTCACGATTTGTACTCATTATCTCACGTGCGCTCACATGCTGTTAATTTTCTGAATGTTACTGGTATTTTTCCATTTGTTTTGCTTCAGTTTACTGCCCACAGGTGAAAGTTAAGTATGTTTTGTTCTGCCTAATATTCGTTTACTTCTTCAAATTAAATAAGTGATTTCAATTGTTTATAAAACCATTTTCACCCCTGTATTATGTACTTCAAAATAATAGCAATTCAACCCTCCATCTACCACTAGGAAATACTAGTGATAAGTCAACAACAACTAATTTTATCATGTTAAAGAAATCGTATGAAGATAGCCTTAAATTGGAGTTCTCATAATGATTTTGAGACTTTTTAGGTGCTTTTATTCAGTCAAAATAAGAATTCAACATTTGTTTTGCATTGCTATCTTTTCAGACTTGAGCAGGGAAAATAGAAAAGTCTCCTTTTCAATTTTATTTCATTTCTACTAATTTATAAGCTAAACTTTTAATTTGAATGAATATTCTAACATTCATTATTAAAAGTAAACAATTTATAAATGTATTATTCTCAAAAAAAAAAAAAAAAGTCTGTGTCTTTGGCCTAATCAGAGCACTGCTTTATCCCAGATATTTCTTCTTGAAAATGTGAAAAAATAAAAATCTTGGAATCTCCAGGGTAATTCTGACGATCACACCAGCAACCACTGAAGACAGGAAATGACAGAAATTAAAATTTTATAATAACATGAGTTCTATAAATAGTTCATTGTTATTACATTTGACCCAGAAGATGTTTGATTGTTTCAAAAGTTGGAATAAAATTCCCACATTTTTTTCAGGAAAAATTAATTTATATATAACTTAAAATATACAACATCAAATCATTATTTTCAAAGTCAGACATCTGTAAATCTCAAATTTTTAAAAGAAATGTGAATTCAGAATTTAAAAAGAAGACTATGATGATTTGTATAATCCCAAATTGTAAAGAAAAACATTATTTACAAACTGTTTAATCTCTCCTGTTGAATAAATAAATGTAAGGCACTTGAAGTGAAAACTTCAAATATCAGGAAGATGCTGTTTTATTGAATCCAATTTTTGGACAAAATTGGGTAATGGTATTTGTTAATTCATACGGATGGTATAAAAAAATAAAGGGCAAGAATAATTTGGTAGTTAGAAGGATTAAGTATGAAATGTAGAAATGTTACTTCTAGCTCTTGTTATGGCTAGCTGCTATGGGACAGTTTTCCCAGCCCATCCATACAAATGATCTAATATATTTGTACAGAGGGAAAGTAGTGGATTAAAACACCCAGAATTGAAACATTAATTATATGAGACAGTTGCAAGAGGAGTATCTCATGAACTGTAATTATTCTAACTTAAAATTTAATGATATTATAGATATCTGATTTTTAGGAATGTTACTGCTTTTGACAGTGAATATCAAACATTTAACTTGACTTATTTTGTCAAATTACCAGAATAAGGAGATAAATTTAGTATATCTTTTAGTTTATCTCTTTAAAAAATTAAACTGTGACCCATGTGGGTGGTATTACTTCTCAGAAATGCCTTCAGTACTATTCTAGCACCATATACTCTTCTAGAACCATATTGCTTCTACTAATTTATTATCAAATTTAGTGGGTCCTGCCAAACTCAGCAAGCCAATTCATGTGTTGTTTCAAGCTACTACCTTAGTGTGGCTTTTTATATAACAGTTTTTAAAGTACAGGTTTTGTTACTATTTTGGTTTGGCAAAAGATCAGAAGAGGACTGACACTGGAAAGAGGTGGGACCTTCCATGCCACAGCAGGACACAAGGCAAAGCGCCAGGGTCTGGCAGGGGGTAGAAGGAAGAAAAGTGTGGTCAAGACACATGGTGGTTCCTCAGAAAGGAGAGGGCAGGTAAGCAGGCTTAAGAATGGCTCATTGGAGAAATTCAGTGGGCTCTGTGGCAGAGATGTCATGCTTAAGTGTCTGGGCACTGGCCCTGAGGTGATCAGAGCAGAGGAATAGTGGCTCTGTTTGGAAGTGTGGGCATTGGATTGCTTATTTGCATTTGAAAGGAGCACTCAAAAGTGAGTTATTTACTATCTCTAGGAATTGGCTGGTGCTGGGAAGTGCAAATCGTCCAAGAAAGGGGGAGAGGGTCTCTTGGGAGGTGGGGAAGGCTGGAGTAGGTGGGAGTGGTGGGGGGGAAATGGAGACAATTGTACTTGAACAACAATTTAAAAAAAGAGAGGGAAAACAAACGAAAAGCAAGGCCCTCTGTGTCAAAGTATAAAAATACAGAAAAATAAGTACTCACAGTTAATAGAGTAGCACTAGCAACCAGAAATAAATATATCATAATCATAAAACTATATATATAATTTTATATATAATTTATGTGTAAATTATTATAATTTATACATGTATAATTTTTTCCAGAAGTGTTGATGTAAGGGATCCTCAAATTTAGTCATGTAGATCTGGGATTGTGGGGCAGGCAAAAAATGGAAGAATATAAGGCAAAAAGCCTGATGGCATTTGAGTTGGCTGTTGATGATAGTAGCTTCAATGAGGTAAGTTTACATGTTACTGGAACCTGGAGACCAGGGAAAATGTATGTAGTTGTAGAAAGTTTTACAACAGTTGCCTGCAGTAATATGGAAGCAAAAAACATAACTATGAACTGATGATGTAGCTAAGGAGATTTCTGGCAGAGTAGTGAAGGTTTTTCTTGTCTTTTTTTTTTTACTGCCTATTGTAAAATTTAAGAGGAAAAGATAAGCCGAGAAGGAACTAGTAAATACAAATGAAAAAGTACTTGGTGGCTTGAAAATAAACTTTTTCCTTATTCCTAGCCTCTCTAGATGGAAACATACTGAAATCAAGAAATTAAGAAAGACTGTATCAGTGTACTGTCATAAGAAACATGGTCTATTGATAAAGACGTAACTGTATAGTCCTGTGTTAACAGTTCGGAAGGATTTAAGGTAGTACTGACCTGACAGAAATTCCTTTTTGTATCTCAGACATTCTCTCTGTTGAAAAACAAGTCTTCAAAGACTCTAAGGGACATTGCCCTAAAATACCCTTATAGAAAACCACGATACAGAAAGTCTTCTTTCAAGGAGATGAATGAGTATGGATTTTATTTAATGGAGTAAACTACAGTAAGATTTGTAAGAAATCCATAGACTCTTTAAGAGAATAACATTGGTGGAAACACTTCAGCTTAGACTAAAAGACAAAGGTAGTGTCCAATGAAAAAGAGGCCTTTGAGTCCTCAAACTTTCGTAGGAGGAAATAGGCTTAAAAATTCATCTGCCAACACCAATAATTTTTTGGTGACAAATGAAGAATAACTTAGAGGAATGTCCAAAAAACAGAGCCAAAATCTGTGGAGAATCATTGCTGGCAATGTGTGCCCAGCTGGAATTTAGAATTTTTGTGGACCTGTGATTCCTTTTTTTCTTAAGATTTTTTTCCCTCTGTTTTTAGCTGAAGGCTCTGTAGCATGTGTAACCATAGTGTGGCGGGGTTGTGGGGGGCAGATAACTTCTCTGTTTAGTTCACAAGTCTTCATATCAACAGGATCTGTTATCAAGAAGTCATACTAGACAAATTGTACTTGAGGTGCTTCATCTATAACTGGACCTGATTTAGATGATGAGATCCTAGAGTTCTGTCCTAAAATTAATGTCATAATGGGACAAGACTCTCAGAGATCTTTGGGAAGGAGTGATAGCATTTTGCACATGAGAGGGGTATAAGCTGCTGTGAACAGAGGTAGACTGTGGTAGATTATAGTTTCCAGAAATGGTCTCAGCAACATTTCCAATCCCACATGGTTTTCCAGAACCTTGTCTGTTGTTGTTTAAGCTGCTAAATATGGAATCATCGTTATAGTTTAATGAGTTAGAACTGACTGATTATTTCTATGTAAATTACGTAAAAATTTTCCTTGTTTCTTACATTTGTAAATGTGTGGGTTTAAAAAAAACATTTCATTTTGATTGCTAGTTATAGGGTGTTTAAGTTATACTTGTGAGCTTTTCACATTTTGCCACTGCTGAGTCCAGGATTCAAATTTAAGCAATGCTATTTCAGAGGCTATGCTCTAGTAACTAAGCTTGCTGCCTATCATTTACTGAACACTTCTTTTATATCCAGCACTATACCATTTTGCTAATAAAGAAAAGAATGATGTTGTTATCGTCATTGTTATTATTATTATCATCTTTAACAGTTGGGGCAACAACTACACAGAACAGTAAATTTATTTGATCAAAGCCACACAGCAGGAGTGGCAAAACTAGGTCTTGAACCCAGGGAGTCAAGCTTTAGAACTGCTGCTTTTAAACAATGTCATATAGAGCCACTAATGGTTTAGCTTTCGTATCTTTTTTCTTCTCAGCAGATCTCAAATTCATTACTTTCTCTGCAGAAAACAAAACAGAAAGAAAAGTGCAACGGAGGCAGCACACTTTGGCTGTCACCCTGATTTCCCTTAATCATCGATCCTGCCCTTGTGTACAAAAGGCCTTTACAAAATGGCCTTTGCTAGGAGGCCCGATTTTTTTTCATTTATGCATTGTTTAATGACCACTTAGGCTGTATTAAATATAGATAGGCAGATTTCTGGCAATTGTGTGAAAATAGAAAGGTCATGAATCACAGTGCTTGTCACGAAAAAATACATTTCTTCTGAATTGCTCTTCAGACTATATCCTTTTCTGCACTTCTTTCGCATGTTCTTCATAAACTAAATTTGTTTGTTTGTTTATTTATTTTAAAAAAAACACATCCTAACTGCTCTACTAGTTTGTAAAAACTTTTCAGTAACCATGGTATCCAGAATGTAAAGTTTCAGTATAAATATGATGAATGAGTGGATTAATTCATGGTTGAGTTATCAATTATTGTATATATAAAATGGGGTTGATACCTCTGGAAATGAATTATATGATACATATTATTTTATATACTTTTCTACATGTATATTTTTAAATTTAATAAATACTTTTAGTCCAGGCATTCTTCTAAGTGCTTTATAAATCTTAACACATTTGATATCTAAAATAATCCTACCGAGTAAGGACTTATATTCATTTTAAACCAGAAGAAACTGATAGATAAAACATCTATTAAGCAATCTACTGAAATTCACACTGGATAAGAAGCTAGATAAGTAGGAGACTCAACATTTGAACCAGACAGTGTAATTTCAGATTCAACACTCCTAACAATTACTGTATGATACTTAGGAAGCGTATCTTAGTATTCAATTAGCAGTCATCAAGTAAATACATTAAATAGCTTACATGTTTGACCTTTAAAAACTTTGATTTCATGTTTTCATCAAAAATAGTTGAGGGTATAATTTTACCAAGAAAAATGAGAGTCAAAATGAGAATGAAGAGGAAATAAGTTTTTGGATAGTATATTGTCTAATGTCCCGGTGACACCTGTGTCTTCAAAAAGTGATGGAAAGATGCAATTCTTCAGTGTCTCAACTTTCTAAGCAATTTAACAATCCCAGGATGGGCAGTGAGAGGAGGCAGCACAGACCATAATGGGTATGTAAATACTGCCACAGCCATTTAGCCTATTTAAGAGTTAAAGACTGCTGGAATGCTTTACAATTAGAGGCAGATCCAGTCAACCAGGCTCTGGGGGCTGATTGATCAACTGAAAACCAATCCCTAAACCTGTAGGTGTTTTCTTGGTAAGGCGCCCTTAATTCAGCAGGAGATACACAATGGGAAAAAAGCTTTCTACTTTGGACTTTACAGATTGACAACAGTTGTTTGCTTTGCTTTGCTTTGCTTTTGACATGAGATAACTTATTTTTCCAGATGCTAAGCACTGAACTCTCCTGCCTTCCCCAAATCCCAGCCCAGAGATAAATAACTTATCTTGGAAATATACAGGGTCTGGCAGAAGTAAGTTCTGCTTGTGTGTGGTTGGTAGGGTAATAATATGGGTGTAATAATTTACAGTTTTAATTTGAACATTTCACCTAAAATGTCATACGATGTGCTTGAGTGTGATACTGTTATGTTACAGAATTACATGCTTGTGATGTTGTAATAAAAGATTTTGTAATAAAAAGGGGCATTATTTGTGCTGGACCTTGTATTCTAAGGGACAGAAATGCTGGGTGTCTGTGCTTCTGGAATTACCTTCTGGCTTTCTCACTTTTTTGAAAAACAGTATGACCTCGAACAAAATTCCTATTTTTTTGTGTGTGTTGGTATCCTGAATTAAATTAATTTACTTGATTTTTCAACTACCTCAAAATTCATCATGTGATTAGTGATAGAGGTATGTTTTTAGCTATAATATTGACCCTGCTCTCAAAGGGAATTAACAGGGGAACAGAAAATATAGACAGAATATATATGCTTCTATGTTTCAGAAAAATACCTAAAATATTTGAAATAACAAGGATTTTTCTGGGGGGGGGAGACATACACTATAAATGTTGTGGTGTTATAAAACAGAAAATGTGGGTGACATAACAAATAATAACAACATGTTGTGGAGCCCGTACTCTGGGTAAATCTCTCCATCTCATCTTGTCTCTGAAGCGACAATCACCACAAGCTTCTCTCATACTGCAGCCTTCAGTGGCTCCCTGGGACCCTAATGCTGTTAGCCCAGGTTTGCAGGGGTGGTGCTGCCATGGAACAACAAGCATAAGTAAGATGTAGAATTACTAACACGGCATAAATATTTAATGCTTAATTTGATGAGAATAAAGTGAGAAAATAGATTTTGCACAAGAGATTAAAAGTAAGCGTTGACCATGAGTGTAATGAGAAGGATGAATTAGGCAAAATGTGTGGAAGTATGTCCTTATATGCTCTATAGAATAAATGCCTAAATATGTAGCTTACTGATATGTCCATAAATTAAAATATATCCATATGTTATTTTAGGTGTCAATTTATTTATGACCAAGATATTGAGACAGTTCATTGCATAAGGTCAAATATACCTGGATTCAACATTTTTTTCTTAATAAAAAAAGACGGAGGAAACCCTGCCTCCACCAAAACCAAACCAAAACAAACCGGAAAGCTAAGAATCTCAAAGACAAGCAAGGAAATTCAACTTGTAAGTAGCATGAAGAAAAACAATTATCTGCCAAAAGCATATAAGGGAGTAAAGAAGATTGACTAAGAAAATGAGCCAAGTGTTTAAGGAGCATGAAATGAAAAACAATATACAGTATGCTGTTATGTTTTTAAGCATTATGGATTTTATATTGGTGTTCATGGCAACATCTAATCTGCCGTAGAAACTTATTTTGATATTGTCTTATACTCAGGATGCACGTCGAAGTCACTTTTCTTCCTCCAGTCCGTCAGAATCAGGCTCAGGGATAGACGTCATGTCTTAGTACCCTCAGCTGTCATGTTTTAATCAGATCTAAACTATAATGACGTTTTTGGGTGATGTGTAAGAAGAATTAAACAATTATGAATTTTAATTACAAAATGCAAAACATAGACATGTTGGTGTGCAACAGTTATTGCTGGAATCTTGACTGAAATATTTCAGTCGACTTTCTGAGAATTTAGACTACAATAAAAGTAAATTAGTGATGACATGTAATACTTTCTTAAGTGAATCATAGCTCTCTATGTCTTTCTATAAAAGTAATAATTATTTACTTATTCATCAATTTTGAGTGGTATACTTAACAACAGCCCAGCACTACCTACCATTAGCTAGTTTCATTTTTAGTGGAAGGTGAATTAAAAATTTTAAATATTATTCTTAATATCTTTCACTGAACTTTTTAGAATGGATACCAGCTCATGATAAAGACTTACCTAACATCATGTGAGCCTAAAAACCTCCTTTGTATTCTTTGAAAACATGATTTAATTCAGCTTCAGTGTTACAGATTTATCAATAATGAGAATTAATCAAATTAATTATAATATGTGTGATTCAGTTTAAATATTCCTATCAAGCTTTTGTAGCATAATTCTATAGTAAGACAAACTAGTGTATTTTAGCCCCAATTTATTGCTATTTATTTATATACTCTAAAGTGGATTCAGCAATGACATTCTAAATATAAAAATATGAAGGAAGAAAAAATGAAAATGTTTTATCTTTTAAAAGATACACACTATAATCTTCAGTCACTAGTTATTATATATTTTATATGTAAAATAGCTTAAGTTCAAACTTGGTTTGAATAAAATATATTTTAAACTGTGACACACTGTAAAATTAAATATATTTCTTACCACATATGTGACCCCATGATGAAACCTGTCTGCAAAACTTCAGTGCCTCAGTTTTCTTGGTTAGAAGTGAAGGGCACAGCTTTTTAAGTGTGAATAAATACTAGCAATAAATATATATAGTTTCTTAGTAATTAGGCATATTTTCAAAAATGCCCTAATTATTATTATACATTTAGAAACAAATCCATTGACCTGTTAAATTACACATCTATAATTAAGAATAATTTTTATGTAAATGTACAAAACAGCCAATACTCTCACAAAGGGCTTAGTGAACTTTAATTCTGCACATTAGATTCTATTATGTGGGTCTTTCTAATGGAGGCAAAACAAGGTGCTGAAAAGCATATGGGATCTAGGCAATGAGTACATTAGAGTGAGTCTTCAGAGTTCTAGTTCTGGTTCTGGGACTGGGAATTGTCAGACAAGTTATGACTACTTTCTGAGTTGTATGGACCTGGTTTGTCAAAGAAATGTAAATAATAAAATAATGTATTTGAAAAATGTTTTAATTGGCTAAAGATTGAAGAGTCTAATAAATATAATAAAATATGACTAAATATCTATCAGAAGTGTTCACTTTTTGATGGATGTTTCCTGAATTATCAAAACAGAAACACAGGCAGGAAAAATACATGATTGCGTATGTATAACCAGAGTATGATATACCAATTTTCCTTTCAGTATCTCTCCGTTTCTTTCGATGCTTTTCTTCTGCTCCATGTTCACATTCTTCCAACGTGATCTCATCCAGTGCCACCACTTCAGACATGAGTGTGTGCCCATGTTCAGATTTATATCTTCAGGCCAAATCTCTCAAACTGACCCTTCAATTTGTATCTTCAGGCCATATCTCTCTATTTGCCAGCCTCATACACTTTTATTTTCTTCATAAAACTTGTAAAATATGATTATTTAATGTTTGTGTGCTTGGTTTTGTTTTCCTCACTTTAATATAAACACTGAGCTTACATGGTTCATAGTAAGCAATAATTACAGACAGTTCAGAAGTTAACATGCCAACATTGATTGCATTTCTCTCACATACTTTCCTGTCCACCAAATCCTTTGCTCACTCAGTATTCCCTCTTGGAGTACCTGAAACCCCACAATTATATTAGTTAGCAGTTTTGGTCCTTAATTTATCTCTCTTCTACTCCCAGTCCATTATCAAGCCCCATTAATTTTATCTTGAAGATGTTTTCTGTAGAGCACTGTTATTTTCTCAGTCTGGAAACTATCCTCTCTCCTCTAGATTATGAAACAGTTTTCTAACTTGCTTCATTTACCTCTACACTTACTCGCTAAAATTCACCTGCACAATATCAAGGGTGATTCTATTACATATAAATATAATCATGTTTTCCATGCTTAAAATCTTCAATGGTCTTGCACTATACTAAGAAAAAATATTCCAAAATGGTAATGATGGATGGTCTACAAAATTCTGCTTGATTTGTAAACCCTCATTCCTTTTCCAGTGTGATCCCTTGCTGATCATGTCCAGTCACGCTGTGACTTCTCTCTGTTCCTGCAACAAGCTGCGCTTTATTCTGCCTTAGTGTATTTGCACACATTGTTCTTTCTTCTTACAAAATCCTTTCTCCTCTGCCTTCAAATGCTGATTTCAGCCTTAAGGCATCATAGAAATCTTTGCTGATCTTCTTTTGATTAAGCACACACACACCTTGTTTGTTTCCTTTATAAAACTTACAAAATTATCATTTTTTTGCTTACCTGTTTGGTTCTTGTCTTTCTCTCTGTAACGTAAACTGTTTGAGAGCGGAGATCATGTTGATGAAGTTCCCTTGGGTTATCGTTGTTAATAATTCTTATGGAGTGAATACATTCCTGAATTCCTTCTGTCTTGTGATATGTTATCCAAAAAACCCACCAAAGAAGCCCCCAATGGATCAATGGATTTACTAAACAGCAGAGCCATAAATACAATGGAATTTTGGACTGTCCAATTCAATGGTAGCCATAATGTTTACCTGTCCCATAATCTAGTAATAGTAGAAGTCAAAATCCCTTCAGTTACGAGCAGAATCAAACCAAATTTAATTTGCAAAAAAAAAAGAAACTTATTGTTTAATATAATGAGATAACCTGGGGGTTTGATTTTGGGATGTTTGGTTCCAGGTGCTCAGACAACATTATCGAGGTTCTATTTTCCTCTTATCCTGTTGGACGTGCTTGATTTCCATGATGGGATAAAAACTCTCTGACCCCTAGACTTATATAAGTAGCAATGATACATTGAATAAATAAACCAGGTTTCCCAGAAGCTCATAGATGCTAATATTTAATTCTAAAAATTGTAGGAATGATTAAGAGCATAACAAAGTGGAAGAAAAGTATCCTTCCTATGACTGTTTCCCTCCATTGTGGTCAGTTGTGTTTTCAAGATATATTTCTTGTGATTGTTTTCTGTTATGGGCAGGTCTCATTTCAAAATGACAAGTGAAGGTTATAAATAATGGAAAAATCTATTTTCATCATTTTAGTCTTTCCAGTGAGAATGTGTTTAACCAGATCTTGCCTATGGCCTTTACGTATACCCTCTAATGGAATAATACATTTTGGGACTTCTGTATGTTTTTTTTGATATTTAAAATCAGCTTTTTTGAAATTTTGTTTCTAAGAAGATGTTATTTACAGTTTGTGGAACACAATGAATTAAATTTATAAATCAACCTCCAAGAACACAAATCTTGTTGGCTGCCATGTTAGTAAATCAGCTCACCTAAGTAATCCTGAGACTCTGACAATGATGCAGGCTCTGGGCTTGGAGATGTAGCCATTGCCTCACTGGGAACTTGATCTTATGACATTGTAATGGATTGAGGTCCTATTTCTGATGGTTCATTTTATATGTGGACATAAACTATTTTGAGCACATCAGAGCTGAGAGCTAAGAGCTGATGTGCACATTTGGAGTCAAACTGTCTGTCCTTTGTACTAAGTGGAGTGGGATAAAGTGAACATCTAAAGAGTTTTCATTACATGTACAATTACTACACTAAATAACATCGTGTATACATGTACAGCAAAACAAAGCAAGGCAAAACTAAACAATGGACGCCCAGGAGGAGATGATATATTTCCAGGAACTTACCCTATCTTTTCAAGTAAACTAACTATTATTTATGTACGGTATACGTATGTGTGTGTTTGTGTATTAAAACAAAATGAATGTTGTTACTTCAAGGCATAAAAGCGGCTTCCAAGAACATGGAATGTGATGTTTGGAGTACTTTAATTCTACTTTCTTCCTAGTGTCTGGAATTGTTTGGCAATAAACTGTATTCTATACTGCTTCAATTACTCAAGACATGATCTGCTAAAACTACATCTGGAAACAATGTCACTCTCTGTGTTTGCATTTGAAAGTTAGACTTAGGTTAAATGAATACTTTTAACCACAAAGCTCTGGGAAAAAAAAATTAGCATTGCCAGACACTTTCTATGGATTTAGCTTAAAATAAATTGTGTATGCTAGGTATTTGTTCAATATTTTTTTAACTGCTTATGCATGTCTCTACTTTTATCTTATCCTCATCTGTGTATCTAACCATAGTTTCCCAGACAACTGTCCCTCTGGTATTAAGAGCTGATCTGGTATTTTCTATTCATCAATTTTATACACTGAGAACAGTGTGCAAAATATTGAACTTAGCCTTTGGAATGTCAAAGGCAGTAGAGGGTGTTCCCACTCAACAACAATTTTAATTTTGGAAATAGCGCAGGATTTTAAAAAATCTGGCCTGATACATTAAAATATATGCTTCTGTTCAGCCCATATTTCTTTGGCCTCTTCACAGAGTGCATGGTGAACGTGGCTCATACCACGTGGAGCGAGCGCATCAGTGGGACAGGTTCTGTAATATTTGGGAGCCTAGATTTGCTTCACATGTCAAGGATGACTGGGCTTTAAGAGACGACTATGTTAAATGCTTTCGTTTTGCTTACTTGGGAGTGCATCAGTCCAAAGGCAGTTGTGATAAGAAAATTAGTAGTATTTTTAGTTAAATGTCTATCTTTAGAAACTAAGGCTAATCTAGATACTAGAGAAAGAGGATAAAGTGTGATACAAAATAAGATAATTTCTATTGCCTTCTCCCCAGCTAATAGCATTATTTTTGATGGGCTTAATTTTTAATAGTTTAGTAAGAGCCATGATTTGTGTTCTACTTTATCATGATATTAAACATTTTTGCTTTAACAAGAAAATCTACTTTTATCAGAAACCCTCTGTTTTTTTAAAAAAAAAATTGTTTCCCTGAGTTTTAAGTAATTTAACAAGGTTATCCTTACATCACATCATATTAAACTGATTGAGGCTAGAGTTGGTGATTTGCAAGCTAGAGTTAAACTTGTTAGTTAAAAAGGAAAGTAAAATCAGAGGAATATGAATGACATCATCCACAGAAAGAAAGACAGCTTTTTCAACAGTTTATATTCCTGAGAGTAAGCTCATTGATAAAAAAGCTTACTAAAGAATCAGCAGTATGTGCCATTTAGGCATAGTGATTAATCCTATACTGGACAAAAATTAGACGCTCATTGTTCATTATAGTAGATGATCAGTTTATATCTTCAGAATCCACTAGCTGCGTGGCAAGACAGGCAGGGTCAATTGTTTATAGTGTTAATTATATCAACAGAGTATTGCATTATACCCGTCTATCCCATCTATTCAGGGATGTTTGCTTTGATTTTAATGTATGCATCCTCCAGTTGAATCAATTTAAAATCAACACCGTGCTGCAGTGCAGATTGCATAAATCAGATTACCTTAATAGAGCACTTACCGATGGGAAATAATTTAAGATTGAATGGTCAACAGAGGTCCTCTCTTTGAGCTCGACACTTCTAAGCATTAGTGAAATTATTCATGGCTGAGAGATGAAAGGACAGATGTCCTGATACCTGCGTTTCTGTTACAATTATGCTGCAATTGAAAGCATTTTCTATAGAGCTTGTAAAATGTATCATTTAAAAAAGAGCCAGTGCTTCAGATAGATAATGTTCTACAGATACTTGAAGCGACTCTCTGAGGAATGCATTAGAGTTGTTTTCCCGTGTTTTCTGTGAGCTCCAGTGTGCATCGGTAATGTTCTCCGGCTGTCACGAAGAGAATGCTATTGATGTCCCACAGTTAAAGTATCAGAATACCACAGAAGAAATTCTTCTCGGACTGACGCTAATGAGGTAATACACTAGTTTCCATATGAAAAGGTGGTGAGAATTTGAAAATTTCTAGACTTCTACCTCTTCCTTGTTTGTGGTGAGGAAGAGTAACGAAGACAACTTTACATGCCTGGGGTCAGTGACCTGGATCAAATAAAGGTTGTGCATGACGCTGGATTCGATGCGGACAATGGATTCCTCTCAGACAAGGAGGGAGATGTGGTGCTATCAGACACAGAAACTTACGGGAAATGGACATGTGGCCTAGAGAGCATGCACATAAACAACATTTTCGGGCTTTTTCCGTTGCTACTCAGGTTTAACTGCATAACTTCTTTCCGAATTTGACGGAAATGAGCACAATAAACAAAGTGAATGTTTCTTTATCACTTACCTTACTGACATACAATGTTGACTACACTTACTTTCATTTGTAATGAATTTAAAGTGGAACATTAAAGAACAGATAATATTAATATATGTTATAGAAATTTTCTGAAAGTTATTGTAATAAAAATAATATTTAGCAAGCACTTAACAAAGATATTTGCTAACCATGTCTGCATGATATCTCTGCAACGTTTACCTTGACAATTCCTTTTAGATTGTGACAAGATTATATACCATTCTATAGGTGCAAGAATTTAGGGGTATAGTAAACGTGAAGTAAAATTATATCGTGAAAAAACTTAAAAATGGTGCATCTATAACATATTTCACCAATCTCTTTATATCCATTTCTTTCAAATAGAAAGAAAATTTTATTTTGTATGACTAAACAACCATCTCATACTGTACCTAAAATATTACCGTTTAATGGTAAGAAAAGAATTGTTAGCCCACATAAAAATGTACTTTAACTGTACATTTTATTTTTCTCTACTAGTCAGTGCATGCAAATATTTACTTCTTCTGTCACTAGTAGTTCTTTCAGATTTCTACTTTTAGTTGGCTTAAGAATTGTTTTTTGAATGTATTTTTGAGCTACTCTCCATTTTCATTATTTTTTTTCTCAGTGTCTCATTTCCTTTGGAGGAAATGAATCTGTGTTCAGCACGTTTTCTTCTGCTTTCTGATGGAGAGAAGGGGGGCACATCCATCCTATCTCCCTTTTCCATTACCCAGTTGCCTTTTGGTTTCTCAAGAGGCAACAGTGGCTCTCATAAGTTTATTGTTGCTTGATTTATCTGAAAACCTTTTATCCTCTATCTCATTGCCCTTTGTGTTCCCCATTTCGTTTTCTGCCTTTACTTTCTGGATCGTTTCCTTGTGTTCTTTAAATCAAACAGGCTGTTTCTGCAAGGTTAATATCCTATGCACCTTTTTTTTTCTTGGTCTTTGATCATTTTCTCCATTTCCCTGGTCCTTCATAAGGCTCATTTACAACTTCACATAAAAGTTTATTCCTTTGAATTCCCTGAAATCAACCCGTGAATACTGTATGTTTGCTCCTTGCTCTATTCCACTTACAACTTGGTGTTTCAATGTATTTCCTTTAGCAGAACACACATCTATCCCACTGTGCCTTTTTCCTCTTGGAGTTTGTTTGGTTGCTCTTAAAAGACCTTGTGCAGGAATTTTGTTTGTGACTAACAGATTCAGATTCCATCCAGAATGAAAGCTCTTCACGTACTTTATTTTATTTCAAACCTATTTCTTCTGTGGCTGCAGCAGACATTGCAAAATGGCTTTTGCCTCTTTCCTACCACAGAATAAACAGATCTCAGGCAGTGATGAGCTGCCACATTTCATATACTCTCTCCTGCTTCCTCCCAGGTAATGGATATTAGAGCAGCACTCAGTCAAACCTGTGCCTTCACACAGGGCATGCAGCACATGTAAATAATGCTGCTGCTTTGATAACGCTATGGCCAAAACTTTTAGCTACCTTATGGTAAACCGGGAAAGACTATTTCTCTAGAGAATATTACAGACTGACACATGCTAATAATCTTCTTAGACTAAATGAACTGCAAGGTTGTGTTCCATTCTCTTTCGTTAACAACAAAGGAGGAATCGACTGAATTACAATGGAAGTAATTTGCAATTAGACTTCCAGAAAATTGTGTGATTTTAACCAGAAGTCTGTGAGGTTGTGAACTGCATCATCACACAAAGGTACTGGAGAATGATCAACACTGGTGATTTTGGAAAGCAGAGAAGGTAAATGCTTTTGGAAGGTATGGAATGTCTCCATCTCTTTTGGGAATTTTATTGTCCCTTCCAGCACTATATATTTTTTTGATTTATTTGGATAAAAGTTTTCTTGATGGTAAGCCAGAAATTCTGTGTGTAAATTTTGCTCTGGGGACTATATTCCAGCTGCAAGATGCTGAGTTTATGCTTCTGTCAAAACACTTACATTTCTGGAGAGTAACTGACAGACTAAGAGAGACTAACCGGTGGAGTCATTAGCTTTTCCTTACTTCGCTTATCCAATATCTCTATTCAACTGTGGTAAGCCCCTGTAAAAATAGCATTCATTTAAAAAATTCCACATCGATACTTATTTCCACATTTGCCATATGGGTGAGGGATTAGAATTTTTATGTTTTCTTCTTTGGTACTTTCTGGGCCAAAAGTTCAAATTTCTTTCCTTTATTTTCCTTTAAGCTCATTTGCTAACTTTAAAAAGATCATAAGTAGTCTTAAATACTGAAAATACCTTTGTTCACTTAAATTTGTGAGTTTCTAACATTGCTTTCTAACTGATTCCAGCCACAAAATGTGCAGCTTTTTATTTGGTATTTTAGCTTAATAGAAATATGGAAGCATTTATGTTTGTGTTATTAATAAAAATGCAAGTTCATAGCATTGTTTTTAAGTTAATTCTTTCAATAAAGAATAACAACTCTAAATATTGAACACAGCAAATCTCCGCGAGGGCACACAAGGGAACGCTGTTGATGGCTACAGTTAGCTATGGGACTAGAAGTCATGTGAAGGGAATAGGGAAGAAAGATCATGTTTACATAACTTCATATACCTCTTTGTGCTGTATCTTTTGTGCTGTATCTTTGTGCCCATGAGTGAGCATTGGTTTTATAATTGCATGAATTTTTATTACTACAAAACAAGACAAACTTTAGTCACTACTGTGTCAGCAACTAATTTTCAGTAGGAGCATATAAGGCTCCTTTCACACCAAAATCAACCAGAGAAAAATTTAAAAACAAAAATAGTTGAAGCATTTGTTTCTCCTACCGCTACCTCCGGAATAAATTAAAGACAGAGTCAAGTCACTGGCATAGTCCTTAGTCCTTCTAAATAAAGCATGATAACAATAAATCTAACCTATTCCTGTAAGTTTTCTTCTTTCTTCTTTCCTTTCAAAAGCATTAGCGTGAAATACCAAACATGGTGAATGAACAAACCCCTTAGTTATGTTCATTAAAATTCAGGGCTGAGACAAAAGCACCTGACTGCTCTTAACTTGTGTTTGCTACATTGGAAAGCAGTTCTGGGTAGTTACTGCTCTCTTTTTTTTTCCCCCTTCAGACATGCATCTGCCGTTGAACTTAAGAATGGGGAGTGTCTCTTCCCCTCATCTGTCCACACACTAGGTGGGCTGGATGGGAGAACCTGGGTTGTGAGCACCTGTCAGGTAAAATAGAGTGATGATGGGTCTCAGAAAAGGCGAAAATACACTTCTATCTTGTTTGAATTTTAGCTGCAACAAATTCTTTTTTTACAGCAGTATGGAGAGGGCAATGGAAATCTTATGTTATAACTTATTACTGTTCCTTAGAAGTGACCTCCACCTAGACTCCTGGCCCTCATTATAGCTTTGTAACTAAATCCAGTTACATTTTCCTTCACTACAAAGGCCCTTCCTCTTAGTTTGGCCCTAGTTCCCAAATATACCCCTCTGCTCAGTTTCATTCCTCTAACAGGAATGTGGAATTTACTCTGCTTTAGTCATCACTATAAATGTCAGGGAGGGTCTTGGCTTCATGCCTTGTAAAAAGCTGGCCTCATTCTCACATCTTGTCAGATGACATTGGGAGATTTGAATGGAAGTTAGAAACTTCACATATGTTTCAAGAACAAATACTTGATTAATCAAACTGCCTTACGAAAATAAAAGAAAAAAATGACCTCAGAAAAAAGTTAAATTGTTAGTTGAGAAAAAAAATCAGGTTTATGAGTAGTGTTTATGTAGGAACTATTACTTTTCTTTTCCTCAAAATTATAAATTAATAATCCTGTGTTTGGAGGACATAACATTGTCACATTAAGCCAATACAATTGTCTTCAGCTTGTGTACTAGATTTAAAACAAAACAAAACCTTTTCCCCATCTTGCTTCCAGATCCATTCCTTTCCAAGAACACAAATTTGTAAGAAAAATATTTTCTGTATTAAATAAAAAACATTTAATTATAACCACCTTAGCTTAACAGGCAGAGCATTCTGCCTGTTTGTCTATAAACAAGCATTCTGACAGTTTGTCTATAAAATACATAAGTGTACAGATAAAAATAGACAAAATTGGGTCTTGAACGTAGCTCTAAAATGTGAATGGACATGGTAGAAGTTCCACACTTGGCAGCTGACACCTTGTAGCGTATTCTCTTTCCGTTGTACCTTGCCTGTGATTTGATGTCATTCAACTGATTCCATATAGCTATACAAAGGCAAAATGCTCGTATCAAAGGAAAGTAGGACATTGTAGTTTTAAATATGCAATAAATATGACACATTTATTCCACTACTTGCTTTATTAAAAAAAAACAGTAACAACAACAACAGCAATAAATATATAAACCAATGGAAAATATTTCATTTGAGACTTGAAAGATTTAGTGGTGGGTGAATCAATGAAACTCTTCCGAGGTGGAGAGCCATATAGTCCGGTGCTGAGGATGTAAAGACTGCAAATGTGTTGCAGTGAACTATATTTTATGCTCCCTTTTTTTTTCAGTCTCTACTGTAACTGAACTTCTTAGTTGTTATAGTAACCTCCTCATTGACCTTCTCCTTTCTATCTTGCCAGCACATCTTTCATTCTTCAGAGCAATTAAATCATCTCATCTCATTATCATATGTAGAATAAATCTTAACACATTTACTGTGGGCTGCAACCCTATAAGGAAATGTACTGCTTACCCCTTCGGTCTTATTGTTGTGTCTCTCTTCTCCTGCCTCATATACTGCAGGAATAGCTATTTGGTAGATTGATTGGTTGACTGAGGTGCATTGACATATAGCATTATAATATTTTCAAGTATAATACCTATGATTCATTATTTGTATACATTGGAAGATGATCACCACAGTAAGTCCATTTAACATCCATCACTCTATATAGTTACAGATTTTTTCTTTCTTTTTTAAATATATTTATTGATTATGCTATTACAGTGGTCCCATTCCCCCCTCTCACTCCACTCCATCCTGCCCAACCCCTCCCTCCCACATTCCCCTCCTATAGTTCATATCCATGGGTCCTACTTATAAGTTCTTTGACTTCTACATTTCTTACACTATTCTTACCCTCCCCCTGTCTATTTTCCACCTATCATTTATGCTACTTATTCTCTGTACCTTTCCCCCCCTCTCCCCCTCCCACTCCCCTGTTGATAAACCTCCATGTGATCTCCATTTCTGTGGTTCTGTTCCTGTTCTAGTTTTTTGCTTAGTTTGTTTTTGTTTTTGCTTGAGGTGTGGTTGTTAATAAGTGTGAGTTTGCTATCATTTTTACTGTTCCTATTTTTTATCTTCTTTTTCTTAGGTAAGTCCCTTTAACATCTCATATAATAAGGGCTTGGTGATGATGAACTCCTTTAACTTGACCTTATCTGAGAAGGACTTTATCTTCCCTTCCATTCTAAATGATAGCTTTGCTGGATAGAGCAATCTTGGATGTAGGTCCTTGCCTTTCATGGCTTGGAATACTTCTTTCCAGCCCCTTCTTGCCAATAAGGTCTCTTTTGAGAAATCAGCTGAGTCTTATGGGAACTCCTTTGTAGGTAACTGTCTCCTTTTCTCTTGCTGCTTCTAAGATTCTCTCCTTCTGTTTCATCTTAGGTAATGTAATGATGATGTGCCTTGGTGTATTCCTCCTTGGGTCCAGCTTCTTTGGGACTCTCTGAGCTTCCTGGACTTCCTGGAAGTCTATTTCCTTTGCCAGACTGGGAAAGTTCTCCTTCATTATTTGTTCAAATAAGTTTTCAATTTTTTGTTCTTCCTCTTCTCCTTCTGGCACCCCTATAATTCGGATGTTGGAACGTTTCAAGATGTCCTGGAGGTTCCTAAGCCTCTCCCCATTTTTCTGAATTCTTGTTTCTTCATTCTTTTCTGGTTGGATGTTTCTTTCTTCCTTCTGGTCCACACCATTGATTTGAGTCCCAGTTTCCTTTGCATCACTATTGGTTCCCTGCACATTTTCCTTTGTCTCTCTTAACATAGCCTTCAATTTTTCAACCAATTCTGTGAGCTTTTTGATTACCAGTGTTTTGAACTGTGCATCTGATAGGTTGTCTATCTGTTCACTGCTTAGTTGAATTATTTCTGGAGCTTTGAAGTGTTCTGTCATTTGGGCCATTTATTTTGTCTTGGTGCTTCTGTTACTTAAAGGGGCGGAGCTTTAGGTGTTCCCCGGGAGAACCAAGATGGCGGCGTAGGTAGACACACTGCGCCTCCTCGCACAACCAGAACTGACAGAAAATTGAATGACAAGGAAGTCTGACACCAAGGAGATAAAAAATAAACATTCATCCAGACGGGTAGGAGGGGCAGAGATGGGCAGCCTGGGTGGAGAGGACTCGTGTTGCCGTGGCGGGACTGAGACTGTGGTAGTGTGGGACGAACGGGGCAGGCAGTCTGACCACTAGCCAACCCCGTGGCCCCACATTTGCTCACAGATAAACCGGGAGGAACAGCGGGGAGCGAAGCAGACCCTGTAACCCAGGGCTCCAGCCCGACGAAATAAAGCCTCAAACCTCTGATTGAAAGCACCCGTGGGGGTTGGGGCGGCAGCAGGAGAGACTCCCAGCCTCACAGGAGAGGTTGTTGGAGAGACCCACAGGGGCCTAGGGCGTGCACAGGCCCACCCACTCGGGAACCAGCACCAGAGGGGCCCAGTTTGATTATGGGTAGCACAGCGAGTGACTGAAATCCGGTGGAGAGTGGAGCGGGCGCCATTGCTCCCTCTCGGCCCCTCCCCCACGTTCAGCGTCACAGAGCAGTGTCACAGCCCAGCAACCAATGTTACCCCGCCCCAGATTTTTTCTTTGTGTTGAGAACTTTTAGGTCTATTCTTTTAGCAACTTTCAAATATACAATACAGTATTGTTAACTATAGTCATATTGTTCAAACAGACCAAGAAATTATTTATCTTATAACTACAAGTTTGTGTCTTTGACCCCCTCCACTTACTTCTTCCCAACCCTGGCAATCATCATCAGTCTGGTGTGTTATTTGTATTTATAAGCCTATGAGCTAGTTTTGTTTTTTAATTCTACATATAGGTGAGATCATATGGTGTTTGTTCTCTGTCTGTTGACTTATCACATTTTTTCATTCATTCATTGATAGATGTTGCATATATCTTCTCAAGTAAATGTTTTCATTTTTGTTAGATAAATACTCAGAAATGGAATTGCTAGAACATATGGTAGTTCCATTTTTAACTTTTGGGGCAATGTTATATTGTCTCTTATAGTGGCTGCATCACTTTCAATTCCCACCAGGAGTGCACAAGGGTTGCTGTTTCCCCACATTCTCACTACTTATTTCTTGCCTATTTCATAATAGCCATTCTAATAGGTATGAGGTGATATCTCATTGTGATTTTGCCTTGCATTTCCCTGATGATTAGTGATACTGAGCACCTTTTCATGTACCCGTTGGCCACCTGTCTATCTTCTTTGGGAAAATGTCTATTCAGAGCCCCCATCCATTTTTTTTAAATGGATTTATTTTTTCTATTGAGTTGAATAAGTTCTTTATATATGTTGGGTATTGATCTCTTATCAAATATATAATTTGCAAATATTTTCTCCCATTAAGTAGGTTGCCTTTTAATTTTGTTGATGGTCTCCTTTCCTGTACAGAAGTTTTCAGTTTTGCTTTTGTTGCCTTTGCTTTTGTGTCAAATCCAAAAAATCATCATGAAGACTGATACCAAGAAGTTCACTGCCTAAGTTTTCTTCTAAGAATTTTATCATGTCTGGTCTTATGTTCAAGTCTTTAATACATTTTGAGTTAATTTTTGTGTATGGTATAAGATAGTGATCTACTTTTATTCTTTTGCAAGTGGCTATTCAGTTTTCCAAATAATAGTAATTAAGACTGTCTTTTCCCTATTGTATATTCTTGACTCCTTTGTCATAAATTATTTGACCATATACGCATGGGTTTATTTCTGGGCTCTCTATTCTGTTACGCTGATCTATGTGTCTTTTTTCATACTTGTGCCACACTGATTTTATTCCTATACTTTTGTAATAGGATTTGAAATCAAGGAGCATGAAGCCTCCTGCCTTCTATTTTTTTGTTTTTTCTTTTTATCAACATTGCTCTGGCTGTTTGGGCTCTTTTGTGGTTCCATACAAATTTTAGGATTATTTTTCTTATTTCTGTGAAGAATGTCATTGGAATTTTGATAGGGATTTCATTAAATCTGTAAATTGGTTTGGGTAGTATGGAGATTTTAACAATGTTAATTCTTTCAGTTCATGAACACAAACTGTCTGCATTTATTTGTATCTTCTTCAACTTTTTTTTTATTAATGTCTTACAGTTTTCAGTTTACAGATCTTTCACTTTATTGGTTAAGTTCTTTCCTGGTATTTTATCTTTTTTAATGAAATTGTAAATGGGATTGTTTTCTGATAGTTTATTAGTGTATATAAACACAACCAATTTTTTTATATTGATTTTGTATCTAGTTGCTATTTTAAAAAGTACTACTAATTCTGCCTTAGGTTCTTTCTTGATATCTGAATGTTCATCTGCAAGATCTTTGCATATCTGGAATCTTCTTATCATTCAGATTTCAGCTTAATGACATCTTCTCAGAGAGGCCTCCTTTCATCCTCAAACTAAGGTAGTTTCCCATCCCCATTCACTTTCAATCACAAAATTTTGTTTTATACTTTTCAAAGATGTATTATTATGTGAACTATTTTTTTTTTTGCATCACAATTCTATATGATTCATTGTTCATAGTCTTCTCCAACTAGAATGGAAGACTGTAAGCTCCCTTTTGGCAGGGCATCTTCTCTGCTATATGTGTCATGCTTCTAACGGTGTCTGACGCACAGCCGGTGCACATTACTTGTTGAATAAATGAAACTTCATGATGATTCAGAATCCCTTCCAAAGGCTGCATTTTACTATAATCACACCTCATTTATTAAGTATCTGCTGAAACCCAGACTCTAAAGGAAACATGGATGCATAGGTGTGCTCTTTAGCTGTGTATGGTTTTAAATGGATAAAACAAATACTGACAAATATGAAGATATGATTTAAGAAAAGGAAATAGAGTATACATGTATCAAACCATCAAGTTGTACAATTTAAATATATAATTTTTATTTGTCAATTATACCTGAATAAAGATTGCAGGGGTGGGGAAAAATGAGGTAGAGCTCTCTCTGTATTCGGAGATAGCAAAAATCAACAACATTTTCTGTGGTGATTGGCATGCACTGGAGAAGCACAATTTGTGGCATAGTGCAAAAACCTGTTAGGGTAGAATAGAAATACAGGACAGCTGCATGACCCTGAGGTGAAGAAACCCTTAACTGCACGTGTGCCTTAGAAGGGATCATAAGGACGGTCTAATGGGAGCTCAACTGAGAGACACGCGTAGGTCAAACAAAGCGCTGCAGCATTTAGAATGGAAAGAAAGCATCTTCTCATACATTAATATACAATGCAAGTTATGGTATTAAAATGCCTGTGTATTTTGAAATTTCACTGTTAGTGTGAAGTATTCAATATGAAAATGGCCATTAATTGTAATTTTGGTCATCTATTTAATTTTATGCTTAATATTAGCTTGTGCAATAAGTCTAGTATGACTAGTTGAACTGATTCATATTTTTCTCTGGCATGTGATAATAATAAACAATGTTTTATTCTTGAATAAATATTTCATTACTACTGCATAAACAAGTAATGAGTAAGAGAATATCACAGGTGAGACAACATTGGTAGAAGACAAGGATCAGAATAAGTTGGAATTCATAAGGTCAGAGAGAAACCACATGAGAGATGTAACAGGCTCTTCTTGAATTATATTCATTGAGAAAACAGGGGACTACTATATCATCCTCATTGTCTGCACACAGTGTTACAACAAAGTGGAATAAAGTTAATGTCTTCAAGGGAGAGAAATCTGTCATTTTCCTGACTGCAGAACGGCATCCATAACTCTATCAGGACATCTTACAACTTGAAACATATGGCCAACAAGTGCTGGCATATTGCTGAAAGTAATCTGACTGAGCAGGCAACTTTCACCTTTCTGATGAAAGTAACCGTAATTCCTGGAGTTGATGTAATTTTGTGATTTAGGGACCAATCTTAATCACACTTGCACATCCTACTGCTTTTCCAAAAGCACTATGGAAATTGTGCTATAGCGTCTGTTCAGATTTTTTTTCAAATTGGGCTCGAATACAACTTAATGCTATGTTTCTTTTTGTCTGCAACTAATACATTTGCATAGGCTTATGAAGAAAAATACAATTTTAGAGAGTCTATGACTGTGAAATCCCAGCTCACTTCGAGAGGAACTGGATGGTGTTGTTGATGTATGTACTCTGAGTAATGCAGGCTTTGATATTATAAAGATATAAAATTTTAATTCATATCTGGAAGGCTAATAGTCATTTGTGAGTAAAAAAATAAAAATCACCTACTTTTATACACTTTTTTGTAATAGAAAATTATGGTAGAAATGCTTCTTTTATATTGATAAAATATTTCATTTTTTAAGATTTCTGAAAAAATTACTCAAAAATAATTTCTTTAAGAAAAATTTGAAGTTATTTTTTAGTTATTTAAAAAAAATAAGACAAATAAACTGTCCTTTAAAAGGTATGACCTGGACAAATTATTGACATCTGCAGATTTATTACCCTCTTATTTTTGTTGTTACTCTAATTTTTTATTAACATGTCTATGAAGATATGTATTTAATAGCTATGTATGAAAATTTCAAGAAATATTTAATGGTACATTTTCATCACTTTATCATAACTTTATGAGATCAATGGGTGTTTTGCTCTAGACTCATTATCAGCTTATATTATAATATAAAAATATCTTTATATATTAAAAAAATCATGTATTGTAGCTTTTAAGGCCAAGTGCCTTGGTGGCGTATGCAGGGTGAAAGGTGGAGATAAGGTTCGGGGGACTGGTTCCCCGAAATGGTTGCCAAGTGCAATTCCAGTAGCACCATCCATGCTGCTAAAAGGCGACATTAACGAAGAGAGGAGATAGGACGCGCTGGATTATGAAAGCTCGGATGTAACTAGGAAAGAGGGTTGTTGGAAATTTCAAACTAAAACAAGCTGACAAATAGTAACGAGTTCTAAAAATCCAACATTAAGTACTATAAGAATTTCAGTTTGGAAAAAGGAAGATCTAGTATGGGTAGCAGATTGCTGGAGCCTGGGATAAATTTGAGAGAACATTTTGAAGCAAGTGAGCAGTTTTTAACAATTTGCTTTCTTTTCAACATGCAATTATAAGATAGCTGAAAAACCATTACTAAAAACTGTATAAATGTCTTAAAATATATGCTCTCAAAATTTTAATATCTCTGGGATATGTGAGTGATATGTCCAGTTTTGAGGAGACAGGAAAGAATACCCAGCAGGAGCTGACATCATAGAGGGACACAGAAGGAACTCTCCTGAACCAGAGAAGGCAGTTCTTTGGATCTTCCCTTCCTGCCACCTGCCAGTCCCCCGTCCACACTTGAGTTAGCTACGTTTTCCTAGGAACTTGAGGAAAAAAGACGTGAAGATAGAGTAGAGCCTAAGATGGCTCTGAGAGGAAACAGGCAAATTAATAGATGGCGCTATCCCTTGATTGGTTTCTCATTGTCACTCTAACAAATTATCGTACACTTAAGATCGTATACATTTATTATCTTATAGTTCTGGCTGTTAGAGTCTGAAATGGGTCTTACAGGGCTAACATCCAGGTGATCACAGAGCCTAGTTGTCCTGGAGGCCTTAGAGGAGAACATGCGCCTTGCCTTTTCTGGCTCCTAGAAGCCATCTACATGCCTTGTCTGGTGATTGCACCACTCTGTCCTCTGGTTCCATCCTCACACGTCCTTTGTAGAGCTTGGACTTTCTTGCCTCCCTCTTACAAGGACTCTCATGATTCCATTGGACCCATCTGGATAACCCAGAATACTCTCTCCTTTCCAGAATGCTTAACTTAACCACTTCAGTAATGTCCCTCTGCCATGTAAGCTAATGGATTCATAGATTCCAGAAATTATAACTTTGCAACACTTTGGGCAGGGAAGGGGGTGGTGGGGCATATCCGCCTACCATATCCCTTTTCTCAATTTTGTAGGGTATTTTTATATTTACCTATTATTGAGATATGCCATATTATAAGAAGATAAGATGTGAACAGATTAATATTTTTCTTATTTCTTGATATTTGGAAATTTTGGATTCCCAAATGTAGGCAGCCATTACTTGTTTAGCAGATTTTAAATGCAGGACCTAAAGAATAAATAAGTCATCAATACTTACTGAATTAACTCTCTCAAATCAACCTGTGACAAGAATTTTCAATAGAGGATATATACAAAAATATGTTAATAGTAATCAAGACATTACTATTAATATATAACTACTAAAGTATATAATATATAAAATATATAATATACAATATATAACACATATAATATATTATATAACATAGTATATAAATATATAATTTCTAGAAACATTTACAGAAAAATTTAATAGATTAATTTACATGGTACTATTAATTTCATGCTATTCTTTTTATCAAGAATTGTATTAAAAATGGTCTATACCTTCAATAGGAATCTCATCTACTGAAAAACTTGGATTATGCTAAAATATGCTGTTGTTTCCTACATATTATTAAATGACAAGTAAAAATTATCATCAGGCCAATTTCTTTCAAGGGTTATAAGCCTCAACTTCCTTTCATTTAAAATATTTATGAGAGACTTGAAGTTAATGCTATTTATTTTTATTTCCCCTCCCAGAATTTTTTTTTGATTCAAACTCTACACTCTTGACTTAAGATGTTCAAGGTTAAGTACCTTTATGGTTTCAGTGAGCATAGATGAATGCATTTCAATCCATAAACCTAAGGGTAATATTATAAGTTCTCATATTTCTTTCTATTAGTATTTCTAAGAGCAGATGTACCCCCATTTTACACACGGATTATAAAGTGTCAGGATGAAGGGAAGGGGTCTGTGGAGCAAGTACAGCTCCAAGTATATCCAGGGGGAGTCTCTTTATTCAGGAGGTACTAGGAAGGAGAAAGGATAAGGACAGCCAATACTGGATGTGGGAAATTAAAGCTGCATCACCTGCAACTCAGTTTCTCAACAGAAGGCAGAGCGGAGAGTAATACAGCTGTCAGTCACCTACTTGAAACAGCATTAAGCTAAAAAAAGAGGGCTGAAAAAAAGGTAATTTTACTTAAAAGTGCATTTATCTGCAAACAGCCATGACGTCCTTCAAAAACTGAATGAATAAACAAACTGTGGTACAGCCACACAATAGAATATTATTCAATCATAAAAAATCAGTTATCAAGTTATGAAAAGGCACAGAGGAAGTTTAAATGCATATGTGTGTAAGGAAAGAAGCTAATCTGAAAAAGCTACATACTGTATGATTCCAACTATCTGACATTCTGGAAAAAAGCAAAACTATGGAGACAGTTAACAGATCAGTGATTGTCAGATGTTTGGAAAAGGAAGAGAGAAGGTGAGAGTGGATAGGTGAATTTTTAGGGCAGTGAAACTATTCTGCATGATACAATAATGGTGGATAAATGACACTGTGCATTTGTCATAACCCACAGAACTATAATACAACACAAAGAGGGAGTTTTAGTGTAAACTGTGGACTTTAGCTGATAATAATGGATCAATACTGGTTCATCAATTGTAACAAATGTACTACCCTAATGATGCACGTTGTTAACAATAGGGAAAACTGTGAAGGGTGAGAAGGGCCATATGGGAATTTTCTGAAAAAGAAAAAGTGCATAGATGTGGCATCTTGTTGGGAGTAATGTCACAATTTAGAGTTGACCCCTGGACTGACACAGAGATTCTGGGCTCTGCCAAAGGAGATAGTTTCCAGGTTGAGTTTCAGTGGAATACAATCTTGCTGCAAAGGATCATAATAGAGCCTGATTTCTTGTCTTTATGGAATATGACTCTCTTTCAACTTTTTGTTACTGCAATTTGGATTCTCTAGTCACAGATTATTGGAAGGCAAATCATTTTTATGTCCCTCACTGATCTCTTCAAGCAAAGAGCATATTCCATGAAATTGAGGCAGTCCCCTTTGTGTACACTCTACCCTTAAGGAAATTTTATTAAAATATTTGAAAGACCTTGAATATGCTGGCTGTAGCCCAGCTCAGACCATATTTACTCTCTTGTTGTGCCACCTTCTTATGGTCACAGTCCTCAGATTACTTCATATATTTCATGTTGGGGACACTGCTGGTTCTCATTAATTCATTTGTGAGTCCTGTGCAAGGAGATGAAGGTTCCATTGTTGATCAAGAGTATCCACGTCGCTGTTTGGAAATATGGCTGAACGAGCTGAGGATAGGAGAATGTTGCCATCAGTGTGACTAAACATTTGTGTCAGCCTGTGCTGCTGGGTTAAGGAGCCTATGAAAGTTAAAAGTTTCCTATAAAAGTTAAGGTTGTGTTAAGGGTGTATTTACAACATAAGAAAATCAGACTGAATTTTTTGTTCAGGTGTTTAGATCTGTAGACATGACAAAAAGTTCTCTTAAGAATTAATTTTCTTGATTTTTATAGGGAATTAATTTCATTTTTATGCAAGATGGGGCAAAAGTAGGTTTACAGATTTTTGTAGGGAAAATAATATAATAAAAATAATAATACAAGAATAAACTCTGTTTTGCATACATACAATTGTAAACTTACTTTTTCCTCACCCTGTATGAAATCAACATTAGTGATGTTCTTTTCTTTAATCTATACATAAATATTTATAACTAATCTTTTAAATTATAAAATTGTAAATACTACTAAAAATTAAAATTAACAGTTCAAAGAAGCATATGGTGTAATATAAATATTTCTCTCATAAATTCCAACTGCCTAGTCATATTTCCCAGAGTATTTTCTATGGAATGATTTCTAGTTTATCTTTCCAAAATTACCTATGCATATATAGGCTTATATAAGTGAGTATGTAATGTATATCTTTAAAAATATGATGAATCACACACACTATACATAAACATATTTTGACATCATCACACGTAATGCTTCATCAATCATGAGTATATGGGTATAGATGTGTGATGTGTGTGTATAATGAGTATGTTTTTTTGTGGTTCAGAAATACACTGCTGGGAGAAAAATGCAGACTTGCCTTTAATTATTGGAATGCCCCTCTAATGATTATCACCTGATATAGCAAAAAGCTTTGTCTAGAGTCATGTAGCTCGTATCTTGAGAACAGAGTATAAGTTACAGCAGATCATTAGGAGCAACAATGGATTTCCTGAACCCATGTAGTCTTGCAAGACTTGACTTCATAAATTTATTGCAGTCTTGGAGTTCTCTGACACGACACTTACAATACTTCAAAAGTTTACATCTGGCTCTTGGCCAAATAATACAGTTCTAGTTGGACTGTCAGTGGAAAATATTCAATTAGATGAATGCACAGTGGAATGAGCTCTTCCTACAGGATTCAAACTCACCAAAATATTGCCATGTAATTTCGGTAGGACTCAATTTCTCATAAAGCATTGCCACTCTGAATGTTAAATGAAATTAAATATGCTTTATTTTTTGGCAATAGCCTCATTGGTAGATTACAAACCTACCTCATTGCAAAGATGTCTTATTTTTATGCCAGAAATTCAGAATTAGAAGGCAGCAAATTGTGGTCTTTAAAATCCTCTGGAGAGGCCTCAGTAAATGGAACTATTTGTATTTTTTGGCTAGATCATAGGCAGCTCAATATTACCCAGTAATGTACTCCATTTTTTCCAAATAAGAAACCCTTTGCATATCTGTATGGTTTGCAATGGGAAAGCACATTTAAAGACTCATTCATGAGTAGATCTTTAAAAGCTCTATAATGCTAAACAAAGTTTATTTGCCATGCAAGCAAAAGTATTAATTATTTACTTTAAAACCAGTGGCTTTTAATGACCAACAGAACATTTTTTCTTTCATGCCCAGTGTTGCTCTATGCAATAAATTGAACACACACACACACACACATACACCAGAAGTGATTAATGAGAACTCAGTTTTTCATAGTATGAATAAGAACCATTTGTTAAAAATTTGTTAAAAAGGAAAACTCATAAACTTTGGAAGTCATGGTAAGTGAAAGGCTTGCATTTAGTCACCTGTATATAGTTTAATTTAAGGTTGCTTTGAGTTTCAGATATAGAACTCTGGATGTCAGGATAATAATAGGAAAGGGGAACGTAAATGATTTGTGAGAAGAAGCTGGTGGTTGGATAGGAGAGTTGTTTTTCATTCCTTGATTTGCTTTTTTGCATGTGAGATTCTTTTCTTGTATCTTTTGGTTTTTTCAAGCCACAGTTACACTGCTTGATGTCATTTTATTGTTGAAACAGCCTGCAGAAATGGCATTTCCTAACTTTTGAGATTGGAAAAAAATGCAAAGAATTGGATGCTTTCTTCTATTAACAGGTAAAATGCAAGATATTCATTTACATAATTTTAACACTAGTGTGGGATAAATAGGTGAGAGCTATATCAGCTTATACTTTTGATGTGAAAAGTCCATCCTCTTAATTCTGGCTCATCAGAGGTTACTTTAAATGTTGTGAGATAACCCAAAATTGAAATAGTAGGCTTAGCTACCAGTAAACATTGGGATGTTGGCCAATTATTTTCAAAGCTTCTCTTACCACCACTGCGCATCTCTCCTTCCTTCTTCACCAAGGACTACCCAATATTTTGTTTTCCTGACCTTCTGTAAATTGACTTATTCTACATACATTCCTTTATCTTCCTGTGATTATAAATGTACTTTAGTAATTGGCCAGTTAATTTTACGTAATCCATGTTGGAATGCCAGTGAATGTGGGACCACTGGAGGAGTTCATCCCCAGAAGCCCATTCTTTTCTCTGATTTTTTTTCTCTGTTGGAATACATATGTCTATAAAACCACTTAACCGTAAGATGCTAAAGAGGAAAGGTGCATAAAGTGAAAGTCTTTACATTGTTCCATTTCTGAGTGATAGCATCTGTTAACAATTTAACGTTTTCCCTTTAAGAAATTTTCTATATGCAGAAATAGAAATGAAATAATGCTATATATAGTCTCTGATCTCTTTTCAATTAATCTATTTTGAACTATTTTAATATATATATAAATCCTTTAAGTTCTTTTTAACTATTATGCAACATCTTGGTGTATAAAGGCATTGTATTTAATGACCCGATTTTCCATGAATAAGTATTTAGTTTCTTCCTACATTGTCAGCTAACAATAGCAGTGAAACCAACAAAACCGCTCCTGTGACTATATTTCTCTTCATAAACTTCTCTGAATATTTCCTTAGTTAAACACAATTTAAATTACTGAGTCAAGGAAGTATATGATGTTAATTTTGTTACTTAGGATCAATTTTCCCTACAGAAATTTTCTCCTTGTTTACACTTCTATGTGCAAAATATTTTTCAGGGGTGTTTTGGAAGAAGACATTTTTAGAACCCTGTTGGATATTTGAGACCAGTTAGTAAAAGCATTTTACACAGGTAATCAAAAAACCTGTCCCCTTCCAACTTCTCGAGTCAATCTGGTACGTGTGCAGGGAGGTTCGCCGTGAGAAGCTGGTGTCTCCCAGACAAGCAACTTCAAAGGAGCAGTGCTGTGAGACGTTAAGTGATCTTTGGTTTCACACATTGATAGCTAATAAAAAGCCCATGGGTTTGAGGGTGAAAATCAGCAGAGAACGCCAAACAGAACTTGTCAGTATGGAAAGTGTTTAATTATTTGTTCATTGACTATTGAATGAATTTTACTGGCTCAAGTGTAAAGTATGTACAGTAAAAGATAGCACCATTTGGGGGATCTTGTTCCTGGAGTATATTAGGTTGACACCAAGAGCTGAAATCCAGAGTATGTTTTAATGTTATGAGTTGGTGAATAAATAGCTTTTCTGGCTGTACTATATTACTTAGGAATTTATTAACACTAAATATTGCGATTTCATTAAAAAAAAGGAAGGAGAGAACATTTTATGACAAGAAACTTATATCCTCTCCTTCAAGAAAACCAACAAAATCTTGTTACATAGGACAGAGATCCCTAACCCTGGACCTGCAGACTGGCACTGGTGCTCGCCGGCCGTTAGGGACCAGGCCGCCAAAAGGTTGGAAACCGCTGACATAGGGCACTTATATTCTGTTTTTTTAATAGATGAGGAAAGCTGGAAGTTTGTTTTCGTAATGGTTTTAAACTCTAAATGCCATGTTCTACAATTTTTCCTCTTTGCGGCGTTTTGTAATTTCACAAATGTTAAACACTGTGCTCGATATCAGAGATCCTGTGTTAGAGTTAAGGGTGAGATGTTAGCGTTGTACTGTTGTTATTCCTCGGAACTCGCAAATGCCTGGCTCATGCATCCTGCCGAAGACCTCTCCCTCAACTCCATGAGGTTCCCGTGGAAGCTGTTTAGTGAATTAATTTACTTATTTGGAATTGTCTATTCAATAGCTGTGTAATTTCCTAATTCTCTAATGCAGGTTATTGGGGGAAATGCTGAGTCAGGGCTTTGGCATGGGCCTGGGGTTCTAAGTGGGATCTCCGACTTTGCATACTCCTGCTGCTATTAAAATTTCAGAGGGCACAGCAGGCCCAGAGAGCCACTGAGTCAGGACTGCCCTAGGAGGTAGGCATGTTTTCCTCCACAGCCACCATGGCGAGTACCAAGTTTGAGAGGAGAGGTGAAGCAGCGACCCTGCTTTGTAAGGCACAATGGGAAAATGAGATCCGCAGCATGCCCAGGTTCTCGTCGATCAGACTCACAAAAGTAGTGCTGAACGAGTGTATATTATGCACTCTAAAACATTCATACTGTGTGCAGGCAGTCCTGTAAGCACCTCACATATAGCAACTAATTTGATTGTCATACCAACTCTGCTAGGTCGTGCACAGAGGAAAACTGAGGTCCAATGATGGTATCTGCCCCCAAATCATACTCTGAGTTGGGATTTGAACCTAGATGGTCTGGTTCAGAGCTGATGCTCTTCACCATTTTGCTATACATTTTCCTTCAAGGGAGAATATGAGGGCAGAGCAGATGAAAAAGAATTTGGTATTGGTTGACAGAGGGTATGTTTAATCTGACAGGAGAAAGTAATTTCAATTATATTTAAAATTGATTGAGTCCTTATCACATAGTTGGTATCTTCAATTTAATGCTCATAATAATCATTTGAAGCAGACACTTTCTGATTCTATTTTGAAGATGAAAATTCTAAGTAGAGGGAGACTAAAGTAACACCCAAGGTCAAAAAGTCGATAACTTGTGAACTTTTCTGTTAGGCTATGCGAGGAGGAGAGCTTTCTTCCCCAATGTCTATCTTCTCTTGTGAGTGGTATATTTCACTGTTGTAGCAGTCAATTTTTGAGTGACATTAATTGTCCTGATCCCACACATGACTTACTCTTATCTATATTTTTTCAATACAAACGGTATCCTCCATCTTTTACCCTGGGTCATGGAGCCTACTGCTGCTACCTTCTAAGGAAGCTTCCTTCTGGTATCCTCACTGAGCTAACTAGAGGGCCATTCTCAACAGATTAATGTGTTTTTATTGACATTTCTAAATTTGCAATATGTTCAGCAACTCAGAGGATGAAAACAATTAGATTATTGCTGCTCCACAAAGTTGTGCTTCCCTTCTGAGTTTTAATTTTCTAAGCCATGGTATCTTTTATTAGCTTTTTCAGTCACAAGAAAAATACTTTCTACTTCCTTTACTTCTAAAACAAGGGTTCCATTTCTCAAGGCTTCCATTTTTCCAGGATTTACCACAATCCTGACAAAGGTTTATGTTTAAAAAAGTCCAATCTACTTTTCAATTCCACATATTTCTTTTCTTTTTTTGACAAGAAGAATAGCATATTACTGGAAGGATTTTAAATGTTTCTTTTTTCTTTGTTTTGGGCTTAGACATTTATTCCCTGCACACACTCTTCTGTATTCTGCTTTGTCAGTTTCTACAAGAGCCAAGGATTCGTAGGTCTCTCCAAAGCATCTGTTATGTTAAACAAACAAAACAAAATTAAACAAATACCTTCCCATTATCCTCCTCCCAATCGTAGCATTTTTCACACAGGAAATAGACTTTTACGATAGGCTTTGACATATTGATTCATCTGGCCTTTTTATTTCAGTGGATTTGGTCTTTCTTATACCTTCTTTCCACTTTCCCCGAGCCAGGGCAGAAGTGTTTCTCCACGTACAATCACTAGATCCTTTTGAAACTACTAAGTGGTTTCAGAAGAATTCTTCCCCATGGTTTCTAGCTTTTGCTATTCAAATGCATTTACATCTAACCAAGTTGATTCATTGTGAAAAAGAAGTGCCCAGTTGTTCCAATTATAAACTATTTTCCATGCTTTCAGAGAGAGCCTCAAATGTTTCTTCATCTGTCTCTTTCTTGGTAAGTCAATTCAAGCTTTCTTTATGAAATCTTACCATTCTATTAAATCAACATGAGTCTTAGGCACATTTCTTAAGAAAACAATTAGGATATCTTCATTTTATATACTCTTCTTTAGAAATCAGTGTAAGTGGACATATCTTGTTTCTTTTTCATATCTGTTAGCTTGTCCTCTAAGATCTCTAACTTACATCTAGGAAAATTTCTGTCTTTCCATAGGTCAGTTAGTGTGTCTGCCTTCATTTTTCTTACTTTTCCCCATTATTCTTATGGAAAATGTATGGCAAATCTTTTTTCTTAAGTGCTTCATGTTTTAGTCAGTATGAAAACAGAAGAAATGTGAAAGACAGAGATTGCTGGTTTTCCCTGTTCGTACCTGGCCGGCTGCGATCTAAATTGGTTATTTAAAATTGGATTCATCTAGACAATGCACTTACTTAAACTATTTAGTTTGTACTTAGCCATACCTATTGAAAGTCGTATTGCCCATTGTCTTGTATCTTGACCTTAGATGCTAGGAGAGTTTGATCTACTTTGATTGCTTTCTTCCTTAGAATTGAATTCAAATTATTGGAAATAGAAATTTATTCATATTACTTCTAGATCCTCAAACATTTTACTGGGTACTATTCTTCCTCCTTGCCATAACTGAAACCTTGAGGACTAAATTCCCCAAAGCAGGTTTAAATGGGTGTTGTTTCTCTTACCATATTCCAAGAACCTTAGGGCCAAGAAAAGGGGTTGGTAATTCTCTGTTGCTGCTTCCAGCTGATTTTTCCTCTAATTCCCTTGTGTTAGTTTGCTGCCATAACAAAGTACCACAAACTGAGTGATGTAAACAACAGAAATTTGTTTTCTCATGATTCTGGAGGCCAGAAGTCCCAGATCAAGGTGTTGGCAGAGGTTTTTCTTCCTGTATAGATGGCCGTCATCTTCCCTCTATGGACATCTGGGACCCATAACCTTTTCTCATAGGGTCATGGGTCAATTGGATAGGGCCCACCTTAATGACCCATTTAACCTTAACTGCCTCTTTAAAGACGTTGATACTAAGGGTTAGAATTTTAACATATGAATTGCAGGGTAGGGAGGAATTCAGCCCATAACACCCTCCTACTCATTCTTGTACCTTTGAAAATAAGCTTCTATCACCGTGTTTCTCTCTTGGTTACTGTTAACCACTGACCTGATTATTCTCCTGTCCTTACGTAGCAAAAATGTAAGCACCTTATTCACAAATCTTGCCCTCATCTTGAATAATTTCAGTCATATCAATATCCCACCTTTCAATAGTCCGTTTGAGGCAGTTCTTCGAATTCGTTCGCTCCTCTCTTCCACAATCACCCTTTGAACCCTGTCATCACCCATAACTGCTGTATCCAAAACCTCCAAGTTAAACGTCACTCTTTTGTCTTCCACTTGCTTATTCTATGCTGTTATTTTAATTCCTCCTCACCATCATGAGAAAACATTTCTAACTATTTTTACCAACATTTCACATTTCTTCATCCATTTTTCTTGTTATAAAGATGAAATTTCATAGATAATAACTTTAGCTGTACTTTTACAAAAATGTATCAAACATCTTGTCTCTCTCTTTTTTTCACCATATTTGTACATCAAATCCTCAGCCATGGATGAACCCAGTTATAGTTTCTCTATACCCCAGACTGAAAGAGAAAGTTCGGTGAGTACGAGTTCCACTGTAAATGCAAGATACTTACTTCTGCATTGCTTGTCAACTTTACTATATATCTCTGGCCAGTTCATGTGTTCAACTATATAAAACTTAAAAAAAATCTTTGTATACTCCAACTTATTTTATTTCCTGCTCCATCTCTGACCTTATCTTCCGCATCACAGAGAAAATAGAAGCACTCACCTCTGTTAGGCCAAATATGAGGTCTGTGCAGAAGGTATCCAGCCATGTAATATGATAAATACAGACCTTTATTGAAGAAGATACAAGATACAAGAAACATTGTGCATAGGACAATGTTGCTTCAGTCCCCTTTAAATTAGAAACCTTGGAACCTCACAAAGTTCTTCCACTTGCCATCAGCTGTCCTGTCATATTTTCCTGAATCTCATCAATAGTCTGAAATCTCTTCCCTTTCAAAGGTGATTTTAGTTTTGGGAAGAGCAGGAAGTCGAAAGTCAACAAATTTGGACTGTAGTGGGCCTGAGTCACCTGGGTGATGATGTTTCACCAAAAATTTCTGCATGAGATGTGATACATGAGTGGGCGTGTTGTTGTGATGAAGCTGCCAATCATCAGTTGCCCATGGCTACGGCCTTCTGAATCATCCAATTAGTTTCCATGGAGGAATGTTCAAGCTTAACATAAATTTGATGCAGATTTGTTGCTCTACTCGTTCAGTCATTTTGAATGTAATGGCCACACAGTACACATACTCACTCAACGGCATCTACAGCCCCCACTGACTAGTACAGTGAAGTCGTCATTGTTCATATTTGTGCACTCCAGTCCACTCTTCTTGGCTGCCAGGTTACATCAATGTCTCTCAAAGTGTTCTTGTTATATTAACAATGGCTGGACTTTTTCCAAACAGATCTAGTATACAAATCTATTTGGACCACACTGTATCCAACTACCTATGAGATCTTCCTTGTTGTAGACTTCAATGGCAGACACCTACAACAAGATGGTGGAGAATCTGTTGAAAGCGATCCATGTTCTGGACGGCCTGCAACAAGCAGAACATTTGAGTATGTTGAAAGTGTATGGGCTGCAATCAACAACGATCAGCGACTGACAGTGTGAGAACTAGAAGCTGATCTGGGGATTCCTAAAATTACTTTATCTGAGATTTTGACACAGAATCTTGGCATGAAATGTATTGTGGCAAAATTCATTCCAAAGATTCTGCTACCAGAGCAGAAGGAACATCATGTTGCAGTTGCTAATGACTTGTTTCAAACCTCTACCAATGAACCAGATTTCCTCAAGAAGGTGATAACTGGAGATGAATCGCAGGTCTATGGTTATGATCCAGAAAGGAAGTCCCAGTTGTTCCCATGGAAGTTGCTTGATTCTCCATGCCTGGAGAAGGTACAGCAACATTACAGCAAGATCGAGATCATGTTAACTGTGTTTTTTGATTGGGAAGGTGTTGTCTATCATGAGCACACCCCTCTAGGCTGACCAATTCATAAGGAGTACTATCCCAATGTTCTTCATCAGTTGAGAGATGAAATATGATGAAAACAGCTGCAGCTATGGGCTACTGGTTACTGGCAGCTTCATCATGGCAATGTGCCCGCTCATGTATCATGTCTCACGCAGAGTGTCTTGTCTTGGCTAAACATCAAATCATTCAGGTGACTCAGCCCCTCTACAGCCCAGATTTGGTGCCTGTGACTTCTGGCTTTTCCCAAAAGTAAAATCACCTTTGAAAGGGAAAAAATATCAGACCATCACTGAGATTCAGGAAAATACAATGAGGCAGCTGATGGCGATTCCAACAAAGGATTTTGCAGTGTTTTGACCAGTAGAAGAAACGCTGGGAGAACTGTGTGAGGTCCCAAGGTGCCTACTTCGTAGGGCACTGAGGCATCATTATCCTATGTACAATGTTTCTTATACCTTGTATCTTCTTCAATAAATGTCTCTGTTTTATTACATGGATGGATACTTTCTGGACAGACCTTGTCATATATTACTTTGCCTTTCAAAGTATGCTATGTGAAAAGAAATTTCCAGGGGGAAACTGCTGGTATTCTTTAATTTTAAATTCTCATTAATTAAAGTGCTATAAGAGAAAACATCAATAATTCATTATTTTTACAGATAAAATATTAAATCTATAGAAATGAGCTTAGGCGGAGTCTAGTTCAGATGAACTATTTAATAGGTGGCTATGAGAGTAATGGCTGGTTGACATTGGGAAAAAGATACCAATAAATTGAAGAAACAAAGGACTCACAGACAGATAACAATATATGAGAAGAATAATATTCAATAATAAAAAATAATATATGACAGACATTTATAACTATTAGAAATTGCTTGACAAAAATACACTATCAATGATGGCATAAAGAAACAGTAAAATTATTGCTTTACAATTATTTACTGCTAGATAATTATTTGTGGTAAAGCAAAAATGGCTTGTTCAGTGGTTCTTCAATAAGGAAACGTTCAGATTTCTCAAACCAGAACAAGAGAGGGATGCGCGGGTGAGGTGGGGAATGTTGGGGGATGTAAGGGGGTGGGGACTTGCACCATATGCTCTAATTTGGATTTGGACAGCTTTTTGGATGTCTTTATAATAAACAGGATTTCTGCTTTTTGTCTTCATGATGTGGGGTTTACATTGCGGGGGAGACCCTTCTAGTTTAAGGAAACAAATGAAAGACCCTCTGGTTTGAGTATTTATTTTAATGAGAGGAAAATCCATTTGGATGAGAAAGGTGAAGAACAAGCAAGTTTACGCTCCCCTGATGTGCTCTATGATCACGTCTGTCTTATTCAGCTCTAATTTTCTTTGATTTTAACTCATCTGTATAACCAGCCATCTGTGAGTATTTATGTCTTTTTTGGTTATGTGCTGTCCCATTCTGGCTATCCATCAAATCCAGAACAGACTTCCCAGCAATGTTTTATACAAAATGTAGAGTAGAATGATAACTGATTAGCATTACGTGATAAATGGACATTCTTCAGCTGAAACTATAAAGTGCAAAACAGCTGAGACAACATATGAGCAGGAAATATAGTGCACAGACTGTCTCTTGGTTCCTGTTCACACAGCTAATTTTTTACAGCTACAATTCAAAACTATATACAGCTCAGTCTCTGTATATTCTATCCAACAGATATAAAAAATAGGATAGTGCCCTTTTGTCTGCACATACTTGGGGGAAGAAATGTTAATGACACATTACTAGGATGTGTTTCTAAGTGGCGAATAGAAAAAGGTAGTAGTCAAATTGCTGATTTCAAATCTGCTGCTACAATTTCTGAAGACATAGCTCCTTCCAAGGCAATGCTTTGGGACCACGTCTTGTGGTATTTTATTCTCTCAACTTGGAGTAATTTCTTGATGAATCACTGAAATGGAGAGGGAAGATTATTATACTAACAAACCCAAGCCTGCAAACTAAATGAGAAAGTGAGCCTGGGTGGAGACTGAGGAGTGAACTCCTGCTCTACCTTAGGGTCTTACTGCTCATTACCAGCTGATTGTTCCTCTCTACTGATGAATGTACTTACGTTTTCAAATCTTCCATTTCTATTCCTAAAGAAGTTACAAATCCATGTTTTTAAAATTAGGTTTCCTAATTTGAAAAGTTTATATATTTTTCATTTAAACACAGTGAGCACTGAACATCAACTGTTGAAGACATTTAACTTATAGACTGCTGGTTTTTAACCTCGATGTTAAATAGTTTTTTAAAAGCTTACAGTTGTAGAGTAGTAACAAGAGCTGACAATGAAATATGTAGAAACATATACCAAGCAACTATGAAAGTTTAAGCATATTCTTACACTACATTGTATTAATACTTTCTTAGTTGATTTATTAAATCATGAATGTATAATAGACCATTAAATCAAGTAGTAGTCTATTATAATATTTTTTCCTCAGTTAGTACTTTATCAGTTCAGCTGGAAGAATCCTGATAGATTCTCTTATTCAATTCACTCACTGCATAAATGAAAGCAGAGTCAAAGATCATGTGATGGGACCAAAGTATTAGAGCAAACTAACAATAAGCAATGCCTTGCACCTAATTGGGTCTCCCACATTTTCTTTCAGTGCTCCATTCTTTTTTTTTTTTTTTTAATACATCAAGCCTCTTAATTGTAACAATGGGAAAGGGGCTATATTATAACTTAGCTTCAATTGTTAAATCAAGTTTTTCTGTTTGCAATAATGAAACAATGGTTAAATTAGGGTTTACTTAGCACAAAGTGTGAAGACAAGTTTTCTTTTTCTTTCTTTTTTTTTTCAAATACAAGCAAAAGTTTATTTAAAAAGTCACAGAGATAGAAGAATTGAGCTGTGGAAGAAGTAAGCCATCCATGCTAGGCTGCATGGACTTAGGAAGCAACTTACGGTGGTAAAAGAACAGCCTTGGAGCTTAGAAGGAAACAAGCAAAGATACACACCTGGAGGGACGAAAGAGGGGTGGGGAAAGTTGTGGGTGTGCCAGAGAGAGAGAGAGAGAGAGAATGTGTGTAAATACATTTGAGTGACTGGGTCCTTTTGTCTTAAGGGCTTTTAGCTGTTTTCCAAAGGCTTGGGATTTTAGGGGAAGTCTCAGGGGAGGAACTCAATAGAATATGCATCAACTTCCCAGGTATGTCCTTTCAGGGTTGTAGTTTCTATTGATTGGTCGGCACCAGGTCAGGGGTTTATTAGTGGTGCGGTTGTTCCTGATGTCAGTCATGGCATTGCCCTGCCTGGGCTTGCTGCGTTTCTGGGTCTGGAGCTGAAACACAGCTGAGGCTTAGGTGTTATCTTTAGGGCTTAATGCTTAAGAGGATGGTCATGCAAGTGTTTGTATGAGTCCTATGAGTATATTTTCTGGCCCCCTTGTCCCTCCTCTAAAGGGCGTCTACCACATTAATAGCAACATGCCAGGGTAGGAAAGTTCAGGGGAGGGTCTAGATCACTTGACTGGCCATATGCAAGGGGAGGAGAGGTCACCCTGGGGATGAGGTCCCACCCTACAATACTTGTGCACCCAATTTTGCCTGCTGCTTGTCACCTGGGGTTTTCTGCCCTGATGACCTGCTGTCCCTGGCTTATCCTTAAGCAAGTAGCCTGAGGCAATACCAGGGAGCATGCTTATATCCTCATTAAAAACCCATTACTTTTAAGAACTTTGGGTAATTTTATTACAATCAGATCCTAAGAATGATTGGATCATTCTTTTGTATGATAAATACATTTTTTAAAACTTAATAAACTGCAATTCTTGTTAACTTATTTTAAGTTCCTTTTTCTTAAAAGTTGTATGGCTGAATTTATTTCAATAGCATTTTAAACCTAAGAAATTTTAAGTTCAAGTATATAGACTAACCTTTTTAGCTAATCAAAACTGGAAATATTTCAATTTAAAAAATTGCTCTGGATAATTAATATCTATTTTGCTTCAGAGATTAAACAAGTCCTATTTTTTCATCATAGTGGTCCATTTATTAATGTCTAAGATCTAATAACCATGTCAAAGCTTAAATATTTCTAATTGTTGTAATTCTTCAGTGGCCGCTGTGTATTTGCTTTGATCCCATGGAATAAATTAAAACTTAGATGATTACATCTATTTCATCAGGAAATGAAAATTCTTTTCTGTGCAACATAACGCTAACGTATTTTTGTGCATGAAGACTGTGGACAGGTAAACTCTAGCTAAATTATATGCTTCCTTTAAGGCATGACCTCACGAATTTCAGCTTGAACTATAGTAGATATTGTGCATGTTTTTGGTTTGTTTTGATTGGAGAATAATTGGTAAAGGCATTTAAAACTTTGCAATGTTTTCTACCAAAACTTTGAGGATATATTTAAGTCTGACACTTGATCTTTTAAAAAACCCATATTTAAAAATCTGTTAATATTTTCTTAAAGTATTATTTTCCCAATTTCTTTCTTTTTGTAATCTAATGAGATTTTTATTAAGCCTGTTTTCAGTTCTAAAAATATTCAAGACAATTTATTATTATGAGCTCATTGAATGAAATATATACATTTTTGTGCAGGAAAGGAGGATTGTATTCATGTTGACATTTTGTCGTTTGAGGTACCAGTTGCCTTGTGCTGCCTCAGGTCTTCCAGGCACCATATTGTAGAGGCCTCACTCTTAAGTATGATTTATCTTCTGGCCCTAACCTTTACCTCTACCACATATTTTGTGCCTCATTTCCAAAGACTACCTAATAAATCAATTTTTAATATGCTAATGACTGTAAAATATTAGGTCAAGTAAGCTTAATACCTGGTATTCATAAATAGTGCCTTAATTTAACATAGAAATCCAGTTTTATATCCATGCTAACCTTGAAGGTACACCAGGGCTGTGAGCTGCCAGATATTAAAACCCATCCTCTGCCTCTTTTGTAATATGCCCAGTCCCCACTACTAACTATAACCTTACGCTGTCTTGTGCTCTACATCCCAACCCGTTTCCAAAATCTTTGGCCACTAATATCATTAATGTCATGGATCTTACTTCATTTCTCAAGCTTAGGTTTTCATCCATAATGTGTCTCTTGTCTACATCTTTGGCTTCCCTCTTTGGCTATGATTTTTACTAGTTATTTGAACCAAAGTAGGTCTGTGTTAGGCAAGAAAGGTGAGAAAATAAATGCAAGATCAAAATAACCAGCAAAATTTTTAGAGAAATAATACAGAAAATTAAATCATAGGCTCTCACTGTTGTAATATTGTGTGGTATTAAGAATGTAAACATGTTTGAGCAATTGAGCTCATCTGCTTATGTGAAAGATTTATATTGATTTTATGGTGGCACCATGAATTAGTTGGTGATTTCATGAAATGGTTTCAGTGCCTTTTTCAGAGAAGTATAAGTAAAAATATTCCTAGAGGAATGTGTGAAGTGTTTGTCATCTCTTTTCTAAGATTACCTAACTTGATAAGCTTTAAACAATGACATTTGGTGATATTTCATTTCAATGCTTAAACTTTCACTATTACTGCTTCCAGAATCATAGTATTTTGGAATTTTGATTTTACTACAAAGCAAACTCCTAACGTTTTGTATGTAGTATTATAAAGGTTTACTTTTTTTCTAATCCTAAATTGCTTCAACTAAGCTGTACAGTTAAGTGTCTAGTGGTATAATAAACAGGTGTGAATTTCAAAGATACAGAAAAAGCAAACCTTAGATATTCCTTGCATTCCTTTCTCCCACATATTACCTGGGGCAGATGGGGTAAGAGGAGTTGCCTAAACATCGCTGTTATGTTGCCTCATTCTTTCCTCATTATTTTCTATTATTTCATAATGATCTTTATTGTTTAATACATTGCATGTTATTTTCCACCTCGTTTGTCCTCATATAAAAGGTCAGTGCATAAACAACAAAGAGACTTTTCACTGATGAATATGGGCAGCTTTTCAGTAACATGCGGGGACTAGTGTATTCTGCAAATGGATGAAAGAGCAACCCAGTACATATTTACATATGCATGTGAGTGTGAGGTTATGCCCCAAAATCTCAATAAACTGAAACCTTCCAGATCATGTACACTTAGTGAGGAAGAAGTGCTCAAAGACTGCCTTAGGTATAAGAAAGGATAAGGAATCAAAGATATTTCTGAGGTTCTGGAAGGCCGTATGCTCCTGTCCCTTCCCCTACCCTTCCCCAACTATCCACTTTTTTTTATCCACTGATCAATGCTTGCAATTCTGCTGTTATAATTTAATTTCTAATTTACAGCTTTTGGGCTTGTTAACAATAAATTATTATTATTAGATTAATATTTGGTTGGCCAAAAAGTTTGTGTTTTCCATAAAATAGAAGACACATTTTTCATTTTCACCAATAACTTTATAGATTTGGTTATTTTGATTGTGTTCACTGTCTCCTGCGTGGCACAGCACTGGTTGTTCTCAATTGATGTCTCAGTTTGATCGCTATCAACTTCAACAAGCCACTTTCGATATGTTCAGTCAGTCACACCACCGTCTCCATACACTGCACAAATCTTTTTTGCATCTTAGCTGTGTTCTTAGCTTCTCTTGAAAAAGTAAAACATAATATGCCAAAAATTTTGTGTATTTTCTTTCACCTTCAATATTGAAATGGCTATACAAAGATTCACCAATTTTGATAAGTTTTCTTTAGATGTACACTGATATGACCCCTGTCACAATGCAATCTAACAAAATTGTTTCAAATGAAGTTAAAGACAGCTAAGCACTCCTAGAGCCATCTTATGGGGGAAAAAAAAAACCCCACCAAAATCAAAAATGAAAATTGTAGCCAACACAATACCTTCTGCATAAAAGAATAAAATTGAGGACTTATTTTTAGTAGGGAGCTTATGGAATGATTATGGGAGTCTTAGAGGTCTTTGAAAAACAAAGATACTAAACATGCTTTTGTTAACATTAAGGAAATAATGAAAGGATACACACTAAGCTGTTAATACTTCTCACTGGCGTGATGGTGGAGAGGGATGGATAAATGAATTTTAACATTTATATATTTTGCATTGTCTTGTTATAATAAATATGTATGATTTTGTAATACAATGTAATAAAGAATGAAAATAAAAAAGAGATTGGGAGTAAAGAAGGCCATTAAGTGGGAAAGGACCTTTTATGGGAGAAATTGATCCTTATAGTTTCCACAGTTTTACTCAGAACTAGTCTGCGAATGCCAAAGGGTGGTTATCAGATAAATTTAATGTGGCCCATTAAAGATGATTTAGTGACCATAGTATATAGGTTGGAAGGTCCAGCTATGATGATTCTCAAAACAGACTGTATTAAAAATCATTCTGGTGGGGTAATGTAATACAATAATGATAAAATATTGAAGTTAATAAAAAACTAAAATTAAAAAAAATCATTCTGGAGTACTGCTAGTTTAGTTAGCCTCTTCTTGCATGTCATCATCTGGCACTGCAGGTACAACCCATTAGGGGGGCCTAAGTTCACTCCTGTGTAAACAACCACAACAAAACGAATAACAGAGCTTTGGCATGTAAACAGTCTTACCATTAACATAGCAGAAAAATTTGCCATGACAATATAATGTCCTTGTGAAGGATGGCAAATTTTTTACATAAACACCAATAGCATGCATATATATATTTAAAATGAGCATTAGTACTAATATTAGTACCCTAGACTCATAATCAGAATTTTAAAAATTAGACCAATTGTTAACTTTTTTGGAAGCTCATAAATAACTTTTTAAAAAAGATAGAAGTAGCCCATTTCCTCATAGTCAAATGTATGGGACTTCTTACCACATAATTACTTTGAGATATTGCCTTCTTAAATCAAGTTTATTTATTATCTTAAGGGGAAAAAGTTATAAATACACAAAAATATTTATTTACTATCCCACTACTACAACGCAGTTATTTTTATCATAACATTCACTTTGATCCTTATCCCTTTCCATATAAATTCAATTATAGTACACACAAATATATATATGTATATATATATAGTTATGTGTATAGTTATATAGTTATATACTATCTTATAATGATTCATTTTGTATTTTGAACAAATCTTGCATTTCTGGGACAAATCCTTCGTGGTTGTGATGTATACTACTTATGTTGCTGTAACAAAGTTGCCTAGTGTTTTGTTGAATATTTTGCAACCATTTTCACAAGAGATATTTTAGGAAGCCCTTAATTAACCTTTCTATAAGTAGCTTCTCAACACTGGCATTTTTTAAAGAACTCAATATTTTTAGTCTTATTTTAATGAGCAAAGCTGACATGTATATATATATATATATAATCATAAATTTGAACTATGCTTGTTCTTTATTTAGCAAGAGCCACATTTCTTATTGAACCAGACAGACTTCTAGTATTTTAGCATGCTTTAGAACCATTGGGATTTAGTTTTCTTCTTCATTCCTGAGCAGGTCAGACATCGTTACTGTGTTTATCCAGTATTTCTATCTTGTCATTTTATCCTTACTTTGGATTTTCTTTCTAATTTTTGTCAGAGACTCAGAACATGTTAGAATGTGTTTTTATAGATCAGCCCATCTTATTTTATTTTTGCTGGAATAACCTAGCAATATTATCTTACTCATTAAAAATTACTAAAGTTGATCCTGCATGCCCTCTACATAGTTTCTAACATACTGGTGTGTTCACGTTTGCTTTTCTGAGGAAAAGAAAGTGTGCAGGAATTCTTTAGTGTTCTTCTGCATTATTTACACTGCAGTGATGTTTCAAATTAATCCACTGACAGAAGAAAACCCTCTTTAGTTGCATTGAAAGAATAAAAAGTAAAAAATCATATCTTTTATGATATTTACTTTGCATGAAGTTACTTTCTAATTCTTCTGAATCATATTAAAATACCAGAAGTCCCTCTGCTTCAATAAGAAATCTCGTCCTTGCTCATTAAAGAACAAACCTATTTCAAGTGTGTTAATCTGTAATTCTGTTTATTTTGTACTCTCATTACTTGCTTAGGTACTAATATCCCAAATGGGACAGGAATGCTTGAGCCAGAACTGTGACAGCAAAATATGTCATGGAAAAAAAAGAAGAAGAGAAAGAAGAGAAATATGCTGCACTTTTCAAGGGGCGAGAGGTGGAGCATGAAGATGGGAGTTGGCGGCAGAGTTTTCTTTGCTTGAAGAGTATCTTGCAAACCCTGAGTATGTATACTCTCAGTGCAGTTGTGAGAAATGGCTCTGCTCTACTCTGGGGGCTAAAAGCCTCCCAGTTTTCTGAAAAAAGATTTCCCATGCATAAATAAATGAATGCCATGAAAAAAATATGTCAATGGAAATACGATTTACTCCTGCAAAGTGTAACAATAGATACGTTTTCCCAATTTCACCATTCAAATAAAGGGATTAAAACAAAAGAACACTGTCAGTGGAAACCAGAATGTAAAAAAGTTGTCAATAATAGCAGTAGTAAATCTCTAGGAGAACAATGGAAGGCTTAAGTCTATTTTTTTTAAGTGGTAGTTTCCCAGCCTGGCCTCTCTCTTTCCTTTAAAGTATCTACAAGTAACTGGTAGAAGAAGTTCTAATGGAACAAGAGAGAGAAAGATTGGGAAATGCCTGTTATATACATATTTGCCTGTGGGGGGCACCACCCACAGGGCCCCCCCTGACCGCCATGGGTGAGAATAAGTCTACCAAGACATGATCTGCTTGGGGAGGAAAGGTGGCTGATCTCTCAAAGGAGAAGGGCCAGGAATCTGTTCCTCAATGGGCTTTTATTGGGTTTAATTTGCATAGGAATACAGGGCATATATGTAAAGCTCATCAATCATTGTCAGGCAGAAATGATCAAATAATAGATAACATTCAAAGAACACTGAGGGCTTATTCTGAGTCAGGGTCAGATAGTTAAAGGGCTATGCAATTTGGGGGGATAAACTCATTTCATGCATGGACACTTATGTATTCTGTCTTAGGCCTGATTGCCTAGGGAACCTGCTCTTTCCAGCACAGGGCCGCACCCACCTGTGGCATTGTTTCAGGCTTAAGGCATTGTTTCAGACTTCCATCAGGGAAGGTAAGTAAGGCAGCCAGGAGATTAGGAGTCTCCTTGCAGACAGAATGAGGACTCAGGCTATGTCAAAGCTGGGGGAAAACGGTCCATCACACCCTTTTTCTATAGCCCCCCGAGTCCTTCCCTGAGGGACCCTTCATAACCAAGCTTGTCTTAGGTCGCCCCTTCTTTGAGGAATCTTGTCTGTTATTGGCTAACCGGTCATCTGCCCTGGGGCCAAGCAGGGTGAAGTGAAAGCGGTCAGAAGCAGTACCCCTACAAGGAAGATAAGCTTTGTCTCCTTAATGGCTTATGGTCCCAAGGTCTTTTTACTCAGCCTTAGCCATGAGGGGTTACAGTTTCTGAAACCAGGCGGGGTGGTTCCCAACATTTGCCTACTCGTTATTTTACAGTTTCCCTGGCTAATTTCATTTTTCCAGTTATTATTTTTATTCTATAGAATTTTTTTTCTCACTTTACTTCTGAAAATGCTCTTGTTAGGTCAACAATGACATTATTCAATGTAGTTCACACTTTCCACTCAATGTTATTTAATCTCTACCACATTTAATGCAGCTGATTCCTCTCTTCTTGAAATCCTTTCCTTCCTTGACTTCCAAGCCTGTATTATTTCTTGGTCTCTTTACTCTCATTTACAACTTCTCGATCTCTTTCTGACTTTTTTTGTCTTACGTTCTTTAATCATAGAATACTGAAAAGTCTCATCCTTCATTCTCTTCTCCTCAAAATTCACCTGGTTGTCTGAAGCTAGTGACCCCCAAATTGCAGTGCTTAGACTGAACATTCTTTCTGTGCTCCATACTCTTATTTTCAATAGTCTTTTTGATTATTCTCAATATTCTCTTCTCAATAATAAATGCTATCTTATAGCTAACATTGAACATTTCAACATTCCAAATCTGCCTCTTTTTGTATTGATTGCTTTGTTGAATGGCACTAATCTCTAACAAATCATCCACCTTAGAAGTATATTTAGCCTACTGTTTACTACTCATTTTCCACATCCAGTCACTACCCAGGCCATGCTGAGTCTCTCTTCTTTAATAATTCTTAAATTAAATCTCTTCCTTCCTTCACTGCTATGATTAAAATAAACTCTCTGTTAAAAAAAATAATGAAATATAAGGAGTGGGATTGAGGAGGAGTAAAGCAGAGAAGGAAAGAGAATCAGTCAGTGGACACAATACCTAGCTGGCTAAGTGTGACTGCTAAACCTTGAGAATGCGTCCCGTGAGAAGTCCTATAACCCAGAGTTAAGGGCTGGGAAGGAGACAGGTTAAGGAAATGGTGGATGAATTTATCAACTTGATCCCATATTCTGTTGGTCAAAACTGGTCCAAGGGCTTTATAGCATCACCCATTTGGGTTACACAAAAGTGGGTATCTACTGGGACTGCAAAAGTCAACACATAAGTCTCAGGACTAGAAGCACAAGGCATGTGACCAGACAAGGCCATGTGAGAAAGTGCTGCCAGATTATAAACACCTGAGGTCAGACAGAGCCACGCAGACAGCTAGCCAAGCCTAAAAGGATCTCAAGTGTTGCATCAGAGGTGTCTAACACACTTTCTCTTTTACCCCTTTTAAACCTCATCTAGCCTATTTTCTGCAAAGAAAAGCCTGATACTTTAAATTGCAAATCCAGCCAGTCCAGTGTTACAGTTTTTCAGTGATTCCACAAAACTTATATGACAATTTTTAAAATTCTTAATATTGAATACAAGGGATTCTTACTTATCTTTGCAGCATTTGGAATATTTATATACATTTCTCCTAGGAGGCAACCATAGGAAATGGCCAATATTTTATGCCTGTTTGTTGACTTGTGGATTCCTCTGTTGAGGAGTCTCATATTTATCACTTACAGTGGCTCAGCTGTGACTTTTTATGTGATACCTTCTCTGCTATCTCTTGACATAACTAAGCAGTGTTTTCCCTAAACTTCTCTAACTTGTGGCTTATAGTCAAATGCAGCGCACAATAAAAATGGCTTAAGAATTTACATGTATGGGGTAGAGTTTGCTTTCTGTTCACTTTAGTATTATCTAGGATTAGCAAAAAATCTACAACATACTAAAATGTACTTCATAAGGTAGGTTTTATGAATGAATAAATCTTATATTTGCCTCTGCAAAAATCACCTTATTTTGAATTTCAATCTGCAATAATCACCCTGTGCCTTATAAGTCATACACATTTATCACATTTATGTGCTTTTTGTGTAGTATTTACCAGTTATTTGCTTCCAGTTGATCCATTTGTGTTCCAATGTTTTGATTCTTCAGCTGGATTTTAAACTTTTATAGAATAAGATGCAGTGAGACTTCTTGGTGTTTTTCACAACATTGAGCACAGAAAATAAGCTCAGTAGTCACCATTGAATTCATTCAACAAGTGATTGAATAAAGCCAGTATTTCATTTTCATTAGAAGTTTTACTCAAATTGTTCTGTCTTTTTTAATTTCAAGAGTTTGAACTGAGTCAAAGAACAACTGTTTTCCAGTTCTTTTTTATCCCAGTCGTTCTGCTTTATTCCACTTGTGAGTTGGTGAGATTAGCTCTGAAACATCATGAGCAGTTTCTTCCACACTGTAGGAGGTTTTTAGGTGTTGAGCACAGTTTACCACTACAATAAAGAGAACTGCCGCAGTGTTTCCATAACCCCGGGGTGAATCCAGAATTTAAGGGTCTATGTAATAATTGATGAAAATTAATAACTATTACAGCATTGTAGGACTGAGTTATTGCTCAGGGATTTATTGTGCATAGTATCTGCACACACATGAAAGATAAACTCTCAATATTTGTGATAAAGTGAAGATATCATCACATTCTCTTTCTGAATCAATTTATAAAGAATTTGTATTCTTTTCACTTTAGTATATAGAAGAATATGAAAAAGTATCTCTAGAAAAATTCATACGTCTGATGTATGAGAGAGAAGCAGGGCTAATTTAAAGAATTAGTTCTCTTTACAAAGTGGGGCCAGTAAATATGAATACACATACTTTATTTTTTAAATTTTTATTGTATTTTTGCATTACCATTTAGCCCCTTATACCCTCCCCCCTGCCACCTGCCCCCCCCGCCCCCGGCAAATCACCAACTGCTGTTCATGTCCGTGAGTTCATTTTCCTTTTGGCTTAATCCCTCCACTCCCTAACCACCCCCCCCACCCCCGCATAGCTATCATCCTGTTCTCTATGAGTCTGTTTCAATTTTGCTTGTCAGTTCAGTTTGTTCATTTGATTCCACATATGAGTGAAATTTTATGGTACCTGTCTTTCTCTGACTAGCTTATTTCACTTAACATAATATTCTCCAGGTCCATGCAAACTGTCGCAAAGGGTAAATATTCCTTTTTTTAAGGCCTAGTAGTATTTTATTGTGTAAATGTCCCATAGTTGTTCGTTTTATCTACTCATCTGCTGATAGACATTTGGGCTGCTTCATATCTTGGTGATTGTAAATAACGCTGCAATGAACACAGAGGTGCTTATGTTCTTTCAAATTAGTGTTTTGGGTTTCTTCAGATATATTCCCAGAAGTGTGATTGCTGGGTCAAAAGGCAGACAAGACTAAATTCAAAATGGATTAAAGACTTAAATATTAGACCTGAATCCATAAAAATCCTAGAGGAAAATATAAGCAGTAAAATCTCAGTTATTATTCAGAGCAATGTTTTATCTGATGTATCTCCCAAGCAAGGCAAATAAAATAAATAAATACATAAATAAATGGGACTACATCAAACTAAAATGTTTTGGCACAGCAAGAGAAACCATCAAGAAAAAAAAAAAAAGAAAACCCATGGAATGGAATGGGAGGACATATTCACTGATACATCTGATAAGGGGTTAATAACCAAAATTAATAAAAAACTTAACAAAACTCAACATCAAAAAAGCAAACAATCCAATTAAAAAATGGGCAAAGGACCCAAATAGACATTCTCCAAAGAGGACATACAGATGGCTAATAAACATATGAAAAGATGCTCAATGTCACTAATCATCAGAGAAATGCAAATTAAAACCACAATGAAATAATCACCTCACATTTGTCACAGTGGCCATCATCAATAAATCAACACACACCAAGTGCTGGTGAGGATGTGCAGAAAGGGGACCTTTTGCCCTGTTGGGACTGCAGATCGGTGCCACCACTGTGGAAAGCAGTATGGAGACACCTTAAAAAATTAAAAATGAATAAGCATACTTTAAATGTTTTTCTATGTATAGTAGCAACTACTTTAATTATTTAGAAAGATACTTTGCAAGTTAAAGGACATACGATACCTAAAGTAAAGTTCATGAGCCCTGAGATTAATTAATGAAGCTATTGTTGTGTTTTTAAAGTTACATGTTAGAAATAGGAAGAATGATTTTTAAAGAGGATAATTTTTTTCTCTTTCTTGCTTTTGTGCTAATATATGTCAAACAAATAAGAAACTTTCTCTTCCACATTATCTCTTTCCTGCTGTATTTTCTTGTTTTCCCTTTGTCTTCTGTGAGGAAAGGATTGATTTAGGCAGCTTATAGAGAATAGGGCATGAAAGGCTATCAGAAAAAGAAATCATTCTCTTCTAAACTCTGAATTTATTCCAATGTATCATGTTTAGATTATTTGTTTTTTTAATTAATTATTTTTATAATTATTGCCTTAGGACATGCTTATAGATTTTAGAGTGAGGGGAAGTGAGGGAAAGAGAGAGGGAGAGAAACTCCATGTGAGAGAGAAACACTGATCTGTTGCCTCTCACATGCGCCCCAACACGGATTGAACCTGCAGCTGGACATGTGCCCTGCCTGGGAGTCGATCCCTTCAGTCTCTAGGATCACACTCCAACCATCTGAACCATACTAGCCAGGGCATAGTTTATTCATTTACTAGTTTTTTAATAACTAACTGGTTATTCATTTATCATTATCTTTTGATAGTTCCGTATATGCAGGTGGTTATTTCTTTCATTTGTTTTCTTTATCAGTCTTATAGTTTAAAGCAGTGATTTTCAATCTGTGTGCTACAAGAATTTTTAAAATATGCAATACCTGACTGTTTAGCCAGGGGTACTGACCTCTTTTCCCTTAGATGCTCAAAGAAAAAAATGCAATTGCCAACACAACAACAGCCATCTGATATGAATGAATCAAAATCATACCTATTTTTTGTCAGATTGGAAAAAATATAACATATTTTTGGTGTACTGCAGAATTTTAGTAATTAGTTTATATGTGCCATAATATGAAAAAAGTTGAAAATTGCAGGCTTAGAGAAAAGAACTGGAAAAGAATCTGGAAGTCCATGCCAATATTTTAATCAAGGAATAGGTAGCACTGCCTGAGATTGCAAAAAAAGCCTAATACAAAGTATGTCATTAAAAAAATGGTTTTTAGTTAATGTTGGAAGGCTATGCAAACATTTTCACCTCCACAACTATTAAACATTAGCAGAAATTTCTCTAGTCATATCCTGACTATAAACTAAAAGACTTGTAATTGTAACGGCCCTCATTGATGAAGAGGTCCACGTTGGAATTTTAAAAATATATGTGTATTGCAACATCCATATGAAAAATAATTAAATGGTAATAATTTAATTTGAATGATTTAATAAAATAAAAACAGAAATGAGTATCAGGATGGGAATGAATCCTGTCTGACATATTTTATCAAAATGTGTTGAAAGAAAATCATTAAAAATATGTAATACAGAAGTCATTGAATTTAATTCAACTAGATATGTTTCCAATTGGTAAGTAATTACTTCTGAGGCCAGGTATGGAAATTAAAGAAGAAAAAAGGTGAATACATTATTAAAAGAAACAAACAATGCTGACCTAAAATAAAATGAACCTGAATTATCTTAGAGGGACCAATGGAACCACATAAGCAGTAAAAAGCAGAAGGGAAAGGCAGGAGGGCCCGTCAGAGGTATCTCGGAAAGGGCCGGCAGAGAGATCTGAAGCAGGAGAGGACTCAACCCATGGTTGCAAGGAGACCATGTAGAAAGCATCGGAAGAAACATGAGGGTCTATAAGAGCAGAGTCACTCCCAGGAAACAGCCAGTGAGGAAATAGTCACAGAGAAAATCTCCCAACGACCTGAATAAACTCAGACAAGCAGATTCTCCCCAGAGTTTTTCAATGAGTCCCACTGACCCAATACATGAATTTCATATTCTTATGAAACCTGGAGCAGAGAAACCAGTCAAGCCAGCCAGGATTCCTGAATTAAAAAGAGTTGACACAATAAAATTTGCTTACCTGAAGCTGCTGAACAAACAAAACAAAACAGCAGCTGCAACAACAGTAAAACATTTGTGTGAATTCCATTTCCCGGTGCGCTGTGTCAATAATATATAAACTGGCACTTGTATAGTTAATCTCTTGCATCTCTGAAACCTATTGTTTGGAAATAATTCCAAATAAAAGCCCACAAGATAATAGATGAAGACAGAATTGAATAATTAGGTCTAAATATGAATGAAGCTTCATATTGTATACTTAAAGTCTAAAATTATACGACAACAACTGCCATTGGACCATAACCTTAAAATCAAGACATGCCAGGTCTTCCTATTCCTGACCCATCAGTGCGTGGGGTACAGTTTTCTATTCACAGAAAACTTCTTGTGAATTGTGGATGCCTCTAATCTTTTTGTGTAGATAGCCCTTACATTTATTTTAATATTTAAATTATTTTACATTTTCATTAGCCTAATTAATTCTGTACATAGACTTTATATGAGCATAAATGAACCATTTATAAGCCACATCGATTTTTTTCTCGGTCACAATCATAGATATGTCTCCAGAGCCATGTAACGGGGTTATTATTGCACACTTCCTATGCACTAACATTGTCTGATTGAGGAGAATGTGGCGATAGCTGCAGGACAGAAGTCAGCCTGATTCTTCCTCTGCTAACACTCTACCCTTCACTAGTCTTTATCATACATTGTTTTCAAAGGTTTCCATGACACACAAATGTTACAGTGAATGCCTTGGCAAAGACATTTGTCAGAATCTTTGATTATCGAAGGACTCGAAAATAATACTTTTAACTCTGCTCTCTGCATTGACACACTTGTGTCTAGTCATCATATTGGCATATGCTCTAAAACATAAAGTCTCCAGTAAAAATTCCTTAATTTCCTCTTCCAAATCTTTTTTTTTTGCTTTAGAATCCCATCTCAATAAACAGCAACACCATGTAATTATTTAAACCATACGCATTTTTCCTTTTTTATTCATTCATTATCCAATCCACTTCCTCAAATACATGTTTGATATGTATCCATTTTTTTTCACTTCTGCAGCTACTATTTTAGTTTCAACCACTCTCATCTCTCACCTGGAGAGTTCGGAACTGTTCTCATTAGTCCCCCTAATTCGACACTTGCCAGCCCTTTCCTCCCCACCACAGCATTCAGAGTGACATTTAGAAACCAAAATTAGGTTGTCATTTTCCTCTTAAAAACTCTACAGATTATTTCATATTGGATTTAGAATAATGTTCAAACTCCTTATGGTGGCTTTTCAGGCTCTACTTACGCTGGTTCCTGAATAACTCTCTGACTTTCCTTCCTACTTCTTTTGCCCTTTGTTGAATTTGGCCCCGTTAAACTTCTTCCTGTTCTTCAACTGTAACAAATTTGTTTGGATTTCACTCTATAAATATTAGCTCTTCAGAGACCATCCCTCACTATCCTGTCTAAAGTAACTTCATTCTGTACCCATTGTTTGAATTCATTTTCATTAAAGTACTCTAATTTCTGATTATGCCTTTTAATGCATTTTTTACCTCTGCCCCCTGGAATACAAATTCCACATACTATCCACATTATCTTTGTTTTCCCTGCCATGTTCCCAGTTCTTCTCACACCATCAATCATGTGGTAGTTTTCAATAATATCTGGTAAGAAAATGGATCAATATTCTTGGAATGAATCTCTGTGAGTGAAATCCCTGGTTCAAATGGTATAAGTTTATGTCGTTTTGTAAAATAAGAGTTACATTTCTTTCATAAATATTATCTTAACTTTTAATTCAATGAATGAGAGTGTCTTTTTTTAAACACACATCAAATAAAAGGAATTTAGTTAAAAAGAAATACTGCCAACTTATTGGGTAAAAAATATCTTGTACATTTTGAATTTTTTGTTACTATTGAGATTGAATTATGTATTACTTATTTTTGAGGTGTTTCTTAATTTTGGTTGAATATAAAAATTTCTTTGTAGGTTAAAAACCACAATAATATCTAATTCACATTTGTAAAAATTCTGATTTAATTTGTTGAAAGTGGGCCCTTGTATTTTTTTAAAAAGAACTTCCAGGGTTAATGATCTCTAGTCAGGGTTGAAAACCACTGAAATTCATGAATAAGTATTTTGTGTGCTTATCCATGCAGCTTCAGAATTGAGCCTCCTTCTATGAAATTGGGAGAATAAATACTGGTGAAATGACCTATCAGAAGATCTTCATAATTTCTTTCCATTCTTTTTATGTGTGACAATTATTAAGCTATTGTCTCTCAGCTTCAAACTTACTCTTTCATACTCTAGTTTTCAATGCTAAGACTGGCATATTACAAAACATGTTTTCTCCTTTGCCAGCTGATTCCTGTCAGGTTCTTCCAGTGGTGGGAAGGGGTTGTGCCACAGGAATACGGGAGGCTTGGAGGCAAAAGACATTTTCTACTCCTGTCAGCATCTGCTATGCAGCCCTTCTTCCCCTAATGGCAGCAGTTTGCCACAGCTGAAGCATATATTCCAACCTATAGTGTTCCCAGATATCAGAGAACCGGACTCAGCAGAGACATTCTCTTCCAATTCTAAATCCCAACTCCTTACCGTCTCTCCTCTGACATCCTGAGGCTCCAATTATACCCAAACCGTGTCCCCTTATCAGAGGATCTAAGTTCCGGTTCCATAGGGTCCCTTACTCCAAGATTCTGCACGTCAGTCCTTCCAACCTTGTCCTTTTGTTCTCCCAGTGCTGGATTAGCATCTGCTTCTGCAGCTACTAGTTCATGACAGTTCAGTGTCTGTATTTTCCTTTCAGCTCTCTCACACCTGCTTAACAATTATGCACATTAAACTCACTCTGTTAACATAATGTGTGTGGTCTCTATCTAACTGGATTCTGACTAACAAAGTAGGACTGAATCATTGACATTGGCTAGTTAAAATGTCTAAGGTATAGAAAAGGCTGCATTTTGGTTTCTAATGGAACCCTTAGAGCTAGGGCAGGAAAAAGTTAAGTGGCTTTAATTTCAACTCTTTGGTAAAAACAAACAAATAAGCAAAAAAAAAAAAAAAAAAACCAACCCACCCTTTTTTTATTATGGTGATCTCATTCTAGCCACACATTCATATATTCTGGAATTGTCTGGTGAAGTCCTTTGTTGCAGACCAGATAGACGAATGAGTGGCATATGTTGAAACAGTGTGCAGTACGGAAGGAAACATGAAGAGATTATAACATTAAAAAAGGAATCAGTTGCGTGGGCGATTCCCAAACTCATATGAGTATGTTTAATTTCTATTTGTTTCTTCTTCTTTTTAAACATTAAAATATGTATTTTTGCCTTACTTACTTGATGTATTTTTTGACAGAATAGGAAACCATCTAGCTAAAAATATTTTGAGAAATACAAATTACTACACTAAAAAATTAATGAAATTAAAAAAATTAAATTGTGTATAAGAACAGGTCTATGCACAGTACTAACCTTTTGTTGACCGTTTAATCTCTTCTCACCTCAAATTCAAGAACTACAAATGCAGTCTTATTTAGCTTCTCTCCCTATTGGAATGCATAAAGACGTTAGTACACAAAGAATTACTATTTGATGTGGTAGTCTCTGGAAGTAAGGGACTTTGCCTCACTTTCTCATTAAAATTCTTTGAATGCTACACTCTACAGCATGGGGGAAAGTGTTTTGTCATGGTCACGATCACTGATACATACCAAACACTGAGTAGGGGCTCAGAAATCTGTACAGCAACTTCCAGGAAAAGACTGATATGATATGTGAATGCTTAGATCCAAAATCAAGTACAAACATAATGAAATTGAAGTACTTTGTAAGATAATTGGCCCATAATAAACATTGAAAAAATAGTAAGCCCTGGCTGGTGTGGCTCGGTGGATTGAGTTCCAGCCTGCAAACCAAAAGGTCACTGGTTCAATTCTCAGTCAGGGCACATGCCTGGGTTGCAGGCCGGGTCCCCAGTGGGGGGTGTGCAAGAGGCAACCACACACTGATGTTTCTCTCCCTCTCTTTCTCTCTCTTCTCTTCTCTCTACAAATAAATAAAATCTTAAAAAAAACAAAACAAAAATAAAAAAATGTTAAAAAGTTTGTAATACTATTAACATCTTCTTCTTATTTGAAGAAATACTAATATGCCAGTGTGGCAGTTTTAACTCTCTCATCAAGGCTGGGCAGGTGGGACAATATAGTAACGTCTAAGGACCCGAACCTAAAATGTCAACTGTCCCATCAAGACATTATTACCTTGGTTCTCCGATTTTGAAACACAGCCTTTTCTTTTTCTCTTAGAAAAGATCAAAGAGTATAAGCTGTCAAATGCTTCTGTGACATCCTGAGAGTTTGAGAGTCCAAACATTTAGAAGGTGCCTTTGTGCATTATTTTATGTCCTTCCTGCTTCTGAGAATTGGCCCTGGGTATCTGCAGGGGATACCAGCTGTGGCTGCACCAAATGGAGCCACAGGAGGCTCCAGTGGAAACATAAAAACTTTCCATTTGGGGCACACATTCTGTACCTTTGCCAGAAATTGTGCCAGGAAAATTAAACAAAAACTAATCTAATTGCAATATTGTCTATAGCACACCAAATACAGGGAAAAGTCCTCATAACCTCAGCAGAAAATATTATTTATTGAATTTGTGACAATCCTGGGCTTTTCCTCATGTCAACCTTTATAGCCTGATGACACAAGGACAAGTATGGCCTTTATAGCCATACTTGGGTGAGAATCTTTTCCAAACAAGAGGAATTTACAACAGAACAAGACACCTGACATCCTCTGCCCCTTCGTGCCAGATGAGTCTGAAAACCCTACTGTTGCCATTCTCTTGTTTGTGTTACCTTCTGCCTCCATTCTGAGGAGGCACTGATAGCAACAAGCCCCTGTTATAGCAGTTGTCTTGGCACGAACACTCAGATATTCTATTCTCTGGCTGCTCACTCTGACTATTGGCAGACAGAGGATGAACAGGCTGCAGAATCAACCCCATTAGTGTCAACCTAATCCCCTGTAATGGGATCCACACTGGCCAAGATCAGGCACCATTACCCATCCCCACACTCATGTAGTATGTCTTAGCCTAGCACAATATCGAGTAGTTCATGGAAGGGATGATAGCATTGCATTTACCACCACCTTTTGAAGAAAACCAGAGCAATGCCATTGGGAGTTTGGTGTGGCATGCACAAAGACTGGGGAAAAATCTGTGTTTTTGTAGTGAAGGGAGATTATTCAGATATGTTTACATACATATTCCCAGATGTACTTTTTAAAGAACAATGTTCTTAGAGCTACTGCTATTATAGTGGCAATATTCAAGAGAAAATATTATAAGCTTCTTGAGTAGAATTGTGTATGTGTATATGTTCGAGGGTGAGAGAGGCAGAGACAGAGAGAAAGAATGATAATGAACACTTGTAACACACTTTTATCAGACAGGGACAGCAGGAGGAGAGAGCAAGGCAGAAATTTAATTAGTGTTTGCTGGGGATGGATGCTTTGAGACCGGCAAGAGATTATACATAACATTTCTGATTATTAAAAGTCCTTAGAATCTTCTATGGGGTGAGAAATTCAGTTTTTAGAGTAAGTTAGGTTTTAAGAAAAGAGGATGATCTTGAAGAACTTTTGCAGCCCTTTACCATAGGGTTAAAATTGTTTTTTACAGCCCACTAGACATTTTTGTCCACTTCTTCTTCCTTTCTGGTTCAGGTCATTTTGAGCATCAGAATACACCAGAACATATAGAAATCTGTGCTTTTGACAATAATACACAGCAGCCAAAGTCTAAATATCAGCAGAAAAGTAATAAATCACGTTGAATGTTGTTTACCAAGGACATTGGCCTTGCATCCCCAAAATACAAGGGACACAGAACAACAGAAAGAGAAGCATCAGAGGAGGAACAGCTTGCTTCTGGAATCTTCAACAATGACAGTCATAAACCCTTGGAATTTCCCCCTTCTGTTTATGAAGCTACGATGATCCTTGCTGACAAACTCCAGGAAGCCCTGGACCCCTTCTGGTTCAGCTGCTCCTCGATGCAACACCTGTGTATGTACCGGTGGGCCTAAAAATAGCAAGAGCCAAAGCTACATGGAAATCAAAAGCAAACCCTGTAGTGCTCACAGTTTGCGTTTCTATCTAACTTCTTGTTAGGACACCCACTTACCATATTTTAGAGGCAGCTGCAGCATTGCATTCCAATTTCTTTCCGTGAAAGTTACTTTTTCCTTTAAGAATTTAAAGTTTCGGAGAACTGAGTCCTATTTGCCTAAATGTTAGGGTCATGCGGTCTTCCTCTGGAAACTTCACATATTAAAAGTTTTTAATTGGGAGACATTGGAATGCTGGACAGACCAAAGTTTCTGTAATTAAAAGTAACCGAGGTTCTCAGTTTGAGACTTCTGACCTCAGAGGGAAGAGCCACAGAATATACTGGAAACATCCATTTACCTTCCAATGCCTAATCGTGGTTACTTAAACCTGGAAGAATAGAAAGAGAATTCTTGATTCTAGTGAAGCATATACTCAGGACCTGTAGGGAGAGTCCAAATATCCTTGTTGTTAGTATTTGTCCCTGGAGTTTAGGATCATTTCAGCTATGACTCCACTGAATTCGGGTCATTGGTTGAACAAGTGGATGTAAAAGAAGTTTTAATTTCTAACAAATCTTCCCCTTTTAGCATGAATGTATGGATATCAAAGGTCTGAACACTATAAAAAGATTTTACTAGAGACTTTTATTTTCAACTGCAACAGCCGTTTCTTTTTATAAAAATGCTGCATTGTCCATCTGGAATTCAGCTTTGGGATAAGAACTTTGAAAGAATCACAGGCTCACGAGCAGATTGTATTTTCCTTTACCGACCACCAAGCGCGCGCGCACACACACACACACACACACACACACACAAAATGGCACCCTCTCCCAAACTTCAGAACAACGAAGATGCTCTTTAGGTCATCCCCCAAATGATATTTAAAAGGCAAAGATGGTTTTGGAAACTGAAGATGCCTGAAAGTAGTGTCATGCTGACAGAATACGACTAAACTACATGTAACCCTACTCTTGACGGTAGTCTCAGTACTTACTTTCTATGACATCATAAATGCAGAAATGAGAAACGTTTCACTATGAATAAGCTGACCTGAAAGGACATTGTGAAATACTCCATAGCCATGTTTTCTCTTTCTGTGTAATTATAATTAAAGGGAATTTGGGCCACAGACAGACATTTCTGATTTCTTATTGCATATATTATTCAAACAAAATGATATTAGATTTATTTTCCATGTGTAATCTAATGTAACATTTTAGAGATTGTTCCATGTTGTTGACTGAATCAGAAGCTTACTTTTTAAACTTCTTACTGGTAGTATAATGTATGCATTTACCACCTAATTGTTCATTCACTTGTTGGACATTTCAGTAGTTTCTAGTATGCGACCGTTATGAATAAAGCAGCTTTAAACATGTTTTGCACAACTCCTTTTATGTATGGATGTCCTCGGGCATAGGGTAGGCGATGAAATAGTTTTCCAAAGTAGTGTCACTTTATATTTAAACACAAATTTGAGTGTTTAATTTTGATGGAGATCAATTTACCCTTTTTAAAAAATGGTTATAGCTTTCAATTGCCTCTCAAGAAAACCTTTGTATACTCCAATGTTATGAAAACATTCTCATGTGGGTTCCACTGAAAGTTGCTGTTTTTAACTTTTATGGTTGGATCTGTGATCAATTTCAAATTACCTTTTGTATATAGTATGAAGTAGCTTTTGCAGTTTACCTTATTATCCAGTTGCTCCAGTATCATTTGTTGATTTCCCTTCCCCGCTGAATTGCACTGCATCTCTGATGGAAACCGCATTTCTGCAAGTTTTACTTCTGAGCCCTCTATTTAGGTCTAATGAATTATTTTTCTCTCCTTACACCAATACTACACTGGTTGACTGCAATACCTTTTTAGGCAGTGAAAGTCATACACACACACACACACACACATATGCATGCCAGTAAAATTAAATATATATATATATATAATATACATATATAAAGATTTTCTACTTTTAACATGAATAAATTCCAGGGATATAATGTACAACATAATGATTATAGTTAATGATACTGTATTATATATTTGAAAATCACTAAAAGATCTTAAAATTTCTCAACACACATAAATTACAACTATGTGAGGCAATGGATATGTTAACTAATGTTATTATAGTAATCACTTTTACTATATATATCTATATATAATATAGATAAATACAATATCTATATATTATACATAGATATATCAAATCACCATGTTATATACCTTAAACTTGCACAACATTATATGTTAGTTATATCTCAATAAAGATGGGAACAAATAGTTTTGTTCATGCCATATCTGTGCATTTCTATATGAACTTTAAATTCACTTCTGAATCACTAGCAAAAATTTTATTTGGCTTCAGACTGGGACTATATTAAAATGTATAGACTAATTTGGGGAAACTGATACATCAATGATATTGAGTCTCACAATCTACGAGCAAGGTATATATTTTCACTTATTTAGGTCTCCTTTAATTTCTCATAACAGTGTTTTGTAGTTTTCAGTGTAGAGGTTGCACTTGACATTCATTAAATTCATTCCTAAGTGTTTTATGTCAGCTTATAAACTCCTTTTTCTTAAGGTTCATGGTCTTGAGATGCCTAGTCTCCAAAGAGGGAAAACAGTTCCCTCATCTATTTTGCCTAATGTTTTATTTGTTTATTCCAGTAGGGTAAGTCTGACACCAGTTACTTTCTCAGGATCAGAAAGGAAAGTGCTGAACAATCATTTTGTAAGAGAAAACATTTTATGTCTCCTTCTGTTCAAAATCCTGCTGTGGATCCCCATTTCCATTCCAGTAAGAAAGTCTTACAAGTCATCTTAGGTCCTACACATTCACTTAATAGCCCTCCCTGGCCAACTCATTACCTCTCCTCCTACTGTTGCCAATATTCCAGTTACATTAGCCTCATTGTTGTTCCTCAAATTTTCCAGACAAAATCCAATAGGCCCTTTGATCAAATGTCTTTTCTGCCTATAATAATCCCACACAGATATCTGTTTGGCTGATTTCTCTTCTTCAAGTCTTGTCTCATGCTCCCAGTGGGGTCTACCCTGATCACCCTGTCAAATACCAGAAACAGGCTATTCCCCTGCCTGTAACCACCAATCCCTCTTACCTAACTCTACTTCTTTCCTTTATACCAACAGCATTTGTAACTTTTTAATATATTTGTAGTTTACTTTTTAATAATGCTTGTTCTTTATTGCCTTTCTTAGTATAGCATGTTTGCCAGTGTCCTACCTATATTTAGTAGTCCCTTTATTCCTGCTCATACCCAGGTGCTAGTGCCTGCATCTCTGGGCTTCATGGCCTCCATCTGAATCTGTGGAAGGCTGTCCTGCATGTGACAGACTGAATGTGCAGAAAAATTAACACCCCCAAAGTCAGATCTCAATTCACTTGCGCAAGCTAGTCTATAAATGTGCTGGCTCTCTTGGTCCTCTTGTGGATAATTCTCAAGGCTGGCTTTTGCATTCCTTCCCAGAATTTTTGCACATGATGAAGTGGCAATCTCCCATCATGATAACTGACATAAGAATTCATCTTTGATTGGTTGCCTTTCTATCTCCAATTCACTTGCCCACTGCCATATGTTGTATCTACTTCTAAATAAACCATCCACTTCTAAATAAATTAGTTTTGCTCGAATACCTTACTCAGGATCTCTTTCTGAGGGAACCCAAACTGAGACATCAATGAAAGTGTAAGTTTCGTGAAGACACACTCTTTTTTTTTATTATTAAATATTATTATTTTAATTGATGTATGTACAACAATGTTAGGTACAGAGTAAGTATGCAAATATGTGTGGAAAGAATTAATGCACTTAGTAAATACTTTCCAGGAACATTCACTAGAATTCTAAGTGGCAATTTTAGAAGTATAAAAGTAAATGTCATTGCTATGTGCATTTTAACATTTCCTTAATAATCAGTGATGTTTCAGTTTTAAAGATTTCTGGGGTGTTTTATATTTATTTAATGAGTTGGCTTATTCTTTATAATTTTTGTTTTAGGGTGATGGAATATTTTTAATATTTATTTTTTTGGAAATGGTATCCTTCTTCATATTTATCTTTTAATATACTTAATATCTGGAAATAAATGTAGTTTGATCAACTGATCTTTTTTTCTGATGTTTTCTATACCTGTACTCAAAACATCATGTTTTTTCTGAGTGTTTCCTATCTTTTTGAATTGATGTTCACTCTTATTTTACCAAGGATATATTTTTATTTCAGGTAAGTGTTTCCTTTGATATACATAACCAATTACTACAGCACTGTTTTGGATATACTGAATTGTATTTTGTAGAATGAACAAGGATTAACTATGTAGACAAGGAAGGGAAGGAATTTTCAGCAAATGGAATCACGCGGTAGAAGACAAAATTATGATTAGGAAAATAGTGAGTTCTGAGACCTATAAATAAGTTAGTATAGTTGGAAAAATTAGCTTGGACCCCATACTTCACTCCAGACCCCATTTTGATCACACTACTATGCTCCTGAAGGAACAGGTGGTGCCTGTGGCTCACCAAGAAGTGAGGGCCGTGCTGACCAAGTAGGACGCGTGTTCCCCTGCATATCCTTTGCAATTATGTTAAAATCATGTGGTTTGTTTTGTTCAACGAATGTGAGTGGAAATTTCAGTTCATTTGGGCTGAAGCAGTAAAAAAGTACGTGCCTACTACATTCTTACTTTCTGCTTCTGCGGAAACTTAAGAGGCCCTGTGTTTCAAATGTTGGTTAAAAGAGGGCAGAATCTTCATCAGCTTGAGATGGAATAAGCAGAATCACCAATCTGCATAGGGCACTTAATTAGCATGAAAAATAAACTTTTATTGTGTTTTATTTTTAAGATATGATAACTTTTGCATCATGGCTTACCTTATTTTGACTAAAACTATAATTAAAATGCAAAATTAAAACATTACATTTCACTCCAACATCGATCCCACCATTATATTTTCTAATTTATATTGATGGCACAGTATTTCCTTAGCTACAGAGGAATGGTCTGAGAATTAAATAAATCAATACATTTGCAGCACTAAAAATTAAGCAACTTGTTCATAGGTGTTTATTTTTAATTATTATTTTATTGTTGTTAATTACCTGGCTGCAGAATCTTGGACTTGCTTAGGTGTCAGCCTTATTTTTGTTTAAATAGTTACCAATATATTTACTCTCTATCTCCTAAGTGTAACATTAAATCAAGCTTCCATTTTTCCCTCCTGCCACCTTAGTTCAACTTACCTTAGTCTGTTGCTATTTTTTTGTATTCAGAATTTTAATAATATTTTGTGCCAATAGAAGATTCTCAAAGGCAATGATGTATCAATAAATAATTGTTAAATCGAGCTCCTGAGAAAGAACCTACCACTGAAAGTGTGTCAGCGTGCTGTAAATAACAACACAGTGTTGTCTTATACCTGGAGTTTTCACTGTAAGACTAGTTTTCTTGGTATGCAGATAATCATATTCTTCTCAAATATGCCAAATATTTCAAATCTTATTGAAGGTCCAATTCAAGTCTTACCTCTTTCCCAAAGTCTTCCATGATTTTCCTAGTTCAAAGAAACTTCTGTTGACATCTTAAGGCACATGGAATAATCCAGTATTACTCCACATACTTTATTACATCTATAAGATGCTACATATTCAATATAGGAACTCGTCCCTGGGTTTCCTCAGCACTTAAAATAACATTCTAAATCTCATTAGTGAATAACATATGTTTCTTGAATATGGGTATGGGTGAAAGTCAAGAAATGATAAGTTAGAAAATTGCATGCCAAGTTCTGCAAAATATGTTTTTTTGCAGAACTTTGCTGTTATTTACTTATTTGGGGGGGGGGCTATTTTTAATTCAGTTCATTGAATTGAGTCCAGTGCATTTTATTAGTTACTAAATAAAACATTTATTATCTGCTTTAACTTTCCTACAAGGTGATGTTCATGCCATTACTGTCTTAACAGAAAAATCAATGACAGACTTCAATTTCTTTTGTAGAAGGGCCTAGGTAAGAACATACACTTACAAAGGCAACATAGAATAGCACACATTAGAAAAAATGATTAGGGACATTAAAGATAAATACTGCTATGCTTTGAGAAGAGGGAAGCATGAGGATTCCTCTAGAGCAGCTGCAATTAAAAATGTCAATAAGACTCCAGGAAAGAACAAGAACTGTAAATGAGTCTTTTAAGACATAGAGAAATATGATAAATTGTGGTAGTCTGGATAATCACAATTAGCAAAATGGAGAATAATTAAAGAAACCAAATGAGATCACATGTAATGATAAATGGGGGTAGACTTGTTAAAGAACTGTGTCAGTAGCAGGTTCGCTCTGCAGATGAGGAAAAGAATGAGGAGAGAGAGAATTTCTCTGTGAAATTAAAAGACGGGCCCCCATGCCCTATTACACTTAGTGAAACGATGGCCTAACAATGAGCCATTCGCAGGGATGAGAATCTACAAGTAGGCAAATGTCCCGAAACCTTCAGGGATTCAGCTTCTGTCTGACGACTGTCATTCAAGCAAGTACCTGGGAGATATCAGTCATTAAAGATTAACCTTTCTCTGCCTGTGTTTTCCTTTGCAAAGTGTGGCTATGAATTACACAGAAGGGAAGGAGTTTGTCTGTGCTTATTGACACTCTGGGTTGAGCACATATGGTTTCTAATACCTAAGGCTAACCATAGTAACTTTTTAGAATATTCCTAAGGAAACAGCGTCTTGTCATATTAATAATCCTTAAATATATGTGTACAATGATATAAATTATTTGAGTCATTTCTACATATTTCAAAAACAATAGAAGAATTAACTATTGGCCTAGGAAACATAGCCTAATTCCAAATCCCCAGATTTGTATTGTTTTCACACATAATGACCTCTGAAATAATGGAACTGTCAGTCCTGTGCCTGGAGCTTTCCAAAACTGAGCTTGTCAGTGCAATCTGTGTAGAAATGGGAGTACTGGCTTGACTTATTCAGTTCTTCCTGTTCAAATTAAATTAGAGCCACAGACTTAACTGACTAAGAAGTCACAGTTACGTGTCTACATTTAACAGTCCAGCAGTACTGACCTCCAGACACTGCTTCTCCCTGGTGTCTATTGTCTTAGTGGCTGCTTTCCTGCTACAGTTGCTTCAGTGTGGGGAAGACATGCTGGTCAAAAATATGTACAGGTCCTAAGGGCGTAGATTTTCAGGAACATGTATAAAGGACACATGGACAAAACCAAAGGGGGGTAGGATCAAGGGTGGGAAGTGGGGCTGGCTGGGGTGGGAGGGAATGGTGGGGGGGAAATGGAGACAACTGTACTTGAACCACAACAAAAAATGTGAAAACAAAGAAGTCCTATGCTGTTTACAGGCACTAAAAAATTATTGAGTTTTGTTTATTACCAAATTATATATATATTTCCTCTTAGCATAAGCCTAGCTTTTATTTTATTAACTTCCTGAAAAGAATATCTAAGCCCTGCTCAACAATCTGACGCCATTTCCATGCCTGTTGTGAACAGCTACCCCTGTGTATAGTCATGCTTAATTCCTGCGGCGTGTGTGCGAAGTCTCTTATGAGAGAAACACTGTTTTAAGCATTAGGTACAAAAAAATGACTAGGATAGAAAGGTGCTGCCTCAAGTTTATATTTAGTGGGGGAAGCAGAAAATGAACAAGTTGATAAATACAAAATAATGAATATAATATCTTGAATATAAAAGAGGATGATGTGCTAGAGATAAGTACAGAGCAAAAGGCCTTTCCTTGTGGAAGAGATAACATTTTAAACTCATCCCAGAATTCTGAGGAGTCAGACATTCAAATATCTGACACAGTCCTAAGGTTTGAATGATACTGATATATTTGAAGAACAGAAAGGATGCTACTATAGTTAGAGCATGCTGAGCAAGGAACAGAGTGGTAGTAGATGTGAGCAGACGTTGACAGGGGATAGATATCAAGGTCTACTGTATGCTCACATACTCTACTTTAAGTGTAAAGGAAAGGTCTTTGTTGGTTTTGATCAAAGGAACCATACAGTCTGATTTATATTTTAAAAAGTTCTTCTGGTTGCTCTGCTGAGAATTGATTGGAGGGAACAAGAGTGGGAGCAGAGAGATTAGAAGTCTTTTGAAATAATCTAGATGAAAAATGATGGCTTGGGTGAGAAGTAAAAAGAGGAAGACAGGTTAAGTTCATCAGAATTGCTGAAGAGTTGGGTGGGAGGAGGAGGAAAACAGTTCTATTAGAAACCCAAATGCATGTATCAAACAGACAGCGAGATATATAAGTCTGCAGTTTCAGGTAAGACCTTAAGACTAAGTGTATTCATTTGGAGGTCAAAGATATACCATTGTGTTTAAAGCCATGAGATAAATGGGATTGTCAAGAAAGATATGGAGAAAAAGATGGATCATATCCATAAGGAGTGAGAGGTCTAGCAGAAGTGAAGCCAGCCCAGGAGAGTGAGAAGGAGTAACCAGTAAAGGAAGAGGAGAGCTAGGAAAGAAGTATTTCGGACTCATGGAAGAAAAAGAAATTACAAGAAAGAAAGGGTGGCCAGCAGTGGTCAAATAATATAAACACAGAGAAGTGATACTAGGACCAATGAGCAGGGAAATGGGGTAGTGATTATAAGAAGACATGGGGTCCAGGGAGGGTTTATTTTGTTCAAGGTTCTTTGCATGCCATCAGCAATGCTCTCATGAGAGGAATTGCTGTGGCAGAAAAGAAAGAATCATTACTAGTTTAAATTTTATAGAGTACATCTAATCCCAGGGATTTGTTTTCTCTTGGCTGAACTGATAATTTTGAGCCTGTGCACTGCAAATATAAAACAAAACTCAAAATTGCCCAGCACAGTATTAATCCTATAACAACTAACCTGAGAAAGTCAGCCAATGTGATTCACTACATTTCTACAACAGTAGGCACTGTGAATATAGTTGGCATAGATTAATTTATCATCCTACAGAGTGCTAATTTTGTGGGATAAAATGAGTACTCAAGTTGTGCTAATTTTATATTATTTAATTAGAAAAAGTAATATAGACAGGAAAGAAATTTTTTAGTTTTAACATAACTTAGGGAACATCTAGTTCTACTGTCTCAGATTTTAATACATGGGAACTTGGCTATAAATTGCCCAGAGCCACACAAAGCAGCTATAGCTGGTAGAGAGGTTCTGGAAACATGATCTTCCTGTAGTCAATCTATTTTACCTCTCACCTAATACTGTGTACATGTGGAATAAACGGGGTACGGTGATTCACATCTGTGAGTCTTCTAAATCTCCAAATAATTTTTTGCAGAACATGTTTTTTGTTTACTGTAAAGAATTATATATGTGTATATATATTTACATATGTATGTCACACATAGAGCTTAGATTTTTTAATCCTTTTCAAATGTTTTTGCCATGTATTTTTAGAAATGTGTTTTCAAAAATGCAGATAACTGTTACAAAATGGTAGCAATCTCTAAAGACTGCCCTCTGAAGTACACTCTTTACTCATCAATTCTGCTTTCTGTTTTTGTTTTTGTTTTTGAGCAACCATTTATTGAGCACTTTCACACCTCAGAGTGTGTATGCAATACCTTCAAACTAGTCAGAAAGGGAGGTATAATTTCTCAGTTTTATTGAATGTGGAAATAGAAATCCAGGGGGTTAAAGTAGATTTCCTGAACTCATGTTGTTGGTGACTGAATCTAGATTTGACCTTCTGTATGTCTAATGTGAAAAATCTCGTTATTTTCTTTTTATAAGTTACCACCTTTATTAATGACTGAATTTCACATTGAAGAAAACTATGTAGTAGAATATAAGTGTCCTTAGATTTGAGTCATTTTAAATAATTTCTATTCTGAAAGAAATGATGTAAAAGAAGGAATAGTTTAAAATGTAAACATTTTATTTTATTTTTATATAATATTTTAAAGTATATTTTATTAATTATGTTATTACAGTTGCCCCACTTTTTCTCCCTTTTATCCCCCTCCACCCAGTACCCCTGTTCCCTCCCTCCAGCATTCCCTCTCAGCTCATGTCCATGGGTCGAACACGTAAGTTCTTTGGCTTCTCCATTTCCTATACCTCCCCGTCTATTTTGTACCTACCATTTATGCTTCTTATTCTCTGTACCTTTTCCCCCCATTCTCCCCCTCCCTCTCACCCTCCCCGCTGATAACCCTCCATGTGATCTCCATTTCTGTGATTCTGTCCTGTTCTACTTGTTTGCTTTGTTTATTTTTTTGTCTTTGCTTTTAGGTTCAGTTATTGATAGTTGTGAGTTTGTTGTCATTTTACTGTTCATAGTTTTGATCTTCTTTTTCTTAAATAAGTCCCTTTAACATTTCATATAATAATGGTTTGGTGATGATGAACTCCTTTAATTCTGCCTTATCTGGGAAGCACTTTATCTGCCTATTCATTCTAAATGATAGCTTTACTGGACTGAGTAATCTTGGATGTAGGTCCTTGCCTTTCATGACTTGGAATACTTCTTTCGAGTCCCTTCTTGCCTGCACCATTTCTTTTGAGGAATCAGATGAAAGTGTTATGGGAACTTTTTCTTCCATTTTTAAGTGCCATCACTTTCTGTTGGAAAGTGATGTAATATGATAAGTCATATCTGGGTTTGTGCCCTAACTTATCATGTGTGCAATTTTAGGCAAGTCACTTTAACTCTTTTAATCTGAGTACCTCATCAGCAAAAGCTTGTTATAACAACTACTTCAGAGTTTGTGAAGTTCATACATATTTTGACAGAGCATAGGGGCATAATGTACTATTCCTCAAAAATGAAGATAAAGTTATGTTGTGAGAAGAAAATTATAGACAATTCAGATGTAAGTAAGATTTATCAGAGAAAAAAAAATGACTGTATGATAGTGATTTTATGAAGCACACTGGAAGATTCAAATTCAAATCAAGTTGTAGAGACTCCAGGTTAAAGCCCTTGTTTAAAGGGGGGAAAAAGTTGACATGAGGGAAATCACCCACAGAATAATTAATTAGAACTGTTGAAATAAGAACTTAGCTTCCTTTTTTCAGTTTAGTCTATAAAAATGGACTTGAATATTCTGACCATCGAGAATGTGTATATTGTTGAGATGTGGAAATAGACATCCAGGCATCATTGTAACCTAAATAAAATACACTTTTTAAGGTTATTTTAGTTTATTATAAATAAAGAAAATGAATATCGAGTAGGATCACACTAGAAATACAAGAGATGTACTGGACAG